>NC_134939.1:9315202-10565202 GCF_051020765.1 Lasioglossum baleicum | reverse complement strand
TCCGTGAATTCTTCGGCCCCCGGAGTTTGGAACTTGCGTTGCGGGATTGTTTGTCGAACCGGATGAATGCGCAGTTCATTGTTCTTCAGTGTTACTGTTTGCGGCGAGGGGAAGTTTGATTCTGTCTGAGTGGAGACGAAACGGGGAGGAGCGGGAAGGAAGGGATCAGAGAGGATTTGTACTTTTCCCGGTCGCTGAGGGATTGAAAAATAGTTTTCGAACGAACCTGGCCTCGACCAGGATTTTTCGAAAATGTTGCTCCGTTTGCCAGCGAAAAGTCAAATGAAAAATATGTTGCTGCAAAAGTTGATTGATATAAAGTAGCACATTTTGTGCTGTAATTGTTTCCACCTACTCCTTGATACGAGCGAATATTTATTAAATATCACAAGGTTGTTAATATGAAGGACATTAAAATAAATAAGGTTATGATGCACGTTTTATCATACACACAGGCTGCATAATCTGCATGTAAACTGATTGAATAATTTACGTATACTGTGAGCGTAAAATAATTTATACAGGTACATGAAATTATGTCGCACGAATATGTGTGAAGATAAAATCGTATGAATGTTTCATGTACACGGGGGGCTCCTGGTAAATAATTTATTTTCTCTTCGCATAAATAACTGCGCTATTTATGCGATTCATTCTGAAATTACTCTCGTGTATATATTTAAAAAGAAATATAATCCACAAATGTGTCTTTACAATCTCAAAATTATTTTAGGACGCTTGTGTTTTGTTTTCGCATTGAACAGGTCCTCCAGCAAATCAAGAAACGCGAAGCAAATTTTCCTTTTGATCGGATTCGCAGTATCTGCCCAGTATCCTGCGAGTGCAGCATGCAACGCGGTGGTTCGTCTCGCTGCAATAGCCCGCATAAACTTCTATTGTATTTCTCGTTTACAGGGTGGCGGGAGTCTAATTAGGAAATCAAGTTTCCATCGCGAAGCCTGCGTCGCACGTGCTGACGCGACTCGCCGGTTCTAACAATAAATCACGGATTCACTTTCCCGCGCCATCTAATGGCAACAATTGTCCGGAATAACGCGATTACACGCCGCCGGCGATGATTTATTATTAGTCGATGCGTCAGGGCATTCCATTAGGCGGGTTTTAGTCAGCGCGGCACTCTTCCACGCCGTCTGAAACGACGACTAAAGAATTAAAGAGGGAAAACGATCGGCGTATAATATGATCGGCGTAAAAACACTAGACGCAGCCTCGTCGGCAAAAGACGGACACCGAGAGAGACGCACGTACACGTTCGTTTAATTTCCCTTGGCCCACGCCGCCGCACCGACCGTATATTTTCGTAACAGTTTTCACAGCGCGGCGCGTCGCGAGCCGAAGACGCGTTAATCACCGCGAACAGATCTACGCCTTCGCGCTCCAATAGAAAAGTTAAATGTTTCCCCAATGTTCCGCGTCTAAATATATGCGATTCGAGCGAAATAATCCTGTGTAATCTATTGCGCTGAATGCGCCGAATTGCAACGACAGCCTTGCGTAATCGCTCGCTCTTTCATTAACACCCTAACCAGTTCAGAGATTACGATTTCTCCTTCCAGGTTAACCACATCGGCAGCCACGTTTGTTCTCCGTGTCACGCAACCCGAAATTTAATTTTCCGCGATTCTTCGGCACGATTTAATTAATCTCTCCGTTGCGTGATTTTTTTGCTGGATCGTGTTGGTGCTCGGGCCGAGAACGGATTAAATCTTCCGTTTCCTGCCGAATAAGGGTCACGTGCCGAAAGTTTCCGTGACCGTCGAGGATTATTAGTCGAGATTAATGTTCCATGATACTCGTGTGTCGGCGGCGTGGGCCGAGGGAAATGCACAAAGCCAAGAAAATTGCCGTTTGCTACTCCAGCCTGCGATCGTACAGTGGCTCGTTCGAAATCAGTCTGTATTAAGATCTTGAAACTCGTTCTCTGTTCATTTCAATCAAGATATTTTACAATAAGGGTTCCGGCTGAATTGATCTAGTTGTTATATGCAAAATTAATCGTATAAGCTTGCCATCACAAAATGTGTCGAGCATGAACTGTATTTTCTAGGTCAGAGTAGAAATTTAAATATAGTTTCTATTATAGTGCCTAATAATAATGCTGAAAGTTCAAACTAAGACGACATATTCGTCTAAAAATACTTCACAACAAGGGTCAAGCTAAATACATCACGCGAAATTGAGAACTGTTTTTTCTTTCTAACCAAAACAGTTCAATAAAGAAATTTTGAATATAGCTTCTGTTATGATAACAATGCCACAAGTTCAGATTGAGTCGGCGTAACGGGTCTATAATGTTCTATAATTCACAGCCACTCTCTTTCGACGAAGTTAATATTTATTAATCGTCGAGGCACATTATTCATAGTGCCGCATCATCGTAAAAAGCGAAACAGCGTCGACCGAGGATTCCTCGAACGATCGAGGACAGAGGAAAAAGAAAAATAGACGGGGCCGTCGAATTCGCTTCTCGGGGGCGTTCTATCTTTAAATACACTCGTCTCTATATTTTCTTCGATCGCTCGGAGGTGTTAACAGCGCGCAGCTGTTGACGGAGGCGCGAAATCTTGCCCTTGTAAATGTCGTTCCGAGTAAGTGGATGCTACAAGACGCGGAACGACGGGTTTTGCAAACGAGCTCTTCGAAACGAGAATGGGACGGGCTGCACGAACGCGGAAAAAAATCCAGGACGTCTGCGTAATCGGTTGCGCAATCAATTTTGCAGGTGACGGAAATGATTCAATCAATTCGTTCACGGCGCGCTGAAAATAAACATATCTAAACGTAAAATTCCCCCGGGACTCAAAGAACATGAATTTTTATCGAGACAAGATGAGTCAAGAACTATCCAAAAATAAAATAAAAATTGCATCATTCACAGAAGACTTGCTCTATTCATTAATAAATTCAATAACTTTGAAATTCCATAAATATTCTTGAATTTTTTGAACCTCTTTGCTCTTTGAAATTTCTCATTTTTCGTCGTGAAATGCACAGTCCACTGATGCGTATACTTCTTGAATCAGGGCGTTGTCGGTGGGAGTTTGAAAGCGTCCCCGGGTATATAATTAGATTGAAAGTACACATACATTTTAATATCCTTCTCCCCGATGACATTTGAAAATCTTTCCGCCTACTGTCTGCCACGAGCCGCACCTGCTAAAGGGACTGGAGGTTCATTAATCACACGGCGAATCCAAATGTCTTTTATTTACGCTACCTTCAGTGGCACGGATTTATTGCAAAACCTAGGTAAAACCCTTCGGTGGCGCGTCCTTTGTATACCGGCATCGATTTTCCGCCGGTGAAAACGCGCAACAATGCAACCTGAGCATCACCTTCGCGGTGCGCGGTGTCTCGGTTAATAAATAACACTGACATTATTTATGAAAACTATGGGGACAATTGCGCGACAGGACCGTCACCATTCTTTTGGCTGGAAACGTGGGGAAAAAATGAAGTGGAAATCACGAATTCCAGAAATTGTGATCGAGCTATAAATTTCAGTTTGTGGCCGGCAAAATACAAATGAATGTCCACCTCGTATTATTATTAAAAATGATGAATTTCTGAACAAATGTTTTTCCATTCTCTCAGTTTTGCTATTTTGTTAGCAATTTTTAAAAGCTTTAACATACTTTTATTCAAGCAAGAAATTTGTTCAATTTTCATTCAGAACATATAGCTAGACTGGACACACATTTTAATCAATGTACTTAGGATATTGATTCATTCGTTCCTGGTGTAGAATGGTAGACATTTGTAATTAAAACAATAATAATCTTGTTTCTCTATTCTAGTTTTCTCAAAGTTGATTACGAAAATGTCGCCAAGAGCCCTATTGTCAGTCTATTTCATCTGCACTTATATTAACTATTGTGTCAGTGCACTGTCAACTGTTTTCACTTGCTGTGTGCAATATCGTCTCAGAATCGTTTCGCTTTTCGATGTAAGATCTCCATCCATTGACTTCGAAGTCATTTTGTCCAAACCGTATACAGGTTCTCCACTGAAAAGGAACAAGAACTGCAACGACGGTTTCTCTCCGCATCGAGTTTCAATCCTTTTTTTCTCGGTCGGGTCTCCGGCGGATAAATTCGTTTATAAATTGAAAGGAATCGGTCTGTATATTATATAGAGCGAGCGATAGATCCGGGAGGTTCTATAAATCGGCGGCCATTCCGTCCACGGTCCCTCGAGATGGACCCAGGTGTTACGATCTAGTCGGAGAGAGGTGAAATCCTCCTCCGCCCCGTTTCCTCGTTTTATCCCCGTCTCTCTTATTCTTTCCGTTCATTTTCATCGCGTTCCCTGGCCTCCGTCTCGCTTTATCCCGGGGTCTCCTATATTATCTCGCTTGTCGAACTACCGGGGAAAGTGGGTGGCACGTGAAATGAACTGCACCCGGCGGCGCAACGTCTTCGGAAGAGAACGACTGACGATTCCTCGCCGCGCCGGTATCCCGATCCCCGACGCGAGATTTATTTCCTCGGTGGAACGGAACCAGCTGGCTAATGCCGTCGACTTTGTTATACTGCACCCCCTGCTGGACCAATCGAATGGAATTAGGTTCGGCTCGGGGTTAAATACGGGCAACGTGATCGGTGGGACGTGATCCTCGCGGATCTGCCAAAACGCACACGTTCCTGCCGCTTTGAGTTTCCAATAATGCCAATGATAGAAGAAATTCCACTATACTGACAAAAAACTGACCGATCACTCGGCTCACCCGAGTTTACCGTCCAGCGATTGTATACGCGGTGTGCCTAAAGAAGTTTTCACTTGAAATATGTCTAGCCTCTGTGAAATGGTTGAAATAGAGAAAAGCTGAACACACTTGGAAGGGTCAGATGTATAGGAACCTCGCGAACCGATATTTATTTGTAGCTCCAAGAGAGCGTTTTCAGCTCGCAGACAAAGGGACGTGCATAATTAAGAGCAATTTACGACGGTGACATCGTCAGGCCGGAATAATTTACGAGACCATTATATTCGATTTTTGTTGGAAGCCGTCGTATTGGCGAGACGTTCCGCCCGTTTCATCCGCTTTTACAAGCTGCCGACGTTCCCGGCCATTCCGCAATAGGCTTCTGCCGGTGCGCTCGTAAACCCGCCCTATCTTTAGGGGTGAACCAGAAGACAGGATCGAAGCGTGTCACGTAACGCGCGGCCCGTCACGTCGTGTCATCTTGAAAACTGTAAACGTGACAACCCTCGTGACTCGGAAAACGTGCGGGTAAATATTTAGCTGGCCGCAGACACGGCACGTGGCCAGAAGCTTCACGGAATCCACCGCGTTTCTTCTTCGCTCTGCGCGCGCCATCTTCGTTGCGCATCTTTCTCTCACATCCTGCAATCTCTCTCCAGCCATCGTAGAAAAACGATTTTCTTTCTATATATAACCTAGTCGCCATTACCTCGTCGACAATCACTGAAGCGATTCAGTAGAACCTCGATTATCCAATCTTTATCGATTTGTACAATGAATTATTGTTTCTTTTTTACACCTGGACTATCATTTGAAATAAATTTAGATCGCACCGGTTCGGATAATACAGGTTCTACTAAATCGCGAACGGAACAAGTAAATATGCTCCGAATTGGGTCGTGTTTGGTATCATTTTAATCGGGAAAATGTTGCGAATGTGTTAACGTAAAAAGAGTATGCATTGTTTTTGAACGTCGTAGAAAATTTTGATTATTGACACAAGGGTTATAAATTTGTAGTACACATATAGGTGACTGATCGTATGTGTGGATGATGGATGTTTTAGAGAAATGGTGTTAGGCTAATCGAGGTTGCAGTGTACAGAACATTTTCCTAGAATGAAGCGGCATGTTCGGCGCGCATTTTCGCACAGACCTAACAAAGCTCGATGCAACTGATGCGCGTGGTGGAATCAGCTTGCGTAACGTACACGCTCGATGCACGCCACGCCGGCTGACCCACATGCGCGGTCTTTATTTAAACTGGTTTCCTCCTCGGCGTTCTTTACTGCCGTCTTTCGGTTACAATTTCATTAACCCCTAACCGGTCATGCGATTTCTGGCTGGTGCCTTTTGAACCATTTCGAAAAACGGAAAACTCAAACATTTTCAATTTTCCAATGGCAATTTAAGGTTTATTTCGTTCCCAGAATAACACCATCTGAATTTTTAATCCGCACCGCGCCGGGAACCGTGTCAAGCACACGTGTAATCTTGAAACAAAGTGCGTTTAAAATGTACCCTAACCTTACGGTCCTGTGTACAAGCCGTCACCTGAAATATGGCTCCCAAAGTGCGAGCACTTGCTCACCGGTGCTACACACGAGTGTTTCAACTATTAAAATGGAATTTAGACCGGCCCTCCTACCGGTGTACTTCGCTTCGCTAACTACGGATCGCGTTAAACGCCCGCCATTAAATGGCTTTATACTTTCCGTCTGTTAATGACTATACTAGATTGCTCCGTCGATTACGAGTCACTCCAGACGCTGATCAATATTAAAAATTATGCCTCCCATAGTATTATAGTCTAGCTACAAGTCCTCAAATGATTTTATATTCTCTCTACTGAGCATGTTTAGGGTCTTCGGAATAATTGTGGAGCGACCCCGCGTCTGTCCAGAGAGCTACGATTCGAAGGAGGTCGAATCGAATCAGGCATTTCATTCCTCTGAAAATGGTTTCGTAATGTTCCTAACAAACAAACGCATCGTCGAGTGCGCACAGAGGATCGATGCCGCGTTCCTTCCAGACAAAGGAGCCTGCACCGTGATAGAACAAACTCGTGAAAACGCGCCGTTGCACCGAATTCCGTCGAACGTGACAAACAAGGAGGAAGAATCGAGGGGCAAAGAAGTCTCCCGTGCCAGAGAGAACTGAAAGGTCCGACGGAATTCCCATCGATTCGCGTGCAATTCTCCCGGAGGACACGCATTCTAATGCTACGTGCACACGCCAGACCAACTCCTCCGCATAACTCTGAAGAAACTGGAGGCAAAAATCACTGAATAGGCACTCGGGCTGTCCCGCCCAACTCCAGCATCCGAAACACTCTGCTTAATTTTTTATAACAAGGACAACGCCAGAAAAATTACTTCTTCAAATTTTCTCGTTTACACTTTAACTTTCCAGGAGTTCGAGTCGTTCGGTCTAATCCTAACAAAGTTATTGTCTTTATGACTGCATATTTGATGCATTTATGAGGAAAATGAGCAGGTGCAATTCAAAACATTGATAAGGTTAATTAAGAATGCCAATCTATTATTTTCAGCTTGCTAAAACGGTTGAAGTAAGAATTTAATGTTTTTCTGACTCCAGCGTTTTGCGATTGACCCAGATAATTTTTATTTTGCATAAAGATGCGCAGTCTTGTAATGACACTTCGGCTTTTTCAAGACAACGGTCAATTCCGATTCAGGGAGCTGTGCATTCATTGTCGTAGAATCCCGACGTCGACACGCAACGTAAGACCCTCTCGATGGTAAAGGACACGGCAGTGACGCGTATAAACCTTCGAACTAGCTCGGAACGCGTCGTGACGATCTATAGAGGACGTTCCCACGGGGAGTTGCCACCTCTACGTTCTCCCGTTGCTGCGGCATCGTCGATTCCATATCACGAAGCTCGTCTCCATCGGGCTCGAACGAGGAATTTCTATGGATCGAGGTACAATGTACACAGCGTCAGGTGTAACGATTCGTCGACGACGGAGGCGGGAGAATCGGAGACCACGGATCCGAGAGAAAGACGGTCTCTGTTGCATCCTACGACGCGGGAAATCACGAGCTCCTACCGCGTCGCCGTTCGCGATTTAGAGGAATTGTGTTCTCCAATGACGGCTAAAACTTCCCGCCACTTGCCGGGTAATTGCAACTGTCTGATGAGTGCGAAATCCAAACTGGAAATTCTACTTGGTTAAATCGGTAGGCGATCAAATGGCTGGAGTAATTTATATGAGTTGTGCTACGTTATATTCTCACTTGGCAATTTTCTGGTGGACGTTTTTTAATTTTGAATTTTATAAATTACACGAAAACAAGAGTTCATTTACTGAAGCAATTTCTCATTGAACTTCTTTGACACACAGCTGGGTCTAATTAAAAAGTCTGTTAAATCTGTCCTTTCCTACAAAATCATTAAATAACGGATTCTGAAAAGTCTCGAAAACAAATAATTTCATCGGTCCACTTCCTTTTGTATAAATGTATCGAATAAACGAATGAATTAAGACCTTTGCAACAGCAGACTACGGAAAATGGGAAACAATTACCCAGAGCAGCACGTGTGTAGTATAATTTCTTGAATTGCTTCACATTTCCCAATTTAGGAAGCTGCTCACACAGCGAATATGCACTTTGCGCCATCCACTTTCGTTATGTACATATTTAAATTCCTGGCTGGGAATGATTAAGGCTAGAAAATTAATTGTCAGGAACGCAGAAATATGCTTTGCCCGGTCGCCGGTGGAGCAGCGAATGCCTTCTATTCTGGAAAGGAAGCTATACACAGGCTGAATGAACGGGACGATGACATTCCTGGATTATTAATGGGCGGGAAGCTTGTCTGTGCCTTTTACGAGCAGCGATTAGTTGCATATTTGATGGAACACAGATCGAAGGGGATGGACGCATTATCGTCACCCTTTTTCGTGGTAAACGCGGCGAGCAAGCGCCGTATAGCGCCGCCAATCAATATTTGAATGTCCACGGTGTTCGCCTAAGGAACGAACGCAGCCCGTCGAAGTTTGTCCCATCGATAATTCACCATGGCGCCCGCCCGTGTCTCCGAAAACATTTCCAGCCGCGTTTCCCCGTTACAGAATAAATTGGCATTTCCCCCGTAAATAACTAATTATTGTTCGCGAATATTCGCCGTTACCTCGTATCAAACACGCGGGAACGCGCGCGAAATTTCGCTGTTGTCCCGTGCCGACGACAAAATGGAGCTTTTAATGGAAACATTTTCGCGTGGAATATTCTCCGCAAATGAGGCGCGGTATTAAAAAACTATTCGAAAATGAAAAGTGAGGCGCGCGCGCGTGTAACGAATATTCCCCGGAGGAAGCAATCAGCTCGCCGGTTTTTCATTATTCTAATTGCACCGAGTAATTAAAGGGCTATCGCCAAGAAAAACTTCAAAGAACCAGCTTCGGACAAACTCGTGCTGCTGTTGCGAACAATAGTTACATTTAAATATTGTTAAATAGGAAGAATTCGTGTTAAAACTTGTTGGAGTTTAGCGAGAAAACAAGTGTAGTGGCGACGCAATTGGAGAATCTAGTGGCAGTGGCGGTTAGATCTCACTGGTTACATACCGAGTTGATGGCTGTCATACTGCTAATTCGACCTGGATCTGTGTCCACTAGCCCGTTGTCACTCTACAACAAATAAGAAAAAAATTGTCAGTTAATAGAAGTATCAGAGAAGCCGTGGCGATGATGAACATTGCCGATTTGTTCTAAATTAAGTAAATTACGTAAATAAGGTAAATCTTTGCACGATCTCTTCGTGTTAATCGAATAATTGTAATCTCTACAATTTCCACACAAAATCCACAGTGTATTGCCAAATATTAACATTAGAGCCTCGTCATTTTTATGAGCTAATTTTAACCGTTTTTGGTACTCGATAAGTTTACTGTTAAAAATATACATTTCTGATTTCAGTGAAATTAAAAAATTTGGTATACACTGGATGTACTGTCCAGATTTAATATCTGCTTCCGAAGAAATAAGATCACATTATTCATTAACGCATTGTTCATCATCCTGCGCCATTTCAAACTAAATCGTCGTTTGACGAAGGGAACAGTGGACCGCCGAATGGCACTTCACCGTCCCCTGAAAAACCGTGTCGCATATTTCGCAAACGAGCGAGATGAAAACCCCATAAGTGGTGAATGCGCAGTTGTTAATTGAAGTTACAGTCGCGGTTAAGTTTCTCAGCGTGTCGAAAGTGGCAAGACGAAAGTTTCTCGCATCGCGGATTCTCAAAAACGAAGTTAAACGGCGAGGTGGCACGAGTGCACTCGGCGCTGGGCATTCGCGTTCCTTTTCTTTTTAATGTTTAATCGCCGCCGGTCGCAATTAAAATTTCACTGCGTCGAAAATGTTCCTCATTCGGCCCTTGAGACCGCCTCGTTAAATCGGGATATTAATTAGGCGGCGCAAGCGTCGCTCGAGCACCATCGAGAAACTTTCTCGGATCGAGGATCGGCATCGATGTCGTCTGTAATTGTAATTCGCTTAGGGGATGCTGAGAAATTTTGTTACAATAATCCTTGAATGACGAAATGCAATTTTGATGCGAATGATTACTCCCATAACGATCTCGGTGGCAGAAACAACTTTCGACAAGATCGAAAAGACAGTTCGTGGTGAGAACGTTGTCGGGACATTTTGTAGTTAAATTAATCGTGAAATAAAATTGCCGGAGGTGACCGAAGCGCAAGAAGCGTTTCACACGGAGCAAATAACGTCATTAACGGAGGGGAAGAGCAGAGTTCCCCCTCTATCTCTCCGTAGCGGAAGAACTTTCGAGACTCGAAGGGAAAATACAACCCAGTTTCGACTGTTTCAAGGTTTCCGATTCTTGCCAAGTTTTGGTCGCGTCCTGATGTACGTCTCCGAGTCGTTCGGCTGAATAACGTTTCTACGCGCACTTAATTCTTCTGTACTCCCGTTTCAAACCATCTATCTTCGCTAATGTTCATCCAGCGGCTACCCAGTAAGAAACTGAGCATTCGGCGGGAAAGCTAATAAATTTCCGTACTGAAAATAGACGGAAACTCGCGGGGCGGTTCGTCTCGAGTCTAGAGACTGATACTTTGATCGCTACCTGATCGATTTTAATTAATGGGACCGAAACGTTTCCTGCTAATACCATTTACAGTCCAATGAGCATATTTTGCATAAGTCTGCTGTTCGCTAAACTTGCTTATTGTATAAAGAAGAAAGACATTGTTTTATTTTATTTCAATATATATTTTTCGTAGTCAATATACGGTAAAAAGAAATGTTTCATTATTGAATATCAATACGATAAATTTTAACTCCGCAGTTCGAGTCTCATAAATTACGTTGATTTGACGTATTAATAGTTTAAAGAGAATTGCCTGTATCCATGGTGTTTATTATCCAGGAAGCCTGCGCGATTGACCGGCTTTCACGACATTCAGGATTATTGATCGATACTATAGCTTTTAAAACGAATGTTAAGGACCGAAAGTGGCTTCATCTCGCGTACATCTCTGCCAGCTGGATTACAGCAATGAAGTTGTTGTCGTTTAATGTCCCCGACAACGAAAGAAGGATCTTAAAATCGTCTCGCCGACGGATGAGGAGATCAGAAGTAGGGGTAACATTCGTTTAACCGTCGTTTTACGAGCGTGTCGTGACTACGTCTTCGCTCAGCGACTCTTACCCGATACCAGATCGGTCTTTTCTTTCGTTCGATCGGGAAATGAGCTCATTTATATATGTTCCCCCTCGATTAACTCTAATGCAGTTCGTTGACATGATAATTCAACCGATAAACGAACTTCTTGGTACTAAACGCGATTTTTATTCGCTGCACAGTCTACAGACTTTACTGGGGGACGGAGGATTCGCATTTAATTTCACATTTTATTTTCATATATCTCAAATTTGCTTCTGGTTAATGCAATTGACACCATACAAATTACTTTAAAACGAGAACACTCAATTCGGAGAAAAGACTCAATTTTAAAGGGACTCCTCGAGTCGAGTTTTGAAAATATTTCTGTCGGATATTCGAACTTTATAGGGTTCGAATTAAAAGTAGGAGATAGTACTTTCGGATAGGTGAACTTTCGTTCGAAACAAAGTTCGAAAACATACCGAAAAATCACGGAAACTCGACTGCCAGTATCATTAAAATTTTAATAATAAACGATTGCCATTAAAATTGATTTCCATCACCAAAATTTGATACTTGCAATTTACCCCTCGTTCATTAGTGACTCGGCAAGTCGGCAAACCCAAAAGTAGATTCAGCCAGCCATGCTCTGGCATCGTATAGGCAGAACAGCGACATCTAATCAAGATTACGGATGGATACAGAAGTTTAAGGAGCGTTCAACGATTCCGCGAGTAAATAGGTCAGTTCGGGTCGATAATTGGCTGTCGTAAATCCGAGAATCATTGGTAGACAGTTTCGTGTCCCGTTGCGTCGCTTCGGTAGTAACGCTGACGAGGAGTAGCCGCTGATCCTGTACGGTGTTCGGCCGTAAATTACCGTCGGGTCATAATTTCTTTTACGACGTCCCCTCGTTTCGGTCCGGCTGTCCTCTGGCTACTACGTTCCACGATTTTGTATACAGTCCCGAACCCGACGACAATTTTAAATCTGTCGGCGGTTTTAGTGCGGCAACCGTCACCCTTCGTTGCACCCAAAAATTACTGTCTGACCGAGGGACGATTGAAATTGCGCCAAAGTATAATCATCTCCATATAATAACAACAATGCAGTCACCTAATGGCAAGGAAAAGATATATACTCATCTCTTGATATGCGCATAATTACATTGTACGTTTGCAACTTCAGGAATTTTATGTACACTTTTGGTGTCGTTAATACGTCGTCATTCGCTGTCAAAGGGCTACAGTATAAATGTTAAAATTGGATGGTCGCCAGGATCAAGACACGTAAACACTCTAAAGTTCTCGAATCAAGGTCTTCTCGTGACAAAGCCTCTAGCTAGCCAACTGATGATCAACAAGAAGAATAAAACAGGTGTAGACAATGAGACCTATTAAATAAATTCTGCGGTCTAATCGTTGGATTAACAAAATCGAGAGAAACATTCGGAGAAAAATGAAAATATATTTTCCTCTCACTCCAGTTTGGACAATTGTTATTTTGTAGAAAAATTTGCTAATTACAATCAGCTTATTACACGACCCCCTATCACGTCACAGGAACTACAGTGATACTGATAGAACCATCAACCCGAGGAAGTTTGCGAACGATCTCGCGTCGGCAGATCGAAGCGTGCTCGTAACTCGACCGGCCCGCTAAAAATTCGCGATCCTGAGCGGAAACGTTGTTCCGGGCAGGGTCGATCTCGGGTAAGGTTCCTCGGGGTCACGCGAAAACCGGTCAGGATTACCGAGATGGAAATTCTGTGCTCGCAGCTCGACGGAAACGTTCGCTCCCAAGATTCATCGAAGCGTGCTCGGGCTCCGGGAGAGGCGCGGGGTGTGGACAAGGCTGAAACGGAGATCGGAGTGGAAGGCACCACAGGGAAGAAATCGTACAAAGGCGACGACGGCGTCGGCGTCGGCCACGGAACCGGGACGAAAGAGCCCCGGTGCAAATGTCGTTCTGAACTTTGATCGTAAAACAGCGGCGCGGACTACCCCACGGGTTGGTGGAGCGTCCGTCTTGAACGTCTGCCAGATCGGTTATGCTCGAATAAATTTACGTGTCAAACTTCGCGGGAATCTACGTTGTCCTCTCCGTTCCATCCCCCATACCGCTGCCTTTACTGATTCGAATTTTTTCCACCCTTTGACGCTACCTTTTTCCGAGTGGACAGGCTTCCGGGTGAGAATTGAACGAGCCCTGGATCTCAGATACTTGGAGATACGCTCCTGACCACCGCTTCCGATCTCTTTCTTGGCAAATGTTAGCCTCAGTTATTGTTTTGATTTTTGGGAATGTTGTTTATGGAAAGAGGAATTTATGTAGAAGTTCATAATACGTTTACAGATATAATAAATATATAATATAAATTGTGGAAAGTATTTTATAACGTAAATGTTCCTCTGGACAAATAAAAGCTGTTGAGCATCTGTTAAATTTTTGCAAACCCTTTCTACTTGCACCAAGCTGAAGAGCGTAAAAGCATTTTTTTAACATTAATTTCCCAAGAAAGGAAGCTTCCATCTACAAAATTCTTTATGCGTTTTGAACGTAGTTTTCATGCGAGATTTTTTCAGTTCGGCTCACACGGCGAGTTACAAGGGTTTCCCCGGTGCACTTTTGCGCTGACATTAAACGACTTTGGACCAGGAGTCTTTCTCAACCCATTACAATGTCTCGTGAGCCGTACGTCGTTTGCGACAGTCATATTTCAATATTAAGGAGGCTTCGGGGGATGATTTAAATAATTCCAAGTGAAGCCTCGTCCCGTATGTATCCCGAAAGGTCTGAGTTCTTCAATTTATAGGAGGAACGCTCGGGAACGGCTTAGCGTCTTTCTGCCCTTCCAGGTTTTAGTCCCCCATTCCGACCTTTTCCTTCGTCCCCGTATCTCCTTATCCGCTACATTTCTCTGTGTTCCATCCACTTGTAGTTCGTCTTCCATTCTCTTTATCGCTCCACGGCCCTGACGAATCGAAGCGCGACCGTAAAAATGGAGATTCATGCCCAACGACGGGGCACCCTATCGATAAGGAAAATCAAATCGTTGATTCCTCCACGCACGGTGGATCGAATCGGAGAGCCTAGGGACGTTTAGGGATTACTCCTTTTTATACTGAACTCCAAAATTAAACCCAGAAAATACTAAAAAAAACTTGGAAACTAATAGAGGCACAAATAGACAAGTATAAAACAATCAATTTTTTAATTAAGATTCAGTTGGATTCTCATTATTTTCTTTATGAAGTGCCGATGTTTGTAGACAACATTGTCCACCATACAGACAGTAAATTTATTTCTCATACTCGGAGGCTAGATCTACAGTAGAAAGACTGTTCCACAAAATGTCACAAAATTCTCAGATCCGGATTTCCACGCGACGCTAACAGTGACCCATGTTCAGAAACTGGTTGCGGGTAGATCGATTCGATTTTCCATTTTCCATTCTGCGCACGAGCCACCGGTTCATTCGGCAGTAGAAACCAACCGTTCCTCGCATTCTCGTATTCTACTCACTTCTCGCGAGAAGTGCTACCTATTTTTATTTAAAAGAATTTACATTTACATTAGCCCGCAAAGTTCGAGAGTGGCTGGCTTCTTGTAACGTGTGCCACTTATTTTTATTTAAAACAATTTACATTTACATCGACACGCCAACGTACAAAAGCGCCTCGCTTATTGCAAAATCTACCATTCACTTCTATTCCAGAAAATTTACATTTACATTGTCCTGCAAAGGATCTCATATCTTACCGCATGTCCACAATCGTATCGCATACAAAAATTCCTTCAAAAATTCAGGAAACAGCTGAACACCTCAAATCCAAAAACGAGACTACCATATTGCATTGAAGAGTCTCCAAAAAAAATGTAGTGTATTAAAAAACTTGTCACAGGGACGGACAGCGAGAAGTTGGCCCCCTGCGCAGGGGTTCTACAGACGGAAGTATGTCGGGTGATGGATGGCCAGCCGATCGTCAGTGGAGGCTGAGCGTAGTTACGCGGCCCCGACGATAATTCATTCTGTCTCTGTCCCGCTTCCTTCTCTCTTCCTTCTTCTCGGCTGGTCTTTTTCTCCCGTTCCCTGCCGACACGCGCCGGCAGTGTTAAAAATAGGGAACGGCGTAGATTAGACGGCCCCGGGGTTGTCAGACATCGGCGGCATCGGGTAACAAGAGGCACCGAGAGAGCAAGATGAAAAGGCTCCCATCGTCTTGTTCGTGTTCTCCGCTCGTCTTTCTTCCTCGTCTTTCGTCGTCATCGTTTTACCGTTCTCCCCTCCCGCTCCTCCCGTTTTATTCTTTCGCTCGCGAGGACGTCACGGCCGCATTTTGGCGCTTAATTAAGCAGGCTGGTCGTTATTCGTCACAAACGGTCCGCTGGGCTATCGATCGTGTAGCCGGATGAGAGAAAAGAGTCATACTTAATTCATCGATCGTCATTTCATCAATGATCAGCTCATTTTATGCATTTATCATACGAATGAGTAGCTGCATTTTAGAACCCTTATGAGTTGAACACATTTTAAGTGAATTGAAAAGTGAAGTTCTGAGTGAAGCGATTATCGATGAAGATTGTCAGTGAAGTGAGGACGACCCAAAAGCAACGTCGTCGGATAAAGAACACCTGAGACAATGAACGCACGCAGCCTGGGGACAAGCTTCTCCTGGCGAGCTTTTTCCAGGTGAGCCGGCAGGTGCGGCGCCAATGAAAATCCAGGTCTGAATAATTCGCAGCTGTCGCCGGCGGAAGAGAAATGGAACACCGAGCACCGGGGAACGAGATTCACGGTCGAAGGTGAATGTAATTCTTCGCGGGGGACGATAAAATACCAAGGAATCGATGCAGGCAGGAGAAGAGGAAGAGGATTCTCTAGGTGAGCGACAAGCACCGCTGGCCTGTGTATGAACTCGCCTGATTGATGGGCCGAGAAGTCTGTGATTATTGGACTGCCGGGGCCTGCGCGAATTCAGAATTTTAGATGGCGGTTTGCGGCCAAGGATATTACATCCACTTTCATTCCCAGTGATACGGATTTTGCCTTCGATGTATGTTTGTGGATATTGATTCTCAAGTTTTAATCAAGTTACGAGACGTTATTTTGAAAATATGGATGTTAGTTAATTTGGAATGTTAAGTGGTAAGATAGTATTAATGATGATTCTAATTACCATTTTATTAATTTTTGCATGTCTGGGTTCCATAATTGAATTGTTTTAAAGTATATTGTCCTCACTGTAGCTGACACATTTTTTAAACACTTCGTACCATTTGCAAAATCCAGATCGTCACAGACCGGACAAATCGCGAATATCTCCAGGATTAGCCGCGTAAAATCCAATTATATAACGTTGAAAGGAAATTGTAAAAATACCGGTTGCGTAACCAGGGCAGTGTCTTCCATTGTGTCCGAGCAATCTCGAAGAAAAATAATCGCGAGACAGAGAGTCGGTCTCGGTGGCAGCGAGCCGAGTAACAATGAATGACGAAAGACGAGAATGAACTTACGAGCAAGAATTTTCGAAGCAAACGACAAGACGTGGCACTGCCGAGGCTCGCTGTTAGTATTGTCATGCTAATAGCGCCGCGTATGGAGTCATCGATCATCACCGGTTCGCCCTGCACACGCCTTCGTTGCCTCCTCCGCCAATCCCGCTCGCTGTGCCACCCTCATTTTTTCCTCTCTCGCTCTACCGTCATTGTCCTTTCAAAGATTTTCCTAACCGGTCCTTTGTCCCGGGTATTTTGCCGGCGGCGTTTCCTTAATAACGTAACCCGACACATAAACGGCCGAGCGGGCCTTTAAGCACCACGTAATCACGCAGCCGTTTCAGTAACCTTCCCCAGCATCGTACAATCCCGTCCATAATGCACCGCCTAGGTCCGAGAGCTTTAGCTCTCTCTCCTCTGACTAGAATTTACCGGTGGCCACTGACCTGAGAGACTGCGACTGATATCTTATGCTACGTGTCGACTCCAGAGTGTTATTTCCCAGAGTTACTCTCGAATGTATTATTTACCGTAGTCGGCGGCAGCCATCCGACAGCTTTTTCTACTCTTGCTCGGGAAGAGTGATATTGTTCCCTGCGAGGAGACAACTTTATTTATGCAATTTTTGTGAAATTCTACCTATCGCTAATTTCATATCTCCCATTTATTCGAACTCATTTTTAGAAAATACTGTTTCTGGTCAGTATCAATCTATTTATGCATTTATGGCTTCTAAAAATTTTCAAAAAACGCTGTAGTATAAAATTTGACAGAATTTAATACGATTTTTATTTATTCTAGACCTTCGAAGGCTACTATCAGTAAAAATAAGATTTCATTTGATTCCACTTTCTTAAAATTCGTCTACAAAACATACAAAACATAAAATACATTTTATTTTGACAGTGACACCGATTCAAATATAGGATACAAACATTCCTATTAGTTTTATAGTTCAATCTAACCTAACAAGCATGTAATTTTCAGCAGTTAATTTTTCACAAAACAGTACAATTGGCAACACTCCACTCTAAGCTGTGGATGAACGTGAGAGTTGTTCCCGAGACTTACAATCGCGAAGACAAGCGCTATTATTATTGTACTATTATAATGCAAGCGAAACGACGAACGATGTTTCCATCTTACTGTTGGCTCTTAAACAGTTTAAGTGGGCTTTAAATGACTCCTTAGACTATCTATACTATCTCTAATTGTTATATTTAGTACTTGAAATAATTTTGTAATGAGCCATCGCTTGTGTATTTCGTATTGTGCGATACTTGCGGACGGGAGTGTACGTTGCACGCGCTTTGCACGGACGAGCGTGGGTAGTCATGTTACAGAGAAACGGCAAAGATGTAGAGAGGAGAGGATTTAAAGGCAGATTGAATTTTGAATTCCTAGGAGCTTAGTCCGCGAAGATTTTGCCAGAATTTCCTCGAAGCGGTTACTGTCTTATCAACTGCTCAAGTAGATTGATTAAGTGCTAGATAGATAGTGCTACTTATCTGCAAATCTGTATTCGCTTAGAATTATTCAAGTAAACCTATTTGGTGCAAAATCAGATCAAACTATGCTATAAACAATAGCTATTTTCATTGTTCATCATAAAAATCATGTACAAATTGTACCTCAATAATATTTCACATTAACATTTATTCTATACACGATTTTATCGAAGCAATAGATCCATAAAACATTTGCAATCCTTTAAATTTGTATTCTGTATTTCACATTCATTTACCATCCATATACCATATACCATCGATTCTCGAGCAGCACAACGTTCAAATCAGAAATAGAAAAAAGAAGACGGTCCCTCGAAATGGAGGTCCCAGGAAAGTCGTATCACGGAATGGAAGCCGAATTAAATCCACCAGTCCAAGGATCTCCGAAATGCCGTGTTTGCTTTCGTGGTGCGGCCGGAAACGCATGTCGCGCTACGCAGAAATTTCATTAGGCGACACGGTGACGTAAACTGCGGAATTTTTGCTAATAATTGCCGAACGAAAATGTTTTACAAAGTCCTTACATTCCACCACCCTCCTCCGGAGGCACAATAGCGCCGCGTAATTAAATAACGAAATTTTCTGCGTTCCATCCGCTTTATTACGAAATTCCGTCAATAATCATCCGCTGATCGAATTAACAATGTCCCTCTCTTTCCAGCCACGAACGGCGAATCAAATTGATCAAATTAATTCGCGGCCGTCAGTGAAACAAAATAAAAAGGACCCAGGTCGAATAGGAATAAAGAAGGAACGCTCGATTAAAATGCCGGGCTCGATATTAATTTTTCCGTGGAGTGCGCGACTCGTCGATCCTCCACGCGACTAATTAAACTAAGTACCGCCCCCCCGCAAGATATTTTGTAGGACCTTGGCTCGAAGGCGACTCGCGAATCCATTCGCATCGATCACCTATTAATTATTAACTACAGCAAAGCATTTTTTATGGACCTCCAGCTTTGCCAAAACCAATATTGTTGAAAGATGTATATTATAAAAAATGTAACGCGTTTAAATATGTTTTAGAAATTTTTTTCATTCTTCAAAAGAGGAAATTAGACCACCTCAGTGAAACACTGTGTACATTAAACAATTCTTCCTTCCGGAGAGAAGAACGTTTTATTTTTAGCGCACCATGGGAAACGAGAATTATAAAACAAATATTAGTTTAAAAATACTGTAGGTTAGTCGACAGCTCTTCGCTTCATTGTCCACTACAGGCATCTCTTGTTTACTGTTCAAGGTATATATTTATACACTACGTCAGCTGAAGAGGAGCATCTGACTCAGCCAACACCTAATTCACATTTATAACCGAAGAATGCATAATCTGTACCTGGTCGTAACTCTTCTCTGCATGAAGTTAGTGAAATCGTATTGTGGTTTTATAGATCCATATATTAATCCTTGAAATTACTATCACTTGACATGATGTGACATACATTGTTGCAGCGAATGCATAAATCGACACCATCATAGCAACCTCCAATTCGCTACAATTTGGTACCCAAAAACTTGCAAAACAAATCAGTAAACTGCGGATTTTATGCATTTATGACAGGACTGAGTAGGTGCAACTTAGAGCAGTAGACAGATTTTAAAAAACTGATTATTTCAGTTCATTAAAATCATTGGAGGAGGAAATTCCAATTTGTAAATGAAGACAAATTTTCTCTCCCTTTCGGTAACAGTGAAGATCATATGGTTAAATGCGAACATAGTAACTTTTGGGAAGAACTAAAATTCAGGAAAAATCCGGAGCGATAGTATAGCGTCGCGATAAATATTTCCGGGGGCGATAGATATTACCTTAATCAATTACGGAGTCCTTCTCGGTCCGGGCAGTATTTTTTAATAAGTGTTGTCGCTGTCGGTCGCACGATCGATCGATTGGATGGAAAAATGATTTGCCGGGGGCTTGTCGGTGTCGCGGAGAATATTGTTGGCGTTGACGATCGTTTCATGGAAAGCTCAACTTGTCGGACAGACGATCGTAAACGTTGGAGACACGGTTTCCGAGCGAGAACCCATCATGACGCAGAGAGCATCGCGCGTCATTCGTCGGAACGGCGAAACGAAACGATTCTACACCTGCTCGCTCTATAATTCGGAGACGTTCGTTTACATTCCGACGGGTCTACGAAAGCAATATTTTTACGAAGGCCACGACACAAGCCTATATAGACCGGGTGAGACCGCTCTGGCATTTAACGGGGCATCGCGTGTCTATAAATCTATTAATACTACAACAGAAGTTCGTTAATTGCGTGTAATGGAGGATGCGGTCACTCGCCTGAACGACGTGTCCATTATTTCGCGAAATAGCCGATGATTTCACGCGTTACTCGTCACCGGACACTTTCCGTTGCTTTACGGAAGCATAACTGTCTAACACTTTGACTGTCGTGTCACCTATATCCCCGGTGATGCAATTGTTCGGACTTTAATATTCCGTTCGGGCCGGTGGGTTCGGCTAACCTCTCTTTGAGTCTGCGAAACGCCACGATTAAATTAGTGTCGGAAATCTTACGTTCACAGCTTCTGCTTTATTAAATCAATTCTCTTGATTTTGCTCAATTTTTGTAGCTGCCAAGTCAAAATTAAGAATGTTCAATTTGTGAATTCCAAAGTTCTTGTGCAACGTAATAGATTTCTCCAGCAGATGCATTTATATTTTTCTTAACCGCTTCGGTAAGTGGAAAATTATGCTTTTCAGTTTTGCATTTTCCGAAAATCCCAATTTGGAAACATTTACATTTCTTTTCACAATTCTAGTAGATCATCTTACACTTATCGCAACTTCTATTAATCTCGACAAATTTTCCCGTGTAAAAATATAAATTTCCTCGCACGTGACTGCAAAACTAACGAGACACGTTCTGCATCCGAATAATCGACGTTCCAGTCGAATTCTGCTGCAGCAAATCTGTCCGTGTAAATAATATTTGGCGCGCTGTATAGGACAAGAAAAATATAAATTTCCCCGCACATAACGCGCAAAGGTGAGCAAAAATGATGAACGAGACTCATCCCGCATTCGGTGAATCGACGTTCGAGCGTGATACGTGTCGGTGGTTTGCGGCAAAGTTTTTCCCGGGGTTTCGGTAAATCCAGCAGCGCTAGTAGCGGGTATGAAAAATGACAGTCGGCGCCTGTGGAGCAGCCACTTTCCCCGAGCAGCGACATCCTCGATATTCGCTTATCCTCGAAGGACGTAGCTTCTCGCGAACGGTTGAATGGGCCGACACAAGACGCACCGGTATTCGTCGGGAACCGTATAAAGACGTCGCGAAAGCAAGTACGGGGCCCGGGGATCCACCTGGGAAATTTAAGAGAACATTCTATCGCGCAGTTATCACGAGGATACGTGGCGAGCACCGGCAACGTTACTACTTCTTCTTGACCTCGTTCAAGTTTCGCCAGCCCCCCTTCCGAGCGCGCGTTCGCAGAATTTACGCGCGACGTTAAACAAGCCCCGATCCACGGCAGCGATCGATCGATCTTCACCAGCGTCGACTAGATAATCCCGGAGTTTATTTCCCCATTTCAACCATTGGCCGTTCGCGAAACTTACTCGCTGCCCTGGGGAATTTCGACGGGTCTCGACTTTTTTTTATCTCATCTCTCGTTTTCCCCTTACGCTATTTTTTTTTTTAACAATTACGTGACGCGAGAAAGAGAGTTCGTGCTTATCGTCGCCTGACTTTTTCAGCGCGAAGGGTTGCAGCGCAATGTTTTTCCCGCCCGTTTGCAAAATGTTGCGCTGTAACTTTTGCACGCCAGTGTTCCTTCGTTCGCGGAGCATAATTCCTTTGGGAATGAATTGAGACGTTTTTCCACGGTCGGCGGAACAGAATGATGGCGCGTTTGACGTGGGTCTGCTTCTTGGATTTCTTATCAGGTACCCGTGAGATGTCGGCGGAAGCACAGGTGTAGAATGCAGTCTGTGCCAGCATCATAGTGGATTACTTTTCCATAAATTTAACAATTACATTTGGGAACACAATTATTAGGTGCGCAAATAAGTTCCTTTCCCTTTTTTTTTCGATCATAACTTCTGACTGAATGCGAATTACTTCCCGATTTTTATGTTATCTGAAAGAGCGTTCTTTTAGCTTTAAGAAGAATCGTGATGAGCGCTACAAGAGTTTCCAGTCCTATGCAACAATTTCAAGCAATACGGCGTGCGAGTAGCATCATCTCTTTACGTTCCAGCTTAGGAAATCAGCTGTTGAAGCTACTGAAATGGTTTGCGCGGCACTGGGAGAGAACGCCGTATCTTACGGAACATGCAAAAATTTATATTTATAGACGGAAATTTTCATTTGGAAGACGACGATCGTTCTTGTGCACCGGGAAAGTTCGATGACGGTGAGTTAGAGGAATTGCTCAACGAAAATCGGACCCAGACGCAAGAGGAATTGACAGAGAGATTTTATTACATAAAATGTGAATTTGGAAAAAAAAGGGAAAGAACTTATTTGCACACCTAATACAAGAAAGTGAATATTCAAATACTTGATCAAAGTAAAATATCTATAAGCGCAGATACATCGGTTGGTAAAACGAATTTCTTAACGAGTCGCGCCGTTTGTTAACTCGTTCGAAACATTTCATAATCAAGTTTTGAAAAGTTGAGTAGCTGCCTTCCGACCTAAAAATTCCAACTCTAATGAAACTCCGTAGAAACTGTACATCATCAACAGCAAGTCTTTCTGATGGGTTCGGATAATCCATTTACCGGAGAAATTCTCAGGGGAAACATTCCTTGAAGCCAGGAGAGCCAAGTGAGTCTTAAAAATACTCTAGCCAAATGGATTGATTAAAAGACGGTGCATAATGTATTCAGCTCGTCCTACTTCGCTATGGAAATGAATTTTTATTAAATTTTTGTTTGTTCTACGGAGCTGTGAATATATATGCATTTGTAATTCTGGCACAGAAAATATATTTCAATTCATGTATACTCCACACTTATGCAAGTTCAATTATTGAAAAGTTGAATAAATTATTCATCTTGCAGTTTGACAAATTCCGGAGACGATCTATTCGGACAACCGTATACTGCATAAAATATGAGGCTACGGGAAAAAATGTCACAAAACCGTGTAAATCCATATTCGAAAAAATAACAAAAAGACAAACCACGCTTCGATCTGACCGCACGATTAATAGTCACCCCCAAAACCAGAAACTACTATCAACAGTCAAACGGACCTCGAGCGTCGCCAATCAATCCCGACACGCCATCGAATGGAACGCGAAAGACAGCAAACATGCAACACGTATTATCAATCTGAAAAGCAAATATCCTCGCTTTCGTACTGATACCGTTCGACTATTAACAATATTTTTTAACGAGACTCATTGTGCATTCGTCGAAGCTGCTTCTTTTCGGGGGCACCAAATCTGTTCGTAATCACCTCTGTAATTTTTTAAAGGTATTATTATCCTCATTATATCATGGGGAACCACTTAATTTAAAATGTAGAATCGTATAGGAAACACAATTAATTGGTTGAAAATGCACAGTAAATATTTATGCTTTTTCTGAGTTTCTTGGTTATCGGATTACCTGCAAATATTAAGTTTTAGCAGAGGTTCAATAAAAATGTATTTCTTCTCCTAATGACCGAGTTAATGAACAAGTTGAGAGTTTAATTTAAAAATCGTTTCCTGTTTTACCCACCAATTTCTGTCATAAATTGCATTAAGATCCGCCGTCTAGTCGACTGATCGATCAGCGAGATCAAGGAAGAATTTGTTTTAGAAAAGTGCTGTAGAAAACTGTGCTCCAGTGGAAGGGTCCTCAGCCTAGTTATCAAGTTTTGACAATGTCGCAGGGAAGGTTGAGGATCGTAAGAGGAGAGGACAGGGCCGGGTCTCGGTTCGCGGCCGGTTAACGCCAGCAAAAAGCGCGGCTTGACACTCGTGCAAGAGAAAAACGAAGGGAACGGCGAACAAGAAGAAGAAAAATAATGAAGCGTGTCGAGTACGCTTGCTAGAGGGGTCTTGCGGGGCTAGGAAGTCGGTGGTGACTCCCGGTGGTATTTATATAGAGGCTGGATTGTCGCCAAAATGCTAGAACCGAGCGTATCTATCGTCAAAAACACGGCACACCTCTCTCTCCCCCCACTCTCTTTTCGACTGTTCTCTCGATCGTTCTTCGGTTGCCTCTTATCCGCGCCTGTTTCCAAGAGAGAAGGAGAGAGAGAGGCGACAGGCCAAGAGCGCTCAACACCATCCGCGCCCATAGGATACACTCCGCGACAATACTATAACTCACTATACCGCGTACCTATAGTAAAACACTGTAACCAAGTTGTAACACCGCGTACAAAATTGCGAAACATATTTTGTATGTCTTATAGATTACTTGCAGTGAACACTTCTTTAGGCGCCCCGCGTCAGAGTTGGACAATAATCAACTAATATTTAAAAATGACTAATAGTCTTTTTGAATGTTAGTCATAGCAAAATAGTCATTAGTCGAAACTTTTTTATTAGTTCGTGATAACTAATTAATAATATTAATGTATGTCAATCGCACAATAGTGACTGATGACTAAAGATTGATGACTGATCATTAACTACTAATTAACTAATAAGCAATAGCTAACGATTACTTAGAGCTGTGACTAACTATTTGCCATTTAGTTATCACTAACTAATCAAAAAGTTTTGACTAATGACTATTTTGCTATGACTAACATTCAAAAAGACTATTAGTCATTTTTAAATATTAGTTGATTATTGCGCAACTCTGCCCCGCGTACACAATTCCTGTGCAGTGAATGAGTCTGATCCGTCACGCTCCGAGGGGAAACGTTATTCGGGTAAACTCGGGGAGCCGATTATTATTGGTCTGTTTTTTTAAATGTAAGTCGAAAAAAATTTGTTTAATAAGTCGGGAAAGAGGAATAACATTTTTTCGTATGACGCTTCGTTTTCGAGAATATCGAGTTCAAAGTTCCGCCAGGTTCGCGTGCTTCAGTATATGCACAAAGTAGAATTAGTTGATCATGGTCAGACGCGTCAGACGATTACTATGCAATAGCACATGTATTCACTGCATTTTCAAACTCGATTTTCTCGAGAACGAAGCGTCAAACAGAAAAATGTTATTCCTTTTTTTCGACTTATTTTTACATGTATAACTTCAATACTATACATATACAGGGTGTTTCCTACTTTTCCGGCAAGATTGTAAGAGCATGATCTACGAGTGAAAATACGAGAAAAATGTTATATGAAGTTTATTTATTAACCTTAGATTTAAAGCTGAATAATACAGAAGGTCGATTGTGTTTACTTTGGCTGTACTTACGAGATATTTCTTAACGTACGAGGATCGTTAAAAATTTTTAAATCATCATTTCAAAATGACCACCTTCTGCATTGATACAAACTTGACATAATTTATAAACAAACTTCATATAACATCTTTTTCGTATTTTCACTTGTAGATCATGCTCCCACAATCTTGCCGGAAAAATAGGGAACACCCTGTATAATCGAAACTCTTCTCTTGTACTGTTCAGTTTAATAAAGATTGTATTAGAGGTTTCTCTAGGCTAGGAGTGAACTAGAGGAACTATCTACAATTTCTTCAAAATTTGCTTCACACATCCAGTAAACTGACCCTTCTAACTACTCGGTAAAAGTCATCTGATCTAATTCTAAAAAGTTAATGTTCTTCAAAGAGTGCAGGAATATCCGAAGGAGTGACTGTAGACGGGCATGGTTTGATGCACTGCGTTATAGTATTGTCGCAAAGTGTACGCGACCGGTATGATGCCCAGGCGGTAGTTTTCACGGGTATCCTGGCGTGCCCGGAACACTCCAGAAATGCTTTATTTGTCAACCACTTTGTGTGTGCCCAAGGAAACCCGTCCGGCGAAATTAAAGGCCTCCCACTGCCAGTGACGCGGAGGTCATCCTGCATCTCTCTTAATGTCGACGCTGACACCCGCCGCTATGTTTCTCTATCTCTCTGTCCCTCTCTCTTTCTGTATGATACTTTGTACAAGCTCCCCGCCGGGAAAGCGTAATTCACCAATTAGAATCCACGCTCGAGAGTATTTCGCGTTTAATGTTTCACCACGCGCGCGTGGGAGCTGCCCGGCATTTAGTTCTAGATTACTTTTCTCTTTGTACACCGGCTACGGAATACTATACAGTCGTTAATGCGAGTTGAATCGGTCGGCATAATCGCCTCGAATAATTTCGAGACTGACAAACGTTTGTGATACGCTCTTCCCGGTCGCGAGATGTTTTTAAGCTTCATTTTCGACCGTTCACGTGTTAACACTGATGACTAGACAACGGATATTTATGCAAAATAAAAATTTGTGCATTAATTTCAAGGAGGGGCCACTTAAGAAAATACTTTCATCCTTTAATAATTCTAATACATTGAAAATATAATAGTATCTAATTTCCCTTAATCTTTATTCTATTTTAAATTGTACCTAACCATTTTTGCCACAATTGCATAAAATCCGCAGTCTAGTTATCACTACCTAATAATTGATGACACTCTTCGGACGTTTATTTGAAAACACATTTTACTTGAACAAGAATTACACATGAATAATAATTGGTACTCTAGCTGTATCGGGATAAATAATATTCGACAATGCATGTTTAATTACGTTCATAAAGAATGTTTAAGTTATACAGCCAACAAGAATAGTTAATCGTCCACCGATAATGAACCTAAATATTTCACAAATATATCGTAGATATGCAAATGGTTAAAACAGTGCTCAAAAAGTTACTCATCGAGAGTTCGAGTTATGTAATTCGTGTACACTCATTCTCGAGCATTTACAATCCCACACGGTATACATGTTTTATGGTTCCGTGCTGGGGATGGTCTGGATGCTTTCAATTTGAAATAGGTTTAATAGTCATTTCAGATAATAAAAGTTTTGTGCTCGTAAAACTGATCGTAACCGTGGAAACATATTGACCAGCGAATTTTCGTTCCGTAGGTAAATAAAAACTGAACGATTATTACATTTATCCTCGTATTACATTTTTTCTTGGTTCATTGCACGAATCACTTTTTTAATCGGTATTTTTATTGCATTTCATTTTACACTAACAGACGCGCTTTGACACAGTGCACAGTACTGAAACTGCATTTTCAATCAAGTTCACCTAACAAACCGAAACATAGAAATAAAAATCTTCCACAACAACGATAACGCACTTCGCAGCAAATAAAAATTTTCCATCCCGATTCGAACAAATTTATTTCCATTGTCAATTTTTTTTTAATATGGTTGCATATATTTACTATTTTCTATTCCATCTACTCACCTTTGTCATCAATCCATAAAATCCACAAATTAAAATTGTAAAATTACAAATGAGACAGTTCGTTTTGATTAAAATGTAAGATTGAAAAATGAATTAAAACTCTTTCCTGTGGAGGATCCTACCCATAGCCGCCATTAAAATCCCTACTAATTTTCACGGAATCTCTAGCCAGAAAGAAGTTCATCACACTAAAAAATGTTCGAATAACCAAAGCACACTCTGTTCCACAACAAAGCTCGACTGATTCCATCCGAAAACGTAATGTGCTTAGTAGTTCCCTTCGCCCGGTGGAAAAGTAAACAAGCAGAATACGCTCGAAGTTTTACGACAGCGGCATTAAGCAACGAATCATGAAAGAGAGAAAGAAAGATAGAGAGGTTGGGGAGCAACATTCCTCCGCGAGCCTCGTAAATTTTCAACAGCCGCCGCCGTATCAAAAGGCGGACGAGAGGAGCTTCGACGAAAAATCTTTAGACGGTTTATTTTTCAAGGGGCGCGTCTCGAAGGGGAAAGAATATATCGGCGAAGATCCGCTCGAGCGTTCCGCCCGTTAGAATCTGCGAGATATCCACGTTGACCACGAAGATCCCGGGGCCAATGACTATTCGGGGGACGGTTTTCCGCGAGCCGGTTATCGAGAAAGGTTTTAAAGTCGAACGGAACCGGTACGATCGCCACAGTCAACATCCTGCCCGATTTTATCGGATCCTCCGCGTTTCCTTGATAATCCGCCTCGGTACCCTGCCTGCCGCTCCGGTGCTCTTTCATTTTCCGCGATCCACGAGCGCGAAACTCGAATTTCGCCGACTACCGATTCTTTCATATTTCTTTGTACTTTCTTGAAGCTATCATGTTTGTAGTTTTGTGAAAGAACAGCAAAAGCGTTTTCGTAATTTTTGAGACACTGGACTGCCTAAACGCGAGTAAAAAAATTTGTTTACAATATTGAATCGTGTCAAAATATACTGCAAAAAGTCTTTTAGCTATACATCGTTTAGTTTTCCTGTAAACAATTCGTAAAGATGACCTACAGTCGGTCACAAAAATATTGGGGCACTCTTAAAAAGACGACTGTTTCAATATTGGACCATGCGATTTGAACTTTTTTGGAAAGCAAGAGCAATTAGTTTACTACAGGATGTGAAAAGAAATTTTTTTCAAAAATTGCAATATAATTGTAGAAAAGATACTAAAAGTTGCATTTCCAACTTTTTTATCTGGGCCTATATTGAAAGTTTAAACAGTATATTTTGCAGATCTGTGTGAATTATGTGCACTGTGAAAGTTTCCTCGAAATCGGTTGATGCGGAAAAAATGACGGGCATTGTTGCAGTTACAGGCCGAAAATCGTGAAAAATTGCAATTTTCACCATCTTTAAACGTTTGCAGCTCATTGCAACGTCGGCCGATTTTGACGAAATTTTGAGAATATGTTTAATTGACAAATCTACAAAACGTATATTTTAAATATTCAATATAGACACTAATGAAAAAGTTGTGAAATGCAAGTTTTATTAGTATTTTTTCTACAATTCCGATCTATTGCAATTTTGTCCCAATATTTGTGTCCCAATATTTTTCTGACCGACTGTATGTGTATGTTTTGCTAGGAAAGTGCTCTTCAGGGGAACGAATTTTCTCAAATAAAAGAAAAGAGACATAATTTCTTGCCGAAGAGGTTAAGACAATGTTTTATCCATTTTATTTATTTTGTGCCCGCTATTAGAAATCTCTCGGTTGTTATTTTGCAAAAGCTCGTCAGAATCGGAGTCGGACAATCATACCCCTGCTGTTATCAAAGAAGACACGAAGCCCGCGAGATCGATTGAAAAGAAATGTACGTGTTTCGTTTTCCGATTGCCCGGTGCAACGTCAAACTCGATCTTTCAGGCCAAGAAAATTTTGCACCGCGATATTATTTGCGTTGCACACGCGTCTGTCGGACGTATACACGTATTTATCCGTCTCCTTGATAGGAGCGAACGATTGTGCCAGGTAAACTTCAGGCTTCAACGGGATTCTACCATGATCTTTGACAGAACGTCTTTCACGATTCCTGTGATATTCGAGACGGTAATCTTTCCAGCGATATTCTAACGTTTAGGATATTCTATTTCCCAAGTGAATCCTGTGTGTCTCGGGATCGATCATTTCGCTCAATGATTTCTTTCGTGATGGCTCCTTCAATGATTTTTCCAACGAATCACATTAGTTAAAAATACGATCAGTTATTATTTTTTTAAATCAGATAGTGAAATTATCAACAAAATCATCTGTAAACTTCGACAAATATCGTACATGTTTTAGTTCAAGAATGTGTAGCAGTTTTACGTTCCTTCAGCAAGGATGTTTCATCAAAACATCGACAGAAATTATCTGGTATAGATTTTGATAATCGAAACATGCTAAATGTTCTTCAAGTCACGATAACGACTTGATGATCCATCTTTCCCCTGTAACTATACTTCTAAGTATACTAAAGCCTTGAAATAATATTTTCTTTTAAAGAATAGACCTTCAGAAATTTAATATAGTCCAAAAACGTCATACACTGCGTTGAGGACTCCGAGTTCAATTGGGAGTGAAACGAAATTTCCGAGCTTGAACGACCACTGGATTTTCCGCAGTTATAGCACGCAACGACTGCGGAAGAGCTAATTAATTAGTAATTATTCATTATGAACGGAAAGAAAGGTGCCGTTCCGGGTAGAACGCTTGACGCGTTATATTTTTCAAGAATTTCCCTGGCCTGCTTCTGCCGGGCGTATCTCGGCAAAGTTCAGTTAATTTCGTACGCTTCTCACGGCCCCGTCTCATATTCGGAAACATTCGCGAAAATGTTCATCGCGCCGTCTACGGGTTGGGGAGGGAGCGCGGACGCGGCTTGCTACACGCGCACGAAGAAACACGAATAGCTTTGATATGCCGTTCTGAACTCGCGAAATGTTCGCTCGTGCGTGTTCACCCGACGACGACGAAACGCGAAACCGGTAGCGTCTTGCGCTACGCGACGCGTCGCGACGCTAAGTGTTTGCTGTTTCGCGAACGTTTTCGAGAGGGCGAGTCGCGAGTTCAATTAAAAAGTTGACCGGCCCCCGCGAGTTATAATTGACGCGGCTGATTTATTCGCACGCCAGCTTCCTATCGGCGATTCGCGAGCGCTCCCGGAATAATTGCAGACTTTCGTGACCGATGCGCCTGTTGTTCAACCTTCGATAAAACAGCTGCCGAATGTTATTAATCTCCGCGATGAAAACTGGATAAACGCGCTGTCGGTCTGACGTCCGAACAGACCTGTGTGCAATCTCCAAAGTCGTACTAGGGTAAACTGTACTATTGCTGGCACTGCACTAGTTATTGGCACTTTTGATTTAAACGGTAAAATATTACGAATTCCTGGTATAGAAAATTATTTTATATTGCTTCTTATTTATATTTCAAAGCAACATTGTAAGTTTTCATAACAAAGTTCCACATATGACTGTTAGCAACGCTGGAGAACAATCAGTGAGACCGACGGATGAGCACAGTGCAGTGTAAATAGTGTTTCGTTAAAATTTTCGTTACGAGTTACTTTATCGCTGTATAACTTAATTTCGGACTGTACTACAGATGTAATAAGTGCGTATATGATTAATTATAAATCAAATAACCTATTGAACGTTTACTTCTTGCTGTTTATCACACATAACCTCAAATTTTCAGGTGCCAACGAATGGTTCATTTATTTGTATGGAGGTTTAATTAATTGCCACCTATGCCAATTACTAGATATACAGTTTTTGATTTTTTTAATATTCCAAAGATTAATGCTTTGAATTATTAAAACAAATTAGAAATATGACTTTAATTCGTTGAAAGAAGTCTTATCAATTCTTGGCACTGCCAATCATTGTACATTGAAAAAGAAAAAGAAAGAAAGGCGTAACATATTCATATTTGTTAGACTGTGTTTAAAATGTTCACCACGAGTGTGACTCGTTAAAATACGGCAAGGGGTTAATGAAGTGCAGCTATCAAATCAGTTTTTATGACAGAAGATGTCTACCGGCATCACACGAAGTAATATCTCTCGAAAAATGATTAAAGCCAACAAATAATGACGCGGAGGAGCGACGTAAAGGCTGTTCAATGTAACCGTGACATTTCCACGGTGGAGCGTCGTCGAATGGTCCAGTATAAGTGGAGACACCATAGTGATTACAACCGGGGGAATACTGCGCTCGATTTCCGCGTCGATTGCCGGGCTGCTTTAAAGATTCTTCATTAGCCCGGCGGATTTCTACGATATTATTTCAGGCCAGGGTATCCCGGCGCGAATTCTCTCGGTTTAAGTAGCCGGCTAGTACAGGGTAAGGACGTCGTGAAAACTTCCGAGTAGCTTGGTGATATAGCAAGCAATTAAGGGGATCATTAAAGGCGAAGATATCGCGGGACGGTTTAAAGCGATCGTCAACCGGCGATGTGATAACCGTAAAAGAATACGACGACGCCGGGGCATTAGCAGAGAAGAGAACCAACCCCTCGTCATTTTCCACGCACGATCAACCGCCGACGATTGAGAGAGGAGAAAGGAGAGAGAGAGAGAGAGAGAGACCGTGGGCGTTATTATTGTTCCGCGTAGACGCGGAACGCTTCGAAGAGGAGAGGAGAGAAGAGGGGAAAGGTGTGGGGGCCACTCGTTTCGTTTAGCGCACACCTCTATTTCCGCGTGAAATTGTTGCCTTAGGACCGGCTCGCGTGCTTCGCTACTTTTACTATCGCGAGGATGTTTGCGTTCAGCCTCCGACGACCTCGATGTTGAACACTGCGGACCGTGAAATTGAGACTTCGTCGGTAAGGCTCGCTATACTGTCGATTAATGGGTCGAGGCGAATCATCAAGCTGAGATTCCATTTTTTTCTTCAGCGAGTCTCTGCTCTTCTGCTTCGAGAACTTTGTGGACTGGGTCAGTGGGAGAAGCCGACCCGTTTTGTGGTCCGAGGACCGAGAATTTCATTATTTGTACACCCTCTTCATCGTGTAGCCTTGAGTTCACAAATTTTGTTTCTATCTTCAGCAATCTCGATAATATTCATGCATTTAGAAGAATCATCGAACTGCATGTATTTCACTTTTTTCCAGTGAACTTGTTTCGGGGGTGGAAGATACGAGAATATCGAAGACATGAGAAGATATAGAAGATGGAAGAAATGTTCGAGATGCAAAATGGAGGATTTCGACGAAAACAAACATTGTTGAAAACTTTGATTAATATTCGAATAGATAATTGCAGTCAAGACTTTGACAGAAGAAAATTGGATGAAAATAAAAATGATGTTGAGATCTCGACATTGGCGATAGACGTGAAATGCGGACGAAATGGAAAGCCCGATCGCTTCCAGAAATTGGGGCAATATTTAAATATATTAATTAGAGAGTCTAAAGGTAACGCCGGGTGCCGATCAGTCCGGTTATCACGTATGGATCGAAATGGTACAGAAATATCCGCGCAGAAGACGAGAAATTAGAGCAGCTGTCGATGCTTGGACCCGATGCGTTCGCTATGACGTTGAACGCACGTGACAGCCGTATGTCACGCACGTACCGCGCTGTTCTTTCAATCCGAAATACACACGCGACCGTATATCCCTCCGGTTCCGCGTACTCCGAGTTAAAAGGAAAAAGGAAAAAATAATGAAATGGGTTCGCATTCAAATCCATTGGATTGCTGCCAAAAAGGCAGCTCGCCGGTGTACAGCCACTGAAAAAACTATGACCAACGGGGACCGAAAACTGAACATTTCTGCGAACGATGCGAATGAGCATCGATCTTGCGTCTTTCACTTCTGGACTCCTAAAAATTTTGTTTTACATAAAGACACACTTAATTTCACTGTTTACCTGATTCTACGATTTTTCTATGGCAGATCTACTCTTTCTCTTATTTACTAATTGGAATATTTAACTAATTTTTGTCATGAATGCACAAAATCCGCAGTTAATGATACTCGAGCCAAGACGGATGGTATAGCGGGTTAGGTGAACGATACTCGTTCTGAAACATTAAACTGTCGATGGCATCTCCGAATACCATCGGAATAGTTTTCTTTCGCGGTCTCCGGCCGTGCCAAAAAACACAACGATGCACGGAATCACCTAATACTACCAACATCGTTCCCCAGGTCTTCGTGGTCTGCCAATGAATGTCCGCTGTCACGAAATCGCACATGCGACACAATGCGTTACGGCCAGTGCGCGCTCGTCTCTAGACAACTGCGCTGTAAATTACTGCAAAACCGTACGTCGAGGTGCAGCTAATTCTAGAGCGTTCGAATGAGCTTAATGTACTCGCGAGAAGGCTCACGTTACACGAAAAATGAATACAACAATTCTTAACAATGGACTTCGAGGACCGTTACTTTAATTGTGTGTGGGTTCAAACAACATTCCAGTTGCATTAAAAATATGAGGATTGTTACGTAAAATGTGATAATTTAAAAAATTCAAACCGATTAACAGGAAGCAAAAGTTGTTCAAAACGATGACCTTGACGGGACCTCGAAGGTCACTGAAATCAGCGATGTCCCCGTTGTAAATGATCGTAGACCGTTCGTTCATGCTTCTATTTGCTGTTTCCATTTTTATATTCAGTCTGCATTGGATTCCTCGCCCGTGGGGAATTCGCAACGAGTTCTGTCGATTCGTGCGCATGGCTGAATATTGAAATGAGTCAAAGCGAGTCGGAAATATTTATTACGCTAAACGAAAGGAGCGATCGAGCGAATGTTAAAAAAAAGAGCTGCTGGAAAAGTCCTGCTGATCCGTAGCTCTAACCGATGCAACCCGGAAATGAATCGCGAGTAAGACGCTCGATATGATGGAGTGGAAAACATCGGATGATAAGCCGGGCGCATTTCCCGGATCCTTTGGCGAGCGTGTGTTTTGCATCGGCGAATGCATCCGAATTTGAAATTACTTCCGCCAGCTGCCGACCTATTGTCAGCTCTGCCCGCGATGTCAAAGCGAAAACTGCGCGTTTTGACGAGCGTTTACGGCATTAAGGGCGGCCATTGTGTTTGGCAAGCACGTTTGATGAAAGATATTAGCCGGGATTAAACGGCACCGGCGAAACCTTCAATTAGTTGTGAAATCACTACGCACCAAAAATGGTCTGAGAAAATGTCGTGATTTTGCAAAAGTTGCTTCTGAGAGAACCAGCTTCCCAAATGCTATTCAATTGTGAGTTTTATGCATTTATAAGAATTTTGATTTGTAGTGTGGGGAAATATTAATAGAATAAACTGATTAAACGTTTAGAAAGTTAGACACAAGTACCATTTCTATTCTCACATTTTTACACACTGGACAAAAAGCTTGAAAAAAATATTTATAACCAATTGATAATGATCATGGATAGTGCATCCGATATTATGTGGAGGAGGAAGGAAAATCATTAATAAGGACACGCTAATGAGTCGCACACAGATTCCCAATATTTGATATTGTTCACGCTGAAATTCGTGTAAGGTCTAATGAACCAAATAAATGTACATATAGAGAAGCCTACTGTGCGACTGCGGCTCACAAAAGAATTGAATGAAACATCTAGTTAAATAATGAGGTCTGAAGAATCAACAGTCATAAAATTATATAATGCGTGTATTGCTTCATTCTTATCGCATTACTCCAATTATGTCACGAAAATAAATGTCAATACGTCATTACAGTGGCATCGCTGCAACAAATGCTTTCGCGACTAATTAATTTTCGATGTGGAGAAATCTATTCAACACGAAGTACCCTTTCACGTCATCGTATAGACATTATATTAATCTCTGAATAAAGGGACCTTTTAATTTGTAATCACTGATAGCCTGATTATATTAATCAATCACGTGTACGAATATCATTTTAATTAATCACGAAGACGATTGTTCATTAACTCTCTTCCCGCTTGGGGTCATAGAAAAATATGAGAGAAAACAGATACATTAATATATCTTCCGTTATATTGTAGTTTTACAAAGTTATGAGATAAAATAAACTTTGAAATGCAATCTTATTTATCTCGAAGTATTTCGATTGATTTTTCCAATAATTTTATGTATTGAGCCTATCAATGCTGTTCCCTATTATATGTATACGGTTACCCTATATATTATATTAAACGTCTTAAAAATTATGAGATTTACTGACATAGGTATTCGCTCAAGTTTTGAATATGTATGGGCCCGCTGTTCCATAATGTATGGGATATTTCCCAAGAACCTTCACCCTTTATATTTTTTGCATTGAACTGACCATTTTCAAAACTTACTCGTTATATTTTTTGCATTCCTCTGACCATAACAAAAAATCTTCTAAAATTCTGACTGAATCAAATCGAAATAAAAATGTGGGTAAATATTAACAAAAGGGGACCGGGCTTCCTCTTCACATATGTTGTCAACATAGTTCAAGAGCAACGCGATCGGAGCTGTGGGTTCCCTTTTCTCAATATTGACCAAAATGTGTTAAAACCTGAAATATTTGGTAGCTCCCAGAAAAACGCGAATTTCTCTGCGAGTCTGAGCCGGGAGAGCCTCATACGGTCCGGACCCCATATTCTAGAGCGAGTGAGCATCTCGACCCTTAACGTCCGCGATTTCTCAGGCACTCGGTTGCCGGAAATTCCCCGTAAATATTCGGCGACGTTTCGATTCGTTTCGACGCGGCGGCTGCACAGGAACGCTCGAGTGGTCGCAGCTAATGCCCGTCAATCAGAAACGGCACGTAGTAGTAGCCGCGATAAATAAAAGTATCGTTCCTCTTCTCCCCTCTCGCCGCGCCGCCGATCGGCCGTACACGTGTGTAAATTTACCGGCGACTAATTTTAAAGTGCCACGCGCGTAAATGCGCGTCGACCGACGAGGAAGTCGCTGCCTCAATGAAGAATGCAACGAGCACCGATGGGATCACGATTGCGACATCCTAATATCCGTGCGATAATTCGATACCAGGTGATCCGCAGCGAACCACAGCACAGCCCGGTTTACAATGTAACCTTCCTATTTATAGTCATCGCCCAGCGTTCATCGGTGTCGCAATCCTTCCATGCGACCTATGATGCCGAGTTTCACGCTCGATTCTTGAATAGAGCCGAAACCGCGGCCGCGTTATCGATGAATGCTGATAAGCGCCGTTGCGGATATCACACATGGCTCGAAAATCACGATATCTGATAGTTCCGATATTCCTATCCTTTTTAAATGATTAAAATACAGTTTTTCAACGCTGAACTCGCTGCAGTGAAATGACTGGTTTTTTTCATTTAGTAATTACTGAAACTGCGATAATGAAAAACTGAATAAGTTCAATGCAAGGTTTACGGCATTAATAAATAAACAATTATTACCTTATTAAAGAATGGACGTAAACAACGATATAAATATGGTTATAGTCTTTCAGGGAATTCGATATCTGTCCAATCCTCTTCCTCAATTCGTTGGGATCTTTCTAATACTTAAACGATAAAAATGAGTTCCCGCTTATTTATCGTTATTTGATACCGCCATAAAGCCCCATCGATAGAAAAATTGATATTTCGCAAACAATTCCAACAATTCCTCCTGCGCAAATTTCATCAAATAAATAAAGGCGTAAAGTTTTAAGACAGCATCGGAAACAAAAATATTTCTTCCATTCATCGATTTTATTGCACTCGGAGAAGCTTGCGATTTTAGTAGCAAAATTTATTTTATTGCGGCTCGCGTGCATTCGCGTGGCCCACGAATGCATAAAATTTACGGTCTGGTTATGAATTTGATATTTTGACACGTTTAATATTGACCGGGGGGGAAATCAGTCAACAAAACCGTCTAGTATAGGGTGAATCACTTTGACGACGAGTCTGCAGACCTCGTGCGTTTATAATAAAGAGACAGCGGATCTTTATGCAAAATAAACATTTTTTACCTGATTTGCAACCAACTGGAGTGCCATATATTAATGGATTGAAAATAATATAACAGTATTTTTAAATTCGTCTGGTTTTAATATTTTAAATGACGCCTACTCATTTTTGTTATAAAAATGCATAAAATCCGCTGCCTAATAATAAATATAGAAGTGTACGGCACGAGGAAATAATAATATCATTCGTGAAGATCTAAATTAGTATTAAATTTTTCAGTGCACGAACGGCAACAATCGCATCAGTTTTCGCCGTACGGGGTAGATCATCGTGATCCATCAATCACGGGGACAGGAATGCGAGTTCGCGCGCCGCGTGGCCGTCGTCTAGTCTGGTCGTGCGACGCTAACCTTTAATTAAAATCTTTCGATCTGGCCGTCTGAAATGAGGCGAAACGACGCGAACGGCTGTACAGAAACGCGCGAGTAACGTCTCATTAGGTACAGATTGACCTAATTACGAAAGGAAACGTCTGGCGCACTCGACTCACATCTCGTCTGCAGTTGGTGCGTTGCCTGCCTTTCTGTGTAAAATTGGAAATCGTTGTCTATTTATAGCGCTTTTCCGATAGGGTCACCGATGCGATGGCGGACAAATATGGAACAATGCACGCGCAACAGGAATCCTCACTTTTACTTCACGCTTTCATCCCCCAAACCACCCCCCATTATTCTCCCTCCCCTTCGTCTTCTAATTTCTCCTTTTTGTTTTACTCTAATATCTTTTTTTAAAGAATTTAAATATATCAACATATTTTTCTACCTCATTAAGCAAGGGAAACAGATATTTCAATTTATTCCATGTTTCGGAAATTACTCTTGTATATGAAATAAATTGTACAAATGTAAAACAGTGCTCCCTATATTTTTAAAAACACTAATTTCGTACATCCTTGGCCATTGGCGGGCGAAGGGGCGAGCGAGGAAGCACTCTGACCCACATACGCCACGTGCTACTGCGAACGTGTTAATCCTCCATTTTGTTCGTTACAGACATTACCATAAATTCTGGCGCGAGCACTTTCGGCCCGATCATTACATCAACGTCAATCACCGCGGAACGGTAGCGCTGGCCCACGAAATTACATTCATTTCGCGGAGAGAGAAAAAGAGACCAAAAAAGGCAGAGGGAAAAAAGAAGAAAAGTCGTCTCGGAAACGTCAGCTCGATGGCGCGAACAAATGTAAAGCAATTAATTGAACGAGCGACAGCGTGGCTCGGGCTCGTTGTTTCCCGACAAGAACCCGGCAGTCTCGTCGAGGCACAGAATAACCGATGAATAAAGAGACTCCGTAAACAGAGCGGGTAGCCTTGGACGTTCGGCTTCGATTTACTGTTTACGCGGGACGAACTATAAACAGGACAGTAAAGTTTTGTTCCGCGAACGCGTCGCCTCGTTCGGCGACTCGTGATTTTTTCGGATCGATACCGGGTGTCAAGGTTGCCGGCTAGGGACACGGGGAAAAGGAACTAGCTGAACAGGAAAATAAAACTAGGATCCGGAGGATCGTGATTCTGGCAATCCACTGCAACACGCTGTGCAATTCTATTTCGTACCATTTTACTACGGAATAGCTGGTTACAGCAGAGTGGGTTAGAATGGTTGTAACTGGTTGTAGAACTTGAAACGACGTTGGCTAATTTGTTTAATTGTTGCGCAGAGAAGATTCTTGTCCTAACTTTGGAAGTAACTCAATTCGTTTAACTATTACAAAGACAACATTGAGCAGGGATGAATTCAGTGTGTGTAGTTTATTTCGATCTTACAGGATTTTATTAAATAATATGTGTAAAGATAATGTAAATAATCTACGGTGTATTTATGTTTCCTGCGTACACTACGAGAATGTGGAAAGTATTATACGTATATAAAGAATCGAGTAAAAATAGAAGAAGAGTCGTTGTTGCCAACAATCGTAAGAGACAGGAATAGTACACTGAAGCGTCTGTTATTGTATTCTAATATTATTAGTAAAAGCCAGCATGTAATTTCTATTAATTACAGCACGCTTTATTACATCCCATAAATTGTTTTATAACCATGGGAAAGTGGAATTGCTGTTGTTCCGTATGGCTGACCCAGACAGTCCTATTCTACTACAGAGTATTAAGACACTATTCTCCGTTCCTCGAAAGAATGAGTAACATTCAATGCAATCATGACTCACAGTCACTGTCTCAATCTATCGCAGACATATTTAACCAGTCATTACTACCCAATTAATTGTGTATAACATTCTATATATACATATTTTTATGTGCCTGGTTGAATATATTTATTTTCTATTTAAACTGTTCTGACGAATTCCATCACGAATACCAGCAACTATGTGGGAAATATACAAGCCCAACTAGCCGCACATAATTGCACTGGCGAGGCAACACCGCGAAGCGTTAGGTCAACTTTCCAAGATCGACCAGTCCATCCAACATCTGTCAACACAGAACGTATTACGCGCCCCCCGCTTTCCATTCACAATGGTGTCAGAGAATATTACGATCGATCACTGTCGAACACGCGATCGACAATTACGTTAATCGATCCAGAGGATGGCTGTTAGCAGCGCTGCGAGCGCGGCGTCTATCGCGAACCACTTTCGCGATAGAAAGTATCCTATTAGAAAAACATATTGCGCCAGTGAAAGAGGCAAAAATGAAAAGAAAATGTACATCGAGTAATGCACTTCTTCGGAACACTAATCATACCTGAAATGCCTTCTTCCTTTTTCTCAAGGAGCCCGCAAAGAACCCACCGAACTATAATAGATTCTAGTACACACAGAGAAACATATCTTCCAGCCTCTCAAATATGCCAGTATTTCACTTATGTTGTCTTCAACGTTGTTCATAATAAATAAACATCGTTGTGAAATGAATTCTCTTATTTTTGAATTTGGGGAATACATATTTATATCTTTTTGTAAGTGCAACAATATCTTTACACACAATTAATTTTCCTCGAGTGAAACGACGAAATATGTTTGTTGATATAATTAGTTCAGGAATGTTGCTTACGCGGAAGCAAACATATCTCCATTCATTCATACCAACAGCAAATTCCCAGAAGTAGATCAACACTGACACATCATTGAATTACAGTCTAATTTCACTGAAACGTTGAAACTTCTACCGACAACGCATCATAAAAACACATTAGTTGAACATAAACATTTCACTTCTGCGAAAGCGTGTTCGAGACTCGTAGAGATAGGTGACAGCTACCGCAAAACGACGCGCGACCGCTGCTCGTGTTATGGCTACCATGAACAAATCATGAATACTTCGTGACAACCAGTTCCATCGACACTAGTTTACTTTTTCTCGTAGCTAGCGATCCCTGACGATCGCATTTCCCCCCGCTACGATGCGAAAACGTAAACACAGCACTAGCCCGTTTTACCGGAAATATGCTACCCATTCTATGTATATCAGTCAAGGATCCAAGCTGTTTATTAGCAAATAACTGAACCCCCCATTATGGAACCCTGAATTACGGATTTTATGTATTCGTGTAAAAAACGGATTAAACATCACTGAAGAACGTAACAAAGTCCCAGAGAGATACTGAAGAGTCAATCTCAGTATCTATCAACACATCATCTGTTTATTTCGCAGAAAAATATGCAGTAACTAGCAAGCCAGTCGATCTAACATGTCTAGAAGCCCCCAGAAAAGGGACACACGATCCGAAAGAAAGAAGCAGCATGGAAAAGGCCGCGCAATTATCCTACACGCGTTCCCCGCTCGGCTGAGCTCGGCGCGACGGGTCGTGATTGCGCGCGTAAAGCGTTGTAAATCACGCGCGGCGGTGGCCCGTTCATTTGGCGCGTAAAAACGTTGCACCGGTGTTACGAGCTGGTCGTATTACCTTGTCAGCGGGATCGTCCGGTGTACAAGCCAGCCGGAACAACAACTTTCTCACATTTTCGGCCGTGGGTGAGCCCGCGTCCTCCGGCCGTTGGTTGCGTCACAAAAACGGAGCACACAATCTCCACGACGGAGAAGAAATATCGCACGATTCAAACGGTCACGACACACTTTCTTTCTATCGAGTGGTTGGACACGACGTATAAGATGTATCTGACCGATGGTCAGGTGTATACGATGAGGGTCGGTTAAGTTAGGCCAGGGTGCTAAACAGAGAGAGCGAGACAGAGAGAGCCAGCCGGCGTTCTTTCTCCGGTTCTGCCGTTGTCTTCCTCCGCCTCCTCCACCTCCTCCTCCACCACCTCTTCTCCTCCTCCTCTTCGTTTTTCTCGTTTCACACTATGGTCGCGTGCGAACGCACCCCGTTATGGCGCCGCTGTCGGCGATCAGCGACGCAAGAAGGTTCACCGCGCTCCGCGGCACGCGCTCACCAAAGCCCATCTCACCGACGACAGGATCACCGACGACGATGCTCGTCGATCCGACGACAAACGCGACGTCACACGACGGTCCGACGCGATCTCGCTTCTCGCAAGCGAGTCCCCTAAGATCGGCCACCGTTGCGCCTACTCAGATCCGATCAGGATCCAACGACACGGTGCATTCTTCGATGATCCTACTTGCCCTTTGGTTTGGAAGGGGGGGGGGCGAACACACGGCACACCGTCCCCGGACTGGATCGTCGATCCGACGATCAAGATCACGGTTACCTTTTCCGATTGATCTCTTTTTTTATTTATTTTCGTTGGAGGATCACGACGAGTTACGAGGAACACGACACCGCACGACGACGACGACAACGCGACACAATAACGTGACGACGACGACGACGACGAGCCGACGGTGAAGACTAGGACGACGCGACTACGACGACGACGGCGGCAGCCGGCTCGCGAGGACCTCTTCCGCCGCACGATTCATGACCACCGACGGAGAGCACGTCGCTCTCGTGGCGACGACTGCGCCACTAAGCGGTATCTCGTCGAAACGGGCCGTCGGGGCGGGAGAGGGATAAGGACGGAAGCTCGCCGGATCCATCGGGGAAGGGGATGCTAGGGAGGGAAGGAGACTCTGGTAGCGGTGCGCGCGTTCTACAAGGCACGAGCGATAGAAAACGCGGATCAAGCGAGCGAAGGGGATACGGTGATTAGTGGCGTGGCGAGACCTTGCCAGGCGATGTCCATGGCCAGCGCGAGGCGGTGGGTGAGTTCGGAGGATGATGCTGGTCAGACGAGATTGGACGCACAGGTATTAAATTCTTACGTGAAATTTGGTAACGGGTGTACTTGGTACGCCCTTCGAGTTTAGCCGAGGGTTGAACTCAAAATATGTATGGGAGGGGTGTGATAATAATGGTATAAAACGGTTGTGGCGAGGCCTTGTGAGGTGATGTCAGTGGTTCGTGGGAGCTGATGTGCGAGTTGGTTAGGGCCATTTATTGGCGGCTGATAGTGGAGAGTCTACTAATGGTCAATCATATTCGAGATATTCGAGGGCATGCATGAACTCGTATCTGAAATTACATGTATGAGAGAAGTGTAACAATAATACAAAATTTAAAAGAATGATCTCCCAGGTCTCTTTACATCCCTCCAACGAGTAGCTACAAGATCGCAAACCAATGGTGTACTCCCACAGCACACATCTGGACCCATGCGTGCGCCAAGCAGGGAAAAAGAGAGAACATGAAGTCAGTGTGAGAAATGGGCTCTCTGGCACTGACGAAGACGTAGCCAGAGCTGAAGGCCTGCTCGTTGGCTTCTGGTTCGCCGTGACAACGAGCACCACCGCGGATGGACGTACGGACGGCTAGATGGACACGACGGTACGAATTTTCCTCGTCTCGTCGGCCACGTTCTAGGTGTTTGTCGCATTGTGCAGCGGCGCTCACGGCGTCGGGACGCCCACCACCTGTGGTACTCACCCTCTCTTCTCTCCTCCTCTCTCCTATGCTCTCTCTCCCCCCACCTTTTCGCGGCGAACCGCCCTACCACGCGCTCGACACCATCGCGCACACGCGTTGCATCGTCCTTTTGGACCTGCTTCCCCTTTCAAGGTATCTTCTCTCTCTCTCTCTCCTCATCTTCTTCCTATCTCTCTCGTGCTCGCCTCCTAGCTGTTCTCTTCTCTCCTTCGCTCACCTAATCGCGCCAAGTCGAATTTTTAAGCTCGTCATCGCGCCGCAAGCGCCAAATGCTCGTGGACATCATGCTCCACGTGGCGACGCTTGCGCTTCGGCTTCCCTTAAGGTGGCTCCCCGCCGTGACGACTTCAAAAAGCATTGTTGACGCTCGCCTGCACGAGGTCCATTCTGCTGGCTAGCAATTAACGCTTTGAATAGCACGTCTCCCAAAAGATTTTTCTAGATTTTTAAATGAATTTTCGCAAAATCAATTTGTCGATTTAAGAACCATGATGGTTATGTAGTATACGATTTCACTTTCTTTCTTGATTACTCTTCTTCTAACGTTGCTGTTCGTTGAAACGACTAATAACAATTTTCAACAGGATAAAGATTTGTAGATTTAAGAAACATGATGGTTATGTAGAATACGATTTCACTTTCTTTCTTGATTATTCTTCTTCTGACGTTGCTGTTCGTTGAAACGACTAACAACAATTTTCAACAGGTTAAAAAGATAAGAGAAGAGAATGTAATTCTGCCGAGGCTTTTTATTTGTTCTTCCGTAAGAAGCTTTGTACACTATAGCTTACGACCGCATGAAAATTCATAGTCTATAAATGTAGACAGCTGCAACGTAGTATTTATTTCCCGCAATAACACGATGCGATCTCGCAGTGGAAATAGAACGCGAATAGTACTGAATCTACAATGTTTACACAAGTAGAAGCAGAGAATGATGGACAGACGCATTAGCCAGTCGTATTCAAAGGTATGCTTGCCCGATGAACTTTCGAAAGTTCTATCGGAAGGTAGAATTTGAATCATCCCCCCCTATCTCCTGGAAATTCAAACCTCCCCCTTTTTGTACGCTGCTGCCGTTTGAAATTATAATCCTTGTTCGTTTAAAATCAAGCACACTCCCGGTGGAAAAGTTTGGAGCACCGTACAGAATTTGAAAAAAAGTGTCACATTCGGTTTAATGTGTCATCGGAATTCCAAAATGCGTGTAAACAGGTCCGAAGTTTTGCACGGGGAGAACACTTTTAATTTTTTAGTCACGGAACACGTTTTGAAACGGTAGTGGTAATAAAAAGATAAAAATATTTTGTGCTTTGGGGGATTTGTTTTTAGGATATTGCATTTTTGTAAAGCTTTTCCAATATCAATAGTTAGCTATCTTTCCTAGCAAACACTGACATCGAAATGAAAAAGCATGTGGGGAAAATATTTTTCATTCAGAAGGGGGAAATATATTAAAATATTTTTCGAATGTATTTATTAGTCTTTCTCTAGTCTTTCAACAAAAATAAAGAATCCAAAAATTTTGTCCAATTTAGAAAAATGAAATTCTTCAGTTTTCATATAGTTTAAACAAAATATTCGACAAGATGAAAATAATACATTGATATGCTTGAATCCTTTTAATATTTATACTATTTCTCACCTATTTATTTGTCCTATGAATGCATAAAATTCACACAACCTAGTAATTAACATTGTACAACAGAGACGTGTATTTTCTCAAGCAATTTCCGATTTTGGCACACTGTAGAGAAACACCGAAAACAGGTGAGACGGCAACGGGCTGTATGTCAGATCGGTAATGGGCAGGAGCAACATCAGTCCGGGGAAAAATAAAACAATCCGGCCGGATAATTTCCCGGCGTAGCAGAATTGTTTGCGCAAGCTAAGGAATTCGGCGGGCGTGTTGACAATTAGCAGAGCCACTACGTCAAACGAATTTGTTTTTCCGGGATCATTAGTAAGATTACACCAGAAAATTTCCCTTAATCCGTGTTTACGGTGAGCCGGAGCTGCGGTATGTCCGCTCCTCCACCTACCCGTTAAGAAACGAGAAGCTTACCAGACGCCGGATTTTTTTGTGAATCAGCCTCGGCTGGGAATATCCTAGTGAAATGCTGCTGGAAAGACAGCTCTGGTATGGCAGCGAGTAATGCTACTACAGTCTTTTCTTAATACCGCTAAAAGAAAATTTTGGTTTGCGAAATAGTTGGAGATTTTCGAAATTCAAGTCATGAGTTTTATGCAATTATATGTGGGAACGTAGCAGGTTGTATATCAATTGTTATATCGCTGCTCCGAAAGTATAATGACGCAACTGTAAAACTTTGTTGTGTGTATCGTGTTGGTGGGCTCACAAATGCATTTACTAGATGTTTGTAAATCGACATAATTGTACTTACAAAATGTTTACTTGTTTTCCTTACTCCTACAACGACAGAAGTGTAAAATTTGTGATGCATTTTCAGAAGAACAACGACGTATTTACATGGTACTGGTTACTGTGAGGCTGGTATTTATTATTTTACAAATTGAAATAGCTTAAAAGTAGCAATAATAACCCACAATGTCTATAAACTACTCTCATATTAGAATTAAACTGAATCTATAGGCCATTCTATTAAGACAAATTGGAATTATTTGTCTTTTGCTTGTCCTGTAAAATTTCGATTTATGCAGTTGTGTCATTATACTTCCGGAGCAGCGGTATGTAGTAGGTGTTCTTAATCTTCGGACAGCGAAAAATTCTGATGACGATCAGGTATTCAATCGAGGTCAAGAATAGTGCTTATTGTGACTTATTTCGTGACACGAAAATTTTCTGATTAGCTCCACGTATTTCATGAAAATGTCATCGAATGACCCGTGTCTGTGTATCAACGTCCGTTTCCACTGTTGTCTCTGCCGCGGCAGTCTGAATCACGACCTATTTACTCGACAGAAAATAATTCCAATTTAATTGCCTCTTATGGAATTACAGAGCCGCGCTCGATGCCAACTTACGGAATCAGAGTATTATCAATTCGAAGTCAGTTGCAAAAGCATACACCTGTTCTACTTCGGATAGTCGTTTTGAATGCTTGATATAACACGTTTCGTGGACGTAGATTAATTTAGTACTTACAGTAGAATAGTCTTGAAAGAAGTGAAATGTTTCTTACAATTCCTCGTATGAAGTCGTAAATAAATCAGAAGTATTAAATCATGAAATTTACTGTACATGTAGTCGTGAGCATTATATTGAAATTCACAAAACTCTTTCATTAAGATTGCTGTTGTTATTATTAACTTAAATAAGATTTTACGTATTGAAACAAACAATGAGTTATATGCCACGACAGTATTTTTCAAGCTTGAAACAATAATTTTCATAGGTTAAGGAAGTCTGGACATTAAACTTTTTCACGAATTAATGGAGTGCAATAACAGTTCTTACTGTTATGTACAGATTTCTCTTCTCTTATCCTTCGAAACGCGAGGTTCGTTGAAAAGTTACGCGTAGGTGGTTTATGGCCGGGGATTATAATTGAACAAGCAAAGTGGACGCAGTAAAGCGAGGTTACAGGCTCAGGCAATGTTTGAAGTTATGCCCTGACATTATACGTAATTGGGAAGATGCATATTCATCGGACGGAATTCATAGACACGCGTGGAACCATTTCTGAAAAATCAATTGTGCTTCTCAGGAAACATTGAATGGGAAATAACCTTTCGTTTAAATCGAGAACGGAAAATACGAATTTTGTTAATACATACCAGACACAATCGACCGAATGTTTCAATTAACAATAAACTTATCACAAAAATTGAGTGAAATGTTTTACCTAATAAAAATGACATAGCTGTATTTCGATTTAACTACATCGTTATAACTTCAATAATTACAAAATAAAATTAATGTTCATAAATTATATAAAATAAAGCTGTTTTTCATGTTATGCATCCTGTTCCTTATTTACAATATTTTTGTTGTGGAATAAAAATAGTTGAATTCATGATTGCAGTGATAAACTTTGTCTTCTCTATCCATGTGTTATGGAATAAATTGTTTCGATATGATGTGACGCCTATGGGCATTGACGTGGCACTCAACGCATTAATAAAAACAAATTGCAGTTTCTCAGCGAGTTTGAGATGGGCGAACATGCGAAGCCACTCGAAAGCGGCGCGAAATCTCTTCCGGTCGTGCAATATCGCTATTCCAATGAAAAGAAAGAGCGGGCCGGTCTATTTTCGGGTTCGACGGTGGCATCGACGGGCCTCGTCGATGGAAAGAGCACAAGTTGACGATGCCTAAGCACATTAGCCGGGAAAATTACGATCGACAAGAGCGTTGTGCCGATCCGGGCCGAGTCGGGTTGAGCCGAGCAGGGCGGAAAAGCACGGCCGTAAATCGCTGTAATGGCGCCGCGGGAATCGTCCCTTTTTGCTGAAGTCGGTAGTTTGGCAACTTTTTGCAGAACTCCGAGTGCGAGGAGAGGGGCGAGCAAGCTTAGAATTTAGGGATCGGCCGCGTTAACGGATTTACGAAGTGAGGAAAGAGCGCTCGCCATTTGTCTCGCTCGTCTAATTAACTAGCGTTGCGAAACCAAATAAAATCGGCCGATCTAATAACAATTTTCATGGAACGGCCAGTGAAAACACGGATATTTAACACGTGCGCTACCAGCAATTGTTTCGTTGCTTACCTTCCTTGTTCGAAAGTTTTATTAAATGCAACGTACCCAATTTTGAATTATTAAAACAGTTTAGCAGAAGCAACACAGATTCTCTGAAGACAACGAAGTGCATAAAATTAATTTTACTGTTTTTAAGTTAACTGTCACATATTTGTGACGATTGTAGCGAACAGGTTAAACAAACATTTCTTGTCGCTAAACAAACACTGTTACATCTTCATCTTCATTTCATCAAAAATACAATTTTTGTTTAATCTCAGCCTGAAGCAATCGATGCAGTTTTTATCTTGCATAAAGGTGCACACAAGTAATAAATATAGATGCGAATCGTCTTATTTCATTCCTCGGGTCTTAATGGGTTAATCGCTCATTCGCGAAATCGCGTCCGCTTCCAAACTCTTAATAGACACGCGGAACACCACGGTGTGCCAGCGGGTTGCTACGCATGATTAATGAACGGGCGACGATGTAGCAAAAGCTTACATTTTTGAACGACGGTGTCGAATAGCGCAACCGAATTAGAGCCGCGATTTATGCCGAAACGCGTGCTGCGCGAAATCGAGCCTCGTAAAGCTTGCGACGTCGCGCGAGGAATACTAGCACCGGTTTATTCCGGATCTGGTAGCGAATAGTTCACTATTACATATCGATAGGACCATGTCTTTCTTTCGTTAAACATTTTTACAGGCTGAAGATGTTATCTCAAATCCTCTCTATCGATGTTAATCCTTAAATCGCTTTAATTGGACGGTTTAAAATTTTTCGTATTCAATTTTGTCATGGATGTATAAAATCCATTGTGTAAATTTTAATACCCATTTATCGGAATATGAAAAATCTTCATGCATATACGATCTTTTCTTAATTCCATCTAGCTTTGCAGTATCTATTATTTAAAGAAATAAAGATATTCAAGTGGAAATCTTCTGCGACCAGGTTCCAGAAAAAATTTTTGCAAGATAAAAGACATTGTTTCGAACAATATTGTGCGTGCTGCCTAATGATTCCGATTTATTTCCGCGTTTCATTATTTTTCACTTAACGCATCATCATCATCAACATCATTTTTGTAATCGATTGTGGTTGTAACAATACTTATTGCTTTCTAGACGCACATTACTTATGAATTGCTGAAACCAAAGTTCGTCAGGTCCATGAAGTAAAAGTTCGCTAAAGCATCCTCCCTGTGGTTCGTTTAATTTCCGCCATCCCCATTTTCTCAATTAGACGGCGGAAAGGCACGTTCCTAATCCCCGTTTCACGGATCACCCAGTACACGGGCGATTCGTTGTCAAGCGTGTAGAGCCTTATCCCGTTTAATGAAGTTCGTTAAAATGAAATACCTATATCGCTTCGATGCATTTCGTATGCAACAACCTAATACGATAAAACGCGGGGAGTAGCCGAGGCTACGGCGCACGGCGTGGCACGGCGGGAGCACATGTTTTTAATTAATTCTCGAACGTTAAGCTTATCTGCCCGGGCAAGATACTTAAAGAATTCTTAACGGCATCGAATAAACTGCGCGTTCCTCGCTATTTACCCGGTCGCGTTTTAGTCTCTCCAAGTACGGTAATAAATCTCCTCGAGGCAGTATAACCCCCGCTATATATACTTTCTTTCCTTTCGCCGAGATTCTCCGAGGGCCTGGATTTAATTAAAATATTCTATGCGCTTCTTATTCCGACATGAAGTGCGCCGCGGCGTCGGCGTCGGCTATATTCTTTCTAGTGTAATATTCATTTCGTGGAACGCTGCGGAAGAAAGAAAGAGAGGAGAGAAAAAAGAAGAACATAGTCGCGTACGAAAGCGCGTCGTCTACTTCTAACATGCCGGCTCGTCCCAATATGATGTATATTAAAAAGTATTGAAAATCAAAGCGAATTGGCACAAATAATGGAATGTTTTCTATATTCCTCAGTAGACAACGCGTGGATTCGCAGACAACAGTAACGCGAACGCCATTCCCGTCCACGTTGTTCAATCCAATGTAATTATTCACTAACTGCCGGATTGTTTATATTGTGTTTCGAAAGCGGTGGCTATTAATCTAGGAATTCTGTAGAAAATACTTCATTGCACTTTGTATTTATGGTTGTAAGGAAAAACGCCGCATGTCACAATTTGTAAACATTTCATTTTATGGATTAATTGAGATATAGGAATTCTAAAGGCTCAAAACAAGAATGCAATTCGACCGATGTCCTATGTTCGGAACTCGTGATCAAAACTTTAAATGGCAATATTACGAAAGTGAAAGTATGCGACACATGCGGAGTTCTTCCTTACAACCAGTGTTGGGCGATAAATAACAAGTTATTTGTTATTTGGATATTCAAATAAAAAGCAAAAATATAATCTATTTATTATTTGAGCAAGTCTAAATGAATTATTTAAAATAATAAAGTTAATTGTTATTGGTAATTATTTTTCTCGGCGCTCAGGTTCGATCAATTTCTACACTAAATGAATATAGCTTGAGGGGCATGAAACGTTATAGTCCGGGTTCGAACCAAATAACGCTTCCGATTCGGGTTTGAATCTGCAAAGATGCCAAATGCTATTTTATTGTTTTCTTTGTTTTCCTCCAATAAAATAGCATTTGGCATCTTTGCAGATTCAAACCCGAATCGGAAGCGTTATTTGGTTCGAACCCGGACTATAACGTTTCATGCCCCTCAAGCTATATTCATTTAGTGTAGAAATTGATCGAACCTGAACGCCGAGAAAAATAATTACCATTCTTTCAAATAGTGCGATCGCGAAAAATACCTCCTTTAATTGTTATTTACAAAAATACAATTTCAATTAATATTTGTATTTTTTGTGGTATTATGTTACAGGCAGCTAGGTCCTCCGGACGGGCCCGACCACCGGCGGTATACCCGAAACTGTGAATTGTGAAACGAAATTGTCAATACTTCGAAAACTATCTATCTCAAAATGAGAATTTTATTCAGCATTTAAATGGTGTAATGGATACATAGAACTCATTATTTCGAAAAAAGCATGAATGCGTTTATCAAAATTGTACGTTCTTTTAAATAAAAATTCGGCAATATAATTAGTATAATGATAGTCACGCGTATGCCATAGCGAGGAATGCTGGCTCTCAGATCTCTCCACAATCTTTCAATATTTTGTGTATGAACATTCGTATATATTGGTTCTTCTATGTTTATTTATCTAAGGTGTAGCTCATTCGACACTATGGCAGCCTTATGTTACCACGGAACGTGGAAGAGTACGTAAAATTCACTACAGTATTAGCAATAGTTTTTCGCAAATATCTCGAAAACTAAGAGCGAGCGCCGGGTAGTTGTAATGACAAAAGTTGTTCAGAATCTTGTCCTCGCCAACATATGTCAAGGTCAAGGTCATCGGAGCTGCCTCCCCTAAACGTAAGTTTTACCATTATTTGCAATTAAAATCACACGTTTATTTATTATTTAAAATAAAATTTGCCCAACCCTGCTTACAACTACAGATACATATTCTATATCATGAATGTAACTAATCATTCACATAAATCCGCCTATGTAAATACAAAGTTCCATACAGAATATCGAAACAGAGAAATATTCAACGGAGTGAATTAAACCGAACGAAAGCTACGCACTATTCACCATCCGAATCTACAGCAAGCCGAGTGTAATTACGACTGTGTGAGCTTCCCAAGGCACGAACGACAAGTCGCTTCTGCGCGTAGATAGAGAAACGGGTCCAGCGGGTCCGATCGATATTCAAAATTCGTGTAAAACGCACTAAACTCGATGGGAATCCGAGCGTTGGTGAAAGAGCCGGGTGGATCGGAAACGCGTTAATTAACGGAACGTGACGACGCGGAGAGCAGTCGTCGCTCGGGGACGGTATTTATTTCTAGAGATACGTCATAACGACGGAGGCTCTGTGACGAGCCTGGGCTGGCACACGGTCAACGAAGGAGGGACGAAGGGTACGGTTTTCTGGCTTCGAATCGACATATTCGAGCGGATACGATTCGGCGAGTAGCGTTTTCATTCATCACGGCTCATTTTGCCGTGAGCCTTCTGCCTCCTCGAGCGTTCACGTGAATCATGTTCCTCGAGAAATCCGCTCGAATGCCACGCCAACTGAAAACAGCTTACCGGCCATTACCGGGGAACGTTTTTCGCGGAGATTTCGCGAAATTCAACTCCCGGCCTCGGTGCGTTACGCATAGGCACGCGGTGTCCGCATTAACCGGCCGCCGTTCTCTCGTTATCCGTTGAAATATCGTGTTAACATTAGCCGGCTCGAGCATGGCGCGTGTTTAACACACTGGAAACTCGACTCGATATGCCGAGCGGACCTTGGATCGCGATATACGTCGCCCTTTCCCTCCAAGAGAAAACGTGATTCTGTATTCCGGAGCCGATGATCGATAAGATATTTGGCCATCGATTTTATGTGTGCATGGCCGCCGGCTCGCGAATTAATGCTACCGGGAGGACTATATTAAACGCTTTCCAACGATCGATCGTGCGATTTCGCCTGGTTGATGTGCCGTTGTCACGACGTCGTTGCAATGTCTGATGCACGCAGTTTCATTTCTGCGATAGTGAAGGAATCAGTGACGCAAATTTGTGGTCACGGAACATCTGAAAAAATCGCTCCTCTTGGACTCGAAGCTTCGAGTAAGACAAGTTTGTTTGAAACAGGACTTTCATTGTTATACCATCGATATTTAAACATAGAAAAATATATAAAAAAACTTTTTAAAAACCACGCTTATATTAAAATGCACTAAAAAGGAGAAAATAATTCTTTTAGACATTAGTTACTATAAATAAAAGCGTGGAGCGCTGAACTATATTAACGTAATCTTCGTGGGCGCTCCACGCTATTATTTATAGTCACTAATGTATAAAAAAATTATTTTCTCCTTCTTAGTGCATTTTAATATAAGCGGGGTTTTCAAAAAGTTTTTTTTATATATTTAAATGGAACGCAAGATATAGTAATACTGGTATGAAATAGTAAGATATAGAAACGCAAGATATGGAAATACGCGAGATAGAATGAGGGGATGACTCCGAGAGACGATGTCTCTTGATGGAGTCCGAAATTGTCCAAAATGAAACTGAATGAACGGAACACCACAACCACACTGAGCTCCTTTGGTGCGAAGTGGGCCAGTGGAGTGGGGATGAGTCGGAGTGGGAACACGTAGTAGAGTAGGGAGCGCTGGCGCGCGGAGTGGGGATCGCTGAACGCGATTAAGTACTACCGAGTGACGCGCGGCGAGGTGTGACAGTTAATATAAAAAATTTGTAAAATTTGTTTTTTAATATTGCATTATCACCCAGTTCTGAGTTATGTTTAAAGTTTCAAGTCTCTAGCTCATCGGGAAGTGGTTTAAAATTCGATTACAAGATTCGACGCATACATTGTGTACGAGGACCATAAAATGTCAACTTATTTTTTATGAATCAGATTATTCAACAGATTAATAATCGATTTGTGGGAACATTATGAGCATTGAGGATCGTTAAGGATGATCAACAATCTCCATGATTATTAATAGGAAAACAAGATGTTCATTGTATTCAGGGATGTGTACAGCAGCTAATAGAAGCATTGCTGGTTGGAGTGATTTAATTGTTCCGTGGTAAGACACAGCGCGATTTCGATGACACAATTACTTCGTCCCGATACAAGGAGATACGTGTCCCGGTAATTTCCCCTTCCGCATGAAATATAGGAAGTTCCATCGAGCGAGAGTCAATGGAGCGTACAGCAAAGTCGCGTTCACAGTTCACGCGCAGTTTCCCGCGTATCGTGGGTCCATTGTTTCGAATGGAATAACTTAATGCATCATCTACGAGTTGATGACGGTGCACGGATTAGTCTAATTTGAGTTGCTCCGCGAAGCCGGGGCTTCCGCGAAGAAAACTTTCGCGCGGGATGGGGGATCATAGTGGAGCGTATTATTCTATGTATATCGTGTGAACGAGACATTTCCCGAAGTCCGTAACTACCGCCCACGCGAGCTACTCCCAGAAGCCAAGATGGACGCCATTTTCTGTGAAAGATTTCTGTAGTTTGATCATTTCACTAATATACATCTGAATTTTCGGCGATATTAAAGGAAAATTGATTTTTCAACAATACACTCGAAGTCGTAATTTTCTGTAAGGTACAATGTTAAATTGTTTGTTTGAACTCGTTGTTCGTTTCTATTTGTCTGACCATACACAGTTCGCGTTCCACTTCTTCGAACATATATCATTCTCTTTTGACTTATCCGGCTACGGATCAATTCATTCCTTGTTTGTCTGCCCGTAAACCGTCCTCATTCTACTTCCCTAAGCATAGGTCGATCATACTCAACATATCCGATCGTTAGTTATCCTTACCCCATTTTGTCTGAACATAGGTAACCATTATTCTACTTGGCGAAGTATAAACAAGCAAAAATCAGTGTTATCGATTGAAGGATTTATTTATAAATCAAAAATGCAACATACCGAGTGTATCGGTAACAAGTAACGGCCAAGTTTGAATAATTTAGCCCTCCATGTAATTCATTAAAAATTGAATAGCGTTCTTTTAAACTAATTTTTACAAACGCTTATTTCAGTATTGCAAGAGGTATTTCAAAGCTAACCAACTTGGCCGTATTTTGTTTGATCTCACAACTTTTTACGGCCATAAGAACTTGGCTCCTGTTTACAGAATGTTTTTGTTGGGTATGAATGTCGAAAATGAAATTTTGTATACGAAAATAAAAAGCTGCAAATGAAGTTGATAAAATGAATAATACGAGTGTTGAAGAGTGGTATTGCGTACCAGTGGAAAAATCTTCGTAAATACTGAAACAATCCGACACTGAAAATAAACATCTGGTCACATGTGTGTTGTCTTTCGTACAGTTTCCGGCGTCGAATACCGCACGAACGGAAATACCCCGCCAAACGGACTCATTACCGACGAGTAGAATGATCGACAGCCGAGCCACCATTTCAGTTTACCGTCAGCCGAAGCTCGTAACGACGAGGCATCGTGCAGCGGCGCCTGTTATCCCGAAAAAGAACACTAAGTCGTGGTTCGACAACGTGTGGCAGAATGCCTTTCGATTTTCGAAATTGCCGAAAGTCCGCCGCTAATTCTGGAAGAGGCCTTTTGCGCCGCGGGACTGATGAAACGAGAAAAAATAGCTGACGGGCCGGTCTGAATGGTGTAGCCGATGGCGTAGCCCCGTAGATTACTGCGCGCGACCGCCATGGAATTTCAGTTTTGACGGACAGGTCTGTTATTACTGTCATTCCAGCCTCCCTCGAGCTTCTGCTACGTTAATCCTTTCGTCATCGGGTCCCGCCCGACGTCGAACTGGTCTAATGAGACGCCGAACCGGAACTTGAACTTGTTCCTGGCTCGGAAATAGAATTTTCAACTCGTTCGACCTCTTTCCGCTCGACCAGGCTCGCTGTTTGTAAATTTTAAAACAGAACACTATCGGATCGATTCATGATTCACGGATTTGTGGATTCTATCCACGAATAGCTTTCGTAAGGGATTAGGTTTTAAAAGCATAGCGAAAGACGCGACGCGTAAAATCCGCATACACGTTTTTTCAACAGTAATAAATTTTTACTCCTCTCCTTTTTAGTCTTTAGGGTCACCTGCAGCTTTTTATGCCCAAATTTTACGCCTTCCGTATCTTCTATCGGGCCTTCTGATAAGAGAGTAAGGCAGCCGTGAAATTTATGCGTGGAACTACCGAGTGACCGGGAAATTCGAAAGAGTGCATAAAAATGTAGCTGTTATAGCGCACTTCGATCGAATGTACAGCGTCTAAATTACTATACGATTGAAGAGGCACGATTTTTCTTTTATTACGGAGACTCCATCTTTCTTTCGTGGAACGCTGCGTAAAAAGAATATTTAATAAGCGTCGCGCTGCAAGAGAATCTGCTCATAATTCGAACACCATGAAAAAGCATGTCTCCTCCGGAGGCACATAAATTACCTGTCAACGATATTATACAGAGTTACAAGGAAACAGCCGTAACAGATGCCATCATCCCGAGATAAGGTGCACGAAAAGCAACTTCGCCGAGATAAAAATAAAAAAGAACGATAGGGAGGGAGAGGGAGGGAGAAGGCGAAGCTCCCCTCATCTGGAAAGCTCTCGGTGGATTTAAACCATTCGGAGCTCTCGGTTTGATACGTTCCAGGAGTAAAGTCAACCGAGTGGAGAAAGGAATCGACGCATTGCAGAAGTTTCCCCAGAAACCAATAGCTGGATATCTTTTTCTTCACGGTTTCTTCATTCTCTAATTAACACTTGATAAAAGACTGCCCCGCCCGTCTGTATCGGATTGCGGAGCCTGGTAGAATGCGATCGGAGCGACAAGATTACCTGCGATGCTCTGCTCTGGTCACAGATTTAACGAGATTTCTAACCGATCGCTAAAACGTACTCTGTTCTTTTACTTAATTCTACTCACGCTGGTGATCTCGATCGTAAAATAAACCGCTCGATCTTCCAAGAAATCTTTCCCTTGTTCGAAAAACTGTGGGAAAGATGTATAAAATAATCATAGAAAAAGCATCATCGTCCAGCATGATCTCCAAACACGGTGCAATAAGATCAAACAGGCTATTACGAGTATCGCTGTGCCTCGACTTTCTCCCGGGTAAGACGAAAATGGAGAATCGATCGACTCTCCGAGTTTTAGAGCCACCATCCCGCGATCCTTTTCGACTCGGAGAGCGGTCTACCGAACGTAGAAGTTCGATTCGATTCGAAAGAGGAGAGCGAGCGTAGGTGCAGGCAGCGTCGGCCAGAAGTAATTGGGTTATATCGCGCGAGGATTTATCGTCGGAAGAATACAAGAGGGATTCTGATTCCCCGCCGGCCCGCAGACGGCGTGGCTTTCCTCTGGCGGGGATTCGCGTCGCTGCAAATCGAATTAAAATTCCGTAGCATCGTTAGGGCCCTCGTGCCGGCAGTCTGAAGGAACGTCGGGGTAAGAATATACCTACCGGCATTCCGCATGCTTGCGTGACTACGGCCGAGGGTTTTCATGGTCGTCCCGAAGACAGCCTGGAGGGGTTCAATTGGTCTTTCCTCTCCCTCTTCACGGTACACTCAACCCCTCAAACACTCCGACAGCCGGTCAAAAATCCATGGATCTCGCCCGGCGATTCAAACGACCAGCCTACTCGATGGGAATTTAATATTCCTCGACGATAAAGATACCCTGCTCTCGACCAAAGGAACTCTGCTATACCCCCCACCAGCCCTCTCCGTCGAATGTTCCGAAAATTACAGCCACGAACAGCAGAATCCCCAAGGGACAAGGAAAGCCTGATACAGATTCGATTTTTATTTCCCGGCGATAATATTTTTGTTTAGAAGTTTGTTGGTTTTACAGGCTCGTGTGACGACTTGAGAATTTCGAGAAAGTATGGTTTGTCAGGGGGAGAAGGCTCTGGGGATGCACGACTAAAAGCAACACTCTAAAAGATTGCTCTTCCGTAAGCTGTTGCTTTTACTTTCTGGAGTAACGGGCGTAATAAACTGCGCTTTAGGTTTGTCCTTAGGAAGGAGTGTTTGTTTGTTGAATGATTAGTGGTCACTAGGCTGTGGTGCTTTGGTTGTGGCGCGTAGCTTGCAAGAGAGACAGAGAGAAAAGATCAATAAACGTTTAATTCTTCTTTTAGTGATTTTAATCATCTGTCTATTAACGATCATTCAAATAGTCAACATCGTTTGAAGTTATGGCTCAAAGATTTGACGAAATCTACTGTGGAACATCTAGTAATTTGAAGAACAATGTGTAAAACAATACGATCGTAGCAGTAAAAATCGAACGAACGGTGTGTTGCTAACTTCGCCGCGAGATCGGAAGTAAAAAATTTAAATACGCGGATCGAGATTACGCGAACGGTCGTAGCACGCAGAGCCGTCGACGTTGCGTAGGTCGGATTACAACACGTGGCCCCGGTTCTTCTTTTCTCGTGTTTCGTGCGCAACGGCAACGCAACGGGAAAAGAAGGTTACCAGTGCATCGTGCGCCTTTAAAACACTTCCACACCGGCACACAGCACAGCACGCAGCCTCCGGTGAATTAGGTATTCGACGAATAGAAAAGCCCGCGCTGGGCAGTGGGCCAAGGAATGCAGACGCGGTTACGGATGTAACCGGGACCTATCGCAACAACCCTAAACCACCGTTGGGAAAAATAAACGAGCGGCGTTAACGCGCGATGAAAACTTCGGCCGCGTCGCGACCCATCGACCCTGATCCCCTCCGCCCGTTTCATCCCGCTTTTCGCTCGCTTCGATTCCCCCACCTAATTAAAATCACGTAACCGGTTATTATCGCACGGAGGTCCACGGTCACTCCACTTTCGAGGACAAAGAAAAACATCCAATTACTCAAACACTTTCGATGAATCCTGGGGCTTCGCCAATTAAACAATTCTCTGGGCACGATTCATCCCCACCACGGAATCGATATTATTTTTCCTGTTACGCCGCGCCGGTCGTACAAGTCACCTGTTCAGAAAACAAACTGTACCAGAAGAAAAAATTAAAATAATTGATATTATCGATATACTATTTTCAACGTGTCGAAATCATTCAAGAATTAAATGTGTGTATCTGGCTCCCAACTTTTGCAATCGATGTAGACAATTTTGATTTTGAATTCTACTCGTGACCATGTGAATGCTACTTAAAATTTCAGATAAAAACACACCTGTTCTAGCCCAGCGATCCATCAAACCCCGGCGAATTAAATTCCGGAGAAATATGCGCGCATCAAAGCGGGGATCGATCGGAATTCCAAAGCGCGGAGACATCCCAAAGACATCGACGTCAAAGTATCGCCGGAGAAAGAGACAGAGAGGAGAAAAGAGGGCATGCAGGTCGATCGACCGAGCGACACGCGATCGTTTCTTCCAGGAAGTGGCGAAGTTCTAGTCCCCCGTTCCAGAGACACGAAGGACGATGAGGGAAGAGGAATGAATCGAATGTTTGTTTTTCGTCGAGGCAGCCAGGCGATCCCCGACCAATCCAGATCTCTTTCTCGGCTAGGTATAGGTGGGTTTCTGCTTCCAGCTAAGGATCGATTCGTCTAAGGGCACCGGCTATCCGTTAACGGGACGGAATAGCCTCGGGGGAGAGATCCCGGAGCGTGTGCAGCCCGGAGAACTGTACGCCGCGCGGCGCGGAGTACCGTCTCGCGCGCCAACTCGGCCCCAAATTAATGCCTGTCCCTAACAGTAACTTATCCGCCGACCTGGTATATTATGGTCCACGATCGGCGTCCGCTGACAAATGGCCGACTGTTTTCTTGCGGCGCTTTTGCTGTTTCTCAAGCCAGCTCGTTTATATCCGACCGGCTCTCTCGCGGCGACCGGAAATAACAATTATCCCCAAACAGTTTTGGAAAGGACACTTATCGATTTCATGCAAAATGAAGATGTTTTGAGGCAATTGTTCCTTCTCTAATAATTCTGATAAGTCGTGTGTCATATAAAAATGTTTCCATCTCCATTCCCATTTCATTTTTCTGACAAAGAAAACCGTCCTTACTCCACTTGTCCTTGAAAAATAAAGTCCATTATGTAAGGAAAAGCCGCAAGGAAAAGCGGATTTATTAACGTATTTGGACACACGGATAACCAAATGTTAACGATAGACGTGTTTGTCCCGGGCGATCGTTTCGATCTGCCTTCTTTTTTTACAATTCGTTGGCGATTGTAATTTTACAATTCTTCTGTTCTTTGCAATTCTCTATTTTTATAAATTTACCTGTATACACTCAGTAAAATAAGTCTCCGTATACCCTTTAAAAGAGAATAACGTTTTTATAATTATACCAAATGATCTGATGTTTTGTAAGCAATTAGAAGCATTGGTTTACTGAATGAGGTGCAAAAAAGATTTTCCAAAAATTACAATTGATCAGGTTACATGCAAAAATAAAAAAATGGCATTTTTTAAAACTTTTTTATTTGGGTCCCTAATGAAAATTTAAAATATATGTTTCGTAGATCTATGTTAGTCATACACTTGCATAAAATTTCATCGAAATCGGTTGACGCAGGATAAAACAACGCGCATCGATAGATGTACGATTCTGTGGATTTTGAGCAGAAACTGATCAAAAGTCGTATTTTCATCATTTTTAACCGCTTGTAGCTCGTGTGTATGTGAATCGATTTCGATGAAATTTTCAGCAGGTGTGTAACTACTATAGATCTACAAAACAAAAATTTTAAATTTTTATTAGGGGTCAAATAAAAAAGTTTTAAAAAGTGCCTTCTTTATTTTTGCATGCAACCTTGTAAATTGTAATTTTTAGAAAATATTTTTTGCACATCATTCAGTAAACCAATGCTTCTAATTGCTTACAATACATCAGGTCATTTGGTATAATTATAAAAAGTGTATGGGGTTATAAAGAGTGATAAGTAAAGAGTTATAAAGAGTGTATAGGGTTGTCTTGTTAATATACACAGTACACATACACCATCCGTACTTCAACTTCAATATTTAATAAATTTTGCTGTTTGGAAACAGCGAAATTTTCGCGGACAATTGCGACCGAATTTCAAGGTAATTCTGCGGCGCGATCAGGCTGAATTCTCGAAGTAACTTCGGGGACGGCGTGTGACGGGCACGTCGGTGTCGCAGCTCGGTAATTAACTTCCTCATGCAAACGAATCGTGTCCGAGTAGGCAGCAATGGCGACACCGGTCCTCTCTATACACGGACGAAGTCGATTGGCCTAATCGTAATTTCGCCGAGACGAACAGCCCCTACAGGACCAATAATCGTTTCACGGTCACTGTAACCGTGGAAATTGCCTCACCGGTTAACCGTAATTACGATCGTTCGTTATACGCGAATCACGCGGCCGCTTGTCCCCGCGCTGCCACTAACGACACTCACGTAAGAATAAACGACCCTGCTAACGGCGCGTGCACCTACACCCCCCCACCCCCTCTGTTATTCCACCTACGTTTTTATTTCCGCCTTTTTCCGCGGCGACCGATAGGGACACACACTGCTATGGGGAATTATGTTTACCTTGTAACTTCGGCCGAACTCGCCTCTTGAAACTGTGCTGCGATAAACTGCAGCCAACTATGACACGACAAGTTAGGGTGTACTATCTGCGGAAGGTGCTAAACTGGTATTCCTCCTGCAATATTAATTGCTCTACTTTGGTGGCCGACAGATAGTTTAAACGAGGTATTAAAAGTGGCAGTCTGACGCTCGACGGGTCCGTAATACTCGCCGCAGGAGATAGAAAAAGGTAGACGCGCGTTGCAAACAGTACTCCTATCGATGGACTTCGCACATGATTTTCAAAATGGGAAATTTAACAATCGACGTGGTGTATACTTTTTTCAATTAAATCGAGGGTGTTCATTTAAATCTTTATTCTTATATTACTGCTAGTAGTCATGTACGTCTCGCCGTGAATTAATATATCTAGAAGAAAATTGTAAAAATTTTCTAGAAATTAATTAAACTCGAAATCACAGTGCATTGGAAAATACAAGAAAGAATATTATACAAACAAATGTACTGCTTTGAGCAACATATACCCAAATAATCGTGCATACACGACTGTCCCGAAAGCATACCCGCGCATTTCGCTATAGAAACCAAGCACAATACGAGAGGTAGGTAGGAACCTCCTAAAAAGGTCACGGAAACAATAACTTATTCATTACGCAGAAGAAAAGCGAGAGAGGCAGCAGACGAGACGAGGAAGGCGAGGATCGCGTGAAAGACAAGCAAGCGAGAGCCGCCGCAGCCTAATCGTAGCTAAAAAGAACGCTCCCCTCGGTCGGACAAAAAAAAAACCCCTAACCCAGTACTCCCATTGTCGAAAACAATGGTTGTATCTTTACATCGGTTCAGGGAACGGGGTCTCTACCGTATTACTTCCTTCCCTTTCGCGTTTTTCTTGCTTTTGTTCCGGCGGCGGTCGCGTAAACGCGACCGAGCGGCTCAGCCATTGTTCGAGCGCGACGCGGATCCGCGCGTATTTTCGGCGCGGCTGCCCTCCGCGTGTTTCGCCGCGAAAAGCGACACGAGCCGAGCCGTGCGGAGCGGTGCGGAGCCGTGCCGCTGCACAAATTGCACCCGACTATTTGCATCGTGACCCACTTACCTCGAGATACGCTCCCGTTATCCGTGCCGTGGCGTTCTCCACGCAATGGCCGCGGAAAAACCGTGGTCACAACGCGGCGATTCTTCTCTCACCCTCGTACACCCCCCTTTGTAACCGCCTCTTTCTCCTCCATGTTTCTGCTATCCTCGCCCACAGGTCTGTTACCTTGTTCTCTTTTTTTACTCATTCGTACGCATCGTGCACCACTGCAAGTGCGCGGTTAAATTTACATCAGTTCGGGAGCCAGCAGTTACATTCTCATGTTCAGGATATCCTTTTTCGAAAAAAATAAACATGTGATAAAGAAACTTTCATTTTCTGTAATTGTCGCTTTACTTTTACGATTGTAGCGCTAATGAATAGCTGAGATTCTTCCGATTAAAATGAGTCCAAACACCATGTAAATCGGACTACTTTAATCGATTTAAGTAGAATGTTAAGAAGTAGATCAACGCTGAGCAAATGATTAGTTGCAGGCTACAAACACTCGAGTCGCTACCCCCACTATTGCGCTCCGACTCACACGAGCGCGATAGTGGGGGTAACGGCTTGGACTGCTCCATTAAAACGGTAAAATTGGTCCGATTTACCTCGTGTTTGGACTCATTTTAATCGGACGAGTCTCAGCTATCCATTGGTGCTACAATCATAAAGGTAAGACGAGCATTACTGTAAATATAATAACAGATTCGATGCAAATTCGATTACAAACAGCGTTCTATCATTATTTCGAACTGTTGCTTTAGTGCCAGCAATAAGTTATACACAAATTGCACCCGACTGTTTGCATCGTGACCCATTTACCTCGAGATACGTTCCGGTTATTCGTGGAAAAACCGTGGTCACAACGCGGCGATTCTTCTCTCACCCTCGTACACCCCCTTCTGTAGCCACCCCTTTCTCCCCCATGTTTCTGCTACCCTCTCCCACAGGTTTGTTCCCTTTTTCCCTTTTTTTTTACCCTCTCATTGTTGCCCGCGCGGGCTTTCTTCGTGCCGCCGTCAAAAGCGGAAAATTTTTACGCAAGCAATTATTCCCCGGTCGCTAAATAACTTTTTCGGCAGTGTTGTCTTTCTTTCTTTTGATGGGTTACCCGCGAGCAATTAAGGCGAGTATTCATGCCACGCGATAAAAGTGAGGCAATTTTTGCAAATGTTTTCTGTGATATTGTGTAGCGGAGGTTTGCGAAGTTTTTGGATGTGAACTGTTTTGACGTTCATTGAAAATTGCAGAAGCACCAACAGTTGATTTGTTTAGCAATTAATAGCAATATTGAGTAATAGCACTGCAATTCAATATGCTGGATCGTTATGCAAAATGAAAATTTTCGAAATTGATTGTAACTTACAGTGGGTGTACAAAGTATTCGTACACCTTTTAAAAACGAATAACTTTTTCAAATTTGTACCCAACAGCTTGAGTTTCTTTGAGACGTTAGAAGGATTAGTTTACTAGCTAATATGTAAATTATTTTTATCTTTGCTTGTAATGAAAATTTAAAACATTTTGTAAATGTAAGTAAATTACATATATGAACAAAGTTTCATTGAAATCTGATTTAGAGCTTGCGATTCATTTAATCAATTCAATCAGTTATATTTTTATAACAACCTTGATCGATTTCGATGAAACTTTGTACAGGTATGTAACTTAATTAGACCTACGAAAGACACCTTCTAAATTTTCATTTCAAGCACAAATAAAAATTTAAATATCATGATTTTTACTTTTTTCTTCGCACCGGGGACAATAACAATTTAAAAAGAAAATTATTTACACATTGGTTGGTAAACTAATCCTTCCAAAGTCTCTAAAAAACTGTTGGGTTCGATTTTGAAAAAGTTATTCGTTTTTAAAAGGTTTACGAATACTTTGCACACCCACTGTACTTGCAATTTTATATCAAAACTTTGAAGACGCACGTGGCAGTTATAGTACCGTTGATGCGCATACGTAAACGCCGATATTTTCAAGCGGTTTCCCCTTAATCTTTATCACTGCAATTTATTCCCAGGCAATAATGTTTACGCATAAAATTTAATGTTCCCCGGCTGTGTAGAACATTGGTTAGCGCAAGAACTCTCAGTTTTGTTGTTCGAACAATTGGATATTATTAAACGTCTCGATCATTCCTGCAGCTCGTCTGTGCTTATTTGGCATCGAAAGAAAACCGCGGCGTGATTAGGTACACGAGATCTTTGAATACGCTATGACGAGTTCGCGCGCACTATTCCCTGGGCGTAGCATGGCCGACCGAGAAAAATGTTTGGCTTCGACCGTAAATATTTATTACACTCGTCGGTACGTGGGTTGTATGGGGTCCTGTTCCGTTGGTGTCGATGTGTTCGCGTTTCATAGTCCATTCCGCTTCCGCTGTAAAATGTTGCGTCTGTCGTGGTGGATTGCATGAAATAGTATACATAGAAGACCTGTACGTGTGCGCGCAGCGCGCATGGCGTAACGCGTTTTGTATGAAGCACGTTCTGAAAAGTGTAAGGTAAATAAAATATAAGGAATTTTACAGTGGGCGTTTGTCCATCGACGAGCTGTTTCTTGCTCCAGGAACTTTTTGCGCGGCTAAGAGCTTTGCAAAATATATGTATAGCGCGCCGAACGGATTCTCGGAATCTCAGAAATCGTCCGTGCTTTTGCTTTATCGAACGTGAACGAATAATTGGTCATTTGAACGTATTTGTTTTATATAGATAATAAACAAACTTAGCAGTTTCCGTGACTTCGTGTGTGAACCGATGTAGAAATCGGACCGTGCTTTAGTATAAATGGTGCTCGCATAATTGGGTCAAGTCATATTCGCTTTCTGGTTGAAATTAAAACAAAACAAAGGCAGCATGAAAACGTAACTGGCTGTAGGAGGAGCACCTTTTTAGAGTGTAATTTTATCTGCGAGCGCCACGCTGCATATACAACACCAGCACAATTTTTCATCCGTACGAAAATACATATTTATTTTATTATTTAAATGTGAATCCTTCTAGGTCTTCCTCGCGGAAGTACACTACTAAAAATGTTTACTTGGCACTGATCGCAAATGTACTAAAATTACATTATATGTTTTTTAAAGGTTTCAGAGTACAAAGAAAAAAATGAGTGGTTCGTAATACGTTTTAGGTAAACTAGTTATATAAGAAGTGCACGCACGAAGACTCGTTGTACACTAAAAATTCGATTACGCGACAGCGTTCAAACATCGTTTTCGTAAAACTAGTAAAAGGTTCTAAATTGCCGTTGGAAAAATGGTTAGATCGCATGGCTGATGTTAAAATCTAACCGCAACGAAGTTGGCAGCCCACGGCAATTCGGCATCGATTCCTAATCGGCCCGAGTAATCCTCATTCTTCTCATTGCCGGCCGATGCAAGTTGCTTTCGGAACGGCATCGAGCTCTAATTCGAATTTACACTCGGATGGAGTCACCTGCGCACCCCCGACCAAGGAGAAACTTGCCGGAGCTTCTCCCTCGGACGATTTCGTACAGACTCGTACGAGTTTACATCATAGAAGCACGTACGCGTGTGCAGCTAGCACCCAGGCCACCGAAAATCCGCGTCTCACCCCCATTTATCTGCGCTGCACGGGGCTCCTGCATAATAGAGGAGGAACAGGAAGAGAGAGAGAACGCTAAGGGAGAACCGCGGGCGATACGGTATGGCCAAGGCATGGCCACGCGATAGTAATGGCCAAGTTACCCCATTGTGCGAAGTTTGGTTGCACCGGGCGACCTGGAGCCGCGATGCGCTGCGTGCAAATGCGGGACCCGCTCGCGATGCACCGAGCTTCGCAATAGGCGTTCGGAAAAAGTCATTTGGGCTGCACGGCTCATGCACTCGGTGTTCCGGAAAAATACAGATTTTATCGACTTAACTCTTTCCCGTATTATTTTCGTTGTAGCTGCTACTGTTCTGTTCAGTTTTTTGCTGTGTCACAACTACTGTTCTTTGTTTTTAATCATTTCCTAGTAATACTGTTTTGTTTTGTCCATTTTTATACTTTCTAAAAAATAATGAATATCAAGAAGCAATACAGAAGATGAAATAAAAATGAAAATTGTCTGTATCAATTCCATGAAAGGGGAGTTGCATGATGTATTACATCCCTCCATAAAAGTAGCGTCGCAACCACCGGTTCAGCCTTCAAACACGTTAGTTTCGAAGTTTTTCGCGCAAGCGAGTGCCCGAAAGTGTACCAAATTCCCAGCAACACCGCATAGAGCCGCCTCAGCGGCAGACAAAGCCAGAGAGCGAGGGGGTAGGACGGGGCAGAATGAAAAAGGGATTAGAACGGAGGAGGACAGGGTCGGCAGACACGCGTTGGAGCAAAGAGGAAGACGCCGAGGCGAGGGTAAAAGCAGGAGCAGCGCGACCGGAACCGGAAGCTTGTGCAGGCGCCACCGGAAGTGACCTCGTAATTCTCCGTTCCAGCCCCTCCTCACCTAGTGCACCGGTGTGTTCCCTCCACTCCGACGGGTTTCTCCGTCCACCCCTGTTCGTCCATCCAGCCATCAACCCTGAATTATAGGCCGCCTCTAAACCCTTTTGTCTGCGCTTTTCCTGTCGTGGATTCGAGACCGAAAACCCACCCCCGCCGCTCGTGATTTTCGGTCCGCTTTTGTTTTGCTCGGCTGGCACGCCTGTCTTCCTCCTGCCTCCGTTTTCGTCCCCACCCTCGTCTCCCACCCCCGTTTCCTCTACCCTGTCCTCGTTCCCACGAAGAAAGCGTGGCTTTATTGTTACGCAAACGGCGCGCCCGTTCATCCCCTTCGTTTACGGACTTCGCCGGCAGACGATTCAGCGGGGCCCCGCTTTAAATCGCCGCATCCGAAGCGTCGGGGATAAACTGTTGTTCCGCGACGATCATCTCGAACCGCCGCAGCGAACGAAAAGAATCGTGTATCGGAGTATCCGACGTCGAACGCGTGCACGCTCCTGAAAATCGAAGACTCCGTACACACGGCCGCAAGAACTCCGCTTTGATGCGTCTACGTTTGACGAGAGAGCACCCCCGCCGCGTCTCCGCGCCTTTCAGCTCGCAACCCTCGTTTTTCGAGCTTTCAGCTGGGACCGGTCTCTGTCTTTTTGCCGAGACTTCGACGCTTTTTGCGTGTTATACTATCGACAAGATTGAGTTCGAACGCGAGACTGTTTTCTATACGCAGGCCGAAAGTAATCAGTAGTCGTCTTTGAAGATCGAATGAAAGCCTCGCGCTTGCTCTTTGTCCGGACGGATTCAAACGGTTGATGTCTGGTAGACTGATTTCTATGCAGTTATTGCGAATTTCGGCACATCTCCCAAAGCGTTATCAATCATGATTGACGTACAAAATTGTATAAATACTAACAGAGTTGGACATTGATACTAGACCCTGTTAATTAACCAGATTTTAATTCTTACTTTCTAAACACATTCTTTCCGAGAGATCAAAATCTATTATAGTGAGCAAAGTTTCGAGTCGATACATTGAACCTTTCATAGATGTTAATGATTGTCAATCGACTTCAGATTAATTGTTGCTCGAACAATAGTCTTCACAGACATCAGAAAGCCCACAACTGAAACGTGCATCGGTACGGGAACGCCGTGAAAAACGGGCGAAAGGTGAGAATAATGAGTCCCCGTGAAAATGTCTCCTGAAAATACCTGAAGCGTTCTTTTATTCAAGAGTGTGCGAGCCACGTCGGCCCACTTACCAAACCCTAAGAACAATGCGTGCGCGCCGGCCAGACCGAGGTATAGGTACGCTCAGTTTGTCTCCGAGGACACTTTACCAAGATAATGTAAAGTGGAGCATGGCCTTGGTAGCGCGTAGACGCTGCTCTAATCGTTACGTAACGCCGCCGGAGACAATCGGTTGAATTTACGGACTTGCGAAAATCAAATCGAAGAGCTGAAGAGAACTGAAGTCTCTCTTCAGTTGGAATGAGAGAACTTAAATAGAAAGCAGTTTTACCAAGCTACTAAGTGGGGCGTGGCCTTGGAAACGCGTACGTGGACGCTATTCTAATCGTAGGGTTAGATGATTAGATACAATTACTCGTTGAACAATTGCTTCTGAACCCCCGAACCTCTTATGAAAATTCAAGCATCAAGACATCCTTTTCTTCGGAGAAATTCCAGATGAAAATTTGACAAATTTATTGGGAAATTGATGGCGAGCTACAAAGCCTTTGAAAAAATTCCAGCCCTTCATACGCTAAAAAATTTACCTTCGAGCTGGATTTTCAAAGGTTTTCAAACGGCTTGAAATGTCAAATCGATATGTTCTCAAAACAAAAAGGACAGAACTGCTGAAGTGAACAGTATTCGCAGCGAATGCCAACACAGTCGACCATTTTTCACACGAGCACACACCGCATTAAATTTCCGGATAAAATCGCCGGGTTCCTTCACCCCTATCCACGCAGCACAGGTGCCTCAATTTTCCGGGTAAATTATTAATTAGCCGCGAGGTTCTCGCGCGACCGGTCTCGCATAGAGCGCGTTCAATCGACTCGAAATCGCGGCCCGAAAAGCAGGAAATTCTGCGAATATGGGGGGGTAGCGCCGGTCACCCGCAACCATTCCGCGAATTTCTGCAGCGTGAGGGTGTACGTTACCACGGGACACGTCCTCGAATCCCATGCTTCCTGTCACCAAAGTCGGTAACCTTTTCGCGCATTCCATTGCGAAGAGAAGCCGCCGACATCTCATCTTTGACGCAACTCGTCATGGACACGAAGCTTTATTCCGATAATTCCACTTCAACATATTCAATTACAGCCAATTAGTGTAAGAGCGAAAATTCGTACCATTCGCATAGAGAAGTAGAACACGTAGAAGTCTAAATCCCGCAGGAAGTGGATGAGTTCGGGCGTTAGGACGCCGTCGAAGGTTTGAACGAAGGGTCGTTGGCGGTGTGTCAGTGGCCATGGAAAGATGCAGAAGCCGGTGGGAAAAGAAACGAGAATTAATTTCCGTTAATTGCTCCGAACTGAAGTTTGCTGAAAGCGTTTTATCGAATTGAAAGCCTTTCAACTTCGCTCTTCCCGGAGCTTACCCGAGATGAAATGCTGGATAGACTGTGGACCGCGTCTACACGTGCGCAGCCAGGTTCTGTCTATGTGCAAGACCGCGCTTGGAAAACGTAAGAGGGAAAGAGGAGCAACAGTCGGCGCGGAGCAGAGCAGAGCCGAGCGGAGCCGAGCGGAGCGGTGCAGAGCTGCGCGCCGGAGAGTGAGCTAAACGCCGGCAATTCGGAGCACTCTGTTCCCTGATTGCATTTAATTACACGTGCCTGGCTCTACGGTCCACTGCAATTGCTACATTGTACGCCGGGACAGCTAAGCTTCCTAGAGGCACTTCTCCTCGTCCAACGGTACTCGCAACCGATAGATAGCTGGACACGATGCCCACCAACACTAACCCCACAGGCTATAAGTGCGCCGGAACTTCTCTACAGGCCATCTAACATCCCAGAATCCCGCACCGGAAACGTATCTACCTATTTCGCGCCCTCGCACACAGTGCATACGCTCTCGATCATCTGCTCGACCCTCGCAACCCTCCATTAACCCCTGGTGCAACATTTCGAGCGATCTTCCTCAGAAAGACTCCTCGGATCTTCATAGATTTTTATTTGTTTTTTAGAACTCACAATGGAAGGACCCCTAGTGTCCGACTAATTATGTATGCAAAATATTAGGTGTAATTACTCAATAGTTTTAAAGATATGAACAATTAAAGTTTCATACCTGTGAATCACGCAACCTGCTTACGCGGCTAATGGAACTTCGAAAACGTATGAAACTTTAATTGTTTATATCTTTAAAACTATTGAATAACAACACCTAATATTTTTCATACATAATTAGGGATCCATATACCATCATCTCACAAAAAATTATCAAAATCGAAGTCGGACACATTGATTGCAACTAAACTTTGTTACAATCAGACTGCGGATTTTATACGTCTCTAAAAAATAGCTTGGTCAAATGCAAAACTGAAACGACTTGAATGATGTTGTTATTAAGGTTATTCGAAGAGGTGAACGAAATTTGGAAGTATGTGGAAGACGGATTTAAATATTCGCGAGCCCGTCAAGTGCTCCATGCCGAAGCTCCCATCCCCATCGAATTTCCGCCGTGATATCGAAATAATTAACGGGTGTAGAGTGTAACAAGTTTCGTAAGAAGCTTACGCGGCGCTGTAAATAACTACAATTTCAGTTAAATTACCATGGGCCCCGATAATGCGAATGCACTCGAGGATCGAATAGGTTAACGAGACCAAGTATTCCGAGGTAAGCATTTCGCCGGCGGCTTAATTAGAATGCTATGGAACATGTTCCAGACCCGGTATTACCATTCGCTCGGAATCCTCGAAAAGTTTGCATCCGCTATATTCCCGTGGAAGTTTCGCGGGGCATTCATCGGCGATTTTCCATCTTCCGCCGTTTATCGATCGAATTTCCCTTTTTCATTGCCACGATGGCGGTGGCACACGGCTGAGCGCTGCATAGTACTCGGAAAACTTTTTTCAGGCTGGAAGTCAATTTTTTGCGTACTTCAAAAAGACTCTTCAAAAGCAAGATGAAAAATTTTATTCGATGTTAATAATGCTAATAATGAAATAATTTGTTTTAATCTCAAAAAAACAATCCTAGCGACGCAAGCACCTTGCGAATATTCAGAAATCCGTATAAAACACAGGAAAAAGTTCAGTTGGATCTACCAGGATAAGCATGGTCCAGCGGCCTCCACGACAATTTTTATTGATATCGTGTGCAAAACAATGCTTTTTGGTTGAAAGATAATTCCCCAAAATTTTAAGTCGCTAACTCCACATTTAAGGGTAATATGAGGGTAAACTCCCTAAACTTGATTAGAGACGAAATTCAAAATTGTTGGAACATTTTAAGCATTGAAGATGTCAATCTGTAACCTCTGATCTATTAAAATCATCAAGGGAAAAAATAACATTCAATTTGGTTTCTATTCCTTGCAATCGATACAGACAATTTTTATTTTGCATGATTAGATTGCTGTGATACTGATGCGATGTCTAACCCAGACCCTTTTATGCAAACCATAAAAACACTGAAACATTTTTCCGTTGTACTGTAAAGACCAGACTCGTTTGGAGAAATGTTTGAAATCCCAGGACCCTTTTAAAGAGAAAAAAGAGATTGTTCCGCTGTTAGGATCGCATGAGCTGCGTTTATGGACAGTTTCGAATTTCCCTGTTCTCTTTTCGAACATCCCTAGCAAGATACACAGACGCAAGATTGATTTCATCGCGAGCACACACGTAGAACTTGATCCAGCTGAACACTCGGCGAGGGAAGCAGAACGCAGGAAGATGGGTGGTTATGCGCCTGCGGATAAGGATTCCACGGTGTAGAACATTCTGTAAACGAGTCCGGTGCATTTACATTGACGGTGCCATTACTCGTTTATCTATCGACCCATGGAGTATCCCATGGGAGAGCTTGCCGGCCGGTAGTCCAGTCCTGGATTGTTACAATCGCCGCGGACCTATCGATTCGAATAATTGAACAAGATCAACGGACCCCGGAATCATATCTGCGCTTTTTGCCCCGCCTCGTTATCCGAATATCCGAATATGTTCGGTTAGGGCTGATCGACGCGAAGAGAGTTACGCTCGGAAATATCCTGGAAAAATGATTTCCCTCGAAACTGAGATTTCAGATTCGTTCGGATATATTATGTTTCGTTTAAAATCGATGGCGGAACAAGATCAAGTGCTTTCGAGGACGCAATGAAGAGCGCACCGCGATAATTATGTCACAGAGTGTCCGGTATTAATCCCATTTCCGATTCGACGTCACATTTCAACGGATTTAGCTCGAGTATTTTCTCTTGATTCGTTTCAACTATAGAAATGTGCCGTTGCTTTTCATCGTATTCCACTTGTTCACTGATCTCTGGAATTTCTTTTAACTGCGGACGGGTAAGAAAATGTTTCGTTTAGCTGATCGAACAATAACAGTATACTTAGTATAATAATTCTAAAATATAATAATGATATATATAATAATAATAGCACATGAAGACGTATGATTGATTTTCGTTATATTCTGTGTTAGGAGATATTATGATCATGCTCATCAAAATAAATAAAATATAATATGAAAATTAAACTGCATGTATAAAATAAAAGCAATTAAAAATTAACAACTTTCGGCTCCAATTTAGCAGGTTTATCCGAGGGAACTCTACACGAAATAAATTGCCTTGGCAATGTCTACGGTTCCTTTCTCGGTGTCCGATTCAATTGTACAACGAAGGTTCCGCGATAATTGCACGTTCCGGAGTTAACATGGCTTCTCTTAAACTCTGATATACGGCCGCGGCGTCGTTCCTAGCCATTTATAGCACACATAACCGGAAGTTGATTCCAAGACCGCCACTTTATGCTCTCATTTATGCTCGCAAATGGACATCCCACAATCTGAAAGCCTAATCCAGATATACTGTGCATTCACTTAGCGCGTTGGACACGGACCGCCATTTTGCTCGCCGTATTCTCACGGCGCGGTGCACCATTGCCTGGAAATCGAATTTTTACGGTCAAAATAAAAACGGCGTTGTATTAACGTTTTTAAAAAATCTATGGTTAATGCAATCGATGTTATTAACCACTTAATTATTATGGCAAGGCTAATAATATCTCGTGTCAAACTTGCCTGAATTTTTAAAAAATTTGTTTGGTCATAGTTTCTTATTTTAAACGCCTTTCAAGAACAGTGACACGAAAGATCTTAAAGGCCTGCAGTCTAGTAATTATGAATTGAATTGATGAAATGAAAATTGTTTTGAAATATTGGAGCATGCAATAAGACTTTCTGGTCGGTGCAGTGCTAAAACGCATAACGAGCGAACGGGAAGTATTGAAGTACAGTTGTGTTTCTAATTCTCTCTCTCAACTCGAAACTTCAACGAGAATTTTGGGAAAACGTGGGAGCAAAAATAGTTTAACGAGCATGACGTACGTTGGTAATACTCAAAGAAAGTGGAGCGCGGAATGTTGTTTTCGCTTCAACTTATTCATTTAATTATTCCCATTGTTCCAGCACAATTACGGTTCGACTTCCTTCACAAATTTTTCTGTGGAAAGCAATAACTCTGTTTTCGCAGTATAGTTGTGCGAATTTTTATAGCGGACGTGTAGGAGAGGGGGGGAGAGAGAGAGAGAGAGAGAGAGGAAAAAAGACAGCAGTGGACCCGAGGGAGTAATGAAAATACGGGAAATTATAACTTAAATAGAACTGGGTCGTGTAGAATGCGAGTGTGCATGCTTTTGCCGTTTATATTCGCTCGTGTGAGACACGGGCATGAAATTAAAGGGATTAAAATATGTAATTCAGAAAACTCCTTTTGAATATTCTGCTCGTGTTGGTCTCATTCAATATATTAACGTGCCCCCCCGGTGAAAACGTGCGCGCCGTTGGATTTCGCCGAAGTAATTTCGATATTATCGTCGAAACCGGCCACGCTGCCGCCGAAAATCATTTAAAACCCTTAATTCGTTAAACCTTGAAAAATGGAAATCCGTTTCAATATTTGTTCCCGGGTTGCGCGCGCTTTTTAATCATTCTCTCCTTGGAAATGAAGCTTATTCGCGAGAGTACCAGTCATATTGTTTTCCTCATTAAAACGCGGAAAGGATCGGAGTCGCAAATATGTTTCCGCAACGTGCTGATTAAAATAATATAGAACATCTCGAACAAATATACCATGATAAAAATATTTCATCCGTTGCTGCGCGCATCTAGAACCTCGTGAAATACAAGGGAATATTTTTGTTAACGTTCATAACGTGTCTATTTTTCTTTTTTACCCAATCTTTTAGCCCGTGAAATACATTTTCCCTAGCTTTTGCAGGATAATTTATGGAAATGGGAATTTGCATAAAGACCCACGGTCGCATCATAAGCATTCTATTCGATGATGTTCCGTCCTTCTTTTAGTGTGCGTCGCGTAATAAACATATTTTGCTGAAAATATTCCTACCACCGTGTGTGATGTTTGATGTTGCACATTTTTGTTATATTGTACGCACTGTCGTAAAATTAGTTTCGTTTATAATTACCGATCCAAAGACATTATTAAGTCCATGGAAATTTGATTTTGACATTTACCCCATCGAATTGCGAGTCCACATGTAATGTATGATATTACAAAAATTTTGGTTACACTAAATACAGCCATAAAATAATTATGTCGTGTTATTACCGATACAAAGCCATTATTAAGTTGGCAAAAATTTGATTTCGATTGGTTACATGGGCGGGACGTCGAAATTAATTCGAAAATCGTTGACCCCATCGAATCGCCAGTCCGAAAAAGGGAGAGCGCGCGACGGCCCGGTGCTCGAAGGGTTCCTAATTAATTCCCCAGGCTAATTGGACGGAAATGAAGATTAAAAAGTTCGCAGGTCCGCTAACAAGAGACAAAGCGGAAAAGAAATAAGCGGGGACAGAGGATCGCGGAGGTCGGAGGCGCAGTCAAGGAAAGAACACCGGAATGGAGGCGACGACGTTGAAGGGAGGCCGCTAGTTTCGAAGGTAAATTGGCAATTTAACAAATTTGCAAAGTTCCCGGGGGAACTTCGGGGTCCCTCGAAGAGTGCAGAAGCGTTTCGCGAGCATAAATACATACAGACGTATTTATATATGCGTGCGGGAAGTCGCTCAAACGAAGTCTCCGGAATTCCTTTCCAGTCGGCCATTATACTGCACGACGGAATTATAATTATGTATTTTGCTGAACGTACTACATAAGGAATTCTTTCCTGGAGAAAACGCGTCCTTTGAAAATGAATCAGAACGAAAATGGACATTATTATACATTGTAATATAGTTAATAAATAATACAATCGAATAAAGTTAGGTTATGTTCAATCAAGATGGATGCCATTCTGATCTCGTGTTAAAATTTGTACTAAAACAAGTTCTTCATGTTACAAAAAATTATAAAATTAATTATTCTGTCGATCTAAATAAATTTTGGAGTCGTTCAAAGTGTTCACACACTTTTTAAACAGCATGTACGTTTGTCACGCTTATTGTTCAAAGTTCCCGATAGAAAAACTGCTGAATGAATTTCCGTCAGGTTCACCAGTTTTGGAGGATCCTGTAGATCGGGCCAGCATGAATAAGTAAAACCGGAGCGTGGCTCCAACAAGTGAACTTTTCTAGCAAGCGTTCGGAAAATATTCCGGCCAAGGATGGAACACGATTCGCCGCGGAATTATGCAAACCCCCGAAACACGCCGCGGTTGGATTCTGCTAAGACGTGTACACTCGCCGTGGAAGCGCAAGATTAACGCGAGCCTGGATATCCGGTTGCACAAAGAGAATGCGACCGCCGTCGAAATTCACCGCGGCTCCGTCGTGTTTGTGAGTAATCGCGTTGACGTTTAATTTGCTGCCATCGGGTTAATTCGTCGTCTTGCTTTGTACCGTTGTCATCCGACTGTGCGCTGCCGACCTCTGTCCTTCGATCAAGGGATTAAAAGTATACTGCAAGTAGGATAATTCCATGCGCGCGCGAAAGAATAGAGCGCGAGCATAATCCTTTTCCTACTTCGCTCGCTGCTTTGTTAACTATCTCTTCGTTGTACTGGCGCTGTAGTATACGGATTCTTTTTGGTGCCGAAGTATTTGCAAAAATAAAAACTTCCGAATAAATTCAACAATGGCAGTTAATCATCAATAAATTCCAAACAACAATACGTAACAGCAGAATGTCGTCGGACAATGCGTACATAAATAATTCAGTACCAATCACAAATGGAAAAACCGAATGAATGATTATTCGGCGTTTGTATATGTCAAAAAATCTGTTCGGGTTTTTCCGGGGCGAAATTTGGATGAATATTATCTGGAAAATGGTTGACGGACTTCTAAAAATGGTGGGATCAATGTGGGGCTGCTTGTCAGATTTAACGGGACACGATAAACAGGAGTTCGATCCGCGAGCATGATTTATCCGACGCGTCATTATACCGTCGCGATAAAGCACGCTAACGATCGAATAATTGTTATATATAGTTAGAGAAGAACGGCGCGCTGTTTCATCGGCAATGAACCGATGCTGCGTCGAGATTGCTCCAACGTAATTGTAGTTTCGACCGAGGGAAACCGCGGTGCTGGCGCAGCTGCTTCGCATAAGTCTTTCGGGAAGAATAATATCTTGGCTGGTGCAAGCGTTCGGTCGCTGCCTCCTCCGGGGAAGAAGATGCGTGGCCTGGGCCGCCTTAACGGCGCGCAATGTGCACGCAGAAATTCCCTTTAACGAGTGCATTGTTTAGAGCGCCATTTTCCGTCGCAACGATTGTCAGCGTTGAAAGTCGTTCAATTACTATTCTAGGACCCCTCTTCCTTCGTTTTTAGTATCCCCATCATTCTAAGTCAGAGTCTGACAATGAGGCATTCGATCTGTCAGTCTCATGCGGCTTGTCAATGTTCAGTAGCTGCTATAATTGCTTCAACTTTGGATTCGGTCAATATTTTCACTTGACAAAAATATCACGTATTCCTCAAATATGTATTTTAATATTCACAAAGTTTAAAATTTTTACGTGGATCGGTTTTCTTTAAAAAAATTTTCAAATGTCGCCCGGCTTCTAATAACTTTGGCGAGCCATGCCTCGGTTGCTATAATTGCTTCAACTTTGGATTCGATCAACATTTTCACTTAAAAAAAATATCACGTATTCCTCAGACATGTACTTTAAAGTTCACAAAGTTTGAAATTTTTAGGCGGATCGGTTTCCTATAAAAACATTAATAATTACAGCAAGTAAACACGACACTGAAAGTGAAACTACATTTTTCCATATATTCTCCTCGGAGTATTGTTCGACAACGATGAAACAACAGCTACGAACTCCGATTTTCTTCCGGTTTCGTTATTTTTGTTTCCGACGCTGGGATTCCCAGCCGCTGACATGACCGGACTTATAATTTTAATCATCGGCCGGGGAATCATAAAAGTTGCTCTCGCTCGAGGCCGCTTTCAATTAAAGATTTCCGTTCCTCTCGGGACGATCGGTCTCGTTTGAGAGAAAAGCGGGGAAAAGAGGGAAACGGAATAGAGATACGGTGACCGAGATGGTGACTCTTTTTCCCCTGTCCTTTTTCACACCCTTCTTTCTCCCAACAGGATGCTGAACAACGTTCGAACGACATGCGCGGATTTTTCGAATTAATTTCGCGATTAGAAATATTTCGCGATGCTGACGTAAAAGTTCCGAAGAAAATTCCTAGGAAGCGCCTGGAAAACTCGGTGTCATATTGACACAATGATACAAGAACGATAAAATAACAAGGTAAACAGTTCTTTTTCGATGTCTTTTTTCATTCAAATTGATGAGTTAACATTTACATCTTAGGTCTTTCGGTTATGTGTTTCGCATTAAAAAAATAAAGGTCACGAAGTTTCGAAGCCTACAAATAACAGAACAGTATAACTTATTTCGAGAAAACTGTGTAAACTTGACACGAGGGACGGATGAGGGTTAATAAATCGAACTTAGACGATCGTATTCTGCACATGGTAAGGTTCGCGGATTTATCTCTGCGAACGGTATTCGGAATAAATTACGATAGAGAGAGAGAGAGAGAGAGAGAGAGAGAGAGAGAGAGAGAGAGAGAGAGAGAGAGAGAGAGAGAGAGAGAGAGAGAGCGGAACCGTTTTGATAGGCGGGCTGGGAGGTAAAGCGCAGCCTGTGCACCTGAATTTCATGTTAATCTCACCATATTTCTTGGGAAATCAAGCCCGACCAGGAGGGCATTAGTAGGAAGAGACGCGAGATAAGCTTGCCCGGGTATCTAAGCAGCCGCATCGTCGGTAGTAAAACGCGTATTAAATGGAAAGAGAGACGCGCTTCCGTTTGGCTGAAAGGCCGGAAAACGTCGGCAAAGTGCTCGACGACGCGACGGCTCCGATTTTGTCGAACGCAAGACCTGCCGATGAAGTCCAAAGGCGGTGCTTGAAAATCGACTCAAGCCGAAGGGAACGACGCTGAATAAACGGGAAAACTTGAAGCCCGCGGAGGGCTCCAATTACTGCGAACGTCGGAAAGGCAATTTTTAATATTCTCCGATCAAAATCTGGCTGCTGGCTACCACGAAACCTGTACCACTTGCGACGAACTCCACTTCAAACCGACGAGAAAGTATCAATTTTATGTTCAACGCTCCTGTCACAAATCCCCTCCAGATACAGTTCTATCAACAATTAAACGTGATCACCATTGTCGGAGGCTGGTTCGTCGAATTAATTGTTTGCAACGAAAATGGTAACACGCATTTAATTCAGGACCTATTAACCAAATCACTTTTTAATTCCAAACATTTTTAAAAACGTATAGCAAGATGAATAAAATTGATGGAGATGAATGAAGACAAATAAAATTGGTATGGATAGCATAGTACAATAAAAGAGAAAAATATTGGTGGAGTTAACAATCAAATAATTCGTTCTTTTAAATGGAAACCAATAAAAACATCTAAAATATGTAAAAATATGTTGTATTGTTTCTGACCCTTTGACATAAGGGACGTGTTACTAGAACATTTTGCAGTAGTATTGAAAAATTCACTTTCCATGCATTTCGCACCCACAACGATCCACAAGTGGTCCAGTTGTTGGTTCAGTCTGAAACCGATTAGCACCGTTTGAACAGTCTTGACAGACGCTGAGAGCGGTCCGCAATTACAACATCGTTCGAGATAAAGCATTTCGGTAACGCTTCTAACAATAGGCTCGAACACTCGATAACTCAAATAGAGTAACTTAACGGTTCACCGTGCAGTGCTTCTGAAACTACTTGCCATCGACACGATATTGTCAAAGCCACATGCTGCCCGGGTCTATAGACAGAGACGCTGACATTAATGAGCCCGCGGCCTGCCACATTCGTCACGTACTGACACCGCAAATGCATGCTGCCATTTTACGAAATATCGGCAGCCATTCCCGCGACCTCCTCTTCCTGCCATTAGAGTCGTTGAAGTATTAAGTACCCCGAAAGGTTCGCGCGGTTTCGCTAACGCGGAAACGTTTGTAACTATGCGTTGGTCTGCGAATTTCCCGGTTGCAGATTGTGGACATTCGCACGCTGACATGTTTCTGTACAAACGTGATTTCCGAATGAGTGAACTTAAGAAATGTATAATAAAAAATTAAATTAGATCTATAGACGGCCCGTGGAACATTAGATAAAAAGAGTTTAGAGAAAGTTTTAAGGGGTGCAGCGAAATATCCAAAGAATAGCTGCCGAACTTTTCAGTTCGGCTCTTTCGGCCGAGCGAAGACAGAGAGTGGAAAACCTTGGCGTGAATTAATCGACCGATGATAAATTACGAAACTAGAGCGTATCGAAGGGGGAGGATGAGAACTGGATAGAAGGGAATGCAGCTCGAGATGCAAAAAGCGATTGTCAAGGGAGATGAATGTCTCGAGCTCTTCGGGCACTCGTCGCTCTGCATCGGAGACCTTTGACCATCGTGAAAGTTTCGTTCCCCTCGCCGGTATTCGAGTGCCAATCTGCTAACAACAAGGTGACTCGGCTGGGTAGACCACCCCATTCAAGATTTTGGAAGTCAGACGACAGTAAAATGTGAGAGGTGGGTGATGGGGCTTTTGTCGAGAAAAAAGTTGTTACTGACGTTCTTTTGTCGTCGACCGGCTTGCTGGCTCGAAAATGTATTGTCGCGTGTTCATCGCTTCTTCATAACTAGACTGCGGATCTTTATGCGAAATGAAAAATGTTTGCATTGATTGCAGGAGCCAAATAAAAATTGTATTCTTCTTTTAATTATCCTATTAAGCTGAAACTAAAACATCGATGTCTTTAAATGTTTTTAACATGTCCACTACTTTAAGTTGTACGTACCCATTTTTGTAATGCATCAAATCCGCAGTCTATTCCTAACTGATAGTCTGCCAATCATTGTACACAATAAACATTTTTCACCTCATTTGTAGCAGACAGTTAGAACATAATATATCTCTAAGAAAATAACTAATATATCTACCTAATTATCATTTTCATAGCAGTGGACCTCCGTCTCGGAGGAAGATACCCATTGGCGGGTCGAATTCGAAACTTTTTTGATCACGGAAACTATTTTCACTCGCTTCTAATTCATCCCGTCAAACTTCTTTAATAAGTTGAACAAACCTAAGTCCGGCGGGGTGAGGGACAAAGTTTCCAGTGAGCCAGAAGTATTTCATCGGGAATTTAAAGCAGGTCTGCATACAATATTCTCCGCTTCTCATGTTTTCCTAATCTGGACACATCATTGGAAAAGCCAATAAAATCTTGATATAACGAAAGCATTAAAAAGAGACGTGAATCTCGTTTGACACTTTATCCAGGGTATAAAGGATCGAAATTGTCGAGTGACTACAAATTCAGTGCAGACATCCTAACCGAGGTCCGCGAACTATTACCTGACAAGGGCCAGTTAAAATCGAAGTGGACAATCGCGGTGCTCGCCTTGCAAGAGCGGTTCGTAAATCCGCGCCCAGTGTCGGGTGATTTCGGCGAATTTAAAGGGTTGTTACCGTGGTGGTGCAATTCGAAGAGTAATCGGCTAAACGTCGTACTTAAATCGCGCTGGGCCCGGAGTTTGTCGATCCGCTGCGGAATAGTATCCCTGGCTATTGGTCTGTGGAACGATTATAGTTCCACAGTGTGGCCGACGCCGCTGTAATACAGAAAGAGACACACCGACCCAAAAGTGTGTATCTAACATAAATAATAAATCATTAAGAGGCAAACTTGGCAGTTACTTTATCCGAATAAAAAGGGAGACAGCAGTAGACTGCGAAACGGAAACGCTTGCAGCTATTCATCAAAAACGAAATCGCATATTTTCGAGCGCGCATCTTGGTTCCGGTCTAAACACCGCCGCGAATCTACCGAAACAAGCGTTTATCGCGATGATTTTCGATGCGATCTATGCAGCTGGATTGTCGGTTAGCGTGGAAAACGTCGAACACAGGCATATCGCATTACCCCATCAGCTCGCAGCTTGTTTTCTGGATTCTTTGTCGAAAGAGATGGAACTGGAGCGATGGGAGGGAGCAAAGTGGTACATTCGTGCACGGAGAGAGAGAGAGAGAGAGAGAGAGAGAGTGATGGTTTCCGCGATTCTTCCTCTAGAGCAATTCCAGCTTCCCGCGAAATGCGCGTGTTCGTGTTCCACCGTTCCCAGGATTATGCCGGGACCGCTCTGATAAATCTCCGCGCGCCATTATTCTTATTACGTGCGATGCGATGTGTACTCTTGGGCTTTAAATAAAATATTAAACGGCGGTCGACCGTTCTATAATCATAAAATGCAAAAACCACCGGAAGAACGCTGCGAATAAATTTTTCGTAGACCTTCAAAAAGTAATTGTTTTAGCAATGTATTCTTTTAGTATGAAACGGGAAATGATACTGAGTGTATATTTTTTCATTTTTCATTTAGAAATTATTGGGAGAGTCTTATGTATTCTTTCTGATTATTGAATAGAATATTTTAATTTGACAGTTTAAATAGCAACCCGCGAGTAAAAAAAAAAGGTAGAATGTGGACGGGTGTTCGGGTGAAACAGGAGCGGCGAGAAAAGCACGGTAACGATGCGCTATCGGTTTGCAAAAAATTCTCTGCACAAAGTGAATTTGTACAAAGTGTCGGGGCTGGCGCGCTCGTGGCCGGGTTCTTTGAAATTTATTCGGAAAATTAATACGTCGTCGCGCATCAAATTGATACATTGTAATTTCGCGCCTTTTCAAGCAACAAGTCGCGGAGCGGTGATTGGCAAAAGCTTTGCGTGGACGCGGGGGCACCCGCTACAATTGCTTTTGAAGTATAATCAAAGCTCCGAAATTGCGCCGCCCCGATAAAATTCGCATGACGAGGCACAAACGACCGAGCGGCACGAATTTTCGGGCCACTTCAATCCCGTTAGGCTGCAAACACACTGTAAAAGGATAATGGCGGGCGTAGCGACGCGTGCGACCAAATAAATGCCTGCGTCCCTGCGCTGTTGTTCGTAATACGTGTGATTAGCGGCGCGAATCGTTAAATTATGCTCGGTAAAAACATCTGCTATAACGTGCACGTTTTGCGCACCTTTTACCTGGCTTCGATAAATTTAACAAAAAATTCTCAATCGACGCGCAAATTTTGTCAAATGACGTTCAAACAATTTGCAAGCTCGCCTTTATTTCAGTCAATGTGCTGCATAAATTTTCACAAATGTGCAGAACCTTCAGATAACAATTTCATTAATTTTGTTAGAGTAAGAACGTGGAATGAAATGTAAAGAACTTCATTGGGAGAAGTAAAAATTTGAATACTTCTGCGAGAATAATGATACACTTAAAATTTGATTGCTCGTTCGTGAAGATTCATTTATATGCATGGATCAAAGCAACCGCCACTGCAAATCAATTTAATTCTAGGTTGAATTTATGCATTTGTAGTGGGCACGAACGATCGTGACAATTGAAGATTTTAATGACGAGTTTTCATTTTATTTTTAATTGAATGAATCCCTTAATAGATGGAATGATTATTACCGTCATTCTCATTTTTATAAAACGGTACGACAAACGAAAATTTGATTAAAAATATATATAGCACATTTATTAAAATGTATAACACGGTGAGAACATATACAATTAAAATGTATTACCACTATACTTAAATGAAAGTAAACGAAACAATTATTTAAACTATTTAAACTGCAAGTATACCCTGTCACAGAACTTTTCGATTTTTAAGAGTACTAATCTTAATTGATGGACAGATTAGCGGAAGCTCATTTGGAAGAAATAAATTTGGAAATTTCGTGAATCGTGGTCAGTTCTTGTAGTTAGGAAACCGAATAATTAATTTAGGAAGACACGTGTTCCCGGGTTTATAATCGAGACAATCGTGCAAAGCGTATTAATAGTAAGCTCATTCAATTTGGTTAATAGCACCACGACTTGGCATAGAAAACAATAGCCGCAATTTAATGTCTTGATGACTTGCTCTCCTTTCAACCTTCAGACATCGCATGTACTCCGGCGAAATACCTTCGAGGTGAGTCAAGCTTCTGGCACAGATTTCAAAACAGTTACTCGAAATACATCGGCTCCTCCTGATTTATGGCAAAACTAGTCGGGTTACTTAAATTTACACAGGAGAGACTCAGAACTCACAGAGACATGATAAATGATACAAAAGCGAGCCGGATAACTGGTGAAACGTTTTTAATTAACCATGTTCTGCATCTTTGCCGACTAACGATCCTAATCAGTAATGTTATAATTATTAACACCACATAGAAATTTTCGACGCTAAATAATATTAAGTTATGGGGATCTGCGATTAATTTACAGTTTATACTTTTAATTGTTCGTCGTATGTGCTCTGAAATAATTTTTTAACAGACAGTATTTCTGACTGCGGTTGATGCAAACCATGAAGCAGGTATTCACGCACACACGCACAGTCGACGTGCGCGCATGCGTTTTCTCGTGGAAAGTTTAAAAAACGAATCGATATATGAGTACCCTGCCTCTTGATACGATCACTTTCCAAAAAATACTCGGTTATTGTCCAAATTCGCACGTTCCCCACTTCGCAATTTTTGAACTTGACTTGCCCAACAATTTCCAAAGAAAGACATTATTGTACCTGAAATTCTGTCAAACGCCATGCTTGTTTCTTGTCACTTTCTTATATTTCTAACCTACAATGATAGACAATTTTAACAATGGAGTCGTATACGTTTGAAGAGCGTGTTAAAGTTATTAAAATTCATTTTGCAAATCATTGTTAAATAAAAAATACCCATCGTAAATTACGTGATTTTTTCGGCATACATAATCGTCCATCAGAACAAACAATTCGAAAATTGGTTAAAAAATTTGAAACTGCATCTGCTCATGAAAAACCAGTCTGGCAGACCAAAAGCAGCTCGTTCGAATGAAAACATTGCTGCTGTTCGTGAAGGTGTTGCTAATGACCCATCAACATCAATTCCACGTCGTTCTCAAGAATTGAGCATTTCTTCGAATTGATGTCTGTAAACGTGGCCGTGGTGATCATTTCACAGACATCGTCTTTCACACATAATTGTCACAGATGACACCTGATAATTAAATAAAAGAACCAATAAAATTAAAAATAGTATGTTTTTTATTTTAAGAAACTTCCTACAGTCTATTTTGGATAACGCGTTACTTCTACCGTGAGAAAAACGCGTAAACCGAGTGACACGAAACACTCGTGGAGCGTTCCCGGTGCAGTCCCGAAATTGCATCCTTAGATCCGATCAGCTCCGCCATGTTGGCAATCAAACAAGCTCCGGTGAGGCGCTTATATCGTTGTACACAGCGAGTCCAAGGTTAACAGAATTCCGTTCGATCGGGGTATACGGTAAGACTACATAATCCCGATAAACGACTCAATTTCGTTCTCGCAGATCTACGATCTGGCCGGGGACACGATGCCATTAGCATCGGCAGGAACGAAGGACAAAATGGTGGGCGAGCGGCACGCAATTACTCCGCGGACATAATTCAAATCGGGGAGCTGCCTGCGATAAAACGGACGCGCGTACGGATTTTCGAATCGCTTGAAATCCCGTTACTCGTTCCTATGGTGCCGCGCATTAATGCGCGTCCATGTGTGCATACGCTTGTGCATGCACAGACGCGTACACCGGTGCACACACAGGCATACATGCATCGATGCAGACATGGGTAGACCGATGGGTGCAGGAGTACGCGCGCGCTCTGAAATTCGAAGTTCGAAAGACGAATCGATACATGGAGAGGCTGCGTTACCGTAGCGAAGGGCACCACTTTGCTACGACCCAATGGGACCGCGCACGTTTTCCCTTTCCCTTCCTCCTCCTATCCTTCCAACCCTTCCACCGTTCCCTCTTCTTTCTCCGTCGTTCGTCCATCTATCCCTTTGCTCTCCTCCTCCCTCGTATTTTCATTTATTCTCCTCGTCTCTCGCGCCCTGCTTCCGCAGTTTCCCAACGTTGCGCACCTTTTCCTCCCTATCGTTGCCAGACACCCTCTGCCACCCCCTATCTCCACCCCACTCGCTTCTCCATCAACTCTTCCTCTTCTCCTCTTCTTTCTCCTCTTCCTCCGCTTACTCTCATCTCCCCCCGCCCCGTTCTTCTTTCTCTTCACGCAACTTGACAAACCCGCACGCTCGACGTAGCATAGAAAACTGTCTCGCTGCTCTCGACAACGTCCAATTAACGTAATTTCGAGCGATAGGCGCATCGATCAGCCCCAAACGAGTTTCCACCCTGCCGCCCCATCGAGCTTCGCTACGGCGCACCGTGGCTCCACGCGGAAAAAACTCATATTTTCGAATATTCCGGATACATTGTGGTCCATTGCTATTTCGCGAGACTAGTTGAACTGCCAATTAAAGTTTTTTGTTAATCACCGTTAACCCTCGGCTATCATGAGTTTGACAATGAGTGAGAGACATTAATAATTACATTTTAACACTTTGACATCCATGTCGGTCAAGTTTACTGATTTCTTGATTCTCCAATCAGAAGCATCAATCCCAAATTCACCTTCTAACCTCTTCCACCATTTCAGGAACAATACCTTCTTTCATCAGACTGTGGCACGACAGGAAAAAGGAACCCGGGGCAAAGCTTACCCGAGTCTAATTAACCCTTCTAATTCACTCGTCCCTCTGGCGTCCGCGTCTCCTTGTCGTTCGAAGGGGATACCAAGGGAAGTTAGCTCTCGCGGACGCAGGGGCAAGGTTAACCGTTCAGGTAGCAACCAAGAGAGAAGACAGACGCACGAGGAGTCTGGAAACACGGTTTGCGTGGGTGGCAGGTACCCGTGCGGGACATGTGTGCGCGGGATAGGGGTTGGTCCCTGTACGCGCGACGCAATTAACGTCTCGGGGTTAATTAATAGGCGCGCCACGGAGAAAGGAGACCGTTGCCATATCCGAAGGCAGTGCGCGCGGTCGACATTAGGCAAACCAACGTAAACTCACTGACGCCGCCGGCGCTGGTGAAGGCTGATACTGTTCCATGTACGACGGGATGGACTGTCGCAACCCGACACGATCCGACCCGATCCGGCCCGATTCTACTCGACCCACAGTTGTGCTTCGAACGCACAACAATCAATTTTTAAAACTGAGTGTTCCGACTGAAGTCCTGCACACAACCATTTCATTCAACAATGTCTTGCAAATAACATACAACTTCTTTCAGGAGGAGCGTGTTATGATATCATTTCCGAAAATATAGTTCATTTAACAACATTTTTAAAATAAAGTTGATCTTGTCCCACAAGGGATGGTCATATGAGAAAGTGATTACCTACGTTTGTTTGATGTATGAGGTTGTATGGTTTCGTTTAGACAGGTTTGCAGCCTCTTCCAAGAAGAATTCATCGACTGAATTGATTTTTATGAGTCTTATTTTCTGACAATTATAACAACAGTAGAACCTGTCTTACACTTTACATATGTCGCATCGATCCAAACCAGCTTTTTGATATCTCTTATACGACCCACAGTTGTGCTTCGAACGCACAACAATCAATTTTTGAAACTGAGTGTTCCGTCTGAAGTCCTGCACACAACCATTTCATTCAACAATGTCTTGCAAATAACATACATCTTCTTTCAGGAGGAGCGTGTTATGATATCATTTCCGAAAATATAGTTCATTTAACAACATTTTTTAAATAAAGTTGATCTTGTCCCACAAGGGATGGTCATATGAGAAAGTGATTACCTACGTTTGTTTGATGTATGAGGTTGTATGGTTTCGTTTAGACAGGTTTGCAGCCTCTTCCAAGAAGAATTCATCGACTGAATTGATTTTTATGAGTCTTATTTTCTGACAATTATAACAACGGTAGAACCTGTCTTACACTTTACATATGTCGCATCGATCCAAACCAGCTTTTTGATATCTCTTATACGAAGGTTCCCCGATCTGTTGATAAAAGATAAATGGAATGTCATAGGTTGACAGCGAGTTCGAGGCAGAGTGCTTAACAGTGTCTGAAGCGTGTGCAATACCGATTCCACCGAGGGCGTCATAACTTATAGCAATAATTGCTGGAACGAAGCGCCGCTTATCATTGAATCTTATCGTCACGAAATGTAAAAGCCATTCACGGGCACGAAATTACATCGTTAACACCGCCGCACGTAAACGAGTTACGTCTCTCCACGCCTAGCTCATTACATCGCGATAATGTGTTACACGTTGAGCGGATTTCAACGTGACCGTGTATAAATTACACGGGCGACTGCTCCGCCAGTGGAACACGAAGATGAGCACGCGGGATCGTTGGAAGATTCAGAGAGCGTCGCTCTTGGTAATCGTCCGAATACGAACGTATAAAGTTCAACGCGAAATTAGCCTCGTTAATGCAAGAAAGAACTCGATTGCGTCCTGTCTCCTTTCGCTTCGAACTAATTAGAGGACTTGTGGGGCCGAACTACGACGCGACGGGTCTTTGAAGGTCCATACTTTGCGACATCATCAGCACTGACGAGACAATCGTTGCTGAGGAATAAGTTTTACAAGATTTTGTCATTCCGTATTGGTCATACTAACCTAACCCGCTTATACAGAATATTGAAAGATCCCCTCCCCTGCGTACTCGATGTAAAATTCCTCACTCGGTTGAACACATTGTCCTGTACTGCTCCCCTTCTCCTTTCAAAGACGTCGCTTGGCTATTTAACAGTAAACCTACCATCACCGGTCGAAATGGCTGGTTCCAGATTTTTTATTTTACGAGTACAGTTATTCTTCAATCGGTGTCCTGGGTCGCCTGTGCAATCGCAGTCCAGTGCTTACCCATTCCACTGCCGGCCAACGCCGCGCCGCGCCGCACAGTGAGACCTTTCGTCCAAATCGGAGACAAAATCAAAGAACTTTCGATAGAAATGAGGTAGAGCGATGAAATTTTTTTTAAATTAAAGCTGAAACATTATAGAATATGGGAAAAATAGGGAGATTATGGTAAGAACGTTGTTTAACGTTGAGAAAATTCGTTAAACTTGCACAATTTCGAGAAAATTGCGGTTTTTCCAATACCACGCGCGGAAAATTCTTTTTTAATTTTTGCTATATATCATTTCCCGTAGATTTTTTCACGCTGCTTTCAAATCTGGTCTCAAACTTTGTCTACGACCTCAGGACATTGCAAAATCGATTTCTTGAAATTCTACATGTTTAACGAATTTTCTCGGTTAAAAAACGTTCGTGCATGGCATTGCAGAGTTGCGAAAATATTCCCGGGTTAACTTCGCCTCGACGATTGACACAAATCGACCTCGAGTGTCCCGCAGGACCAGGTGGCTCAACGTTCTCCTATTGAATCTGACCTAATTACAGCTCGGTTTCAGCGTAAGATCGGAGATACCCGAAAACGATTCGAAAACGCGCGCGAGGGTATCAACGAAGATCAAGGGACCGGAGAAATATTCGGAATCTATTCACGAGTCCTAAGACATGTTCCAGGGTAATCCTCTTAGTCGGAGGATTACATAGCCTCTGTTTCCAAGGCGGCGTACACAACCATGCACAAAGACGCACTCATCAGAGCATGGAGTCTCAGGGTCTCTCGATGGTCTTCCGGATCCCCACTCGAAGTTTCCCCCGTGATCCCGGGCGAGCGAAACAGGGAAAAACAGGATGCGAGGCAACGGGAAACGCGTTTTCCCTCTGTGTTTCCCTTTCCGCCGGTTCTGGCGGAGTTTAACCGGGTGCTATTGCGTGCAACGGAGAGCCCGGCCTTCCATTGAATAACATTATTTGCGTACGGCCGTCTAAGACACCCGTCGCCTGGAGCCCGGCTCCGAGATAACCGTTTCACATACGCAGGCTGAAGACGAGCCCCGGGTCCTCGGGCTTTAATTAGTTTCCTCCTAACGAGCCGGCGGGATTGTACTCGTCATAGAGTGAAATTAACGAGGCCAATTTTACGTTTAACTTACGTACGGCTCCGGGAGTGACGCGCCCCGGTGATCAACGGCTCCCGAAGGAAATAAAATTGCTTAAAACCCTTCCGCGATGTTTATGGAGTTTTCGTTACGTCTCGAGAAGCCGCGGCTGCGTGCAAATTAAAAAGAATAAAAAAATGTTAATGATCAGCTGAATCGGGCGCGAGGCATCGATTTTATCCGCGAGTGTCGCGGCCGCATCGAGGCGCTTTAAGTTTCTGGCCGCATTTTCCAGCGTGGATATCGACGGAGCACGTGTATTCGCACGGCGCGTACATATTCGTCGCACATGCTCGTCGGCGTCGCGTCGGCGGTGGTGTGGGTTCGCCACTCATCGAATTTTCATGCCGCGATTCCGACGCGGCGAGATTTATATTTTCTGGCCGTTATCGGGCTTCCCCTTTTGTGCTGGCCCGTCGTTGCGTCCATTCGACCCCATTTTCGGGGCTGGCGCACGAGCCCGTGTCGTTCCGTTCGGGGAAAGCACCCTTCTTATATAAATAGCTGCGCGCACCGCCGTGACAATAACGATTCAACCGTCCTCGGATGGAACGCTTTTTATCGTCGCTCGCAGTTCCACGGTCTATTTCGAGAAAATCAGGAATAACGATTCCCGACGCTCTTGATACCCGACGCCGCCCGCCGCCGCTGTCGTCCCCTTACTCGACAGTCCCAACGAGATCCGCCACCCTTCTGTTCTATGAAACCCTTCCCTTCCGGCGTCTTCTTGAGTGGACCCCCTTACCTGCTGGCAGGAATCCAGGCTCGTGTTATCGGATCTCTTTGACGCCAATTACGCGACTTTCCGAAATGACGGCGTTCCCTTCAAGATCGAATGGACCGGCCTTCAAAGCGAGAATGGGGACGGTCTACACATGACCGGCCGACGCGTGCTGCTTCAGTTCTGTTGGAATCCAACGATAATATTATACAAAGACAGGCTATGGTGCGACTTCGACCGTAGGAGCAGAGATTTCGTTGCCTGGCCCAAATGGTTTGTGATACCCCCACTTAAGAAAAGGGACCGAAGGTTTTTCCAGGGACGAACCAGTCAGTCGTCGCTCTAATACAGTACAGAACACATCACAGCATATTTTACGCTACAGCATTAGCTTTACCTTATTTCATTGAAATAAGAGTTTACAGTTTATATCTTTTTCTATTCACATTACGATCACTGTTTAATCCACTGTGTAACCTTATTTGCATTGAATAAATAAAGTCATCTTATTTAATAAAATAAAGTTTTCCAACAAGTTCTACACAGCTATACAGTGGCCGAAATTTCTATAAAGTCATCTTCTTTTTCATAGATATTTGAAAAATATCACCATTTTTGTTGATTTATCGTATCTGGTCTTGTGCTTTATAGACACTCGGATAGAGGGACTGCGTACTCTAGACCGCTATGTTTACTATTTACGTTTGTTTTGATTTTTTTCTGTGTGGTGTAGAACACAAGTGCAAAGTTTCTATAAAGTCACTTAGTGTTTCTCTGTATTCTGAGCAGAGAACTACGGAAAACTGCGAATACACTAAAAGTATTAGTTTTAGAACTCACAGAAATCCTGTTTGTTATAATTTGATTCACGTGTATGAGAATGCCGATAGGAAAAGTACTAACAAGTGAAGAAAAAGCATCAATCGATGCTTATAAAGATATGGGCTGCTCTAATGGCGCAATTGCTAAGAAAACTAATCGGTCATATACTGTGATTAATAATTATATCAATTTACGTGAAAATTGCGGAAAAAATCATCTTAAAGGTAGTAATAAAAAATAGTCAAAGGGACAACATTCAATATTAATGAGGTCTGCAGCTAAGGAAAGGAAAAATGCAGCACAATTTCGAGCTGAATTGGAGCTCCCAGTAACAACAAGACGTGTGCGACAACTTTTAAATTCTTCTGGACAAAAATACAACGTAAACCATGGCCCGTATTGATTTCGCACGGGCACAAAACACAGTGACTTTATAGAAATTTCGACCACTGTACATTGTCTTTCTAGGCGGTTGTCTTATGCAAAAGATTTTCATGAATATTCTAAAGTTTCAAATGTTCTAAAGAAGCCTGGAAACTTGATATTTGTAATTATCATGCAATACAGTGGCGAAGATTAATTAGTGTGGAGTTTGTTATGGTCACGAGAGACTGCAGAATACCATTGCTGGAATAAATTACTTTGATCCCCCGTGTCGGTCAGGTGATATTTGACAACGAACGCGTGAAACATCAACAAAATTCCTCGCTCCTGTCGCTGCGAAGCTCTCGCACAGTAGAAACTTCACTCACTTTTGTTATTCGCGCGCAGCGCGTTCCTTCCGCGTAAGTACCAGCATAATTACGAGCGGCTAAAAACGCGTCGGGGATATCCAGAGAGCGGTGAAAACGTAAGAGTCTCGTTCGTTCGAAACACCGGGAAAATTCCGCAGCCAAAAATCCTCGGTGGCCCGTCTCCTCAGCGACGCGTAAAAATAATTTCTCTCGCCCGGACCTGCCTCACCGTGCTCCGCACAATTTGCACACCCACTCGAGCAATCACCACGGACAATTTTCTCTCTCTCCTTTTTCCCGAGCTCCCCCTAAAGCCCGGTCTCGTACACATCGTGAATAAAGCTGGCCCTCTACTTCTTCCCCAGCGTTGGCTCCACGTTTGTCCCACACCCACGCAGCAAATGCGGCAAGATAAACTGCGAGGCCCGAAAATTCGATGCACCGACGCCCTCTTGTATATACCGTGGTGCACGGTTAAATTTACATGAGTCGGTCCCACTCTTCTCTCAACAATTACTGTCTTCGGCTCAGGGCAGCTGCCTCGGTAGACGAGGATATAGATGAAGACTAGAGAAAATTAATATGATCTTGTTACCTTTTTAATTGTAGCTCCAATGAATGGCTGAGATTCTCCCGGTTGAAATGAATCCAAACACGAGGTAAATCGGACTAATTTTATCGATCTACCCCCACTGTAACGCTCCGACTCACACGAATGCGGTAGTGGGGGGTAGCGATCTACAGGCTTGATCTACGATTAACTCGGTACTTAAATCGTTGAAAAATAGTGCGATTTACATCGTGTTTGGGCTCATTTTAATCAGAAGAATCTCGGATATTCATCAGTGCTGCAATTATAACTGTAAGACGACGATCTCGCCTGGTCGAGTCTTCGAGTCAGTTCTTGGAAGGAAAGATGTACTGCTTGTGAGAATTCAACTGCTGGCTCCTGAATCGATGTAAATTTAACCGTGCACCGCTGTATATCCGTCTCCAGTGTAGCAGAGACGCGAAGAAGGCGAGAGACTATCAGAAAAAGTAAAGAACAATCGTAACGAGAACCCGGAATCGTGAAAACAGAACGAAGGATAATTACACCGCTCGCGCCCTCGGTTTCCGGGCAAGAAACTTCGTCGGGGTTGCGATCCCAAGACTGAAATCGTTTGATCTTTCGTCGAACTATCGATTACGGGGTCGGCCATTCGACTTTCCTTCCTTTTCCCGGTTTATATTTATCGCCACTGAACTTTTTCGGTCCCATTGAACTTCGCAACCCGCCTGACGGATCGAACTTGGTCAACGTAACGGTTCGCGATGGCCGAAGGGCCAACAAGAACAATCCTATACACCCTGGATGACCGGCTTCGCTTGTTATTGAACGTAATCTTTTCTTTTAGGACCGTCAGTAGACGGAAACTGATCGGGTTCTTGCCCGACCTAGTTTCGAGTTGCTGCAAACGAGATCGGGTTTGCCAAGATGGGATAAACGTTTCTGTACTGGGTGTTTCGAAAATCGTGAAATATCTGCTGGGTGTTATTCTTTAGGCAAAGACGAGTTGATAAAAATAAATGAAAAATGCGTCAAAGTGAGGAACGTGCGGGGATTAAACAATGCATTCTCAGTCTACTTTGTCTAAAGTTTACAGCTGTCTACAGTGATCCCTGGACGCACAGGGTCCGAAATAAAAATGATAAAGTCAAAATAGCGAGAGGCCGGCAGCTCCGAGGAGGCCAGTGGAAGATCCAAGGTAACCGTGCGCCGCGCAATTACGCTCGAAGCGAGAGAGGCGCAACGACGTCGCAAACGAAAAAGTTTCCCGGGTATACGTTCTTTTTCATTGTCTCCCCTCGAAGCTCCCGCCATTGCTCTTCTTCCCCGTTTTGCTGGCCCGACGACGACCCCGTGCCTTTATCCCGTGGACGCAGTTGTTACCGGACGAGGGCCGGAAATACGTTCGTGGCCGTGCTGCCCTCGAAAGTTTTTATCGCGCGGCTTAAGCACGGGTTTACAACTTCTTCTTCATCTTCGTTCGCCAGCCCCGCACACCAATCCCCTCACGCGCTGCCGGAGTTGCGCCCAGCGCTAACTCGAAGCACGAAATCGTAAACTCGCGAATCAGATTCGTCGGATCGCGATACCGTCGGAAGTCGTCACGGAATCATCGAAAGACTCCTGTTAGAAGGAAAGGAACTTTTGTATCCGCCGTGGAAACCGACTGTAAATCCTTGGCCCCGGCTCTTCGTGGATAGTTTTCGGTGCTCGCGAACACCGATGTCGATTTATTCCGTTTGAGTCGGGAGTTTCTTCGAGTTCGATGAAATACGAGCCACTTTTTTGGTATTTAGGACTTCCACTAGCTGCATCCGCTGTTCCGTTTGATTAATCTGTATTGGTGGTTATTATTTGCTTCGGGAGACACCTGGACGATGTCTCTGAACAATTCCTAACAATTGTTTTCACGTGGTATAGGGTAACTGCACCAGTGAATGAACATTTAAGAAATTGTACAGGAAGATATTTTATTTTTTAAAAAAATTTGTGAATTAAAGGAATCTCATATATGCCAAATGGCTCCCTATACTTCATTTGTCAAGAATAAATGAACACAAATAAAATGAAATTATTATTATTTTTCTTTATTAAACGTTAAATAAAAAATATAAAAATGTACCAGTCAATGAACAGTACATTCTAGTAATTGAACAATGATGGTCCAATGAATGAACAAAATTACTAAACAATATTCTCCTATTTATTTAACTCTTTAATCACAAAAATTCCCCTGGAATTAATTTTCTTTGGCTCCGTTATCTTTGTTAAAACATCCTGTCTCTTGTACCAAACCGTATCTGGAATCTCTGGCCATTTCCATACCTTTCCTTTTTCACATTCTACCATTGTTGTCACTTCATGAACACTCTGTTCATTTACTGGGCTATGAGTAATATCGTGGACCAGTGAATAGACACAACGAATTTTTAACGAAATATTCATTTTATAGCTATTTTTGTGATTTATATATTCAATATTTAAACCCTCGTACATCTATATTGTTAGTAACTTTTATCTCATGTGTAAAAGAAAAGTATAAAAACTCATGTGTAAAGGAAAAGGTCATGTATACATACCTTACTAGTTTTAGCTCTGTTGCACACACTCAACGCACTTGGTGAAAATGGGCCATCTTAGAAACTAATGGTCAATTGACCAATATAAACCAATAGGAATACAGCTACGAAAAAGAGTCACATATTCCATTGGCCCAAGAGTCATTATAGCTAGTATGCCGTGCGGCTTAAAATTTGTTGAAATGTACAAAAGCGTTCATTTACTGGTGCCCGTTTATTCACTGGTGCAGTTACCCTATTAATCATTTTAAATGCTTGAAAACGCTCAGACAGTTTGGTAATCTTTTAAAATTTTTTGGTACTTCGAACTTCTCTAAAAAATAATATCACATCTATAGAATCTATAAAGTCAATGTGAATTTAATTACACGATTTAGTACAGTTTTATTATCTAAAAGTGGAATGCGTTCTCGACCGACAGCTAGATAGGAACATTTAATTACGAGTCAATCCGATGTCTATTCGAACTCAATCGACAACGTTAATTCCTGCCAGCAGCGTGCGCAAAGGACGATATGCGATCATCGCTATTAAAGGGAGCCGAAGTCGGCACGGTTCGCTTAATTGTGCCAAAGCGGGATGAGTATTTGGCGTGGAATATTTGGCATCGTCAAACGAATCGGTCTTTAATCCGGTAATTAGACGTAACTACCTTTCGACCGGTTCCGCCGTTCTTACTTCCGGCGAAGAAAGGATGAAGAACAACGGTATCTCCCCGGAGGAGAGTTCCTGGCCGACGGAAACGGATAAGGACGGTGGGAAGGCGTGGGTGGATGGCGGCATTATGGCGTAGCCTGCTTCTAATGGCATAACTCGTTGACGAGATTATAATCAGCAGACATTAAAGCTGGAGGGACACCGACCCGCTAAGGGCTGAACTTATGCTACGTGTCCACGCGACGGTAACTCTGCCGCTTCTGTCATAGTTCTGAGTAGACTCTTGTGGATCATACTCTTTGGTGGTGGACAGTCGGTGGTTAATAAGACGGTAGGGAATTGTTCTCGGATAGACACGAGTGGATACAAGTAATAATTTCTTGAAATTAACAAACTCCGTTCCGATGGCAGAATTCTCCATCGAGACAGGCTGAAATCAGTGGTGAATGAAACGATAGACAATAATATAGACACGCATGACCGCCACGTTACACAATTCCCAACAGCACGTCGCGAGCGGAAGATTAATGGCCGCACGGATGAGACGTCCTTAATTTAATCGCGGGCAACGAGAATTTTAAACGCGCCCACCTTTCTCCCGTTTAAAGTTCCCGGCGATAACGCAGAAAGTCGGAGGACTCGGTAAAGCAGAGAACTCAAAGGAAGATTCTTTCGGAAGAGTAAAGAAAGGACCGCTCATTTCGGTTAATGACGCCATTTTCCTGACCTCGAGCGACGGAGGGTCTGCTCGGCGTAATTTTTCTGAACTTTGATGGTTAGAATTATTCCCTGGGTCGTGTCTATACTTAACGAAGAAAATATAACGGCTTCGTTAAATCCTGCTGGATATTGCATGTCATTTTTATAGACGACCTAGCTTCTTTCTAAATTCAAAAAGGGAAACTGTTCTCAACGTGACAATTTTCAGACGGCACCCCATCGTTGCTGAGCTTCTAAACAAACTGAAATCGCAAACAAAACTGAGCCCGCGTTCCATTGTCTCGCTGTCAACGTAACGCTTTGACGTGACCGCAAACGAAGGAATATCCGCAGATTTTTCAAGCAGCGTTCTATCTCTCATATCATCGGTGAAAAATGCCGAAAAGCATTGTCAGAGCGCCGAGGCAGAGCCACTTTGGACTCGACGAAGCGGAACTGGTCGAATTCGTGAAACGCAATCCCATTCTGCACGAGCCTAATTTGCGGGGTGATATCGCTTACAAGGCGGAGACATTGTGGGAAGTTCTTGCTGGGAAATTGAATGCGCCAGGTATGCTATCAATTAAGATTTCGATGATTTTCGGATTTAAAGAATATCTAGATGCATATTTGAATTACGGAGTTATCGAGCAATTCTAAATACAATATGATTGTGCTCAATTTTAGTTGATGTGGTGAAGAAACGATGGCTGCATATTAAGGAGACCTACTCTAGGAGAAAGAGTCTCAGGTCTGCTTATAACCTCGATTTTCTGCCCGCGTCTTCGTGAGTACCAATTTTTAAACGTCAAGACAATCGATGAGATAATCTTAGGTTCCGAATTTGTGCTTCGAGTTAGGAATAGAAAAATTAATATTTCAGGCGAATTGAATGAGATGAAATCTCGAGGATGTAGTTCCGTGAATTAAATTTTCTTCTAGCTTTATAGTTCGCATTAAGTGATAACCTAATATTGCAATTGATGATGCATAATTGTGCTAAATTCAGTCGAACCTTTTCCTGTAGATTTCTGTCAGTTTTAATCATTCTTCCCGGAATATTTTCGTTTGTGCAAGCGGGCTTCGCAGAATTTTTTCATTATATCGGAACAGAGTAACGCCGTTCCTATTTACACGGCGCTTTCTTCAAAACAGTCTCCTCCAGCAGCCGTACACGTCTGCCAACGGTCGTCGAGCTGTTAGAAAGATTACTGGTATCCATTCCTGACACCTGTTTCAGCTCTTTTGCCGCGTTTTCGTTTCTGTCCCCGAGGGATTCCACCTTCAAAATTGTTTTCCATTCACGACGGGGGAGTTGAAAGGGCTGTAAAAGAAAAAAAATAGCTTGCCGGAATGTTTTCTATCGATTTACGATCGTTGACAGAAGTATACGGCGCGGGCCACGCAAATGGGAACACCGAAACGTCTCTGTCGATCGTAGATACGTCAAAAACTGTTCCGAGCGACGCTATTCCTTCCGAACACACAGGCAAACAAAACCATAAAAGAAAATATTCCGATCTTCGAACAACTTAATTTTATTTGAAACACTTTCCTTTGCAACTGTGTCTAAATTGTTTACGCTACTCGTTCTTTCACTTGAAATTTGTAATCTTGGATTCCCTGGTCTTGAATTTTCTTGAGAAATTAGAAACAGAGACTTGATATAATTTATATTATGTTCGATACAATTATAAAGCACACAATTTATTATTTTCTGTAACAAAACAAAACTTCTTTTTTATATTTTCGTAACCATATGAACGTGTTAGTTTGAGAATATTGAAAAATTTTATAAATTCTTCTAAAAGCATCTGAGAAAGATCCTAAGCGACCCAGGACGAGCGAAATTCGTCAGATATAAATCCTCAGGCCACGTTCTCGCAAATTAACCAAGATCGCGAAAATTTGCACAGGTTGGAGCTGAACGACGACAGCTGTACGAGCAGCAACTGCAGCTCGCCGAAACAAGATGAGAAACGGGCCACGCGATCCGTGTCCCAGCTATCAACAGCTTCGGAATCGAACCGAACCAACTCGACTACGGTCTCGAACTCCGCCATGAAGCAGAACAACCGGAAATCGAGAGCCAGGATGAGTACATCTATCCAGAAGGACGACGGATCAATCCACGAGAGGCAATCAGTGGAGTCGAATGTCCGCAGGTGTGTGACTTCAGCACGTCTGTCTTCATTGTACGAATTCACCCTTGGACGACAAAAGTTGACTCGTTATTTGCACCTCTGCACAGTGTTTCGAGAGACAACGCTAGAAAGTCCAATTTTCAAAGTATCAAATCGTAAAACATTAGTAATGAATTGTAGTTCGTAATACTACCCACTATTTTTATTAAATGTATAAATTTAACATCAAACTGGAGCGTCAAGTCGAATATAAAGCACGTGCTATTTGCTGAATGTTTACTCGATTAATTTGATTTTTACAAGTTAGGTTTAGTATAGGTCTCTGGAACCCTAGAACATTTCTTTTTTTTGAAATACCAACAATTTATCCCAAATTTTCATTTAAAAAAGTACCATAACGTACGCTCTGACTTTTTGTACACTACCTTTGGACTAATCGGAGAAAATTGCTGAAAAGTAACGCGTGTTATGTATTTCTTTATTAACAATCAAGGACCACCACCGAAATAAAAATTCAGAGGGGACACAGCTTAGCTATTTCAAGAGCTAGAAATTGAAATAAGAAATTCTGTTTTAATCTCGACAGTGAATCGAATGATTAAAATATAATTTGTTGTGCAGGTTTCAAAACATATCCTCCAGGACAGGCATTCCCCGTTCCACAATACCCGATTCCACATTCACCATGAAGGAACCTCGTGGAAACGACTCAACAACAACATCAAAAAGGCTACCAGACACCACAACCGAGAAAAACGAAGCGAACAAGCACAACGCTGCCGACTCCACGCGAGCATTCTTCGAAAGCATGGCAATGACAGTGTCAACGTTCCCTCAACATATACAAGCAGCTCTGAAAGTTCGAATTTGTAACCTAATCGGCGACGCAGAGTATGAATTAACGATACCGAAGACAATGTAACGTGATTTTGACGATTCGGTCATCGTTCATTATTTCATTCCAATGTTTGCATTCCAAAACTTGAACATGGTTCCGTGTTAGCCTGTTCGACACGTAGCCGGCCATTGTTACCGTTTCAGAAGCTGACTTTACAGTGAACTTCGCGTGATGAGGATTATTGTAACTTCAAGTTACTTAGTGTTGCGCTTGTGACGATAATATTGCATTATCGGTACCAACTAGGACACTGTTAGAGGCTCGTTTTGATTGTTATGTTCTGTGTCCGTAGATTATCGTGATTTGCATTTCGTGCACAGCGTACGACATTGTTTCTGCGATTAAAATGAAATATATAGGCGTGCGTAATAACCAATGCCTTTCAATCATTGTATTTGTTGGTTCTAATAAAATAAACGCTTTGTACATATAAATTATAATAGATTTGAAAACATCACAACATGATATTGTGCTTAGTATTAAACACGACCAAAGTTTCGTTTATTAAACGAAAAATACAAACGGAAATAACTTATTCGACTCTTAACCCTAAACCTACCACTGCTGATCAAATGACCGGTTTGATATTTTGCATTTATTAATTATTGAAATTATGAAGTTGCACGCATGAAAATTGATTCGATAAATTTGTCATGCAAGTTCATATTGTGATAAAAATTGCACGAGATCTAAATAAATGAAGCCTTGTGATATCTATAAGCTAAAACACATTTTAATCGCGTTTGGAGCTCGGTAGGTTTAGAGTTAAAATTCCGATCAACATTCCGGATAGAAAAAATTGCGCAGATCAGGAAGCGAATATCCAGTGTCCGAGGTCAACGTTGGAAAGCAGTGGAACGGGCAAATTCTCGAATTCAGCGAAAGATACTGACATCTGGTCCGGAATGAAAGGAGCAGGCCACGCGGCCGGGCGGGCGCAAGATTTCATTTCGAAAAGTAGGCTGCGAATTTCAGCGTCGCGTTCTTGTTATTTCTGTGTAAGGATAACCCGGACACGTACGACCTGGCAGCCGGAGGCCAAACGGTTCGTGAGCTAAATTAAAAGCACGAATTGCAGGGGGTTGTAGGAGGGAGGTGGGTGTGTGCACGGGGGGCCCAGGTTTCTCCTTTGATCCATCGACCGACCAAGGCCCCCGACGGTTCTGTACGTGACGTTATTACGAAAATCTGCCGCCTCCGGTTGCCCTGGTGGAAAACGCAAAATCGAAACCCGATACCCTTCGTCCGTTCGACAAGGAAAGAGAGAGAGGACGAGAGAGATCCGACACACGCGCGGCGAGATGCGCACGCGTGCACCCCCACGTGCCCGACGCACCACGATGACGTTCTGATTTTGATTGATTTTCGCGCGGGCACAGCTGACCGATAGCGCTGCACGCATCGCCGACAATGCGAAAACTTGCGCCCCGCTACCAATCCAAAATTTTCCAAAATGTCTTTGGCCCGCGGGAAAGTCTGCGGATTTTTATACTACGTAAAAATTATCTATGTCCATTGCATTCTGAAATCATTTTAATGTACATATTTTTTGAGAATCGGGAATTTAGTATATTTAGCCACCTCGCTGGCTAAAGGCAGAGTAGGGCAATAATCAACTAATATTTAAAAATGACTAATAGTCTTTTTGAATGTTAGTCATAGCAAAATAGTCATTAGTCAAAACTTTTTGATTAGTTAGTGATAACTAATTAATAATATTAATATATGTTAATCGCACACACAATAGTTACTCATGACTAAAGATTGATGACTGATCATCAACTACTAATTCACTAATAAGCAATGATTACTTAGAGCTGTGACTAACTATTAAATATAGTTATCACTAACTAATCAAAAAGTTTTGACTAATGACTATTTTGCTATGATTAACATTCAAAAAGGCTATTAGTCACTTTTAAATATTAGTTAATTATTGCCCTACTCTGGTTAAAGTTTGCAAAATTGATAATTGGGAATTATTCAGCTGCTGTATCATGAAAAAATATTTTAGATAAAAGTATACAACGGTTTGTGAAAGTAGAGACTTTACAATAAAAATTATACTCTTGCGATACAGTTAGCAAACAAAATTTTTGAGCAAAGGGCAGCGGTAGAACAAATGTCTTCGGTGTATTGTGGAAAGCACATTTCTTTGATCCCATTTGTTTAAAGTAACCAAAGCATCACTTGTCGTTACGAGTTCTGTGTATCCGATTTCAAAGTGGCCACGGACGTGCTAGTTGTTTTCTCAGTGTCCACGTACACGAGACGATCGTTTTCAAACGAAATATTACCAGAGTCGAGAAAACGACCCCGCCGGTACACGATACTTTCCGTTTACCCTCGAATCTACTGACCCCAGCTTCCGAGAAATTTGTTACGCGGTCGATCGCACACCGTTGCAAATTTTCTGCTTTCCACTATTTTAGTTCCGAATTGCGTATCACCGTACGGAACTTTCGAACTTCGAATCCATCGTAGGAAACGAGTCGGGGAGGTACATCCAGTGAAAAAAGCCTCCATAGACCCTGTAAATATCGAATTTTTTATACTGTTCCGCATCGAAGGTAATTTTCTAACTTGAGTAGCAATATTTTTGTAGCCTCGGAACTGCCAGTAACTCTCGTCAGCTTATATTTTCTTAAAAATATTTAATATTTCTTATTTTCTTATTTTCTTAAAATGCACTAAAAAGTGTGAAATAATTTCCATTTAATTTACGTGAATACACACGAACTTAAATACAATACAATCTTTTCGGAGGCGGCGAAAAATTGAAAATTTTCGACACTGGAAATTACGAAAATCCTTAAATTGTTCTACATGCTTTCACATATTAATGTATCTTCTCTTCCCACCTAATGATTACGAAGTTCACCATATTCCAATGAAATCATAATCAGCACATCTGTCATTTGGACAATTTTCAATTTTGCGCCGCCTCCGAAAAGATTATATTGTATTTAAGTTCGTGTGTATGTTCACATAAATTAAATAAAAATTATTTCGTACTTGTTAGTGCATGTTTTTATAAAATTTTTTTATTTCACACTTTTTAGTGGAACGAGCAGAATTTGTAGAACACCGTAGGATGGTTTTTCAGTCTTATTGGTTATTTGCAATAAAAACCGCAAAGAATGAAAAAATGCAAAATTTGTTTTCAAGGGTCCATCGGGAGACATACAAAATGCAGAAGGTTTCGTCATGATTGGTTCATATATCTCGGAGTAATCGGTGAACATACATGAAATAATTCGTTTTTCGCAAATAAAATCGTAAGGAATAAAAAAATGCAAAATTATTTTCACGTGACCACCCCGGGGACATACTCTACAAGATGCAAAAGGTTTCGTTCCGATTGGCCCATCCATCTCGGCGTATTCGGTGAACATACATTGAAAAATAAAATTAAAAAAAAGGCATACAGATCGAATTGAGTAACCTCTTCCTTTTTCGAAGTCGGTTAAAAATAGAGTCACTCGCATTCATGTCTTCTTGAAAGCAATTATCTAAAAATCGATGTACGACATTTCACAAAAACATTAATTAACAAATCATATATTTTAATATTTTCCACAACCTCGATCCCGATTAATTAAGCTCGCAATTCTAGAAAAGCTGCTCTACAGAAGATGAATAGCCAACACCTTTATCTTCAAAGCAGAAATGCAATCTCAAAGAAGCTAATTTGCTTGCAGCAATTTCTTGGTTTCCTCTAAATACGAATTAAACACCAAACGAAGTTGCAAGTTCTCCGTAAACGGAAATGCGTGGCATAGAAATGTAAAAGGGTTAGATAACCAAGGCAAATGACATTTCCTTTCTTTAGGCTGCAAAAGCGATTAATTGGAAGCGAATTGTTTAATGACCATGGATTTCGCGGATTTCACATTTTTCCAGGGAATAAAATCGCGTTCACTTTTTTGTACGAGTTTCACTTGGATCAGAATGCCGATGGTAAAAACTGTATCAGTGATAGAATTTCAAAAATTAATATTTTACGGGATGGTTTACATTCCTTGACTGTGTGCTTCCCGGTGAACCGCGAATTTTCATATTTTACGTCGTTAATTAGTTATATTTGAACAGAAATATAATATGAATAGTCGTGATGGAGATGGTATCAGTAATATGATTAATATTTGCCCAGTATTTTTCAATTTTTCTCATTAGCAAATTGGAAATGTATGTACATGGAAGACCGTTTAAAAAGAATCTCGTGACGAATTATTATCAATTTTTGTATTTAATTTTTAATAGATTACGTTGAAAGCGTCACATCAAAAATGAAAATTAAAAAATAACTTGTATAAAATGCTTTGTATGTGGCCAACATATTAAAGGCCTGTCAATTATCTTCGATTTCATTAAGCGATGTGCAATTAAAATCTAATCTCATTAAATTAATGCAACCATGTAGAAACTATATAAACTAGTTGTAAGTTAAGTTAAGTTAAAAGGTGCTATTATGCACTGTTAAGAGAGCTATTATGCAATATGTTAATATGTTCATATATTGTATATGCCCCACATAAACCGTACTTGGTTTAAAGCATTAAATAAATAATAATAATTAAGTTATGCAGCTGTACAACTGTAATTATAATTTTTGAAGATCAATAGCTCATACAAAATTGTTAAGTTATACAATAATTTGTCACAACTTGTTGCAAGTGATTCGAATATTTTGACCACCCAGTATAAATTCAATCAAAGTGTGTGTGTCTGGCTCCTTGTGAATGGGCGTGTGCATAGCAAAATAGCAGGTTTGCATTAAAAAATTCCGCAGAAGCAGAAAAAGTCTGACTTCTATTTGAGTGACTCTAAGCTGGAGCGTCCGAAGCGTTCGTTGCTTTCGCGGAGGTGTCTGTCCATCGCAAGACAGATCTACTTGCGTGGCAACGCGTTAAGGGAGACCGTGATTAATACCGGAGCCCGCGCCGTCTCGTTTCCCGGTGGAATTCGTAATTTTTCGGGGCCGATCCCTGTCCGTCAAAGAAGCTAAATGCCCACTCGAGCGAAGCGCGATGTGATTAATGTCCGCGTCGGATTCGTTCGGGCGCTTTTCGTCTTACGCAATCCGTGGAATGCGGACGCCACGAAATTTAATGTCCGCGAGACAAGGCATGGCCTCGGCAGAATTTCTTCTTGCCCTGTAATTAGCTGGCACGGCGAGCACATCCAAAACGTCGACCCGCGAAGACAGCTTGAAATTCCGCCGCCCCGGGAATCGGAAGAATGCTTTGTCTTCTTAATTGCGAAAGATTGCGCGAGAACTCACTTACACCGTTCCCCTTTTTTTCACCGGTACCGGATCTGCCTCGAAATTCTACCCCGCTTATTGGCTCCGCGTTTATTAATTACCCAACAGGCATTTCCGTCTCGCTCGCCTACGGAATTCTTCTAATGCTTCGAAATGTGCACAGAATTTTTATTAAGATTTTCTTTGCACAATTGTACTCGTTCTTTGTGGTTGTCACCTTGTTCGGGGGACAGTTTTAACTTGGAATTCATTCGTATTAACGTTTCTGACGCATGACTTTTCATTTCAGCGATTTCCGATGCGTTTTAACAAAATATGAAATTTATAACACATCTTGAGTCAATGTAAAGATTACAGAGTTATCTGAAACTTGAATTGTTTTCTTGAAAGTTCTAGTATTAATTAAAAATCAAATGGTGTCAATGAATTCCTCTGATGCGTTTTTATTGCATACCACGTGCACTTGTGTTTTTCTTGTGTACTAATGCCGATTAAAAATCGCAACCGAGGCGTTCCGCGCGCTAGCAGATGCAATTCTCTCTCTCCTTAAAGTCAACATATATATTTCCGCAATTCGGTCTTCCTTGTGCAAGAAATAAGTCAGTTGGAATATCTCGCAGTGAGTGGTCACCGAGACCGTTTTTACCTTGTTACTATAAAAAGAACGTGGGTGTGGGGTTCTCACGGCTTCTCTTGCAGTTACCGTCTTTTTATCCTTTTTCTTTCATTCCCGCTCCAAGGAAACGGTTGCCAATATTGATTTTCTTGCACGATATAGAATTTTCACGTTTTTACTTGTCCTATTCGCACACTTTAATCGACGTTAAAAAGTCGGAACGTAATTGCGCGGCGGGAATCTGGCAAAATTCCCAGCTTAATTCGAAAAAAATTTTGACGGATCACCACTAATCAGTGGACTGCAGATTTTATGCATTTATGATCGACAATGTCGAATTTGTAGATTCAGCACGCTTGCTGCCGAATGGAAATTGGCAGGTGAGTTTGACCATGACCCGCCAATTCTACTTCTTGTGAACACAGTAGACTCTCTGTACATTCACTGCCACAGGGGATACACACAGGGTGGTTCCTGTCGGAAAAAAGGAACAACATTTTTTTGTTTGATGTTTCATTTTCGAGAAAAACGAGTTTGGAAATCTGCAGAGTTAGTAGGTCACGAACGGACCGATCAAATGTTTGTTATGTAACAGCATGCGTGTTTGCTAAATTTTCAAACTCGATTTACTCGAACACGGATCATCCAACAGAAAAATGTTATAGCTTCTTTTCGACTTGTTTCTGCATATAAAATAGTCATCGGACGTTAGTACCATGTATAGAGTTGAAGTACGGATGCTGTATGTATGGATGTGTGTGTATTAACAGACAACCCTATACATAGGTAAATTTATAAAAATAGAGAATCTCAAAGAACAGAAGAATTGTAAGATTATAATCGCCAACGAATTGTAAAAAGAAGGCAGATCGAAACGAGTGCTCGCAACAACACGTGTGTCGTTAACATTTGGTTATCCGTATGCCCAAATACATTAATAAATCCGGTTTCCCTTACTGCTTTTCCTTACATATGATTTCGGAAATCCGTTATACAGGGTACACTTTAAAGCCTAGATTCCTAATAAAAATCGCTTATTTCTGTAGCAGTGTTCCCATGTGAAAGCCGCACTAGAATCGCACAGGCGTCGCGTTGCGTCGCGACGCGGCTCGTCGCCGGCAATCACGGGTCTCCGTCGTCGCGTGTACCTTTTTAAGTGGCATCCGAGTGGATTCTTTCGGGCGGGCTGCCGCATTAGATTATCCCCGTTACGCGGGATGCCGGAACGGCCATTAAAATTCACGCGAGAGGCCGCGCGTATGTAGCGAATAGGTCGGCGCCCAAAGGGAGGAATTTATCATTCAGGGCCATCGTGGTGTGTAAAGAGGAAAAAGCGAGAGAGGAGTCTCCCTCGCTCCGAGAGAGCGTGGAAGAGAAAAAAGAACCGAGCACGGAGAAGTGGAAGGGCAGGTTCCGCGTAGCGGAAAACACGCAAAGAGATCCGGAAACAAGTGTAGAAGAGTTGGGGTGTGTGGCGAGAGAGGAGAGTAGTGTCGGTTGGTTGGTGCCGTCAAACCATAAAGAAGCGTACGTCTTACCTTGAGGTGAAGAACGAACAGGATCTCCTCATTTTCCCGTGGGGCACTAATGTTTCGCGGCTTGGTGATTTAACTGCGCCACAAACAACCGACGACGACACTGATCGCGCGATCAAACAGCTTGCAAATGACACTTGTTAGCGTTAGAGAGAGCGAGGGACGAATCCGCGCTCATCACTATACCGGGATTGCCGCTCGAGCGATAAACAGCCTTCTAGCCGGTGTGGGAACATCTGTCTAGGGAGAGAAGTCGATGGAACCTTTGCAGACACACACGAACAACCGGCATCAGCGATCCTCGATCCGTTAATCGAACTAGGCCTGGGACAGGACTTGGGACAGAAGGCTTCGCAACGCGAAGGGACGCAAGAGGAGCGAAAGGGATGCACCATCTGCGAGACACTTCGACGGGACGCTCTCGAGGACCTGCTCCACGTCCCAGGACGATCAGTGCTCCTCCCGCACCGACATGACCGAATCTCGAGAAACGCAGCCTAATCACGGCTAAGTCGTCGTCGGACACCGGTATTCTCTGCGCCCGTGGATCCAAGGCCGACTCAAGTCGATGTCCGAAGCCAGCCGGCTCGACTGACAGTCACCGTTCCCCAGGGAACCGAACACCTTCGCATCGTACGCACCGATTTCTCATATCACTGATAATCACGACACTACACTCGCTCGGACGACCGTCGTCGAACGGGTCGCACGTGGAGGACGATCTTAAAGGGAACGATCGACTGATCTGAATCTGGATCGGCTAGCATCGTTGCATCAATTTCACTGGTCACGAGAAACGAGCCACCGTAGTCGAGTTCCGTCGACCAAGCACTTCGCTACCGTTCCAGGACCTCGGTCCACAGAAACACGTTCACAGATCGAGATTACAAACTCGCCGTCGGCAGCGGCGTCAACGTCGTCACTGCTAAGAACACGATCACTCACAAGATTCCGAGTCTCCGATCGAATTCCAAAGAAACGCGGGACCGAATATGTTAGGGGAACTCGGCGGTGGCCAAGGCGACGCCGAGCGTCCCAGGAACGAGACGCGACAACAAAGGCCGTGTGCGACAACAACCTGTTAATCACCTGGCGCGCGCGAGGCACGCGTCGACCGTAAGAAAACTACGACGAGTCACACGAGGGACCGACCTTGAACACCACCGTGGACCGATGCTGCGAGGAGGTTAACCGGTCGAACTGACCAACGTCCTCGGATAACTTTTGATACGAGGCACGATGAAACTCGAAGATTGCTGGATCACATGAGATCCTTGATCACTGGACGAGCACCACGAGAGCTGACGGTAGCTTTGGCGTCTTCAGGGTTAGGCTGCCGGAGGATGACAACCGACGACAGTGGTGTCCTTGGTGTCGCTGCTCCTGACGACGCCAGGATGAGTATAGGACCCGGTGGTAGCGGTAATAGTGGCGCCGGCGATGGTAACGATATAGTGGTTGACGGTAGGTATGGTGGCGGTGGTTGGTCGGTCGGTCGGTCGGTCGGTCGGTCGGTTGGTTGGTCGGTCGGTCGGTCGGTCGGTCGGTCGGTCGGTGCAGGTGGCGGCGGCGGATGGATGTGCCAGAGTGCGGGCTTACGACGGAATGAGAGGAAAGCTCGGCTTAGGAGCGCTACAGCGTGGCATTGGCGACTCCGCGATGAGCGAGAGAGTTGCGCGTTATCGACCCATCCGCGACGCTATATTCAACCGCCAGCACACGCTCGCTCCGCTCTGCTCGTACTCCACGCGACAACAGCCAACGTGTGCGTACGCTACTACCTACCACCCCCCAACGGAAACGATCTCGATCCTACGGGGATCCTAGAGAACTACTTTTTGGAGGATCGATCCGGGGATCATGAATTTATGGAGGCTAGTCGGGTTAGGTTTGCGGAAGCTTGTATACCTGGTGTTTTCAATGTACCCTGGCTCCGAAAGTTTTTACTTTTTAGAAGTTTTCGATAGTTACACTGTTATTAGTACAATGTTGATCTTTATGTATAATCAAACTTGTCTGCATCAATTGATGGTTTAGCAAAATGTATTGCTACTTCTCTTTCTACAGATATTTTTCGAATTCCTTTTACAGATTTATCCGAACTTTTCAAAAAAGAGCCTGCTTGCACACCAATGAAATAATAAGGAATTCAAGGGTCTATGAAGACACATATTATTTTCAGCGTTGCCATTCGAACAATTATACATAATTATACATCTAAAAACTTAGCTATGTGACTCGGACAAGACAGAAAGTATTAGGGGGACCGGAAAGTAATGTCGTTTTTACGCAAGTCAACATTTAACTGATAATAACAGCTGACTTCGTACACCTACGTTGTTCAGCGCATGGCTGCAGGTTCAGGAGACTAGTTAGTACTGTTTTGTACAAAAATATTGTTTTTTTAGAGATTATGTGCGAAATGACCGATTCAAATCCAGAAGTGTTGCACATTCGGCATTGTATGCTATTTGCAAAAATGACTGAAACAAAATCAAAGAGTTAGGTTGGGAAGTGTTAGCATACCCACCTTATTCACCCGATGTCGCACCTTCTGATTATCATATGTTCAGGTCAATGCAGCATTTTTTAAGTGGAAAGAAATTCCGAAATGTAGAAGAGCTAAAAACCGGACTTTCTACATTTGTTAATCAAAAACCATCTATATTCTACCGACCAGGAATTGGGAAGTTACTTACTAGGTGGCACAAAGTCATTGATAAGGATGGTGACTACTTCACTGATTTACTACTTTACTTTTACGAAGAAAATACCACATTACTTTCCGGATCCCCTTATATTTAGAGTTCAATGTATATTTTACTATACTTACATACTTGAGGCTCGCTAAAGATGCAGTCACTTACTTCGGTCATTAAATTGATGTGGGAGCAGAACTCCGTTCCATCCTAGGAAAACGAAAATTGTTATTAGATTCACATCGACGAAACTGAGGTTATTTCTTGATACACTAGAGATGATGATTAAATGAAATGTTGAAGAGACAGTTTTTAGATTTTTCATACCAAAAATAGTTTTTTACATAATGCATGAAGCGTGGCAATACTTTTTGGAGGTAGATGTTTTGATCGTTCAGCGTCGACCCCACGGTCGGCAGCGAGGAGCGTCGCGACGCCTCGCACGAGCAAAGCAGTGTCGAGAGGCAGGAAAAGCGGGCGTGAAACGAATATTCGAAACGTAATTCGTCACCAAATCCGCGGCTTTGTGCCGGGGCCGGTCCCCGAAGGGGAATTGAAAAGCGGCGAGCCGTACCTTCGTTCGATTCGTTAAACGGAGGAATTTATTTCTTCGCCCGTTAATCGACTTCTGCCTCGACGTCCTTCCGTCTCGCTCGCGACGGTTGCATAATGCATGGGAGAAGGAACGATCTACGACCTCCTCGAGACACGCTCTCTCTCTCTTTCTCTCTATCCCCCCCGCTCTTTGCCGGTGGCTGAACAAAAGCTGAAGTTCAATTTAAAAGTTCGATTCGCGAGAGTATAAATTGATTGAAATTCATTTTAATCCGAGCGTGAATTAATTCCGCTCGGAAAATACTGGACTCGTTTCTGTTTTCCTTTTCAAAGCAAATGGTAACCGTGTTTTTCATTCGAACCCGACACGCGCGCGCGCGCTCGCACTCGCGTCCAAGCCAGCCGATACTTAAATTCCGGCGAAAATCGAACAACGAGCTCGAGTTCTCTTATTGGATCGACCGGGCACAAGTCAGTTTCAGATTATCTTTTTCTCTGTTCCTCTACGCTCTTTTTTTAACCCAGCCTCGATGGTGTTCCTGGTTTTCTCGGTTCGATTCGCTCGATGTTGATACTCGGATAACAAATGCCGATCAAAACTGCGCTGGGAATCCTGAAACGTCTGATTTGAAACAGACTAATTTCAATTTTTATTTTACATAAACATGTGCAGTCTAACATCGATTATAAAAACGACTGGCACCATATAAAAATTTCTTTATTTAACAATTTTATTGAGCTAAATTTCACCTCCACTGAATCTTGCCATAAATTCATAAAATCTTGTAACTTACTTATTAATCTTTTAAATATTTATTCCAGTAGAGGCGCTCCGTGGTAGCCGATGAAAATTGGTTTTCGCACAAAGGAAAGAAAGTCTAATAGAAAACTATCGAGGACAAAGAGTTTCGAAAAACGTAGTTAGGACGAGAGTGTTTTCCTGGAAACTGCATTTTTCTAAAGGCAGTCACTTGTTAACAAACGACAATTCGATTAACGAAAAAGCCAACACCGCAAAAGTTTCGTAGCGGATTTTTCCGCTATTACTTTGTCGAAAGATCTTCGCGAAAAATATATGGTAATGGAACGGATGAAAAGATACACGTTTATAGTTCTTTCGAAGCATTCGCGCAAAGCATGCGCTACGCCTATTCCACCGCAGCAGATACTCCATTGTTTATGGTAAAGCGATAAGAACGGTATCCAGTATAGTTAACTGCAGCCGGGTCAAAATGACTCCGATAGGCGCGGGTTACTGGTGGATACAATGATATCTGATAAGTAGACTGCGGATTTTATGCACTTGTGGGGTTGTTGATCTTCCGGAGCCTGCACGAAAATGTTTACTAATCTAAACACGACTCTCTATCTTCATTAACTACAGTATCTACGATTAAAAAGCAAACACTTGTAAAATCTACAATCTACGTGGTATTTCTTCGGCATGAAACTTGGAAGGAATTTATTATAATTTCCTACGTTAATAAATTCTCCGACTTTCTCGATGGTGTTTCGAGTATTTTCAGAAGTCGAATAATAAATCTACGCGAAATGTCGAGAAGAACAGAATCAGTTTCAGGTTCGATCAGTTCCCAAGCCGCTCGGCGACAAACCAATTAGCACGCGAGCTCCCTTAACTTTGCAATGCAATTTTCGCACGGCTGTCCAATGTTATGTGACTCCCTGTCGTCGAAATCACGACCATCATCGTACCGATGTTTAAATCGTCAGTCTGCGACGTTCTCGCTCGCGAGGACAAACACACGGCTCGAATCGTGGACCGTGCTTCGCAGGAGGGAATACGGGAATAACGCGAGCACACCGAAATTAAATTTGTCGACCGGGATTACCGTGTCCCGCTTCTAATTACTTTAAATTATTTGCCGTGTATTTTTTTCTCTCTCCTACGTTTCCTCTCATTTTGTCGCAACGCGTTCGCGGATATTCTTCGTGCAAGCGTTCGATCCCCAGCGACTGCTACCGTTAAAATCTGCCTGTGAGCATTACTATTTCAAACTCCGTGTTTGCTTTATCGTTGGGTCGATTATCTATCAATAGAGAAGGTCGCTTGCGAGGGAAATAGAATTTTTTAGCCATTTTTTGAATAATATATCACCAAAGATATAAATTTGATGAATAATTCCTTGTAATCTCAATAATCGTGAATTATAAATTTTAGAACCCATTCATTTCGAGTGTAAGCCTAGTGTTAATGACAGTGTGAACTAGTCTATCTGCGAGTGAAAGTAGATATTGCACTTATGCAATTTATGTTGGTTTTTTTCTTTGATTTTATGAAGGTCTGCTTCTAATGGGTTATCCAAAAGTACCTTTAGGACGTTGAATGAGAATATCTGTCAAACGCCACGTTTGTTTCTTGTCACTTTCTTGTATTTCTAACCTACAATGATAGACAACTTTAACAATGGAGTCGTATACGATTGAAGAGCGTGTTAAAGTTATTAAAATTTATTTTGCAGATCAGTGTTCAATAAAAAAAATACCCATCGTAAATTACGTGATTTAACCAAATCACGTGATAAAACAATTCGAAATTTCGTTAAAAAATTTGATGAAACTGGATCTGTTCATGATAAACCAAAGTCTGGCAGACCAAAAACAGCTCATTCGTTCAAATGAAAACATTGCTGCCGTTCGTGAAAGTGTTGCTAATGACCCATCAACATCAATTGATGTCTGTAAACGTGACCGTGGTGGTCGTTTCGCAGATATCGTGTTTCACACATAATTGTCATAGATGAGACCTGATAATTAAATAAGAAAACCAATAAAATTAAAAATAGTATGTTTTTTATTAAAAAAACTTCCTATAGTTTAGTTTGGATAACCCTGTATATACAAAATTATCTATTCTTTCTCTCTTTCTTTCACGCCCGAATTTCAATACAAGCGGGATGGGTCCGCGCACCTGTGGCAAATAGTTTTTGTGCTATGAGAACGATCGATAAGGTCAGTAAATACGCGGCGAATTCTTCGTCTACGAGTCTCAGTCTCAATTCGACAAGTAAAGACGTGCCTTCCTTGGGCTAATAGTATATATTAAATTGAAATATTATGTGTGTGTTTATTTCAAATGCCCTAACCCAATAATTTATTGCATAATTTATTCGACAGTTTCACGAGTGTATCTTCGTGCTAACGAACGGCTCGTCCGAGCAATCTTTCGATTGCTAGAAGCAGCGTATAGAACGGTTCTCCGTTGTGCGTGTGTGCACACGTGTGCCGTACGGTTCAGGTGGTTTTACGACTTTCAACTCCATGGTTTTACGGTTGGACGCAGTGGCATTGTACAGGCATTGTGTCCCGATCGTCCGATGCGCACAAAGGTGGTGGGTCACCGATAATCGGGAAAGCTCCCCGATGGAAATGGACGGCAAAGAACTTCGGAAGGAGGGGAAAACCCGAAAAGTCCCGGAGGAAAGTCTTCTGCCTCCGATCAAAACGTAATCGTCAATCGGAACGTGAATGCGCTAGCATAGAAATGTCCCCTTGAATGGGACCTCGTCTAACGACGGGTTGCGATTGATTTCTACAACTTTTTTCGCAGGTTCAACGGCATCACGGCATTCCCTCGGTTTTTAAGCATCGTGCATGCTCGGAGAAAAACGATCCCCGAAATGCTCGATCTCCTACGCTTACTCGAGATAATTCAAGTTGATAATGGTTCGAATCTCCTATCAGAAAATTAAAATTTAGATGGGACGCTTGTAACCTAACAATTATTTGATCTCTCAAATTGTTCGTAAATGTGTCACCCTCCGACGGCGGAATCTGGGTCCATTTTAACCCAAAGAATAAAAATCGCCATTTAATTTCTGAATTCGTAGAAACGAAGCAGTGAATGGTTCTAAACATTATATACGATATGCTTGTAAAAATGCTCCGTCCGGAGTCGTATGCATTTCGTGAAAACTCGACATTGATACGTGTTCGTTCGTGCGCGTGTGGTAAAAATGTACGAATACACGTACGATAGTAAAATTATTTGGTGCTTGAGACTTGCGTCGTCGAAGGTACAATTGCTTTTAAGAGACGTGAAAGCGTGAAAAGTTAGAGCGGACCGCGCCGGTCGGGAAGGAGTATATAATTAATTATTGCGACTGGAAGCCTGGCCGGGACAATTACGTCACGACGCGGAAAAACGCGACACAGGTGCGAACGGCGCGGAAACAGGGACGAAAGCCGACAGCGGTATTGACACAAACTTCAGTTTAATTTCTCTACCGGCAAACATTGGTTTTCCAGCCGGCCGTAGTTGCGTGCATCCCCCTGTCTTGTTTCCAGCGGCGCGGATCGACACCCAATGTTGAAAGAATCGAATGAAGCCCGGTACTATAAATATGGACGCTTTCACGCGACAAATTTCTTCCCTGTTCCGCATCCCTTCACAATTGTCTCGGTCTGCGAGCGCGTAACCGTGAAACGCGGAATATCAATGGAGAAACTAAATTCCGAAATAGAGAACCGAACACGGGAAAATCGAAAGGTTTTCAAAAAGCGTCGAATCAACTTTGATCTGAACCGATCTCGAAAAAGGGGAGAGTAGCCGAATTTAGACCAATGCATAGGTTGGGCCTAATTTATAAATCATTGTTAATTAGCATCACTAGTAATACTAGAAGTATTTTTCTTGTTAAGAATTAAGAATGCCACATAAACAACTCCGTTAGGCTTGAAGATAGAAGAAATTGTTACAGAGAAAATGTTGGTGTATTTGAAATTATATAATCAATAAAACAAAAATGAATTTGTTTTATATAATTGAATACAACTTCATAGTTAATTTTTGTTTCACGTTAAACTTTCATTCTGTTATTCAACGTGTCACGTCGTCCTTCCTTGCAATCAAATAAATGATAGTTTGTTGATTCTAAACATAGTTCAGTTTATTTAACCCATATTTCCAATAGAAAAGTTGTATTGTTAAAGGAGGCAAATATGGTGATATACAAAAATGTTCTGATTCTTGTAGTTTTCCAGGGCTTCCCACATATTTTTAACTTCGCAGTGTTGTAGTTGATGTCAAAACGAGTTGAATGACATGATCTGATTGTCTAACATTTTTATAACTATATGCAAAAACAAGTCGGAATTTTATTTTACTAATAAATTGTTATTTATAAATTCGGGAATTTTTTTGGTGAAACTATGAATAAATGAATTTCTAATTAAACTATTTTGTGTACTGTACGTCTACAGGGAACTTTCCGTTTGAAGAAAATCTAGTGGTCAGTTTGAAATACGTTCTCGCGTGTAGGCTATGTGAATTTATTTATCAGCGGCGCGGTGTTACGATATTTCAAAATGTTTTGGGGGCCGCTACGAGCACTGCTTCCGGAAAGCGTTCCCCGCGTGTTTGCCGATAACGATCGCCCCTGTATCGCGTATTATTAATTACTGCTCCGCCCCACGGCCGATCGTCTAGTTTGGGAGCCTGAAAGAGAGAGGGAGAAGGGGAAGGAAAGAGGGAGACTGTAATCACCGAATCGCCGCAACGAATTACGCCCGATCGGCCGCGAGTAACATTTTCCACCAGTAAATCGGCGCTCTCGGCTTTGGCGCCTCGCAAGTTTCGCTCCTTGTCAATAGCTGTAATTTAGAACACGGCGTATATAGTTGTCGTATATTAACAAAGTACTGTTCTAGTTATTTTAAATAACTGTGAAACAAAAAATCGGAAACCGGTCGTTTGACCGACGACGATTCAGCGTTAATAATACATACACATATAAAATGTTTCGAGTGTACGAAGCAATTAGAATCGCGAAACGATCGTCCGCGCGCGAATATAATTCCGGCCGCGCGAGAAGTCGGCGAAATGAAACGAAAGTCGAACCATAAATATGAAAAGTAATAAGAAGAGAAAGTCTTTATCGATCGTGCGAGGCGAAAAAGGTTTCATTTCGGTTGAAAAGCACGCGAGAGAGAGAGAGAGAGAGAGAGAGAGAGAGAGAGAGAGAGAGTGCGCTCGCGCGACTCGTTACCGCGCGACTCGAACCGACAAAAACGGGGGAACTCGGCAAAAAGGGACAATCGATAATACTGATTAGTCCGCGTGTACAGCAAGCAATGACGCTTTAATTAACACAGTACACTAATGAACTATACGATTACCGACTCCGCCACTATCGTTCGTTAAACGAACAGCGAACGCGGGACGAATAATCCGACAATTTTTAGATCGGGCGAGTAGAATCGGACGATTTTCTACTTCGCCGGCTGTCTACCCCCGGTTTGTTGTTGCCAGTCCACCCCCAGGGTTTGTTCACACTACCCTACCCGGCTGTCAATTACTTTATTCATCGACAAAGCATCGTTCCGCCAATTTGTAGACAAATAATGGAACGGGGTAACGTTGTCCCAGCGAAAACAATGCGCCCGCGAAAGATATAATTAACGGAGCTTCTGGTTTAATGCGCGCTGCTTTAAATCAACCCGATACGCCATTGATATTTGGAAATGATTTACAATTAACGCTCTAGACTATCCGCCGAAATTATTCGCCCAACGTTAGCATTTCTATTAATTCTATCGTTGCTATTATTTGGCCCGCGATAATTCAATTCGCGAGTTTATTAAAATCAACGCGCGATAGGAAAGTAATTATACGCTTCGATTTGCATCGTGTGTCGATCAATTTTTAATAGTCGGTATCGGAACAGGTATTTCACATATGAAATCGTTGTTGTCACAAAAATAAAAAGTAAAGGAAATGAAAAATCACAAAAATACAGAAAAATTTAGACACCATTATAGACAGCAGAAAACAATTGACGAGCAATTGGACCAGCTGTGTGAAAGTAGTATGGCACAATACGAGCAATAGAAAAATGAAACGGATATGAGAAATATGGAGTGAATTCTTATTTTGATCCAAACTCGCCTCGATTTACCTTATTTAATAATATGATTATCGCTGCGGAACAGAAAGAAAGCAGAAAGCGAGACATGTCGTTTGACGAAGAAGAGGCGCGTAGAACACGTGCTAAATTGACTCGACTCATTCCCTTGCAATTCCACGAAGCAGCATCGAATGGTCCCGCCGCTCCGTTGTCGCACCGTCGACGATGACGGCATCTTCTTCTATTTTCGATCGGCGAGTTGCATAACCAGTCCCGCCGTAGAGAAATAGAATCGGAGTGGCGATAGACCGGCCGAGCAGCACGCGCCTGCGATTCGCGCGAGTCTGCTTCGGGCTCGAGTGTTTCAAATGGACAATCATTTGATAGCAATCATCTAGGCACACTTGACCCTATCATAACATTCTTTACCACCTCCCATCATCGTCTTCCTCTGACCATATACACAAGACGCGCAATTTAAACAAAGATATTTCTTGTAGTCTGAAATGTTCGTTTATCATTTTTTCCAGAAAATACGTCCACTGACAATTGATCTGAAGGGTGCACGAGTATTGAAAAAAATCATTAAAAATCGAATATGTACAGCGTGCACAAAAATTCGGAAAAATGTGTCGGCTAAAAATTAACCTAGGTGCTAGAAAGGCTCATTGATACCTCCACCGAAATAGCGAAATAAAATCGCCAAGTTCCGCGATCCAGCGAACAATTCACGCGAATTCGCGGCTCTTTGCATAATGTAACCGCGCCGGTTGTGTGCGTGAGGATGTCGGGCAATAAGGTTCGAGCCTTCGCGCTGATCAAAAGGCCTTCTTTACCGAGCGAGCGTGCCCCGTAGCATACACGTTATCGCCTACAGAAATAACATCTGCGATGCCATTATGGCATCGGCGGATGGTACTGGAACGGGGGTTGCTGGGAGGAGAGAAGGGGTTGGAAACACAACGTAGGATGCAGCCGGTGTAATCGAATTTCATGCGATACTTCTGAACGATGCGTTTTTTCCGCGCTACCTCCCGGGTCTCTCTCCTCGCCGACAGCCCACCCCACCAACCCCTATTTTCCTCTTGCAGCACCACCAACCCCCTCATCCGGGTATCCAGCGCAACAACGTAGCCAGGCACGAAACCGATGGCTCGAATAACCAATTCCTTCGTCGACAGCCACGGGCGCCGCGTTGATCGTCCGAAGGACGCGAAGATTTATCGTGACGGGGATCGAAACGGGAATCGAGTGATGTACGAGGGCGAAACCGGGAAATTGTAGCGGCTTTTTCGAAGTTTGATCACGTCGTGTCCTCCTCTTCCACCCCCGACTCTCCCGAATCTTTGCATTCACTTAGACCGGGGGAAGTGGGTTAAATACTGTTTCGCCCCGAAAAAGAGCCCGCCGCCTCCCGGGGAATAGAATGAAGATGAATTATGATTAATAACCCCGGAAAGTAAGGGGGCGAAACCGGGCATATCCGGCGGCCGTTGACTTCTCCTCTCTGCTGAAGGTCTAAATGCTCCCGCGCCTCCGCATTTTTGTATCAGTATTTATTTTTTGGCGGTAGTAGATTCTGGATCTTCAGGAAAAATTATCGTTCTCTGCGTTAGACGCGAGAGACAGAAATGATATAAAAAGGAACTTACGATTTTGATCATTTTAATCGAGACAGTGTTATAGCGTTTTGTCATGAATACATCAAATTCGTAGTGTAATTATTACAAAAATCGTGATCCTTTGAAGAACTATCTCTGAGTATCGCGTGTGCACCAGAAATCGTGTTTCATCTAAAAATGAGAGCTCGCCTGAAGGTCAACAGTCTGTTAATTACCGCGTTGTAATTTCACGTGCCTGTTCAAAACAGGTAAAAAACGCGGGAGAATCCTTTGAAGACCTATCTCTCCAAAAATTGTATTTTACCTAAAAATGAGAACTCGCCTGAGGATCAACACAGTCTGTTAATTACGTTCGATCGCAGAACGGTAGGGGAAGGGATCTCATTCGCGCGTTCGAAACGGAGCAAGACATTCCTTCTGCCTAGGCGGCTCGTTTGAATATCGGTCTTTGAGCATTTGTCGAATAAAAATAATGCGCGTTCCTCTCGTTCGCCGCCGCTCTTCCGCTCTGACGCTCTCATTTTAAGCGCGGCGTTCCCGGCCTTTATGCGCGCATCCAATACGGAAATTTCGCCTCGTATTCAAAGTAGCGCACTTACACCGGCACACAATTATGAGAGCTACGCGGGTAGAGAGAGAGAGAGCCCCGTGCGTTCCTGGGAAAATCGAACAGCGAAACAGCGCAGTCTACGAAGTCGTGAATTGGCTGATCGAGCGTGGCCCGTTAAGAGGAAACGACGTAATGAAACGAAACGCGGCCTGGCCCTCGGTCAACGACAAAAGTACGTTTTTCAAAGCAAGTAAAAAGCTCTGCCGACAATTCTGTTCAAGCATTCGTCCCACTACTCGTTTTCCCGCCAAACCCGAAACTTCGTTTTCATGCCGACACGAGAGCGTCCAATTGAATCATAATTTGAATACGATCACTACTCCGCCATTAAAGTTTCAATTTTCCTTTATTTCCTCGGCGAATCCATCCTCGAAAATATCAATTCTCGCGAATATCCACGCGCTCTCTATAGCGACGCATTGGCGCATCGGGGCTTTAATGGTTTTAATTCTAAAATTGTCTTACGATTAATTCTTGAATAATTGGAAGAAACGGCTGCGCTTGAGTGTGCAACAAATTTATTGAGCAATCCGATCGCAGTGAAACGCGTTACAGAGGACAGCGTGATCAGGAGTTGGCGCGGCGGACGGTGAAAGACGTCGCGGCAACGGATTCCCACGTACTCGAGCTTATGGCAGGCAAAGGGAGGAAACACGTTCGGCCCGGCACGGATACCGCGTTATAAATCAACCACTATGAACCATTAGGGTGGCCATAATTCGTCGATATCTCGAGGACCGGCAGCTTATTATATCCCGCATATATAATTCGGCGAAGTGCGGGCATCCGTTCCATAGGCTGGCGCGTGTTACACGTTGCGCCCATTTCGACCGATGAATGGATCGACGGAATTGATCGGCGCCGGGGATTGATTGGCGAACGATCGATCTGCGTTGATCGATCGCCATCGGACGTGTTGCCCGTGTGCACAGCCGATATATATGTGTATATATGTGTACAGGGAGATCGTTGCGCCGCGCATGTCTCGCCACTGTAATTGGATTTAAAGATACGAACCCGCGATAAAGGCTGACGAATGCCCGACCCGATGCGCCTGCAACATCGTTTTCAAAATATTATTTGCGACTAGAACGCAAGCGACCCTTCACCGGCGGACATTTCTGCCTTTGCACCGTGATACGGGCTCGCGCGGTGACGCTTTGCGAAAAGCCCCGTTGCTTCGTGTGCAAATTGTTTCCCCGTTCGGTTTTTCTTTTTTTTTGTTTTGAACGAATATACAGTGGACGATATTTCGGATAATCGGGGTTACGCTATATCGTGGATTAAACAGGTGTAGAAAAATGTTATACACATATACATACATACAGTGTCCACTTTAAATTGTCAGTGACTGTACATGTGGTAAATTTAAGACGCAATATATGTGAAAAGAGCTTAGATCGTGTACAAACTCTTTGATCTCTTGTATGAAACTTTTACCAAGTGTCATAAACATATTAGTCAACGTTTCATACGAGAGATCGAAGAGTAGTGTTCGTCCACGATCTAAGTAAACCTTCAGTCCGGAAATGTTCAAGTACGCGTTCAGTTATAAATTGACTACATATATATCCACGTTTGCGGAGACATCTCTAATCACTAGAATATTATTAAAATATCCGATCTTTCGTGTCGCGTTCGATCCCGAGCGGGCTAAAAGCATGGTGCGCAAGGGTTAGCACATCGTAATGTATTTTCCACCGGCATTTACGTGGCAATACCGGTCACGCGACAAATTGCGTGTCCGAGAGAACGCACCGCGTCATCGAACAGTCAGCGTTGCATTCATTCCGCGCCACGGGCGATAATCGATAACCGGATGGAAGAACCGGATAGATTGTCAGATATCGGCGATGAACATCAAAAGGTAAAACGATCAAAGTCACATTTACGGTGTGTGTCGCTCGAACAACGATGGCGGCCGTCGGACACACACGACGCGACAGGGAGAACAGTGTGCGCGGGTTGGGGGACAGGGGCGGATAGGGGAACACACGGGCAGAGAGCCCGGGGTTCCGCTGTTGAAACGTTGCTTATCGCAAATGAACTTTTGATCGTCCTTCCGGCGGGCGTAAAACGCGTAAACAATTCGTCTGCTATCGCAGTTTGCGTAGACGCTTAATCGGCAATGACGCACGCGGGATTCGAAACGAAAATTCGCTTCCGGTCAAGCGCCGACACACGGACCTCGCTCTGCCCACCATTGCTTTTTGCCACCGGACGCAACAAGTAAAAAGCGCCGCGTGACAAACGTTGCCGCTCCGTAGAACAACGCTCAAATGGCTTTCGTTCCGAATACAATTCCCACCGTGCATTTCATTACCGCGGTTATGATCAATGCGGTCCTTTGTGGCGAGCCGTTATAACAGATCCGAACGATGTTTCAGTTGTTCGCGGGCCAAATCGATTAAACGGGTCATTAGGACTTCTTTGCTGTTCGTAATTCCCTGGAAGAACAATAAAGTCTGTATTTATTAAAAACTCCGTTTGGCACGAACTTTTTTACAAAAATGCCACTGCTTTCACCGATTGTGAAGGAACACGAATCTGGAACTTTTTAGTGGCATCCGTGTTAATCACCGTCCGAAAAGCCAGCGAAATCTTCTTTTTGGGGTATGTAGACTTTCGTTCCGTCCGCAGGCTCCGTATAATTAATGCTCGTATAGAGGGGCAGCATCGTGCGAGAGCGCGCGATCGATAATTAAAGCTCCAATACCGTCGGAAAAATTGCTGTTTTAATTCAATGCCGGAAAGCTTTCAGGACACACGGTGAATTTGGTCGTCAAAGGGTCGCGGATTACGCAAACACGGCCGGGCGGCGGCGGCGGCGGCGGCTGTGGCCCAGTTTTTCCTCGATTTTGCAAATAGACGACGCGGAGGGTGTGTAAGTCGACGTCGAACTTTCGCGAACGATTCGCGTTTATGCGGCCGGCTAATAAACGTTATCGACGCGTGTCCCGGCGTTCCATTTGCGATCCGGCCTCCCCCGGAGCTAATGGAGATGCATGGCAAATTATTGATGCGAGCATATCTCGCGGAAGAAGCGGACGATCGAACGGAAACGAGGAAACCGGCGAAAGAACGGGGGAGGGGTTCAGAAACGTGAAAACCAGGGGGTGGAGAACGCTCCAATGAAATTGAATGAACGTCCACCCCGTGTACAAGCTTTTTCGATACAGTTCCCGTGAACGGAACATGAGGAAGCATGCGCGCGGCCTGGCGGATGTTAAAATCATTTTGCCGAGCGTGCTTTTAAAAGTAAATGTCTGAATTACGAATTCCCGGCTACCGGTACGCCATCTTGCGTCTCGTATAATCTCGTTCGCGCGGCCTGCCTCTTTTTCCGGTAGCAAGTCGGACGTGCGGAACCATGGAAATTTAATAAACCGAACGCGACGCGTCCCCAGGATTAAAAATGCATTCGGACCTGAACACCGTTTAGAACTCTAATTACACGGGAATGTATTAACTGCGCCAGAAAGGCATTGTAACGCGTCACTCTGCCAATGTTAGAACACTCTCGAAGACTAACGAGGTCGGTTAACTTCAAAACTCGGAAATTTCATCGATTTAGAAATATTTAGAAATGTTTAGAAATATTACAGTGATTTATTAAACACTGATGAATGTAGTACTGTGGATATCGTTTCCAATTATGAATAATTTCCCATCGCGTTGCATCTTAGATCCCTCACAATTCTGATAATAACGTTGAATGAAGGAACTTGAATGATTCGATCAGCAGTGGTGCATTTAATATTAACAATGAGATAATTAAGAAAACCGTGGACCTAAGACGAAGAGGATTGGAGCAGGAAATCTGGGAGCCGCTTTCGAACGGGGACCAGTCTCGGGTTCGCCTAATTAAAAGCGATCCACGAGAAGGAGGAAGCCGAGGACTTTTTCTTCTGTTTTTCGATATTTTGTTTTCTGTTTTCCGAGCGTGCACTCAGTTTCAAGTTCGTACTTTCGAGTCAATCCAAGAGCGGTCTAGAGTTCTCAGGCCCGTAAATCCTTTAAGTGTCTCCTCGCTTTTACCACTCAACCCATGGAGTGTAGATAACAGAGCGAGGAGGAGTAAAGCGAGGTACTTGTACAGCTGTACCATTTTTCTTTTGCGCTCGCGTCGCGTCCCGCTTTTCCCTCCCAGTCCGTGCGTGCTGTTCCTTTTCCGCTCTTCCTTTTTTCTTCGCCTTCTTTATGCGCGCTCGCTCTCGGAAGTAATTTCACAAGGAGAGCTAAATGAATATTCTTTGACACGCGATACCCGTTGCTCGTTTTATTTACAGCGCGCGCGCGCACGCTGCGAAATTGTTCGGGCCTAGACCCCCGCGACGTTGTTTAACGCGTGTGTCGCGCGTTTGTTGCCACGCCTCCCACGGAAACAGCCCCTTCGCCGGCATACTAAATGTGGTACTCGGTTTTTGGGAACATCGTTGTCTTCAATGGCGCAACTACTCTACAGCGTGATCTATGGCCGAACATCTAGGTTTGTGGGTGAAATTGCCGAGAAATATTATGCAAGAGATGTAACAACTACAATTTCACATCTTGTTTTTATAAAATTTTATAAATCGCGGTCGAACGTAAGAACAACACCGACAAGTGGAATACTCCAGCATTAGTCAGACAATGTTCTATGCCAGGAGAATTAATCGATGTTTACCATGTCAATTTCCGGGAGCATTTATAATTCATTAAGAGCAGCTTGTTAATATAGAACGTGCAAATATTTAATGAAACAATGCAGATATTTGTGGCCAATACTGCCGTTCATGATTATGTAATTAAACCATTTGTTTTCTTGTTAGTAACAAATATTGTATACAAGGAAAATAAAAGCATGTTCATTGATTGTATTATGCAGGGTGAGTCACCTAACGTTGTCATACGATACCAAAAATATGTTTGTTTTTATGTAATATTTTTTAGAGATATGAAGGTCACCTTCATTTTTTAAAATGAAATGAGGTATTTTTTAATACATCAATCGATGCAGCTGGACATTCGTTATAAGAAAGTATTAACCTATGTACGTCGAAAAGTTAGTAGTTCAGGAGATATTTCAATTTAAATAATTCTGAAACATCATTACTGTCGTACCAAGTCATTAGCGTTTATTTACTAGTGTAACGTCTTAGTACGACAGTAATGGTGTTTTAGAATTATTTACATTGAAATATCTCCTGAACTACTAACTTTTCGCATACATAGGTTGTACTTCTTTTTGTACATTTTTTTTGTATCGTATGAGCCCCATTTTACCATTCAATTTTGTCCTTCAGACATTTGACGTATCTTTAAAAACAACAACGATATTTGAGGTGACAACACGTTAGGCGACTCATCCTGTATATGTATTCAAGGTGTTCATTTGAAAACTTTCCAGCCGAATATCTCGAAAAGTATGAAACATATTAAAAAAGTGTAAAAGTCCAATGATTTCGAGGGGGAAAGAGGGGGGCAGTGTCAGTTCTTTATTTGGGTGGCGTTTTCAAGGTCATTTGAAGGTCAACTTTGTTTTTTCAAATGGAAATCTATATTTTTTCCATTTGAAAAAACAAAGTTGACCTCCAAATGACATGGTCGAGTACCCTTTTCGAAGAGAAAATTTCCAAAATTCAAGCGAAACTCGAGCATCCAAAATTTTTCGAGTGGTTCAAAATTGCAACTTTCTTCCAGGTGCGTGCACGGAATAGGGTTCAGTGTACCGGTTGGGTAGAAAACGGAAACAGAAGGGCAAAAATGGAAAAAATGTCTTCGCCGCCCCAGTTTGCCCCGGTTAGCATGGCAGGCCGAAAGCTCTTCAGTAAATCCAGCTTAAAGCAGCTGTGTAAACGTTGACCTATATTACAATCACGGCTGGAGCGAGCGACTCCGCGTTAGGCGACGCCATCGGCATCCCCTAACCGGCTACAAAGTCGCTCGTGGCCGCTCCCCACGTGGCCAATCTGCACTATACACACTGTGTGCAGCCGAACGCCCATGCAAACCGCCGCAAACCGCTCGAAACTGTTTCTTGGCGGGACGCGAATCTAGGCATAGAGTCATTCTACTACCATCATGTTCATTCCAATCGATTCCAATGCATGGTGATCCAAATGAATCAATTTAGTGATCTTTTATAAAAAAAGACAACCTTCTAAAATCCATGTCTGTTGTCTATCTACACTGAACCCTCTCATTAACTTTACTGTTAAACAATTAATACGCGTACTGACATACATTTCTAATGACTAGACTATGGATCTTCTTTGCAAAATAAAAATGATGTCTATTAAATCCGAGATACAGAATGTATTTCTTTCTTTAATAATTTTCTAGAGTTGAAAACAGTGCATGTTTAAATCCCTCCTACTGTTTCGCATTCAATCTATTCATTTTTGTGCTGAATGCATAAAATCCACAGTTTACTAATGACGTATTGTCGTGCATGAATCTCAGAAATGGAGACATTAACCCTTTCATTGCTGCTGGCGCCTGAAGACGCTTTCAAAATGAATCTCACTGTTAAATGTTGAATACACATAGTAACACACATTTTGTAATGATGTATCGCTGTCTATGGACCTCAAAAATGGACCTGAAAACACCGTAGAACGCGGTGTCGTCGTAACCTAACCTTTCCACTGACCACTTAATTAGTGTTCGGCACCGGTCTCGTCGTCCCACGCTACGCTGCACGCGTATGCCGTGCTCCAGCTCTTGGATGGACGGGTTTCTTCACGGAGCAACCCTTTTCAGACACGCCCACCGAGCTACTAACTTTCGGCTGTCGGCTTCTTCCTTTCTCGGACCTGGGTTCTACCTGGACGATGCACTTGTCCAGCTTTTGAAGGTTTGCCTTTTGTTTCTGTTGTGGCTCTGGGATATGCTAATATGAACTTTCAACGAGCCAATTTAACATTGCCAGTCGAATTTTGGTCGAAAGGGAATCTGCATGCAAGCCCACATATGAGAAATAGTTGAGAGAAAAGGAACACTTTATACATTTTGAACATAGTATTGATTTTCTTGAATGCTCTGAGCGTACAGAAAATATTTCACGAAAAGCTTTATTACTCAAGTAGGTGCTGCACAGTTTTTACTTTGCATAAAGATCCTCGATCCACCAGAATAATCCATAGGCTGCGATTTAAGTGATCATTTGACAATATTCCTCTACCTCGAACATAACACTCAAACTTCGGACTATCTCTCGCCCGGTATTTGATCAGCTCTTTCTCGATTCCTGCGCGATAGCTAAAACGACCATGAAACTCGAGTTAACCTTTCGAACACCACCGGCCCGTGCTCTATTCGTTGTTAACGCTGTTAGCCCCGGCTTCGACGAATTTCTTCACGAAACCTACCATCCCCGCACCACCAGTCCACCGTAGCTCGGTCTCCGTTCGCACGCTTTTGCATTCTGTTCGGTGAACGTTTCTGCTTGGGAATTCTGCTCACTCCGGTTGTTTCTGGCGTGGCCGGCGAAAGAGTTCGCCCGGCGTTCGTTTCGTTTACGACGCTGCCACCGTACGGTCACGCGTTTTTCGAAGTGGTATGACTGTTTGATGCACACGCTGCTTATTCAGCGGCGCCTGATGCATGAGCCACGAAACCCTGATCGATAGAGCCACTCTAATCGATGGCATGCCGCGTGCTTCGATTCGAATTTTCTTGAAAGTGAAACGTCCGGGCTGTTCGTTCCCTATAATGCTGAGTCTGCTCACCTTCTATAGCGTGTGACGAAGGTTACTTTTCTTTGGTATTAGGTGTGCAAATAAGTTCCTTCCCCTTTTTTTCTACGATCATAACTTCTGACAGAATTCGAATTACTTCCCGATTTTTATGTCATCTGAAAGAACGTTCTTTTAGTTTCAAGAAGAGACGTGATGAGCGCTCTAAGCGTTTCCAGTCCTGTGCAACAATTTCAAGCAATATGTCGTGCGAGAAGCATCATTTGCGTCACTGCTTACTCTTTGCATTACAGCTTAGCTTTCTTATTCCAGACGCAAGAAGAATTGATAGAAAGATTGGGAGTCACCAGACAAGATTTTACATTGCATTTTATGAAGAACTTATTTGCACATCTAATAATAATCAGACTGCGGATTTTTATGCAAAACGAAAAATGTTTGCAGTGCGTGCAAGACACGGGAGCCAAATGTATAACAATTTCTTTCTTCTCTTAATTATCTTATTAGAGTGAAACTAATACACTGGTGTTCTTAAATCTTTTGAATATGTCCACTGCTTTAAATTGTACGTGCCCATTTTTGTCATAAATGCATAAAATCCGCAGTCTAGTAACGATATGAATTGGTCATTGCATTTATGTCAGAATATATTTCACAATTTTTGTACAGCATCGTTTAATACATATTTATTACAACATCTACGTTGGCTTGCGGTAAACATTGTCTAGTTTATAAATAAAGTTCGAGGGCTTACGAAGCTCAGAAATAGGTGACGCGACTCGAAATTTTATAATATATCGCGTGGTATCCGGTTATGCGAAGCGAAACGTGATAGTGTCCGTTACTTTCGTGCACTCTATCACCGCTCTTTTTTCATCCGTCCCTCAGTTTTTGCGGAGTTTTCATTGAAATAACAGTAATAAATTACAGACGCGAAAGCGTTTGTCACGTTTGGAGATCCATTACTCAGCAACGGATAGATAACAGAAAAGTCGCAGCCGCTGTTACTCAAATGAATTATATATGTGTATATATATGTACTCTTTCCGCGGCTGGCGCGGGTTGTGCATTCACCGCCAGGACCATCATCTCGCCTAATTAATTTACCAGAACGTAACAGACAGGGGATGTTATTGTACGGTGTAGAACAACGAATATTCTCACTCCGAAAAATCTGCACCGTGCTCTGTAATGGAGCACAATGCCACGAAAATCAATTCAACGTGAAATCCTTTTCAACCCCTCGATGTGCAAAGATGTCACAACTGCTGCATGTGTTTTTCATGATGTTGCACACATTGGAGTAAAGCATTGTTTGATATTAACAGTAAATATGACCAGAGACGTTTCTGTAATTGCCAATTATTATATGAAAATTCATAAACAAACGGTAAGTTAAACAATAGGTATGTGGTGTCCAGAAAACTTCCTTACCAGCGCATTGAACACTGTATCGAAGTAATTGAGAAGTTAACACACAATTTTCAACAAGATTTGAGATACCACTCGAGAAAAAAAGTTCGGGGGTTGAAGGGGTTAAAAGATAGGTTGTCGTTCGACGCACGTCCCGAAAGTCGACGTGGCGCGAACGCCTAAAATGCCAGCTTTAAACTGAATTGAAACTAAACGAGGAGCGTGTTCCGGATTATGCGATTTAAACGAACTCAAAGCGGCGCATATCGATCGTCGAGGGGGGAAGCCCGTCGGTAGGAGGCGACGTCGGACTCGCGTGACGTCTTTGACTCCGATGCGTCTTCGTCGGCGAAAGCGTCGGAAGCTGCATGTCTCGAATAGAACCGGGCCGGCGGCACGCATCTTCAAAGGAGCCGAAGTCCTTTGCAATTCTAGTTCGCGTCATGTGAAATGCAATCATATTCTATTTCGAAACTCGCGAGCTGCTGCACCGAATTCCGGCATCCGCTCCCCGCGACGTGCCTGTGCCCTTTACATAATTGACTCATTGTTTCCACTCGTTCACGGTTAGGGGCCCCGTTAGCCGAATCACCAGATCGTCTACAATCGAGGCAGACAATTTTCGACATTTACAAAGAATTTATTTACACATTGCACGAAATTAAACGTGTCCTGAGACACGAAGATGTGTCTGCACTTTTCCTTTTATGAGCAAGTGAATTGAAGACAGAAAAATCGTGAAGAGGTCCATTAAAATCAGCATTAAGGAGTATCGTAGAATGTTAATCATTAGACCACGGATTTTGTGCATTTATGATGAAGTGCAGTGGTCCAATATAAAACCATTAGAGGTGTGCGGGAACGGGAACAATCTTTGGGATCGAGACGGGATCTTGAACCATTCGGGTATTTCTGAAAATTTTCGTGATTTCTTAAATAGCTGGGATTCGAAAACGTGTCTTGTTTTCTTGAATATGACACCATAGTGTTAGATTTATCTAAATAAAACATCAAGTTTTATTTAACTTGATAATTTATAACTAGACAGCGGATGTTTGTGCAAATGCATATTTTTATAGAAAGTAGGTAAAGTTATGGGACCTGGACAGAAATCTACGTTGTCTGTAGAGGACATTATGTTTACTGTTCTTGCGATGGCAACTGTACGCGTGACTTCTGTTTACACGATATTTCGAAAAACGAAATTATATAGAAGACTCTTGTAGCATAGACAAAAACTAAAAAACAATATTAAAAGATTCCGTACAGTATCAGAAATCGCGAAAAAATTCAAGGGAAAGCCGAACACCCCCGGGAATCCCGAATATTCTCGGGAAAAACCCGGGATTTTCGGGATCCCGACATGATACGAGGCCCGGCATCGGGATTCGGGAATTCCCGGGTTCCCGCACACCTCTAAAAACCGTGCAATATTTTATATCGGTTTGAGATGTACAATATTTTATTTTATTTAGAAATGCAGCATATTAAAGATTCAATATACAAAGCGTTAAGTTCGAAACTATAAGTTCTGAACCGGCTCTATCACATTGCATTTAATTCGCGGAGCAGTTCTTGCTGTAATGCTTTGCGCGACGTTGTAACTCACGTCGAGCGATCTGAATTAATACGAACAAGGAGATCTCCGAGCCATCCCTCGTGTAGAACTGTAACAAATCTCTAACAAGGCGGAACGTTCCCAGCATGCGTAAAACTCTAGAATTTATGCTCGTTGTTAGATCCCGAATGAAAGTGAACACTGCGAGCCACGGTTCCGGAGGCAGTCTTCACTTAACAGAAACATGAAATTTACTTCGGAGAGGGAGGCTGGAATTCAAACTCCTTAGTTCGCGGGTCTGGGAAGTTACCAAAAATGCGCGGAGCGAGTGGGGCTCGTAATTCATGACAGAAATGTCCACGATTCATTTTGTATGTTATATCGCCAGTTGAAATTTCGTGGAGCAATACCTAAACGAATTCTGCCTAACATTAAACTTTACGATACATTATTATGAAGTTCATTATTCACAGCAGATTGTACAGGGTATATAAAAAGTAATAGTCATCCGTTGTAGGGGTGAACCTACACCTCTGGATCGGTGGACATTTGTAAAAGAAACTTGCCGAAAAATTCATCATCATCATAATTGTTTATAATTCATCCCTAGGACGGATGACCATTACTTTTTATACACCCTGTACATCATAAAACAAATAAGCGTACAAAAAAATGATGAACATTCAGAGTCCGTCTGGAGACATCACCAAGCAGGGCTGCACTTCCTTGAACCGAAAAATTCTGTGGACCAATCGGTGATTGGATCCTTCTCGAGGCATCAGCATGAAGAATTCTAGACCCCCGAAGTTTCGATAGCAGCGTTTCTTTTGTGCTCTGATTTCCATTTGCCGGTTAATCGCGCGTGCCTGTAGACTGGCTGCGCGACTCGGCGCGGCACAATCAGCGAAATCAGTCGGCCTGGTTGATAAAGGGGAGGATCGTGTTGTTAATTATCCGTGGAAAGGACGAGAATCATGGAATCAAGGGGGAGATCACGTGCTGGCTCGACTCTGGCTGTTGCCGGCTCCGGCAAACAAATTTCGTTTGCCGGCGGCGCGAATTTCGCCTCGTTGTTCCAGCGGATGGATCCAATGAGATTCCAAGAAGATTAAAAAGTTGTCAACTGCTCTTTCCACCCAACCGCCCCTCCTCTTCTCGAACAGGCTGCCCCAAACCTTCTCAATCTCTCTCCCCACCCCCCGGCCAGCCTCGTTTTCGTCTTACTATCGCACCGTTGCCGCCGCCAGGGAAACTTTGCTAGTTAGAAATTCGCGCGGTACGTTCCGAAAGGAAATCAGCCCCTGTTGCAGCCGAAGCAAAGAAAAGCCCGAGCGAAAGCTACACGGTTTATCAAGTAGAAAACTGCTTTTCGCGCTCGGTCTACTCCTCCCTTTCTCTTGCCAATTACCGGCCGTGTGTTTTAGCGCGTTCCCCCGAGAGAATCCGCCGAATATTTACTGGAATCCAGTTGGGGTTATTAATTCGACTTTCTCAAGGATCCGATCATCCGTTTAGAAAACGTGTTTAGGTTGCTGCTGATGTGTGTGGCTAGTCTGGGGATTTTTTTGGCAAATGAAAACTGAGTGGAAACTTAATGTGATTTTGGTAGATCCGTCACTATATTGCTACTCATTTTTCTCAGAATTAATTTGTCATAATTGTGTGAATATGTGTGACGAGAATGAGAAAGAATCATAACGAGTGCAGAAAAGCGGCTAAATTGTTTCGTGTAAAAGGAGGTAGTGCAAGAACTTGGCTGGTGCACTACCGTGCACCTAGATTTGCCAACACGCAGTATGGACATCGTATGAATGAGAATAGTTGTCGCCATCAACACCTGCGAATGATCCAATCCCCACAGGCGCGAACTATCACGACAACCGCGAAGAAACGCGCGAAATTGAATGCAAAGTCCGGCGGAAGAACAGATACGGGTTCGAGACCGACAACTTTCCGCGCGTACCTTCTTTTTTGATTCCACTCTCGCGCGCGCAGGTGCCGCGAACCATACTTCAAACTGGGACGCGTATTCGATGCATTCTGTAAAATAAAGTTTCTGCCGAATTAACCGTTCCCGGAGTTCCGAAAGCGTTCGGGGACGCTAAGCGTCGCGAAAAGTTGCCGGCGTTATTGAATAATTTAGTAGCTCTGACCGAGTGCGACTTTCTGCTTTTCTTCAACGATTTTGATACCTCGTGCTCTCGCGACGTTCGTCCTCCGATATCTTCGCTGCTTACGTTCGCCTGATTTCCCGGAGATTTTTTTTATTAAAATCGGATGTAACTTTTTACCCTATAATGGCGTGTCAGATTTGCGATGAAGAAATTTAGAACCGAATCTACTGAATGTTAACTAATTTTCTCCGGATCGAAATAAAATCATATTTCGTTGATGTCAATACGCCAAGGGATAAAATAAATATACAGTTCCACCTTCCATGAATTTATTACGATTTACATTTTGTGTTATATAAATATTCTTTTACGGAATGATATTATGTTCGAGTCAGATTACAGGGAATCTTTTCGAATAAAGTTCATCTTCGAACAAGATAATGTGCAATTGTGTTCTTCCCGATTCTTCCCACCACGGACGCTGTATTCAAAGGTCGGAGTTTAACGCGCATATCTCATATGCCAAATGTAGCAAACGTAAGCGTTCGAACACTTTCGCGAGCCGCATAGCAGCGCGGGTAGACTATTCGCCGAGGAATGCGGCGAAAATAGGAATAGTGTTATCCAGTTTCCTCTGCTAAAGGCATTCCGTGAGCGTTTGCGAACCTAGGACTCGCCCGAAGGCGCCTAGACGTAACTCGGGCTCGAAGCGTGTTCCGTTCGAAAATCCGTTTCCCCTTTAATTGTCGTGAAAGCGCGGCCAAAGGTAACGTCGTCGCTTTCGTACACGTAGCGTCGTCGGCGGGGTACGTCAATCAAAATTTCCTGCCTCGACTTCAAACGCGGCCAAACAAGCGATCCGCGAATGGCAATTTCATTGTCAGTTGTCATGAGAAGTTTGCTCGTTCGCTCGCAACGCTGATCCTTCCCTTATTCTCGGCTGGATCGACATCGCGACGAACCCGGGGACACCTTTCCGCATATTTCCAACTGGCGACAGCCAGGCATCCGAAAGAGAGAGAGAGAGAGAGTGACGACGAATGCTCACCAGGAGTCTACGCTCCAAGGAAGCGGCGCGGTGAGACATAATCAAAAGTTGCCATGGCTACACCGGATCCCGTGTCACCTTGGGCCACAGGTTGAATATAAGGACGAGAGCTCGAGCAAACAACCCCCCACCCCTCTCGCAACCACCCCCGTCGATAACATAAGACCTTTTTTCAATTACGAGCGCCCCGCCGACGCGATCTTCCGTTGCAAATGAACCCCACTGTCGAAATCGAAACGTCGCCCAAAATTCACAACTTCGCACAATTCGTAATTTCAATATTATTCTTCGATTCTTCACTCCCACGTGGACCTTGTAAACGTACTTTAAAAATGCAATGATTCGATTTTATGATATCTAGATGCACGGTGGTGCAACAGCACTACATACTCCTTTGACACGAAACAACTTAGCCGTTTTTTAGAGGCTTATAACTCGGTACTGGAGGCAGATTATTCAAACTTGGCCGTTACTTTTTAAACCAATGGCCATAAAAGTTAGGTAGCGGCCAAGTTTGAATAATTTAGCCCTCCATGTAACTCTTTAAAAACTAAATAACGTTCTTTTAAACTAATTTTTACAAACGCTTTTTTCAGTATTGCAAGAGGTATTTCTAAGCTAACGAACTTGGCCGTATGTTGTTTGATCTCACAACTTTTTACGGCCATGGGAACTTGGCTCCTGTTTACAGGATGTTTTTGTTGCGATTTGATATTATACGTACTTATACTTCGGATTAACGACTAAATAAATTTCACTGGGGCCGCATCAGCCTAAAGTTGCCGATGTCGAGTATCCCAGGAAAAATGCATAATTCAAGACCATATATGCATAAAAAAGAGGAACATTTTAATAAAAAAAAAAAGGAATATTGCAGGATCACGACCTACCATATAAAATTCCACAATACTTCAACGCAACGCGCAGACCGAATAATTCAAGCCCACTTACAACAAAAAGGAGCCGCATTCCATAAACCGCGCCGACCCAAAATCAAACTACACACCGGAGAACAAAGACCCGTCGAACAATGCAGGCATTCAAATATAATATTCGAGCGTAGCCATTCCGATAAGAAACAACAGCGTTTCCACCCAATAAACGCCGGTTCCGCGTAAAAGGGGTGGTGATCCGTTCGCGAAAAAAGGGGGTCATAAAAAATTACGTTTGCAGACCGGACCGATGTTCGGTCACAATGCGTTCGGCCATCGAAACAAAATGAACGGGGGTGTATGGAGTCAGGCCTAGTACAATATTGATCGGAATGGGTTAAAATCACTTTCGATGGCTCGTACGGGCGACGATGGTCCATACACACACATACACATACAGAGAAAGAGAGGAGAGGAGGGTGCACACGGGGTGTACTCGATTCGAAAATCGATAACACGGAAAGCCGCTTGATTTAGGCCGATATCAGTAAGGGGATAATGTATGGTAAAGCCAACGAGTACGAGCACGCATAAACGAAAACGTCCCGTGTATGCGTGCTATCGTGTACGAACCGCGAACGCGAGGGAGACGCGATTTACATACCAATTAGAGCGCTGCTACCACCCCCTCTGCGCCTCTCTTTCTGCTCTTCAACCTCCCGCTCACACCCCCGATAACCCTCTAAAAAGCCCAGTTTTCTCGGTCCTGAATGTAACCGTAATAAAATCTGGCCGATACACCGGTCCCACGCGCGCGCGCGCGCGCGCGCACGGTCATATAATAAGCAATTTGCATAAGCCCCTTCGATTCCGCGGCGCGACAGCCCAGCCAACTCTCGTAAAATGAACAGACCCTTTTTTAAATAGTCACGAGCGACGCGACTCGCGTTGCGAAACCAACCCCCCACCCCTCCGTGCACGATTCACCTGGCTCGTTATCTATTCGCGATTCCATCGCGGGACGTCGCGTCGCGCCGCTTGTTTGCGAAAACGCGTCCGAGGGAGAAGGCCCTCGTTTTTCCGAATTTAATCCTTAACATTTTTTATTTTTATCGATGACATAAAAGTACAGACTTCGACAAGCAGCCCCCAACTTTTTCACATTGGATTCCATCTAACTCTAACCGTAAATATACTATTATTCGATAGAAAGAATTATTTTTGTGTACACAAAGCTTCGAAATTCATCGAAACACATTCCGTCGATATTTTCCATAACACAGACGAGGAAAGTCATAGTAACAGGTTTTATTACAGTTGGAATTGCGAAGTTGAGCGCGTGACCTGCCGCCATCGGATTCATCGTAAAAATTCGTCCGCATACTTTCCAATTAAACGCACGAAATTACGCGGCAACAATTATTCCAACCCGGAATCATTTCTTTCTATGGTTGGCGGCGTTACGGAGCACGCCAATAATTAAAATCAATCATTAATTAGCCCTTGAACGCAACAGTTTCGCGTAACGGCAACAAATAATGAAGAATAATAGATTCCGTAATCGACGGCATTGAATTGGCTCGTTCCAGAGGGAGCACGATTGTTTATTATTGGAAAGCGTATGAACGAAAACAATGGACTCACGATGTGCGTGCCGGTCTGTAATTTACTATTACAATGAATATTTTTTATGTCACTCCATATCGCATACAGCGATTGATCTCTAAATTGAACTCCTATTTCTTAGAATTGATGTGGATCATTTTTATTTTGGATGCACAGTGTGCTCGATCGAGAGAGCAGGTTGAAGCCGATCGAGGTCCGAAATCGGCGTTGTTACACGGCGAGCGCAGACGGAGCCGAGACAAGCGGATTTCATTAGCGTTCATTAGCGCGGCCCTTATTCGTAGCGGCATGATCAACGACCGATCGAGGCTCGTTTAGGTGGCATCGACCGCGTACCTGGTGCGGCCACCACCCTCGCCCAGCCCCCCTGGCCCGCGTCAAAGTTGCTCGCAGAGGTTCGCCTAACCCCGGTAATTTACGGTCGCGCTGCAGCCCCCCGGGGGGGAATTAAATATGTCCGGGGGACCGAAATCCGTTTCCACGCGGTGGCGCACACGCGGCAACTTCCCGATAAGCCGATAGCCGCTTTAACTTTTCTTTAACCGGAAGATTGAATTTCGCTCCCGGACCTCGTCCGTGTTACCCCCTTGCTCGCCCCTCTTCTCCAATCCCCTCCCGAAACCGGTGGCGCTCTTATCCAGCTTCTTTTCTATCCCTTCGAACGCGGCAGCAAGTTTCACGAGGATAGGTATACGGCCATTGTTATACCGCCACTCAGCGAAATTTCCTCGGAAATCACTGTGGATCGCGGATTTACGTCATCGGCTCGAGTGGGACGGGGATGAACGCGAGACGGGGGATGATTGGGACCAAGGTAGCGTAACCTTCGCGTTGGTCTACTTCGAGCAGAGGGTGAACCCGAATTAACTTTCTGCCGGTGACAGCTCGAATTTTTCCAAACTGACAGCTGCTGGATCTAGATCTCTTTATGGAAAATAAAAATCTTCTGGTTCGATTGTGGACAGCTGACGTAAATCGAAATCATTTTATTCTTTCAACCATTTTAATAAGTCGACGATACTGTAATCATATTTTTAGATCCCAATGTTTCCACAAAGTCTGTAGTGTCTGAACATGCGCAGTTCTACAGAATTGTAAGTTTGACCATCGGATTTTGCACGAGTAAATTCTATTTATGCGAGCAATGTTAAACAATCGTTGAAATTTACGTCCGAAAGGCGCGACGCTGTAGCCGCAGCGATCCAGAGAAAAGGCTGGTTCTGCGGGTACATAAAATTGAAAATCCTCCTCGAATTGTGTCCCGACAGCCATTGTTGCTAGCCCAGGTCATGGCAGGACAATGAAATTCTGAGAAACGCGAAGGAACGTGGAAACTAATACGTGACTTCGCTGAAAGATTTTATCTTCTTCCTCCGAAACGTTTTCCTCTCTCCCAGCCAATTATACCTGTGTCTTCGGATATATGAGCATACCAGCTAGAAAGGAAGTAGTATATAGTTAAACGATAGTCCCACTTCTCCGCTCGACGATTCGAAAGCTTTTTACTCGATCCCCGTCGAGTTTACAGTCTGACGTAGACGCTTCTTAATAATTCAGTTTTTACGATGCAATGAAGCAACGGCTTCGCGTCTCCTCAGAATGGATCATTAACTTTGACGCAATCTTAATTAACGGCGGATGATTTTTACAGTAATCGGTCGAGGCGGGTGCAAGAACGAGTGTCGTATAACCCTGGTACATCTCCATCAATCTTCCAATTAATTATAAATGCTCGACGGGATAATTAGAGGTATGGGATATCGTGACGCGGAATTAATAGCGCCAGACTCAGCACTTAGTTTATAGACACAAAATGAGACAACTAGTAGCATCTATGAAATTCTGAACGATGCAGAATTTCTAATCACAACAACCACAAAATAAATAGTAGATTTCATGCATTTATGAAAAAGATCGGGAGGCGTAATTTAAAACAGTAAAAACATTAGAAGAAATTTTGGGGGAGAAGGGGTGAACTAGCAGATATGCTAGCTCAATTTAGTTTATGCGTGTCTCTCTCTTTCTCTCTAGTACTTTAGGTTAAGATTAGTTGATAAGTTAGGTTTAAGTAATTAGCAAATAAGTTAATAAGTTTATATGAACGATGTTACATAGGAGGCAATGTTGTAAATTTGTAACCCCAAGGGGATCAAATAAAGTTATTATATATAGATTAGAAGAAATTAAAAATACTGTAATATTATTTCCGTGAATTATAATGAGAAAGAAAATAAATTTCTATTTCACTCCAGTTTGTGTTGCAAACCAGGTAAACAATTTTTTATCTTGCATAAGGAATCGACGTGTACTTATCACCAATGGTGGTGACTATGATTTCTAAATTAGGTCCAACCGAGGCGCTGGCCCAGATTCGGCTCTTGTTCCCTATTATTATTCTCGGTCAACGAAATCGATGCCGGATATTATTCTGACGATGTTGCCATAACGTGTGAGACGTCCCAGTGCATTCGGAGGGAAGAGGCAACAGGGAGCATTATCATTCGCGGCACACTTTGTGTCCGGAGCATCTGGCCCGCAGTGGCCACCTCGTTTCAGATTAAGTGGCCTCTGAAATGGAAGCATATTTTTCGGTTCTTCGGCAACGAACGAGCGAACTTTCCCCGGGGCCAGGCATTGCGAGAGGGTACATACGTTATCCAAACTTTTCCCTCGGATTATAGCGCGTTCTCCAGACGGCCTGCATAAAAAATGTATCCGGCCCCGTATAACATATACCGGCGAGATGCGTAGCTATGCACGACACACCGTACTATCTGGATTTTATCGCGGATAATATCGTTACGTCGCTGTTAATAATCGGGCGTTACGTTTTAAGAATGTAGCCTAGATTGGGGTGGGAGAACGAAGAGGAGAGAGGGGGAGGGCAGTAAGTTATTTATGCGTCGTGACGTTTTTACGGGCCGGAAGAAGGGCCGTTCTTTAAACAGCCCTGTCGCATAAACGTGCACAGTTATGGCGCGTTACCGGCACCGGTACTTTCTGGCTTAAAAAGAGATTTCCTTGATATTAAAAAATTCAGCCCCCTCGCGAAAGTTTTCGAGGGCTTTGAATGTTACGCGTAATTCACGTGCCACGCGGAGTACTAAAATCCGCTTCATAAATGTTTGCGATCGCGCGCGATTCCGAAAGCACGGGAAATCAGGTTAACAAGGTACTCAGAGTTACTTTCGGAAATTCTTTAAAATCGCACGACATTTCACCAGGAAAAATCGCGTCCGACTATGCTCTAATTCGCCGGTACACGAATTCAAAATAACTCGCCTGTCGAATCATCGTTTCAGATCAACGAAAGACAAATTAGCCTACACAAACTACCCTAGTTTCGTCTCGTTGATTTGATAGTTGCACTTCGTTTCATATCCCGGGAATAAAAAAGAAGAAGAAGATTTCTTGTGAATTGTATGAGTTTTAGTCAAGAAAATGATAAAATTGTTCGTCTTTTATCATTTTTGACTGAAAACGGACGATCAGTGGAAAGTTCGGAAATCAAGCGGGAATTTCCTGTTCGGTCTAACGCGATTTGTATATTCGCGATGGCCATAAATTCGTGAAAATCCGCTGCTCAGCGATCGCTTTATCCCCGCCATTATTCCATTTGCGTGAGCATTGTTGCAAACGATCGCGGTAATAACGACGGAACGAAGAAAACCAGACGGCAGTGAAAATTCGTCGAAAAATTCCGTGGTCCCGCGTCTCTCGCCGGTCGCTGCACCGCGCCGGGGCGTTTACAACCCCTTGCGTTGCAATTTTATCGCACAAATAGCACAGCTCTTTCATTTTCAATTTCTCGCGCCGTTTACCCCTCTTATTTCCCCTTTTCTTCCGGTTTTAACGAAGGTGAGAAATTCAACGGAATAATTTTCGTATGCAAATACGGCGTTACCGTGCCCCCGGACCACTCGTAATCGCGCCTCTGCCGATCTAACGAGGGTGTATTGAATTTTTATTTTACCCAAGACTCGTTATTCGCCACCGTACACCCGCTCACCCCCGCCAATCAATAATGCATTAAATTTTGCGTCATCGATGCGAGCATCACGTACACCGCGTGCTCGAATAATTCTTATCATTTAATCGCATTATACCGCGCAAACGCAAACGTTAACTTGTCGGCGCTGAGAATCATTTTGAATTGTTCCAGTCGAAGTAGTGCAAATCGAAATGGTTCCATAGACAAATACTATTTGAAAATACTCTCTGTTTCATTCAATTCATACAGCAAACACTATCTGCATATACTATTTCATTCCGTGCTTCCATCAAATATTGCCCTGTAAATACTATTTCATTTAATCTATAACACAAACACTGAAAATATTATTCCTCAATTACTAATGTACTGAAATTAACAAAACATTATTGAGGCCTTATTTGATGAGTGATGATAAAAACATGAAGTAAATATTACTCAGACTTCATTTATAAAGCCAACATAATATTATGTTTCAGAAACAGATGAACTTTCAGCAGCTACAGTAAATGTAATTCTACAATGTGAATAAAAATACTATAAATGAAAAATATAATTAGAATTCCTGCTACAACAAATATGAAAATTTTAAAACCATATAATTAAAAGGTTGCGAACATTTCTTTTAAAAGAAGGATTATTGTAAATAAATTGTGAAGATTAAAGATTCAACGAAACAGTGAACGTATCGACAAGAGAATACACCCACGCGTCCCTATTATTCACGGTATTTTATTATCGTGATTTGGCATGCACGCATGGCCGCGCATAAAACATGACGTTAATTCAGCCCGACGCAGTTAATAGTGTTGTAAAATCGAGGCGCGCGAAAGGCCGCGAAAACACGGAAGTGGGCAGATTCCCCGGGTTCGAAAACCGGTCAATTAATATATTAAACATTAAAATTTAACGCGATTCATACGGGGAACGCCGGTAATTCGCGTAACACGCTCCCGCGGCCGTTCGGCGCCGTGACATTTAGCGTTAAAGAGGGGCCCTGTGCGTTATTTTCACTTTTAATCCTCGTTAATCCGAATGGAAACTAGAGGCGGCAGCTTGCTCGACGCAAAGCATGCTTTATTGGCGATAATGTTTAACCGGCCCCGGTAGACGCCGCTGATATATCGCGAATTGTTTGCGTTCGCGCGAAAATTGCCCTATCCTCGCCTCGTTCTTTTATTTATTCACACGGCGCCCAACAAATCGCGCTGAAAATTCCGGCTGACTACCGGGGGGAAGCATCCCGTGAAAAAAAAAACAAGAAAATGATAACAGAAGTACCAAAAATTATGCTGATTGTTCTACTATTTTAATTGATATTTAAAATCAACCTCTTATTCCACAGCTTCTTTTTTGGCGAAAACATGATATCATCGTTAAAAACTTTCTGTGGTTGTTTCAATGTTGATTGCCATGGTTTCGATATTATCACATTTTTTCCCGGGCTAAAAAAGTTTCCATTGCCAGAAACAGCTTGTAATCCAATATCTGGAGAATATGGTGTGTGTGATCAAAATTGCCAGCTGAATTCACGCCATTTTTTTCACGTTTCGCGCCACCTGTGGTTTAGAACTGCACCCCTGCTTCCAGCTTTTGGTACAACTTCCATTTCATTGAAATGAACTGTCTTTTCAACTGTCGATTTTCTAGATTGAATAAGTATGTCTGATCGGAACTGACCGTACCCCCTTAAAAATGCACGTGCAATATTGTGCATCTGTAGGTATTTAGAATATTCGAGGTCAATTTTCTGAAAAATAAAACTTCACAGGGGGAAGGTTTGAACATCATAATTTTTATCGTTTTCTTCATGGAATTATGTACGGATGCACTCAGCATTCGCGACCTACATCATAGCCCGTGTCAGAACAGTCTGCACCCGTCAAACTTTGCATATTCAACTTGTTAAATCGAATCGGGAACGCACGCTGTTACGGAATCACAGAATCGATTATGTTTATACACTGTTGCGCAATGCGCTCGTGTTTCTCTGGCGCTGGAAAAAGTCGCGGGAAAATGGTATATAGGAAGCAATTACACGGAACGAAGTTACTCTTAGCGTTACGGAAAATTTGCATTTATTCGACGCGAGGTTGCGGATCGCCGATAAAAAGTTCAGAAATGTATGTAATACCTCGAGCAAGATGGTATTATAATTTGATGGATCTGTGTTAAATGTGTGCACACTTTTACGATGTTGCAATCTCTCTGTAATGTAGTCCACGCTGACAATCAGAATATAATCTAGAATTTCCTGCATAAAGATGTTGTATTTACGGAATCTTTACTCTCGCAAATAAATTTCTAACAAGAATCTACAATGAAAATATGAAGTGACAAAGAGTAACTTCGGAATTCCGGTTTCAGTGAACACAAAGAGAGCCCAGACCCGTAATTTCCTAAAAGACGAATATTGTAGTGTACGTTTCATTCGGACGACAGACAAGATATTTAATTTGCAGTCAGCCGTGCACGTGATTAAATATCATCAACATGAGAACGCTAGTTAATTTCGTGCGCGGCACGTGCACCGGTCTGAATTTTTCATAGACGACTGCTACACTTTCAATGTTCCCCGTTCTAAGTTTAATTAATGACAGCATTCGTCGGGCACAGTCCATGGTCCGCTCATTATCCATCGTTCATAATGAAACGTCAAAACGTCGAGAGAACTTCTCGAGATCGTTAGGTTGCCTGGAACCGAGCAACAAGCGTGCGTTTATTCGAGGTGGCAGCCCGCTTTAAAAATCATCGAGCCGGCGGACGCGCGCGTGCGTGACGCGGCTTGATGATGGCCCGATCCATCAGCTTTTCATGAATAATGGACAAACGTTTCCACCCATTATAAATGCTGATTGTCCAAAATCTAGCGATATTAGATGCGACTGACAATATCGTTGCAATGCCAATTAGGAGGGAATTTCGATCACTGACTGCCGCCTCTACAGAGAATATAAACGGACAAACGACGAACATATTTTCTACGGCATTTCGTTTCCAACAATTCCTTTGCTGTACAAAATGATAGAGCCCATTGACAGGCTTTGTAATAATAGCGCTGTACCAAAAGGGAGCTTATATCATTTTTATTATTGAGATAATAAAAATGATTTCATAAGCAATGATTGCATAGACATTTATATAAGGGGGATTAGAATAAGAATAATTGTATTGCCATTTTTTGTAGTTACTTTTAAGGCTCGATATAGTGTTAAAAAATCCTTAGGCACAGACTTGAAAAAATTCTGGAATAATTATGTGTTAAGAAGCGCAATGATCATAACGGGAAGCATCAAAGATTAGGGGCGTCATAGGAAATACCGCGCGGAATATTCAGCCGGAGGTGTTCCTAATTGAAACGGTCGTTTCGCGTGAGCAAACCGACGCGTATTAAAGGCCTTGTCGGGGCTCGAACAATTATCCGAGCGAAAAAACGTCATTGACGTCCGCCGCTGTTCGAGAGAGCGAGGGTGGTCCATGGTGGTTGGGCCGGTGATGGGCCACGGATGTAGCAGACGCGACATCGCCGGGATGCGTTTTCTGCGGGCCATTGTGCGATATCGATTACCGATGTCCGTCGTATTTAGTCGGCGAGACCCGCAGTTTCCTCCGCGGGCACGCTATTTTCTGTTCATTGGTCGTCTTATCGCGTGCCAACCCCCATCCCCCTGTCGCTCGTTCCGGAGGCACGGCTACTCGGAACTCGGCTCGAGAGAGAGAGAGGCAGGTTCAAATTGTTTGCATTGTACGGATCTCCGATGATATTAGCTATTATATTAAACTCTGAAGAGTCCGGTTCGAAAGGGGCTACGACGTGAATAGCGTTCCCATAGAAGGGTAGGGGGAGCGTGCTACCTTCCGTCCGACGACTTCTTGCTCACCCTCCGAATCCTTTTTTAAGCCCGAGGGATGAACTTTGGGGATACGCGGAACAGGGGCTGCTCGCACTGTGGCTAATTTGTCAAACACTGTAGACAACATTCACGACTTTGTTAGTTATACAGGGTGAGTCTTGTAACGTGACGATCTCAAATAACTCGTAAGTTATTTGTTGTACAAAAACAACGTTCGAACAAATGTTGTATGGTTCCTAGGGGGACATACAGTGCTGCAATCTGCTTTTTGTTACTTCGATTTTTTATCAAGACATGGTCACATTCAGTTTTTTTAAATAGAATGCCCAATATTTTTACTCGAACTCGGATGAAGCACAAAATTCTACGTGAAAAAGTATTGACCTTCGTGTATCATAAATCTAATAGTTAACGAGATATTATCGACATCATTTTTTCTATATCTACTTATTCAAATTGAGGGATATCAGTCAAGCACCTACTAGGTTCCATTTATTATACATATGGGAAATTATATCGATAATATGACGTTAACTATTAGATTTATGATACACGAAGGTCAATACTTTTTTACGTAGAATTTTGTGCTTCATCCGAGTTCGAGTAAAAATATTGAGCATTCTATTTAAAAAACTGAAGGTGACCTTCATGTCTTGATAAAAAGTCGAAGTAACAAAAATCAGATTGCAGCACTGTATGTCCCCCCTAGGAACCATACAACATCTGTTTTGTACAACAAATAACTTACGAGTTATTTGAGATCGTCACGCTACCCTTATTTCACGTTTCTAGGGGGACGGAACTTTGATGTTTGACATTTTGTGACTCTGAATACACAGTCAATGTATCAGTCTTTGTTGAGACACGGGTTATTAAATAATGACAACAACTTCGGAACAGATCTTGAAAGTTTTCTAGGATTCAAACATCTGGACCCTCGAAGGGCAAGATAAATGTTGTTACCTTGGAAGTGAAATGATAAAGAAGAATTATGGTCCACGAACTATTGTAGACCGGCTCGAGTATCGTTTAAGATAAGAACCCTTGTACTATCAGTATTGTTGCGGACTGGAACTCAAAGCACAGTCCTCTTCCCCCAATTCTACCAGCCCCCTATCCATGGTGAACCGTTCCTGAAGGGCTGAATGGATTTTACAGCCTGTAGAATCTCGACTAAAAATTATAATCGAATTAGAGACAAAAAATGAGAAAATGATTGAGAAGAAAAATATTTGAGTATCTTTATATTTTATGTATTGTTCTGTTAGAATCGTGTGCGCCTGAAATTCCCGCAGCGTCCGTATAATGATCAGCGCAATAATTCCAGCAGCGATCACGTTAACGCATGTTGATTAAACTCTGACAAGGGTGTATCTTGGAAGCAAACACCTGACGAGGAGAGCATTCAATCACCGCGACGCGAACATTTATTATTGGCTAATCGTTAAACAACGTAACCACTTAATTAATCGATACGCTTCGAAGAATCGCGGAGCGAGCACCGTTTGGCTGGCATAAAGCGAACGCGAGAGGTAGAAAAAAAAGAGGTCAGCCTTTTTTCCCTCCTCGGGATACTTGCCTCGGTTACGCGAAAGTGGCTCTATGGATGTGCGAATATACTCTCCGCCCCCTCATTTGGTATCGTATCTTGATCAGAAAAATGTACATACACCGGGATCCGCAGGACCGAAAAAATTTCCTGTTTTTGCAGGATCGGCTCATGCAAATTGCATAGGGGATACAGGTCAGCAAGTCTTGTCGGACTTCCGAAAGTGTGCGAATAATGCATGCATAAACGGTGTTGCGGAATACTATTTGCTTTCTTGCATGATGCTTCCTCTTGTTGCTCATTACCATGTAATTTATAATGATGTAATCGAGTCGACCACCTGGATCAAACTTCGAAAGAAGTATTCTTCTAATGTAGAAAATTAATTCGAATTGCGAGAAGCCAGTTTATAATATTAAAACCATTCAGTGAAATAATTGCACGCGATTGTTATTATTAATTTAATGGGTTGTGAATATCGAGCAATTATTCGAACTCGGAATGTAAAATTGAAATGGCGGAGCTGGGACTCGCGCTAGAGAAAGTCAGTAGTATGTCCAAGCATAAGCCAGACGTGACTGCTTGATGCGGAAGGATTTAGTTTTAATACAGTCCAACCTGTACACTGATTGTTGAACCATCCACTGTATGACGCTGCCCCGTGTTTATCCACTGTTTTATTTTATCAGTAAACTTTATGCAAGACACAGGAACTGTGTAGACATTTATTTCTCCTGTTAGCGATTTTTCATACGAATATTCTTTCAATGTTTTATCATCATGAAATACTCCGCTTATCAGAGACCTATTAATTTAGTAAAAAATGCCAATAACGTTGTAACTTCTAAAAAGGATAAAATGAGACGGAGGGATCAATGCATTGATTTTATCCCGTCGAGGAATCTATCGAAATAGATGGAGGCTGCGTAATGAATGGAGGTATCAGAATTTCGGGTGCAAATTCCATCGATAAAATCCTCCGTCGTTATTTCTCTTCGTCCATGGTAACGTCTGGCTCGCCTGAGACCTGCCTCCAATTTCAAGGTAAACCAAACCTGACGTTTCCATGCCGCTGGTTTTCATTAAGAAGCCAAACTGCAACCACACGTAACCGACTAGCCGTGTTTAGCATTCAGCTCCGCCACTGTCGGATGCCTACCTCTAAGTACCAGGTTTTCACCCTTCTATCGACCTTCTGCCAACCATGTGACCTGCTCGTTTCCGAGGGAAACGCAATGAGCGGTGCGTTCTCGAAAGTGTTGTCGTAAAAGTCCAGTCACAGTATTATAATTGTGACAGAAATGAAAACGAGATGATACTCGGCTGAAGAAATCGAATACAAAAAATTCATTCTGCATTTCCGACTTATCTTCCCGTGAACATTACTGTCTTTCCAGTCGTGTCACAATTACAGAGACACCCAGTATACTCAGTTTAAATAATGCACCTGTCTCCCACGCGACGCGTTACACCATTGGTTCTCTATATCCTCTAACCGTGTTAGAGCAAAATTGTGTTGTCAAAATACTGTGCCACAGGGGTTACCTGTATGTATTATTCACATTCATATTATCATAGATCTTGGCATTCTCTGGCATGGAATGGGTCGTGTCAAAAGCAACGTTAAGTTTGTGAAAGACAGCAAGTTTCCGAGGTATTAATAATAAACGCGAATGTGCACGTGTCGTGTAGAGGTGTCGGAGAGAGAACTGCCATTTTTGGTTTATACTACGTGTCTGAATCTACCGTGTCAATGAGCATTACTGTACCGACTATGTTTACATAGATTTCCATTTTCCGTGACTAACTTCTGCAAGAATTCTATTTGAATATTCGTTGTGTGCTGCAGAAGGACCTCGAAAGAAATAGTAGACTGCTATAGACTGGTGAAACTATCTATACGATTCTGATTTATCTCGCGTGAGGATGATCGTCGCAAGGAAACCATAACTCAGCAAGGAGAAAGGCGATCGCCAGCGACCTCGGCGTAGCACGCGGCAGGATTCTGGAGGGCGCAGGTGCGTGTCGCGTGTTATCGACCAGCGATAAACGTTCGTCCAATTCATCGATGTTACGTGTGGTAGAACGCATAGGGGGTAAGTTGGCCAGCAGCAGCAGCAGCAGAAGCAGTAGCAACAGCAATAGCAAGCAACAGTAGCAGGCGGGTGGCGTGCGAGCTCCAACGATCAAAATGGATGTTTGTGCCGATAGCGCCGGCCCTTCTAGCCGCCAATTAGACCCCTTGCTAGCCAGCATCCAGCCTCTGGACTCTCGGAGTTTCTCCGATCGGCCTCTGTGCTGGGTATTGTACCCGCGATTCAAGGCCGATTAACGGTTGCTCGGCTCCGTCGAGTACGAGCGAAACTGCGGACGAAGGAGCCGGCGGTTTCCGCACGCGGGGAGGAGCCACGATTAAACCAATAACTATTAATCGACGGCGCACCGCACATTCAGCAAAGTCTGCGCGCCACCCCTTCGGGCACTTGATGCATGCGCCCTCGAGGTTACAGAAGCATGGGCGGGCTGGCAACGGAAACGGGTCGAGTTTAAGGCCATTTCTGTTGCGAGCCGGTTACCTGTGTCGAGGAAATTTGTTTCTCGAACGCTTCAGAGATTAATTTTTTCTGCAAATGTTCAGCGTTCTCGGTGAACTCTCAAATCCCTGCTCTACGATATTCAGACTGACTTAAACTATTCAAACCACAATTTTTAACTGTTCGTTAGTCCGGTAAAAAATCGAATACGAAGAACTTACAGCGAGGAGTAATCGCTTGACCTTCACCTGGTCGTGCACGGTTGCAGAATCAGCGGAAAATTAAACAAATAAACGTCATCTTAACCCGGAACGGTCCTCGAAAAGGAACTTTGATATTTCGCAACTCTGACTCGACATTTCGCCACGGGAATATTTAAAGTCGCAACTAAAACTGAAGAGCAAAGAATTTTAACGATCGAGTAATTGCCAAGTGAATAGACTTCAACCTTGAAAAAGAAGGATTCAGAGGATTTTCGGGCGATTACGAGGGGCAAGGAAGGTACCGTTGATCCTTCGCAGTGCTCCTTAAACTGGCTCCACGTAATTCGAGTACGTCAGCCACGGTTCTCCCTTTTGACCCAGCGTCGGTTCGATTCGGTGCGTATTGGGGAAGCAGCGGAGAGCTGGTCGAGCTGGAGATATACGAGGAACGAATATCCGGAAGGGGCGGTCTGCTGCTCTGGACTATGTCCGAGCGATCAGGGAGTGGGATGCGAGACTCCTCTCTTTCCTATACACACGCGCCTGAGACGAGGGCGCGCGAGCACGCTGACAAACAGTCCTTCAAACAAGACTTCGTGACCGGAACGGAGATCGAGGTGGATGCTCGTCGTCGTCGGGAAAGGGTCGATTTCGAGAGGGGTAAACAACAACGGCTCAAATCGTAATGGTTGATAGGGGAGACGGCCGGTGGCGTATTTCGATACGCCATTCAGGAGAGTCCTGATCTTATAGTTGCGCAGCGAAAAAACCGAGTAGGGGACCTCCATTCATTCGGCACGCTCGTCAATGTACAGTGCAGCCACGCGAATTTGGTCATTGTCTATTTAATCCCATCAAAAACATTCTGTAAACAGGAGCCAAGTTCTTATGGCCGTAAAAAGTTGTGAGATCAAACAGAATACGGTCAAGTTCGCTAGCTTAGAAAAATAAAAATAAATATTAGTTAAAAAGAACGCTATTTAATTTTTAAAGAGTCACATGGAGGGCTAATTTATTCAAACTTGGCCGTTAGTTTTTAAACTAATGGCCCTAAAACGTGTTAGGTAGCGGCCAAGTTTGAATAATTTAGCCCTCCATGTGACTCTTTAAAAATTAAATAGCGTTCTTTTGAACTAATTTTTATTTTTATTTTTCTAAGCTAACAAACTTGCCAGTATTTTGTTTGATGTCACAACTTTTTACAGAAATTTATTTTGTTGAAATTTCATCAATTATCAAGTAGGTATCAAAGATTAACACTCTGCCGGCAAATTAGAACCCAACTTTACCTAGATTTTTTTTGTTATAATTTTAGTGTCATTTTCTACCTTATTGTAATCTACCAGTTTGAGCTTTTTGCCACTACCTCGAATGGCGCTATACGAACGTTTGAAGAGAGCAGATGATCTTTCCGGAATTTACACGGTTCCTTATGGGAAAAGCGGCATATTTCATTTTCTCCATACATAACCTATTTCGTTTTTTTTAATACAACCCCTTTAAGGTGTAAAATTTCAAACTTTGATAATTATTCCTTTGAGTGTTTGTTATGGTGGACCTATGTACCAAATTTCAAGCTTGTAAGTCAATGGGAAGTACCCAAAAGGTTTTGATGATCTGTCAGTCAGTGACAAATTTAGCGATTTTTGAGGTCCTATATCTCGGAACCTACTAATGTTGGAAGATTAATGTTTTGTCAATATTGAGACATGATAGCATTTAACAAGTGTACGAAATTACTTCTCTCCATCTGCCTCCAGTGTCGAGTTATAAGCATCTAAAAAACGGCCAAGTTGTTTCGTGTAAAAGGAGATAGTGCAAGAACTTGGCTAGTGCAAGACCGTGCACCTAGATTCTTGAATTCCAGTCACCAGTTTCGTTCCAAAAATTTCTGAACCCACTTCATTGAGATTTAAGTTAATGCTCTTGGACTACTTGTACAATACTAACGAAACTAATTTCGTCGTCGTCCAGCTATGTATTAAGATCAAAACCAGGAACTCCTCGACGGACAGACTGCCGGCTTGCAGTTGCATAAGGAGCAACGAAGCGTCTCCGGTTAACAATGTTTTACCGTCAATTTACTTACCGTAGCTGCCACGGGGAGACGAGGGGCGGCTCGGACGGTGGCATCTGAGGTTTCATAGCCATTGTCGACCGGATTCTCTGCTGCCCTTTCACATTCTGCGATAGAAATTGCTTCGTATTATACCCCTGAACTTGCATTTTTATCTTTAACGGATGTACTTATTTATACAGGGTGTCTCAGCTGAAGGAGAGGCCACCTAAATATCTCCTTTATTTTTAATAGCATAAAAGATATTTATGGCATAATTTAAATGGTATCGAAGGAGAAAACTTATTTTTTTATTCCATCATATAGCGGTTGAAAAAGTACATTTGAATATGCTTATGTCATTAACAAGATGGAATAAAAAAAAAGTTTTCCCGATAAAAAATAACGATGACCTTGAAAAAACTATGAAAAAATAACCAGACAAATAAAAATTGTTCTTCTATGATATTCCTCCTTCGATACCATTTAAACTATGCCATAAATATTTTTTTGTGGCATTGAAAATAAAGGAGATATTTAGGTGGCCTCCTTCCTTCGAAATGGTCGAAAATCTTCAAATCAAGTGCTTCACAAATGAAAACAGCTCGCCAAAATAGCATAAGTCAATCGTAATAATAAAAAGCTGGTTTCATCATTTTTCTGATAAGAACGAGCATGTACAATACGGGAGATCTCCGTAAATACAGTTTTCGCTGCGTCGGAACGCGAGGCTGTGCATGAAAAATAAATCATGTCGGAATACATTTACGTTAGATCGCCTTTTTGCGAATTTCACGAGCGGAACAGGCATGCGACTTCTGTGACATTTATTTTAAAATTATCCTACCCTCCATGCTTCGTCTCGCCTCTCCGGTGCGTGCGCGAGTCGGCAGACGGAAATCAATTTCGAAAATTCGGCGGACGAACGAAGAGCATCCGGACCGGGCGAATCGCGGAGCCAAGTTGAAAGGTAATCGTAAACTAATTGGAACTAAATTCGCCGGGCGTAATTACGCGTTTTAATTTGAAGCCTCGCGAAAGTGCCCTCTCTTCGGGATCGTGCTCTGCTCGCTACTCGCGCCGCTCTGCCACCGCCCCTTCGTTTCTCACGCGCTTTAATAGGGGCTGTATTTTAAGCTACCTAGTAATTAAAAGAATTACGTCTTCATTCGGCCAAGTAGCAGCCCTGAAAGACAAGGGGATGGAACGCTCGCGAATTTCGTCCCTCCTTTGTCGCTTTCTTAATTGAACGGCTTCTGCACGGTGAATTTCCGATTATAGTTCCGCGGTGAACGCTGTGGTACCTCGAATAACGTCTTCGATTAGGATGCACGATCGACGTTTCAGATTCAGCTTAACAAATGGGAGGAACAGGTGAGCGATCAGAAGAACTGAAGCTTTTGATCGTCGATGTGGTAGGTAGTCTTGGACAAAAGTGGTGAAAACCAGGTGAGGGTTCAGAAGAGCTCAGCTTTTGATCATCGCCGTGATCGGTGGTCATCGCATCCAAAAGTCGAGGCACAAGATGCAGAGGGTCTCCGACAAAAATTGGGAAAGCCAGGTGAGGGTTCGGAAGAGGTTAAGCTTTGATCGTGGATGTCGTCGGTGGTCATTAAGGGGTGAAAACGAGACGGTGGCTTTTCCGGGGGTTGGTTCTACGTCGGAATCGTTGCCGTTGGTGGTCACTCTTTGGCCGGTGGACCCTGTGGCGAGTTCGATTTCGAGGGCGACGGCGGCAACGCTGTTCCATTCTGCTTCTTCCCCGGTCGGATCCACGGGCTTCATCCCCTTTGCGCACATAGCGCAGAGCCTCCGCTCTGGTTCCCCGCTTTGTCGCTCTTTCCCGGAGCGGCGCGCATCCGCGCACCGTTACATGCATATGCAAATTTATTCTGCCGATGCATTAGTGTACGTGTGTCGTGGCAGTCGGCCGAGCGTGGCTGTGTGCGTGTGTACACGCGGCGCTTCCTCGTCCGCGTTGTCGGTGCAGCGGAGAGGGTCATAAATTAAATGATGTAAATGCTCTGTCCACCCTCTGCCGCAGCCGAGGAGGGACGACACGCAACTTCCCTCTCTCTTCCCTCGTTGGGCATGGACACAACCATCCTCTCACTCTCTGCGTCTATTTCTCTTCCACTTCGTCTCTCTCTCTCTCGCTCTCTCCTTCATCCTCCTACCACGGTCTCTCGCCAACGCTCAGAGTGACCCCGACGATCTCCGCTCTAACCCCACAGCCCGAATCCAGACCCCTTCTGACTGATTATAATTATCGGGGCGTACCCTGCGGCTCGTCTCGCATGGATGAAGAGGAAAGATAATGCGGCCGAGCGAAGTGCCATTGATTCGGACGCGCCTAACTGCCGTCGAATTGCCGTAAGTGTTCATATCGACGTTACCCAGGGACACGGTAGCGATTCTTGCTCTCGCCGCCATCTCCCTCTCTATCCTCTCTTTCTCTACCGCTGAACACTTTGTTCCTCTGATCATCACAGGATTTTCGGGGCTGCAGACTCGGATAGGGGATGCTGTATTACTATCCTGCGACCGGCGGATGGAAACATTGGACACCAGAATCGAAAATAAAAAGGAAGCATTGTCTTTCACTTTGTGTATTTCCTTCTTCAAAAAATTTACTTTTGCAGCAGACTCTTTGAAAATTGATCATGCTGTAAATGCATGAATATCCACAGTCTAGTGTTATAGAACTATAGGACACGTTTTGAATAATTATTTGAATTTTTGTAATTATTTAAAAATGTCGAATTCATTACGGAATAATGCACAGGATGACACGGAAGTACGTCGATGATCTCCTCGCGTCTGAATGATTGATTCAATCCATTCCAGCCCTCAGTACTAACGTTTGGTTTTCATAAATCTGAACGGAGCAGAGCTTTTCAGTCGTTGAGTAATGTATTCAATAAAAATTCGGTAATATGCAAATCCGGAGAGCTTTCCCCGGACCTGACGAATTCGACAGTGTTCCAATCCACTCGGCGATCCCTCCGCCCCTCTCTCACTCTCTCTCTCTCTCTCTCTCTCTCTTCTTTTCATCTCGATATCCGATTCATCGGAAATAACCTGCATCAACCTTTGCTCGCTCTAAATTGCTCGTTTTCTACGACATATTCACGGGACTTCCTATAGGAAATCCAACGAATACACCGTAATATCTTCAACGAGGTCTTACGAGGCATGTAAATCTTTTGAAACCGGTATGAGAAATATTGTATTATTATAATCCCCTACTTCTTGACGAATATCCATTCCTCAGGAAAATCGTGGATCTGTACTCCCATCAGGAAAATTAGATCTCATATTTTCTGTAACTTGAAACTGCTTTTTATTACCACGCTTATATTAGCTTGTTGTTGTTGTATGCGTCAAATCTTGTAATCGAATTTTAAACCACTTCCAGAAATCGATGGCCCACACGGGTATAAAAGAGAGCTGCCTTTGCCGCTCTCACGAATTCTTGCAACTCTCGCTTCTAATCACACTCGTGAACACGTACTTCTTGCCATACTGCGCTTCTGAGAATTCTTGTAATTCTCACGACTCTTGTCAAACTCTTGTCACTTCTTATAATTTCTGAGCTACTTATCTTCGTCACGCCCGGATTTCGAACCGCGATACTCGCGCGTCAGTCTGACCCTCATCGATCGCCCATCTCACATTTTGTCATCTACATTTCTTATAGTTTTTCCATTTGTATCATTCATTTTCTTTAAATAGATTTTTCTTGTTAACCACACATTGTCAAACCTTTTCTTCTACACCTTACAACTTTCCTTCAACTAGAGTTTACAACAGAAACAATTTTTCATAGTTAGTACAATTTATACCTTTCTAATATGTCACTACAACATTAGTAGTTGTGTTGAACGCTTCGCAAAACAAATTTTCGTTACATCAACCAACCACCTGGAAGCTAACCACCCCTTCCCGAAGAGTCTCCAGCCCCAAGACTCCCAGCGAAGGTGCAGCATGATAAAAAGAAAACAAACTCGACGAAGTTTCTAACAAGCCCGTTTTATTGTTGACAGTTACGTTGTTGTTATGCTTAGAGAATTATCTTTTTCCGGTTGCACCGCAATGGCGGCCGAGGCTCATTGTCTCAGGAGCTGCTGTAAACGTGAAGCTCGCTCGGTAAACCCGCACGATAATTCCGGCGAAGTTACAGCGTTCGCGCTGCCATTCGCCAGTTTTACAATACTGCGAACTTGTACGTTAAACGGGTCTTACGTCGAACGACCGGTTTTAAGGTGATACACACTCAACCGCTGGCGTGAATGCCCATCGCCCTTACCGGGCCCTTGCACGCCCTTAACATCCTCGTAACTCGTCGCGAAAAACTCAATTACAGGCCAGCGAGATGTGCACGTCTATAACCGTTCGAACGTCGCGTCGTCACACCCGCTCGTCGACACACACACATTGCAACGCTGTAAGAGTGGTTACCCTCTGTGGAGAGAGCAACCGGCCATCATAACTCGTCATTATCATACTACAACTTCGTTAAAACAAAGTAATGAAATCGACGCGGTCGCGGACCGTCGAAGTGTCCGTAATTCAATTTCTCGAACGGCAAATAAAGTGTTCGTATTAGAGTTTCATGTAGGTCGATACAGTTACATTTTGATTATATAATTGGTTATAAGTAGACTGCGGATCTTTATGCATTTATAGCAAAATTGAGTAGGTGAAATTGAAAATTGTTGTTTAAAAACTGAAGATGTCAATATATGATTTCTCCTCAATTAAAATCATTAAAGGAAGAAACGACATTCCAATTGGGTTCTACTTCTTGCAATCGATACAGACAATTTTTATTTTGCATAAAGATCCGCAGCCTAGTTGTAAGTCTTATTCAATCCGAGTGCAAATAACAATTTAAACTTTCAGAAAGGTTTGTACGAAATGGCTGAAAGATTTTTCATTAATTTACCCGCATTTTAAACAAGAATTACAATGAATCTAAGTGATCGATGTGATGAATAAATATAAAACTGGGGAGCCACACATGACTACCCCTTCCCCTACTCTTGCAGCTCCGTTCTAAGACCCGCCACACGATCGCGTTGTTTATACCGGGTATCTCGACTGATTGAACGGACTATAGTTACACGAGCACGTTCGTCCGCACCCTGCTCATTAGCATTCCGCGCGTCCGCGAAAAGCGGAGGAAGACGGAATGAGAGAAGAGGCGCGGGTACGTCGGGTCGTGGCGCAAGGGTTAAATCAATTCGCGCGGTTCCCGGGAACAATAAAATTCGCCGTGGTGTCGAATTTTAAAATTCAATTCTGCCAGGATCGCGGCGCGCGGGAGAAAGCTCGGGGATTTGGCCGCGTTGCAGAACGTTGCAGAGCGTTGCAGAGCGTTGCAGAGCGGTGCAGAGCGGTGCAGAGCATTGCAGAAATATTTCCCGCCATTGGCATGCGCCGCGCGATTACTAGTATATTTCAAAAGACCGGTACAAATTGTTCCCGCTTCCGAGCGCCGCGCCTCGTCCGCGTATCCGTGTCTCCGGGCTCGTTTAAAATTCCGCACGCGGTCCATCCAGCGCCGCGATCCAGGATTTTGATTCTCACCGTTCGACGCCGCTTAGCGGGAACCGATACCCCCGATATTCCACCCTCGGAAACAGGAGGCAGGAGAGGCAGAGGACTGCAACCGCCCCCCGAGACTACCTTACGATCATCGTTTGCCCGGCTGGGCCTCGCTTCTTCTTTTTCTCGTCGCTCCCGTGTGTACTTACGTGATCGAATACGTAAGCAGCCGGGTTTCTGCTTCTTTTACCACGAATTCCTCGATTCCTCCGTTCGACCCACCCCCCTTCTTCGTTCTCACCACTCTCCCCACCCCAAGTCGATCCAGATGGAAATCCAGATAGAATTCGAGTTATTTGCAGGGATATTTTAGCTCCGTCTGCGAGCAGTAACATCTCGATCCGCTTGCTCGCCTCGTTCCTTCCTTGTTTCCCCACTCCGATTGGATTTCTCTGACGCGTATTCCAACGCCTTCGACGTCGTCGTCGTCACCGTCACGCTAATAACGCTGTTTGTGTACCACGCGGCGACGGTAACGCGCTACTCGTCGCCGCCAGGTGTGAGATGGTATTTTGCGGGGGTGAAAGACGATGAAATTGCGGGACTGGGTTCTTTGGATGAGGTTGACGGCGGTGGTCGTTAGGTGAACGTGTTGTTTTGTTAAGGGCGTGTTCTGGCATCGAGACCGTTTTTGCACGAATTATAGAAATTTTTTCCGAGAAACCTATTGAATCTTTCGCATTGAAATTTGGCACACATCCGTTCATGTTTGAAGTACGTGAGTGAATTTCTAAAAATATGCGAGCTATACATTTTTTTATATGATAGTATTCTGATTTCCGAGACTAATTAGCTTTCGACTAATTTGTAGAAATTTTTTCCGGAGAAACTATTGAATTTTTCCCATTGAGATTTGGCAGACATATTCATTGGTATTTGAAGTACCTGTGTGAATATTTAACAGTAAGAATTATAAAAATTATGCGAGCTATGTACATTTTTTTATAGAGTACATTTTCAGATCCGAAACAAAATGATGAAGCCGTTCTCTTCCATTTGCTTACCCCGGAACATCCTTTTAAAGAGACAGATACTCGAGGCACGTACAGGCCGTCCAATTTTCAGCGTCGCTCGGAGTGTTGGATCAACAGTCGAGTGTCAGCCACTAAACTGTACATACGTTCCGGGGCACGACTGCGAATCAAGTTGTTTAATTAAGTCGTCGTGACGGCACGAGCTTTGAAAATGTAAGAGACAGGGTAAACTCGTTCCGCCTGTAAACCGCCACGTGGCGGTGTACATCTTCCTCGCGGAACGTAATTTAATCGCGCGATTAAAGTTGCCGAGAGAGAAGAAGTGTGCCCGAGGACTGTCCGTTGAGAAAATGGAACTCTTATCCGGACGAATACGGACAGGACACCAATGGAAATTCCTTGGGCGATGTATATTTAAGACGTTCGGATTCGAGAGGCCGCAAGAAAATTATTTTTCCGACGCAACGGGGCGCTGGAGCCCTGAAACTGGAACAGCTACTTGCTCTTAAGTAAATTTCCCGATCTCCAGCTCACTAAACCCTACCCACTGAAAGTGAATACACAGTCAACTTGAAAATACATTTTCAAATTAGACAATCGCCTGGCAATAGCACTATTAATTAAAATCACCTTGGGAGTGGAATCTTGGCACAAAACCTTTGAACTCTCGCTTCCATTTACATTAATTTCTGATACCTAGTTGAAGCATTATTTGAAGCTTCTTTGTTTCTAATTATTTGTTCAGTAAAGTTTTACCAACACATTCGTGACATTTTTATAATTAAAATAACACGAAATAAGACGCCATTAAGTGGCCACCCTGTAAGAATGTATAATTTTTGGGGAAAGAGTGCGTGATTGTGGTTCCACGCGAGTATCGGACTAACATGATTCTCAGGCGGGTGTGCTCGCGACAGTGATACGCGGAAACGCAGAAATGGCTCTTCAGCTGCCAGTCCGGGCACAGACAAATCGATACAGAAGGACGAACTTTTGCAATAACATTACCGGAAACTTGGTAGAACTCGCGTCTTAGTTGCGCGGCTCTTCCCGAAATTACCATGAATTATAATTACGATTAACGAGACAGTTCGAGATACTCGAGGTGGGGTCGTTGGATCAGCGAAGCTGCAGGGCACCAGACACAATTCCGAGCTCGTAGATTCGGATCTACGGTGGCTAGGCGCCGGAAAATCGGAGTAGACGTTTTGCTACGTGAGCACGGTAACTCGCATGCATGATCCCTGGGGCATGTCAGCCTGATCGGACAAGAATGTCAGGTGGTCACGTCACGGACCACCGACTGTCCATCAGTTCTGTCCATGGGGTACATGGGGGTCCCCGTCTCATTTCGATTACGTCGGCATACGGGTCGGATTTCACGCGTAAACTACGACTTACTCCCTTCGGCATTATCTGCGCTCTCTGACTTCTCCCTCTTCTCGCCTTACAACGCGACGCGCAACGTCGCGAACGATAATGGAGGCTATGATACTCTGCTGGCGATCCTAAACACGTGGTTCGCACAATGTCGCTCTTTTAGCATTAATATTCTGACACCGTTAAAAAGATTTCTCCAATATTCAGCTCATGCGACTTGGATTCTTTTATTTTTTGAGAAATTGGAAATTTTATAAAAACCAGCTGAAAATGACATAGGCCCTTCTTCCATTGGACAAACACTGGAAACTGAAAGACTTTCTTTACGGTTTCTTTTATTAAATGTTAAAGCAAAATAAGTTCCTAATTGCGCTCCAGTAAAATTTAATTTAATCTAATTTTTCAATCGCTATCCTCCTCCACGTTTGGAACTTGGATCGATCACTTTGCAAAATGGGGTTCTGTTGCTTCGAGACTAAATCGAGACTGAAAATAAGGATCTGGTGAAGTGCAGCTGGGAAAGTTCTGCGACAACTTCACCCGCAAGCCTCGGCACATGGACGATACTTTCGCCACGGCTCCGCTGCATCGTTTACACGGAAATGCACGCGTGGGTGAATGCGCAGCACGTGTCGGGTCCGATGCCGAATCAGCAAACCGTGCGGAATGTCGGGCGACGTAACGTCACGCGCAGCGTATCACGCTACGCAACACGCGAAATTGAAACCGCGCCTCGCGAAATCGAACCCGGCCCGTGCCGATGGTGCGCATCGATTGTTCGACGCTCCGATCCGGCCGAAACTTATATTATTTTCGGATTAAAGATAGCCTGCCAGGTGACAGACATTTTGCTGGTTCGTTTGTGCATAATAATGTTAAATCCGACTGTACTGAAAAGGGATCGTTCAATAATTTTTATCATTTTTTACTGGATCGATGTCTGGTCAAGCTGTAACTTCGTTAAGATCATGAATTTTTCAATAAAATCTTCAGAGAATATAAATTGAAAATATTGTTGAAAATACTCTTTTTCTCTCTCTTAATTTGACTGCATAATTGAACTTATACTAAAAATAAGGAAGCAAAACTGAATGTTAAATCCGAGTTCACTGAAAAGGGATGTTTCAATCATTTTTACCATATTTTGGTGGATCGATGTCTCGTCGAGCTGAAACTTCATTAACGTCATGAATTTTTCAATAAAATCTTCAGAGAATATAAATTGAAAATTCTCTCTCTCTCTCTCTCTCTCTCTCTCAATTTGACTACGTGTACAACACCCTAACTCGTGTACCTAAAAATTGAACTTACACTAAAGATAAAGAAGCAAAACTGAATGAATAAATTGCGAAAGTACTTTTTTCAAACAAATGATTATCACACACCATTAGATGTATGCTATGATATTCTACCAGGACATAAAATCGCCAGTTATTATCCGTTAATATTCCCCCCGCAGAAAAATGTACATTGGCGTTGTTTACGAGCGCGTCGTTACACAAACCAGTATTTCCTGTTTCAGATGTTACAGAGGCGGAAGCGAATTTAGCGTTATCGCCGCTTATAGCTCCATTTACGTACAAACACGCGTAAGTGCTTGTACGTGCGTATTCGCAGATGTGACCTCCGTCCCCATGGAATTCTAGAGATGGTCAATGTATACCTACGTATATACGGGTTGTACCTACGGCCATGTAACTATGAAACTAGACGCAAGTGTTTACCCAGTTCGATGCAAACTGTGCACTAGAAACAATCCGCCGAGGAAAAACTTTCGGGGATTAATGTATTATTTGGTTCACGGCGAGCATTTTCGGTCGACTGTGTGATAACCATTCCGGTCGCGAATGTTCATGCAGCTGTACTACATTTTACCTTTCTTTATTTGCCAAGTGTTTTATAATCATAAGAACATTTCATAGAGTTTATTTTCATTTGGGTTACAAATACTTGCGCACACGTAGCAAACATACCAAACCGATGGTCCATTAGTGAGTAACGTTCAGTTCAGAAAATGGCAACGTTTTGAACACGTGATATTGTTAAGTTAATAAAATTTTGTATATGTCTTAAAGTCAGACTGTTTAATGCATTTGAAAGGCCATTGTTCTCCTGTAACTTGATGCGTCAACTAAGTCACAGATTCGAGTAATGAACGACGTCCGGGATGCATTGTTGAAGGGCACACTGTTCGTTCTTATTTATGGTCGATCGGTTCCGTTTTCGGGCAAGTTGGTGTTCCCCTTCATCAAGCACTTAGCGATCTGCATTCGGGGAACGATAAACCGCTATCGGCCATTTTGCAGCGGGATTCAGGAAGGACGTAGGATCGCGGATCCATGGCAATACGTCATCGAGCGGCCAAACAGCCCATCCAACCCATCAGCCCACTCGAATCCACCGTTCCCATCCGTGGGCCGACACAACACGCCGCACGTACAATTCGTCCCTGCCGTCGGCTGTCAACGTAATTACACGTACGGGGACCATTAGACCAACGCGCGACGCTTACAAACGACTCAAACCACCTGCGAAATCGTCACTTTGTTCCGCAGCTAAATCATGTTGAACTCGAGCCGGCGTGCGTGCGGATGCATCGGCCGCTTGCTGCACTTCGCCCTCGTTCCGATTGCCAAACGCATCGACATTAATCCCGGGACCCGGCCGGAATTGACAATCGGCCCCGAGGACATCAAGATTACTTCAAACTTCGTCTTCCTGCCGTTCCGACGCCATTTTCTGCGATCTACAAACTATTCCGAGTCGCCAGATCAGGGGAATCGACTCGAATCGAGGGGAAAATGTTACCCCCTCCCTGCCAGTACCGGATTAGTCACGTGACCGAAGGTAGAGTGGGGAGACAAGTCTTAATCTGGCGACTCTGCATCCACTCGCTATTTTATGGGATCAAAGAGCGCCATTAGCTATAGAAACGAGTTCTTTCCAATTATTGCAAAAATATTCGAGATATTAAAAATTGTTCGACCACCTTGTCACGATATTTATTACTTAATATTTAAGTATGAAAAGTTCGACAAGATTCTCAGTGCTAAAGGCTTTGTATTAGTATGTTATGTAACGTTCCTCCACAAAGGATTAATTATCGTGAACAACAGACCAGCTCGAATTTGAATACGCCATAGGCCAAGTCCCTTTGATGTCGGCACTATGTAAAGTACTCGAACCGGTTCAGCTACAGCAAACAGTACGAAAGATACTCTACAATCTCCAATGTATAAAAATAAACATAAAGAATAAGGAGGAATCAAATTGAAAAAATCGCGGAGTAGAACGATACGATTAGACGAGGCCATATGAAGCCAGGAAATTGGAGTGGTCTCGCAGTTAGGCTCAAGTATCAAACTTTTCGGAATCTTTGGGCGCAGTGAGAGTGGCCTCAATGGCCGACTGCAGATGTACCTAACTGCGCTACGGGGCGTATTCATTATCGGGCCGCCGGAACCCAAGTTGCTGAGACGATTAAACAGAGAATGGGAGGATCCTCCAATGATTGGCTACACGGGGGCCGATTCGATGTCTACGGCTCCATCGGTCTATCACTCTTCCGGTATATTCGGCCTGCGACCATGTTCCCATCTTCGCTATTTTATTTTGCAAAGCGTTGCATCGCTGGCGCGGCTCCGAACGCGCGAAACTGAAAAATGGGAACACTAGACACCTTTTTCGTGCAGTTTTTCTTACGGTGGCCCAGTTCTAGAGACGGGGCTGTTTTAATTACTGGGTTAATGGGTTAAACACCCGTCGGTGGAACCTCCTGTACCTCTGGAAAGAAAAATGTTACTGCTAATATATAACTTTTGCATATGAAGTAATTTACGTATTCGGGAGATTCTACTAAATCGTTAATTCAATAAGCAAATATCGTACAAATTATGTCCTATCTGGACTTGTTTTATTATTAAAAATGCATAAAAATTTCAACGATCATGCATTGATATTCTGTGACTACAAAAGGTAATAATGAAATGTTGCGGCTGTCCAAATGGCGTTCGACGATGTTTCTAAATATTTGCTCAATTAATCCACGATGCTTTTTAGTTCGGGATAATAGTTGTCAGGCTCGGTGAAAATAATCGAAAGTTCCCGACCGCGTTCCGAATGCCGTAGGTCGGGAACCGAAAACGGAACTCTGACAGACGCATGAAAGACTTCGTGTATATTACGCGGTGCCGAGTGCCAAGCTAGACTGGTCCAGCAAATAGTTGGAAGCCTTACACTCGTATATCATCGGGACAGGATTTATGCAATGCACAAACTCGTGTCTACGTACGACTCCGCGTTGGCTTAAGTGAGGGCAACGTTGCGCGTGGAACTATAAGTCACGAACGGTTCTCATTGTGCGAGCACAATGCTGCTTTTGACGTGTCGACGCGGAAGTCTTTCTGCCCGCGGATCTTAAGAAACCGCGTTTTTGCCATTATATTATTGTCCCAAACATGGTGCTCCAAAAACCAAATTCCAGAGCTTCCACTTCGACAGAAAACACCGATTTCATCTATTAGGTTGTTCCAAAAGTTGGATGGTGTGCTTTGGATGATGAGCGTGATTATCTTTTTGCTGCCAAAAAATTAGGACAACCTAATATGTCCGTTTTCAGGTAACGCAACTTTTGTTTAAAAATATTCCGCTATTTCCATTTAGAACGTTCAGTATTAGAATTATTGGCGAATGCAGCTGCAAGTTATGTTATAGCGCAAAATTGCGGAGCCTTCAATCAAAATCAATATCTCAATTTCTAGGTTAACCTAATTACTACGAATTATAACTATTTGTCCAATTTCATCCGCTGATCGAAATCGATTGTTTTATTTCAGTTGAATATCAACCCACACTGTAAAAGTAAGATGAAAAAAGCAAGTTATGCTGGAAGCAATGAGGAACGATGGCTCCAATAATTTTAAGCTCACGCATATAGGGAAAGCAAAGCTTCGCAGCGAAGGGATCCTGCCTACAAGTTTAAAATGCATTACCGAAATTATTGAAAAATCCAGAAACTATCTGAACACTGAAAATAAAAATTAGGAGTAATATTCTTAATTTATTGTTTAATGTAATCTAGTTTTTTTTATAATAAATGTTGCATTCCATATTTATTTTCTTTTGCTACTATTATTATGGGACAAATTCAATTCATCAACTGCTACTATTATTATGGAACAGAGGGAGTAAAAATTTTAAAAAATATTCTTTGATGAAAAATTGTTTCATTGCAGGTAATTGTTGACCGTACACGTCTCTCGCAGGAGTTTCCCGGAATTTAGCTCGTCAAAGAAATATTGAATCGCGGACGCGTGCGAAGAGACCGCGGATTTTTCGAACGGTTCGATCGGGCCGGGATCAATGCGTCGCTCAACATTTTGATTTTCCCAAGGTCTGCCGAACAGCCCGTCAAACTGCGAGCCGCCGAATATAAATCCGAGACACGGCGAACGTATGTACGCTTCAGAGGCACCTGACTGACGTCAATCTGTAATTGCATTCCTCGTGACGTGTGGATACATTTTGGTCGAATTACGCCGGATTATCCATTCTCAATGCACGATAGCTTCCGCGTTTCGGCCGATTCTGCGTTAGATGAAACTGCCTGGGTTATTACGTCGGGTTAGCTTTTCGGCAAGCTCCGCCCTTAATTGGGAATCATCTTTCAGTTGAAACAGCAGCTGTTGATCCTTGGCCGAATACCTGGATAATGGAAGCAGCCTCCCCATACGGCACTAATTGAAACGGAAATAGCATTCATTTGCGTAACGAAACTGTTACATTTTTTGTGATACCGCCGGCCACAAAATAACAACTGAAATGGATATCATTAATTATTTTGACTCGTGTGCTTACTATTAGAACACATTTCCCAAAGGACAATATTTGGACAGCGGATTTGATGCATTCCCGACAAAAATGAGTGAACGCATAACTATAAACAAAGTATGCAAATAAATGGAAATTAATTTGCAGCAACCGAATCAAAGAGAGTTCCTCAGCTCGCTAAATGGAAATTCGAGTATTCCGGTAAACTGGGCTGATTTGGCAACAGTGGTGCACGCAGCATAACATCCTCAGTCCGCACGTAAGAGGATCTGCCGACGAAACAGGTGATTCGAATGAGCGGGAGCTCGGAGTCTCATTGGAATGTGGGACGTCGGGACGGCGCGGCGGCGTTGACACTAATCCGGGGTGAAACACGCGCAGTAATCCGTGGAGTATCGGGGAGCAACGGCGAAACAGTTGTTCGCCCGATGGATGTTTGATTCTCTTCGAAAGCGTATTTGCTGCTCCCGGTGAAAAATTGACGTGCTACCGCTCGAAGGAGGCAAGAACGATGGAACGGGGTGGAGCGGCTCGAGGGATGTTAACGACAGACGAAAGTCCGAACCGAAACGGAACGGGAACAGGAACGATCCTCCCGTTTCCCTCCCGGCATCCCCCCGGTTCGCCGGTGCAGCCGTTTTTTCCGTCTGGCAGCCGTTTTCTTCTTTCTCCTGACGATCGAGCCTCGTTAACTTCGGTCTCCTCGTCCCACTCGACGAGACTTTCGTAACCGTGGGACCATTTACATGTAAATGCCTCTTACCAGCGGACATTTCCTCGAGCCTTTTCCCAGCATCGGTATCAACGCGGTATCTACCCAGTACTATTTTTTCTCTTCTTTTCCCTTCCCGTTTTACGGTCCCCCTCTCGCTTCCACTCTGCCGCGGCGGTCTTTCTTTTTCGAGCACTCGCTTCGTTTCGCTTACAAAAGCTTCGGTAATTAAGTAGATATCGCGCTTGGACGTTTCCCCCGAGGGGAAAAAAGGGCTGCTTCAGGGGGTGGGGGGGGAGGATGCAACGCCTACAAAAGTGATCCCCCGTTGAAACAATCGCTTTAATCAAGATGTAGCGGTCGGTACGAACTCGACCCGCGTTCGGTTCCAAACGATAGCTTTTTCAGAATCCTGCCACGCTGCAGGGGAAAAGGTGAAAGCCAAGGGCTGCGTCGATGAAATATGGATTTCAACGGGCAAAGGTGCCACGTCCTCTCCGTTCGGGAACGATCGCCGCTCTTAATTCTATCGAGCATCCTCGAGAGCTGTGCGATGTACAACGGTATTATCCGAGGATTACGCGACCTTGAACTGCCGAGTCATTGCCGATGATCAATCGGATGTTGGAGTGTCTCTTTGCTCGAATTCTTTATTGAACGTTTTGACCCGTTGGTCTATCGAGTCGGACTCGTGATGAAGATTTTGAACAATCCACTACATATATACGTTCACTGTTGAGCTGGAATATTTGCAATTGCAATATTATTATCGAGCATCTCGTAGAACAGGGAGTTCCAGCTTGTAGCTCGCAAGATTCTTCCAGAATAAGTTGGACCTGCCTGTCGTAGAAGGAAAGCAGAATCGAGTCGTCAGGTTGACTTATACGAAACCGAATAGAGCACAGAGCCACGTGCACCTGTCTCCAGGTAAAACCTTATGAATGACAAATAACGAGCAGAGGTATTTGTTACCGTGTTGAATCCGCGAAAGCCAATCTTGAGAAGGGACTGACAGCGTTTACCATTGACAAGAATATTTCAAAGCGTGATCCCCAACGAATGTATTCGCGATGTCTGTTCCCTGCAACTTGATATCGTCTTTTACAGAGGAATCATAAAAGGTATCAGGAATATGTACATGTAAAAAAGTTATAATTTCTTTAATAGCAGATGAACGGGGCAGTGGAATCTAGCAGTTGCCCGTCAAAAAACGGGATTACCCTGGATGGTGGCTTTGATCTATGGTACAGAGCGGAGTATTCCGGCCTCATTTCGCAGAAGGCCTCGGCGATGGCTGCTCCGTAGCTCAAAATCGTCTATTACGAGGCTCTTTTGGTGCGAGCACGTATCGTCGGAACGTTCGAGCGCACTTGCTAGCTACTTCGCAGAGAGCGAGAGAGAGAGAGAGAGAGAGAGAGAGAGAGAGAGAGAGAGGGATCGGAGCATTCGCAATTCCTCGCGTTCCCCGGCATTCCGTGCGCGATTGCCCCCATCGTATCGGTCGTTCGTATCTCGCGGCACTGATGGAGAACGTAGGTTTTACGTCTTATCGACGGGGGGTCGCGGTGGAGGGGTGGGGGCGAAAGGAGCGGAATCGTGGTCGGGGCCGATTTCGTGGCGCGGACGATCTACTACGGTCTGGCCGGCTTGGTGAAAAATGAACCGGCTCGGACCTTCTACACGCCGGGGTCTGGCCACGCGAGCACAGCGCACGATACGTGACCCCGGCAAGACTTCATAAATCCGGCATCAATATCGACGAGAACGTGTGCCCGCTGCGGCCCGACCCGACTTCGGCCCGAAACGGCACGGCGCGACGTCGCCTTTTTCTATCACGTTTTCCGCGCACGCTGCTCCGTTTCGCCCCGCGCGGAAATTTATTACGATCGTCGGCTGCTGCCCCCGCTGGGCCGGCTTCGCGCCAGGCCCACCGATTAATCGAATCTGTCGGCCGAACAACGCTCCTGTTCATTCCGCCTCGGTTACAGCCCCGCTCGAATATGATTACCTCACCGGAAACGAGCTCCGGTTTTGCGACCGGCATCCAAACGGCTCCGAACATGTTCAGGGTGTAGGGTAGTCGTTCCAGTAGTCAGCCATGGCCAGTAGTTATTAGAGGTTCCTATTTCACGCGTAATAAACGAATCCGGGTCTTGATTCGAGTAATATTTCACGAATATTCGTGTATTGGTGACACAAACGTACTAGAGGTGATTCTACATGATAAAATACTTACATGATAAAATACGATAAGATCCACACAACAAAATTCCTCTTATACATCATCCATAACTTCTTTTACACAAAGTTCTCGAAACAGCTCAAACAATGCATCCAACTTCGACGAACTTCTCCCGCATTCAAATCGAGTGCAGTCACTTTGACTGCTTCCCGTCACAAGGAGACGTTCAAGCCATTATCGAAGACGTTCATTAACGCGTTCCTGAAGCTCCGGGGAGCCGTGAACTGAAAAGCCAGAGTCCAGAGGAGGGAACAGTGTCAAAAAGTTCGCGTTCGCACACGCGAGGCGATACAGCCTTGTAAGACGCGTCGCGTGCGAGCTTCTTTTCACGATGATTAAAAAACACGGAGACGTCGCTGTTTCGGCGTAAACTCCCGCATAGAAAGGAAGAAAGAAGAGGAAAGGCAGAGAGGAGGGTCGAGAGGAAGATAAGAAGTAGAAAACGCGACGGTTCAAGGGTGTCCGTGTCGTTCGCAGCGGCAGCGCGATCAGCCAGAAATCCGACACTCGATGAGAAAGCTCGAGGGGGATGACTTCGCTCGCTGGAAAAGTTTCTCCCATTAAGGAGATGAGATTTCATCGAAGTCTCTCTTTCTCTCTCTCTCTCTCTCTCTCTCTTTTCCTCTCCGTTTCTTGCGTCCCCATCCTCCTCCCCACGTGCTCCTATCCCTTCACCCCCGCTTTTGCGACCCCCATTTTTTAATACGCCTTTTTACCTGTCCCGCTTTTCATTTCGCCGACGAGAAAGCCGCGGGCGGGATTAAATACCCGCGTTAATCCGATTCGCTGCAAATGTTTTTGAACGGCTCACCCCACAGCCCATCTCTCACCCCCCCTCTCTCTCCCTGTCTCGTCCTCTCCTCTTTCAACCAGATCCTCTCCAGGCTTTTGACTGGGCGCTGCATTCTCACCGACGCGTTTCGCACGCGTCACACGCGAGAATGTGTGATGGGACACATACGAGAGCTTGTACACTATCAGCCAGAAGTATTCGGATATCTACGAGTCCTTCGCAAAATGTAAAACGTACCTCGTCAAGAGTGAATCCTTTCAATGCAACTGCACTCCTTGCTTTTAACCTTCTTCTGATGTGCGGAGGCTCCAACGATCTTTGAAGTGAATGTCTTTGATGATTTTAGGATCACCGTGTACTTGATCCTCTAAAATTTGTGCTTGTTACTCTCGTTTTAAATGGAACGAATTATTCGAAATTTGTTATTACTTCTCTAGACGCGACGTAAGTAGTTGAAGACTTTTCGTGACATGTTCCAGAGACAAGGTTCTTGTTCGGATTGCAGCATGTGTCCGAATACTTCTGGACGGAAGTGTACACGCACGGTGTGTGTACGCGTTCGCATACCAAGGGTTGCTTGAACAGCGTGGGATGGTTGCTCGATAACGTCGCCGTGATGGAGGAAAGGGGTAAGCTTGCGTCTCTTCCCCTATATATCATTACTTTCTTGGCCTCGTAATCTCGGTCGCCGCGCGCTAAATTTATTCATGGCTCGGATAACCATGTTAAGGTGCATTTTACCTACTGGGGCGACGGTGTTTTCTCGGGTCGCGTGAGTCGCCCACTTTTCTGCCAGAGGAGCTGGCAAAGAAAATAAATCCTCCGCAAATCCGGACACATCGTGATCGAATCGTTCCTTCAAAAAAATTTGTACTTGCGCTATTCGCACATGGCAGCCGGGCGGAATAGAATTCTTTTACGTCCTACCAGAATGTAGTACCCTGTCTTACCTTGACATTCTGTGTACAGAATGTATCATATATTATATCGTTCGTATATATTGGGTTGGCAGGAAAGCAATTTCGGTATTTTAAGGTGAAGTAAAACCGAATTTTTTTTGATTCAAGCGATGAACTTTAATCAATAAGATATTTTCTTATTTATTCTTTTTGGCAAAAGATCATCGAACAAAAGGGAAAAATATCTTATTCATTAAAGTTCGTTACTTGAATAAAAAACTGGGCTCTATTTCACCTTAAAATACCGAAATTACTTTTTTGCCGACCCATACATTTTGTGTGATTGCATACTGGAAGCTTCTACGAAAAAAGTTGCGCGAAGTTAATTTCTCTTTGGGAAACCTATGTATATTTCTTTCACAAGGATCCGAATTATTTGTATAAATATATTCACATACCGTGTAATCAACTCCTGATGACGTCAGTGCATCCAATTTACGCCCGATGAAATTCCTGAAACACAAACACGCAAATATTAACCGGATTGTTTGATATATTCGAGCTGCACGGGATTTTCTAATTAAAGAGGAGCATTTTTTCCTCGTCAACTTCCACAGTCAAATTCGGTTTCCCACCCCAATTATCCATACCGAAAAAAACTTTATATTATAACGTCATATTACAGTTCAAAGAATTCGAATCAAACTGAGTTCTAGAAAATCGGATAATGATTCTCCGCGCGGTTCCATTCATCGTAGACCCCCGTTCATCTCCAAGTTCCGCACGATGATTCGTTCGTTGGCGTTCAACGGATTCGTCCAGCCGTCTCAGCGACGTTCTGGCACGAGTATCTCCGAATGTCTTTCGAGCTGTCACTTAGTGTCCCAAAGAAATAACATTTCCTCCTTCAGCATCAACGCGACATTGTCGTCGTTGTCGTCGTCGACGACGATGTTCGTAGTGCTCCGCTGTCCGTTTCATCCTTGTCGGACATATCCCCGCCCCCCCCTTTCCCCAACCTTCCCCTGTACAATCCCGACGAGATCGCGGCGAACAGATCCTTGTCCTTCCGTATTTTTGTTTTTCGCGAACCATTCTTGTCCGGCGGATGTCCGGGCTTGCTAAGCGTTGCGCAAGTGTCAGCTTGAATAATACATGTACCCACGCCACGCTCTAGCATCCTACGCTTGACGTGCATACCTCGCTGCATGCGAACCGGCCATAGTTCCTACAGTTACCGAACAGAATGATTTGCAGGTTGAACGGCGACTGTATCGAGAAAATTGGACGCTGAACGACTTCGAAATAAAATTTACTTGAAAATGCTACCTTTGACGCCAGCTCTCCGAAGATAAAGATTTACAAAAATTCATAAACAGTCACAACTCAGCGAGATGTCATCTTCTGTAATATTAATGTTTTCTTGTTTGCCGGCTAATAAAAATTCCTTTCACGGAAGCCCTCGTCAACGTCCGATTGGCCCAGATCATAGTAATCTCCGCGAGCGTAATTCGCGGAGGAACGCGCGTCGATCACGCGACGACGCGACGGCCCCGCTCGCAAAAGTGTTCCGGCGCGGGTGAAAATGGAGCGGCGCAGATTTATGCGGTCGTTATCGGCGGCGAAACGCGTGGACATCGATGAACAAAGAAGAGAAAAATGGCCGTCCATCGATTCCTATCGAATTACCCGGGCTCGAACGATTCCGGCCTGTAAAAAATACTTTTATTCGGGCTGAACGGCACGATCGGCCTCGCACCGATTATTGCGCTCTTCCGCCGCGAAGAGTAATGCTCTCCCGCAAATTCAATGGTGCTAGACATAACTTTCGAATTTTCACTGAAAAATACCTACAAATATTTTCCCTCGGATGGTATATACAGGAGCATGTTAAATAAACGCTCCTCCCTTCGTACGAACGTAAGCGACGTTGGTGGCTTTGTACAGTATACGTAACACTTTTCACGATTTTTCAATTAAATGTTTACGATAAAAAAATATTTGAAACAAAAGTCGATCAGTTTTCGATTGGCTATACATTGCAATAAAAAAAGTTCGAAAATGTTGTTTTTAATTATTGCCAAGGCCACCTTCGTTTCTTTTAAATGGTACTTCAAGGTCATGCGAAGGTCATGGTATACTAGGTCGTTGAATTCGTCTTGATACAGGCTATAATACTGTTAAGTCAAAAATACCAAGTGCCATTTTAAAAAATGAAGGTGGCCATGACAATACTAAAACAAAAAATTCTAATTTTTTTATTACAATGTATAGCCTATCAAAAACTGATCAACTTATGTTGAAAATATTTTTTTCTACAAACACCCTGTATAATCTCAAAAGCAGGACAAAAGGTGACAAATAATTCTTATACGAATATTTAGAGGAGGCTAATAAATATTGAAAATCGATCATCTCAGCTTTGAATGTTCGCACTAACTAAAATAATTATTGAATGTCATAAATGTCTTCCTCCTTGCAGCCCATAGGCCCTTAGAATGTTACAGAATGAATTGAGTAAAACTCGATGTTAAAATGTTGACTCTCTGACAAAACGTTTGCATTGTTGCTCCGCGCGGGCCACTAAACCACGGTCCAGGAAAAATGGCGAAACGACCGGGAAGAACGCTGGAGAAAAAGGAGAAGAAGAGACCGAGAAAGAGGAAGGTATAAAATAAGAGGAGCGGAAGCATTAGTACTATTGCCATACTATTACTCGCGCCCCTCTTAATAGCTCGGCCATTAAAGATAATGAACGTAAATTATGCGTAACGGAGCACAGTTAAAAAGGTCGCCTGCGTCTACCGCAAAAGGCACAGCCGCCTCTAAACCGACTCTATGTTCCACCGAACGGTTCCGCATGGCGGGTCACGTGCCGCGGAAGAAGTAGATCGGAATGAAGAATTTATTGTCATGGTTTGTATCTGGTCGCTGGAGACTGTGCGGAGAAAATTCGAAGCGAGACCAGCAGCTAAAACGCTGTTCCATGACCAATTGTTGTGCAGACTCTGAGGCTACGGATTGGAGCAGCATGCTATGCTAACATTGCTAAGTATCCTGCTACTCTGACAAGCATGAGAATCAAGAAATTGTATACAAAAATTACGGAGTTGTCTCCTTTTCGTTTACTATTGAGATGTGAACCTCATTATTGCACAAATTCGACTGAAATTTTTAGAATAGTTTTATTCCAGTCCGCATTGATTGAAGCAATTTACTAAATGTAATTAATAATGTACTACAATTTCCAACTATTATTAACCGCGTTTAGCTTGTAGCAAGGAACACCGCATCTAGAAATGAATTGTTGATATATAATAGCTTATTGACCTAGCTATCTGTAATTAATTTACTGCCCGCTAACTACGAGCATACATTACAACCACGTACTAATTTACTTCTGATTGAAGCTAGTACTCGTACGAGACTTTCCCGGCATTAACAAGAGAATGTAACTGCACAACGCAGCTGCACTTGTTGCACAACATCCGACGCCTGTAAACATAAATATCTATATTCGGACAACACGATTTAAACTCTAGAACAAAATTAGACCATCGAGCTGGGAGGAAAGGAAGAAACTTCCGTGGAGGAGGATGAAATCAACAACCGTTGAAACATTGATAGCGTTTCTTTTGTTATCATCCGTTTCCGCGGAGATAGGTAAAAAGAGACGAGGAGACGCACAATGATGCAATCACAGGGATAAATTGGGGCACGCGACAAAGCCTCCGCACCTCTCCCTGTCTGTCTACGAGTTAGCGGAGACCCGTGTATGCCAGATGAACGATCGTGGAAAATTTGTCCTCGCGAGGCTACAGCGTTTCGAACAACACATTTTCCTCCGCATTTGCCGATATAACTCAAGGAAATCTGGCACGGACGTGAGGCGAATATATCCTGCCGCATAGACGCGAGAATCAGTATATTATACACGCCCTCGCTCTCCACCGATCTCCCATTCTCGTCGATTTCGTTCACGATCGCGAACGAAACGCTCCGCTTTTCGCGCACCTTTCCAGTTTAGCTGCCATCTAGCATGCATGCGTACAGTAATGATACGAAACGTCGCTTAAGTTTGATTAAATAGAAGGAGAAGAAAGACATACTTGTGGCACTGCAATTGATTTAGACATAGCCAAGAAAAATATTAATTTTGCAACTTAATATCTGTGTTATTGGGTATTGAAGGAAATTCCAAGGTGCCAAACAGCACATAATTTAATGTGTACATAGCTTTTTCTTTGGTCGACATATAGAGGTCGTATGAAGGTCAACTTTGTTTGTTCGTGTACTATTCAGAAGAATTATTTCCGCTTGAGAAACTCGCGCACAGCCAGGCTAATAATAATTAAGATACGGAGCGACGAAGTCTGCAGAGGAGTATTTAGCGGAAATTCCTCGCTACTTCTTCCCAGGTCCTGTGACACATTGTTGCCATCACGTAGGGACGGAGGGGTGGTAACAATGGCGCATGTTATGTCATCAAGATTATGACTCGCTTCTAGCCAGAACCTTCAAAAGGGCCCTGATTAGCGTAACGTTTGCGAATTGCTGGCGCGGAACGATGCAAAACGTAGCCTGTCCTGAAAGCTAATATTATTAGCAGCACAATAGAGTCTCGATTATCCGACTAGGTCGGAGCCACTGCACAAGGAATGCCGTCGAATAAAGTTTACCCTTTGACGTGTTCCCATCGCGAGAACATCGGCTGAATGGAGAGTTACCAAAGCATATGCACATTATGAACTTTACACGCTGCGATATTACTTATCGCTGGAAGATCGTTCGATGCTTTCCGTCCGGGGCAAACGATGCGTTTCATTTTCGTAATAAAACCGGGCACCCATAAAGGAGAAATTTCGCAAATAGATCGAGGGCCCCCTGGGTAGCTATGACGCTCGCTGCAAATACTGCGCTTTGAATGCATTAGACAGGCTGCATTGAACAGGTTCTTTAGAACGTACATAACATTCGATGCTCCCAAATTGAATATAGTCCACAAGCAGCAATAGAAAAAGGTATTCCTTTAATTTCCATTAGGTATACACATTTATTTCTCGTGTAAATAATTTTGTATGCATATTCTCCCTAGCCAGTAACTTCCAATATGGTGTATAACAAAAGGTGGGTGGTTTAAAATCGGAAAAAATGAAATTTCTAAAATAAATATTTTGAAACAAGATTTAATATGAGCGTCATCATATTCGTCATCAATAAAATTACTCCAGTTACACGTAAGATTTTATTTAAAAATGGGAGAATAAATAAGATCATAAAACGACGAATTTTGGCCATTTCGCGAAATGGTTCAACGCGTCGGCAATCGAGGAATCGTGATATATCGCGTACCGTTATGAGTCTCTCGCATAATTCGCCGTTGCTATCCTCGAATTAGAATTCCAGCCTAGGGCTAAGCAACGATCGGATGCATCTAAATGGTAATGGGTCCTTGTCACGCGAAAGAACCGAAGAGTGCGCCAGGTGGCGTGTATCCATCATGGATCCGCGAAACATTAGCGAATATTGAGTATCGCCGTGCGCATAATACGCAGAAGCCCGCCGGTGACGGTCCGTCAATTATCCTCTGTAAAAGAAAACACGTGAAAATACTCTCGGACAGAAAGGTTTTGCCCGCAGTTCCTCGAGAGCCATTTGCCTGTCGCGATAGAAACGACGACGATGAATATGTATAAGAGAGCCTCGCCGCGTGGAAAGGACACGCGTTCAACGCGGTTCGATGATCCTGCGAGCAGAAAATAGCCGCGGAACGATGCCCGATGCACGATCATTTTATGACGGTGCTCGCTCGTAACAGCTGGTCCAATTGGTAAATAATTGGGCACCAGCCTGGGACGGCCGTAGCAAGTAACAAAAAGATGCGCACCATCCCTCTAGAGTCTGGACTAATGGTGTACCGAGAATTTTCACCTTTTTGTCCACCTTTTCATGGGATTTTATGGCCGACGCAATTTTGATCTTCTAGCTTCGGCTGTCTCTGCGACGCGTTGTTAATTGTTCAGGTAAGAATCTTAACAAGTCATTTTTTCAATTTAAACTCCGTAAGGAGAAAAATTTTCCAATGTTTTCAGAGACGTAGCACTTTCGACAAAAACGTGTTTTCAGTTTCCCACCCGCTACATCGTGCGAGAACGTCTTACAACTTCCTACACTTCTTGTTTGGAGAAAATGAATGATGGATTGCGAAAGTGTGCTGAAGAGGCTTCGAGCTTTAAAACGTTAGTTTAAATATCGAGAATATGCCTAAAATTCAGATACACTGAAAATGCAGCCAACAGTAGTACTTGTATAGAAACGAAAATTATTTTTTAAACAGGAGGTAGTAATTATAATAGTGTGGGAAGGTAGGGCTCTTTCAAGTGAAAACTGATCTGTTTCATAGGGTGTTCGATATTCCCGTCGCACGCTTTGGGGATAGAACATAAATCGCTGTCGGTGAGCAGAACAAAAATGTTTCGCGGGACTATTAAGCCGTCGAGGCGTTATCGGTTAATTACATCGCGCATTATTCCGCGGTATCTGGCGCGCAATCGAAGTCAAAGTTACACGCCTTCCCTCGGCGTCGATCCTCGCGGGTTCTAACTTTTTGCAGTCGTAACAAGCGATTCGCGGATTAAGCCGGATTCTCGGAGGGCCTTGATAACATCGCGAATCCTCTCTTCCGTTCCGTACCGTTCCCCGTGTCCCGGCCGAAAGTAAGTAAGGGGCGAAGGTTAAGGAGCGATAAGATCAACGGAATTCCGCCCCTCGTCGATATTTCTCGCGGACGCGCCTATTACGGATCCCTCTCCTTTGGAACGCGAATGCTTCGGACTTCTTTATCAGCCGAGTCTCTCCCATCTTTCTGTCTCTCTCACTTGCTCACCCTCCTTTTCCTCTTCGTATTTCCGTTATCTAATGTTTATGGAGGAGCTGATCCGCTGTATTGCTGCACTCGATCACCCTTTAAACGCAGCCACCCTATTCTCGTTTGACTGTTTAACCTGTTTAACTTATTCATCTTAATGCTTAAATTAAAAATTAAGAAATTTCCTATCTGAATCATATCTAGACTGCGGATCATGCAAAATAGATATTGTCAAAGTCCATTGGGGGGGCAAAAATTAAATGGAAAATAATAAAACAACTGCAACTAGTAGATCTGTCTAGTGTTTCTAAATATGAGGATTCAACACCAGGATAAAATTACAAGGATAATAAATCTCATAGGTATCAGATTTCCACCGGAGATTGCGAACGAAATTTAATAAACGACCATTCGGAATTGCCAAGCGAGCCAAAGTGAAAAGCTAAAGCGAAATAAACGGGGAAGAAAGATTACGCGGAGAAGAAGACGAAGAAGAGGAAGATGATTTTGCGTTTGAACTTGGTGAATCTTTGTATCGAGATAGACAGTCTCTCTCACCAGACGCTTCTATTATGTCCGCGATGAAAAGTTGAAGCAGAGCCCATAAATCTTAGCACACTTGTATGAAGGCTAAAGCTTCGAAAGGGGCTGCTGAATGCAGCGAAAAAGATTAAGAAAATCACGTTCTCGGCCACGACCCCTATTTAACCGTCAGCAGGAAAGTTGGATAGCCTAGGTGGGCGTGCAAGTAAATAACAAGCAAGAAGAGATATAGTTGCGCGACGGAGGCCGTAATTAAAATCGGCTGGTATTTACTCGGGGGTAATGAAGGGGCAAACACACAGTTTGTCTCCGTAGCTACCCGCTGCCTCACGATTTGCTCATAGGTAGGACCCAACGAGGGTTTCGAGCACGAACAACACAGCACCGACACTGACATCGCTCGCTGCCATTCACCTATTGCCTCACGAAACCTGGCAATTCGAACCGAAGACAATCTGAACTGAGAAAACACTGCGATCGCCATTGAAACCTTCGACAAACTACGAATCCTTCCGTGGAATAACAGTTTAACTCTTCAGTGGACCTTCAAATTGTAGATTCAAAAATGCCATGATTCGATTAAATGATATTTAATATTCGTCTATATCGAAATAGAAAATAAATTCGCAGTGACGAACGGGGACATATTTTAAAAAATTGCTATATCTAAAGATGAATTAAAAACGCCGGCAAAAATAATATTTTCAAAGACCTTCGTTCGGGGAAAATTGAAATTTTATATTTCATGCCGCTCGACAGCGTCGTCAATTTGCGATTTATAATTAACTTTTTTAATCGCGTTTCCACCTGTGAGCTACACAACTTTTCTTTCTGGACGATAATCTGTTTGATGAAATTTCATTACGAGTTTAACTAACAATTTTCAAGCAGAAAATTCATCAAATTTCACTGGCATAGAGTTTTCAATTAATCTCGTTTGTGAAGGAAATAACTGTTGAAACACAGTAGTCTCTCGTGTAGGATACGACCCTTGTCACGATATTTATTTATAAAAATCCAGGGAAAGTGTTAATCGAATTTTTTATAGGTTCTCGTAATATCCAATGGGAGTAAATAGAGAAAATCATTATTATAGGAACAACTTTCTAGCTCCTGTTTCTTGCAATTGACGACCGAACATTTTCTTCGATCGAACATTTGAGCAGAATAGTTCTCTAAAAACGAAAATTTATTTCGATCCCTGATAAAAACACGATCAGCTCCACCCATTTGGCGTTTTATACAAAACAAACTGATGCGATTGGCGAAAGACGAATGTTACGGATCCAGTGTCGGTATATCCGGCAGTTTGTCAGCTCGGGCAAATTTGTATCCTCATTATCGACTGTCGCGCTTCTCCCTCAATCGAAGGAATTTCCCTTCGAGATTTCCATAGCCCTTTTCACATCTGCCCCACTCGCGGTGATGTGTATAGACGAGAGCGGCGTGTGGAACAGACGATAGAAGATTTATAGTGTCGCTTACGGGGTGGTACGCCCTCTTCAGGGGGGAGGCAGGCCACGATCAAAAATAACAGCAGCCTTTTCGACCGGTATCAATTTCCCTCGCGATAAGGGATCAGGTAAATCGTGGTTATTTCGTCTCGGGGCTGCGGTAAATCCTGCACGTGCGTGCCACCGGAGCGTACACGAGCTTCGTACACGCACGCATGAACGCCTGGGATCGAGTTCCCCGGAAATGAATGCTGTAATTAGGATTCGAAGGAATTACGGGCCGGGAAATTGCTGGCTTGGCGAAAAATAGATTTTTGAGATAGGTAAATAGATATAAACATCCTCAGTTTATCAAATGACGCAGAATCGGTTTCATAAAATGGCAAGAACCATTTTTCAAAGATGAAAGAGTATTTTGTTGTCAGAAATTATTAAAAATAATGTCAAGAAAGTAAACATTGGCATTTTTAGAAATCCTTAGAATATTTTAGCCTTTCGATACAGAAATTATTCAGAACATGAAAATCTGCAGTTTATCTTTATCTCCATCATGCACCTTTTGCGACCCTGACGCTTTAATATCAACGTTAAAAATAATGTTGCATCGACTTCCAGAGAACTTCATCTTAGCACTGTCAATAGGATGCGAGGCAATCTAAGAGCAATGTTTAAATAAGTGTGAAGATGTTATTTTTTACGGTGGATTCTCATAGTCGGCGCGTTCACGGAACCATGTGTTACGCGTCACTTTAAATAACGGCCGTGTTATTTTCACGTATCCTTGGCGACGCTCGATTTCATTCTCATTCTCTGTACTTATGCTAACACGACCGTTTACTGTCTAATAAGAGCCGCCTAGGGACACGACGCGACGCCTGTCCTTTTTCTCTCGTATTATAGGGCCGTGTAAAGTACCACCGGTCTTTAATGCAAATCGAGCCAAAGAGTTCGCCGCAATTGGTCCCGACGCCGCGTCGCGTCCGGCGAAGGATGGGAAATAATTAGAGTGTACGTCGCACCGACAATTTTGCACTTTTAATTCTTTGTACGCGTTTCGCGGCACATTTGCATCTGTTAAAAGGGTCGGGGCACGAGCCTTTTTCTTCCGCGGTCAGCAGCGCCGGGCGGTTGTAATTTTTTCGAGAATGTACGGTATCGCGTTTCTGTAATTTCCCGTGGAACCGAGCTCACAATAAGAACAGTTTTTATCATCATATTCCAACGTCGTGCACGCTGTCTCACGGTTCGCAATTTTTTCGGTCGCGGCTGAATGTAGTTTTATTCTCCGGAGGATTTAATATCCTTCAAGAAATATTCGTGCAAATATTCTAATGGCATTTTCTGTCCTTTTTTTTTTTTAATCAATATGTAGTTGAGAAATGTACCAGAAGAATTATTTTATTTTCTGAATGGTTATACACAATGTTTTTTTTTTGTCTTTACACATATTAGTAATGACAGTATGTTTTCTCTCAAAGAGAATGTACAAATGTCTGGAGAAATATCTGAAGAAACAATTTCAGGTGTGTCGCAAACCACTTGATTAATCAAGAAGTGGAGTGAATTGAAACAATGACTGAGCATGTAACTATTTAGTAAGACAGTGAGTGTAATATAATTTTTCATTGTGCCGGATGAGTCAAAATGATTTGCTCTAAATTGAGGTACATATTTAAACAAAACTTGTACAAAATCTAAACAAATGCAATTTTGTCATTATTGTGAGGCAATGTATGCCAATTGCGTTTAGTACTCAGTAGTTCTAGTGTTAACAGGATTGAATATTATACAGTATTATCGACTGGTACGTAGATAAGGGTAGCAGCACTACTGACTCATCTCGGTATTAGCTTTATTTTAAGGCGCCGTATTCTCTGCGCTGAATCTAATAGATGATTACCAAGAATTTTAATTAACTTGGCCGGCTGAAATTACACCCTGAAAATAATTAGCAGACAGCTCATTCGAGTTCAGAGCCCTCTTACGTCCATAACGAGCGGCGAATAGTATTGTATTCTGAAGCTGGCTAAATCCCTGCTGGATTGATAGATAAAGAACTTCTATTTTATACTTACCACGCTTTTTCCTTTAATGTTCCTATTAAATCATAAAAATGCTAAAGAAATTATAGAGATCAGTCGGGGCAATTAATGGAAGTACATAAAAATTTGCATCTAGAAACAACAGCGTTATTAACAGTATCATTATCAAGCCGAATAAAGTTTGTTCAGAAAAATTATGGGAATCGTTAAGAAAAGTTGTGCAAGTTATCTTGTTTCATTTTTTTCCTGATTACAGGGCTACAAAGTTTTAATAGAGTGCCATTAATGATACTCTGTAAATATAGAAGCAAAATATATATATATATCGTTGTTTTAAATTGCCGCGAATACGAAGCACAATTCCGCCTTTGTATCATGCGTAAATGTGGCGTGAATGGCTAGCCGACTTAGATTCATACGCGATTTTCAGTCCGAAGAAATAAGAAATACGCGGACAGAGACGAATGGCGCATTCTGCATTCGTAGTACACGTGTATTCGCGTCGTATCGGTCCCGAGCATGAATTCGCGACTGCGCGCACCGTTGTGTTGCTGGAGATTTTACTATACTAACCTTTACATTTTCAAACAATCATGTAAAACTTAAACACTTAAAAACAGACTAAGACTTCACATTGAAAGTAAATTCCTGGGCATCAATGCAATTCACAGATTCTTCCAAATTTTTAACACGAAACCTACCAAATGACCGACTTTTTGTATTTTATTTCACAATTATTAAAATTCTTTATTCCAGCACATATTGTGCACTAAAGATAAAATATAAATAAATCCAGTCCTGTCATTTTTATAAGCTAAACCATTTCACTTTTAGAGCTTGGTAAGTGTAGTGTGAATAAATCTCATTCTCCTTGAAATGTGAAACAGATCCCCACCACCTTGGCATCGTTTAATCCGATCTTTTTAAATTGAACAACATCTCCACATTACATTCTGTGACGAACCATATCTCGAATATACATAAGCAATATTAAGTAAAACCAATTACTGCCTACCATCAACAATCGCCGAGATAATAAGATACTTGACTGATTGATTGATTGTGTGTTAGAAAGTCGCAGCACAAAAGTGATTACCGGATCGAAGATGAATCTCTAGACAAAACGTACGACCAGTCAAGTCATAAATCTAGTCTCACCCAACAGTGAGCATCGTCAGCTAATCCCCAGTCTCATAATTTATAATGAATGAAGACTGTCCAGCATATGCTTACGAAGATAATAAGCGGCTGCAACGGGACAGCGGGACTATTTCAACTTAAAATATCAAAATTCTCATTTAATTACTCGACGTCTGACAACTGAATTAAATGTGCAGCTGTTACATTAAGAACGGCAAAAAGATTAACATGACCGGAAGAAATATCACCAGAAATATATTAACAAGATCACTAAATCAGAAAATCGTGCTGAAGATCATCACTCATACAGTTATAAGAACGGAAGGAAGGTTAAAAATTTATTTTGGAAAGATGCAGGCTTTAGATCCGTAGATCTTCGGGGAGTGGAGATTTTCGCTGGGTAGTCCGAGACGGTACGAAATCCCATCTTTACGTTGACCGGAACGGAATTCGAGTAACGGCGGCCAAATTCGACGGCTTTAACGAAGAGCCGAAATTGGCTCGTAAGCAGACAATTGGACATCGGCCATTCCGTTGAGCGACAGTCGCAGATGCGGCAAAAAGACGCACAATTACGCTTCGCGTACGATGTCGCATCGTGAATAATAGTCGGCCGCGAACCAAACCATCTCTTCCTCCTCGCGCCGCGCACAAGACAGCCACCATCGTCGCGGCTAACTCTTCTAGGAAATCCAAGCAGGCCCGAAACTGGCACAAGGTTCGGAATAGCCATTTTATGACACCGTTATTGCGGCAATTGTTTAACTCTTACTCAGTACAGTTGCTCCCGTCGGTTTTACTGCGTGAATTTCTGACGTGTCCCGACATGGGCCGCGTCGCTGCGCCCACCAACAATTTACATCCCCCAATGAAACTCGACACCCGGACAGCTACGGCGCTGGGAAAGCCGACTTTTAACGTTTCAAAGTGGTTCCACGTTTTTACTAGCCGTTGGAGTACGAATTATGGTGTCTAGGGCTGAGAGAATTCGAGGTCGAAGACCGAACTGTTTCCATGGGAAAATTGTTTTCGTAAATGGTTACGTGGTCTTCATAGTATCATCGCATAGTTTTATGCTACACATCAAAATTTAATTCATGATTAATGCTCTAAATGCATATCTGCGTTTAAGTTAATAGACTTCTCGTCGAAGCTGCTCGTGGAGCAGCGTAAGGGGTTAAGGGGGTAGTATAGGCTCGATTTGTAACTAGAAAGGGACTAGAATCTTACTAGAAAAATGGCTCGAAGCGTGGGTTTGCGCGAATCGGTTGTTTGTCCTTATTTGAGCTAATTGTGGGCAGGGTGAGGACTCATTTGAAAGAGGAAGGTTCATCACACACGGGTCTGGTCATGATTTCAACGAGATTATGTTTATATCTAATAATATGAGTGTCCAAAGTAGAGTAAAAATCTAGGAAAAAACCAGCAGATTTCAATGCATTTTTCTGTCTCCAAAAGACTTTTTGAATGAGCCCTCACCCAGCCCACAATTAGCTCAAATAAGGACAAACAACCGATTCGCGCAAACCCACGTTTCGAGCCATTTTTCTAGTAAGATTCTAGTCCCTTTCTAGTTACAAATCGAGCCTATACTACCCCCTTAAATGTCAGCATGCAATGCAGTGGGATTCGGGCCACTCGACGTAAATCGCCTTCTGAGTCAATAATTCGACGATTCGTTCGGATGCGAGCAACTTTCCATGGGAAACGACGCTTAACCATCGTGGGTCGGAAGATCGGGGTTTAGTGGGCGACCAGTTTGGATGCGGACCCGATGGTGGTTCCTGGTGCTCGTGCTCGCAGGATCAGGACCGGGAGAGCATGTTTATGTGAGTCCCGATGCACGCTCGGCCGAGCCGAGCCGAGCTGGCTGGCTGCGCCCGCCTACATCAGTCGTTCTCCCAAACGAATTGCAAACTCGCGGCTCCTCGTCAGAATTGCAAATGCCACACGCCGGGGGTATATTTTAAAACGAGTGCTTCCCGATAATAGCTCCGGCCCCGGAATTTCATCGGCACGGAACCTCGCGCGTCGTCGTCGTCGACGTTTCGCGTTTTGCACCGAAACCGAGCAGTCCCATCGAACTCGCCGAGCTAATCGCGTCGCGAAAACTGGAAAACTTGTTTCCCGATTTCACGCTCGTCGTCTTTCCCGCGGCAACGCAACGAGAACGAAGCCCACGGGCCTTTACAAACCGCCATGTCATTGCTTTTAATTATTCATGTAGACTGCCTCGTAACCGGCACGTTCGCCACGCGAGCACGACCGTTCTACGTGAAATATAGGACGAAGATGAGAATACATTTCGCTTTTCAGAGGAGAACGCTTTTCGCGAATTCGATTCGCAACATTCGTGTGATTAATACGTTCCGTGCGCAACGCTTTCTGCCAGCCTTTTCGAAACATCTGGTGAAACATACCTTGCGTTTCTGACGTTGTTCTAGGACAACAATATTTTTGAGGGAGATGCCATTTCGGACGAAGCAAGTGGAAGTTTCGAGCTGTAGAATGAGCCTAGATAGATTGCTCTACGATTTTTCTTCGCACAGTTAGAACAAATTAATGCAATCCGTGCAGACGTAGATATTGAGTTTTTTTAAATGTTGAAATTCCCTTATTGTTCAACCGTTCAGATAGATACAGGGTGTCCCAGCTAACTTGACCACCTTGAATATCTCGCTTAGTTTTAGAAATAGAAAAGAAACGTTATAGGACAATATTAACCTAACCGAAGGGGCAATTGAAGTTGTCATTGGAGAGGACTTCACAAATTGATGACCTTGATATCTAGAAAAAAAATGACCTTGTGAAAAGTTTTTTCCCAATCATTATATTGCTCCTTCGGTTAGGTTAATATTGTCCTGTGACGTTTTTCTTTTCTATTACTAATACTAAGCGAGATATTCAAAGTGGTCAAGTTATCTGGGACATCCTGTACATATATATAACCTTTTACAGTATGTAACAATACTTTTATAATTGCATACAATATATGTAACCTTGTAACCTTTTAATCACGACCCCAAATTGACGAATTTCCGGGTTGTACGGCCCAGTAACGAGAAACGTGGGACGCGATTTATTTTGTCCAGGGGCGTTGGGCAAATATGTCGCGGGCTAAGGTGTGCATACAAGGCGGCGCATTAAACGCGCCGTGTATAGAGTGGATCAAACAAGCCGGGGGAGTAACAGCGGCCTGCAAGCGACGAGGGTTATTTAGCATCTTCGCCAGCCGGATCAGTCTTTTCCACGCGAATTATACCGTTGACTGTTTATACACTTCCGACGAGAGACCATCCATGCGACCGACTTCTTCAAAGTGGTGCCGTTAATTTTAATGAAGAAGTACCGGCTCCCTTCAGCGCAGGACGTAGCAGCAGCAGCCAGCAGCACCCTTCAAAGCCCTGACCTCGCTTTACTTAGCCGACGTAACTCTTTTTCGTAACCCCGGTGGCCCCCGGCCTCTTCTTCTGTGAGCACCCGGACCGCTCTGTGTACACCTGGGTGTGAACGCTCGCCGAATTTCCTCTTTTTCTCTATCCCCACTTCGAGACCGAGGTCCTCTCCTCTTCCTCTCAACGTCAAAACGCCCGAAATTGGACGACGGCCAAAAGCGGCCGACCACCACCCCAGGAGAGACCCTGTTCCTCCTTTTTCTCCTCTCTCTTCCGTCCTCCTTACACGGACCCTTTCCCCAAACCTCATCCTCCTCGTTCTCCTCCCCCATCGCTCTTCCGTTCCTCCCTCTCTCGCTCCCTCTTTCTTCCCCTTTTGTCCCCGGCTATCAATTTATCCTTCCATTGCCGACCTCCTACATTCTTCCACTTATTCTTCTCCCAGGCTTCCGATACGGGCAGCCAACCGCGGATAAATTATTGTTTGCTCTGTAGAACGCGCCGTTTCGCCAGCATGCTTAGCGTTTGTTAATAATATCTATCCGGAATACCATGCACGCTCCGAGGAGCAAACGTCGATGCGAATGCTGGTCAGAGGACTTTCGCGAAAATCAATGCTAATGGCTATGCCAGGAATTTCTGGTCTCTACGGTCAGAAAGTAACTAGGACTACATTCGGAGATGATTGTTGGGCGATAGTTGGCGCTAACACGCTTCGTTTGTCCCGTTACGATCAGCTAACGGTTCGCAGAAGTGCACTATCGAAGAGACAGGGTTCCAATGGGACGAATAGTATTGCCAAAATTCTAGAGGTACTATTAAGGCATTCAAACTTGAAATTGATTCAGTCAGAATTTTGTATATAAAAACGTACAAACTCTGTTAAGGGTATACGAAAAGAATTGAAATATACCATCGAGTTCAGAATGTAGAGTTAATAATATATGGAATTTAGATTTATCCGGGGGTTTGCTTATCTCCCGCACAAGCGAGACTCCTGCGGGATTAAATATTTTCCGGTAGAATATTTCTTCGTTTATTCCCGGCGTTTCATTAACCTAATCGCGCGGCAACGAACGCGGGATTTAACTTGATTTTAGTTAATGCACAACTTACATCCGCCACTATGTCGCATTAGGTAGAAAAGAAAGAAAACCGAGCGGCGCAGCGCGGCGGCGCTGCAGGGGCGCTTCAGACAGGAATAAAAATTTGTGCGGCCAGAAATAAAGGACTGATGTAAATTTAAAGGGCGGTATATTGGAGCATGGCCTTTTTTCCGTGAACCGACGCGACGGGCCGCGTTAAAATTTATACGACACACGTTTTCATCGGAGAATATCGAACGAACCTCGACACGAACCGGGACCAGGCCTGTTCCTTTCTACTTTTTTATTATTTTTTTTTCAGTGACACTTTATTTTCGATAGAAAATTTAATACCAGTGCGCCGGTGACGCGCGCCTGCAAAACAAAGCGGATTTTAATTATGGTGTTACCACCCCCCCACCCCCCAGGAAAACTTTACTAAAACATGCAGCGTAGCGGTCGGCCCGGTACAGATGACACGAACATCATTTAACTTTGGCTAGTTCGTTTTTTCGGGTGGAGCGCCGCAAAAAATTGTACTCCCTCTGGTTCATAATTGTTGCACTGTACTGCGAAAATTGTACCGTCCTGTAAATATTAATTTTCTGCTAGCAAAAAGTGGAAACCGCGTCGTTTACTCTCTTCCTCTGGAATATTTTGTAAATAGTTAGGTATAACCTAAGTGATATGTAATTATCCCAGACCGTGTCTGCAACCAGACGCAATTATCTTCGTAGAATTGTTCGCATAGATCATCAAGTAAATTAATCCTTCTACCATCTGGACGAATCTCGTTAGAATCCATGTTAAAAAAGCTACTCTATTTTGAAGGGCGTACTTTGTGAACCTACTGTATTTCCAGCATTCCTGCAGAAATATCATAATCTATCAGAGCCAATGCGGGGTCAATGATAATGGAACATAGGCCGACAACTGTTCTTCAGAGGAGCGAGTTCTCTCAGAGGAGCCGGGCACCGCGGCGTGAAATTGAAGCGGAACGCACAAGAAAATCCAGTCGGGAGAAAATCGGCCGCAGCCGTCTCCATCTCCATCAGCGAGCCGACAATCCCGCAGATATAAAATTCGCGCGTAGGCCAGGCGGATTCGTCGAAATCAGAGAAGGATTTGTCGCGCGGACGGCACAGCAGAGCGTAGCCGTTATGAAAATACAAAAAGGGGTTGCTCTCTCCCTCTCACTCTCTCTCTGGCGGATAGCCGGGTTCGAGAGGGCAGATGAGACGAGAAACGCAATGCATTTCAATAAAATTCCCCATATATATTCGAGATCGACTAAAGGTTTAGACGAAAGCGACTCGAACGAAAGGTGCAGCGCACCGGAATATTGAGTCTGGCTTACGGGCGTAAACGTAGCCCCGTTTTTCCGTTTCTCCAACCCCCGCAACACAGCCGCGAGATATCCCGATACGTATGAAAAGACATTCGCACGCGGGAAAAGACGGCACGGCGAGGCACAGCGAGGCGCGGCCCCACCTCCGCGCCGAAAGCCGGTGAAGAGAAGAAAATACGCGTCCGAAAAATAAAATATTCCCCGTGACTCACTGCCGCGGAAAATAGAATTTTCGATACGTCAAACGCACAAAACAGTGCATCGTTCATCGATCCCCGTCGCGGCGCGGCGCCCCGGTCTCGCGTCTCTTTCAGCCTGTTATTTCTGCTCCGCGGGCTCCGACCAAGGAACGGGCTCTGCGAGCCTGATAAACCTTTCTTCGGTCGCGACGTTATGGAAAATAAATATCTGCGAAGATGCTCAGGCTGATGGGAAATAAATGGCCGTTTGGGACCGTGCCCGGATCACCGCTCCCCGCCGAGAGATCGTTGATTTCGACGGTTTTGTGCCGTAATGGCGAGCTTTTAATCCTTCCGGCGAGCTGCGCGTGTCGCTGTGTGGCATGTCTATGCGGTATATTCTACTGTTTTTAGTTTGCTTCAGTATTTACTACTAGCTCTGGTCAGTGACTGTGACAATAATCAACGTTGCAACATGGGAGACTGTTTTTAACCGACTTCGAAAAAGGAGGAGGTTACTCAATTCGATCTGTATGTGCCTTTTTTTTCGCTTTTTTTTCTATGTATGTTCACCGATTACGTCGAGATGGATGGACCAATCGGAACGAAACCTTTTGCATCTTGTAGAGTATGTTCCCGGGATGGTCCCCCGTGCAAAAAAATTTTACATTTCTCTATTAATTACGATTTTATTTGCGAAAATGTAGGGTGGTGATACTGTCGTGAACTCCGCTGAATGTTAGACATTAGGAACAGTAACGACGCGACGTCGTTACCGTTATCGATTGCCGCTTTCAGATATTTATAAATTACGATTTGGAATGTGACGGCTGACAGAGATAAAAAAGTGTGAAATAAAAAAAGCTTTTTAAAAAAAAATTAAACCGACTTCGAAAAAACGCACTAAAAAGAATGAAATAATTTCCATTTAATTTATGTGAATACAACACACAAACTTAAATACAATACAATCTTTTCGGAGGCGGCGCAAATATATTAGTATTTAGAAGAATTTAAGGATTTTCGTAATTTCCAGTGTCGAAAATTTTCAATTTTGCGCCGCCTCCGAAAAGATTGTATTGTATTTAAGTTCGTGTGTATTCACACATAAATTAAATGGAAATCATTTCATTCTTTTTAGTGCGTTTTTTCGAAGTCGGTTTAATTTTCTTTTTTAAAGTTTTTTTTTATCGAAACTATTCCAGAAATGTTACTGTAAAGTAACAATTTTGTCTGGGAAATTCTTTCTTACACAACGCATAATTTAGGAGTTATTCGAGGCGATCAAGTTAGGTGAACCTCGTCCAGAACTACCCCGAATAAAAAATCGAGGATTTGGTTTCTGGGAGTGTAGCAGAGAACCGGAAATGCATTCGAGTGCGAACAATCGGAACGATTAGACGGCGATGGAGAGAAGCTCATTCTGTGCGCGCGAGCGTAATGCTTGTATTTCTATACGGGCGGGCGAGATGGAGCCTCGGCTAGAGGTTCCCGGAAACAGCTTCGCCTCGGCTTACACACTGGTGTAACAGCCGTTATAGATAGCACCTGTTACCTTTACTCAAGCTTCAGCATACAACCCTCGCTCCCTCGCCCCGTTTCAATTCGACGGTCCTCTAACTACTCGAACATCGCTTTTACATATCGCGCCACCAGCCCCGTCTCCTCAGACGATACATCCATTCTTTCGTCGACACGTATCCGGCCGTATGGCGTTACACGCGCCGATGCCGGGCGAAATTTTAGAACGTCTAGTTTGTTCAGCATCATGCGCGATAACGTCGTTTCGAAATTCTACTCGCGGACCAATCGATACGAGCAACGAACGCACACGATGTTCCACTCAAAACGAATTACCTGAATGCTACCCCCTGTCTGCAATAATAAAACTTTTTATTTAACCTGATGATTATTCATCAGATTTGCAATTTTGGTCCCTAAACCTTGAACCCTACAATTTTTTAATTACTGTGAAACTTACTTCCAAGCAGTATTGTATCAAATTTTCGTTATAAATAATTTTCGTCAGAAAATCATCAAAAAAATACAACAAACATAAATTCGTATCAAAAATTACACCTTTCACTGAAATCCAAGCTAAATCGGTAAAGTAAAATTTGAGCGAGCACATTAATAAATTTCGTTTGGTTAAATCCACCGCATATTGTACAACTAAGTGGTTTGAACGGTTCATCGACCACCTAACGCATTCGGAACGAAAAAAATCGGAATGATGCAAGAGGAACTCGAACGAGTTTTGTATTTCGGTGTTATATTAATCCTCCTTTGAATCGGTGTCGGTAGATGCGGCCGGGTCGACAATTCGCGGCGGAAACGCGCGACCCGAAAGTTTTCCGGCCTGCAGAAACGAAATTACTAGAGAGAGAGAGAGGTGGAGAGCGGGGGCTGTAGAGCGTTTCGTGAAAGCCGAGCTCTCGCCGGGGCTCGTTGAAAATTAGATCTTTGTATCTCCGTGAATTATCGAGGTTATCAGGCACGTGTCGGCCTCGGACCAGCGACGCCGCGCCGGTGCTGCGAAAGATAGAGACGCGACGCGCTCTCGTGCGTACGTGTCGCGTTTAGATTGCAAACTGTGCGGCAGCCGAACGTGGCTATTAGAGCGGAAAAAAGTTTTCACGAACTTTCGCACGTTCCCCATTTATTTTCATGAAAACAGTCGGATAGGTAGGGGACCGAAATAAAAAAAAACCGGAAGAAGATGCGACAGCCAGAGAGAGGGAGGGCGAACGCTTTTGAAACAACCGCTGATCAACGAAAGGCAAATGTATCCATGAAATATCTCTGCGACCAGCATTCTTCGCCGTTTCCACTGAATCTTTTCACCCTTTATTTACCTCTTAAAGTGAGAAATGTTGCAATCGAGGCTTTCAGGAAATTACGGATCGATGATGGCTTCCGGTTTCATCAATTCTGTTGATTTTCGTTCAAAATCGAGCACCTCGTGGATTTTGTTGCAATTTCATTTTATAGGCTTTATGTATAAGAACTGCTTCTGATGAAAATGAATTTCTGGCTCTCTCTCTCTGCTCACAATAAAATCATAAAAGTATCTATCTTTTTTAAATTGTTTTTAACAAATTGTTGCTGATTATTACCCGAGTAAGAGCACAGTTTAGAAATAAAATGTGCTTTTCACGCGTTTAACTGTTTACAGACGGAGTCAGAAAATTAGAAAAAAAGAAACGAAAATGAAAAAGGGAGGGAGGGAAAGTTTCAGAAACGTTCGTTGATCAACGAAAGGCAAGCCAACGAACGAAATAGCTGTGCAATGCGCATTCGAACCCATTACGCGAGCGAATTTTTGATTCCCTGTGTGTCGCCCGCGTGCTGTTGCCGCGCGGATGAAACTTTCATGCGGCGAAAAGAGGCGAGTTCGCGTGCCGCGCCCGGTACAGTACGTCAAATGAAAAAAGAATTCGCCGCGCATCTTTCGCGACTTCCTTTCAATGTTTTACATCCGTTCGTTTGGTTCTGGTTTCGGTCCCGTCGCTGTTTATTTAAAACGCGTCCGTCCGCCCGCGCCCGCGAGCGTGCGATCGATGCCACTCGGTCCTCTATCACGTTTATTCAAAGTCGCGCCGTCGATTTTGCTACCCGCAAAACCATGTGTGCAACAAAGCGGCTCTGGAATATTTGACGGGTTCATATTTTAGAGAGCTACTTTCAGCGTACGACCGCAAAGAAAAATGGAAATGTACAGCGTTTGTGTTAACCGTTTAACAAAAAAAAAAAAACAAACATAGAAACTCGCGTGTGCGTGCACTCGATTCTTATGAAATTTGCACGTTGCATAGAATTCGGGGGCATATTTTATACACGGCTTTTTTCGGCAGTTGTTGCCTGCATTCGGGGGCTGGAAATGGCCCTCGAGGTTGCCGCTGTGCGTAACGCATTTTTCAGACAAATGAATTTTGAAAATATGCAAACTGGTTTTTGAAAATGATCTCATTGCTACGCTCCCGAAACTTTGCGAATATCATTGTTATTATTGTTTAGACAAATTCGAGGCCGTTCTCCAAAATGAGCTTTTTGATGCTTTGATGAGTGGACTGTGGACCTTTGTGCAAAATAAAAATTGTTTGTAATAGATTACGAACTACCGTGGACTCTTTTCATTCATCTCGATTCGGGGAAATTATCCGTGTATATTAATGTTTCCCCCACTATCTTTTCAATTTCCTCCCCTCCCCGATTCTGGCTCGCTTGTGTCGTCTTTTTATCTCTCCTTGCGGGTTTGCTATTGCTCCGAATTCGCCAGCATTCTTCCCTCGACAGGCCGAGTTGGATTTCGAGGTCGGATATCGATTTGCCGCGTCGGCATCCTCGAATCCACGGGAATTCCCGTATATCGTACCTACGCGCCATTTCTCGAAAAGTTCGCCGAGACTCATAATTCCATACCATTTTCAGAAAAATTGGCCTCCTTACATTTCCCGGATTGCTGAATTCGAATGTCTCACCGAAAATGCAAAACCGATAGGAACAGTTGGTTTTGCGACATCGTAAAAATCCTGGACATCAATGTTTAAACAAATTGAAGAACTGAACTTTGTTTTCTTCGATTAGACGATCTCATAGCACGGCGAATGGGTTTATCATTTCGAATGAAGGAAAACTGCGGCGTCTAGTGTCGCCAGGCATCATGCGCGCAGTGTGCGAATTTCGGCGGATTCGCGAGCACGCCCGGAACAGCGCGACCGCTTCCGGTGTTACAATATTTACATAGAACAAAGCGTCGCGGTGCTCGAACAAACGGACCATTACGGGCGGGACGACTAACGGTGGAACGATGAAACCGTTATTGATATTGGCCGTTCCGGATTCCGCGAACGTAATCCGCTGCGGAGTAGTAAGGGTGCCGGCGATAAAGGGATCAGGCTCGTTTTTACGAGCTCAAGGGGCACTTTGCGAGGCCACCAGCCAATGTGTAGCCGACCTTAAGTTTTCGCGGAATAGCGGTTCTAACGTACGAGCGAGGCACCGACCGACCAGGCAGACCTGTTCGATAATCGCCTTCGTTGCGGTAGTCCAGGAAACGTTTGCTTCCTCCTGCACCGTGCGACCATGGGGGATCCTGGGCCATACCGATTGTGGAAAGCTTAGGTCTTGTATATTTTACCCCGTACATCCGCGGATCATACCACTTTTTGTTCACGAATTTTCGGACCCCCATTCGGAACGTTAGAATTTTAATCGACGAATTTAACAATTATCATTGGTTAACAGAACCGGGCCGGATTGCATAAATCTGGACGCTAAACTGCGGATTCGGTGCGCTTTTAACGTTCGGGAGTTTATAAAGCTTGTATCAAAATTTGTACTCGGTAAGTAGAATTTACCACCGGAGCATCCAGTGCTTGGTTTAACTCGAGCGAAGCTTATAAGTAAAATAAATGAGGAATTCTTATGTTGGAAGATGCAAGAGTATCTCTCCCGTTAAATAGAGAGTCATAGGATTAGCCTTTCAACTCGCAAACCCAAAAGACGAGATCTAAATACTCCGATCCGGGCATCTCGTTCATCGTCGAGATAAATCGCCTTTTTACACGAACGACTGAACTTAGCTGGAACGTGACCGCGATTCCCCGGCGCAGAAGCAAAGGCAAGTTACAATCCTCTTCTTGGAGAGAGAAAAGAGGGAAGAAAGGGAGTAGCCGGAGTAACGAACGAATTCCGCCGATAGGAAGAGCCCGATAGGAAAATGGAATTTCCTATTAAGTGCTATGCATACGAATTTCCATGAATTCAGATTCCGGATAATCAACACTTAACAAGCAAATGAAACAGCACGGAATGAAGTGACTATCCTTTAGAGGCTGCCGCGTTTAAGGATGTCTTGGAGCGGGGTATTTTTAAGGACAAGCTTCCTATAGCAGAGCGGAATCAAGTAGAACATATACCGTTGAACATTTCCAGCGATATACTGAATATACATAATACGCCAACCATGCAGCAACAATTATTAAACCCAGTATAATGAATCCAGTACGGAATATTCTGGACTGTTCTGTTTTACCATGATGAACCCGGGCGCGGCGCTAAACACAATCGAATGATCGAAAATGCCCGTCGATCGTAGCGGCACGCAGCGCAGGTAGATAACAGCTCGAAAAGGAACAGGCGAGCGTTTCGGTTAAATAATGAAGGGAGCGATAGGGGTTCGGGGACACGGGGTGTACGGGGATCGATACCGTCGGGCGAGGATCGATTATTCCGCGTTTTATCTCCCGTGAAAAATCGCTTATCCGCCGCTTGCGCCCGTAATTGCGGAGCAGCCGGAGCATAGAAACGATCCGCGTATTCGCTTTGGAACATAACCACACCAAACACGTATTCCGCCTGGACCGTTTCTGGACCCAGCCCCCGCGAGCTGCCGGATGGAACGCCAGGATTCGTATAGACGCTTTTACGGCCTGCTTTAGATTATACGCCTGAGATAACGGGCGAAGGAGCGGGAAGCGAGCCTTTATTTGCAGTCGGTGGAAGGTATGCGAATCCGCCCTCCCTCCCTCCCTCCCTCCGTTCCCCCTTCGCCTTTTTCCCGTAATGCGGCCCGGCCCTGGTCTCTCCGGTTAGCCCTTTCCCTTCCGGAACTGCGACTTCTTTCTCTCGTTCCCAAGGTTCGAGAACCGCCAGCCACCACCGTACCTACCCGTGCTCCACCTCGAACTAACTTCGTACCGTGGGGCGATTTATTCCCAGGATGAACGAGGAACAGCCGGAATTGCCGGGTTTTGGATCCACCGTCTATTTTTTCTCCTGCTCAGACTCCCCAGAGAGCCACACCGATCTCCTCCTTCGTTCGTTTCAGACCGGGATGATCGTATCAAACGTGGCTTGGTTGTTTCACTTAAATAGAGCTAGGTATACCGAGGATGCCTCGAAGAGCATACCGTGTCCAGTGGACGGTAAATTGTTAATCATTCATGTCGTTTTTCTTCACTCTTCCGAGCAAAAATCTGTCTAGTTTCGAAGTTTGAGATCTTTCCTGTGTCACAGAATACGTCAAAGTAGTACTTACAATGTTCCTCGAGTTCTCCCAGTGTCCAAGATATTCAACCATATGTGTTTCTCATCCCAACTTTCAGAGTTGCTTTCATCCCCTTGATACGGATGACTGTGAACAGAAAAAGTAAATATCACATGTTGGGTCGGTATATAAATTGTATTTAACAATAAAATATAGATTCCATCGTAATCAATTATACATATGTTCACCGTTATTAACCGTAAAAACTAGCACGAATTAAGGATTATGGGAAATACGGGCACCTTTTAAAAACATTTTAAAATTCGTTCAATTATGAACTGAACGGGTACTTTTATTAGTGAACAATGTGTGGTCCAGCGAAAACAAACAATTAAAAATTGAAACATTGAAAGCATGCATTCATACCAAATTCAATATTGACATGAATTGTGTACTGTTTTACGGATTTCTAAAGCACAGACCTTACAAAGAGATCGCCGCCGTGAAAAGCATGAAAATTAAATTTTTTCAGGCACGTAACAATACCTGATTTGTTCTCTATCTTTTCCAAGAAAACATGGCCACTGCGAAACAACTTGCCACCCGCAATCGGAGCGCCTCGGTTAATCGTCCGCAACGCAACCCCCTAATCCGGGAGGGGTGGAATTTTTGAAAGGAAGCTACCGAGTCACTTGATCCCCGCTGTCGAACAAACTTTCCGCGAGCCATTCGGTTCGCGAGTTGCATGAATATCGTCGAGGAACCTCTCGCCGGAACATCTATTTCCGACGTGGATGCGTGCTTCCCAAACTCTTGCGCGCGGGGATATCGAGCTCTCTCGCTGTATTCGTAACATATGTGTCGTCGGTGGAAACCGGCGCGGATATTCGAGCCACGTAGGAAACCTCTACTTAACTATCCATTAAATACGAGCAACCGCCATCCGGTGTACGGCAACGGAGCAGGCGGGGAGACCAAATCCACGGTAATCTAGGGAAAATTTCATGGCCGGTAAAAACCAGCGTGCTCTCTCCTCTGTAACGATCAATACCGCACGTACGCGCGTAAAACTCTCCGCTGACCAGCCGCAAGGGAGCGACATCCGCCGAAACCACGGCCACGCGATACGACCGGATACGCTCGTAAAGGGTCGTCGGTATGTCCGTTGACGAACGACGAGAAACGTCTTTAATTCGTTGCGGGAACGAATAACTCGGCCTAGTATCGTGTGCGTACTTCCAATTCACGAATTCCTCGATGAATCGAGGTTTATTGGTCGAACAATTCCTCCGGGCTGTAAATCCCGGTTATGTATGCCGCGATGATGTCCGGCTGGACGTCCGCTCCTCTGTTACTAGCTTAGTGCGTAAATTTCGACCGTGCGCATAACTTATTTGCGATTACCGCGTTAAATACGCCATCAGTATTTCAAGATTTTCGAAATATGAGGGGATATTTGTCAATTTATCCCCGCTACCTCTAGGTGCGACTTAATGAAACATTGACTAATATATTGTTCACATTTATCTTATTTAGTTTGGATAATCGGGATCCTACTGTATCGCTAATACGATCCAAACTGTGTCGTGTTAAAATCTCACGAATATGTTAGTGACGGTATCATAAAATATAATTGAAAACAAAAGAATTTTTAGAAATAAAATAATATCTAGTTTCTCGTTCCGCAAATATGGTTTGCAACATTTCGGGAAGAATGTAGCAGGAAAGTGGCCGATGTCCCAAGACCAGGTTGGTCAAGTTAAATACTGGGGAAGTGTTCTCACGCGCGTTCATTATACTGGCATAAAGGATTCCATCCGGGTGTTCCCATTATCTCGTAAAAATACGACGCTCTTTTGGGCGGGGGAAAAAAAGCCGCGATCATTTATACCGCGATTTAATACCAGATTAACGAGGCAATTTGCGTCAAAGGAAGGAGGGTCGTTTAATCGGCGGAGACGGCTAATTTGTCATCGACATCGATACCTATCTACTCGTAATTTCGTGCCGGATAATTCGTGTGGCTCGTAGATCGCGGCCGAACCACTTCGCCGCCTTCGTCAACGATCTATAAAACTAATCGATCTCGTCCCCGACGTTTTCCAGCCCCGTGTGAATCTGCAACTACGAAGAACCAGGCAGGAGAGAGAGAGAGAGAGAGAGAGATCGATAGCACATGATTTCCGATCTCTCCGACGGTGATAATTGGACCGAAATATTTTTAACTGTACCCCGTGCCGGCATCCGGCCGTTCTAAATTATAATTAACGCGTGTAATTAGTTCCATTTCTACAATAAGTCCCCCCATCTCGTCTCGCGACCTCGTGTTCGCAGTATATTACGCGTTACACTGTCATAGGAAATTAATTAGCCCCGATAGATTTATCACGAGTGATCGAAATGTAATAAATTTAAAAGGCCCTTGGTCGCGCTTCCGTAGCTCCGCGATGGTTTACCATTATCGATATTATCTACACGCGACGGCTAAATGATTCTAATTAATTTACTACGAAACGTACGCGCCGGCAGCCATTTCCTCCGATAATTGTTGCAGGCGATATTTTAAACGTTTTCGGCGCAGCGGCCCGACAACTTTCGCTTTTTAAAAGTGATGGATGAACGTCGCGATCATGATTGATAATTGTGCGATCCGTCAATCGTTAGTTATGGAACACAGTTGTTAATAAATATAACAGGGCCTTCATGCTTGTCAGACTTTCGGGCATTCGTTTTGGGAAACTGACTGATTTGATCCAAGTTTTCAGTATTACTGATTCAAGTTTAAGTTCACACAGCAGCGTGCTTAATTCGATGATATGAAAGATTACTTTTGTGCCTTCAATATTCAAAAGCTTGCCAAGAATACATCCGGCCATGGAACATGGTCAAGACTAGTATATGATGCAGATCGAGTGCAAGACATGGCTACTCAAACTTCCACCGGGTTTCGTGCAAATAAGAACGCCTGTGCAGTTGTCCAGTACAAAGTCTAGTTAATATTTGACTGACCCTTGTATGAAAGAAAGTTCGCATTACTCACAGTACTTATAACATGGTACATAAACGACATGGACCTTACCCTTAAGAAGGTAAATTGCTGTAGTATCTTAAACCTGGCTATTTCTGCTTCGGAACCATCAGAGATATCAGAACAAAATTGCTAGCCCTCCCTTTGAAATTTAGGTAGCAATGGGGCGGAGCGAAAGCAAATTCCTTTCATGCTAATTAACAGAGCCGGTCGGAACGAACGTATGGGTAAGATACAGCCGTCAAAGGTTCATCTATCTTTTCGACATTCTCGCGAGTAGTCGTTCCTCGGAAGGGAAAATTTTCCTGGGCGCAGGAAAGAGCGGCCGAGCTGTAATCGATCGACATGGTCTCCCACATCTAGGTCGCGACTTTTTCTCTAATTACTTGCGGCTTTGAGAGTGGTAGTAGCAGCCAACCAGGTTGCAGCTACGATGCAACTTTTCTACACGCCGGGACCAACTCTCCCTCTTCCTCTTCCACTCGCTATGTCTCTCTTCCTCTCTGTTACTCTCTCCGTCCCATCTTTTTTCACGAATCAAAGTTGAACAGGTCGCGGCAGCCGGTGCGGCGCGGCGGTGATCAAAATCCAGGATCAAAGGTCGCCGTTTTCTTCCCATTTCGCGAAGTAAGAAGTCTGTTAGCCGGCTAATTAATTATCGTTCGGCCTACCCTCCTCTCGCCCCTCTCTCTCTCACTCTCTCTCCCTTCTGTCGCCCATCCCAACGAAGCGTTCCACGCTTCCGCACGGATATCGAAAAGAGTTCTGTAACGAGGCTCGTCTTCTTTGAATAGCCTGAGCATCTGGCGGCGTGTATATACACGTTAATCACCCTGTGATTACCTTGGAAAAATCTTCCCGGCAGAGACAACGTTTAGCCCAGGTTCGAGATACGAAAGTGAGTCCTCGCTGTTTTAAGATTTTAATACGCGGATCTTGATGGACGTCCCGTTACCTATAAGGGCTGCTATAGATTCCTAAGGCTAACATTGATTTCGGTGGAATTTAGTGGGGTCTTCGATCATCTACGTTTATGATTCAAAAATGTTTCACTTGCTATTTTTGAGATAGTATAAAAATGTCGCAGAGACACACCCCTAGACCAGTCCCGAAAATCTCATTCATGCATCTTCATCATTTGATCGGTAGAGGGCAGTTACGTCGGTCTCCATGAATTAAATGGTACTGCGTTGGCATGTCCTACGAAAGCTTGTTTATTTAACTATTCTACATGTTTCACATGTAAACAGTTTAATCCAAAATGATTCATGCCCAACATGATTCATCGTACTGCAGATCAGTAAAGATTTAATCTAGCACTGTAGCTAGATAACTGTTCTCCGAATACACATGTTCCGCTGATTGAAGTTCGGATAATCGAGGCACTACTATATCGTCGATTTAATAAGCAAGTACGATCGAAAATGTGTATATCGAGGTGGATATTAACAGTTAGGTGACTTGCTGCAAATTTAGCGCCTCGTTCGGTGACGTAACAGTGCTCAGCAGGGAGGAGGATCCACTCCGTCTGGGGTGGTGGCGACGTAGCGTCGTAAAACGTTTTTCAGATCAATTACTGCGAATTCGCAGTAGTAGCAATTACTTGGGGAGCCCGGTCGGCTGATGATGGACGTGATCGTGATTCCGCGAAAATCTTGCTCGCCTCGTCTCCGCCGCAGTCTCCTCCGTCTTCGTCGTCGTCATCGTCGTCGTTGTCGTCGTCGTCGTCGTCGTCGTCGTCGTCAGGGATCTCCTCGCCTCCGTGTGGCCTTTTTTCCTCGCTAATTGCATCCGGTCTTTGAAGCTAAGTTTGCGAACAGACGCTCAGTCGCCGGGGATGAAAGAAAGGAGAAGCGCGGCCGAGCTGAGGGGGTGCAAAGGGGTTTAGGAGGGGTGGGAAAAGAGGGCCGCGTAAAGGTGATGCGGACGAAACGAGCGGATAGGTAGATAGGCGAGTAAAGAGACAGATGAATAGCGGGGCTCCGCGAAGACTGGGGAAAGGATTGCGAGAGAGAAACGGAGATCGGGGAACAGAGAGGAGGAAAAAATGCTGGGAAACAAGCGGAACGCCCGTGAATGGAATGGCGACGGTGCGGTGCTGAGACGACCTGGTAATCGATTGGATGCAGCGGTCGGGCGGAAACGGCCAAGTATATTGGCATAATCAGTCCGCGGCACGTTGCTACTTGTCGAACCTGATTGTAACCTGAGAGCAGACACGCGGACGCCCGTGTGTAGCCCATAATACAGTGGATCCTGACCCATCGTATCGTGGTCGCCGGAATTAACGTGATTAAAAATGGCGGTCTACCGGAGCGACTCCGTATCGAAGTTTCGGCGGTTTTGCCAGCTGGATCGAAATCAGATGGTGATATTACCGGGATCAACGACTAGATCTACATTATTGGGTGGTTCTATTGAGGTTTTAATTCAGGATTTGTTAGACTTGTAGAGTGAAATTTTTGTAGGTGTAGTGAAAAGTGTGCGTTGTATTTTCAAGGAGGAAAGTATTAGGAATTAGCCAGGATAGAGCAGGACGATGAGCATGCTGATCGAGGGTAAGAGTCTATTTTTCCGGCGTAAAGGTAAAGCTGCGCGTGTGAGTAAATCAATTTCCCGTCAGGCGGCAAGTCTTCCTTAAGAAGGTGGCGCATCTTTACGGTTTTGTACAATCTTCTCCCGAGTCAATTTCCTTCCGTCGATGAAGAACTGGAAAACGGTTCGACACGCGTCTAGATAAATCAGAATGTTGATGACGCGTCGCGCGGGGATGAGCTCAGCTATTAGATTTCACTCTTTCAGCTCATTTTCAGTTTAACGAGCACTGTTCCTCTTTCCTGACGGATTTTCCTACCTAACACTTGAAATTTAGTATTTTCAGAAACAAAAGGTAATGTTACGTATCAGTACACTGATGTTTATGGAAATTCGAAATTTGATGGATCATATTATAAAAATCAGGATGAGGAAGAAGTACCAATACACACAGTCTTTTCATCGGATTATTCGAGAGGATCCTGGAAGGTCGTTGTAGATGTCCCACCCTTGGTTGGCCGCTATACCTGAAAATAGCGACTTCGTAAACTTTTATAGGGTACCATACAATGGGGGTCTTAAGCGTCGGATGTCAGCAATTCAGGATTTTCCTGTGTTGATCCTTAGAAAGCCCTAACAAATGGATCTGAACACCCTCGACTACTTGATGATGGCTTCTGGATATTTCACTCGAGTGTCTAGTACTTCGCTAATCCAGTGGATAGAGTTCACGGTTCAATGACGCCAGGGAGATAAATTATTTAACTGAAGCACGTGTTATACTAAAAATTGCAGCAACAAAAGCGTACAATAAATTAACAGCAACATTGCGAATTCAGAGAACAGAGGCTGCAGACTGGTGGCGTGAAAGAATTCGCGAGAACGCTGAAAATTCGCACACACGACAGTGGAGCCGTGCACGGCCCACGAAGTCGGTATACAACCCCTGGAACGAGTGCAGAAAAAGAACACCGGGTTCTCTTACAACGCTTAGCGGCCCGTTGTAGTCGGGTATATATCCCTTTCGCCCTCTCCGGTTCCGCAATTATCGGACGATCGTTTCGCGCGGTCGCAGCGTGGCTTTGACATTGTCAAAAGACGGTTGCCGGCAGACAGTGTTCGACGCTCGCCGCGAACACAGAAAGGCGGCGGCGAGGGCGACGCGACGCTAAAAGAAAATCGCAATTCATTAAAGTCCCGGTCTACGCGTCGCCGTTTTAATATATGTTGAACGTTGATTTAGGGATCGCGGCGGGGAGCAACCAACCGCGACGCATTGTCTCGGCACTCGCCTCATGCTGGGCATTGTTAGCTCTCCCATTGTCCGGTACATCGTCCTCTCTCTCTCTCCCTCTCTCTTCGGGCTCTCTTCAACCCCCAACAGCACTGGCTAGTACCCGCGCCGGGAGCACGTATGCGTGTAACCCCGAGGCCGGCCAGCCTCGAGTGACGTGAAGAGTATTTTCCAGCGATTAATTGTTTTCAACGGGCAAGCGCTCCTTTTTCTGGCACATCGCTACTTCGATCGCGAACCTCTCCATTCGATACCGTTCGAACGTCCCGGCTTTTTTAGGACTTTTTCTTTGATTCCCGATCGGCACCGGGAAACGTTTCCACCTCCCAGACTTCATGGCTTCTGTTGAGCCCTACCGCGACCCTTCACGTTGCTCGTGATTGTTCATCATTTCGACGACTCCATTGCACTCGGTGATTTTCAGGGTGCAGTGGTAAATAGGAATAAATAGAAAATGATCGTGGAGTGACGCGGTTTTTGGAAACAGTTCAAAGTGCATTACTGAACGATGTAAACTATTGAAAATATTAGAAGGTTCTAAGAATTCTATTATACTGCCCGTAATTTAATAAACTTTAATAAAACTGTTGAAACCAGTCATTGTAACCAGACCGTCTCCTTTCGAATCGCAGACGCAACGATAGAAAAACCGACGGCGATCGATTGTTTCCCGTTAAACGACGTTTAAGACACGAAGCAATCACTTTTCCATCGTTTGTGAAATTGCATCAGGTATTACACACTGTCACCAATCGGTTGCACGTACGCGCGCACACAAAGGACCAGTCAAAACCTATCGCCAGTCCTCCCCCCCAATCAACCGGTTAAGCTCTTGTAACTAAGCATTTACGTTTCAACGATGTTGTAACGCGATTATGTTGCGCGAATTAATCCTGTAGAACGTCTATTCGCGGAGAAGCAAATCCCCGACAGTGTATTCTATAAACCGTTGTGCGATCGATCTGTGCAGAGTCGCCATCGATCGCATGTGGTTGGACCAGTTTTCAATTCATCTCTTCTGTCTCTCCCCGCCTCTACACGTAGAATTCCCGTGTCTACAATTTCGAGATAAACCGGACAGGTTTTCTGTCGCATTCGACAGATCATTTGGACCCAAAAACGTCACTCAAAATGTACGCGTGTACGGTTGCTCAGATTTGGATTTTTATTCCTGTGCGTGCAACGTAGATCAATCACAACTGGACTGCAGATGTTTATGCAAGATAAAAATTGTGAGAAACTTTCTCTTGAATCTTTTCAGTCTTTTAAAGGCATTGGACCTATTCATTTTTGTTCCAGTAATGAGAAAAATATACATATTGTTTGGAACTTTGACTCGAACTTTTTCATAATCGCCGGCACTGATAATTCCGTAACTCAGATACGCGTGACATGATAGTCGACGCGTTAAGCACAATAAATGAGGGACGGCCGAAGGTTAATAAGTTTAATGTTTGATTCGGTCGGTGGACAGCGAGCGGGTCTGTCACGAATCGGGAAAAAGCGTAGCTCGGAAAGGCCGCGGCCCCTGTTTTATTGCTCGCGATAACCCGCAACGGCAGCGCTCGGGAGTGCGTCTGTCAGGTATGTCGAAAACGCGATGGATATCGATGGTCTCTCGATGCTCGATCCCTGCTGAACGAGTACATGGTGCGGAGAGGGTGCGGCGCGGAAACGCGGCCGCGTGTACCGGCGGAGACAACGCGAAGGATTGGTTATCATGAATCGTGACAGTGCGTTGTCCCGAACAGCGACACGACAACGTGAGTCACGGCTCCGGACGCACACCCGCACGCACCACCATCTCTCTCTTTCTCTCTGTATGCGCACACTCGATCGTCTCAACGACGCATTGTTCGACGTAACCGTGGAGGTTCCCGTGACCAGACCACGCGTGATAACACGACATTCATACTGCGAGCCACTGTTACGCTGTTTGTCCTAGCCCGCGGCAGGTACACCGAACGCGATGCCGCCCCCGCGTTCTCGCAATGTTTGCGGGCACCAGGGCGATTACCGAGCACCTAACCCGAACCAGACCGATCGCCTGTTTTGTCCTCTTGACCAGCAACTGCCTCTTGTTGTGCTGCTGCAGCTGGACCACGGATTTTGTCCATTAGAAATATTTTGATTTACCTTCGCTCGGCCAAACCACCCAAACTAGGACTCTCACCAGTTAGAGAAACCGGGAGGATACCAGGAACAAGTCTTGAAAAATCATGCCCAGCAAACCATCCCCCCAAAAAATCCCAAGATGCACCAAGGCAGAGGAACAATCTCCTAAACTTCGAAATCCCCACGCTATTAAGGCATCGCGTGTAGAAAGTCCTTCGCAGATGTAGTTAGAGAAACTGGGAGGCTAGCAGGAACAAGCAACAGAAGAGTGCACAAAGGTAAAAGGTTCCAGGTGTGTACGTGGCGCGTGATAGCGAAGCGAGGTCGAAGAAACTGTGGGGGTGGTGTTCCGCGGGATCGAAGGATCGAGTTGGTGGTGGAGTCAGCTACGGAGTCAGGCTGAAGAGAACACAGAGCGCGAGAGAGAATGAGAGAGAAGGAGAGTTTCGGCGTTCTATCGCGTCGGGAACAGTACGTACCACCTAGGTACTCGTTTAAGCCCGTCTTACAAGGAGAGCGCGAGATAGAAAGAAGGGAAAATGAAAGGGTGGCGGTTCGAAGGGAGATGGCGGCTGGAAATAGAGAGCCGGTAGAAAACGGGGTGGTTCTTCGGGGGGTTGAAGCGAGAACGGTGGAAGTGGTCGAGCATTTTCCAGAGGAAGATAGAACGCAAAACATCCGAGAACTACGTGGCGCCTCCTGCAAGTTTCGTCCTATTCCCAGGTTTCCTTTTTCAACCCCGATGGCGAGAGAGGGAGAGAGAGAGAAACAGAGAGAGAAAGAGGGGAGGGGGGACTCCCTTTGCGGGAGTCGTCGACGCTCTGCGAACTTTTCCGGAATCTACGTATATATGTGTGCTCTCCCTTTGAAAGGTACGTAACGCGGCAGAATAAGACTGGATTGGCTTCGCGGAAAGGATTTCGTGGAATTTGAATTAGAAACGAAATGTCGCGAGGGCTTCCGGGCGACGGGCTTCCGCTGCTATTGACTCTATATCGGCGCGCGAGGGGGGCTAGCAAACCTGCCGGGGGTACACAGGAACAGGGAACAGGGAACACACCCCTGGGAAGGAGTGACGCGCCGGGAATATTAATGCCTTCGCGTTATGACGTTCTACGAGCCGAGCAAATTACCGTAATACGACGTAACGTTGCCCGCAGTTCCGTACCAGCGTGACAAATAGAATCCGTGCTCTCTCTCTCTCTCTCCCCTTGCTCCTCATCCTCATCCTCTTCCTTCTCTCTTTCGCTCTTTTTCACCGCTCTACCGACGCGCCGCCCGGTCTCGATTTTACTCGAGTGCGCACTCGTTTTCCTTCTCGAAAGGAAAAGTGTGTACAGGCTTTTAGCGGCGCTGACGTGTACGTGACTCGGCATTTTACTCTGAAAAGAAAACGAGTGAACCAAGTAGATGCTTTTTTTTCTCTTCCTTCGTCCCTTTTCGTGTGCTCTTTTTTTTACTTCTTCGCGCTCGCTCTCTCTCTCTCTCTCTCTCTCTCTCTCTCTCTCTCTCTCTCTGTCTTCGTTTCTTTTTTTCGACCAAGGCGAATGAAAAGCACCGAAATTCAAGGTTCGAGATAATTCGAGCGCGCGTCGAGGCTCGGATTAATTGCGCCGGCTACGAAAGATGGATCCCGGTCTGAGAATTTGTACGGGGATTGAATAAACTGAAGGAGCAAAGTATTCGAGGTTGTCGGAGCGTAATGTAAGAACGAAAATTCCATTTAAAATTTTCCTCTGACTAATGGAAATGCAGCTCTGACACACTTTCCCTCGCGCGCCAGGGATTTGTGCAAGTCGATGCTTTTTTCGTTTCGGCAGATTTAAATTAATACATATATATATGTACGTACTTTTGAGCCTGCATTATTACTCGCGGTTCGGGATTGATGGAAGGTGGTTGAGCGTGGGAAATTCGATAGGGCTTTCTAAAAATAGCCAATGTTCGTGTAACTTGTTAAATTCGCAAATATAAGCTCCGCGAATTTTAGAAAAATAAATATTCACATTGAAATTGCGAAAGTTCGTGGAAATTCTCAGCTTTGTGAACAGATTCGAAAATGTAATGAAATGCATTTCATTTCCGATACGAACGAAATTGGTGGAATGAAAGATCACCGGAGGAAGCTAATGCTGATGTGGTTCAATGTTTTAGATCGACGATAAAGGAATGCTGATGCTGAAGGAGTCGCTATTGCGAAGTCATGAATGACACCGACGAGATCGTGGACGACTCCAAGTGGAACGTTGGATACAGAATCGCGACGTAAACAAAGGGAAAAGCTGAACTCGGGCCACAGGTGTCCTCGAGGATACTACCAATACAGTATTCCGCATTCGTGGTCGTCGAGTGGTTCGCGAGACAAAGCGAACGATTGTAAGGCAGCCGGAAGCTGAGGAAACTGGAAAAAAGAACGAAGAACCAGCCTAGTTTCTGTAGACGTGGTCTGCAAACTGCACAGTTCTACCTACTGGGAATTAGGTGCGTCCCTACTGGGAAGGTTATACTTCGTGCCAAAAATGCGAGGAAGAAAATTCTGTCGAACTTCGATCCGAAATCCGGCTGATCTTTGACGCGAAGAAAAACGACGGAAAAATCAAGACGAATTAACATGGACAATATAAGCGTATACTTTACAGAATAATTTTTTTCACAGACTAAATAGAAATCGTCTGATAGAATTCTTCGCATTCGTGTTTTATGAAAACATTGATCATTACTAGGCTGCGAAAACGCTGTAAAGACATTAGAACAATTGACTGACATTGTTGTATGATAATACAAATCGCCCAAGGTGCAAAAAGTGCATGTCCATCATCGCCGGCATTAATTACAGCGTGGAAATATTAATCGAGCGTAAAACCGATTTCCGAAAACGCCATCACCGAAGACCATCATCCGGAACGGCGCGTCGCGTCGCGGCAATTACATTTCATCATTCCACGTTTTTCGAAACAGCCGTAGCCACATCGCCGCCACCCCCTGCTTCGAGCAATTACGAGCGCGTTCCCCTAGCCGCGGAACCAATCCGAACAGGCATTTTTACAAGTGTCGCGGCAGTAGCAGGTCGGCATTAACTTGTTCGGCGACGTTTTACGAGCACTTTGTCGCATCGGAACGGTCAGCGAAACGGCGGGCGGCGTCCAGGCCCGACGAGATTATAAAAAGCGAAGTTTCCGCGCGCAAAACATTCGACGCAGCTGCGTGGCGTAATGAAACGCGGCGTGGGTGGCGGCGAGAGGAAACGTACGCGAACCTGGGTCGATATCGAGTAGAGAGACCGAGAGGGAAAGAGAGAGAGTGAGAGTAAGAGGAGGGGTGGAGGGAGCAAGATTTAGAGACGTGACACATGTAAAATCCCGACCGCAGACAGAAATTTTCCAGCGAATTCTCTCCAATTTCACCGCGATATCCTGCGTCGCCGGTGTTCTGCGTGCGATGGGGGGTGAGAAATCGGGGATGGGGGTGGTTAGGGGTGGGGAGAGGAGGGGAGCGGAGCTTATGAAGAGGCGTGCCTACCCGCGAATTTCAGCTATCCCCCATTGTTTGACTTGTTGGGCCAGTAATAATACAAGTTAAACCACGGTATAACAAACCTCCCGCACGGAATTCACCGAAGCTCCGCACGCGCTGACAATGTCTGTCTCTCCTGCTCCCGAGCGGGGGAGAGGGAACAGCGTGCTTCGACGATCGCGAATTCATCGCTACCGGTGATTCAGAGTTAATGAGAGTCCCAACCGTATCAAACTATGCCGAGCAAGTTCGCGGCTAACCCGGCAAAAGTGTGTTTCTTGAGAACCGTCATCCTACCCACCCGTCTGTCAACCACCCCCTTGCCAACCGTCCGATCCGCGCTAATTACGAAAATTAAACGAGATGCACCGGTAAAACACCGTTTATGAAGGTAACTTCGTATTTAAAGCGGGTTTAAGATGTTTCGTAACCGTCGGCGATTTTTCCGCGCAAGACTTAAGATGCTGTAATTACTGATACAGTGACGTCTCGATGTAAATATGCGAAAAATTTGGGTCCGCAATTTTATCGGTTTAGAACTGTCTCTGACGTTTCGTTTACAATGATTTAGTATCGGGAACGAAGTGAAAGACATCTTTCCGACTCGGACAAAGATAGCTCGAATAAAGGCAACAAAGTTGGTGAAAGAGGCGGGCATGCGAACGAGGAAACACGACTGATCGAAACAGAATAACTTTGAACAATGGAAACAAGTCTTTGGTTCGGTTTAATTTCGGCCGAACGATCGCCTCTTATTTTTGCCGCACAATCGATACGCTCGAACAAAGGAGAGTTTCCGAACAATTAGAAAAACAAGAATATGTATCATATACGTACATATACATATACATATGTATAGACTGAATCTCGTGTAGACCGGATTTCTCCATCAATTTTGAAAGCTCGGATGTCGTATACCATGCCAGATAGCTGAAAATGTTTTCGCTTTTCAATGTACACGCGCGCGTGCGCCAGAAAAACAAGAAGAATTAAATATCACTCGCTGACGCAAACAAACGTTCTTTGTTAATTTGGACGGCAAACCTTGATACGCGTTCGCCGTGTTCAATGCATTTTCCGATGCGCCCGACAGCCGGGGTCCAATCTATTGTAGCCAGAAAGTATAATTGGTAATACGGATAGAGACGGATGCAGCTTGTTACGGGATGAATGAAAGTTGCCAAGACGGTCCAATTAATGTCAACTCTTCGAGCGGATTGTGAGTTTACAGTCGCTTCTATCGCTACCAACTACCTTCACTGTCTGATTAAATACACAGTCGACCAATATAACCTGTTACCGCGTTATAGTTACATTTCAATCACCATGTCTACTATGATTGCCAACTATTTTGACCCCACCCCATCATTTTTCGGAACTTTCTTTCTCGAACGCTTATTATATACTTATACTCACTTTTCTCGAAAACGAAAACACATTCTAAACTCTATCTCACGAGAGAGTAACCCTGCGGAAAGACCAGTTCGTTCGTCGCTGTGCATCTTCGCCCTAATTGTAGTTAGTGGATAGTGGAATGGGTAGTGGAGTGAGAGATGATAGGCTCGCTGCGCCACCACCATCTAGAAGAGCTCAGAAAGCTGCGCGAAACGGGATTGCTCTCTCGTGGGATAGAGTATAGTAGACTCCCATCTTCAGAGGGAAAAGTCGCCCTCTCCCTGCTAGTACCGGATTACTCGCGTGACCGGGCCGCGGCGAAAGCGTGGGGGAATAGCACCGCAGAAGGGGAAGGTAGAGTGGACTCTGCATCTGTTGGTTATACAAATGAATTCTTTCCAATTAGCTTCACGCAAACAATTCAGCAGATCGAATCGAAGTATTCTTCCACCATTTTATGTGTGCCTAAAATCAAGAACAGAATAAATTGGATCCGCTTCGATTCTACGGTGGACCTTCACTGTTTTGGCTGGTTCCTCGAAACACGCGAAAAATCGCATTCTACCATCGCCGGCCACGAAAAAACATGCCGTCCGACCGTCCACGATATTCGCGACCCCCTTTGGTCGGTGAAAATCCGCGGATTCCTCGGGCTTTTAAAATATTCCCGCCGGTGCATCGGCACGCGCGTAAACGGCCGCGTAACCGTTCCACCGTTCCGCCCGCAATTTTATAGAGAGTATATTTTTCCGTGTGCGGGAACACGTATTAACACATGTTAACAGCGTGTATTCGCCGTCACGTTTACGAACGTGTCCCCGATAAAACTGGAAAGTGTACGTTGTGCAACCGGGTCGGGGAAAGGTGCGGGGTCGAAAGAGAGGAGCATGGGGGTGGCGAGGCTTTATAAAAGAGGGAAAAGACCGTTATTAAGAACACGCTTTGTGTTATCCTCTACGCTCACGAGGGATGGAACGAAGAGGAGACTGGGTCCTTTATCAGCGAAACTTCTTACGCGCCGGACAGGAACTACCGCGGACAAAAGGATAATGCGAAAGTAACTTCGTCAAGGCGCGGCGCGACGTGGCGCGTGGTAACTTTCCCATGGCCTCGGACAACTTTGGCCCGACGGCTCGAATAATATTATTTTTTCGCCACCGACGGCCGGATTACGTTCAACTAGCCCCGGCACCATCCGCGCCGACGCTTCTCGAAAAGGTTACCATGCCACAATGTGTCAGCTGGACCGCCTCGCACGACACTGTCTTTGACAAAGCGCGAAACACTCGTCTCCACTCGCTTGCAGAGTTGTCCGTGGAAAAGTCAATTTTACGGCGGAATAAGGAGGCGCGTCAATGAACATTGTAGCTGTACATTCACTTTCCATTGTAGCAAATGTACTGGAGGGAATCACGTTCGTTTTCCACGACCTTAAAATGTGCCTGATATCCTGGACTACCTCGCCATTGTCTTCTTCAGAGCGCTGTGTGTTCCTCTTCAATCGACTGTAGAATTGCAACGTCAATTGTACTTTGCTTTTCGGAATGAGGAAGTACGCTAATGAACATTATATCATCTGATTCTCATTATAATAATTGTGCTGAAGGGAATCACGTTTCATTCCCACGACCTCGAGATATGTTTTATACGTTGAATTACTTCGCACGCTACTGCGTTCGTCGGAGGACGTGTTTCTCTTCACTCGACTGTGGAATTGACAATGGCGAAGTCAATTATATTCTGCTTTCCGGAATAAGGAAGTACCGCAAAGAGCATTACAGCTGTCCAGCTGATTTCCATTACGCAAATTGCAGTCATTGATAGACTATGGATTTTATGCGTATATGGTAAACACGGATCGGCGCAATTCGAAAGAGCACAAAGATTTAAAGAATTTAAGTGAAGAATTTTTAAAGTTACGAAAGAAGACAATAAATTTCTAAATAATGTAGACTAAAAGGAATAGTCGGATTCCCGGGGTGATTTGAAGTCGCTTTCTCCTTTGCGAAAATGTTCTCCGCGGCATTTTGAAGGAGATACTAACGAAAAACACGGACCAATCAGAGCGCGGATCCACCGGACGAATTGCGGCTCGGCCAATGACAACGCCCTGCTCAGCGAGACCTGTTGCCACGCCGAAATCCGCCCACTGTAGCCGCGCTCTGATTAGTCCGCGTGTTTTCGTTAATAACTCCTTAATGATACCGCGGAGAACATTTTCGCATAGGAGGAAGTGGCTTCAAATAACCCTAAAAAATATACACATGTTACCTTGAAGAACTTTCGGGATAACCTAATACTTCGCTGTGGTAATGAAGTAAAGGAGTAATCGTCGACTTTATCCGTAGAATATTCCGGATCTACGAAGTTCGTGCAACAACGGCTAAACCAAAGAATTGGGGAGGTGCGCGGAGGGGTGTGTGCTTCAGTAGAAAGATCCGAAGGGAAGTCGCGAGTAGACGCGCCCGGTGAATTTTTCAACGGCTATCTCCTATTCCGGTGGAGGGGATTACGAGGCGGCGCTGCCTTCGCCGTAATAACTTTTTTAAAAGGTTTTCATGCCTCGAAATTCGTTTCACGGGACAGTCTCCGTGGATGTTCATTAAAAATGAAACGACACTCGCCGGAGTTTTTAAGCGACAAGTTCCGCGTCGACGGATTAATATCGATGGTTCCGCTCGTGCCTTTTATCTCGTCTGCCCGCCCCCTTCAATCTTTGCTTCGCGAATGAAATACTCCCGGGACGATTTATCCCTTTTGCAAGGGCCTGAGCGAGAAGACTTCGCTTTCTACTACAGCTCGTTCCCTTCTTCCTGTTTCTTGCGGAGGAGCCGCGCATTATAGTCCCAAATCAGGATTTAGCTGCCCAAAATCAATGCACAATGGCTCACGAAACTGTGTAATATAGTTGAATATAATCTACAAACAGTCTACGAACAATAGGAAACAATTACACATTCACAGAACGCGATGCACTCTCTATGGGTAATTGGAACTATACTGTACCTATAGTAGTTATGTATAGAATTGTATAGGAGGTCGTATTTATACAGTTAACTATGCACCGCGCTGAAGATGAGCCCAAGAGGGTTCAGTGACATCGTCAGCCACCGTTCTCCGGTTAAATACATATCTTTCTTGCGCGGCCGCCAAAGAAGAGCCCGGAATTTGCATAATAGCCGCGAATTTGCATAATGGAAAAGAATGTATAATAGAGAGTCGCGGGAGCACGTGTGCATTAGGAAAGAACTGGGCCCTGCTGGACGCGAGCATCCCCGATGGTAATGATAATGGGGCTAACCGACGCTGCGTCGCTTAATCAATTAATGATGGGAGCCTGCGTTGATGGAAAACGCCGGCCACTCGTGTCCGAATATAAATTATTCCCTTCTTTTCACAATATTCACCGGTCTGCTTACTTCTCTCGTTATCCTAATTACGCGGAGGTGGTCCTATACTTTGCTGGACCACCTAATCCAGGAGAACAACGCAAAAAGATCTGTAATCATTTGATCAAATACTACTGATTCGACTGGAAATTCTATGCAATTATGGCGAAATATGAAATATTATCTGAATTAAATATTACAGAATGATTTCGATTATCCGAAGAAATACCGGCGCGAATGATAAACCGTTTCAGAGAATCTATAAAATGGAACAGCCGGGTTTCACGGTTGCGTGCGCCATACTTTTGTGTTCCGGAGCGAGTTCCAAATCATCGAGTGCACCGCAGGGAGGTTTTTTACATCGGTCGTTCCATGCCAGCAACCTTTGCACGTATTTGTTGGTTTGGTAGACCAAGTTATTTCGTGGATCGTTGGTTCACGTCCGGATCGATCCTCCTCCCAAGATGTTATTTGAGCGCAACCGGAAACTATGCCCGAAAACGTCGGTCTCGTTGATTAGTGATCGTATTTTGGCTCGGTCTGTACTGTCGGCTGTGTTGTGGAACGAGTATGTACGCGCGTATGTGTGCGGGGGGTGGTGTTCGACGGTATTGTATGGGTGCGTTAACACGTACACACGTAGATTGGACAGGAACGAGCTTCTCTTCTCTACGGTTCTCTCCTTCTCCTCTCGAGTCGGTACAGGATTTAAGGGAGGAAGGTAGTATATTTGGCTGCCAGGTACCGCCCATCTCGTTTATGCGCCCTGCCTGACTCAGCAGGGCCATACAAGCCCTTCTTATTCGCGAAAAACGATTTCTCGCTGAGGATCTTGTTTGCTGCCAATATCATTCCTATCAAATCTCTCCGGCGACTGTCTCCATTCGATTCTCGGATGCGGTTTCAAACCGTGCGCCCCGCTGTCGGGATTATTTCCCAGAATGCCTTTCTTCCACCGCCATTTTGTTGTTTAACGTCCCGTCATGTCACCCTCACTTTTAACACAAAAAAAACTTAGAGGTCTAATTGAAACACGCCATTTTCTGAGATTGTATATGATTAGATAAATTACCTTCTTAATTCATGTCTATTCATTCTATGATCTCGTAAGTACAGATTACTAGTTCTTCTAAGAAATTATGAACGGAAAAAGAAGTACTAATCACTGTAACTATAAAATATATCGTGGCTTAAGTTTAACGCTGATTGCCTCGCAAGATCCTTTCACACGACGTGCTCAAAAACGGATTGCAGCACGGTTGCGAAATTTTCCGTGTGCACCCGGGGCTCTTTCTGTGCGGTTTTTTCGCGGCGTTCAGTTTTTTGTTATTGTTTAATCGAGCACGGGGGCGCAGAGCGTCGATTACGCGTGCGTGTGCGTCGCGTCGCAGTCGTGGCGAAAGAATTTATCGGTCGACCGCGATGGCCGCAACTAAATTTGCGTTCACGGTTGGCCAGATAAATGCGGTGCCGGCGACGCCGCCGCTTTTGTTGGCCTACGGAATAATATAGCCCCGGCCCTGTGTGTATGCATATGCACGCGGCCGAATGTAACCCGCTGGCCGCTCCCCGTGCATCATTTGTATGTATAATATACACCCACGGAAGTGCATGGCGTTGTCCACCTGTACACTCGGGGCCCGCAAACTAGTGGATGATTGACCAGCGCCGGGAAACAATAGGCTGTCACGCCACCATCGTTGAAATACTGCTCGAAACGAGCTACCGAAAAATCTCCCGCAAAAAAAAGAGGAAAAAAAGAAAACGCGGGGGTGGTCGCGCGGAAGGAAAACCGGAGGCGTGACTAGTCGCATAAAGACAACGTCCGAATGGAGTCGCGTTTTACAGAATAAATTATAACGGTAGACGTATCGTTACATTAAATATGAATAAAAATGGTTAAATTTAGCAATGTTTACTGGAGTATTTTAATGGAGCTCATTTACGCCTTCAGAGGAAAAATTTATTACGGGACTGCGGATTTTTCTCTCGTTTCACTTTTATTCGTTCCACTGAGCTACGCCTGAACGGATTCGCGTTGACGCCAAGGTGCACGAGAATACACATGTTCATAATACCGTTGAACAGTTTAATTCGATCGCGTTTCGTTTGCTCGCGCTCGAGATAATAGCTCTGTTATTTGTTATATTCCGGCAGAAAATTGCAAATATCAGCCCCGCTAATTGCGGCAGGTCAATTCCATGCGGATCACCTTAATCCTCGTCAAAATACGCGCGAACCGAGTACAGATTGATTGCGATGCGTGAATATTTCAGCGAAATGAGGTATTTCTGCGGTCGACAACGCGTTGCACACTAACGGAAAAGATTTGTCCGTGGGATTCGGAGGATCCCGGCACTCGTCTCTACATTCGTTGTTTCACTATTTTCTCTGTCTTAAAAATTCTTCCATTTTTAAACATGATTAATAGCCAGCTAGGACTAAGAATGCAGTGGAGGAACTGCGGCTAGATGGTCCAAAGAGGAGGAGGCTAGCATTCAGCGTAAATCCGCGTGTTTTCCAGAACTTCCTTCCAGGAGGACCATCTTTCAGGACGCTTAGAGAACAGAACGTGTACGTGGCATTTGGGGCACAGCCTCGACGAACGTGCACGAATTTGGTGGCCGTGAGATCCAAACGAGAGAACGCAGACACCTTCTAGCGTTACGGTGTCTGGGAGAGAGCTTGGTCCCCATATCTTCAGAAATCTCAGCCCCTACTTAGCATTTATCTCTGGAATTGGGTTAGCTACGAGGCCTCTTCACTGCCCGTTTTTCTGCACCAGGAGACTTTCGTGTCGCCAGACGGGGGCCACCACCGGTGTGAGTGAATTTAAACGAGGCCCCTTATATAATTTCCAGCTCTTTTAGCTACCCCTGACGGTATGGAACTCACGCCTAAGTAATATTCTATGGTTAAGAGCGACAAAATAAAGTGTACGACGACGAAAGTTTTCGTTCTCCGCTACTGCGAACTCTAGGTAAGACGACGCGACGTTGGACTGTGGTAACGAAGAATGAAACTATTGATGACGAAGAGACGAATTTTTAAATGTTCAGTCCTGTGTATCCAGAATTATCGCTCTTAATTTCTGTTAGTGTCTTATATAACGTTGGCCGTATCGTTACCGTAATAAAACTCATGAAAATTGTTAAGTTTTAACGATGTCTTCCAAGTCCGATCCCATAAAATGGCGAGTGAATTCGGGCCGGTTGCATAGCCGCGATTAATTAACAATGCAGTAGGCAGACGTCGCTGCATCAGTTCGAATTGCATCCTCGCGAGATTCCTCGGAAAAAGTTGCATCGCTTCCGGTCATTCCCGAGGCCGTGTTGGGAACGCCGTCCGAGAAAGGACGAAACTTGAAACCGTAGGAATTTGCTCTGTCGTGCTTATACTAATTGTAAGTGCCTCGTTCGAGCAACCAACTACGTGAAAACCACGCTTATGCCATGGGGCAGGAGGATAGGGCCACACGGATGGAAAGCGTCCCGGTAAAAATAGAATGAAAGTACGTACGGGTACGCTCCTTGTACCCACGGGGCCAAAGTTTAATCTCGTAAACGTATAAAAAAGTTTAGCGAGCCACGCCGCTAGATAATATTACGCGGTCGGAAGTTAGAATAAAGACGATGCAAATTGAAGAGGCTGCGGTGAACTCCGGCCTGTGGTAGTCGAGATGAATTCCTAAACTGAGGGAAGCCCGAACGCGCGATAAAGATTAACGAAACTTCTTGTCATACGAAGAAAGTTCCTTTTCATCGACGTCCCCCTTTCAGTTTTCCCTCCTTTTTCTTTTCAGTTCCCGCACGCTCCCCTGGAATTTTATTTACGCCTGTATTACCCGCGTTTTGCCCCTCTCTACGCTCAATGACGATGTTCTGCTAGGTGATATCATCGTTTTCAATTTTCAGCGACAGTCTTCATGATAGCATTTTATATATATTAAAAATGTTAAAAATTTTTTGAAATTTTCGACTTATTCTAATGATAAAAAACAGGCACTTTTTTACACTGAACCATTACGTTCAGAGTGACACGCATCACCACGACCCAGCGCAGCATGGTACTAGTATGGCACTACCTTATATCTTGTAAAGGAGAAGTCGTACTATAGTGAGAAAATCCTCAAACGATAGTTTTCTAAGTTTACTCAACAATGTGCATTGCGTTCGCACCATTCTATAAAGTTTAGTATCGATCCTCCGCCAGTTGTGTCTGCACGTGTTGAATATTTTTGTGGTTAGATTTTCGATAGTATCTTTTCGAGGAAGGTAAGTGATTTTGAAATGTTTGAACAAATCTGTAGTTTCAGTTTATTTATATTAATGTTTGCGAACTGTTGATTTGGGCTGAAATTCATTTTCTCTTTGTCTGTAGCTAGTATTATCAGTCCACGTGGAGTTCCCAATGGCACTACCAAGGGTTCCCTAATACGGGTATAGCTATATATTGACATTCTTGGTGTGGGTGCCGAATATGGCACTAGATGTCATATTAGGGACTCAAGGTGTGCCATATTAAGGACACAAAAAGAATATTTTTCCCAAGCTGTATTAATTTTTGAACAAACTTAACCCCAGAATCTTATAGCGAGGAAATGCATCTATAACTGGTAATTGTTCGGTCGTAAAAAAGCATTCTAAAATCATCCAAAAATGACATCAACAAAAAGTGGTTCATATTTGGGCACTGTACCCTAATCTCGTAAAGAGACTTAGTCCTTGAAAGATTTCCAAAGACAACTAGCTGGATCATGCGAGCTCTCGAACCGGCGGCGCACGAGACACACAGCTTCCTAATTAAGGCGAAGTCATAATCGAAACAGTGCCGTGTACAATAAAAATTTATGCGCGGATCGTTTGCACGACAACGCGATAGCATAAGCTTCTCAGTACGGAGTAATCGAGCCCAGCATTGGCTACAGCTGTTGCTCCCCGAGAAGCAACCGAGTGAGGCATCGTGTCTAGTGTCGGCTGTAGTTTATGCCTCTGCATTAACATAGAAAATACGAATTGTCCCAAGGTTTTCTCGGGGCCCCGGGGCCGCCAACGTTAACAGTTACACCAGCAACGTTCTCTCGCGGCAATAAAAGCAGCAAATTTTACCGTTTACATCGTAACCGTAACCAGTTTCCCGTATTCCACCCCCCTCGGCCCCGTGGATTTCTATGCTGTCGTGGAACCGGGGCCAGAGACAAAGGAAGTGTCGGAAGTCTCGTTTCCGTGGACTCCTGAATTGGCCCGTGGCAACCAACGTACAGAGCAACTGCGCCGGATGAGACTGCGAGAAACCGCGAACCCCTTTGCTCATAACCAAACACGAAATTCGGAACAAATTGTTACTCGATTTTCTGCGCTTCTGATTCCCTTACCAATTCTGTATTCATGAACATCGTGTATCTACCTCGGTCGATGAAATCGTTCGCACCAGCGACTTCGCAAACCCATTCTCAATTTTTTAAATAATATATTAGGTTGGCAACTAAATTCGCGACCTTCTGTTTCGTGATTCTTTTATTGTATCATTATAACCTCATTCAGGGACCATTCCTTTTGAACTGTATATCATTGGGAAGCTCTTTGATATAAAGTACCCGTGCTTAAAAAATATGTATAAATGACTTTGTTTGAGAAAATGTGGAGGTCGCGAACTTAGTCACCAACCTTATACAATATTCCATGTCTCGGTAATCGTATTACTGTTTCAAGTAGTTGTACCTTTGCTATTCTCGCACTGTGGCTCAATACGCTCTAGAATATACAATAATATAAAAAAATATACTAGGATATAGACTAGAATATACTAAATTATACTAGTATCATTATTATCCCGTTACGCACCCACGTGAAGAGTGTTCAATCGTTAAAACACGGTGTTCCCGTTCAGCACCGAAAGTTTCGGTAACAGATCGACGCAGGATAATGAGAACGTCTCCCGGTTCGGCAATTTTCGGTCGGTCACAAGGAGTTATTTCACGGAAATTCGGAACAGTCGAGTCTCTAATAGGCGCACTTGATAATTCAGTTTCAAGCATCGTACATATACGTATTTCTCGTGGAAACTTTTCAGAAGGCTGATAAAGATATCTAAAGTTCTGTCGAGCCTGTGCGCGCCGGTGTATCGACTTCGCAGTGTGTAACGGGCTTATAAAAGTAAACTAAGTTTCTTGTACGGGAAGGGCACTGCTTGCAGAATCCTATATCAGCTTGGTTGCTGATACACTCCTCGCCAGTATATTACTTCGTGCTATTACTGTACCAATAATACTCTGGTCAGTATAACCCGGTTCGTTAGGGTCACATTCAGTGCTGGACTTGGTCAAAATGCTGCCAAAATTATCTACGTTAATTACAAAAAAATATTTTTCTTCTTTAATGGTACATTCAAGTAACAGATGCAAAAAATTCATGTGATTGTTACGTTTGCCGTACCCACTGGGAGCTATTCGTTAGGCTGTCCATAAGTCGAGCAAGCCCGCAATGCGAAAACAGTATAAACCTAAGGGTGTAATTTGTCTACGTCGCCAACATTGACAGGCCATCATTGGACTGTACCACTTCTTTGAGACTTATAAAGGATGTTTTAGCAGAAACATGCTGGTTTTAAGAAAAAGCAACTGCTCCCAGTCACTCCGGTGTGCTCTAAATCCTTATTGTTGACAGACGTTGATAAATAATCGAGTTTAATCAGTAACGAACAGTAGAATATTCCTCGATCACCAAGAACTAGTATTTCGCAACGAGCAAAAATTCTACTTTCGGTTCCCCTAAACAAAGATTCCGTTGGCAGGATAAAACCGAAGCCGAAGCATGAAGAAAGAAGCTTAAGAACGTTAGTTCTTACGTAATTATGGAGCTCGCCGTCTGATCCCGGGCTTTGAAGTTTCAGCTGCCTCTTTGTCGAGAATTGGTCTTAATAGGTGAATCATTAACGAGGAAGGTAAATGGCGGTCCGTGATATTAAAGTTAGGCAGACATTAAAGGCGACTCGTTTGTCGTTATTCCTATATAAGATGAAAGGAAGAGGGGTCGCGGATAGGAGATGTTCTAAGTTTACCGTTGGTGGCGGCCGTTGTTATTACCGTCTCGCGTCGCTACCGGAACGGGTGAGAAATTGACTGTCTTAATCATTACGCTTCCCCGCTGCAAAATGTGTGTCCGGAGACTCTCTCTCGACATTCATCCGCGACAGCGAGGGATCCTCTGATAAACTAAGTTTTTCGTGCAGGCTGCAGCGAACATTTTTGCCCAACTCTTCCGCTTAGTCGACTGTCTTGTCGCTGATGGCACTAAGTTCCTCGATACTTTTAGTTTAAACTCGCTGGAGAAACGACTAACAACGCGACATCGAGGATGGATTCACTACATCCGACTAGGACAATTAAGAAACACAGAAAATTCAGTTTTATATTATTTGTACTGCTTATAGACTGATTTATAATGCGAATTGTTGTTGCAGAACTTCAAGCAGAACAAGCACAGGAGCGATAAGAATTTTTGCGCTTTATCTCCGCGAAGCGTTTAGACCGAGGAAAAAGTTGAGGGAAAACTAAAGCAAGATAAAGAACGGGTGAAGCAGCGGGTAAGAGAAGCGCGGTGAATCGATAAGAAATCAGGATGCGGGCGCTCATCCCGAATATTCCTGCGATTGCATGCAATTCTCAGACTGTGCTCCTCGCTCACGAGAAAACTACACTATATGGATTTCCGTGTCGATTAAATGCGATGAATTTATGAGCTTCAATGTACCAGTTTTGGCTTATTAAAAATTATTAAAGGAACAGTGAGATTTTTATTTGGCTTCGCAGTCTAGTAATGAATTAATTAATCTAATAAAATTAAGATTTTTCTATAGTTGGGGCTTATCAGAAAGTTATTTATAAAATCAGTGATGTCACTGGGGAAACCGTTCAGAAGACCTTTGCGAGGTATACAGGTTCTGTAGAGGAATTAAGAAAGCGAAACTATCGGGGGATGGAAGTAGTGGAACGAGCACGACGAGGCGTGCATAACAATGTGTCGGGCATTAGAATCTCATTGAACAGAATAGGCACTCAACGAGTCTCTGTGCCATTCACATGGGCGACGTGCTAGGTTACTTGTGTACCAATCGAATCATGCACTAGTAACGCTTCCGGTTTACGGGTAACTTTGATGTCAGATCGTGGCAGTAAATGCGAGCATAATACAGACGGCAACGCGGCGGGGTGTAACCAGAAATAGATCTCATCGATACCTTTGTTACGATTAGCCGCGCCATTGTATCGCAATTTGATATGGTGTGCCAGTCACGGCCGTTTGTCCCTTTGCCTCTCTCGCTGTCTAAATTAGCATCGATCATGCCCAAGACATTTCAATTAAAACACAGATACATCTATGCAACGTTAATCTCCCGCCGGTCAATTTTATATCGGGATCTCCGGTCGCATTCAAAGCGAATAATTTCCTTAACAATCATGCGTATACCCCGGCGCAACGAGCAACAATCTCCCGCGAGAGCTATGTCAACGACAATTAGGTCAATTCTTGCTGCGCAAACCCACACCGCCCTTTGATTATTGCACGTGAGTAATCTCGACCGATACGCGCTAATCCTTGCATCATGGCCCGTACCTATCGCACCTACGGCTCCGTCAACCGAAGCATTTCGGTTCAAAAAGAAGCACATTTTCTCGAGACAATTTTCGGATGTATTCTCGTCGAAATTTTCGAACGTCCGTGGGCCGGAATTAAACAGAATTATGAAATCATTTAGTGGGACAAAATTGATTGTATTTGAGAGGATCCTTCAGTCGATTTTAGAAGGTGGAAGTGAGGACATTTAGGTTTAAGACGAATCGTGAGATTTTTTGACTGAGAATGTCAGAACTTCAGTGAGACTAGGAAACAACGAAAGAAAAAAAAATGGTTGACCCCCATATCCGTGGACCAGCCACTCTACTGTGGCAGTCGGATGGAGTACACGCGGCTGCGGGCAAGCGTGCGCGGCCGCCGAGCCGCACGAGGAAAGATTCCCGTAATCCGCACACGTCCAGAACTCGTAAGCGTTCGGAACAAGTCGTCCAATTTTTCGGTACGGTCAAGTTTGCGCGGACTCCAATTCCTCGTTACGCGCCCCTACCCCGAAGCCGGAGAGAGCCCGTTCGCCGAGCAGCGGCCCGTATTCGTTTTTCCTCTCTCTGTTCCCGAGCGTTCTTTCGTCGTGCTCCCTCTCCTACGACTTGACCCGTGCACCTACGTTGAATACAGGGCCACCTGCGATCGTTACGGAGCCAGAAAGTTTCGCGGATCGATCCCGTGCGGAAGAAACTCTTCCCACTTTTCTTCTCCTTTTATTCGTCCCACCCCCGCGTCGTTCCGCTCACTCCCGACCCCCTCGAACCCCATGCAACCCCCGCAAATCCCCTTTTTTTCCTGCGCCGTCACTAGTTTTTCTTCCCTCCCTTTCACCTTCGCTGCTTTCTTCGTCCAGTCCCTCCCTTTTACCCTCTTTTTCTCTCGTTCAGTTTAGCTTCTCTCGCTCTCTCTCTCTCTTTCGCTCTCATTGGAAGCCGCTATCGCCGACTTTTATCCGCTGCCCGAAAATTCCTCCCTTTTGTTTCTCTCTGTCCTTTGTTTGTACGTTGGCATGCAAAGCTCGCCTCGCGATCCAACGTTTTTATGGGGACGAATCTTATGGAGGAGATTGCGCGAGAGCGCAGACTTGTAATTCTACGTGGGCTTTGTAACGAGCCGCGTGCCGCTCGGTAGGAATGTACGCCCGGTGTTACGGGAATCGGAGATATCGATTCCCCGTGGAAAACACAGTCGGAAGTGTACAATGCGATTTTTTGATACGAGGCTACGTTCACGAGATAAATGACTTTGAGCGCTTATCGAGCGGCCGGACACTTATCGAACCCGCCGCACAATGCCCGACAGTGTCTATCTTATTTACTGTGAGCGAACCTTTAATGCTCGGACAAGCGAATGACGGAAGCACAAAAGAGGGTGAACGTGAAAGATTTATAAAACTTTTTTCAAAGATACTCGCCGTTGTATCCGTGCTGCCTTTTTGTTTATTGTTCACGTACGCTGCAATGATATTCTCTATTCTGTAAACATAAGAGACGTGTATAAATGATATAAGATAACGTACACACTTTGTTCACTGCAGATGAAAGCCTACAGTGAAATTTTTAAACGGGTATTTATTAAGTGACTTTGCGCAGTGATATTCTGATGCAGTGATTAATAACGCGGATGATTTTCTAATTTGTCGACTTGGCTCGTCGAAGAGTCTGGTTAAGGAGATCCGTTTCGCACGATGGCAAATTCGATCCAATACCCAAAGACTGAATTATTACAACGAGGGAGGTTCATTGTAATTCATATAATTACGAAATTCGATCTGGACAACTAATAATAAGAGCAAGGTGTTCGAAGGATACCTCGATACTTCGATGCCTCGTTGACGCGGTAATTCGACCCACTAGAAGTATTAAACTAAGTTACTGGAAACGGGATACAGCATGGTGATAGTGTTGTTGTAAACCGATGACTGGGCTGGTCAAGCCGCAACTCTCTTAAATCAATTTCTTCCTCGAATATTCGATTGCATTCATTATTCGCCATTAACTGTCAACACGGTCGAACAGATAAGTGAGAACGGTTGTGATTTTCGAAATAATTGCAAATACTCGCACATATTAATCTCCAAGCCAGAAGTAGGCCGTTTTGATTAATAGAACAATCACGATGCTAATAAAGCACAATTCATTCGAGACAATGCGTGTAACAATGGGGCCATTTATTGAGTTACCAAAATATCAATAGAATGGATACAATTATAACAGAATTCGCTGTTAATCCGTTGAATTCAATAATGTCTTCAGTTCCGAGTTTCATTAAATTCTATAAAGATTAAACGATGCACAAGCTAATGCGTATCGAAGAAGAATCGACGTCCATAAAGTTCCATTGTCTTACCCTCGGTGCAGTCTTTCTGAATAATGAAACCCATGAACGTCGTTATCGTTATTATTTCCTTCTGACTCATTAAACGATTCCAATCTGTTTTTTATTACCTTGCTAAATTGAATTCGTATACGTTTCCCTCGAATATGCACCTATCGAACACGAGGACCGACGTTAATCCTTACATACACCAGGTTATTTGCCATTAAATGACAATAAGATAATACCCGGGCTGATCCAGACATTCTCAATAATGATAATAATTATTTTTCTCGGCGCAACGGTTCGATCAATTTCTACACTAAATAAATATAGCTAAAGAGAGGCATGAAACGTTCTAGTCCCGGTTAGAACCAAGTAACGCTTCCGATTCGGGTTTGAATCGGAAGCGTTACTTGGTTCTAACCGGGACTAGAACGTTTCATGCCTCTCTTTAGCTATATTTATTTAGTGTAGAAATTGATCGAACCGTTGCGCCGAGAAAAATAATTATTATCATTCTTTCAAATAATACGATCACGAAAAATACCTCCTTTATCTTATAGATGGCGAAAAATTAGAGTTAAAGCCTTGGTTCGACAAACGTCCGCAAGATGGACAAGCAGTTGAACAAGACTTTCTCACAAGTTACTAAACTAACATCAATTAGTATATTAAGAACTTTCCTCATGACATTTGTTGTCTAAGGCAGGGTCCGCTAGTTAGCCTTACTGATGAGTCCTCTAGCGGACCTAGGACGAAACACTTCCACCTTTGTTTTCCTCCAATAAAATAGCACATGGCATCTTTGCTGATTCAAACCCGAATCGGAAGCGTTACTTGGTTCTAACCGGGACTAGAACGTTTCATGCCTCTCTTTAGCTATATTTATTTAGTGTAGAAATTGATCGAACCGTTGCGCCGAGAAAAATAATTATTATCATTCTTTCAAATAATACGATCACGAAAAATACCTCCTTTATTCTCAATAATCGTTTAAAAATCTTCATTTCGACAATAAATTGGCCGTTTCCGAGTATTTCATTGTTATTAGGAAAAATTTCTTCAGACCACACTAATTGCAGGATTATCTGGAATGACTAATATTCAGGGTCTTGAAGCTTCCACGAGTTGCGAGTCCGCGACAAAAAACGTTTGCAAGCTATCAAACTTGACAAATTGACTTTCAGCGACGGGAAGCCGCGTTTCAGACCACCTCGGTGGTAAAACGTTTTTCCAAAAGGGATTAAAGGCGGAGACTTCGGCTTAATTCGGTCGACTAGACGCGTCCTAAGGAGCCGAGCAAATATTTTTCCAGCCGGTCTGTCGAATACGCGGGGCATCGCAGCGTATTTTCGTATTTATACGACAACGACAGTGTTGCTGGAGCGAATCGTTGTCGGCGAACGTCGCGGCGCCGACCAAATATTTTCGGAGCGACTACAGACAATTGTTCGGGGCGTTTACCGGGGCGAACAAATCACGCGAAGATTCGCCGTCGGCGTGGCCCGGGTGACGTTAATCCGGATATCCCGGATACATACTTCGGTACAAGTGGAATAGCAGCGGAAGACAGCGGCTTAAACCGTAAGCTCGAGAGATCGACTGGGTTCTCTCGGCGTGTTCGCGGAGAGACGAGACCTCTCCCCCTCTCTCTTTCTCTCTCGCTTTCTCTCTCAACCCACCCACGGATCCCACTAGCAGACCGAGTGTCAAATGATCGGAAACTCTAATCAGGAACCGAGCAATCAATTATCGTAATGCGCATTGGCAAAGCGTTTAAGCGAGGCGAGGCTTAGTGCGTGCAATCGGCGCCGCTGAAAACCAGCGGAGAAATTCCGACCGATTCCGAGAGGAATCTTCGTAAAGCCGTCTAGAAACTCGTCGATCCTATCCACGAATTCGCGTGATCATGGAATTGACAGCAACAATTGACTACTTGTGTGGTTAGGTCGAACAATCTCTCAGAATCGATGTTACTGGCGACCAATTGTTCGCTTTGCGTCGATAAGCAAAATTTTCGACGATATTCAGTAATGCGCTTTATAGTTACGACACAGATTAATACGCCTGTGAGTACCGACTAAAACGTGCCCTCGACATATAAAGAGATCGTAGGAACCGCCAAACGAGACTACCAACGAGGGTCTACCGCAGTGGCCACCATCGTCAACAACCGTTCATTGCGATAACATAAATAGAGTCTGTCTGGCGGCCGGGCGGAGGCGAGGGGATGAGATACGGCCGAAGTAACCAAGTCGGAAGAAGAGACGGAAAACAAAGGCCAGTGCAGGAGCCCGAAGAAGTGGTCGCCGCGGAGTCCAAAAGAAAGTGAATCCCGTCTAAGCCAACCCGCTTTCTCCTCGTTTGCTTCCCCCGCGCTGGTCCTTGACTGGTGCGGTCAGAGACTTTTCTCCTTCCGTTGATCAGACCACCTCTCTCGCTCCCTGTCTTTCTCTCTGTTTAGCCTTTTTCTTCGATTTTGCGAGCCGCGCTTTTTGTGAGCCGCCGCCACCACCTTAGCAGAGAAGGAGGAGGCGACCGTACTTCGTCCGGTTACGAAGCAGGCCATTCTCTCCTTTTTCCCCGGCCTTTCACCCACCCACGTTCATGTTAGAGCCTTTTACCACGTGGCCCAGCCCCTCACGCACCCTTCTTCTTCTTCGTCGAGCAAGCCGCGCGAGGACCAAGCCCGCCGATAGACGAGTCTACATACATGGCCGCACGGAACCAGGATTATGGAAGTTTTCTCAGGCAAGGTAAAGTTGTCGGGAGGGGGAGGGAGACGAAGCTTAAAGTCCCACCCTCGACTTTCTTTTCCGCCGGTTCCCCTTTCTCCGGATGTCGCGGAGAAAAGGAGAGAAAGAGACCAAGACTCTGGAACCCACCGAGCCAAGGCAAGCTTCGACTGCGCGAATCCATTATTCCCTTTAGATTTTAGCTCCTCCCGCCCGAATGCGACCTGCACACGAACCACCGCATATAATACACTCCGCGACAATACCGTAGGACACTATACAGGGTGGCTTGCCTAACGCACCCCTAATAACTTCATCGTTTCTGCTGATACGGGAAGACGTAGCAAAAGCTTGAGGAGAAAGTTGTCGGATTTCAAGGAGTTCATGTGTCTGAGTGATCGAGATCATCTCAAGGTTATCAACAAATGATCTTGAATGACCTCGGAAATATTCCGATACTGGAGGTTCGAATAATCGAGGTTCCACTGCGTTTAATTGAATGAATGATGAATCACTTCATGTTTCAAATCGGCAGACTGTTCAGAGAGCAACACGAATCGAATCGTCGACTCGAAAGAGTCTCGGCAAAAGCGTCTCTAAATTCTTCGATCCAGACGACGACGACGATGACGACCGTGCTCGATGTTCCAGGCTACGTAACCTGCGCCGACGGGAAACGGCGAGGAATTATGGAAGTTTCCTTGCTGCTGACGTAAAGCCCGGAGTCCTACAACCCCGTGCCACCCCCGCAACAGCCGCGAAAGAGAAAGCTCCGCTGGCTGAAACTACACAGATTCATTATTCTCTTTGGATTTTTGCTCTTTTCGCGGGCTGCGTTCTATTTACGGAGACGAGTCCAACAATGCGGTCGTTACGCGTCAGCCGCGGAACACCGGACCCAGCCTTGGCCCCTCTCTCTCTCTCTCTCTTTCTATCTCTGTCTCTCACTGCACACTTTGGCGCGGCGAGTAATTAGCTGGAAATTGTAACGCTGCAGCGAGCGGAATTATCGTAAAATTCAGATCCTAATTGCCCGGTTAAATTGGTATGCACTGTCAGCCTGACAAAAACCTCGCATTCTATGCCGCGTAGAATCAGCTTTTTGGACGAGAGCTCGCCCGGCTGAGCTTGGGTACCTCGTAATTGATGAGCAAGATTCTATGCTCGAAAGTATAATACAATTACAAACTAATATTTATAGATCCCACTGGTTCTACTGCATGCCAGAACAACACCTTGCTCCTAACATTGCACAAACACCATTCTTCCATTTTTCTGATGACAGAACCATTTCGCGGAGGTGCTTGACAAAAAGGATAATTTCGAAAGATGCGAACGTTGTAGGAACGCAAAGATGAAGAAGCAACGAGAATATGAAGATAGGAGGACTGGAGGTACTCAAACGTTTCCCGACGAAGCCCGGATGCTATTGACCAACCGAGAAGTATGCGAACACTCGCAGTTGTCGGCACGTTGTTCCCAATATCGGGGACACTGTTGGATATGGTATGGGATACAGATGTCTATCGGAGGGGTGAAAAAGAAACGAAGAGAAGCAAGGAGAAATGGTTTCGATGGATAGGGTTGCTGTGTTACCGCCCTCGGTCTCCTTACCGCCGACCCTGGGGGTGGGGGCCTGAAAGAAACACCGGCAAAGAATGCAAGGGCTATAATTTTCCCAAACAATAACAGTTCGCACCGGCGACATCCGTATAGGGGGGCATTTTTTCATGGGAAAGTGATATTTCCTTTAACACGAGCGTACCTTTTCTCCCCCCGCGATAAAGATGTCCGTTTGGATGAATATGGAGATCGTGGACGCTCCATGAATTTACTTCGGTGACGCTGCCCCTTGGATAAATGCTCGACAGGATATAAATTATGTCCAAAAATGATATAACGTATTTTGTTTATCATAGCGAATCTCGCAACATATTTCAAGCTCATCATAATCACCGGGTAATAAATATTTGATCTACCTACTTTTTGTTAGAAATGCATAAAATCCTCAATCTGATAATCACCAATGTTTCGTGTGTTTTGGACGAAGGAAAGTGTGAAGCAACGTAGTGTTCTGGAAAAAGCTAGTAACAGGAGCACTGCAACAATCTAAGAAAGCGTGTAACGAGCCGTTGTAAATTTCGAGCAGACGAAAGCGGTGGCAACGGGGAAATAGAACGGTTTAAAATGAAGAATAGATGAAAAAGAAGCGGCGGCACGGGGATAAGGGGAAAAAGCGGGATGCGAAGGAAGGAGAAAATTGTATACTTTTTAGGTTAATCGTAGCTCGGTAAACGAGCCATCGAGGCGCTTCTCGCTTATAAAAAAAGCCCTCCATCTTCTCCCTCCGACCGCTTCGTCATACTGTCTTATCCTGAGGGATTAATTTCTCGAGGTTTATGTACGTCGGTGCTGGTGGGACGGCACCAGGTAAATCCTTCACCCTGAAACGTATTTCCAGCAGGAAAATACGGCCTGGAAAAATCAGACAGGTCTTCCTTTCCCGTTCTCATTTTAAGTCATCATCCGTGTCTCTGTCCCAGCGAAGTCGGGAGAGATTAGTATGTATTGAGAATACATTGATTGATTCGCAGCACAGTAAAACTGGACAATATATATACAATATTTTGAAATTGGTATTAATTTGTTGTCCTTGAGACAACAGAACAGTTGCTTACCGCCTTGTAGCCTACACGGACGATTTACTCGAAAGAAAAGGAAATCGACGCCTGCATTAAATTGCTAGCAAACAGCTTCTAACACTTTAATTGGCACGGCCTTTAGAGAGTAGCACATTCGGTTACAATGTGCTCGACGGCACGGAAACGAGTCAGTATTAATTATTAAGCAGCGGGTTAAACGTCTCGGGGTCCGAAAGGCGAGAAATATGTTGGATATGTATCAAAGGGCTCGGGCGAGGTTGGCTGCTCGCCAATTCGGCGTTCACGCAAAATTAGATAACCGTCCGATACCGAGAAATGTCGTTTTCTATTCGTTCGTGCGATTCTCGCCCGCCTAACCTCGGGGAAGCTTACTTTCGTATTTCCGAGCGATTTCACCAGATCGAACGAACTAGTTGCCCGGTATAAATTTCAGTTGCTTTTGCTGCGAAGAGGGCTGGCCGCCTGTGCGCGGGGGTGGCTCTGTGTTTTGTCTGCGGCTGCAGAGGCCAGAGGGGCGCGGAGGACGATTGTTATTAATTCCGTCTCCGGGGTGCCACTAATATTCATTTGGCCGACGGGCTGGGGCGGCGAGGTTGAAGGCAAGTGTGTCGGTGCCAGTCGAGCTTCTGGAAAACGAAGGATCCACCTTCACCGAATAACTCAATATCGACACGCGACGCTCCCCTAGGACCGGACCCGCGGCCGTTTTACCCCGCGTATTTGCCTATTTTTTCGTCTTGACACATTCGCTCTCCACCTCAGTTTTTGCCGTTACCATCGCCGGTTATTAACTCGCGAAATTGACTGGTCCATGGAATTTATGGCACGGAAACTGCGACTCTCTTCCCATTGTTTCTCTCGCTTTCTCGGTGCCAGATATCGTTCACTTTGGCAGAGAAAGGGGTGATAATGTGGACCCCACAGTTTTATATTTCTTCCTAAAATCTGATTCGTAATTCAAATACATTTCAATATCAAATGTCGGAGGTAAAAGAAAAATAATTTCATTAAATTTAATATGTATTATGAAATCAAGTCATTTTTAGACTTTTTAGTAATATTTTAACATGAACAGGAAATAAATAAGGGAATGAAGTTTGATTTCGTTTTTTATGACAATTTATTACCTAATTCTGGACTACTCGCAAATGTCATTGCACGCGTGCATTATTACCATTTTCGAGGGTTCATTTCACCAGCGAGTGTCTGCAAGCACGGAAATAATGTTTTACGACCGGGTACTGGCACCAGCCGAGAATTTTCAACCGATCTGGATGCATGTGCTAAAAAGCAAAACAATGCTACTTTAATAATCGAACAGAAATAAAACGAGCAGGATACAAATACAACGGTATCCCAAAGGGTGTCGGGGTGGGAGGCTTGCGGAAAAAGAAGTAAGTTTGCTGCATAAAAGTTTTACGAGCTACGACATCCCTTTGTTACATCTGCTCCTGCTCCACTTCTTCTCATTTCCGGACTTGCGTGCTCCAATGTGTATAGCGTCTCGATAAAATAGTCTCTAAGTTATGAACACCGACGGCGATCCTGTTTTTCCTTCATTCAACTAATTGCTACGTTTTCGTAGGAAAATGAAAGAAACTTCCGATTCGCTCGGGCTTTTACTCCCTTATTAACAAGAAATTGCGGTTCTAGAAAGAAACTGATCAAAACTTCGCGAATCATTATACGGAATAAAAATTGTATGCTATTAATTTCAAGAAATATGTATTATAAACAATCAGGAATTTGTTTGTTCTCTTCATAAAAATAAATCGAGGCTAATACAAAATCTGAATTTGTTTGTTCTCTTCGTCAAAATAAATCGAGGCTAATACAAAATCTGAACTAATGCCGGATTAATTCTTTTCGGAAAAAATTCACAAAGGTTTCGTTGTTTTATTTTCGAAACGCCCATAGAATTCTTTTTCATATTCGCCATGAAATATTATACAAAAGCTACGGTATCAGTTGCGTTTCGGTCACTATTCACGTATTTAGCAGGAAACGCGTGTTTATCACAGTCAGCCGTAGCGATTTTTATTATTATAATGCGCGTTTACTATTAATAACGTTATTAGGGGTTGCCAAACTATCGCCGCTCGTAAATAAAGTTACCGGCGCAAATGTTTGCCCACTTAGCGATCGATACCAGCGTTTTGACATCGATAAATAATGACGATATTCGAGGCTGAAAGTTCAAAAGCGTCCCAGAATGTACACGGAATATTAAAAAGCAAACAAGCTCGCATCGAAGGAAACCAATATGTTATGTATACAGTTTCGAGAATATTTCAAAGTAAATATTCGGGGAACACGATGTATGAGAGCGGCCGCAACGATGACATTCCAAAAATTATATTTTAGCTGGCACAGGTGTATGGAACGATCACAGATCCCTTACGATTTTTCACAGTGCGTCTGTGCGCGATGCCGGATCGATTAATTAATTAGCCGATGAGGAATGGACAAAGAATCTGATTTACAGTGTTGACACGGCGCCGTTATTAAATTCAGTTTAATTATAGAACTCTGCAGATCGATGTTTCCTATTCAGATTTAACTGTTGAAATGTGTACAATGCACTCGGAATTACGTATAATTATACGTAAAATATATTTGGTTGAAGATTATGGCTGAATTCGGTCATCAGGCAGATTGGCCTGACTTCAATCTGGTCTATTGACTGCCATTGAAATGAACTTCATTTAAAAGTAAAATCAGATATCATATTTTACAGAAGAGCGTTTCAAAGTCTTTTGATAGTTTAACTATTGTAGCTGTGCCTGCAAATAAACACAAATAAAACCTAGTACGGCTATCTATGTGGTTAGTTTTATAAATATGTATTACAAATAAAAATTGAAAAATGTTGAGTTGTGAGGTTTTCCTTGTGCATGAGCGATATCTAGACAAAAGCTGAAGATAGGTCCTTAAAGATCAGCTTTATAACTTAAAATAGTATCGAAATATGTGCAAATAGTGTTGCACATGCAACGTCCTGGTAGATAACGAATGCAAATGTGCAAGGGAATAGAAATGGCCATGTACAGATGGCATACAATCAGGCCTGGACACTAGCTGGGAGAGCACAGTGTGCCTGCAGCACACAGCTGCTTTTGTATCAGAAGCAGAGTGAATGATCTGAGAATAATGAGGGAGTCAGAGAGGAGAAAATGAGAGCCGGTCGAAAAGGTGAGCGCCGGCTGGCGTCTTCCGCTTTCAAATCCATCGAGTCATTATCGCACTTGGACGATCGATGCTTCGATCCGCTGCTCTGTGCCCTACTTTTTCGCGTGGCTGCCCGTTGCTTTCGCAGATTACTCACGTTATTGCAGGAAAGCATCGGGAGCATCGGGTCGTGTATTCATTCCGCGGGGGCCGGTAAACCTTTTAGGTACACGCGCGCGCAGCAAACACACACAGAGACGCGCGGGCGAAAGAGGCAAAAACCGTCTCGGCGGCGGCGGCGCGCGGAAATTGAAAATGGAAATATCTTACAGCTGATGAAAAATCTATTCGCCGCAACCCTGATCCACGTTCATCCGGCGAAGCTGCTATTACGGCCTTACATCGAAAATGAAGTGTCACGGCACCGGAGACCCACGCCATTGAATCCGATCGAACCGAAAATGACATCGACGAAATTTTGCTTGCGAACCACCGGCTACTGTGCACGCGAAGTCTCTATAAGAACACTCTGATTTGCCAAGAAATGTTGCTCTACTTCAGGGAACTTTACTAATTGTACACCTAGGAACTCGCGTGTACAACGTTCTAATTGTGGGAACGATTCGTGTCATCCAATTTCGAGTCTTCTGTAGGCATATTTGTATTTTGTCTTTCGTGAAAATATAAATTACACACTGCCGAACAAGATTTCTTCGATCAAACTTGTCCGAGATATCGCGCTCCAGCATGCTGCGAGTAACCGGTTCCAATTAATTTGAGCGATAATAACCGCACGTAGAAACAGTGTAATATATTCGAGCGATTTTTGCCGATTTTCTGGTCCGATAAACTCGGAACTGGACCTCAAGGTGATTAAACGACCACTTTATTTTCCAGACAAAACAACGCGACCCGATTTTTCATTGAGATTTCTTCGGATCGTTTGATTTACCTATACTGGTTACACGATGCAATAAAAATTCATCCAGAAGGTGACTCTTAGGCGAATTTACGTTCTGCAGATTCTAGTTTAACGCACTGTTAAGTTCGCCCCGCCGTACTTCCGGGAGCTAGACGATACTTCCGGGCGACCGTATCAATGATAGGGTAACTTTGTCAAATAAAAAGCTGGAACGAGACCCCCGAGAAAAACGATACACCGTTGCGGCACCACTCCGGAATGCAATTATCCCGCTTACGACCGTGCTGAAATAAGAATAGATCGTGGCCAAAATGTTCGTGGCAAGCGCGGAATTAAAAGAATTTAGGTGAGACCGTTCCGCGAGATAAGTGTGCTCGCGTTTCGGAACATCGCTATTGAATTAAAGGAGTTCTAGAGTCATAGAACGAAAATTGGAGGACATTAAACAAGGCGCGCGTCACGTATAAATTATACGCATGACTTTGCCTAATTGTCTTAACTGTGGAGAGACTGTTTTATGAACCATGAAATGTTAGTCTAGAGACTTAAAATTTCTGGACAAATTTATTACGACACTTTCAGCTACACGTATAGTTCAAGGTTGCGAGACTTTATGTTCGGAAAAATATGATGTTCCTGCTGTTACAAACAATAATTCCGATTTTCTTTTACTCACAATTGTTTTTATCTATTAGTCAATACTTTTTTTCTCCAAGTGTTGTACGAGTTGTAAGTTGATTGTACGGGCGAGTTTAATAAGGAGATGAAAGAGAAAAACTTTCAAAGGGTTTTCGATGGGCATTACGGGGAATCATAGGTCAACGGTGAAGCGAGAGAAGAGAATCTAGAGAACAAGCCATTCCATCAACACCGGCTGATATATATAACGGTGCGAAACTCAAATTAAATATCTCATAATGCCGCGCTCACTTGCGCCAGTATTGGTGGGATGGTCTGTACGTGTATTTGGCGGCACTCAAGTCTGCTGGCTGCCAGCCAAACTTCGCAGACACGCCAGATTTGATGCCTAAAAAGGATCGTAAATTTATCTCATCGCGCGTTCGTCCCACATTTCGCTCCAAATTCGCGAAATAAATAGAATTTTCAAGGCTTATGGCGTCCCGTGAAAGCCCTATAAATCTCGCTACCGCGACGCCATCTTCGTTAAGACGAATTCCTGCGGATTTTCCGTCGTCCACATCCACCTCTCTTTTTACGCGATTCGCCGAAAGTCCCCCCCGTTAACCGGAGGATAGATAGAAGTCTGCGAACAAATATTCATCGCGTCGAGATATATTCATGCATAAAAAAAGAAGTAAGTATTGGCCATTTTTTACGAGGGAACGACATTAATCGCACCCCAAGGCGACCACTTCCCGTTGTTATTACGCCCCTGAGAAATTTACTATTCGAGAGCGATAGCACGAAGTGCAACGTTTTATTATGATTTATGACGGTCACCCGTTAAACTGGTCCAGTATACTTGAAATATCGCGAACACGTGCATGAACATTGCGCCAATCGACAACAGATATAATGAACTGCGTAATCAATGGAAAACTGCTACTGTTTTAAGGCGGTTGACCCCTTTCCAGAATCGCAAAGGTGCGGGATGAGCGTTCTCATTTCTCGATACAAAGATGAGATTTTTCTGTAGTCAAAAGCGCTAGATTTATGTATTAAGATTGATCGCGATCGTCCTCAAAGGTACTATTTTTACGTTTATGAGGCGTAATTTGCAATATTCGGCTGCATATATCTTTGAAAATAGCTACATGCGCAGTTGTATGCTTCCGAATAATGCAAATTACGCCTCGTAAACAAAAAAATGGGACTTTTGAGGGCGATAGTGGCCTAGATCGATCTTTTATCTAGTGTTTTGGACTACTGAAAACCCCCATTTTTGTATCAACGAGAAATAAGAACGCGCATCCCGCACCCTTGCAATCCTGGAAAAACGAGTCCCCTTGCCCTACGATTTATTTTACGGTTTCAGTGATTAGAACCTTTTTTGTAGTTCGTAATCTCCTAAAAAAAGGAGAAAATTTATATCTATTGTATGTCTACATGTTCTCCAATAACTAGACATTAAGAAAACCAAAATAGAATTTCATCTCAGCTTAAAGGAAATTAATAACATAGGTATTTATTAGACTCTGTTCAGGATCTCCATCACTTCATCTGTTTAAACCTTTGAATCGTCGAGCATTTGAACACGTGAACCCTTAAACTCCCGAATACCAGCCCCCTAATTAAAAATCAATTTTCTACCAGAAAGAACGGCAGCTTCCCACAAAGTCTGCAATTATTCAGTGAATTTTTCCGTGTCGACACGCGGCATTCACTTTCGGTGTGCTCGATCACAGCCCCGGTATGTATTCTACAAATACCCCAAAGGCGCAATAAATATCGAATATATGTGCAGGCTACTTGAGCAACCTCGAACAGGCGGCATTGAATTTCAAATGAGGAAAACTGCACGCGCCCGGTGATGCGACCGACAACGCTCCGAATCCAATTTTCGATATTTAACAGTACGAAAACTCGGCGAATAACCGGGGCGCGGCCGAGGAAACGGCAACGAAAGGAATAAGAGAGACAGTGTACCAGACTAACGACAATCGCATTGGCAGCTACAAGCCTTTTTGATCGAGTTTACAATTACCCGTCAACCGTCCCACGTTGCGCATTATCGGGGCTTATAACGTATCGCCGCGTATCGGCCGTTAACGCCGCGCCGGAGTACGTTCATTAATAATAGTAAACGTTATTAACGACCAGCTGTGCCGGAAATATCACCGGTAATCAGCACGCCGCTCGTGTTTTCACGCGAATCGTACACTTTTTCACGGCAAACGGGGACGGCCGATGGAAAATCTGCACAATATGTCCTCGCCGTACACCGCCGTGGTCTCCAAAGCGACTTTTTGCGCGGTCCAAAAATTAAAAATACTGTCGCGCACACTTTTTTCCAACTAAAATATCGTTCAGGCGATTAAAACACAATAATAACGTGCATCTGCGTAAAATAGATTAGTATCTCCAGAATCTGCAAATTCGTATTCGACCAACAACGCAATTGTTTCAAGTGTGGCTCGTAAACGAGCCAGATAGCGGGCCTCGTTACTATGAAATTCATTCCGGTAACAGTAAAGTGCTTATTTCATCCCACAAAATATAACAAAAAAGCAATTTACTGTTGATCCAATTGCGGCCGTGGCGTGTGCAATGAAAGTCGGCGCACGGTTGTGTAATTATTGTATGCAATGAAGAAAATTAGTTTCTTGAAACGACTCGGTGTGGCGGACGGAGTTGGTGAACGTAATATTGCTGGCCGAATAAAACGACATTTAGATTCGAAAAAGCTCGATGGCGTCGCTGCCATCTAATTCGAAGTCCGGCGAGCGAACAGAATTCGAAAAAGAGGTCAGACGACCTATTCGGGAAGATCTAAATCAACCTTTCGTGCTTCCACAATGTTGCATTGTGCCACCGAGTATAGCCGATAGATTCGGGACACGTGCCAGGAAGACTGCACTTCTGAGATTTGAAATTTGTTCGCAGTTCGGCGTGCTCGTGGAAAGACTGACCAGGCCCCTCTGTTAATCCGTTCTATTTATACAAAACGTTGAACTATAGCGCGAATAATCGCGTTGAAATTCTCCCATTCTCCCGTGAACGCTGTACAATTTAACGATTGTCATGAATTCTTTTTAACTGGTTTAGCTAATCTTTTCTAATACATACAGAACAATTTTTTATACAGTTTTAATAACTTGTCTCTTGGTTCTAACTTGGCATATTTCGAAAATGAAAAACCAGGATGCCGTCTTAAATGTAGCGCAAACGAGCTGGTTCGCGACGGTGCAACAACGACAAATAATACCTGGCTGTTGTTAATTATAGCGTAGATTGTTCCCGAACCTGGGAACAGACGCCACTCGAACGTGCACCTTCTCGCGAGGACAGCGTGTCGAGAGATTCACGCTCTACCGGTGATAGCGTCGAAGTAATTGCAATTAAAATTTGTTTCGTGAAATTGGTTACTCACGTGCTGCCGAAGCGTCCCGTCCTTACTCCAACGGCACGGAGTTTTTAACGGCCACCTGTTTTCTTGTTTTCGTTCGCTTTCTGCAGATCGAAAATCGTAATTAGCAGCCCGTTCACGCGATCCGCCCTCTATTTCTCTCGCTACCTTTGTCTTCGTCTAACCGGGACTCTTCGGCTGTAATTAACAACGCGCCAGTTGATAATTGCCGCGTCTACTGTACATGTTACAAGCGTCGATTTAAACGTTCGCCCGGGCAAAAAGCATTTTCGGCGTTTCCCCTCGAACGAAGACCGTATAATTGAAATGTAAATTGTTTGACCGGGTCGCCGCGATATGGCCGGCGTGCATATAACCAAGTGCGTGTTGTCCTTCCGTGGAAATCAAATTTCCGCGACTGTCGGTTGCTTGAATGAAATAAAACCAGAATGCGGTAATTGAGGCGGGCAGCCGTTAAATGCTGCCTCTATCGGCCACCCTTTGGACTCTGTTAATTGCTAGCGAAGCACCGCACACACGGCGTCTCATTTTTCTCGACTTATACATAGAGACTGACCAATTTTAATCGAGTTGTAGAATATTTTAGAAAATAGAGAACACATAGAAATGCTTCAAACTATAGCTTACAAATATGGCTTTAAAGCATACTTGTTCTCTGTTTAATAAATATATTGTACTCGGTCTATCTTCAATCATTTTTAACTTCCATTTTACACTTCATCATTAGACAGCGGATTTTATGATTTCAAGATAAAAGATCTCAACAGCGAAGATAGGCAGCTGAACAAATGGTGGTGGCGACCGTGTGAAGCATTACGTGCAACAGTGGTTTCGGATATTGTTTGCTTATGAAAATAGTTGCGTTTTCAGTATTTGTCCGAAACAATTTCTCTCGGGCCTGGGTATCGCGCAGCATTCGCAAACTTTGTAATCAATTCATGTAATATGAAATTTCGCCGACAGGAATCAATCGCCGAAGTTAGGCGGGCCACGGAGCGATTTAATATGCGATGAGACTGCATGAATAAAAATGGAGCACAGTTTATTGAACGCGACGTCCGTATGTTCGCGCAAGCAGCGTTCATTGCCGCGCGAACGTTTTATTGGCATCGGTAATTTCTGGTGTCTGAAGGGATAGCATAAGTTTGCTTGCGCATGCAGAAATGCACATGCACGGCACCGTTGCAGTCTCCGGCGATAACAGAATCACTGCCTCCGCCGCGATACGAGTTTACGTTTTGTAACGGGCCAGGCCCGGCGTAATTAAATTCGAACCGAAGGAAACGATAGCCAGGGACAGAAATTGCGAAACATTTGCGTTTACATTTACATAGGTTCGCGCAAATATAAACAGACCCGGCCAGATACAATCGCGCTCGTTCGTGTTCAGCTGTGTGCACGTTTTCCTAGGCGATACACAGCTCGCGACTCGCTCACAGCAAATTCGATTCGGGGCCCCGAGTAATCCCTTCGAAAAAAGCCGCGGTTCTCGCTGCGGATGTTTATGCATTTAAATATAGCGAATCTGAATATTCATAATGCGACACGCGCGGCGAAAGTTTCGGCGGAGCCTCGTAAAATGTCCGCTTCCGTTTCAGTACAAGAAACCTCTGCCAAAGAACGTTCGCTTTGTTTCCTTTTTACGAGCTAGTTTCTATCGCGACGAATTTGCATAAATATTAGCGGATAACATTTATTTCAGCTTTGCCGAATTCTGGTCAGTAAATGTCGCTCCCACTTGCAGTAATAACTATAATTTATGGTGATTGGATGGCGCAAACGCCAGCAAAATATTAGTATGTATCATGAAGACGTAATGTTATGCACACAAATTCGTTCGTAGCCCTTTCTCCGTCAATTTTTTGCTTACTTACAAATCACGAATTTTTATTAATTAATTCATATGAGACCTACTAGGATTATGTTTGAAGACAATTTTGTTTGGTATGTTATGCATACGAATGCATATTTAAAGAGGTGTACAAAGTACCTACAACTGATAAGACCTTATCAGACGCATTAACATATCAGTTCCCCCGGCCGTTTACGCTTCGACAGGGAACTTACCTAATTAGGGAGTGCTACATTTTCAGGTAGATACCTTTTAAAAGGCACCAACTCGCTGAACGACGTGAACGACGTGAACGACGCTCAGTAAATAAATGCTCTGCGTCTGCCTCTAATCGTGCTACTTTACTTGGAACGCGAGATTGGAAGAAATGCAGTCTTCAAACGTTGCACCTGCTACTCTTTCGAGTGGAGATAAATTACGAATGCACATGTATCAAGAGCTTAAGTGTATCGAGTTCTGGAGGAAGTCTTCTATAATTGATAAAAGGTGAGTAATCAAACGTGGACAAAGAATAAGAATCTGTTTGATTACAAGAGCACGAACGTTTATCGATTGTGTCGGTGAGATAGAGATAAAACATTAAACAGCCTTTCTTGTTCATTGCTTAATGTAGTGGTGTACAAAGACTTCTGAGAATACAGAAATACATTATTACGGAAATGCATTATTGCAGAAACTTGTATTTACAGAATTCACATACAAGTTCAAAAATGATTCAAGTTCGTTGATGTTCTTATTGGAGAGGAATAAAAAAGGCCATTAAATTATACGTATTGCAAAATACCCTATACATCTTCTTCTTCTTGTATAGGTTTTAAAAAGCCATTAAGGGGTTTTATTAAGTTTTTGTCGCGAGCTATAAATATATTGCAGAATGCCTTGAACAAACAAGGGAACACGGAGAAAGATACTACATCTTAACGAACTGGAATCAGACTAGACGTACGGTATTTTCAAAGTTCACAAGTTTAATTAGACGGCTTCGATCGCATTACCAATTAGTTTAATTACCATTAGAATTACCAAACCAGTCGGAATGGATTCTAATTTTTCCTCTCACAATTACTGGGATTAGAAACGAACTTCTGGAACAGCCTAATACATCACTCGCATTTATTACACGATAGGTCTGAGTGATAAATCAGTGTCTTCGAAATTCAAACTAGCGATTCCAAGCGAACTACAATCCACAACCGCGTTTGCCACGAGCAATAATAATGAAAAGTTACGTAACAGAACCAAAAAGCTCGGAAGGAAGAAAAGGGAACGAGGGGAACGGTTAGTGATGAGGGTTCCTGACTGCATACGAGCTCCTATAGGTAACACCGACGTGTCGGAAAACCCGGCAAGAGATTGATGAGTCCGTAAGTGAAAGGACCGAACCGGTGAAAAACGAGACACCGCGAGAATTCCTTCCCCCGAGTCTGCCGGACAAGAAGAAAATGCCCTGCCGCACCGAAAAACGTGGGAGAGTAATTAAGCGCCGGGATAATTACCGGCTGCTGATTTCAAGCGTGCCGATATTCCCTTCGCCGAGCCCCGGACTGTGCCTCCGTGTCCAAAGTCGCTGGTCATTTAAAATAAATTTTCTCCAAGCGAGCATAAAGTTCGTACATCGATTCAAACAACCAACAGTCTCGCTTTTTATAATTTTTATTGTTCCTTACGGATTCTCGATAATTATGGCTCTCTCGGAAGCTTTACTGCGACGCGCGAGACGTTCGCGAACTGCAAGTAATTTTATGAATAAAACCAACGTCCACTTTGCTTTCCTTCTTTTTGAACAGATTTCTTTAATCTTCCTAGCCAGTGGAAAATTATGGAATTTTTCTTACAATGCTTTTTACTATATAGATTTTTTAAATGTCACGATGTAAATTTTGATTCGATTTTTACCACAGCGAATCTTTCAGACCAGAAGTTTGCCCCTTATTATACAATGACGAAGCTTTGAATCAATGTTGTGAAGATTTAATGTTTTGCATCCAATCATGAACTTGTTGCAAAACCGTAATGGTTGTAGTGCGGCGATTATATGAAAGCTAAAATTCACGAGTCGTTGAGTACCATAACAGATCTACGATCAATCTGCAAACATGCGCATTCTCGATGAGAGTCATTAATTTTTGTAGATAAACAGATCACCGCGCGAGAACAAATTATCGTTCAATGTCTGATCGGACTGTAATTTACTTGCGCAGCGAGATCGATATCCTGACAATGCTCGATATGTAATCTTTTCCGAATGCATTCGCGAGCATACGCGCCCGCTGTTTTACAAATTTATTCTGCGCGATAACGAGCGCAGACGAATCTAATTAATCGAGCCGACAATTATAAAACGTCCTTCGTTCCTTCACCGAGACGTGACACGACTATTATTCGTACGGCTGGCGAATGTAACTCACGTCACGTGACAATTAAATCGTCTCAAATTTCGCGATTGCTCAAGCAAACGTTGCGCGGAGTGTTGCTTCGTGACTGTACACCACAGGATTTTCCTCGAAAATTAGCTTCTTGATTCAAGTAATAATAACTTGAGATTTTCTGAAGATATTTACGGCATTTTCTTCAATTTTTATGCACGCAGTTTCTGCGAATAGCAGCGGAATCGCGTTTGCGTGACTCCGGCCGATAACGAAAAGATAATTGAAGTCACGCACATGTGATCCCAGTCGCTAAAGCATGGAATGAAACTCTGACTAATGATGTGATTAATAGTCTGCGGATTTTTATGCAAAATCAAAATTGTCAAACCCTTTAATGTGTCAAAATTATTGACATTCTTAAATTTCTTTAATCTTCTCACTATGCTAAATTTCATAGACTCATTTTTGTCATAAATGCATGAAATCCGCTATCTACTAATCATAAATATCATTATTGTAGCCAATTTTACCTGAAAAACTATTTTATACAAACAAATGTATTCTAATTACTATTTCCAACACTTTTTATTCGGAATATACCCAGCTTACTTAGACATACCGTCATACGTCAACAGTTCCCGACACCACAAGTGTTAATTATGCAAATGTTGCAATAATAAATAAAGCCGCGCATGAAGAGCCTTCTTTTTGCTTCTCCCAGCGAAATTACAAAAAAAACTTACAACAAAAACCGCTTGAAGTCCAACTGCAAGAAAACGTGAGCCACTTACCGAGTAGAGTAGGTCTCGGTGGAAACCGCGACCAAATCCCACATTCCGAGCCAGGCAAGTTCAATGGTCGTCGTTGCACAATTAGCGAAGGTGTTTGCGCGAGTAAACCGGTGGAAAAGTGTCCACGAGGCGGCGTGGATTTTCGAATTTCGCGGTTTGGTTGTAGCGGTCGATGGCAACGGATGCAGGAGAAACCGGCGGTCATCGGTGGCGAGGCCGCGCGCTGACAAAATCGAGCCAATGACACGCGAAGGATTTTTAAACGTAGCGAAGTCTCGCGAATGGGACCGAGGCCTGACGAACGATTTAAATGCCGCAGGAGCGGCCGGGCCCGGAAGGGAGCAGGTTTTGCGTGAGGTCGTCGTGCGTGAAAGTAGTTGCCCTTCGGCTGTTCTCGGGTTTAAAGGGCCAGGAATACAACAGTTTCACTCGCGGTTCACTTAATCGACGAGTAGACGCGTTGAACACTGTTAGCTTGTGCATTGACATCAAACAACTAATTCGTCGAAATAAACGCGAAGTTGACAGGCTGGATCCGCAGCTGGCACCACAGCTGATGTCACACTCTAAGGCAAACACAAGCTCGTGACAGCTGACGTCACCGCAGGGAAATTCACGGGTACGTTACACGCGGCGAAAAAAGCACGTGTACTTTGACGTTTCCCTTACGTCGCAGGAATTTGAGAGACCGAATCGAAATGCATGTTACGCCACTTGTCCGTGCTTCGAACGGCACTACAGTGTTTCGTTTCCCTCCGTGACTCCCCTGTCTCTCTCTCTCGCGCACCGTCTCGTCCTTCGTTCTGACATTTGTTTACTAGCCCGTCCTCGACCACTCGACGCTGGTTCGCGCGTAATTGTCAATTCGCCGGCTGCGTTCTGTCAGGCTGTGTCGTCCCGTTCAACCCGGCTGTCAGCTTCCAAGGACGGCTCGGTCGACGAGTCCAGGCATCCGATCGCCGGCAAAACGGACCCTTTATTTCGCGAACGAAACAAACCACCGCGCACAGCATCCACATTCCACCATAGGGAATCTGCGACCGCGCAACCGCCGGGATCAAATCACATCCGCCGGCGAAAGTAGTGCCGCGCTCCGCCGAAACCGCGAATCAGATGGACGGTCATAGGACGGCTGCGCGCCCTCGATACTCGCGAACGAGAAGTCGAACGTTCCTTTCCCGAGCTACAGTCTATCACAGTGAGAATCGTACGTAATGTATCGACGGATATTCTCGCTAAGTAACAGTCTAACGATTTTCACAGGAATCGAATTACCAACTTCTAATCTCATTCTCATCGTTCGTACAAAAGATTCAAAAATACATATTATTACGAGAAAGTAACCGAAACTGTACGGCGGAGATTAACCTCGTGTTCGATATCGTACATTTGAATTTCCCGCGTGTATTTGAACAAATGTGTCGTGGTTAGTAACTTGTCCCTTCGATTTTCATGAAAATAATTCAAATACAGAGAGACTTGGAATTCAACGTATGAAGAAAGGAATGATTCATATGCAGAGTGACTGTATAACTCGTTTCGAGTTTGCCACTCTGGTTTACGACCGGTTGGATCGTCGAACGGAATGCTCGCGCTTTGTTGCAACCAGACGAGACTTTTTCAACATCAATATCAACGTAAACCGCGCTCGACGTCGTTTTTGTCGCTGCAAATCGTTTTTCCGTTGAGCACTCCGTAATTAGTGAAAGCCTGGTGATTGGCATGTCCAGCGTTTCCAGGAGTGAAATAGAAATTAATTTTATTCAACACTATTTTTACATTCCTTTGATGTTTTTACCGTTTCTGATTACACCAACTGATTTTTGTCACAAGTGTATAAAATCCGCTGTCTAACGATAAATCTAACGGGCGATCGAACGCGATACGCTTTCCCGGCAAGAAAGTTTCCGTTTCAGATTTGAATCTAATCCAATCGATCATCAATATCGAGATTCAAAACCGCTGCTACTGTACCGCGTGAACGAGAGGGAAAGGGAAAGAGTAGACTGTGCGAATTCGACGGCGCCGCTTCCCACGGTAACCGACTCACTTTCCTCGCCATTATTCGTTGCATTTCCATTCAATTAACGTTTCGCCGTCGAGCATATCGCCGTGATTGTCGCTGGTAAGAGTCTCTCGAGCGACGAGGCTCGAGTTTTAACCTACGTAGTGAAACAGTTGCACGCAGTCACGGAAGTGGCGTCATTCGTATCCCAATATGGCGGACAGTGAAAATCGTAAACATAGTGGTGACTACGGGAGCTCGTATGTGGGTAAGTGCTATTCAAATTTTTTGATATTCCACGGCGGCAGGGACCGTGGAAAACGCAAGGAACAACAGTGATATCAAAAAATCGCGTACAATAATTGTGGGAACGTGTTCTGGACCGGGAGTGCCATCTGTAACCCCCATACCGTTATGCATCGTACTTTTTTGACGTTTTGTCTACGGTTTTAACGGATATTCGATCCCGTACACCGTTCAGTATTAACGTTCCCTGTTGGCACGGTTTTATTCGAACCACGTGGTGACTCGACAGGAGTTCGAATGGAAATATAGTTTGCGAGGGAATGTTGCCAGGTGTACTTCGGCGACACCGTCGTCGAGAATCCTCTGTCTCGGTCGAGACTCCTGACTCTAGATCGTCTTCTGGTTCGGAACGGATTGTACGATTGCCTCTAATTGCTTCCCAGCAAGTATATATACACGACTGCGAGTGCAAAGATTAGTGAAACTGTCGTGTAACGTTCGTGATTGTTGAGGTTATAACACGATCGCGAACAGTTTTTATCGGTGACGCGGGACTTTTTCGTTTCCCGCTGTAATGGCATGATCGTTTATAAATAGCGTAATAGGCTGTTGTGCATTCGTAATTACGTGCAGTAACACGATATTCTGTCAAAGGAGGATGACGTAGCTTCGAAGCATGGCACGTAAGTGCTGCCGCGTGTGACCAACTCTCGAACTCGAGCAAGAAAAACGAGGGAAATTTGAATTCCGCCGAGCGACGACGTACTTGTCCTTGCTTCTTATTACTCAGCATGATTAATAATTATTCCAGTGGTTACGACAGCCGATAACAGTGATGGTCGTTCCACTGTCTTCTCGACGCTGGCACGCTTGAAACAATTGTTATGTAATGAACGGTAAAACTGAATTACGCGAGGATATACGAATCAAAATGTATTTAAATTATTTCATGTGACCGGCATTTGTTTCAGTAATAGTCGTTGCACATATGTGAGGGCTGGTAATGATAAATATTGTGTATATCATTTTATAATATCGTGTGGACGATTTGATTGAATATCTGTATTATTCCACGACAAACGGTTGATTGTTTTATAGAGGTTATTATGGTGTCAGATGTTTCAACGGGAGTACGAGGTTATTGATCAACACTAAACCTACCACTGCCGGTCAAATAACCGGTTTTATATTTTTGATTTTGTAATTATTGAAATTATGAAGTTGCATATATAGAAATTGATTCGACAAATTTTTTCTCCAAGCACATATTGTTACAAAAATTGCACGAGATCTAAATAAATAGTGCCTTGTCATTTTTGTAAGCCAAAACACTTTAATCGCTTTTAGAGCTTGGTTGGTTGAGTTTTAAAACCCGTTCCCGATGCTAAAAAGATGAAGGAAAGAAGATTGGCGAAATTACCGTCGCAACAGGTGCATTGTAACGGAGGTTCTCAATCACAATAGACACGGAAATACTTGACCTATTGCTTGTGCGAGAGAAAGTAACTATGGGGCATGTTTATGCATACGAAAATTGTATATTCATTGTGGAAACATGCGAACGCTAAAAAATAAAAAACCAACAATTGTAATTTATTGTAAAATCTTATTAGAGGCTTTATGTTCAAGAAAACGTATGAGGAAAAATTATGAATCATTGCCGCAAGTGTGGGACGGGCCTCGATCACAAATTCTGTAATTACAAATACATCAGAGGTAAAAATAAAAAATTGACAATAGTATAAAAATACATACAGTGGGTGTACAAAGTATTCGTCCACCTTTTAAAAACGAATAACTTTCTCAAACTTTAACCGAAGAGCTTGAGATTTTTTGAGACGTTAGAAGGATTGGTTTACTAGCTAATGTGTAAATAATTCTTTTTTAAAAATTGTTATTGGTCGCAATTGCGGAGGAAAACGTAAAGGTCACGCTTTTTAAATTTTTTATCTGTGCGTGCAATAAAAATTTAGAAGGTGCCTTTGGTAGGTCTAAGTAAGTTATATACATGTATGTACAAAGTTTCATCGAAATCGATCAACGTTGTTATGAAATATAATTGATTGAACATAGCAAAAATTGTGAGAATGTGCGTTTCAAATGAATTGCAAACCCTATAAATTCTATAATTTTTACATCTTACAATGCCCCTAGCTTTTTTTATGCGTCAACTGATTTCAATGAAACTTTGTAGATTATATAACTGACTTAGATTTACAAAATACATGCTTGAAAGTTTCATTACAGGCACAGATAAAATATTTAAAAATCGTGACCTTTACTTTTTCCTCCGCAATTGTGACTAATAACAAAATTGTTATTGGCCTTTTTTAAACTTAAAAAAGAATTATTTACACATTAGCTAGTAAAGTAATCCTTCTAGCGTCTGAAAAAAACTTAATCTGTTGGGACCAATTTTGAAAGTTATTTGTTTTTAAAATGTGTATGAATACATACTTTGTACACCGACTGTAGGCGACAATATCCTATTGTCTCCTAACAATTGACATTCTATCGGTGTGCCTACCCACAACTATCGCCCCCTAACTAACGTAATGTATGCAAAATTTATCGGCGTCGATTACAAAATTCAGTAGTTACAAGCACATCAAAGGTACAGATCGCGACTGAATAATCAATACCGTACAAATGTACGGGCATTCAGTTCGTATTAGTTGCAATTGCGTCACGTCAAAAGTTCCGGCGATTTTAAGCCGTTTATATCGCAAACGGCGACTCCATTGAAATCGAGCTTGTTTTATTGGAAATGATGTAAAACCGTCCGAATTTCAACGGAACATCGTATTTTGAAAACAAGCGGCTTTACAGCGTCGGAACTTTGAGGGTGACCCGATCACGCGCCCTGTCCCGACTAAATTGTTATTCATCGTGCAGTTTTCAGTCGGCACGGTAAGACAATGAATCGGCAAAGGCAGCCGCGATACGTATATCCCAAGCGAAGTTATAACATTATTCCGCGTTAAATGAAACCCGCCGACAATGAAACAGGTGGGAAAGGCAGGCACCGGGTTTCAAAGCGATTCGAAACGCGCCGAGCGTGATACATATTTGGGATTGGAAATGAGACCCGCATATTGGCATACCTATTCAATTCGACGCAGCGCGCGTGTTTCATTGAATACCATCGATAGGTTTACGTGGAACGAGTCCAATGAAAACGAGTCGTCTCGTTTACCCGATAGTTCGCGGTACTCCTTTCCGCCGACGGAAATAATAATCAGCAATAAATTTACAAAGCTTCGCCTTATGAATGATTAGCTCTCCGCGTGGTATAATTACCATATTCAAGACTAAAAACATACTTGACGTGCCTTATGTAACTGGATTATTGAAATCAAATCGACTTTCTAGCGCATCGAGTTCTCCACTCGATCCTGTCGTCTCATAAATCTTTCGGCTTCGAATGATCGTCGTTGTATACATGCTACATACACATTCTCGGCATTGTTCGAGAATTTACTAATTGAACTTTCTACAAGTCACTTTGATAATGTAATCGAATTTTTTTGGGGGATTTTATGAAATAATATCGAGACAGATTAGTGATGAGTAGATTGTCTATTTTATGCATTTATGACAGAAGTAGCTGAGACTTGATACACGTGAGGTACTAAAAGAATGTACGAGTACCAAAATATTATTTTCATTAATTAATAGAAACAAATCAGATTCAAAACGTACATTTTCTCTAGAAAATCATTGAGGCCAAAGAAATGCCAACCATTGCTATAAAGAACATCGTGCGGGTTGAAAGGAGATCCGCGAACTTCATTCGAAATCCCATTAATAATTTCTCTTTTTTAAAAGCGTGGAACCTGTTTATTTGATACATCCGAGCGAAGTAACGAAAGAAAGTATCGAAGAACAATAATGAGATTCTAGAAAGCAGCCGGGGCCCGGTGTTGCTAACAATATTCGCTGAATTTCCTATTCAAACTGTTCAAATTAAATACCGCGTCGTTCCCGAAGTTGAAGTGAGAGAGGATGGGAAAAAAGCGTCGAATTCAAAGTTTCCACTGGGGAAGATAATTGGAAAAAGAGGTCCGATGTAATGAATGATCAAACTTTCGAAATTGGCTTCTGCTCCCTGATATTATTTCCTTAAGAAGTTCTGACAAATTATTGATCTCTTCCACTCGATATAAATGAAGCTCCCGCGGGAATAAAATTATAAAGAATAAAAGGATCGAGCTGGTTGGTTGTGGTTACCGCGGAATGATCATTAAAAAAGAGGGTGGCAGAGTAACGAACGACTTTCGAACTTTCCTCGTGATTTCTCTGATGGATTTTGAGAATTTATCTACTCTTGCCGCGTAATCGGATCAAAATTCTCTCTCGTGAACCGAAAGTAGAGAAACACAGTGATCCATACACCCGCGCGTACGTACATGCAGCTACTAGATTCAAAGTTTCGATGATAATTGGGAAAAGACGCAAGGCGCGGTGTAGTGAATGGGAACTATGTCAATTGCCAACAAGGACTTCGCAAATCCCTCTGTAGCAATCCAATAAGATTAATGCCAAGAGTTTCTCCTCTGGAGTGTACCAATACACGTGGGGCACACGCACGCACACGGACATGGTACACGTGTTCCACATAGCGATAGACCCGTCCAATTCGCTTCATCGGCCGCTCCCGTATTTCCGTGCCTCGTTAATTAAACTCGCATTATTCAGTCAGATGAGTTCGAAGACAATCGACGGGCGCGCGCACCGTTAATTGCGTCCCGTCTGAAAACACGGGGTTCCCTCTTGTTTCTTCATCGGGAACGATCCACGGTCAACGATCAAGGGACCCCAGAGCACCTGACGGGTGGAGGGGTCACAGTTTACCTCCGGGGTATTGCGACCATACACTATACTCTATAAAAAGAATTTTATGCGACCGCCGATAACGACGTCCAGCATCCGACGTTTCGAACAGGCGTCGTAAAATAAAAGTACGCCCGTTGTACGCCGAGCGTAAGACACCGTGATGCGTTCATACATGCGTTTAAACCTTCGCAGTCTTGCCTCCTGCGTCGAATACATAGCTGCATTTTTCTTGCGAATATGCTGTCGGGTTCCGTGGAGGTCGCTTAGACTCAATCCGCCGTGGAATAGGACGTTCCTCGGTGCAGTCTGCCATTTATTAGGCTATCTTATTTGCCAAAACTTTATTTGCGCAAACTCATTTTTAGTTGGTGTAATTGCTTTGGAATTTTCAGTAAAATATGTCCATGATATTTTACTGTCTCTTTCACTGCTTATTTTTGTAAATTTTTTTAGAATGTATCAGTGAATTATAGTTTGGAGAGCGAAGAAAAAATGAGAATCTAGTTGAATGTTCTTCGTTGAATGAACTTGAGAACCCTGAATGGGTAAATAAGCGTCCAATTATCCGCTTAGTCGGACCAATTGATTAAATTCCTTAAAGGCATTCTTAGACACCGATTCAACTAGCTAAGTACATATTAGGTCGACGAGTGTAGAATATTTCTTTTTTATTCACAATGAAATTTAGGTCACGACTCTGTCCATTTATATGGCTATTAATTTCTAGCTGAAAAGTTTCAACAGTACGATTGCATAAAGTTGATAGTTTTTGTGGCCCGGTGCAGAATGTCCCTGTTTTATAACGAACATTGCATTAGATTTTAGTGTAGCTATATACGGATTAAATTTTTGTCACGCGATTCGTTACACAACGGTTCACGTTGATCGCGTTTTCTTTGTCTGCTCGCATAAATTCAAAGAAAGGCTTCCCAGCTGCGATTTCCTACCCACTCAGTGATTTAGACATCTGTGCGACCATCGAATGAATGTTTCAGTAAGCATGAATGCAAGTTTTATTTTCTCATTACAATAAAGATTACTAACAATCTGCATAACTACATCCTCGTTATTTTTATAAAGCAATGCAAAATAGATATTTTTTGCGCTCCGTAAAGCATTAAATAATCAGATGTATTGTATAACAAATATCATACATGAGTATGTATCACGTGTATTCTCAAGTGCACAAGCGCTTTTGTCTGGTACGCACGTGGAGTGTGCGCAATAGCGAACGTTCACGATGGACGACGTATGTTTTTCAACACGCTACGATGCATAACGACCGGTTTTCCATCGCCTAACTTCGTTGACTTGTAATTGAAACAATCGTTGGGAAGAAGTGGTCATTCCAGATATTCTTTCCTTTTCTCTCCTCGCGTTTCAATTGAAGGCATTCGATGCGCACATTGGGACAGGTAGAAAGATTGACACCTTACCTTCGTAGCTTTCTACCCCGAGTGACCATTTGAGGAGAAAAGCGGAAATTCAATACTGTTAATTATCTACCTTTCACTTTACTTTCTTGAGTATTGAACATTTGCACGTTATACAGTACCCGTTGAAAAAACTTTGCCTTTCTATTTCAATGATACCCTTCGAAGTATGTATCTGCATGATGTGATGGAACAGTGATGTCCACACATGGCCATTTTGTCGCGAGAACTAGACTGGGGGTGTTTGTGCAAGCTACAAGCATCAATCGCAAAAATGTAAATTAACCGGGAACCTCTTTCATTTCCGAATAATTTGAACAGATTAATATCAAGATTCTTTGAACTTATTCTAACATTCTTACTGTTCCGTGTTTCGCCGAATCATTTCGGTCATAAACGTCCAACTTCCGGAGCGATAAGCATTGTTATCTCGAATTCTCCAAACTAAACCTGATTAATAATCAAACGATTTTTCTCACGGAACATTCTTCGTGTAGGAATTGGATCACGCGAGATTCGAGGTCGTCGATCCAAGCGAGTAAGAACGCGGAGTGCAGAAAAAAAAAATCGAGCCGAGCCGAGCAGAGCAGAGCCCCGTTCGGCCAATCCGAAAAGCCCCCCTACAGGCTCTCTAAATCGCGTGTCTAGCATTCTCGTAACGTTTCGTTAGCCACGTTATTCCGGTGTCGGCGTAGCCTTCTCCCGTTCGTCTTTTCCGCGAATGTTGCCGATTTACGAGCACACGCTCGCGGCCGGAGGAGCGCGAAACGAAAGCCGTGGATTTCAGATCGGTACAGTTAGCGGCCGTTGTAAAACCGTCGAGTTAACGATCGGAGCCGCGACCCGCCGCATAACGACGTGCTTTCCCCGAGATAGTTGTTTGAGGCTGCCCGCCTAGAACCGGAACCGTCTCACCACCCTCTGCGTCGTCAAAAAATCGAGTCACCCGATTCCTTCACAAACATCCCCAAACAGACTAGGTTTAGTTATTTTTTGATATCTTAGTTTATCATACCTATTTAGGTTATCATACGTTATTCTATTCGTTTCGAATACGAATATGACTTTCGTTTTTAGAGGGAATAAAAATTGTTAGAACATATTCATCTCGTGCTCAAATGTGGAAAAGACTGACCTCACCGACCGGTTTTGGCTCGTTAGCAGACCAACTCAGGCTCTCTGCGTTCTCTGGCAAATATTCCAGGATGAGCGAGGTTTATATTGCGAAAAAGGGGTAGCCTCGGGGACAACCATGATCGGGCAAGAAACCGGTCAACTCGCGAGGGGTAACGGGACAAGGTGGACTAAAGAAAACCGGAGAGGTCGGTGTTCGGCTGTCGGGATTGTTATGCCTCCTTCGTTCAGCTAAACTATCGTCAATCTCCGTTATTGTAGCTATCTCATACTCAGGATTATTTATATTTCTGCCGGGAGTAACCGCGGCACCCAAAGTTCATGCGACTCCACGAGCACCGTTCAATTACGAGTTCTGCAACCGCCCCGGGCTCCGATACTCCGCAGCGTTGTCATAAGATCCTCCAGATTCTAGCACCTCTTCAGAACGCGGTCAACAATGCTGCGAAGAAATCGGTCGCCGACGCGACCGAGAACTTTTCCACTGACCGAACCGAATCATTTCCGCGAGTAGCGGATCGTGAATGGCTGAAATGTTAACGACGCTGTAAGCTGGCTATTGCGTGAACGTTTCTTCTGCTGGATTGTTGAAGGTAGCGAATAAGTGAAAGCTAATCCTTCTGCTATTGTTCGTGGTAGCTTCCGCGATATTTGTAAAATACATAGTGTGTCTCTTGCTCGAAATACCTGACGTAAGCTGATTTATCTTTACCCACTTCAAGGCTAACTGGTTTGCTATTAGTCAGGAAATTAATCATAAGTTTGGACGATTTTGAAACAGCAGGCTGTTGAGATCTTTTGTGCCGACTATCTTCCTACATGCCCGACTAAATTAAGAGCGAAGTATGTTTTGTGTCAACGTGCACGAACGAAATTGACGTCAGATCGTCTTACGTGCATTCGGTAAAAGAGGTACACAGCGTTCGCAAGGCGAGAAAAGGTGAATAATGAATTGCTTCAATGTACTTTTTCTCAGTATATGTATGTATATATTATAATCCTATTCTAGCCCTGAGGAAGTAGTTAGGTTAGAGTCCACGTTTGCACGTGTGAAAATATATTTAACTCATCATTGTCTGTCTTCCCGCGGCCATAATTCCTTCGTTCGCGGTTCTTGGCTCGAACTTTAAATATTAGCGGAGGATGTGTATATCGGGTAAACGGCCATGTAATCGCTGAACGCTGTTTTTATCTATTTATAAAAATTCTGTCCTGCTCAATAATCTCTGGCATTTAAATTCTTGTTTACCGTAACGTCATAAATTCTATCGTTTTGCATACGCAACGTTACGAAACGCGAACGATAAAAGATAAATGTGCAAGTTCGATGGTGAACGCCAGAGAAATTCGAGAGAAATCATTATCTCTTCGTTCGTGCCTCTCTCGATAACTACCGTTTTATTATCATCTTCTCCACGCCCACCACGTGTGGCATGATTCGAAAGATCGGTTTTGTTTATCGTCTAGTTATGCAATTTTCTGATTACGGAACAGAAAGAGAGAGAAAGAGAGATTCGAAAGTGACAATCACTGTTCTGTTTCCTTATTTTCTTTATTTGCGTTCCGCAGTTGATACAATGCTTAGCCGATTGCAGAGCGAAACTCAAACAGACCGGCCGTGTACATGAGTTTTCGTGTGCCTGACCAAATTGAAGCAAAAATAAACAGATCCGGTTAAAAATAGGCCGTACTCGACTGTAAAATTCTGCATACGACGCAAACCGACGCCGCCGTTCACCAGCCAGCCAGTAATATCCGTTCGAAGGACCATTGCCAACTATCAAGCTCTTCGAACTTTCCGATTTACCGTGGTTAAGAATTTACACCGCTTTCGATGGTTCATTTCCTCGATTTATAGTCCTCGCCGACGACAGCGAGCGATAAATATCAATCAGAAAATTGAGTAACATTTCGCAACTGCCCGTAGAATTAAATCGAGTAAACAGAATGCTCTTTCACCGAAGAAAATAATGTTCAAACGAGTTATATATTACTATAATAAGAATGTTAACGACAGAGTTACAGGATCAAAAGTCATTTGGCTCTACGGAGCTCGAAGTACCCTTCGCAAGGGGAAAATAAACTTTAATAAAGAAACTATGTCGCTTTAGTAAAATTCCAATAAATTCTCTGCGTTCGGAACCACCGGAATGTCTACATATTCAAATTAACTTTCGAGGAGTACTGACACATATCTGTGCCTTGTAACTTGGCATTTAAACTCCATGACCACGCATCTGGCCATGATTACCTTCACGCATATTCAATTTATTCTCAATTCTTCTTTCTGTCGCTTGACAGACGGGCTCATTTGAAAAATGTTCTCCAAAATGATTCTCAGATGATTAATACATACTACAGTGCAGCTATGTATTTCGGATCCTGTGATCTAATATTTGCCAAGATTCTGCTCGTCCGGTTTAATCATTCTACAAATATACCATTTTTAGGTATTCCTTAATAAAATCGTATGAAGAGGGTATAGAATTTTTATTTTATTAATTTCAATTTAGTGAATAAGGACTCATCTGTAGATATTAACACATGCGAGAACTTTTTACAACAGTGATCAACCTTTCGACTCCGGAAGTCATTATACGCTCGATGAATGTTGATCACAACATATTAATTTTTTTATTAAACTAAAATGATTGAGTTCTAAATTATTATTTATGCCATGCGAATATCGCGCAGCGAAACGCATGTGGCTTTAAGAGATAGGCTAGAGAGCGCCGCAGTCAAGAGGTTAATAATGCCACAATCACATGACACATAAGAATAATCGTAGACGATTGTAGAAGTTCGATTTGAGAGTAAATCACAGTCAATAGTTACTGTCATTCTCTGCAACTCGTAACTCGGACAACGGGATGAACGACTTTAGGGGCTGTTTTCACCCTTTCAACATGGATGCTGGTGCGTCCCCTGTATCGATATGTCCAAATTTGGCGCACCTCATTTTCTCACCGAGTGCCACAATTAAAGAAAAACTCGAAAATTGAAAAATAAGGGGCAGCCTAGTGCTAAAAGAAGCCAGCGGTCAAAGGTGGCGAGGGTATCGTGCGCAGGCAATCGCGATACAAGGTGACACACCACAACGGTGTCAGCCAGGCTTCACCGGTATGTATTTGTTGATTGCGGGATGCTGCCAACTCGCGAGCTCTCCGCCGCCTAACCGCGTCCGCGTCCCATCGGCTGGCTACCACCACCAGGATATTTCTAGTCGGCTCCGAGGCGACTTGCTAGTTGATCGTGTGTGCGCGCGGAGCGTCGTTTGCGCGTGCCGATTCTATCCGAACGGACTCCGGGACGGGTTTTGTCCCCTTGTGCTACGTTGTGTTTCTCCTGGTCGGGAGAGTCTCGCGCGAGTTTCCTTTTCGAGCTTGTGTCTCCCTGTGACGGATGTGAGTGATCGCGATGAGCGAGAAGAGAAAGATACCGCCGAGCCGTAGACGGGCCGAGGAACCGGCAACAACCAGGTCAAGGGAGCCAATCAAGCCCCCGAGGACCAGGAACCAGCCGATCCGCGTGAATGAGACCGTCAGCCAGCGGAACGCGAACCGTGGTGCGCTCTCTGAATACACCTTGCAATAGGCATGATCGCTCAAGTTCGCGGTCAGGCACGCCTCATCATTACATTCGATCGCCTCTGGAGGCTAGCTTAGCTACCGCATCGATCCGAACCCGATCTTCAGCTGTGATGCAACCTGATGAGCTCACTAGGTCGAGGACAGCTTGGATCTCAATCTTGACTCCGATAATTCCGTATTCCAGGTTCTACGACGATCAGAACGTGATCTTGTGGCTCGTATTCAGTGATCGAGGACCCTCCAGCAGGCAACTGTGACGCAGGATCTCTGTCCCCAGGGCTCGGCCCAGGTCCTATGTTGATCAGATTACGTGATCTTGTGGTTCTTGTTCTGTAGATCTCAATGTTCATTCGAACGTCTCTGTATCCTAGGTCCTACGTTGACCAGAACGTGATCTTGTGGTTCTGGATCATTGCTCAAGGACTTTCTAGACCTCCTTGTAGGGACTGTCTGCTAAAGTCGTTTCCAAATATTCCGTCGATTGGCTTATTACCAGAAGGCAGCGTAATGGAGTTGTTGATCTAAACACGTCCCCTAAAATACAACTGTGACGCAGGATCGCTTAAATGTGATGCCGAGTAGAGTACGGGTTCAATAGAATCCGGGGGTTTGATCGTGATGAGAATTGGCGTGCTACCAGAAATTTGGGAACGAGTTTTCGGGAGCTCGGAGCACACTGGTGAAACGATATGATGGCTTAAGTACAAGATAAAGTACTGTTGAAACTCGTATAGGGAACTGGCTTATTACCAGAAAACCCGGATAGTAACCTCCATTGCATAATATTATTCCGTTTACGGATCTCTTCGTATCTCGATTATTGTGATAAAATCTAGCGCGCCGGTGTCCAGCGATGATACCCTCTCCGAGTAGTCTGAGATCTTCTTTGAAGGTTGCTATTGCTATCTGCTCTCGAGGGTATGTCCAACAACTCTACAATGTCTCTGTCTTCGAGAATACAGTGTAGAGTCTCTTATTCTACTTGTCTGCCAATCTTCACTGAAAAATATTTCATCGTTTGGCAGTTTATTTAATTGCAGATAGGTGTCTCGTCTTCTTTTTCAAACTGCGAACAACATAGTGATCAAATTTTTTATTTTAAAATTGAGGCTGTGTTGTCAATCAAAATCGGCGATTGTAAGTTTTGCATAATTGTTTCAAGACTTGGAAATGATCCACTTGTCCCCAGAACCGGTTTACGTAAACACTTTGAAACTATGATAATATTGCGATAATTGCAATGGCCTCCAATCGAAGAACACGTTCGCAAATGAACAATTACACGACAACCAATTCGAGGAATGAATTATTTTGTCATATCATCGCTTCGTGACTTTACAAACTTCGACGAACCGTCGTTAAATAGTAAATCTATACTGTTGCGAATTTGCAATCGTTAGGTCTGTAAACATCCTCAATCATAAAAACCACAGTCGGACAGTTCGTAAATGCATACATGACTTTTTACTGCCCGGTTTTTGCCGCTATAACGAGTACTCGATTGACAGGATTTATTTGAATTTTAAGTCGTATTTTATCTCGACTCCCATCTAATGCTATATGAAATTAACCAGAGCAGTCGATTTTATTGCACGAGGGTCTCATTTCGAATCTAAGAGCGATGCATGCCGGGAACGCGCAACCGATGCATGCAACCAAAATAGATAAATGGAGAACAGGTGGAACTAAATGTGCGCTCGCATAATTTGCTTTCAGCCGAGAAAGTTGCGATGACGACCTTAGACGAGAATGTGAACCGTGTGCCACGGGTGTATACAACAAACGAACCAGTAGTGGGTGAGTGTCTCTTCTGTCTTTTTTATTCCTGTTTGCATATTCTCTTTCAGCGTCTTGTTGCCTTTTGATCTTGACTGGCGCTTCCCACCTCGTATTTTTCCAAAGAATTAAGCCCTGTTTAACCCTTCGAATTCTGATGTTGCATTTCAGTCGGTCCTTCTTTCCACGTGTAACACCCACTATTAAACATTTAAAAACTCCATGGACCACGAGGAAAGTCGAACTGCACCGTCTTTCCTTCGCTGACTAATTCAGGAATACTGTACCAGGCACATACAAAAAAAATAAATATAAACTGGCAGGAACCGTTATATCAAAGACAACCACGTAATACATCAACCGTTGCTCCAATCTTTTCCACAATCTCCTTTATCTCGAAAAAGATCGTTCTCAACGGCACGCTCAATTTTAGTTTGAAAACACTTTAGTATATGTACAGGCGTTCTCTCGCCTCTTCTCTCTCGTTCCCTACCATTTGCGACGAACCAAAGTCCAAGCACGTATATTGAACTTCAATTACGCTCACGTTGTGAAAATAACAGATAACCCGTAGTCATCGCAACCTCTGCAACCGCGTCTCCGGAAACAGTGTAGCAAAATATTTGCTAAATCTCCGGGCGCGTTCGATCTTTGCGAATCGACTCCTCGAAGATCGTGAATTTCGTAAAGATTCGCACGGAAGTCGACGTTCTGATTAAATTCTCGCAGTAATTAACAATTCCTTTACGACATTGGATGAGGTCGTGCACAGTGTTTTCAGCTTTCACGGGCACACCTCTCGGCGCGGGCCAATGAGATTGCCGCATGTCTCCCTTCTTTTTGGATTCGGTCGGTTGGCTTTTCGGTTAATTAAATTCTCGTATTTCGTTTTTATTCGTGCAGCAGCGGGTCTCCCCGTTCCAAATGAGAAATTCGACGCCCTCTATTTACGAGTTTAATGCGGTAATGATTCGTGTAAATGGGAGATTGCAAGGTAGCTACCGCCGCGCCGATGGTGCAGCTATGGCAGCAGACGGTGGTGTGTATTTTGCAGACGGGCGACGGTGTCGAGGAGAGTAAAAGGAGAAGACGGAAGCGAAGAGAGGAGGCAGAATTAGTGTTCGCGCGAGTATAATTGGCCGTTCGCTTGCAATAAGTAATCGCTCGGGGGCTCTTTCGTGAGACGCTACGTCACGTAAGATTGGAACGCTCCGGCTCGTTTCACCTCTCCTTGCAGTTGACGCTGGAACTGACTCGATCTACGCTTCGTCTTCAATGAGATGCTGTGTAATAGCGTCGCAGCATGCCCCAGAATCGCGCAGTGCAGCAATATTTCGATATATGTAAAAAAAATGAGACGAAGAACCGCGCAAAGATGAAACTGGTCCAGAAAACTCGATTTCCGGGAAATACAACCTGTCACGGGATTAGGTGGTTTCTACTGCATGCGTGACATTTTTCTGGGTTAGGCACATATGTTTTAGCAGGTCTCAAAGTTTGAGCACCACTGCAAATAGAGATGACAAAGTGGAATGCTTGGAATATCATTCTATCTCGCTTTGTTCTCCGTTCCTCGCAAACCTAACTCGACGTACGCACGCACGACGAAAGCCATTGCACCGCAAAAAATCCTGCGAATGCCTCGAATGCCTGTAACATCGCTCGTGTAAACGGCGATGCACACGTGCGTCTTCTAGCGATTCAATTCACGCGCGATTATATGTACGTAAGCGTATTGTAAAAACTGATCGAAAGTAAATCGTGAGAGATCCCCACGCAGTTTATCATTGAACGGGACTCACGCGCCGTGGAGACTGTACTTGAAACGGAAAGTGTGCAGGAAGCCCTTGAAACCCACATTTGTTCAGTAATTATGTATGTTCTTCCACCCGTGCTGCCACTATTACTTTATCTACATGATTATTCGCTTGACACTAATTAGTTTCACGTTGCTCGTAAATTCTGCGCGGTTGCAAGAAATATGTTAACGAGGGTATAAATATTTTCGAAGTAGACGGCCTGCAATTTCAAAAAGCCTTAAATGATACGACTTTACATGCAAAATCAAAGATACATAATTGAAGATATTTTTTATAGTGTACACTATATAGTTTATAAATTGTCCGGAATCGTATATAATTATTTCTTTTGTGAGATTAGCATGTAAAATTCATTTGCCAAGCTTCTTTCAGATGTAAAGTTTCATTTATACTCGTCATTTTGTTATTCTTTTATGTTCCAATATCCTCAGACTATCTGAATGGCTCTTCTACTCAAAGAAATGTTTTCAACAGATAAACGGTTATCAATGATCGATTAGGGTTTCTTATCATTCATTGTTGGAACATCATTGCTCACATTAAATTAAAAACATCTATGAACACTTACTTTTCGGGAATTACATTTTATTTCTTTCAATGTAACTCGAAGGATAGGACAATTCTCGCGTCGCACAAGCTCATAACAGACTAGCATGTTTCGAGTACCTCGTATTGTTTAAACGGACCTTAAGCAGACGAGGAGGACGTGTTTTGGCAGCAGTTTAAATCCTGTAGCTTTACCAGTTGCTCGGACTCGCGTGTCACAGATCAGCGCGTTACATACGTAAGCGGTAGCAGTTAGTCTCGGATTGTTTGTTGTCGTGTCACGTGCAGTAAACTACACCGTCACATGTGCCTGGACAGTGTATCAGCTCTATCACGACCTCTAACGCCATGTTTTCTTTGCCCCTTTGCAAACTGTTCACAGAGATCTCGAATCAAAAATAAAAGAAGTCTGATTTCATATTGTAACGAACGCCTGTACAATGCTACTGAAATGAATTAGAGTTTCCACATTGTTAATCCTTGTGCACCACTCGCACTCTGTACAATGAATTCATCCGGCATTAAATCTTACGCTAAATGCTTTAAAGTCATTGACATCTGCGCGACGTGACAGTGTTAATTCTAGATTAGTATAGATTTCTGTAGTAAACAACGTGATTAACAGCTGTCAGGTTTGTTTCCGGGTCAGGACGTTTCGCAGGGGTTAACGACTGCCACCAGTACGACGATATCTTTTTGCATGTGAATATTTAACTAATCGTAAACTTCCTTAGACTACGCAGGCTGGGACGAAAGAATAGAACGGCTACAGAAAGAAGGCGAAAGCATATCGAACCCGGCCAAACCAGTACAGATCGTACTCGCTCATCCAGATCACACGTTCGAGTTGAACGAGGAAGCCTTGACAGAGATCCTTCTTCAAGATGACGTCAAAGACAGAAGCGTCGTCGTTGTCTCTGTGGCAGGAGCCTTCAGGAAAGGCAAGAGTTTCCTGCTGGACTTCTTCCTGCGGTACATGAACTGTAAGGTATGAAGAGAACTTGGTTGATCACAGACTAGGATACTAGTCCGCCCTTTTTAATTTCCGGTGCTAATAATATCAATTTTTGCGATAGTATGACAACAACAATGAAACAGACTCCTGGCTGGGCAAGGATGACGAGCCCCTCAGTGGCTTCTCATGGAAAGGAGGCTCGGAGAGGGACACAACGGGAATATTGATGTGGTCAAAAGTTTTCCTCGGCACGTTGCAAACCGGTGAAAAAGTGGCGATCATTTTAATGGATACTCAAGGTGCTTTCGATAGCCAGTCCACGGTCAGGGATTGCGCGACCGTGTTCGCGTTGAGCACGATGGTGTCGTCCGTACAGATCTACAATCTGTCGCAAAACATCCAGGAGGATGATCTTCAGCATTTGCAACTGTTCACCGAGTACGGCCGGCTCGCGTTGGAGAAATCCGGTCGCACGCCGTTCCAGAAACTGCAGTTCCTCGTCAGAGACTGGAGCTACCCTTACGAAGCGAATTATGGTGCCGAGGGTGGGAACACAATCCTGCGACGCAGGCTGGAGGTCTCGGACAAACAGCACCCAGAGTTGCAGAGTCTGAGAAAGCATATCAAATCCTGCTTTTCGGACATATCTTGCTTCCTCTTGCCACATCCGGGCCTTAACATCGCCACGAACCCGAAGTTCGACGGAAGACTGTCCGAGATCCAGCTCGACTTCAAGGAGCAGCTCAGGGAGCTGATACCTATGATATTAGCGCCGGAGAAATTAGTCACGAAGAAGATTAACGGCCAGGTCGTGAAGGCGAAGGATCTGCTGGAGTACTTCAAGAGTTACATGAAGATTTATAAAGGAGATGAACTCCCGGAACCTAAAAGTATGTTGGTGGTAAGTTTTTTATTCTTGATTGATCGTGCCGTGCTCTCGTTGCTTTCTAATTGAGGACTGTTCACGTGTTGATATGTTTGAAATTCTAGGCTACGGCGGAAGCGAACAACCTAACCGCAGTCGCGGAAGCTAAGGAGCTCTATATAAAATCGATGGAAGACGTTTGTGGCGGGAAGAAACCGTTTTTGGGAACGGCACACTTGGATTCCGAACATTTACGTTGCGTCGATAAAGCTCTCTACGTGTTCCAAAATAAGAGGAAAATGGGAGGCGATGAGTTTAGTCAAACGTACATGGAGAAGTTGAAGAAGGTGAGATACTGTTCACAAAATTATCTCTGAAAAAATTAAAATATTTTTCCTAAATTAGACGGATAGTACTATTAATGCGCAAAATTGGATAAGATCCAATTCAAATTTTGAATAAGTTCCTTTGACATTTCGGTATTATTTAAGTATAGATTTATACAGTCTCTTTCTCACTCTAGGACATGGAAGACGCTTTCATTCAGTTCAAGGAGCACAATGAAAGCAAAAACATTTTCAAAGCAGCCCGCACTCCCGCAGTGTTTTGTGTAATCGCTGCCATCATGTATTTCTTATCCGGAATATTTGGTTTTACTGGTTTATACCCTATAGCAAATATTTTCAATTTTGCTCTTGGTCTTTGTATAATAACGCTTATTTTATGGACATATATAAGGTACAGAGTCGCCTTTATCTTAACAAATAGTTCCGTTTTTGTGGTTGTTGCATTACAAATAGTTTTTATTGTTTATTTTTGTGCAGGTACAGTGGTAATTTCAGATCGTTCGGTACGACATTAGATGATGTGGCAAATATCTTGTGGTATAATGTAAGTAATGTGTTTTTCACTCTTTATATAGAAATTTAGGAATTCCAAGATCTTGATAGGATTACTTTTATTATAGTACGTGCGCGTGTGTGTATATGTGGGGAACAATGCATTAATAAAGAATGCCTGTAAAGACTCTATGGACGCGAAAGCAACTAACCTTGTCTTATATTTCATATGCAGAATTTTCGCAAAAGCCAAGAATATTTTCCCAGCTTTCATTTATGTAAAGCGTCAAACCAATAAGAAATAATCGTAGCCGTAACTACAAATACCTTAATCAACTAAGTATATTTTCGTTCTGAGATGTTGCATTCTAATATTACTAATAAATATTATAGGGAATCACATTATTATTTCACTTCTATCTATATACAAAACTAACTTGTACAAAGTCTAGCAGTAAAAGAGTAGTATCTTTATAATGTATATGTTGTATATATCGAAACACTTCTAAGTTTTTTTTTACGTACAAAAGTTTTATGAATATTTTTTATAGCTTTAGTGTTTAGAACGTACATATAAAGAATTTCCTTGTTTTGTATTTTTAAAAGAAATCTATGTATCTACGATGTTATCTTTGTTGTAAAAAAAGTTCTCCATTTTATGGCAACCTTGTACGCAACATGAATTGACATCGAAATGTAAATAATTCATACGTGGTGAAATATTTAAAATGGACCACTTGAATAGCTCCTCTGTTTTTAGCGATTGTAAAGAAATAAATGGAAAATACCTGTTTCGAAAAAACAAAATTACATGGCTATAAAGTCCACTTGAGGTCTGTGCAACCTGCAATTGAAAAACTATCATTACACTACCTAAAGTCTGTTTGATTCCCCTTAATCTCATCTAGCACGAATGATTTTTTCTGTCACTAAAAATGAACGAGTTATTGGAGTGACCTGTTTTAAATGCCACGCCTTGTATAACCAATACTGATCATTTTGTCATGTCTCCTAATTCATTCCTACCATTTTTTTATTCCTACAGGTTGGGATTATAAGTACTCTATTTGCACTTACTATTCTACTCATCACTGCTGTATTGGAATTTTTACCATATCTCTTTCATTTTTTTTTATCCACGTATACACATACAAATGAGCTTTTTTTCAAAATGGAAGATGCACCAGACAAAAAATGTCTTCTCTCTTCCGAGCATTTATGTTTTGTTTATAATATATACAACAGCTGGTTAAAAACTCTAAATGCAACAAATGTTTATGATTTCTTTAACAGTCTGCATATGAAAAATATTTATAATTTTTTTGATAATCTCAATGATTTCTTGAAGAAGCTTTACGAATCGTATTACGTGCAATTGAACTTTTTCTGATTTAACAGTATTCATATTTATTGGTTACTCAATAGTTACATACATTTCACTATTTTCGGTACTGTATATTCCAATTATGTGATTTTGATCTTTGACATTGTTTATTTTACAACTCTCTTTTCTAAATTTTTTTTCTTTAATTTTGATAATAAATTGAATGCTAACAGGAGCGAGTATTCAAAAGGTATGATAATTGCTTATAGTAAATAGAGGAATAACTGTAATTTTCACTTTCTGCAGAACTCAAATATCAAGAAGTACTGTTACGCATTCTATTTCAAAAGTAATATGATCACATTTCTAACTGAACATTACAGTTCTCACATCCTATTCTCATATTGTATAACGCATATAAGATTAACAAGAATTACGATAATTTATTTGTATATTATTAATTCTTGAAGGTTGTTATATGAATCGATATTAATGTTATAAAAAATTATTTTTATTTCTCTTCAGTTCATGAAACCACTCTACCAACAATTTGTGGAGCAGTCAGTTTCGGTAGCAGTGGCACATGCTGCTGAAATGGCAACAAACACAACAATGAATGCCACCATCACTGCCAATGGCAAGCATAAGCTAGCGTAACATTCATTCCCTTCTTCATACCTCAGTTTTTTCGAGTCCATTGAACCGTGCATCAGTGTATCAAAATCCAGTAAGTGGCATTGCAAAATTTCATTTCAATCATACGATACGAGGCCATAAACGCAGCTCCTTATTCCCTACGTCATATCAAGAGACACTTCGTTAATTGTATTAATCCCGAAACATCTGTGAACGTATGTACAGTGTATTTTTATTAAATTAATATATTTAAATTATTGCAAAATGATATAGTGCGAATAAAATCTATTTGAGTTTTTAATCTTTATAATTGATTACAATTGTTTCTTTTATATTGAAATATGCATGTGCTATACAGAAAAAGAAAAGCAATGTAAGAGAAAAATACGTACTTCAAATAACAATGTAAGAGAAAAACACGTACTTCAAATAACAATGTAAGAGAAAAACACGTACTTCAAATAGCAATGTAAGAGAAATACACGTACTTAAAATAACAATGTAAGAGAAATACAAGTATTTAAAATAATGTTTTAAATGATTAAAATGTTTACGCGCATTTAAAGGTCACAAAAGAAACGAACGTATTAAAATATTTTTCAAAAGACGAAATTGAATACACGCACTTTGTACATTTTTGCATTGCCCTAATTACAATCTAACGTAGCTAAATTATACATAATATAACAAAAATTATGTCTGTGCCAGATTTATTTATTGTATCGAATAATTTTTTTAATAAACAAAAATGTAAATATTTCACAGTGTTTTCCACATTTAACGAATTCTAAATTCACAGTAGATGTAATAATGATATTATTATTAATCATACACATATGCCATGTAGATTATTACGTTTTTATTGAACACATAGAATAAATGGCAATACTCTAATGGATTTACCACTTTGTTCATAACATTTAGTGAGTCAAAAGCTAAGTAGAATATCAGATATTTGCATTGTTTTTAAAATTTGACTCACTGCTCAAAATTTTTTATCGTTAATTATTTTTCACTGAATATATGTTATTGATATTTTAGACATAGTTATCCATTGATATTAATTTAACATTTTCATCAGTGCCAAATAGAAAACAAAATTTACAAGCAATATTTCTGAAATATATCATTGGTTTTTAGTAAAGAGAAAGGTCTAAAAATATATTGGAGTTTATCTTGCCAAAGATATATTGATGTATATATTATATATAATTATCACTCTATACTTAACAATAATTATTGAGCAAGCAATGTACAATTGTATCTAACATTCATTTTTAAGTACATGTTACACGTCACTATGATTGTTACTGATAGCCTTGTTTAGAAACTTGTTATACATATATGAATCTGTTTTTATATCACATATAAAGGGTGGTTTTATATTTTAAGGATTATAATGTTGATATGGGAGTAACATGATTTTATGGTGGCGGTTTAAGAAGAAGAACATTATATTCATCAAGTATTTCTCAACATTTTAATGGTCACTTTTACTGTGATATAAAATAAATATCAGTTGTGTTTCGTTATGATAGTTTCGTTGCAAAAATCGCCCTGTCAAAGAAGTTTTTAAATTGAATAAAATTATATCATGGTAAAGGTGTCATTACACAAACATTTAAAACTAACTTACCCTCAGCCATATAGTAATTTTAATTAATCCCCGATACTTTTATATCCTATTTAAGCATAGAAACTGCAAAAATGTATTACAATTAACTAATTTTATAATGTAATTGCAGCTGGGAGAAAGAAGATGATTTACTTTCTGAATGCGCATTGTAGCTCCTAATAAATTCCGTGACAATGTAAAACACGTATATCTGTCATTATTTACAATATAATCGTAACATAACTTTGTGGTATTACATGGAAGGGCAAAATTTTAAGAGAACCATACATATAATTTTCAAAGCATTTTATTGAGAAATTATAGTCTCACTTGCAATATAAAAAAACTGCGTCACATGCTTTATAACGAGCTCTACCGACAAATAATGTAATTTAATTATTTAATACAAAATGTTTCTATATTTGTCATGTACACAACAAGTACTTTAAGCACGCTTTTGTAATAACAATATTATAATGGTAATAATGATACAGATAAACATAGTTTTAAAGTTGCATGTTGCAACAGATTTTCTTAGCTGTAATTTCTAATCGTAGTGTAAATTATTGTGGATAAAAAATAAATACATATTTTTCTATTTACAAAATACAAATATCGTTTATTCCTACATTTATTTTCATCGGATACACCTAATAGCATCATGCTTTAGCCTTTAAACATTCTTCTCATCATATTTCCAAACTTTTTATTTGCCTCTTGCAATTGGGCATCATAAATGGCCAACTGTTCTTTAGCAGCACGGTTGTTTGGTTCCAGTGAAACTGCATTTTCTAAGTCGGCAACAGCCTTTTCCACATCTTTTAAATTTCCGTATGCTACTCCTCTTCTATACAAAGCCTTAATATTGTTACTTTCTTTGCTCAGAATCTTAGTACACAAGGTAATGGTGTGTTCGTAATTTTTCCGATTTAATTGACATCCAGCCATATTATTGTACAATACTAATCTTAGATGATTAATGTCGTTTTCCAATGATTTTTCCAGTTCTAAATCAGATATTGGCTCCAGTGTTATGAGTATTTTGCAAGCTTTACTAAATTTATGGAATGCATCGATCAACCTATGTTCTTTAAATAAACGAACACCAGTTTCTTTGTATTTTAATGCTACAGAGTATTTTGTTTGTGGAGTCCATACCCAAATGGGGTCAAATAATACAATGCCAAGTAATGTTACTTCAAACTTTATAACTAAAGGCAGATCAACATCTTCAACTATGTCTAGAGTAATTTCTCTTTTCTCGCCGATGTTCATCATTTGAATAGTTCGTTCGATTTGACGATCTATTTCGCAATTTGCTTCACCAATAACTAATGATTTCTTACTTGTGCCATCTAAAATAACCGAATTATATTTTTCTCCCAAATCCTTTATAGATGCATTGGACACCTGTATGTTTTCGATGAAAACTTCGCAATTTGCACATTCCGTTGCTTTCTTAGAATACTGGCCAGGCTGTATCACGTTTGTTGTCACTTTTTTATCCGCTGACGTTTTAAGCATCATATCGAATTTTTAAACAATTACACCTGCATAAAGTAGTAAGGTAAATTAATCTGTCGTTCAGTTACAGTTTACTCCACATGAAAATCTATATTGTTCGTATTTTCTTACTTTTAACACAAATAACTACAGTGGTACACGTTTATTTGATCTGAAAACACTATTATAAAAAGTATAAACAATGATGTTTTCTTGTATATTTACTCACCACACAATATATACTCACATAACCTTCAAAGTCCACAGTCCACAGTGAATATTCCCTCCTTAACGTCGCGTTTTTCGTACCTCAATAACGTCACGTTTCCATGTTTACAATCTCACGGCGCGACCAGCCGACAGCCGACCAGTCGCAAGGATCCATTGAGCACCGGCGAGGTATGTATTTACTGATATTTACAGAGAGGATATGTATTTAGAAAAGACAATGGTGAGATAGTGAAATATTGTGGAAGATTTAGCCTCAGTAAAGTAAAAATCTCGATAAAATGGGTTACCTTGAACACCCCGTAAAATATCGATACTTTCCCGCCAATATACAATACCGCTCAAAAGTATCCGGACACTTACGAAATGTGTAAATATGTATAATAGCAATAGTGACTAAAATCGATCTTTATTACTTTCTTATGGAATATCTAACGTTCTGTTTTTTATCATTTTGCTTTTTTATCGAGATACGAGGGTTTTTTCAATAGAATGTCTACTATTTTTTCTGAAATTCGGATAAAGATCCAAGACATCAAAAATTTATACATCCCTTATAAAAACACTGATCATTTTTCAAAACACATCCTTTATAATAATAAATATGTATAGAGAAACACAATTATTACACAAGTCACAATTGATTTAGAATATACGTGATTCAATTCTACATTTTAAATATTGCAGCACTAGTTTAACCATTCAAGATGGCGGCAGTAAAAAATCCTCCCCCACTCACAGTAACACCAACAAATCTACTTTACGCTACAATAACTTCCTCTGCTCTCAAACGTCTCGCTATGTCTCTGAAATTATGGAGGTAAGTCTATAGACTAGTATAGACATATACAAAACTTGTGAAAAACGATGTGAATGCGCATGTGCAAGAGCGTGTTATTATTTCAAATGCACGTTATCTGATTACTATTTCATTGGAAATTCCATTATTAAGAATGAAATCAAATAAATTACCTAATTTATTTACGTATAATTTAAATTGAACTATACAACATTTAATTTAGTCCATTTTTCACTAACTACCCACAACCACTTAGCAATCTCGTCATTTTTAGCTTCTTTAGAGACGTCTACAATTTTCGAATTGCTGTAACAAAAAATGAACATTTAATCAATATAGCATAATTTTTCCATTAGCTTGATTAAGAATTACCTAATGTACATTCCTGTTACATCGTTCAGAGATGGATCCAGTGCTGTGTACAAAACAGACTGTGCTCCTTTTAGTGGTGACTTGACAAATAGCCACAATAATGTTTTCACAAACATCCGGGATAAATAGTTTTGATTAAATCCCATGTGTCTGACTATATCTGTATTTACTATACCTGGGTGAACTGCATTCACTGTAACACCAGTACCTGCAACATAGAAAAAGAATAGTAAAACAAAAGTAATAAGTAGACTGCGGTTCTTTATGCGTTTATAGCAAAATTGAGTAGATAAAATTTTAAATTGTTGGAAAATTTTTTAAATATATGATTTCTCCTCTATTAAAATCATTAAGAGAAGAAGTATCGTTTAGTTCAGTTTCTATTTCTTGCAATCGATGCAGACAATTCTTATTTTGCATACAGAAACACAGTCTAGTAATAAGTATGTTTGACTTCACAACAATTATGGATTACCTTTCAATCTATCTGCTAATTCTCGTGTGAACAAAATATTGGCCAATTTACTTTGAGAATATGCTTCAGCAGGATTATATTTTTCTTCGCTGTTCAGATCTTTCAATTTAATTTTCCCACGTGCATGGGCCGCACTGGAAACATTTACAATTCTTGCTGGTGCAGAATTCTTCAGAACATCTAGCAACAAATTTGTTAATAAAAAGTGTCCCATATGATTTACACCAAGTTGCATTTCAATTCCATCTTCGGTGTAACTCTTCGGACATCTCATTACTCCTGCATTGTTTATAAGAATGTCTAGTTTCGAGTGTTCTGTAATCATAAATAGTAGCCAGTATATAATATTTGGCTTGCTTTAAAGTTTCACATCAAATATCATTATTAGACTACAGATCTTTATGCAAAATAAGAATGTTCTGCATTGATTGTGAGCAGCAGGAGTAAAATAAAAATTGATTTCATTCCTTAATGACTTTGTTACACTATAAACACAACGTCACAATATTCTTAAATTTTTCTAATCTTTTACTGTTTTATAATGCACTCAACCAATTTCATCATAAACACATAAAGATCCGCAGTCTAATCATTATATACCTTTTTTGAATAGGTCCACAAATTTTCTGATACTCTTCTGAGACGCTAAGTCACACGTTCTACAGTAAACATATTTATTCCTGCTTTGTAATACTAATTCAGTGCGTGTCTACAAGAAAAGCAAAAATGAAATAACGTACGATCGACATAGTGCTCTTAGAAGTTGTAACCACCTCTTCGCATTTGTCCATGTCTCTACACGCCATAATGACTTTAGCTTCACGATTCACTAAATTACGAACGACTTCTTTGCCAATGCCAGTATTTGATCCTGTTACTATAACTACTTTGTCTTTTAGACTTTCTTCGATCTCATAGTCTGGTCCACTGATGTAGTCCCTATGAATATTACGATATATAAACACATAAGCAGTATAAACAAAAAAAATGTTTTTAAATAAAATAAATTACAATAATTACCGGAGTAAATACGCTGTACCAACCACAGTTATACCTGCTGAATAGAGATAAAAGGCTTTTGGGATCGTGATGTGCATTTTTACAAATATTTCGTGACTTGATCTATTTAATTAAAAATATACATGTGAGGAGTACTTTCAGAATACCCCGGTGTTTCCTTGCTCAATGAACATAACCTAACATTTACACGTGTAATATTTGGAAATTCGTTTAGTATTTCGAACTCGGTAACCAGTGACTCAAAATAGATGTTCTTGGTCTCAAAGTGCTCGTAGCGATGAAACGCATCGAAATATACACCTCAGATTCCCATAATTATTTATGGTTATGGTTATGGTTATTATGTAATTAAGACGCGCTCACCATCTAGCGATGGATAAATGAAATTAAAGCGCTTGTATTTGTATACAGTATACTGTAGTGTCAGTCATTGGTCATGCTGTCACCGTTGTGACGCGGAGTTTGTGTCTGTCAATTTCCCCTCTGGTGTCAATAAACGTCAATAATTGAAAAGTAATTTGTTATTCGAATTTAAATACAGTAGATACAACAACACATTCTCTTTTTTATACGTATTGTGTTTTAATATGTGGGTGCAGAAAATACTACGATTCACAAAGAATTCGAACATATTACAAAGGTCACTAATCCACAGAAGCACTCAGTTCTCACAAAAGGTTCACACACATCGTTAAATACAATTAACACATGATTTATTATGTATAGACTGCGGATCTTTATGCATTTCTGGCTCCTGAAACTTTTCAAAAAATGCTAGAATATAAAATTTGACATTAGTACGATTTTTATTTATTTCGGATCTGCAAAGGGTACTACCACTGAAAACAATATTTTATTTCATTGCACTTTCTTAAAATTTGTCTACAAAACTTGCAAATTGTATAAACATCCGCAGTCTAATTGTGTAATTTCTCAGCCACAATTTTTTAATATGTTCTGAATAAGTATTTCAATTATTTTCATCACCAGCCAATTAATCGTCGTGCATTTACGACAAAACTATTTACTGCACCGACATTAACTCTTACGGGAATGTGGGCTTTCGCTAAAAAGACTGATGAAAGTGAAGGAGTTACTACTAAAGAAGTTTTATTAGGAAAGGCTGATGCCTTGTTTGATCAAGGCAATTATAAAGAAATATATGATCTTCTATCACATTATAGAGTAAATATATTTTTGTGTGCTTTTGCATATACAAAAGATTTCAGAAGTATATAGCAGTGACTTTTATAGGACAGTGGAGATGTTGAGATTTTATGGCGCCTGTCTAGAGCATTATATAAAATGTCGGAGACAGCCACTGATGTAGAAGGGAAAAAAATGGTTTACGAAGCATACGATGTACTAAGTAATGCTTTACAGATAAAAGAGGACCATTGGGCTATACATAAATGGATGTCTGTTATCCTTAATAGTAAAAGCTCTTACGAAGGCATGAAAGTACAAATAAGGGAGCTGTATAATGTAAAAACTCATATGCTGGTACATGTTCTATTATGTATTGCCTACAATGTATGCTTATTATTGTAAGAAAATAATGTACAATTGAAAGATTTAAATATGTGATATTACAGAGAGCTATAGAGCTCAATCCGAAGGATGCCACAACCATATACATGTTAGGCACATGGTGCTACAGAGTTTCTGATCTTGCATGGTACCAAAGAAAGATTGCAGCTGTAATATTTGGGGAACCACCAACTTCATCTTTCGAAGAAGCTCTAAAATACTTCCAAAACGCGGAGGAAGTTGAACCCAACTTCTATAGTCACAACTTGCTAATGCTGGGGAAAAGTTATCTAAAATTGAATCAGAAGGACGAAGCGCTGAAGTATTTAAAAATGGCCGCTGAATATCCAGCTAAAACTGACGATGACCATCTTGCCACGCAGGAAGCACAGAAATTATTGAAAAATTTATGATATGCGCAAAGAAACAAATCTTTTTAAATGTCTGCAATAACGGTTGAGGGCACAAAAATATTCTAGGACTCGGTTCTTAGGTGAAAAAGAGGTTTAAGAGGCACAGAGTATGTGCAATACAATACTTTTATTTGTTTTATACTCTTATAATGTTTTGTACTCTTGTAATGCTTTGTCTACGATACATGTACGCGAAAATATTATCAATTTAAACAGCATATAAATGCTGAACAAGTGCAGTATCATGAGCATATGATACATGAACGCGCAAATATTATCAATTTAAACAGAATATAAATGCTGAACAAGTGCAGGATCATGAGCATATGATACATGTACGCGTAAATATTATCAATCTAAACAGCATATAAATGCTGAACAAGTGCAGTATCATGAGCATCGGAAGCATAATTGTATTATATAATCAGTTAACTACTGTGTACCCCATTGTTACAAAATATCACAATGTTTTACATCTTTGATACCTTTATACATATACGCTGTTATAACAAAGGAAATATATATCATGCAATGCAATGATACTTTTATACATATACGCTGTTATAACAAAGGAAATATATATCATGCAATGCATAATACATTGATTTCTAAAATAACACTTAGACTAGTAAAAACTTCACTGATATAGTACTTTGTCGCGTTTCAATATACACTACTGGCGAAAAGTTTGGAATAACTTGTTGATTTTTGTAAAAATCGAATATATCGATAAATTTTGAAATGATCCATTGTTATAATATCAAATATTAACTAGTTGAATAATATTTCTAAACAGATTTCAGCATTTTCTTATGTCCATATATAATGCTCTTGTATAATTTATACACCCAGCGTAAGGCAATGTTTGGAATGCATTTTTCTAAAGGGACATCTTTGGCAACTTCTACAAGAAGCATGGAAAAATATCAAATTAGGAACATTTGAAAAACTAATTGCCAGGCTACCCTGAATATGTCAGGCTGTTGTTAAAAATAAAGGCGGTTTTTTAATGAAAGAGCAATTTGAATAAAAATATGCATTCCTTGATAAAAAAAAATAAGTTTCTGAAAAAGTCAATCTTCCTTGGTTGTTCTAAAGGCATTCAGTTCTTCTTACAAACTTTTGGCCGGTAGTGTATAAGGTTGTAACAAATATTTGTGGTTGTCAGAAAGAACGCTGCATGTCACATGCTTTCACTTTTAAGATATTGCCGTTTAAAGTTTTAATCACTAATGCATTGACATAGGACAGCGGTTAAATTGCATTATTCTTTTGAGGCCTTCGAATTTGTTTTCTTGACTTTTTTCTGCACGATAGCTAGTCCCAATTGCACGGAATAATTCAAAACAGAGTCAATAATCTCATCTACCGCTCGATGTCATCCTCGTCCTCAAAACTTATCGGTAGAAATTCATTTCCTTTGTTGTCGCTGTGTCTGCTAGATGATGGTCGCATATGATCTTCCTCCACCCTCCGCGAAGCTGATCGAATTGGTCGATGCACTATCTGACTTCTGGCGACATGCGCTAAGAATATGCTTCGAGGGAGGACGACTGGAGTTCTGTGTGTTCCGCATTGGCACATATGATACAGCAGGACGTGATTTGCTGGTACTCGTATCATAGCGTGATGCGTCACTCGCTGTTCCACCGGGCCAGAGCGATTTTCGGCCAATGCATTTTCGGGTAATGCATTTTCGGGTGAAGGATTTCTGGGCGAAGGATTTCTGGGCGAAGGATTTCTGGGCAAAGGATTTCTGGGCGAAGGATTTCTGGGCGAAGGATTTTCGGGTAAAGGATTTTGCTCTGTCGGAACCATTTTATGCACCAATCTATAATCGAACAAAGCGAATTTTAATTTCAAAGAATCTTAATCGCGTGGGTGTTAACATCACACAGTGGCGGTTCAAGTCAAGTGGAGGCTACAAGCGGTAAAAATTTTAGAGCCCTCAAACTCAAGTTAGAAATAGAAGTTGCAAGAAAACTGTCATAAACTTATTAACAAAAAAAAAAAGGAATTTCATACCGAAAAAGTTTTAATTTTTTGTAAATAAATTGAATTCTTTTGCAAAAAAATGAATGCTGCGAAATTCGGGGCCCTATGGTGTCCCGAAGCCCCACGTGGCCGCTTAGTCCGCTTACCGTTAAACCTGCCACTGTTCTTATTAATAAACATGTTGCCTTATATTTCAGAGAGCATATGCTATACACTATACACTATAAATCCACAGTAACAAAAATGGAAGACACCTTATTCTTCTAAATTTGATTAATTGCTTTTAGGATAATATTTTCAAAAAACTACACTGCCAAACTATGCAAAAGTTATTACAAATGAGCAAACTTACCCTTATTCAAAGTGTTGGTGTTCTCACGACTTCTGCAGTCCAAATTCGAGTAATCCAGGTATTGGTATAGTTACGAATTCAACGTTCACAATTCGAGCACTCAAGCTTTTGGTGGACTAACGACTGAGCAGCCTACGAAGCGCACAGTTCCGTGTTCAAAATGAAAAATGGTGTCCTTCTAGCAATTTCGGGTTTTTGTACCCTTCGCACGGACCTTGGTTCGTCTACCTGGCGGTTTCCGCAGGAGTTTTCGTATTTTCTCAGCGATAGCCGCGCCACACAAAATAGTACATGAGTCAGCAGAGACCCCAATAATCTGCTTGTTTTCGGGACAGTGCAGCCCCCGGGGTCTAACTTCAAAATGTGCGGGGTTCGTCCGGCATTGTGACTGGCTCTTACAGTTCTCCGTAACGGTATTGGTCATCGGGAAAAGAAGAATAGAGGGGAAAAATGCAATTCTGTTTATTAGTCATCGAAGAAAGCAAATACACCGCTTGCGTTTATAAGTTACGGTCGCGTTCTTTAATAAATAATAATTTACGTACCCTACGAAACATAGAAAGCCTGTACGACAACACTGGGCTGTTGAAACAGCGATAACTATACGCGTACTTTGATACAGATTCATTCGACGGCGGAGGTATATATATACTTCATTAGCCCATTCGTCGTCCGAACGAACATTTTTACAGAGTTCCTTATCGCTTGTCAATTACGACGACGCCGCTGATTAGCCTATTACGCGTGGAACACGTTTCTTGTACGTTTATTCATCGTCGAACTACCAAGTTACAATTAAGTTATTCGTCGATACGATCGTTACGCGATCGACGCACTCGGGGGGTAGTTTACGAGCAACAAAGCTCTGAGTATTTTCGTGCACGGGGACGGTTTAGAAGGGTTTTGGGACCGAAGGGGTGGATACGGGATAATAAATCAGCCTCAGGAAACCCGAAAGAAGGAAACGAGAAAGTTATGTCGCTTAAACCTCTCGGGTTTGCGACTCTTGCTTTACGTAGAACGGGTACAAACACGTGTACTGTATAGATTAATGTAATAATACTTTCACCGAATATCTAATTTACCATTGAATTCTCCACACGATTATTTCAACTACAAACACTCTATCCTTAATTTCCTCGATTTCTACATTTGTCGAAATCCCAACATGGTAACTCAAGCTCTTCCGCTTCCTCAAAGTCGTCTTTCTTCAGCCACCGATTTCAAATTTCCACCAAGACGATACACGATCGCAAAATTCAGACATACGTTCACAGGCTACCGTCTAGAAGATTACGTGCTAGGAGTATCGTTCGCTACGTTAAATAACAAAAGATCATTTTACAAAACTCGCCAGGACCCGATCGGATCGCGATTAAGCATAGAATCAGCTCTCTATCAGCTATCGTTATCATGCGCGTTAACTTTACAGACATTTCGCGATTATTGGCCTCAGCTACGAAGCTGAACGATCCGGATCTGTTTCAGCGAGTTCGTCGACTCCGAGGGTACATTTTTCCTCGCATGTATTTACATCACTGTACGCCGAAACTGCAAACCTACATTGCGGAAACGTTTCTTTGATTTATTTGCACGTGTATTCTTCGGTGCGCTCGGTGCATGTCTCGCAATGCACTCGGCAGCACCAATGAAACTTGCATCTGCACTGCCACGTCCTGGTGAACTGGTGCGTGTTGTAGCCGCGGCCGCAACACATCAAGTCGCAGCCGTCTGTTCCTGAAAAGATTAAGCATTTTTATGTATGCATTTATGGGAAAAATGAGTAGGCGTAATTTAAAACAGTAAAAACATTAGAAGAATTTAAAAATACAGTTATATTCAACTGATTAAACATATCAAGAAAGAAAACGAATTTCTATGTCGCTTCAGATTGTTGCCATTTACGTAGATCATTTTTATTGTGCATAAAAGAGTAGACTACGTTATCAATTATATTAATTGATATTTTTTAACCGACTTCGAAAAAGGAGGAGGATACTCAATTCGATCTGTATGTTTTTCTTCTTTTTCGCTTTCTTTTCTATGTATGTTCACCGATTACTCCGAGATGGATTGGTCCCTTGATAAAAAGTGTGAAATAAAAAAATTTTATAAAAAAAAATTAAACCGACATCGAAAAAACGCACTAAAAAGTATAAAATAATTTCCATTTAATTTATGTGAATACACATTAACTTAAATACAATACAATCTTTTCGAAGGCGGCGCAAAATTGAAAATTTTCGACATTACGAAAATCCTTGAATTCTTCTACATCCTTTCACATATTAATATATCTTCTCTTCCCACCTACTGATTTCCAAGTCCACCATATTCCAATGAAATCATAATCAGCAACATCTGTCATTTGGAAAATTTTCAATTTTGCACCGCCTCCGAAAAGATTGTATTGTATTTAAGTTCGTATGTATTCACATAAATTAAATGGAAATTATTTTATAATTTTTAGTGCGCTTTTTCGAAGTCGGTTTAATTTTTTTTATGCGATACATTCAGTTAGAAAGCTGTAATTGCAGCTGGCGTTCTGTTCGATTTGATTCGTTGTACCTTTGCTAGTCCGGTTGCAATATCTGCCCTGCGTTCCCAGGCTGCCATGAGCCAAATCCGGCTCGCAGTAATTAGGGGAAGACTGCAGAAAAACCAGCTCGCTTCTCTTTGGAATTCTTTTCTGTCCTATGGCCGGTCCGCCACTAGATTTCGTCCGTTTCAACACCAAGTGCGGCCGCCTCGGTTTAACTGCTTTCTTTGGGGGTTGCCGATCGTGACGAGACTTTCCAATGTCGTTCGGTTTCCCTTGGGTTTTCGCGTCGTTCCCCAAAATCGGCGGCATTTCCGATGACGTTGAATACAGCGTGTCTAAACTCTGCGTCGGAGAAAATTCCGGAAACGTATCTCATAAAATAATCACGGAACAGAGTACATTATCGGAAACTGTTGAGAATTACCTGTATCGTAGGGGGTGGTGGCGGAGTAATTGCCACCACGGGCTTGGCTCTGTAATACTTTTTCATAAGAGCATCGCCGATCTGGCGAAAACTAGGCAATGTTCGCCAGCAGGTTCTCACGGTGCAAGAGCCGGACACGCCATGGCATTTGCATTCCGTTTGCAGGAGGGCTTTAACTATCTGCAAAGAAACAATACTCGTGTTAACCGCAAGAAAATCGTATCGCGTGCACCGCGCGCTGTGTAATTTTGACTAATTTCGCATTTCAGATTATACGAAACAGCTTCGAGCAGCATTAGCAGATGAACGGGTGATTATTGTGTTCGCACACGGGCCCCGTTTCGAGGGTATACGATCGGTGTTTTACAGTTTTTCGAAACGATGAAAGTAATCGTACTTTTGATCGTTACCGCCAAGAACGGGAACTTTCGCACATCATTTTCGAAAATCGTTGCTCGGTACCGTGATCCTCCGCACGAGAGAGATCGATCCATCGTGTAAAAAGCGACGCGGAGATACTAACTACGTTCTTTGTATTCATTGTGTATCGATCGGGGCACAGTTAAAAACTGGTTTATATTTCAACATATCGACACAAAGAAACAAACAGGGAGAGAAAGAAGGAGGCTGAGGCGGGTTGAAAAAAATCGGCCGGTCATAAAATATGCGGTACGGCGGCGAGCCGATCGACGTTAAGAATAAATCGTAAGCCCTGCACACGTCTATAACCGCGGCAGATCGCACGTACATACATACGTTTCTGTGGAGGAGAGTGAACGATATATGCGCGTATTTTATTGCCCACTCGATAATAAAGCCCATCGGAGAAGACGAGAAAGCTCGATGAACTTCTTCCCAATTAAGACGTCACTAAAATTACTAACGGCAGTTTCTTTACCGATAGCTTGGCTATTATTATAGAATATTTGTGACTCAGAGTTGTATAGCAATCGTAGCTTTGTATACCTTTCGAGGGTTAAGGAAATTACGCAGGGGCCTGTTACCTGCGGCTCTTTACTTCGCAGGTACGGGTGACCCTAAACAAGGGTACAAGCAGAGAGAGAGAGCAGAGAGAGAGAGAGAGAGAGAGAGAGAGAGAGAGGGAGAGAGCGTTAAAAGTTCGGAAACCTCGGGATTGGATTTCCAGTTCCTTTTTTGTCCATCGTGAATGATGAATAGGCCATGAGTTATGAATAATAACAGGCGTTACTCACCTTCCTCCCAGCTTTATTATTATGAAGGTTCATCAGGCTTCTCGCGTCGCCTTCGACCTCCCTCGCGTCCAGAAACCTACGCGCGAACCTAACATTAAATTGTAATATTAAAATCCATGCGTGTATAACATCTGTCGTGACGTACAACGCGTCATGGAGGTTTTACACGCACGTGGCACACGTGCGAAGGTAACCGCGCGCGACGACGAATTCATTTAGGATCGGGTTAATTCATTATCTTACCTCATCCCGTAGGTGACGTCCGCGCTGCAGCCACCCCATTCCCAACCATTCGGTGGCAGCTCCTTTCTCGTTCTGCTGGAAAATTAATAAATAAATTCATCATCTCGATTGTAATTAAGTATCAGCTTTTCCTAGAAGGTTCTGGATGTGCATGCTTGACTTTCAGATTTTATTGACCAAATTACTTTGATATTGTTCAATTTTCTGGAGTTGTAATGACACAAGGGGTGAATCCAATGGTAGCGGGAACTAGAACGACCTTCACAGTCGTGTCTAGGTGTACGAAGTAGGAAGATCTTGACCGGAGCGAATAAAATAGAAAGGCGAATAGAATAGTTTACCTTACGGTAGGCTCGCAACCGCAGGCCGTAATGTTGCCCCTGCTGCAAGCTGCGGTCACAGCGTACGTTACACCCGCTGAACTTATTGCGTACGTGAAAGCTGCTTCCCTGCTTCCTGAAATAGATCAGGGAGAAATTTCCTGTTAGTTCTAGCTTCGGAGCAGGTCTGTCCAGTTTGTGCGGTAGGTAGGAAACGTGTACAGGGATTTCATGCTATGAGAAACGTGGTTTACCTCCAAGGACAACGCTGTTACCATTATCAACTAGGAGTCGTCGGGTTTCGCTCCACAATAACAATAATTGCGTTATGTGGCTTTGCATACCTCCCCCATTACATATCCCAGTACATTAAAAATCGATACAAACTGTTTGCATTAAGTGCAAAACGCAGGAACCAAATAGAAATATAATTCTTTCGTTTTTTTCGATGTTCCAGCAGAATATCCGAAAGAAGGTCTCCTAAAATGTATACATAGCGAATTCTACGTGGTTCTTCGATTTCGCATTTTGGTTCGGCCGGTGCACACGCAAAACGGATTTAATCCACGAGCCGATCAGCATCATTCCGCCGACAAGCATGATCCATCAACGGTGCAAGCCCACACTGTCCCCCGGCGTTTCCGTCACACTAATTTACAGCCATCCGACACACGCAGGACCGCGTAAAGCGCGAGCACAATTAATTACCGGCGCGCAGCTCTTTCAGCTCGTTTGCCATGCTGAAATGAGTTACCGCGCGCGTTCCTTTCTTCTCTCGGTCCCGTAGTGCGTAGACGCTGACTATACATGGTTTTTTTTCTTCCTTTCTCTTTCCCGCAACGGCAACGGTCGTCGTTCCCCGACACCTACGCGATACTGTCCCATGTCCGAGTTGATTCGCGTTCCCTTGGCAGCCATCAACCTCGGCAGCCGGCTTTAATTCGAACGTCAGGATCGCCTCTCACACCGACGCCTAATTATCAAGCGCAATAAAGCCGGAGAACACCCCCACCCCTTTCGAGCCGGCCCTGGAGGCGCGATTACACGCTTTGACAGTGCAATTTTCACGGTCGATCGGATCTTATCTCGTAGTCAGAAAGATTGTCGCTATTTTTGATCCCGTTCGGAACACGGTGGTTCTGAAACTTCGGAGCTCAAGACCTTTAAACACCTTGCCGTAACACTTTCTTTACAGTTACAGCGATTAAATCGTCTTTCTTTTTTGAATATTGATTATAACCGAATCAAAATTTTATTTCATCTGGAAGGAAAGGCGTATCATTCATGTTTGTTAAAATCTTCGTCACGAGTCTGACTCGTTAAAACACGGCAAGGAGTGAACTACTGTGCAGAGATCGTGTGTTAAATCTAACTGCGAACTATACTAATGTATTATGTTAGAAGAAGTCTAATAAATGACGCTATAAACTATACTATTATGAATAACGTAGTGGACGAGGCTCGCGAAGGGAATTAGTTAGAGCTAGCAGCCTAGTCCTCTTGTTCCTCCGCTATTCAAAATTTGTAACTGCTCGGTAATTTACAATCTCTATACAATACGTTGCTGGCAAGAAAGAAAATTGATCTTACTAATATAACTGGAAACATACAAGCAATATTGAAATTTTAACATTGAACTTTAATTGAAAGTACAGTGGCTTTCTAACAGATTATTTCAAGCTGAAGCAGTCAGAACGCAGATTTCACAGTCTAAACTTTGTCTTGACGAAATAAATAAATGTCACGACCCCGGTGTCTATAAATCATTTTTCTCGAAACGTTCATTTGCGCAAAGATCCGCGAACTCTACTGGCAGCTTCGATTATCCCTTGGACTCGACTCGGCATGACGCGGGACGAATAATAATCGTCCGGGGACTGACAGTTCTATGAATTTTTCTCGGGTACTTAATATTTCAAAGCGACACGGTTCTACCATTAAGAACGGCAGAGATTGCGAGTCGCGCGACTGTTGGTGTCGATGTTGTTGAGCAAAGATTCGCCGTTTAAGTACATCGCCGAGGCTATCGCAACGTTCGGAATCGCTTGTTGCGACAGGGCAATAAAATTGTTGGCAAAAACGAGGCTCGACGCGAGAGGTGGGAACGATTATATGCCGCGAAATTTCGAAACGGAGCGTGGACGTCTCGCGGATGATATTCGCGCGTCTTCTTCCCCGATTCACACGATTTTGCATGGTTTTGCACGGCCGGTGAAGAGCGAATCGGCTGATGAGGAGCACCGGGGATTGAAAAGATCCGGTGAACTGTAATTACAGCGGATCTTCCTACACACGGTTGCACGATAATACTACCTGAGCCGATGTTTGTTATGCCCACGGTTATAATTCATAGTGACCGACGCGCGCCTTCTCGTCTGACGTGCATATTGTGAAAGTAAATACACATACCTCTGTATACACGGCCACGAGCACTTTCGCGAGTCATTCGGTGCCATTTTTGCCATTAGTCGCGATCGCCATCGATCCACTCGTATTGGATATGAATGTTCCATTTTTAATGGCAACGTTAAAAAGAGTTATCAAAGTCAGCTCCGTTGTAATCAACATATCTCGTCGACATTAGTCTCTCAATCGAATTACTTCTGAGAAGTGTTGTACATTTAATACGTTCGATGTTTGCAAATTAGAAATTAAAGTTAATACAGAAAGCGATTATCGTATACGGTTTCAAGTAAATTAAATGAAAGGTACAATTGCAATTTAGGTAACGAAATTTGTTCGGTAGGAAGAAACGCGAGACTGGATTGAATACAAGCCATGTCAACGACGCCCGAAAAAATGTATAATACATCCTGCATCAACGTGAGAACACTAATCGGAATGGCATGAATAATTCATGTTTAATAATAATATAGAAAAGTACGCTCGATGATAGGCGCATCCACTTTACATGCATTCGAAAAGTGCCGCTTTCGTCTTCACACATCAATTTTGTTCACGGGCCCCGGCGTATTTCATTAAAATTCTTATCGCCGAAAAGATTAAATCACATCTCCATCGTTTTGTTTCACTTCGGTGATTTGTAGGACGTCATGAAGCAATTTTATAGTAATTTAAACCGTGACTGCGGCCAATCTTTATTGTCGCCGAATATGGCGTTTATTTTCAGAAAGATCATACATCAGCTTATAACTTTTCCTTTAATTTGCAGTTTGATTCTAATTTAATCCTAACTATTATTCATAAAAATCTCTGTCTATTATTGAAATTACGCGCAGTATCACGAATGTGTACTACCATCGCATGTATACATATAAATTAATGAATCTCCAATTTGATGGATACCAGGTTTAAAAAATGAAGATGAGGGTACTATCGATTAATTGGCTCTAACAATTGACATTGCACATATAGCTTTCAATGAGAGTACAACAAGTCGGGAAACAGTGGCATATCATACAAGAATATGACACCGATGATGATACAGTAGCCGAAAGATGAACGATTTCGAAAACCCTGATCCGCGAGGGGTTAACGGATAGGAACGAATAGAGAGAATTCATCTGCAGCCCTTCGTGTCGCCATGGGTTATAGCTAGCTAACTTCCTAGTTCCATATTCTGACTTTTCCCATAGTTTTAAAAAACAAGCTAGAACATTGACAGTTAATTATATTTTCGAAGAGGCAGAGTTCAAGGATATTAAATTTTCCAGATCTTTCTACCATTCTGGGTCTAAACCTTGGTTTGCTCATCTCAGGCTTTCTAGAGAATTCACCTGTTGGGTTAACAGACTTCGATCTGGACATTATCAGCTGAAAGCTTCCCTTTTTAAGATTAAACTTGCTGATGACACACAAGCTGCCAATGTGGTACAGGATCATCATCATGTGTTTGGCAATGCCCGACCTACGATAGTAATGGAGAAGCTTTGATTCATAAACTTCTCAACAAGGGTTATTTTCCACCCTATACAATAGATGCCTTTTTGTGCGGACCCTCTCTTTGCCCCTTACTTTATTTACATAAATTTCTTAAAGCTCATTGTTTATACCTTTAGAGTTGTATTCGAAAATGTATGTGAATATTGTCAACCTTAGATTCTAAGATACCTTTGTATTGTATGCACAGATATGTGCATGCTGCTAATAATCCCATGTGGGTTTTTATAGCTTAATAAAAACAAAAAAAAAACGGATAGGAACCCGAGGAAAGTCGTCATTGCTCGCAGGCCGTCCCAATTAAATCATTCTGTCGCTCTCGGTTTTACCCGGTCGCGCGAGAATGACGTGCGAACGTAACAAGATACGTCAGGAACTCTTAGATAAAGTGCATCGCGTGCAGCTGCCTACACGCGTGGAACGCGATGCGGCTGCAGAGAGCAGCCGTGGTCTTATTGTCGGTGGTGGCCGCGGATGCATCATCCTCGTCGCGCGATGGAGTATAGAGCATAGAAGAGTGCAGAGAGAGAGTATAGAGCCACAGCGAGAGCACGAAGGAAAGGGAAGGAAAAGGGGATCGCGTTCACGCCCGTTATCACGCCGGGCGCCATGATCGCTCGGGCATCTCGTGGTCACGGGTTATAACGCGGCCGAGATCGGTATCTCGCCGCGATCGGCTCGCTGATTTATAAGACGCCAGCGGAGAGATCGGTATCTGCCGCTCGTTCCCGCGTGTCCCGATGCGTCCAATTTATGTAGCACGCGACATCCTCGCCGAGTCGAAAACAATCGAGCTCTCTCAGCCGCCATCGCTTACCGTTTAACATGGAATACGCGATCTACTCTCATCCTCCTCCGATGCCTAACATTCGCTAATAGGGAGCCATCGCGCAGTGGTTCGCAACGACACACAGTGTGATCACCCATACAGGTGGACAACAATTCTGTGGTTGTAAGGAAAAACGCCGCATGTCACGATTTCAAAAAATTTAAGTTCAAAAAGTGTCTTCAAAAGACTATTAAAAGTGACTAATGTGCGTATGGTATTATAAAAATAACGAAATTAGATTTATTTGTATTTTGTGCGATTTTTACTATAACATATACTGGAGTCAGAAAATGTATACAATCAATTCCCATGAAAACAATAATCTCAATAATCGTAAAATAAAAAAACTAAAATGGGTCATTTGACCCTTCATGGTAGGTTTAGAGTTAATTGAGCTTTATAGTATAGGATTTACGTATTTACCACAGAGTTGTGCAGAATTACAATTGAATTCTTCCAGGAATTATAATTACAAAGTAATTGAATCACATTGTAATTCAGTCATATTGTAATATATAGTTCAGATTTTCATTCAATTAAATTACAATGCAATTCATAATCACAATTGGAGTACAATTATAAAATACTTTGTAATTAAATTACAATGTAATTCGTAATTGTAATTGGAGTACAATTATAAAGCAGCGTTACGTATTATGAAGGAGGACGAGAAATAGAAACTACGCCGCATAGACAGCAAATAAGTATATGAAAGAGAAACATAAAAATATATATCGCATTTCTTCAAAGTTCTGGGCTATAATTTGGGGAGCTGCATTTGAATTATATTGTATTTCAATTACACATCTGATTAAAATACTTAGTAATTGAATTAATTGAAAGGTTTGATTTATGTAATTCAGTTACGGGACGTAGTTGAATTACTATATAATTGAAATACAATGTAATTCAATTGTGTCATTGAATTACAGTGTAATTGAATTAGCACAACTCTGATTTACCAGAAAAAAGTGATGACAACAAATTCGAAAGGCTCCGAAAATAATGTAATTTAACCAATGTCCTATGTCAAAGAATTAACAATCAAAACTTTAAACGGGAATATCTCGAAAGTGAAAGTGTGCGACATGCGGCGTTCTTCCTTACAACTACAGAATTTTGGTGACCTCCGCTGCATTGTTTCGTCTTTATTGTAGGCCATATTGGAAAACATTCAGAACGAGGGAAAGCCCTTTTTATGACGTATAGCCCCCTATAACCCAGGCCATTATACCTGCCCAACATTAAACGTACCGTAATTCTCTTTTATGAGATAGCGGTGCCCCAATTTTGTGTATTATTACAGAGGTCGGTAAGAAGCGTTTCTTTTAGCCGATTTTCGAGGACCGTTTCGAGAACGAAACGAGCACTTCTTGCCGACCTCTGCATCATAAAGGACGCTATGTTTAAAAGTTTACTTATTCATAATTTCCTAGATGAATTATTACAGAAGCAAATGGTGTGTACATAATTTTCGCGATTCAATCGGCATTTCCCCATATTGTTGCGCAATACTAATCTTAAATTATTGTCGTCTTCCAATGATGTTTGTCGCTGGCGTTTACGTAAGATATTACTCGAACGCTCCCACGGAAATGGATTTTTCTGTAGAAATTTATGAAAAAAGATATTTAAGGATTTTATTTATGAAGCTCTTAACGATTGACACTTTCGACTTTCACGTGTAATTCACTGTAATAAAACGTAGACTTTCACCGGTGTGGATTTGGCTGCAATTTTCCTGTACCGTGTGCTGTGTCAATGGCAAATTTAATATTCTGCTTAAATCTGACTTAAATGTAATTCTGCGTAGCTGTTCAGTAAAATTCTAGTGAAACGTAGCATCATAACAAGATTTCTATTCTTTTATTCGCGTTTAACCATTTTCATGAAATCATTTTTACGAGTTCAATAATCGCGAAGTTAAAAATCCGAGGCCGTTCATTCGACCGGCGATGGGGGTAGGTTTTGTTACCGAAATTGTCCGTTTACTCTAATAGCACTAGCCGTGTCCGAGGGTTTGTTCGCACTGTTTTCACAGTGGGTCGAGAATAGCCGTAAAAAACTTTCGCTGATCACTTTGTGAATGAGTTTTCGAGGGCAATAAGTTTCCCCAGGTAATTTACCGAGACAATAACACAGTTCCCAGAGGCCGACGCGACGCGACGCGGCGTGGCGGTGGTAATTCGTCCTTGCCAATAAAACCATTTTTAGCATTCTCGGCGGGTGCATCGTCGCCGACTTTGCGAAGGGTCTGGCAAGCGTGGCTTTGATTTATCGGGCAACAGGTCGTTTTCCCGTGAGCCGACGGCCGATTGTATGCGCGAGGTTGCGGAGGACAGTTGGCCGAGCACATCGGTCAAAAGGTTGATGAATTTATGCTGAGTGTTTATGTCAGGAGATGGCAGCGCGTACATCTATTTAGTGTCGGAAGACGGTAACGGGGAAATTTATCGTTTCGTCGGCGTGTGTACGCGGCACCGCCAGCCTCTCAATGGGTGGAGGAAAGAGAGGTGGCCTTTCCATAAATTCATTTCAACTGTAAATTCTGAACCAACCAAATGAGCACCGCTCCCATATTAGGACACGACTCACCGTGATACCGAAGACCTCAATCTATTTGTTACAGCAAGCGATCTCGTCCGCCAACCTCCGAACATTCGAGTACCGTGTCTCTTCTTGTCTTCCTTTGCTCTCGCATTTCTGTACCTAGCTTTTCCCGAAAGAAGCATCGAAAGCGAAATATTTTCGGGTTATTTATGTTCGCGACTAGTTTTTCTACTGTTCTAAGTTTTAAAAAGCAACAAACTCGACGACACCACCGAAAAAGGAAAGGTTCGATCCGCGTTCGCAATCAATAGGAAGACAGGCACATCTAATTTATATCATCGAGTTTTAAGTGAGTGGCGTAATGGGCCAATGAAATTTATAAGTGGCAACATCCTGCGCGTGGGCGATTGTTTACGATGATTGCCGACTACTATCTCAAATTTAATAATGACGGCTTCGTCGGTCCTCGGGACAGTTCGACGTGTGTGCTAATAAAGGAACGTTTACCGCAACTTCTTGAAATTCCACGCCAACTGTGAATCACCACATATTTTCGATTTGTTAATGTCACCAACATTTTCTACAATTGTTCCTCAACGTTCCACAAGCTGGTGCAATCCCTTCCTGCAAACATTGTGTTGTTTCTTCAAAGAGGGTGTAAAGGTCTCTAGAAATCTTGCAATCCTTTAATTCTATTAAAAAATGTAGAAATCGTTATATGATAAAACTGAACTAGAATACTTCGTCTCTGTTTTGTATAGCGAGAGACTTCAATGCGTGGTAGTAGGCATCGCTGGCTCCAGCTGTCAGCGATCAACTCGTATTCTTTCGTCGTCATCGAATTAATCGGCACTAGTTAACAGAGAAGTGGTTCCATTGTTCTTTATGACAATGCCAGCCATATCTCAGGTGTTTGGAATCGTTACTCCCACTGTCTGCCACTCTTTTTTCTCTCACTTAACTTTCTGATGGATATAATTCTCCTGATCTACGATCCAGAATGAATCTCTCCTTTCCATTCCTCTATTGCGAATCAAAAATCATTTTTCAACTTTCCGGATCACGACCACGCTCGAAACGGTAATAGTCATCGCGAACGTTCTCTCCTCCAAAGCATAACACTTGAAATCGCTGTATCCTGAGACTGTTAACGCATGACTTATGGCCTTACATCCAACGGAGATTTTTCTCGAGTTTGGCTTGTACATAACGTCGGACGCGATTGTTACATTCAGGTACGTGGAAAATCTTGTTATCACCGAAATGACTCTACGCTTCGATACTTTAGCGTTACAAGCTGTTGGCAAATGGATCGGACTTTCACGCGTCCGGGATTCATAGTCGTGGCGGCCATAACGCGCAGTTATGCCGGCTTAGAAATGATTTACGCCGCTGCAAAAGCGATACTTCATTATTCGATGCGTTACATGGAATTGTGCTCGACATTTCTCAGAATATATTATCCGTGTACGGTTGTATCCAGTCGGACGGAATCGACTCTCACGATTAGTCATTGCTGGGCTCCGGATTGTATGTGTTTACTACAAAAGAGAGTAGGTGCAATTGAAAATTTAAAATTTCTACACGCAGGGGTTCGCTAGGTACTAGATAGTAGAACGAGCAAGAGGAACAATATTTAACGGAGTGTAAGAATAATAACGTTGAACGTGTCGGGACGAAACTCGTTCCTCGGACCGTTGAAACCAGTTGTGGGCCGTTTAATTCCTTAAACGTCGGGACGTTCCGTAGCCCGATCGACGAGAATTCGGCGCGATTAAGCCCGCGGAACTGCTCGCACGCTAATTAGCTGTCGGCTAATTAGCGAGGCGCGATATACGAGCGATCCGGGACGCCCGCAGCGGTAAAACTGGAACGATACGGTCCTGACAAGCGCTAAATCTCGGCGTTGTCTTCCCGTGTCCTTCCACCGACGAGCCCCGACGTTGATAGCAGTATTTCAAAACGGTGATGCGTCACTCCTCCACCTACAACAACATTGTCCGTGGCCGGCGTGCGGATGATACTCCTCGCTTGCGGGACGTTATTATTATGCTTTCGCGATTTTATGCCTCGCGAGCGATCTTATTAAAGGTAACGAGCACGATCGTATCGCGGCCCGCAATAAAATACCATCGGGGCCCTTTGCGAACGATTCCCTTCGCCTTGGGGCGAGAAAAAGGGAAAGGGATTTCTAGCTTGCTCGGTGCATCTTGCATCTCGCGTTGGACGTTCTCGAGATGCAATCCGGGTGATTCGAAAAAGCTCGATGGATATCGTAAGTCTTATGAATGATTAACTTGGAAGATCAGAAAATTCAATTTCCACCCTGATACAATCAAGAAGCTTTCGTTGACAGAACATGTTGAATATAATGGGGCCTATCTTGATCGATAAGTCGGGTTTATTTAATATTACTTATAAAATCATAGTCTTATGAATGATGAACGTGGACGATCAGAAAATTCAATTTCCACCCTGATAAAATCGAGAAACTTTCATTGACAGAACATGTTGAATATAAATGGGGCCTCTCTCTCGCTATCTTGATCGATATATTGGATTTATTTAAAGTCACTCATAAAATCGTAGTCTTATGAATGATTAACGTGAACGATCAGAAAATTCAATTTCCACCCTGATACAATCAAGACTCTTTCGTTGACAGAATATGTTGACTATAATCATATAATGGGGCCTCTATCTTGGTTGATATATTGGATTTATTTAGTTACTCACAAAATCATAGTCTTATGAATAATGAACGCGAACGATCAGAAAAGTCAATTTCCACCCTGATACAATGAAGAAACTTTCGTTGATAGAATAGTGCCAACTTGATCAATAAGTTGGGTTTGTATAACGTTACTTATAAAATCATTCCATACACAACAACTTGGCAGAGACGTAATTTCAAACACCAAAGTTTGACCATACTTAAGATGTAGAATGTGGTTCACTGTCCGCGAAAAGTGATTTCTATCGACCGCCGCAATCCCGGCCGAAAGGCAATTGATCTCCGAGTCCCCGGGCCCGAGACGCTCGCAGTTATTCATATGTAAATGCGCGGTGTCTTACAGCATCGTTGAACCGCGGATTAATGGACCAGTTTAATTCACAAGTATCCGGCAGCAGGTCGTTAAGTGCGATGCATATTAATAGCCCGCCGCCTCGATACGCGATAATGCTCGGCGCAAACAGAAACACGAATCGGAGTAATAAACGCGGGGAAAAATGAGGGACGAACGCCGCACTCTGCCGCGCATAAAGCGACACAGGTATACGATCGCGGAACCCATACAGTAATATCAATGATGACGCGGTGTTGCGCACCTCGGGTCGTTTGTCTCACGACGAACACGCGTTCGTATCGATGGAACGTGAATATATGCCTGTTGTCTTTTTAGCCGGACGTTCAGCGCCATCGGACACGCGTTTTCATCATTGAGTAATGATAGTTATCTAGGGGATAATGCGATTACGCGATAGCATCTCACGACGAAGAACAAAGGCGAACCAAAGAGTAATCAAGCCGGATCGAATGCTGGCGATACTCTTTATGTATGTACACGCGCGACCAAAAGTCTCACGACAGCCCCAATATTTATTCCAAATTTACTAATTTTTAGGGTAAGTTGATGCTATAGGACAAGAACAGGTGTGGGAGAGAGCCAAAGCTATGTGAGCACGGGAGTAATGCGAGTAGCGGGTCACAGTGCTCACCATTCGTTGACCCAGTAGGAGGTGGACCGGGTTTCAATTTTGAGTCCTGGACTGTTTTACTATCTGGACACTGTGTATACACAATGGCTCGATATTTGAGGTGTGTTGGTTACCAGACGTGCATAGCTGTTGTCCAATCGTTTTGGTTTTTTTAGCAGCGAGGTAAATATTCTTGTTGACTTTTCAACCCGTCCGGAGATATTCCGGAAATTGTTTATACGGTCGATTTACGATATTTCGAATTTTCCTGAAAAGTACAGAATGTGGGAAACGCCGAGGCTCCGATAGTTTCGCGTGGAGGAACACGTCGCGTAAATACGGTCAAGTTCGCGAAGGGTTAAAGTGGAGGTGGCGTTTTCTACGGGCACTGTCGTGTTATCGTGGAATAAAGATGGCACGGAGGCAGACACAAATCAGCGGCGGATACCTTAAGTTGGTTGGTCTGGAGGCTGGCTGGCGATTCAATGGGATCTGCCGTCGATTGAACCGCGTGGGTGCCGGTCGAATGATCTGCGACAAACGTCGCGAGCCATTAAAGGGCTCTCGTTCCGGATGCCGAAGGCGCGAATGAACTCTGAACCTCCCGTGGCAAATGGAGGCGAGGAAGAAACAAGGGGAGGGAGAGGAAGAGAGAAAGAGAGAGAGAGCGAGGAGACTGGTACAAGCCATTGCGGGAGGTGATGCCAGGTGTTGGCTCGCGCAGATAAATTTTTCTCACGGCAAAATAAAGATCTTGTCGGACACGGGAGAGTACAAGACAGAAACATTGGTGCGTGGTGGCAGGACATGCCTGTTCACCAAGATAACCTCGGGTTTCAACGACCATTTCTCTCCTTCTCCGTTCACCACGCGTTCTATCTAAGCTTCTCTCGCTTTTTTCGGCACCCACACGCGCGACTCGACCCTAAAGATCGCCGGGGCTCACCGAAAATTCGTTGTCTTCGCGACTTCCTGCTCGAAGAAGATCTACAGATAGCCTGGATGCATTATTCTTGCCGCATAAAATTTGATTGCGATCTAATTTATCCGGTGGCTACGACGAAAAACCCTCGACCAATTGTCTACGATACCCAATTGTCTGCTGAATGTGAACGTTTCCTTTCTTTTTCAGTTACCTTCATTTCTTTTCGTATCTTTTAAACAAATAAGAATTATTTCATTACATTAACTAGCGAAAAAATTGTGTACATTGTCAGCAAAACAAGGATGAGAGAAAGCCAACGAACCCTCATCGGTGCTCACTAAAGATTTGCACGAACCTACTTAACGAAGAGAAAGCAACGAAAAGTTAGCGGTTTACAGTACAAATGTCTCATTCCAACCATTTTTTCATAAACATATAATTGCTAATACGATAAAAAATGACTAATTTACTTCATCAGCCGCGTTACACGAGGTATTGAATTTTTCCCATTGCACAACGATGGGAACGAGACTTCAGTGCTCGGTTAGCCGAGTATTAATTCTCATAATTGCTACACGTTGCATATGCATTCGATTCCGCGATTTCTATGTCAACGACGTTTGCTCGCGTCCGTGTTTCCGACGCCTGCAACTTTCATCGGCAGTAAAGTATCCTCGAGAGCCGCGCTCGCCGCGCTCGCCGCGTAAAAACGGTAAAACGGCCGTGCGTCGGAAAAATTGACGACGGTGTTTTAGGTGTTCCGGAGCCGTTTCATTGGGTGGTGACATTTCGCCTGGTGGACGTGATGCAACGGAAAATGCGAGCCGATTACGCGAAGCTCTAGCCACGCGTGGCCGTTTGCAACTTTATTCCGAGCCGTTCGCGAGTACCCGCGGACGATAATAAATTTACGTCCGGCCGCGGCACCCACACATGCTGGATTCGGCCTCAAGACAAGCCACTCAACTCGCCTTGCAAGAATCAGTTTCAATTCATGGCTGTCCACGATCTCGCTTACAAAGTATCTGTTACAGAACCCCCGCCCTCCGAGGACCAAATTATTCTTGGCTTTTTCGACGACCCCCTCCTCGTTATGGAGTGAGAAACTGATGTTGATTTCTTCTTTAGACATTGTACAAAAATTTGAACGACACTATGCAGCTTAGAAAACTGTTCTCCACATTCGAACTCTTTATAAGTACTTGGAAAAACAGAAAAATAGCACTCCTAAGTATACTCAAACCTATGCCAGACAGTTTCGAACCTTTTACAAGTACTTTGGTAAACGGAAATAATACTTGCAAGTATATTCGAATCTTGGTCGAACAGATTCGAAACTTTTATGAATATCGTACCGGAAATTCTCTGATTTTTCTAATCATTATTTTTTTACCTTTAGAATCAATTACGTTGTCCTCTAATGCATAATTTAATTCAACATGTATAACTATAATTTCATAATCTATCATAAAAAATTCTTCTTTTAATTATCTTATTAAATTGAAACTAATACACCGATGTCCTTAAATCTTTTTAATATGTCCACAGCTTTAAATTGTACGTTTCTATTTTTGTCATAAATGCATAAAATCCGCAGTCTACTTATAAGTATCTTTTCGAAACTTGTATGTACTCATTCCGAGGTTCGATATCAGTTTGTATAAAGTGAGTACTTTTCAAATATAATCATTGAAATATTATTGCTTTTAAGTAGTAATCGAAACCCATGAAATGAAACTTAGTTATTGAAATTGACTCGAATTCGTGAGTACATATTGAACTTGGTCCCATCCCTACTCTTATCTCTAAACTGTCTACCAATTTTATTTCCACACCCTTGCAGTTAGGGCGCACTTCTTGTTCAATGAATTTGATCTTTTCATTTAAGTAGCGACAGGAAACACTCTCTTGCAAAAATCTTGAATACCTTGGTTAATTTTTCTGGCACACAGCGAAAGCGCAAGAGCATCGTTCGGGAGATAAATATTGAAGGAATGCGTAAGGGTTTTCATAAATCGTTAGCGAAGTATGAAAGGAGAAAGAAGAAACGCATCGGCCGCGAGAGAGATTCCCCGACGATTGAGTGCAAAAGACGCGTGAAATTTGCAAACGGCCGACGCAATTTCGTTCAGAGGTGCAATCCGTTTTGTAACCGATCGGACGACTATTCGCTTTACGATTTAATGAGAGGAAGGAGGCGGCCTTAACGAGCCATATGTATGCGAATGGTTAAAACACATAGTCCGGCAACAATTTATCGCGTATTTATTTAAAATCAGCACATAGTTGCATACATATTGCTCCTTAGGCCAACCATTTTGTCCCGTTAATTGTTCGACAACCGACGAAGTTTATCTCAAACACATTTCGACGGTTTTTATCCAATATTTTACCTACGATTTGCATTCGCCGGATAGTATTTATGCGTTCCGCGATATTCGTTTGATAACCATTTACACGTATCGTATTTTCTGATATAATATTATCTTTTTAGCGGATTAAAATGTTCTTTTTGTATACTAATGACATAAATAAGCATCTAATGGTTAAGGGTTGAAGGCAATGCGCTTTTCATGTCGAATCATCTGATTATCCGTTTAGAATGCATTACGGTAATCGCGTGTTCTCTCTTTTTTTGCCAATCGCGATGGATTTTTTTATATCGATTCCGTAAAAGGGCACTTTACACTATCTTGACGATTTATATACGTATCAGAACATATGTGAACGGCTCACATTACGCTGACATTTCACAAAGGTCATTATACAGATGTCAACACGATGTTATCTATTCAAATGCACGCCTTCTCACTGTTACAACACTCGAATGCTCTTTAATGAGGCGAAGTAGCATACTGAAGTAGTGTTCTTATTGAAGCCATTGTCACTTAACCCTTATGTCAAGATAACTGTGCCATTTAGGTACTGTAACTGTACCATGGAAGTCGAGCCGTGGAAGTACATTACCATCGAAGTTAAACTTAAATGTCGAACTTTGAAATTTATATTTTGGCAAGTACGTATTAGGTCGTTCGGAAAGTAATTTCTATTTCTCATGGGAAAATCAAAGCCAAAATGTTCTACCATTTAGAATAAGTTTTATGAAATTCTCTTCTATGATCTCTTGCGATTTTTCAGGTAAATTATACATCCCATACTCGTAGAATTTCTGTCTTTCATTAGCAAAAAATTCATTTATATGACTTTTGAAAAATGTTTAAAGAAGCGAAAAAAATGGTAACCCGATGGTACATCCTCTCCTTGAACAGCACACGATCTTTTCTGTCGTGCACTGAATTTTTACCCTTGCGGTATGAAAAATGCACAAGGTGGAAATGCGTACTTAAATTTTGCATATTTGATGCGATGACAAAAAATGCTTGAAAAATTAGAATGCATTACAAGCTGTCACGATATACCACGACTTTGCGATTTAAAATAATAATAATCATTACACGAAATACGAAATTACTTTCCGAACGGCCTAATACATTAACAAAAAGTAAATGGGTAATTCTGTGCTTACAATAGACAAGGGATCTTATTCAAAATAAACATTTTCTACCTGAACTGCTACAAACTGGAGTGAAATGGACATTTATTTTCTTTCTTAACAGTACTTTCAAATTCTCTTAATGGTTTTATCGTTTTAGATGACGCCTACCCATTTGTGTGTCATAAATGCATAAAATCCGCTGTCTATTTATATTGTAGAGCACCATACAAATAAGTTCCCAAACAACATTATAATCCTAACCGTAATCCGTCCCTCACTTCACGATTGACACAAAGGACGGATGAGGGTTGAAAATCATTATTACTTTCGAATCGTCAATGTATTTTTAATTTCTTTGTGATTGTACATATGCTTAAATGGACTGGATCTTCCGGATTTTCTCGGGAATTCATTAGGGATTTCGGTAATGGTTCAGCTGCCGAATATGGAAAGGTGTCAATTCCAGAAGAAAGTTACCGAGTCACGCTATTATCAACGTGTCAGTGAAACGCCGCAAATTAATTGTCTGCGACTCCCCGCACAAAGTCAGCGTCGAAATTGCACCGCGCTGGGAAGCATAAATCATATTGACGTCTGTCGATTACACGGAATATTAAATTTCATCGAGAATATCGAGTACGATCTAAGAAAAGGTACTATCCAACAAACATATAGGATTACGGGACCGGTTTGCGGTAGAGAACATTATCAAATGGTGCGCGAATAATTGGAAAGTTTGATGTTGCGAATAATATATCGTGCTCCCATTTTCATTCGCCTTACTGTCTTACATACTCATTGTTCTGCATAAAAATGACCACACTGAAACGAGTCGGATCCAATTATCTTCAAATTAAACCGAAAGACTACAACAACAACAACAAATACTATTTGAGACAGCATATAAATAACTTGATCGTTCCCCCACACGATTTTATATTTTCTCCACGGTTGCAATTTGTATGCGTATTGTATTATTCACACGATGAAGAGAGAGAACAGAAAAGGGATCATTAGACGATTATGCTAATAGGAATCTCGTTCTCCAATTAGCTTCAGACTATCTCCTCGACTACTCCCTACGAAGGATGTTCTTTTTTCAGTTCAATCGGAGGAACGTAGAATTAATGCATGAATGTTGACCACAAAGGCTTCATTAGCTTGTCTTGTTCTTTGTTAGACGAAAGAGCCGTGGCCAGCACGATGCTAGCCTATCTGCAACTTCGAAATTTATCCTCGAAGAATGCCACGGTGATTGAATGGACACTGGAAATAGAATCTGTGGTCTTCTATGATCACTAGACCATGAATTTTGTTGCGTTTATCAAAAAAATGAGTGGGCGTTTATAGCAGCAGAAAGATTAAAAGATGTCATGAATATTAATGTATTATTTCGAACTCATTAAAACTGCTATAACAAGAATAACGTTTCTATTTGCCTCTCTCCTCTTACAATCGATACAGAAAATCGCTCTATTCGGCTTAAAAAGCTAAATTTATTCCGATAAATGAATACCGACCACAGAAAGGAAGAATTTTATTTTGGTTTAGAAGAAATGAATATCGTAAATATACATATATTTAAATAATTAAATGCCAGAACATGGATCGTGTGACCAAAATTGGAAAGAATTTCGCCAGTACGAACTGCATCACTGCTGGCTTTCAATTAGAATTTCATCTGCGTTCTCACGTCGGAAAGGGGTCCACGATTTTGCGAGGTAGCCAATTCGCATCGCAAGCGTCCGGGGCACGGACGCATAATTGAGTTTCGTTACGAGCCACTTCTGGAGCGATAATCGAGCGAACTTTTTGCCAAGATGGCCGTAGAAGGAAGCCACGATTCCACGTTGAGAACGGCACGCCCAACGGTGATGCGTTTTCGCGTTAATGACTAGAAGCTGACCGCTCGCTCGCTCGCTCGCGTGCAGACGAGTCAGAATCCATTTTAAATTCGGTACACCGGTGTGAGTCAGCCTCTCGAAGAAGTGGCTAGTGATTAGCGACAGGTCAGACTTCTTCTTGCAACGGTTATCCTATGGAAAACGTCGTTGTGGATCATGACGGAGTAATAATACAGGATGGTCCAGAAATGCTGTACTTCCTTGGAAGGGGTGATTCCCGAGGTCATTGGAAATAACTTTTTCCTTTGCGAAAATGTTTTCCGCGGCATGGTTAAGAAGTTATTAAGGAAAAACGCCGGCCAATGCCAATGACACTTTGTGCTGTGACTGGTCCGTGTTTTTCGTTGGTAACTCGTCGACGAAGCCGCGGAGAACATTTTCGCAAAGGGAAAAGCGACTTCGGATGAGCTCAGGAATTGCTACTTTCAAGGAAATACATTTTTGGGACGCCCTATTGGGATCATTTACAACTCCTAAATAGCCTACCGTAATTGGGCCGGGTCCCATGGAAATCACCAACACAAATTTTCCCGACTCGATTTTCACCGACAACATTTCACCGACAATAACTTTGGCCGACAACGCCTTTAACCGAAAAGGATTTTGGCCGACAACGAATTTGATCCACAACGACTTGAGACGACCACGGTATGATAATCCTGTATGATAATACATATAATACATATGATAATACTGGATGATAATATATACTGTGGTCGTCTCAAGTCGTCGTGAATCAAATTCGTTGTCGGTCAAATTCGTTGTGGATCAAATTCGTTTTCGGTTAAAGGCGTTGTCGGCCAAAGTTATTGTCGGTCAAATCTGGACTCGGTGAAATGTTGCGGGTGAAAACCGTGTCGGGGAAATTTGTGTCAGTGATTTCCAGAGTACCAAATTGGGCCTTCTAAAAGTTCCAAAATAGAAGGAGCGAGCTCGGAATTGCATTGATCAAAGAAAAGAATAGAGAGGGTCGTGACGTATTTTAATGGCGCGTTCCACGCGGCAAACAAAGCGACAAATAGGGTGCCGGCGGCCTCCCGATGGACAAGCGAACGGGACGACTTTTACGGTCGCGTGGCATTCTTCGGCAATCGGTCACCGCCCTCCCCATCGGCTCATTGAATAATCATTGTTCAATCATCATAAATGCCGAATGGCGATTGCCTCCGGGACCGTTCGGACCCGATGATCGGAGAGTGACTCTGCGGGCATGGTCGCTCATGGCCTGGCTCTGCGCTTGTAATTTATAGGGCGCATTTCAGTACCTGCTGTATAGCTTTCTGCTCTCCAAACTGGTTGCTTTAACTAGTTTTAAGCACGGTGTCATTGGACCAACACGGCAGATTGAAAAGTTAATTACTCGTCCGCGGGACAGTTATTGCTTCGTCCGAGAGTTACACATCCTAATGCGCCGTGGACACTCAATAAATAATGAACGTTGCGTCAGCGATTCTGACACCTGATGAGTCGGCTCGTGTGCTCCATTTATCTATGCTGTCCTTTACAGTGTCTTTCACGGCGTCTTTTTACTGTCCATTAAATTTTTTATTATGAATTTAATATTATTGGTGCATTATATATTTACAACCTATTACGATTACGAAGAGAAGAAATTAATTTTTATTTTGCACCTGAGTGCGCAGGATCCTTGTGCGTTCAAGTACTTCGGTGATTATAAAATCATATGGTTGATTTCGGCTGAGACTTTCGCTCAATTAAGATACGATTACGAAATTACACTATCTAATCATTGTAATGATTTTGTATTGTAATACTGTGTGTCGAAGAAATGTTGCGCCAAATCCATTAACAAGAAAGTGTCGGGGTTAATTCGCGATCGAAGAACGTAATAAAACATTGGCAAGTTCGATCGTGAAATTTGAAGGGGTTAATTAGCCGTCGCGTATTCTTCAGCACCATTTGTTCCCAGACGGGGTCGCAGAATCGGCGGGATTGAACGCTCGCAAAAAGGAGAAAGATGGCGGGCACGGAGCCCCGCACAATTAACACCGATCAAAGATCACGAATCCTCCGTGGGTTAACGAAAAACTCGTTCGTGAGTGGCTGACCGGGCCATAAATAATTTTATACGCTCCTAATGAGGACCACCAAAGCTCATAACGAATTCGCAATCAACAAGTACGGCCGAGCTTAACGAATTGCACGCGCCTCCGCCGCGGAGTTCTCTCGTTCTGGTTTCGATTTCGAGCCGGAAATCTCGCCGAGGAATATCTGATAAACAGAAACGGAGAGACCCGGTTCTATAGCGTACTTCACCGGGACAGGTTGAACTCGATCAGATACCGAGGACAATTAACCAATTACTATAATTAAGACACACGCCTCCACTTAGCATTTGTTCGATCCGAGGCTACGGTCGTTGAATTTGCATTCGAATCCACTTCACGGCCCTCGTTTTCGGCCGTTCCTTTTTCTGCGGGGCTTCGTCCCTTAACGATACGGGAGGTTGAATTGATTTTTCTCTTAACTGATCCGGCCACGTAACAACAAACACTCCGCTCGCTTTTATTCGTTTGTTAACATTCGCCTTTTCTCTGGACGATCCTCGAATTATTTCCTGCGGATTTCGACTTGTTGTACACCGAAGATGCGCTCGTCATTTTTATTCACCTTTGTTCTTGCTTTTTAACCTGGTACATTTTTAGAAATAATATTTTTATACATTGATTTTAGTCTTGCTTCATTCTACTAGAGTCCTTCTTATTCGTATAAGCGTCGCGTTTACCACGTCCGAAAAGAAAAAGTTCAGATCGGTATCAGCGTGAACGCCAACTACGGAGCCTCAGCATGTAATAAATCGCATAATTGGTCACAGATACGCCGCGGCAGGTCGAACAATGTATCTAATGCGCCTCATCGCCGCGGCAGGTGTGTCGTTCAGGCGATATTAAATAATATAGTCCGAAAGGGGTCTGCATAGAGCGCGTAATACGATTAACCGCATCACCGTAGGATCTCTTGTAGCCACGGTGTCGGATCGACGGGGGGTCGCCTAGCATTAGATCCCATGATCTATAGCCGGAGCTCGTTTACAACGTGACGTTATGTTGGCCTCTATGATTTACGACTTCTGGGATGCGTTTAACGGGCGACAGTGGATACATAGTAAACGTTCGAGCCTACTCGTGGTCGTCACAACACGGCGCACACGGTTCTCTGTCAGCATGCATGATGGAACATTCTCTAACAAAAGATAATTGTACTTTGAATGTACAGAATATTGCAGACAGCATTTTTAAGAAAATCAATTAGAAACGACATTCACTTAGAACATTTTTGTTCTTCATAAAGATATGTTCATTAGAATTGTAACTTGACGGTTTTACAAAAATATTCATCGAAGTTCGCAGTCAATAGCGTAAAGACCAATTAAAGATCCAGCTGAAGAATCGCAACAAGAACTGAAGCCAGTTAAAACGCATAGGTACAAGAAACAAATACACTCAACCAGAAATGGAGAACATTTCGAGTCGCCTTTAGCCAGCACGCGACCTTTGCTTCCACTGAACGATATGCATCTGACGATAGGTTCGCCCGTAATTTCTTTATCCCGCTACCTCTCGACGGTTCTCTTTCGTTCGTCGAATCGCAAAGCAGTTCAGCTGCGCTTACACCGTGGCCTTCACTATCGACAGCGCCGATTCCGCGATTGCTATATGTCAGAACGGCCGTTTAAACTCTTGTCCAGCGATCCACGGGATATCTTACCATCTAGCAACTCGCATAGTTGCATAGGTCATTCTGTGGAAACCGATCGACGGAACGGATCGACCTTTCCTAACGACTAGACTGGATTTCTGTGGCGTTCCCTAGAATTCTTTCCATGAAATGCGAAGGATCGGATCAACTTTCTTCATGGATGCTGACAAAATACCCATGCATGCAGCTAAACATGTCAGCATCACTAGGAACAGTATGTGATCTTAGAGTTTGCAAGTTTGCATACCTTAAAGCGCAGTTGCAAAAATCCTGAGCATGTTCCAAGTCCTTGATAGACCATAAAACAAAAACTACCAACAGTATCATCGCCTATTCAATCAGCATCCTCGTGGAAAACAGCATAGTGACAAAAAAGTAGTTGACCAAGCCTGCTCTAGATTGTGGATGGTTGTCGATGCGTGGTACGTGGTCCTAAAGTTTGCATACCCTAAAGCACAGATGCAAAAATCCTGAGCATGTTCCAAGTCCTTGATAGTCCAACAAAAATGACTACCAACAATATTGTCGCCCAACCAATCAGCATCCTCGTGGAAAACAGCATAGTGACAAAAAAGTAGTTGACTAATTGTAAGCCTGCTCTAGATTGTGGATGATTGTCGATGAGTGGCATGTGGTCCTAAAATTTGCATACCCTAAAGCGCAGATGCAAAAATCCTCAGCATGTTCCAGGTCCTTAACCGACCATCAAAAATGACTGTATCGTCGCCTAATCAATCAGCATCCTCGTTGAAAACAGCATAGTGACAAGAAAGTAGTTGATCAAGCCTGCTCTCGATCGTGGCACTTTCCTGAATCACACTTATCGGTCGGTCGATGAGTGGTTACATCTTAATAAGGAGGGCAGGGAACAAGCGGCGCGAATTCATCGCCTCGCCTCGGCCATTATTAATGGGCCTGGTCTTGTTAGCGATTTTCGCAGGGGCAGTTGGCTGCCACAGGGTAAAAGATACGCCAGCGATATATTAATTTATTAACTAGTTTATTTATACGGCTTAAAGAGGCCCTCTAACGCTGGGGCACGAGAGGCCCCTGGGGACTCGGCCGGGGCCGGGACCCCTACCATAACTCAATCTACGGATCTCCGAGTCCCCGTTGGCAGTTTTCTACGCTGAACTACTGCCGCCATATCGATCGTATCGCCGTGTGGTTGCACGCGCTAGCGAATCTCAGCAGGTTAGCCCATCGACGGGGCCCGATTGCCAACCGTAATGCCCATCCGGCGAGTTGTAAATGGAAATCTGTCTATGGGCCCCTGTCCCATGGTGACCATCCTTGGTTCTACGTCAGAGAGCTGGTGAAATCCTGCGGAACTGTGATGCCTCCTGTTGGTGAAATTTTATACTTGTCCGAGGCTTGTTTGTTGGTAGATAATGCTGATCAAGGGCTTGGCGAAATTCTAAGGGCTCCATGTCCGTCATTAGAGATCAAGGGCTGATCTAAAAATCCTGCGGTACTCTGATGCCTCCTGTTGATAAAATTTTATACTTGTTCGAGGCTTTTTTGTTTTAGATAATGCTGATCAAAGGGCTTGGCGAAATTCTAAGGGCTCCATGTCCGTCGTTACAGATCAAGGGCTGATCTAAAAATCCTGCGGTACTCTGATGCCTCCTGTTGGTAAAATTTTATACTTGTTCGAGGCTTTTTTGTTTTAGATAATGCTGATCAAGGGCTTGGCGAAATTCTAAGGGCTCCATGTCCGTCGTTACAGATCAAGGGCTGATCTAAAAATCCTGCGGTACTTGATGCCTCCTGTTGGTAAAATTTTATACTTGTTCGAGGCTTGTTTGTTGGTAGATAATGCTGATCAAGGACTTAGCGAAATTCTAAGGGCTCCATGTCCGTCATTAGAGATCAAGGGCTGATCTAAAAATCCTGCGGAACTCAGATGCCTCCTGTTCACAACATTTTATACTTGTTTGAGGCATGTTAGATTAATTTAAGGGCTTCATGTGTCTGTGATCAGGCTGATCAAGGGCTCCATGACCATCGTCAGAGGCTGGTCTAAAAATTCTACATCATTTCAAAATTACTTTTCGCCAATAAACGAACTAGTTTTCTGAATATTCTCCATTGGTCAACGCACTACGCAAAAGCAAACTTACACGCGTCTTGGCGGTCTTAATCAGAAGCTCGCGCATCCGGCGAAAGGACGATGTCTCGATCTTATAATTCGCAAATCCGCAAGTGGCAGGGGAACTGGGTTTCCTGTCTGGCTCGAAGAAGTTCAGGGATAATTGTATCGTTCCTCGCGCAGGACGATCCGTCTCTGTCGACTTTATCTCGCCGCTAATTTGTTCGATAGATTGGTCAAGGTGGAGCCAACGGTAGAAAACGCCGACACCGTGGTTTCACTAGGTAAATCCTTGATATCAGTGCTCTGAGCATTGCAACTAGTCTAGGTGATAGGCGACCCAGGTACCACCTTGGCGGGAACGTCTAAGCAGGAATTTATCGACGGTCCTGGTCCTCTCTTCTCTGGGACTGGTATTCGATGGTAAATTATGATCCGGTCTCTGTTTAGATAACCGCGAGGATGAATTTCGAACGGGTCTGATAACTGACCGTTCATAAATATAGCTGATGCTTTTATCCGATCGTCTTCTTGGCTGCTTTCGGGAATTTCGGATTAATTAGAGCGGTCCATGGAACTCGACGTGGCCCGGATGGGTCAATGATTAGGGATTAGTGAAGATTGTCCTGTGGATTGGTAATATATGGTCGGGATTCTCCTCTTACTGCGCTTGCCTGAGAAATGGGACTGTTTAACTTTGATTGCAGAAAGCAACATATCCATTTCGAGATCAATTTAGAATATTTTAAATAATAATAACGCAACACTTTTTGCCTATAATATACATAATAATACACCTCAAGTCCTAACCGATCTCGATCCCATCAGACCCAACCGGCTCGCTCCCTCAATAGCGGAAATTCTGCCTAATCTCGAGCATTGCCAGTGTTTTTCTTAATTAAAAGTTAATCTACAGATATCCGGCCTGTAATCGACAAGAGCTGGTCACTCGGTAGAGGAGTCTTACATCGACTCAACATCCGACCGTCGATGTTCGAAGAATCCTGACAGCGCTGAGGGTTGCTGCGTGCCGCTAGATGAGGATGGTTGATTATGAAAATTTCCGAGTTACAGTAATCAGCCGAAGTGCTTTGCGGATTAAATTACGCGCGAGTGGGGGATAGGAGAGGAGAGAGAACCGGTACAGATGGAAAAAGGGGCGAACGTATTTCCAGCCGGACGTTCCACTCCCGATGAAAACCTCAGGTCGATCATCGTTCCTCGTCCTGAATCGAAGCGAACAGGGATATTGGGACAGGAGAGCCGTAGAAGGGGGACAGGAAAAAATCGAGCACGACACAATCCCTCGGTTGTTATCGTCCGGACAGTTTTGACTCGCTTATATTCGCCCGGGTGACAACTCGCGCTCGAATCGATCAGATACCGATTCGCACACACGCACGTACACATTCGCATGTCCGACGAGCAACTCGACCGGTTCGAGGAAACTCCAACAACGAATATCAAGAGCCACACGCATAATGAGAGGAGCACGACCGATTTTTTCTTTCGGCCTTTTTTCGCCTTTTCTCGAAGGCTGCACCCTCGCTCGGCCACGGAGCGGACGCTCGCTCCACGAGATAGCATGCGAATGGAATTCCCGTGCCACGTGGACGCACCGAATTTATGCGATTCGCGGTCATTAGTCCAAAGCAGTATCCGAGTTTCGTTTCACAGCTTGAGACCTTTCTCGAGGACCCTTCTTTTTGCTGCGCGTCCTCGCGATCGTCAACCGAGCCTCTTTCCACTCTGTTTTCGCGCGGAGAACACGGCGCGGATGGGACTCGTTTCGACGATGTGTACTGGTGGTGGTATTAACTTAATTATGATTCGAGTGCACGCTAAATTTGGAACTTTCAACTTTTTGGAAGAAGAATTTTCATTTGCGTGCCACCACTTTGTGCATAATCAAGATTTTTCACTTCTTTCGGCTCGGACCATACGTTATTTATTTAACTCCTTGAAATTTATATAATTTATCGAATAATTTTCAATTATTCCCACTTTCTTAGGCATAAATGAAATTGGTAAGTAATTAAAATTTAAGTGCCACCACTTTGTGCATAATCAAGATTTTTCATTTCTTTTGGCTCGGACTCCATACGTTGTTTATGTATTCCAATTTTTTTTAGACATAAATGAAATTCGTAAGTAATTAAATTATACAAATGTTTAATTGCTGAAACAGTTTTTAAAAATTTATGTTCCAGATGTGCTTATCGACCACTGTGCGATGCGCGTCGATCCCCATACGCGTCGTCGAATAACTGGACTGGCCCACACTCGGTGTTCCGTCGAGGAACACCTACCTAAATACGTCTCTACCTGTGTCACCAGCGCGTTCGCCTCGTCTCTCATTAGGGCATGTACTGCGGGCCCGATATTGTGTGTTGAAACCGGCGGAATAGCGCGGCCGGGAAGGTTTACACGGTGATTCGGGCTTGATTTACCACGGTGGCCGAGCAACGACACGGTCACGATCCGGTTACGATTGCCTTCGAATGAGATCGCCGAGAGTCAGCCGAGCCAGCCTTCCATCGCGTTGCGTGGCATCGGTGCCCGTTCGAAGTGCATCCCGATGATATTTGAATGGGATTCGAAACTGAATCGTGAGGGAGATCCCGCGAGCGAAGATTGCCGGCGTAAATCAAGCTTCGGGTGCCGTCTTTGAGAGACGCAGACGTTAACCGCGACGACTTCATGACGATCGCCGTGTGACTTCGTGATAGGTTTCTATGCCTGGCGAATCGGCCACTCGAATCGAGCCTCAACCTACCCGCGAGATTTATGAGCCTCGTTTCGAGCCAGGCTTAACATTTATTGCCACTTCTCTTAGTTACCCTTCGGTGTACTCACTCGACGAACACCGAAAAAAGTTTCTGTGCTCTTCGATTACGGTAGAACCTCGATCGTTGCACGAAACGGGAACGAAAAACGTGCGAAAATCGAGGTTGCGTGATGTAAGAGGTGACCATATTGTGCCATTTTCCCCACTCTGTATTCTCCCACCACGAGTCCCAGAATTTCTATTTACTCATGGTGAAAGGTGCTCGTGTAATAAACGAGGTTCTACTGTACATCATTTTATTAAATCCATATACTGTGCAGTTTATTAACACTATACAGGGTGTCCCAAAACCCCTTCGCTGAGCTCGTTTGAAGCGACATTTTCTTTTGCAAAAATGTCCGTCGCGGCTTTGTTAAGAAGTTATTAATGAAAAACACGGACCAATCAAAGCGCGATCTAAACGCGTGTTGGGAAAGTCGTCACCGAGTGACCCAGTGTCACACATTTCGAAGCAGCAAGTGGATTTACGGCTGAATAAGTTAGTTTTTAATTCAATCAGTTTCTGCTCCTTCTCTTGTTCGTTGCGACGACGCGGCGTACCACCAACGCTAGGCTGCTGACACGGCAGCTCGACTTTGCCAACACGCGTCTAGGTCGCGCTCTGATTGGTCCATGTTTTTCGTTAATAACTCCTTAACAAATCCTTGGCGGACATTTTTGCAAAGGAATTGGAGTTTTTGGGACACCCTGTATACAAAACCTGATCAATAGACTGCGGATCTTTATGTAAAATAAAAATGTTTCGCATTGATTGTGAGCCGCAGGAATAACATAAAAGTTGATTTGTTCCGTTAAAAGCAATTGTATTACAACATTCTTGAATTTTTAAAATCTTTTACCGTTTTATATTTCGCCAAATCAATTTCTTCATAACTGCATAAAGAGCCGCAGTCTACTGATAAATCTTGAATACAACTTTATTAAATCATGAAATTGCATTCATTGAATCTTAAGGCTGTATACAATTCTGTTAAAGCCGCTCAATTTATTATATGTAGTGTTTAATAATTTTTCAATTCGAGGCGATTCGAGCTGTCTCGGTATCGAGTTAGCGGCGCTTAAGTAATCAAAAGCACGGCGGCCCACTCGCCGATCCGCGGTGAATACATTTTCATAAATTAGGATTCTTCACGCGAGCCGGGCGCCGATTTCGTGGAGCGTCGTGGGCGGAAGGCCCCTAATCGTCGAAACAAAACGACATAATTAAGAGATCCATTACCGGGGCCACTCTCTCTGTTCACGGAATATTATCTATTATTAATTCAATCGGCGGGGGCCGTACTCTTAATTACGGATCGGCCACAACTCTCTCTCTCTCTCTCTCTCTCTCTCTCTCTCTCTCTCTCTCTCTCTGTGCTCGGTCTCGACGGGTTCCAGAAGATCGACGAGCTCCGAGAGTATCTCTTACCGGGATTCAGGCAGAACGGTTCGTCCCATCCCCAACTGTGGGAAGGGTCGCACAAAAAGAACACTCTACTCTCTCTTCTCTCTGTCTCTCAAGAATTCTCTTGGCCAGCTCGGACTCTAATGATGCGTCGTTATTTTTATATTCCGCTCATATTTCTTTTTATTCCCGTTCGTTTTGACTACCTGCCTACTTACGTGCCCGCAGCGTATTTGGAAGTCGATTCCGCAGGATTTATCGACGCTGATCACTCTCTCTGGGGAGACCGATACTTGTTAGATTTGTCGTTAGTATTAAATATTCTAAGGAAAGTAGAAGAAAAGGAACTGTTAGTCTCTAACTCGATTTGGTCTCTTTCAGATTTTTCAGGGATTTGAAAAATGTTTTGTCGCCAGTTTTAAGGACTGAAAGCCACGTAAATTCGCGTTGTAGCTGAGATAGAAATGTATCTGTAAAAGTCAAGTCCTGTCGCTTGTACGATAAGGTCGCTATCTCAAGAAGCAAAAGTGGTGCAGTTTTAATACCATTTGGCCAAAGACCGTGTTCTGCATCAATCGGAGTGAAATCTCTCTTAAATTCGAGGCAGCCCGCGGACCCTCGAGCGACCTTTATTCGCAGGAAAGCAACGGCACCGACGATAACTCTCGATCGGCCAGAAAACACCGAATCCGCGAAGAGGAGCGTTAAATCGTTATCAACCGATAAGAATCGGAGCACGGACGTGGATGCACTTGTTTCTCGGTGCGATCGGGGGGGACTGGTTGAAAATCGCGGTATATCTCGAGCCCGAGTTTATCCCGACGATAATATCGGGATTATCGGCCCATAAATCCGCGTACATACGATCCGTGGCGGTGCTAATTTTATTTCACGCGTGACAAAGTAATCCGGACCGCACAACGGAATGGCGGAAAAATAAAAAAGAAAAACGAGCACTGGCAAGAACGAGAAATGGCTCGGGGGGCGACGAGGTGGAGTAAAGAGAGAAAGGGACGTTCTCTTGTCCGAAGGAACGTGTCCTCTCCCCTCGGATAACGTCAAACGAGGACGTAGCCGACTTAATGCGGCTCCTTATCAATTTCTGCTGAACCCAATGGAAACCATTCCTCCGCCTTCCTGCCCTTTCGAATGCTCGAACGATCTTCCTCTCCGCCTCCTCCACTTCTTTTTATTCTAGATCCTGCACAAACGGGATTGTATCGGACCCAAAATATTTAGATCCGTAAATTAATGCCTTTCGACTCTCCCGTTTGTAATAGCTGGTTTACATTCAGAATATTTTTTCATTTCCATTCGGTTTTAATGACATCGCGTTTCCGCACGTTAGTGTGCTGCGAATTTATAACAGCCAAGATCGAGAGCAGGTTGACTTTTCTGTTTAAATCCTATTTCGATCTTCAGAAAATTATCTGTGAAAGTCACCGAAAAATATTCGATAGAACTGTATATTATAATATTTAAAGATTGAATTGCATATATAACTTTTGGTAGACTAAAAATATTAAGAGAGAGGAGCAACGCATAATCCGCTAACCATAATCTGGCTTGTAAAGCATACTCCGCAGAATATCGCGATTAGGCGACGTTTGCGGGAGACATGAATGCTGTTAGGTTCAAGCTTGCCCCGTGTCTTTGGCGAAACGTGTTAATCGCGCGTTTAATTCGAGAGCACGCACTCCTACGTGTACGGATTATATCGAGTACATAATGTGAGCGTTTTAAGAGCCGGGAAATATCTGAAGCGTATATTGCCGCACTTAGCTTCAACATGTTGAGCGGCCCCGTTAATTTCACTAATTAAGTTAGCAACCGGGCGCCCCACTCCGCCGCACCGGCGTTATTTATCTTTTTTCCTGCGCATTAATTTCTGGCCTTCTTATTTCTCGTACGACTTCCTCCCTGGCAGCCAGCTATTTTCGTTTTGCCTCGTTTATCGGCAAGCCTTTAAACGTTCCCTCCTTCTCCGCCGACGTTTTGCTCCTCCGTCGACTTCGCTCGTTCCACCTCTTTCCGCGCTCGTCTCTCTCTTCCGGTTTTTTATTTTTGAAAATCCCACAACGCCCCGCGTTTGTATCTTATCGAGCCTCCTCGATTTTACGAGATACCGGCGCTGCGGGCTTTAATAAACGCTCGCCAACCGATGTCATTGTACAGAGCGGAATTCATAACTCGTCGGACGCAAACGAGAACCTCCCCTTGCTTCCACCGGCGTTCGAGGATCCGTTTTCACCCCGAGTAGGGGCCATTTTGACCCGGAGCTACAAACAGGATCTTTGTAAAATCTTTGTATATCTTTAATTATCTATTTTATTCGAAAGTAACATTTTACGGGAAGAAAGTACGATTTTTAAAGCGTTCATTTATCCCGGCGAATGAATAATACTTCCTGCTCGAGTTTCCCTTGCAATGTCATAATTGCAGTACGCAGTCCAAACGGAGCACTTTTTCTCCCGCCGCAAGAAATGAACAGAATTTAATCCGGCGATATTTAATAAAGATCCGGAACCGATAAGGCGTTATTCAAAGGACACGATAAAAATGATTTCCATCACGCAATCTTTCAGACAGAGCAGGATCGTTTCAGGATCGTTTCGCCCCGCGATCATGCTTCGCGTTCCGGGTCGCACGCCACGCAAACAAACCACCGGCGATTTTTTGCGCATTGTAAATCACGAACGGCTCGGATTCTGCATTCTCGATTTTTCCCACGTTGAAGTTTAATCCCCCGTGTTAATCATGAGAAATCGCGGTGCGTGCCTCCTACCCGTTTCGCATAACGCGTTTCCCTCCCTTTCCTCTATACTCGGCCACGGTGACCGCGCTTATGGTTTTTAATGCCGAGATGACAAATACGCCGTCTTTAGCGATATTTATGCGAGCGGATCACGTCAGCTTCCGCTGACTGGACTCCGCGGATTATCTTGTCCACGAGAATTATTGCTTTCGCCGTTTGTCGCTACGTAACCTGCCGTAACTATCCTCTCGCGTAATATTAAGTTACTTCCAAAGCTTCGAAATTAAGAGGAGAAGAGAAAGGGGCGGGGAGGACGAGAGAACAGGAACCTCGCACTTTGTCCGAATAAAATATGATTCCTCTTTCTCGGCAGCGTGAGCTTTCGTATCGTTCATTCTACTTTGCTCGGGGATAAAGAACAGTTTAACCCTTTCGTGGCGAACCAACTGTGTGGACGAGTTTGAAGCTTTAACATCGAGAATTCTCTTGCGGAAATTTTTATTCCGAGCATGTGAATTGTTGAGGGATTAAATGTCGTTGAGATCTGAACACCTAATCTCGTACCAGTATTGTGTTAGTTAAGGTGGAGTGGGGTAAGTCTGTTAATTGGTTATTTTATTATAATATGAACGAAATTTCTCTAGCTTGTATTTATTAATGTAGTATAAGTTAGTATGAACTATTCTACGTACATGTCGCCCAAGAATAAAGGTGTTTTCCTCGATTAAATCAACCAATGCCAAACAGTCACGCGCGAGGTACACGTAAAAATTTGAAGTTACCCAGGACGTGCAACAGTTTACAAGTTATTAATATATTTTGTGTTGTTATCTTAGGTAAGTGCAACAAATATTGATGTAGGTTTACATCAAATAAACCGTTTTTATTGTATTTCTTTTAATTTATTGAGAAAAACACTGAGATGATCTTGCCCCGTAAATATTACTACACGGGGTAAGTCCGTACTATCACGGTGGGGTAAGTCCGTACTGTATGGGTAACTATAAAACTAAACAATATATTTAATGCAATAAAAAGCATTTTGTAGCAGGCTTGATAATAATTCTTTTCTTGCCCCGTAGCACTTGAAACAAGGTTCGAAAGCATTTTTAACTCTCAGAGACGGACTTGCCCCATTTTCGGGACAAGTGCGTCCTAGTTGACCCTATGTACAATATCCTATTAAACTGATAATTTTCAAGCAAAATTAGAATCCTACATAATACTAATTCATCAGTAATAACTGTGGCAAGAGTTTGATACCAAGAACGTTGAGTTTTTACATTCCAGACTGAAAATACATCAGTTGAATGTCCAACTTTGCAAAAACTAGGGCGCACTTACCCCACTTCACCTTATCATTTCTTCATGTTTCCTTAAAAAATGTCTGCAAGTTGATCTTGGAGATTGTACAAGTTACTTCTAAAAAATTATAAGTGCAACATTTTTCAGTTTTTACACAACAGTTGCATTTAATGTTAAAACGTCTCAAATTGGCTCAGACTGGACACAGCCTGTTCCGACGTTATAACTCTTATTGTGTACCGAATGGAATGTAAGATAGGACGGCCAATTAAGAGACTCGAAACAGATCACTCTCCATCCAACAATCTCGTTGCCATAACTCTGAACTGCCACCCCCCGGGAATTGTCTGTTCGTCCGAGCGTTCCGTCACCCTTATCTCGCATTCGTCGCGCGTAAAAAAGCAACAATGGGCCTGTCGAGATGATAAAAACACGAACGACGAAATCACGTTAAAGCTCCAAATTAGGGAAGGGCCGGGAAGGTAATGGGATTCCGGGAGATGGCCGGGTTCCCCGAAGTAGGCGTTTTTTCGCCGGAATCGCGGACATTTTTACGAGGATTAGAGGACAGAGGATACACACGGTGACGCGGTAGCGGCTTTTATCTTGGTGGAAATCGACGGGCCAGCTACGTGGTAGCTGCTTCCTACACCCACAAGCGTGCACACGCGTGTACACGTTAGAGAAGCGGGTCCGGTTTCTCGTGTTACCGTTTCGTGATGCTGCCGGCTGCCCGCCAGCCGCATAATACGCGTATAACTTATGCTTGGCCCTCAGAGGGGACGCGTCGCAACCTTGTGTAGGTGCTGTCTCTTTCTGCGCTGACGTTCTCGCGAAAAGAATCACCGAAAAACAGCGCTACTGCCCTCAATCTCAACGAATTTCAGACGTTTCACGAAAGAAGAATATCTTAAGAAGAAATCGTTGTTGAAAGTTGGGGATAAGGAGTAGCTGCAATTTGAAACAATTTCGAAGAAATTCGTATTTGGCTCCTGCGATTCACAATTAACAAAGAAAATTTTTATTCTCTATTAAAATATCTCGTCGAAATCCTCGGGCCGTGTCCCCAATCCTTTCCCATAATCGCCGCCATCGGTTTTACTCTCGGTTTCCACTAACCCACAGTTGTTCTACTCGGATCCTCGATTTACCCGAGCAAATCCTCAGCCCTAATTTATACAGGATGCCTTATGCATATCCAGCGTTTACACGCGACATCGTTCAGCGTGCACTGTCGCGCGCTCGAAATACCGGAGCGGCTTGAATCCATTACCGCGTACATGCCGCGCCGCGCCGACCAGCCTTTTACAGACGCAGAATGCTTCGTTCTGGTTCGCCCCGGTAGTATATGTATGTATACGGGGCACTGTTAAACGCCGGGAGCATAATAAATAGCGGGGCCAGGCCCCGGGTGACAGGACAATCCTTACCTACTACGACCACGTGGCCGAAGACCTGATCGTTCGCCACGTGGGAACAGTTCCACCGATGATGCCTGAACTGATGTCGGCACTCGCGGAGACCAAGCTCCGCGCCCTCGCCCACTGCGGGCATCGCGTGCGGCGCTTTTCTGCACTGCTCTCGCTGACTTTTTGCAAGGCCGGGGATACGGCCGCAGACTGCAGCGCCGACCACCACCGCTCCAACCACCCTGGAACAGAAAGAAAATTTTCTATTTAGGATAGAACTGTTGAGAGGCCTTGTAAGCTGATCAACCCTGGCCGCAGCCATTGGGCCGTTGACTTGTCTACAGACGATACAGACATTATACTATAAGTAGAAGCAGACAGTAACAGTCAGACAAAGCGTTCCTGAAACTGTCTTGAGTTTCCATCGCGATTTCATGCTTCCAATTACTGATTGAAGAACTTAATCAAACGAAAATAGACAAGGTAACCTTTTAAGTAGAAATAGACAGTAATAGTGATTTCATTTTTGATATTACTGACTGTAGAATTTCTGACAACGCAATGCAATATTTATCTATATAGTAGTACGAATATTTATTTACTATTTATCTACTATAATTATAATCCTTATGATTAATTGACATTTTCAATACCTGAATAATTAATCAAACTTTCCATGCGCGCCTTCAAATCCAAGCAAGATATGTAGGCACGAAATTAATTCCGGTATAACGAAGTTTTTTCAACGAAACTCGATATATCACGATACCCTGGATATTTATCCCCTTATCCGCCCGGTCCCAAAACGTTAAATCAATTTCGTATAAATTACCGACCGCCGCCGTGGATTTCGAATGGAATCACGTTAACGGAATATCGTTTAGCGTTCCGGTCAGCATTGAGAGATCCAGAAACGAACGACCGGTAGTGGGCCCACCTGATCGTACGACGAATTAAATCTCGATAAATTCGAACGTGTGAAAGTACGAAACGAGCGTGTCGACGAGAGGAGTCAGCGCGGCCGGCTCTCGTTCATTAGCATTTTAAGTTGCTTCGTTTCGTTGTCGTCGTATTAATTCGATTTCGTCGTGTATGTTATACTTGGCCGTATACGCGACGTTGTGTTCGCGGGTAAGAAATTAACGATTCCCCCGATCCTTTTCTTCCTCGCAGGATCCTCGAGATTCCGTTTTCGTCTTATTCTCGCGGTGACGTTCCGTTGCGGACGAGCCGCGGAAACTTGCAGATTCCGCCGGCATTCTTCGGCAATTACTGTCCGGTATGATTCATCGTGTTGCTCGAGGAAGACTTCTTGAAAAATGTGAAAGCCCGTGGTTTTTGATGCAACGATTCGATGGCATGCCGGCACTCTACGCTTTCGCGGCCGATGATATACAACGCCGCGGCAAAAGTTCTTCAGGATCGCCGCTGATGCAATTTCTTTGATGGGGAAACGGTCTCCTATGGCTGTACTGTTTTGTACTGTGCACGATTTTGTTCCGAACGAGCTTCGAGCTAAATACAATCCTAAATTCTTCTTACTGATGGCGGAGACACGAGGCAATCATTATCGCCTCTCATGCAATTTCTTTGATAAAGGAACGTTCTCCTTTGACTATATTTCATTTACGATCAACACACGATTTTATTATGCACAAACTTCAAGCAAGACACTATTTTCTGTCATTCACTTTATCTTATTGATGGTGAAGACAAAATTTTCCACCACGAAATAAAGAACAACGAATAATATTTTTTGGTCTGCAAGTAGTACACTCGTCACTGCATCCACGTAAATAAACATTCATCAGCTTCTCGATGTTCTTTCCAGTTTTCCCAAATGTGGAGCGCACAAGTTCAAATTTTGGTGGGCAAGTTGTATAACGAGATCAATTTGGAGATTATTTCCTTGGAATTTACTTGGCCCGGTGTAAACCCGTTTCCTCCAGGGCCTACAGCCACGGTTTATATGTGGGGTGGCCGATCCGTTCACGGATGAAATTAATCTAATCTAATTTAACCGATCGTCGGCCCGACGTGTTTCACTTTGTATTATATAATCCGACGCTCAAACCAACGACGCTTGTCCCCGTATTAAAAGTTTTCTGGCCCATCCGTCATCCCGATCCTTATTTCGACATCTTCACGAGCAACCTGCGAGACGCGATCACGGCATACTAAAAACGATTACCTGCCGACAAGTTGAAACGTGATACTCTCAGCCTCCTACTGGCCCATTGCGTAATTTACATCCCATAAGTCAACCTCTTCTGTGGAGGTAACAGCGATTCCAGAAACCGTGGACACACGCACACACCACTTCCACTTAATTCCCCCCATCCGGCCTCTCCACGAAATATCCTTTTTATCGCGCTCGCACAAACGCCGGTTTCGTGTTAACAAACGAGAACGATTAAAACGGGGATTCTCGTTTTATTGATTCTCAAAATTAGCATCCGAGGTGATCTGATTCCTGACACAATAAGAATTATTTTTTACATTTATATATATATTTGAATATCATTTTACATTTATTTTTTGTACAGTTACAATTAATCGTGAATGTTCAGAGCAAACCATTGACTTCAACCCCTTGCCTTAGAATTTCTTTCGTGGTGAACGTAACAAGAATTATTTTATCACCAATAATGTTCTATATGTTCTATAATTTTATATTTATTGTACAGTTACAATTAATCTTGAATGTTCAGAGCAAACCATTGACTTCAACCCCTTGCCTTAGAATTTCTTTCGTGAACGTAATAAGAATTATTTTATCACCAATAATGTTCTATATGTTCTATAATTTTATATTTATTGTACAGTTACAATTAATCTTGAATGTCCAGAGCAAACCATTGACTTTAACCCCTTGCCTTAGAATTTCTTTCGTGGTGAACGTAATAAGAATTATTTCATCACCAATATTGTTCTATATGAAAAAGGAAATTTATATTTATTGTACAGCTACAATTACTCCAACACATTAAAAAAAAATGATAGTATTTCGATTTAAAAGAAACGAGTATATAACATAAATATTTAGTAGATCCTGTTCGAGATCCTCATAAGTCAGACTTGCCATAAGAAGCCAAGGGCTAACCGATAACGCTGTACCTTCGAACCTCGGACATATCAGTACGTAACAACCTAATACAAATAACCCAAGCACCCTCGGATCTGAGAAACCAGGCCATTATCATCCTCGATGGTATCACGGCCGGCTAACCGGTCGGAAGAAGCCGCCGAATTTAAACACGCCCGTGGCGGTAACTCATCGATCGAAGAGGGAGGGGCTTTCGATCGGTTGGCCTGCGAGATCGTAAATAAACTCGGGACGTTACCGGTTGTCATCCTTCTGGATCGTGGGTCCAAATAACGCGTGCAGGCATTAAACTCATCCAGGGGGTGGTTCGCCGAATGATATAGAAGCTCGCTGAGGGGGGAGGAATCCGGGGAATACGAAATTGAGAGCTGAAGAGAGAGAGAGGGAGAGCCTGGACAAGGGTAGGAGAGAGGGGCATTGGGCGGGTTGAATTTCTGAGAAGCATGAAATTGCGACGATTACGCCGCGTCCCCGGGGCGAGAGTTATTTGCATTGGAATGCATCGCGCGGCGCGGTGGCCGAAACTCACCACGTGGGACGATCTACAAGGTGTCCTGATGAACGTGAGAAGCTGCCAGGACGAGGCGCCGCGTGCCGTGCGAAAACGAGCCGAGCGAAATCGCCCGGAGGGCCAATCCCCGAGCGTCGCCTCGCCCTCTTCCTCTTCATTCGCGAAACAGGCGAACGAGGAAGACGTTGACGCGCGATACACGCCAACAGAAACAGCCCCTCGAGTTCCGTCAGTTTCGATCCCGCACACCGGCGAAGACATAATCGCCGCCGCGCGTCCAGGTGAAGACGTTCCACGTTGGTCCTCGCCGCAGAGGATGTCTTTAGACGTCGGGTACCGTTGCGGGATCCATGTCAGCTGGAGGACATCGTCTGCTACTCTGTCATTACGGCTCCGAGGCCATTCCGTTCGATTATGGGGCACTTTCAACCCTTTTAAGGCTGACACAACGATGTGTCGTCGTTAACTAGTCATTCTTCTCTGCTAATTTTGACGGATTTCTGATAACGTTCGAATCTTATCTTAGTTTAACACTAAACCTACCAACATCGATCAAAATGACTGGTTCCAGGTTTTTTATTTTACAATTAGAAAAGTAATAAAACTGAAGAGCCACACAAAGTCTAAATAAAATCAATCTTGTCATTTTTACAAGTGAACATGTACCAGTTACTTTTGAGGTTCGGTAGGTTTAGTGTTAATCCTTAGCACTCAAAACTTAGCACTAAAAATTGCTGTAACTAATCGTTGGTATCTAATCAGTCAATATCCATGAAATGAAAAAAGTGATATGCACTGGAATTGTTTTGGATTGGAGGAAACGTTTAATTTTCAAGTTAAAGTAGCTCCGACTGCAAAGGGCTGATATATTATAATTAGCTTGTGGATCTTTATGCAAAATTTTAATGTTTAAAGGAAAAGTTCGGGGAGACATCTTGAAGATTTGATGAATGCAGAAATTCTAGTTGAGATAAACTTCTGGGATGTAATTGGATCGAAGTTTATGAAGATGCGAAAGCGCGAAAAGCTGCTGGCGCGGCGCGGTGTTCGTGCGCGTAGTTAATTGCACGTCCATTACGTCACTCGTTATCCTTAATTAGAGACGCTTAGCGCTATGGCTCCCTTCTGGCCTCTCTTAAACGCGCGAGTCGAGCTGGTATTAATTATTCATTTGTTTTACTTGCGGCCAAAGTAATTACAGTCTGGTTGAACGTTATTACTTCGTGCAGCGTGAACGCTCTTACACTTCCATGCTGGAGTCGTGTCAAACGTAATATACGGACTTCAAATTCCTGAAATAATGAGAAATGACTGGCAATGGGAAGCATTCGACCAGAGAAGAAATATTCACTTAATTTTTTGAACCGTTCTATAAATATTGTAAAGTCACGTTAAGTGTTTAGCACGACAATATTATTTCCATTCAAACAGTATCTTAAATGGTGTTCTAGTGAATCGAGCATCGTTTTGTTACATGCATGGTCCGTTTGTAAACATTGATAATTCCATCCAGTAGTTGAACAATAATTTATTTTGCGCAAGATAAGAATAAGATGAGCACTGGATTAATGCGAATAGCGGGTCGCAGTGCTCACCATTCTTTGGTCTAGTAGGAGGTGGATCGGGTCTCAATTTTGAGTCTTGGACTGTTAGGTTTTTTTAGTGGCTATGGACCCGGAACATTCGAGAGTACCGAGTCGAGCCCCAACACTTTCCCCGACCGTCATCTTTAGTGGGGATGTTAGTGCATAAATTGCATTTTTTCCTAACAGTCCTTAAACTTAGAAAAAGGGCTTTACGAAGGTGCGTTGAAAATCGAACTATGATTTTACAGTATCCGGTTTCCACTCGCAGGAGCAGGATTCCGCGTTTGCAGATGCAGTCTGTGACACAGATTTTGCATCTCGCGCCGGCCGAGTTCTCTTTTCAAGAATCTCGCGGCGGCGCGCGGCACTTAGTATGCCGATCAGGCGACCGAGAGAACAACGGGCTCGTGTGCATCTACTCTCAGCAGCAATACGTACGTGGCCATTAGCGTGTAATGTATAACATTATGCCCTTCTCATACGGAGGCTAATGGCGAGCTATTTTCAACGGGCCACTTTGGCACCGTAGGCCACCGTTCCTCAAAATTGCCGTTGCCACGATTTCTTCCGTAACCCCATCATTTTGTCGACAGTTTTTTATCTCTCAATTCGCCGGGGCTTACATAAAGTCGAAAGTTCCGAGCAACAGCTCGTAGCAATGTTCACTAATTTTGTGCTTATTATTTATCTACGTATTAAAATTTATGTTTCCACGCTTATTAGAAGACTTGCGATTTAACATAAAATCGTTTTATTCAGTAGAAGAAGAATTACCATTTATTTTACCGAACGCCGCACATTTGTTCTTATTTCTTCCACTATGGAAAATTGTTCTACGAATACCTGGCAGATGGAGAAATACGTACGAAGAATGCAAGTCGATGTGAGGAAACGTTTGATCACAGGGAAATCGATCCGTATCGATCGCAGGAATGTAGAGCGGGGGAGAATTGGCGAATAGAAAAATTCGATAAATCAAGGGGAATTATGGGGCTGCCAGCAGCGTTATTTTACATAATACCCTCCTCATAGGCTACTGTTAAAATACCTTCGCGGCACCGAATACTAAGCGCGCACAAATCAACGCACCTTCTCGCGATCATTATTCGATTTTCCCGATTCCGCTCGCCGACAGAGTTACCTCGTGGCATTATCTATTCCGCAGATACTTTATTTGGAGCGGATGAATACCGACAGTCTTGCCATAACGATTATTATCTGCGTGCATAATGTATCTGACTGAAATCCTTATTTTGCACGTAGTCGGATACACGAGAGTGAGACTCGGATGAGACTCTTGAAAGTAATATATTGATATTTTAGGAATTTATACATTTTCTATCGAGTTTTGTTGAAGAATGTTGATTTGCAAATTTTCTTACGATTACGAACGGAGGACTGAAAGTGTGACAAACGTTGTATAACATGCCAGCTACTAAATATCAAGCATTAACGGACCCACGACAGTATCGCACATCACTTCAGGGATTTACGTCGTCCGAAACGAATTTGCTCCGCGCTGATGAAGATGGCTGCCACATTATCCGAAAATGTCTTTCATCCTCGAACCCTCGTTCCATCCAGACAGCCGTATAATTGAATAATAGATTCGACACGGAGCCTGAGTTAAATCGCTCTGACTTCATAATCTCTCCGATCTAGTTCGATTTCTTACCGGCTCGGGTTTCATTCAATTTCAAATGGATACTTCGCGAACGGAACGAGTTCTATGGCGAATTAATTCGACTAAAGTCGGACGGACTTTAATCGGCTGCTTAAGTCGATCGATAATTCTTTGTCCGTGCCATTAGAATTGATTTCCGAGTTCCAGCATGGTCGGCAAAAACCCGACGGAGTTGCTCGTCGTGCAGGGACTACCGTATAATTTCGTTGAAAAAATGCTCCCCTGTAGATCATTCCGATCCTCTAACGAGTACCAGTTAGCGGGCACTAGCGTCCATAGATCAACCGAACGACCAAACGAAGAGAAAGAAACGAAGAAATCGCGGTTTCCAATGGAACCGGACAAATACGCGGCGAATGCGCTTGCTTAAACAGTTCATTAAGCAACGACCAACAAAAACAGCAATCCCATGTGCAACTACAAATTTGTAGAAAATGGTCCGCGTCAGACTTTCTAGTACTCCGTGTTCTAAATCATTGCACGTAAATCGTTCTAAACAGACTCGGGGTCTTTATGCAGAATAATAATGTTTTGCAGCGGATGCATGAAGCTGGAAGCAAATGCAAAAAAATTCTCTGCTTCTGTAATCAATTAAATTCTGAATTCTGAACTTCTTTTAATATTTCTATCATTTTAAATTACACTCATCCAGGAGATGCGTGGATATTTATTTCCTTTCTTAACAGAAAAGTACAACAGTGTTTATTATAACTTCATTCCTTTGTGTCCTATGTATTTACTCGAGTTTATTATACAGGGTGAACATTATAAAGCGTTACAGACGAATATCTCCAAAAATATTGATTAAAATGTTTGAGATGAAAGTTGTTCAGAGTACCGAGGGGGACATCATGTGTTTGCATTTTTATTTTTCCCAATGGACACTCCAAGGTTAGTAGAAGGTCACCTTGATTTTTTAATTTAATTTAAATGGAAACACCTACCTTCTGTATCATGAATGGATAGACTATCGAATTCTGAGTAAAAATGTATTAACCTCCAGGTTTAGGACATATGAAGGTCAACACTTTTATACTCAGAATTTAACACTCTATGGATCTATGGTATAAAAAATAGGACATTCCATTTAAAAAAAGAAAGTTGACCTTCACCTCACCTTGGAGTGTCTACCGGTAAAAATGAAAACCCCACCGCACGATGTCACCCTCGGTGATTGAACAACTTACATCTGAAACATCTTTGCGTATAATCAATATTTTTGGAGATATTCGTCTGTAACGCTTTATAATGTTCAACCTGTATAATATCCACAGAATAGTTAGGAGAATGTATAAAATGTGTAATTTAATTTAGCATAGTGTGTTTCTGGAACTTGAGCAAAGATCTGATTTTTACAATGCAAATGCGCTTTCCTTCAGAAAAAGATTAACAAATGTTCATAAGAACTCCAGAGATAATCCCGTAGAAAGTTCTTGCTCAGGAGAATCGTGGATTGCAGTAATTCTCGCAAGCATGGATAATCTTAATAAGACTGTACAGCGAATTACGTTCCACCCCAGAGCTCTTCTGTTCACACCAGCCTACCATTTACCCCATTTACGCGTTTAACTTTGCTTTACGGGGGCCCATTGGATTCGTTCAAATAAGGGAAGCAAATTTCAATGTGTATCATATATTAAGATCGACCGACGCGAGCTTTACGATCGCAAATTACAATGAGTCACAGCGAAAGCGAACAGCTAATGGGGGTTTAACTCTCAATGTAATTACGATGTATCTGGGCGGGGGGAAGTAATCGTTGAGCACCGTGTATCGTAAACGCTGCTCGTGCACCTTCGAGGCACGATTCTCAAGGGTTTGTCCTCTTAAGCCTCCTGTACATGGTGAAACATGTTGCTATGCATCGGGTTCTAAGCTTCAGGATGCGTGTTGCAGTGTGTTGCAGGTCAGCGTTGGTGAATCAGCAAATGCAACTTGCATCTGTGTTCCATATTAGGTTTAGTGTAGATGAAAATTTGTTTCTTCGCATTATTTCGTACGTTTCTTTTCAGTCTTTACTAATTTTTTATTTTTTACAGTTTACAATTTGCGTATTACAATACGTGATTGTTAGAATATTTTTATTAAGCCTCCGGGAATGATGCCTGTACACTATCCCGACTTTAACACTAGGTTTACGGGACTCTTCAAAATGATGGGATCTAATATACTTAATTTACAATTATTAAGATTGTAAAGATGCTTCCCTGAGGAATTATTTACCTTTATTTCCAAAAATTAGGATAGACGCATGCTTGTTATGTTTATAAAATAATGTGAAATAGTCAGAGTTGGGAAAAAATTTAATCAACGATTGACGAATTTCTACTTCCATCGTTAATTGCAATGAACAATTAATCTCCTAGTTTAGTCGTTAATTGCGGTTAACGATTACATTCCTTTCAATTGTAATCGTAAATCAGATAATTGATTAATGATTAACTGCTGAAATTTCGAAATGAAATACGGAATCAAAACTATATATGAATACTGACCAAAAAGTAAACTGAGTTTAGGTGTATTGTCATTTGGTCTATAATATAAACTCTGTTTACATGCTTTTATGTTTTTCTCGATGATTTCTTTTTTTAATTAACAATTGACGATTAACTTTATCAATCGATTGAATCAGTCTCCGATTTTTCGATGATTTCTTTTTTTAATCAACGATTGACGATTAACTTCATCAGTCGATTGAATCAATCGTCGATTTTTCAATGATTACCTTTTTTAATCGTACACATTAATCAATCAATCTAGATTAAAATTTTAATCGATTAATGCCCAACTCTGGAAATAGTTATTTCTAGATCTCCGTGAACCTAGCGTTGAAAGAAAAGTCTGAGTCTTCAACAGAGTAACATAGAAACTAGGAACCAAGTCTTCGACGGGTTACTACAAACTACAGTTAGGGAAACAATAAAAATCGACGCACGCCAGGCATTAGATGCAGCGAGATTCGATCCTATGCACATGTTACCATGCGAATACCGGATTGTACATTTACCAGGTAACATTGTACAAGTTAGATCCGTAGCAAGAGAATTCCCGTAGTGTCACCCAGCCGCTGACTACAGAGATGGTATCGTCGAGAGGATCCAACGATCGCGATTCCGATCCCGGGTCTGCTCTCCCAGCGTTCCTGGGATTGTTAATCGCGATCGACGTGTCTCTTCAACTTTCATTTCCGAGAACCTCGCAAAATCAAAAGCAGTGGCGAAAGATAAATTCAGTGTCACACGCCACCGTGCTTTACGATTCGATACTAAATTACAATGTAATAAAAGCTCTCGCGCGTAAAATATTGCACAACGTTCCGCGCACTAATAACTTGAGCGTCCTGCGCATCTTTATTGTCAGCATCGTCGAACGTCAGGCAGTTTTAAGAAGATTATCCTTTCTAATAGTCGTCAAGCCCAATCAGTCGGTAAGCAGAATATACGCGCGTACACAGGGTGGTCTTTAAATCACGGCGAACAAGCTTTTATGAACGTGTCGACTAAACGTTTACGGAATCACGCTATAAATTCAGCTTTGATGCATAATATAAAATAATATATTGAATTCACTTTGTTATTTCTAAAAGCACTTCTTATATTGACATACTTGTCTCTTTAGTATCCAAGTTAAAATTACGTGGGTCAATGGAATATAAAATAATAAAAATATGGTAAAAAGAGGCAATTCTTTAAAGTTTCTAAAAGTATTCTCTCATGAATTTGTCTCACTGCTAAAATAAAATTAATTTTAATTCATTCTCCCAATTAAATTAATTTGATATTCGAATGGGTGGGCAATGAGATGACTGTTTGATTGATTAAAATTTATTTTTTCGTCAATTGTACAATTCGCAGGACACCCTATACAGTTGCAGGGATAGTTGCCGTGATGCAGCAGTGATAGTATAGTACTCGTGGATGGTAATCCTAATAATACGTACGCAAACAGCTAACCGGTAACCTTTGGTAAGCAGGATGTGCATGTGAATAGTTGGTTAACGATGGCAATCTAGCTGATTTTATAGTAATAGTCCGTGACACGATGGTGACTGCGCATCAGCTATATCATCAATAATCAAGACTTCCGGGTGTAAGCGGTGTCAGTTCGGCGAATGATTGCGGAAAGTCAACAGCTGACGTAAGGGTTTAAGGAAACATCGATACTAACATTAATCCCCTTCTGCTGGGACTACAGACTGACTTCTTCATCTGATAAGACGGCTGTCATTACAATTCAAACTCTCCGAAAAATCCTTTCATTCTTGCTCTCGCGCATTTATTTGATAATCTAACAAGAATTCTAAACATTACAATAAGTCACTGACAAAGTGACAAACGATGAAGAAACTGTGACGAATATACATATGTATAGTTAAAATGTACATGGATATATTTGCTACAATGACAGACGAAGAGATGGATTAGTACAAGTGTGAGAAAGATGAAGTTGTTTCTCTTCTATTTCAATGAAGACAGGCCATAGAATTTTTATACGCGGTGTACACTTTTGTCTCGAACTCATAGTCCATGTTTAGTAAGTTAATCTACCGTCAGGCAGAGTTGGGCATTAATCGATTAAAATTTTAATCATGATTGATTGATTAATGTGTACGATTAAAAAAAGAAATCATCGATTCAATCGATTGATGAAGTTAATCTTCAATCGTTGATTAAAAGAAGAAATCATCGAAAAAAAACATAAAAGCACGTAAACAGAGTTTATATTATAGAGCAAATGACAATACACCTAAACTCAGTTTACATTTTTGTCAGTATTCATATATAGTTTTGATTTTGTATTTCATTTCGAAAGTGTAGCAGTTAATCATTAATCAATTACTCGATTAACGATTACAATTGAAAGGAATGTAATCGTTAATCGCAATTAACGACTAAAATAGAAATTTAAAATAAGAATATCAATAAGTATTTCATCGTTAACCGCAATTAACGACTAAGCTAGGAGATTAATCGTTAATTGCGATTAACGGTTGAAGTAGAAATTTAGTCGTCAATTGTTGATTAAATTTTTGCCCAACTCTGCCGTCAGGATAACAAGACAAATTTTGTAGACGGTACATCTTCACTGTACAGTAAAAAACACTTTCGCACAGAAACTTTTCCAAATGACATATATATTAGAGACACCGTAATGAATTTCCCAGCTCGAATCGTGACAGAGATCTATTACCTCCCGGTGTCCCGCGCACTATCATTAATAACATCATCGCCGATGGATTGCTTAATCAATTACCATATCAGCTTCTCGCGACCCTAATTACCAATTATTCTTATCTAATACATTCAGAAATTACGACTATCCCGAACCGTGTAATCGATTAAATAACAGACTCGGTCGGCGGTATTTATGATAACCGATTTTCACGTGCGCGTTACATAACAATGATAAAATGTAGCAAAGCCACATGCTGGCTGGCAGAGACCGGAGGCGATTTAAATTTCGTTGCCACGGCGAGCTAAGCATCGATTTGTCCTTATAATTCGCTGGCATTCGCCGGGGGCTGTATTTACGCGCGGGAAAGACGAACGAACCAGTAGCCGGGCTCCGTTAATTATAGCATTTGATACACCCATGGCGAATGATTCAGTGGCCACGATACAATCTTGCCATCGGCTCGGGATACCTCTGCGCGCGCCGCGTTCGGTTCCGATTTGTTTTTCCTTTCTGTTTAATGAACCGTTTTGTAAGAGAGAGCCCGCGTAACGGAACGCGGCTACATTGAAAACGAGAATATTGAATTCCTCGTAATTACCGGTCCGAACGCCCCGCGCAGAGCCCGCGTGTGGTCGTTGAATGATTAGAAACCGGGGAAAAATTCAGCGCGTAATGGAACGTAAGTTTCGTTCGCGGCAGCGTAATCGCCGAGATAGGCCGGGAGTGATAAATTGGCCGGTAACAGTGGAAATTAGCGTCGACAAGCCACCGGTACGTTTCGACGGCGAATTTTTATCGTTATCGGGAATCTTGTGCAACATAATTTGGTAAATCACGGCCGGGACACGTAATTGGATGTTGCGGCACAGAGACACTCCACTTTGAATTGTTTCGTTCCGAGTATCTATTTATAAAACTAAGAAAATTTTAAACATTTGCCCTGCTAGTGTACACTATAATATTTTCAATAATCGTCCTGTCAGTAAAGTATCCTGCCAGTGAAGTATGTATCCAAGTTTTTGATCACTCTTCCGCTTTAAGAGTTGTGCCAATTCAATTAATTATGTACCCTGATCACAATGGGAAGAACAGTAATGTGAATTTGAACGTTTTGGTTCAAAGATACGGTTCAGAAAACAGGCTTCGCGCGCGGAGGATTCACGGATCCACCCCCGTTTATCTAGCGTGAAGATCGTCGAGAGACAATTTTCCCGATGGTGTCTCTTGACGCTACAACTGAAAGAGTTTTAGTCTCGCGTCTCTGCTCGAAGATTTTAACTGGACAGCCTGTGGCGAATGGGTTTCGGCTGGCCGATACACCATGACTAATCGGCAGAGGTGTCCGTTGAAGTTGTTGGGATAGGTCCCGGCTTGTCGTTGCAGTCCCAGGGGCCGCACACAATGCTAGCCCCACTGCGATTGTACAGGCTGTATCATAACATGTGGGACCGGCTTCGGAAGAAGCCAGGGGACGTGTAAACAATGAAGAAAGTCGGTACGAACGTGTGTCCTCTTTGTGTTTCTGCCATTCTATTCTAGTCACTCTGATGTTTCCATAACCCTTGAAATTTTTTCACTGTTTCTCCGTGTGTCCGTGAAACAGGTCTCACACATTTTGGTGCATGCTGTACTCAAAACTCCGCCGCGCCGCTCATGCTGCGATCGCTCCTTACGGATTCGATACGCCCATTTCCGTCTGCGGCGGATTAAAACGCGGATCGGACAGGCCCCGGTTACTGGGCCAAATCGGGACTCGTCCGGTGACCAAGCGATCCTGAACCGATCCCTTTCGGTACCGCCGATAGGGCTGCCGCGCCGTGCCGACTCATCCACGATTCATCGATAATCGATTCTCACCGGGGGAACCGTTTATCCGGACCCTGACAAGCTCGATTCCGTTCCGATAGATCCCTGACGGTGATCATTGTTTTTTCGTCTTTTTTTCCAGCGCGTTCCACCGGCTCGGTGCTTCCAGAGATAGCCAGTAACTATCATCCAGCAACTATGTCATCTATCTTGCTTCTTCATTTTTATTATAATATTCTCCACAAAACGAGGAGCACGAAACCACTGTGCATCATCGTAGCAAAAATAAAGCAACCAAGACGAAAGATACATAGTCGTCTCCATGACCCGAAAATACAAAATGGCGATAATTCCCAAGAAGTGATGCGCAAGAGATTCTCAGACATCAGATCGATCTCGATTGAAATATTTCTCCCCTGAATAATGATTTACGATCGTTTCCAAGATAGTGCGAAAAAAACGCGTCGCTCGACGATAATTCAGTGGTTTCGTAATCTTATCCGGCCTCGCCGATATGCTTAATGATTCTTTACCCAGCTGCTTAAGTGACACTCGGTGACAGAAAAATGAATCCTTCTGAATATCATTAAAACGACCGTTCGATTCCCGTAGCTCGGTTCGCACGCGTTTGCGTCCGCGACGCGTCCGGAGGAGAGGAGACGCGGGCGGTTCACCTATCTGGAAGCTATGATCGCGAGTCGTGAATCTGCGAACTAGATAAGGGGATGATGCATAGCTTCGTTGTTAGAACACCAGCCAGTTCCCTCTCGGACGATGACGAAACGCTGCACAACGAAAACGGTAACGCGCGATTTACCGGGACGCTTTGCAGTCCCTTTTCTCCTTGATCCAGCGCGCATTGTGTTTGCATCGTGTACACATACTGTGTTCACCGGTATCGAGACGTTCGCTGGGTTCCGAGGAAACAGGTATTGTTTCGTTTCTATACTGTCGTGGCAATTTCACGTATGCTTCACTGATTCCCGAGAACTGTGTTCTGTATGCTGTTCCATTGGTTGTGGGACGCTGTTAATCATTTTATTTTGAGCTTACTTAATCTGGATTCACTTCCCCAGTTTCTGAGATGTCAATATTAATCTTTTATATCTTCGTCGTGTTAGTGTTTTGCCAAGTGGTCTTTCTGCAATCGAGTTTGAGTTCTCCATTCTTTGTGAACATAATTCAATGGTATATGTTATTACATATATTATTTATTAATGTTATGCAATTTTTAATTTTTGTAGATGAATTTTAAGAGGAAGTGGAATAAAATACAAACTTATTTCCAGTTGTAGTTGTACTGAATTCTGTCGAATCTTATATTCCACCTTTTTCTAAAAATTTTCAGAAGTCATAAATACATAAAGATCCGCAGTCTAGTAATAAATGATTAGTACACAGTTTGTTTTTTTTGCAGTATGTTAGGACTAGACAAAAACAGAAGCTATTAAAAAATTGAAGCAGATGAGCAATTGTTATTACCTGTTGTCAACCCAATAAACGTCTAAGCTGAAGGGCAAAACAGATATAAAACAGATATAAACAAATTTATTAAAAAAATTAAACCGAATTCGAAAAAACGCACTAAAAAATGCACTAAAAAGTATGAAATAATTTCCATTTAATTTATGTGAATACACACGAACTGAAATACTATACAATACAATCTTTTCCAAATGACAGATGTTGCTGATTATGATTTCATTGAAATATGGTGAACTTGGAAATCAGTAGGTGGGAAGAGAAGATACATTAATACGTGAAAGCATGTAGAAGAATTTAAGGATTTTCGTAATTTCCAGTGTCGAAAATTTTCAATTTTGCGCCGCCTCCGAAAAGATTGTATCGTATTTAAGTTCGTGTGTATTCACATAAATTAAATGGAAATTATTTAATACATTTTAGTGTATTTTTTTAGTGCGTTTTTTCGAAGCAGGTTTAATTTTTTTATTTTACGCTTTTTAGTGGAACGAACGGAATTTGTAGAACACCGTAGGATAGTTTTTCGGTCTTATTGGTTATTTGCAATAAAAACCGCAAATAATGAAAAAATGCAAAATTTTTTTGAAGCGACCAATCAGGAGACATACCCTACAAAATGCAGAAGGTTTCGTTCCGATTGGTCCATCCATCTCGGAGTAATCGGTGAACATACATGAAACAATTCATTTTTCGCAAATAAAATCGTAAGGAATAAAAAAATTCAACATTTTTTTGTTCACGGGACCACCCCGGAGACATACTGTACAATCTACAAGATGCAAAAGGTTCCGATTGGTCTATCCATAATCGGTGAACATACATAGAAAAAAAGGTACATACAGATCGAATTGAGTAACCTCCTCCTTTTTCGAAGTCGGTTAAAAATGCAAGTGGAGGAGCTGAGAGGGGTGACCGAGGGAATCAGGGGTGTTCAATGAGGCTGGCAATAATTCCGGAAATTAGATACGAGGCGATACAGTTCGCGCGTGCAGGGTACCTTGCGGGGCCCGTTCACTAAATAACGCGGCCTCGGTGGGAACAGGTCGGCCCACGTACGTACGCACGCAGGCAGGCAGGCACGCATGCAAAACGCACGGGGACCACTTAGTAAGTCCTTAATCCTTATCTATGCGTATCGCGCATATGCAATGCAAAGTGGACACGCATATTGACTGGCCGAGAGGGATCAGTCGACTTATCGGCCAGAGATAAATGCGGCTTTGCGTGGATTGCCAAGCACCATGAGCAGTGTGCACACCACGCCACAATCCCACGGAGGCCTCGACGAAAAAGCACGTGCTTCGCGTTTTTCTCCCCGCTCTGGACGCTTTTGGGACCCGGTGTCGGTCCGAGTCCAATATCTCCCGGTCCCCAGGTTAATTTCCCCAAGACCGCGCTGACGCGTGCACGCGTGGGCGTCTCGCGATCGTCGTGTGCGATCGTCGCTTTATGGCCGAGTAAGCTAGACTTATTGGATGGTGGGTGTCAGAGCTTCTATCCGAATCGACTCGACTCGCGACTCGTGTCGCTAATTGTAGAGTTTGTATCCAGAACGCCTCTGAAACGCGTATGCAACCTAACCTAAACCTAGTCTCTCTTTGCTGAGACCGGCTAGCTAGTTTGATCATATATGGACGAATACCCAGTACATCCAGTGTTAACGTTTTTATCTCAGGCATTATTCAGACGATCCTCAACAAGCCCGAGGTTCAATCTCCAAGCGCAATCGAACTTTTTCATTAGAATCTAGATTGCTCGATCGAGCTGGTTCGTTACGCGCCGACGGAATTCTAATTAAAAAGCTGTATGTCAAGTCCCCGGTGTAGATTCTATCGATGCGTCCAGGGAATACTTTGTCGAAGAACGAGGCCCGACGTTTTTATCAACACGATTCTGCCGACGTGTACTACGCCGCTGATAATATACGGGGTGAGACTTGTAGAGAGAATATTAATTGGAAACCTGCGAAGTCCGTGCTTGGCGAAGAAGTTCATAAATCTGCGATTAACTCGACGACGCATTAATCCCACTTGTTGCTTTTGTATTGTTGATATTCGTAATTTAATTAAGACAGGTATGCGTACAACCCAGAAAGTCTTTGGCTTGTTGTCGGAATGTCGGAATACCCACAAATTTTTCTAAAGAAAATTCATTATTTCTAGCCTCTTTTAAAACTTTGTTTGAGTTTACAGAACTAAGTTCACAGAAAAATGTAATAGTGCAATAGCTTGATACGCCAAAAATTAAATTTGTCAGATACGCTTTTGTAGAAATTAATATTCCCGTTTATCTCCCGGGGGCGTCTTTGATACAATTGACAAGCTAGATTCTTAACAAATATAATTGGAATACATATCTGCCTATTAATCATCATTGCTGCTCCGAGCAACAGAGCGTGTTCACCGTGAATCCTTCATCCCGCGCAGGTGAGACACTTCAATTAAGAATTCCCCATTAACAACGACACGTCGAACTCGCAATTAGTCTGCGAACGTCGCCGGAGGCCAGAGGCCGATGTAAATTAGCTGCGATCGCGTGGCAACACGGGGACACCCTCGAGCGTGTACGCAACCGATACGAGCAGAGGGAAAAAATTAGATTAATCATCGGCCGAGTCGAAGGTTGAAAGCGTTGTCCCCCTCCTCCGTGTGATCGATGGAAAAATCCCGTTTATTGTATCGGCCGCATAACAGGATATCCTCGATCCTCATCGCCTTTTACTCCGTGGGGGTAGAATCCGCCATCAGCAGGTTAATTTAATTCGTATTCAATGCTAATGGAAGGTGAAGTGCCCGTGATTCTTCGTGAGCGTCAGTCTGCCTACGCGAATCTCGTGTCTGTCACCAGTTCAGGCCGAAGAGGAAGTCTATGGGTCCCCTTTTCCGAGATTCCGACCGCGAGACATCCTCTTTCTCGGATCGGATGGATCATGATCAATGAACGTGGTCAGAATTATCGGAATCTTCAAGTTTAAACTTGGCGAAATTGCTTAATTTTTACTAATATGTCTTTGTAGCTCGAATTCCTTCGAAGTTCGAACTTCCCAGCTTTAGATCTTCTCTCTCGATCTTTACCTTTAGATCTTCAGATCTCCAGACCACCTTCCCACCGAGACCAAAATGCGAGAAGCTTGTCGAACGCCAGGCGTCACGATCTCGAACAAATTTCGACCAGAAGCAAAAGTTATTGGACCCGTCGAAGGAGTCCCGTCCCTGACGCTCATGCTCAACTGGTGCTAATTAAAAGGATCCAACGTGGACCTCGAACGAAAGATAAGATCGGCGCTGACGCGACGGAAAGGAAAGTCTGTCGGTCCTTCTGCCAGCTTTCTCGACACCAGGTGAAATATTTTGCACCGAGTCTTTTCTCGCTGGATCGTCCCTCGTCTTTTTTATCCTACCTTCTTTGAGAGACTCGCCCGCGGGTTGTCACCATTTAGAGTGGTCTATTAGCTACGGTTGTTGGTGCTTTGAATTATTGCGGCTGGGAGAGAGATACGAAACGGAGATAGGAATCATTTGGCGACCCTAATTGACGAAACATGATTGTTTCGTTCGTCACGGGTGCGCGCAGCGCTTCCTTGTTGCTCGGGACTTCTCTGGTTAGAACGTATGGAAACAGGAGGAGACAAGCATTGCCAGATACAATACCTATGGTAATAGTAATGCAATTTCTCAAGATTTTCGGCCTTTTTACCACTTTTGATCGTTTGTAACTCGTAAACCAATTTCAATGAAATTTTCAGAGTGCATATAATTTATACGAGTCGACCAAACACATCTTCGAAATTTTCGTTATTGGCCCAGCTAAAAAAGTCGTAAAACTCCATTTTTACTATTATTTTTCACAATTCCGACCGAATGCATTTTTTCAACATATTTTTTAGACGTCATTTACTAAACTAATTCTCCTAACCTCACAGGGAAATTGAAGTCGTTTGGTCCATTCATAAAAAAGTTATTCTGATTTAAAGTGTGTGTGATCGATTTTGCTCCTAACTGTATTATGACTAGACTCCAGTTTTTATGCATATACAGGGTGAGTCACCAAACGTTACCACCTCAAATATCTTTGTTGTTTCTAAAGATACGTAAAATATGGTAAGGACAAAGTTGAATGGTACAATGGGGCTGACACGATGCAAAAAAAAATTTTGTTTTTATGTCATTTTTTCAGAGATATGAAGGTGACCTTCATTTTTTTAAATGGAATGAGGTATTTTTTAATACATCAATCGATGCAGCTGGACATTCGTTATAATAAAGTACTAACCTATGTATGTCGAAAAGTTATTAGTTCAGGAGATATTTCAATTTAAATAACTCTAAAATACCATTACTGTCGTGATAAGACGTTACATAAGTAAGTAAACACTGACGTCGTAGTACGACAGTAATGGTATTTTAGAGTTATTTAAATTGAAATATCTCCTGAACTAATAACTTTTCGACATACATAGGTTAGTACTTTATTATAACGAATGTCCAGCTGCATCGATTGATGTATTAAAAAATACCTCATTCCATTTAAAAAAATGAAGGTCACCTTCATATCTCTGAAAAAATGACATAAAAACAAAATTTTTTTTTGCATCGTGTCAGCCCCATTGTACCATTCAACTTTGTCCTTACCATATTTTACGTATCTTTAGAAACAACAAAGATATTTGAGGTGGTAACGTTTGGTGACTCACCCTGTATAACGAAAATGAGCAAGTGCTAATTTACAACAGTGAAAATATTAAAAGACTTTAAGACTATTAATACATTATTTTCACCACGTCAAAATTATTAACGAAGAATATAAAATATTTAGCCGTGCACATCTTGCAATTAATCCGCGGAACTTTTTATTTTGCATAAACATCCGCAGTCTAATTATGACATACCGCGTAAACAGGTATAATAGATGTATTTTATTCCAGAGAGATGTAATACACAAAGGTAGATGTTATAAACGATCAGGGCCAGGCCTCCGAATGACCACAAACGTCCATAAAATATTATGGCACATTCTGTGAACAGCTTCGTGCAGGAAAGTAGAACAAAAGGTGTCCGAAGCGAGAGGCAACGTCTCCAAAGGATCCTTGAACGAGGCGAAACACCATAGAACAGGTGAGGCGGTTGTTCCGCGGACCAGGAGGGACCGAGTATAACTGGTCCCAGGGAAAAGAAGAAGCGGTTCGCATAAATTCGCGATATTATCTGGGCGCAAAGGTATTCTTCATCCTCGTAGAATGTTCAGCGCGGATTCCCACGCACGAACGGCTCTCGTCCAATTTCGAAATTTCGGGGTCGACTGGGTTAAATGTTAACACGGAAATTATGCTAATTTTTTGGCAGTGGCCGGGTCATCGGGACATTCGTCATCCCGGCCGCAAGCCCGCGGTTCTCTGCTCGGCTTTTTTTCCCTCCTCTTCTCCGCGCCGCACGATTATGCGAACGTATGAAGGTGGTCCATGCGGCGAACATGCGACGTATTTGAAAGTCTAATTCCTCTCATTTTTATTGTTATCATTATTTTTGTGCGAGACTCGACGCGATCCTTACCGGCGGACGAGATTTCTCGTCTAATGCGAGTTCCTTGTTTCTCGGTTTGACTGGCGAGGTATTTTTACCTGGTTTTTACCGTGAACAGGTGAAACAGGCGTTCTAGGAATTTAGAAAATAGGACTCGTGAGCGTGAGGATTGTGATACATTTCTATTTTTGCGGTTCGTGATGTGCTCGAGCAATTCAGAATTTCTGAGCCGAGCAGTTTAATCCGTTGGCAATCTCTATGGACATTCTCCTATAAAATTGTTATTCTCCAAGTTACAATTTATATAAAGGGATAAGTGGATCATTCCAAACGTTATAGAAACACTACTTTGAACAGTCAACGTATCGCCAAAGGGTATTATTCATCATTTAAATGCGATATCTCAACAAGAAAATTGTATCGTCACTATGGTGACGTTTCACTAACGGCAACATCGATACCATTCATAAGCAAATGACGCAGCCAATCTGTTAAACAATCAATATTCCACATCAAATATTCAATGTAACCATTTACACTGTAAATGCTCATAAATTTTCAATTCTCTCGTTTTACATCGTTCTCGCATTATTGAAATGATGGGAAAAGTAAATATGCAATTAGCTGCACTCCCGTGTGAGCATCGTTCAATTATTCAGGTAGAAACTTGGGAAAATGTTCGATCTTAAAGTTAAATCAGGCAGACTCATTATGAAATCAATTATGGATATTATTCATTTCTTCCACATCGAAATAAAATTCTATCGTTTTGTACTTGCAATGCTATCATTCCCTGTGATCTCTATAATTTCCTTAAACGAAATAAAACCAATGACTTGTCTGCAGAGTTGTGCTAATTCAATTACATTGTAATTCAATTACGCAATTGAATTACATTGTATTTCAATTATATAGTAATTCAATTACGTCGTAACTGAATTACATAATTCAAACCTTTCAATTAATTCGATTACTAAGTATTTTAATTAGATGTGTAATTGAAATACAATAGAATTCAAATACAGTTCTCCTCAGAACTTTGAAGAATTGCGATATATTTTTATGATTTTCTTTCGTATAGTTGTTGCTGTATATGCGGCGTAGTTTCTATTCCTCGTCCTCGTTCATAATACGTCACGCTATTTTATAATTGTACTCCAATTGCAATTACGAATTACATTGTAATTTAATTGAATGAACATCTGAATTATAAATTACAATATGACTGAATTACAATGGAATTCAATTACTTTATAATTATAATTCCTGGAGTAATTCAATTGTAATTCTGCACAACTCTGCTTGACTGGCGGTGTCGGTGTGAGTATGACGCAGGAATTCCCAATAATTCAATTACGTGATCCTTTCGGGATCAGAATGTAGACGCGCGGGTCATTCCGTTATTTACGGGTCGGGTTTGGGAATCATCGAGTTCGGGGGCGTGGCTGACATTATTGTACGCGCGATTATCGACGTAAATATCCAGACCCTAGCTAATCCACGGAATTATACAGCTATGGGATCGGTTGCGGTGGCTGGGCCTCGCCGCGCACCACGACAAAGCTCGTCTCGTATTTTTGGCGATTAACCCTCTTTCGTCCGGTTGATGCTAAGTTATGAATTTCCGGCGAGCAAGCGGGACAGAACTTGAAGTTCTCGCCTCGTCCCCCCACGCCACGAGTGGGAGGTTTGATGTACAGCTTTCGTAGATTTCTCTATTCCAGCGCCCGGGGACCGATTCTGGTTTCGCTTGTGATTAGCGATCGACTTTGAGGGACGCGTGGGCGGCCGGTGTTTGCGAAGCAAACGCGTGCCTCGTGACAAAATGCAATTCTTTCGCGAAATCAGAGATCGCGAAGATTACACGGTTTGATATACTAGCCGCGAGGACATTCGGCTTTAGGTGTCACGTCGTAAAGAGAAAACGAGCATTGAAATCTCGTGACTGTCTGCGTTGGTCTCCATCGTCGAAGGAGATTTGTTTGCCTGTCAACAAATTTTATTAGGTATGGACAGTTACGACCGTGTGTAAGAGCGCGGAATTATGCGTGTTTGATAGGTAATAACTAGACTGCGGATTTTATGCATTTGTAATCAAACTAAGCAGGTGAAATGTGAAATCGTGAAGAATTTAAGAGCATGTGATCATTGGACAGTGGATCTTTATGCAAAATAAAAATTTTCTACATTAATCGCAACCAACTGGAGTGAAATAGAGATTTAACACTAAACCTACCGAGCACTAAAAGCGATTGAAATGTTTTAGCTCACAAAAATGACAAAGCTCTATTTATTTCGATTTTGTGCAATTTTTGTCACAATATGTGCTTGGATAAAGAAATTTATCGAATCAATTTACATATAATCAACTTGATCATTTCAATAATTGTAAGATGAAAAATACATATAAAACCGGTCGTTTGACCGGCACTGGTAGATTTAGTGTTAATAGATCGAAAATAGTGTAAGAGTAAATCATAAGTCGAAAATTAACGAAACTATTATAACGATTACAACGTTATTGGACATTCTAGAAAATGGCAGATGTAGACCAGAGGTGGGCATTATTTGGCGAAACAAATATTTCAAATACTATTTAATATTTTAGATTTTATTTTGCTTATAGAAATAGAATTTAAATAATATATACAATTTCGAAAATAATATATTTCTATTTTAACAATCTGAAACACAAAATAAAAGATTTCTATTTCAACAATTTGATCCAGAAAATAAAATATTTCTATTTTAACAATCTGAAACACAAAATAAAAAATTTTACTTTTTGCATTGTTATAATACTGTGAGAAACCGCGCGCATAAACATATCCGGTTTATGTCTATCTTATCGTTAAGAAACGATTTACACTCATAAATGTACTGAATCCGAGCCATTATTTTCTGCAATACATAATATTTAAAATTAAAATTAAAAATAAAGACATAATACAAATATTTGCAATATATTCTTCAAAAATTGCTGCCTCTCTCAAATAAATTATTTTATTTTCAAAAGTTACTACATCAAACAAAATATTTTATTTTCAGAGCATACTTTAAAGTAAATAGAATGATTTATTATTTACTATTCAAACTACTATTTTCCCCAGCTCTGGTGTACACGTAAGGGTGAAATGCGCGTGAAATGGGGATTTCTGGGAAAAAGGTGCATCAAGTGCAGTCCCTCCAGCATTCTAATGGGCGTTTCTTTCGATAAATATGGTGGGGATGGGTGGGAGGTTGTATAGAAGGTAAGAGAGGGCATCGATTCAATTTATGCCCCGACAATGCGGCTTTGTCTCGCCAAATTATCATACATGAACCTACATGCATAATCCCGTGCCGGTGCATTATCATATCATAGACGCGAGCATTAAAGTACCGGTTCCCTCCTTTGCCACCCTCTCCATCTCCCTCTCTCGGGAGAGGTATTAACGCTTTGAGAGGCGCCTGCGTTTATGCGATCCGGAAGAATACTTTGCCTTCACGGCACCGTTTCAACGATTAAAAGGCTGAACGACTCGATTTCGTGGTCTGTCTGGCTCTACTGCTATCGGCGACGACGAATCGAGGCTATCCAGGAGATTTAGGCGAGCCTTGACTTATAATAGGCAGTCGATGCGTTCACGGTTGACTCACGGTTCGTTAGCCGGCGTGTTAGGGTGATTTAGCGGATCGCTCTTGGATAAGGTCGTCTCTACGAAATAGACTGCTATTCCAGCATGGATCTTGTGTTTCCCATCATTTCCTAGCTGGAGTGAAGACACTATCAACCCTCGTATGATGTTCAGGTGACAATTCATTTTATGTTTCAGATAATGTACAATCTTTTATTCGTCCGTGATCGTGTTGAAGATTAATGTGTTTCTATAATTATTCTGTTTTATATTTAACGTGCAAAATATTTCCTATAAAATGTCAATATTAGAATGAACTTCTTTTTACAAAAAAGACGAATACCTCTTGTGTAAATGTGAATGTTTAAGCAAAACAAAAATTTTTCAAGTTAATTTCAAGAGACATTTATTAAATAAAAATGTGTTCCCTCTTTGAACAATTTCTTTAAAAATTCTTCTAATATCGTCAGTTTTGTATGTCGTCTATTCATTTTTATCATGAATAGATATTTGCAGACAACGTATGAGCAACATTGTTCCCGCAGTGTCTAAATGAAAGAGCGATTATATCACGAGAAAACTTGCGTTAACGAGCCTCAGAACGTGTTGCATCTTCTGCCGACGATATTTCATTGCTTAAGTAACTTCCACATCTCCTGTCGCGTCTCAGCTTCCCGAATAATTAAGTACTTATACAGTTTTCGCGTTTCCCACCGCGGTTTCGAAGCGCGTCGGATTAACCCATTTCTGCCGGTTCTTTTAATTGCGCTATTCTCCGCGATTCCTCGAAGGGAAAGGAGAAGGAGGAGGAGGAGCGTTTGTGTTCGAGAGCGTAGGAGATCATTCATCATCCCGGCCCGTTGCCACATACGCTGGAACGCAGAAACATAATGTTAACAAGTCGCGCTTTAATCTTTCATTACGTACCTCGCACGCGATCGAGCGTCCCCTTCAGAGCGCATTAACGTCTCGTCACGGCGAACAAAAACGCCGAGAGGTAAATTTCTATTAAAGAACAGCGCCAGGTCAAGATAATTACGAGCGTCGGCGGCGTGCAAACAAGATAAGTTACAAGCCTGCCGGCCGATCCCGATCGATCAATCATGCACCATCGTGAAATGCCGCGGAAAGTATGCGATCGTTACCACCGGGGCCCCCTGGAAACCGAAAAGACAGCGGAACGGGATTGTTGTTCGCTAAAATGCCGAAACTCGATATTCGAGTTTAGCTGCGCGAGATATTAATTAATGGAGACTTTAATGAATGTGTGGAATTCGTCCTGAACCGGACACATATTTTTTAAACATATCAAAATGAATCATTCGCATACAATGTGACCGAGTAATTTATCTTGAATTGAATATTTAATGGAAAATCGGACTATAGAAGGAAAAAATTTGATATATGCAAGAGTAAAAGATTAATCAATTTAAATTGTTTTAATAGTGAGAAGTACTCAGCACTTCACTGTAGAAATGTTATCGTAAAATATCGTTTCGCGATGCTTACACTGCTATTACACAGTCCGGCGAGTTATTCAACCAAAGTAGAACTTCGACTTTGTATAACACTTTCAACTTCGTCTGAAGTCGGTCCCCCTTGACAGTCATAATTGCAGACGTAATTACTCTATCTCGAGAAGAAGTTGTAGCAATAAGATACACACATTCACGCACTCGTGTTTCGTCACACCTGTACTGCCGGCGAAAACGTTCGTGTCAAACATCGTTATTTATCGCATTATCTTTTGGACAAGATATTCCATTTTTTACCGAACCGGAGATCGTAAAAATCCACGGAATTTTTGCATTAACCTTGGAAGCGAGGTCTAAACAATCTTTTAAGCCAATAAAAATTGAGGAAACTATCCGGACTTCTTTCCAGCTCAGTATTAATATTTTTGATTACCACAAAAAAAGACCAGTAAAACATCGTTCGCGATAATTTTATTCCTAAGCGTGGTATATTTTGGTTATTTCACAAAGCATTTTATAATAAAATAGCTAAAAGTGATTTTTAAAAAATGTAGATACGAGACACATAAAACTGTTGCTTGAGAAATGGCTAATCTGGAATGATTATTCCTTCAGATTACCAACTATACTGCCACGTCGATACTCAAGTAGAGTTTAAAAACGTCGACATCGTGAGGGACGGCGTCCAAAAAATCCGAGAAATAAAGCAGACAATAAAAGAGACAGTTCCAACCCTTAACTGGCACGGTGGATGTTAATGTACCCTAATCTTCGCTCTTTCCACAGTAAAATACTTACATCTTCCTCGGAACCAATTTGGCTTGTACATAAAAATAACTAGACTCGTTAAAATTTTATTCGCGATAAAGATAATCCAATTACCATTGGTTTAAAAACTTCCATCGTACTCTCCGAGACTCGACTTAGCCAGTCCGGGGCTGCCGGCAAAGCTACCCAACCAAGTACCCAATAAAGCAATCACATAAAAGTCCCGACGATTTACGCGATGACCTAATAGTTCAATTAAAAGACTGCCCACTGGAGTCGTCTGCTATGGAGTGGACAAACACGAGACCTCCAGAACATTTTTTTACCTGTCTTTTTCTATGATAAAATATGAGCTGATGTTGAAGCAACATTAAATAAATAAATTTACAAAAAAAAATATGAGCGAGTTAGGTGGGAAATCCCGTATTTTATATATGAATATTTTTCCTAAGTGTGTATAACTGAATGGCGATTGTAGTGGTGCAATAATTTTTTATTTTTAGTCTTTAGGGCCTCTGCCCGTCCCACACCGGAGCAGTCCTCATCGGATCGTCCATAGAATTAATTGCACAACGCGTCGGCTCGAAATCGCGTCTCGATTTGCATATATCCGTCGGTGGCCGGATCGCGTGCTGCGTAAAATTCACGAAAGTGCTCGAGCGACGCGATCCGTCGACAGCGGAGAAAGATTTCTCAATCGAAGAGCGGGGCGTATCGCGTGAAGACGACAAGAGGCTTGGAAATCCAACGCATTGACAGGATAATTACACGCACGTAGGCCGGCCGGGGCTGTCTGTCCCGTACGTCTGTTAGGTTCGTTCGGTCTGTCAGCTACAGAGAGAACGAACGGTGAACACACGCCGCACCGAGCCGCGCCGAAGAGAAGACAGCGAAGAAGGACGCGAAACGCAAACGCAACGCAACAGCAGCGGCTACGGCTGCTGCGGATTGGTAGCGTTGACTTCTTCAGCTACCGTCGTCGCTACCTTCAGGATCCGTCGCCGCCGCCGGCCACCCACGATGCTGATCATCGTTCCGAGATCGGTTTAACCTCGCGCCGTCGCGTCGCGTCGTCGTTCGCCAGTATATTTTGCATTTGCATAATGGAAATTGCGACCCGGCCCGGCCCGAATGTTTCCGCGGAACGCGATAATTTACGCAAATTCGATCCTCGCTTAAGGTGGGATCTCCTTTGCGCGTCTGGACACAGCGTTTTGTTATCCGTACTCTATTCGCTCTCTGCTGTACCTCTGGACGCAAGAGTTTGCGTTCCTATGATGCGATTTGATATGTCTTTTCTTGTATTTCACTTCCGAAGAAAAAGAGTATCGCCCAAACTCAAACACTTGCGTTGATCGATTTACGATATGTGTTCGACGCACACGTTCGCGTTTGTATTTTCGCTTCGAGACCTCTGAATGTTGCGCCAGACTTAAACGCAAGCGTTTTTTAACCGACTTCGAAAAAGGAGGAGGTTACTCAATTCGATCTGTATGTGCCTTTTTTTTCGTTTTTTTCGCTTTTTTTTTCTATGTATGTTCGCCGATTACGTCGAGATGGATGGACCAATCGGAACGAAACCTTTTGCATCTTGTAGAGTATGTTCCCGGGATGGTCCCGTGCAAAAAAATTTTACATTTCTTTATTAATTACGATTTTATTTGCGAAAATAAAGGGTGGTGATACCGTAGTGAACTCCGCTGAATGTTAGACATTAGGAACAGTAACGACGCGACGTTGTTACCGCTATCGATTGCCGCTTTCAGATATTTATAAATTACGATTTGGAATGTGACGGCTGACAGAGATAATAACAGAGATAAAAAAAAGTGTGAAATAAAAAAAAATTTTTTAAAAAAATTAAACCGACTTCGAAAAAACGCACTAAAAAGTATAAAATAATTTCCATTTAATATATGTGAATACACACGAACTTAAATACAATACAATCTTTTCGGAGGCGGCGCAAATATATTATTATTTAAATATAAATATATTAGTATTTAGAACAATTTAAGGATTTTCGTAATTTCCAGTGTCGAAAATTTTCAATTTTGCGCTGTAAAAAAAGCGTCAACATTTTTTCCATTAAATTTATCCATTTAATTTTTACCTCTAACATAACATACTGCATTCACGAGACACTCAATGGAATTTGACCATTTTGATTTTGAAAATGCAAAAGTAGTTAACAAAGAAGCTAATTTACACCAAAGGATATTATTAGAAACAATTCATATGATTACCGTAGCGTGAACCTTAGGTACCAACCCCTAATGGAGTATAAAAGACGCTCCGTCCAGACGCGTAACGGAGATCCCATCTTTAGCGAGCTATTTGAACCGAAACGCTGGACAATTTTCATAAAGCGCGAGTTGCTAAACTTTTCTGTAATAGTTCTTTCGTAGCGTGAAAGACTCGCGAGGATTACAACAATTTTTTCAACAGAAGCACTTTGAATTGTCAGTCGATGCATGTTCCGAAACGTTTTGGCGACAAGAAGTGGAACAATTTATTAATAAAGTCAGTTGCTTGGTCGTAGAATACTGTCTACAATGTCTCGATTTGCAGTCGAAACATTGCAAAAGAACACGGCCCAGACGGATTAATAGTTTACTGCTGGCTGCGTTTAGGGACTGTTTTTACAGAATGAATCGCCATGAATCAACGTCGACGTCCGAGTGCGCAAGCATGTTCTCGCTAATAATTTAGCTTTATCATCGAAGGCAGAGGCACGTGGATAATGCGGGAAGAACGGAGTTAATGCGAATTTATTGCGACTGATCTGACTATTAACTTGGAACATTATGAGACGTAAGTGGCTGGCCGGATGGGAACTCTGTATTCTGTTGTGGTAATTGTAGGCAAGACAGGAGAAACGAGCTAACAATAAGCTGTGGCTAAACAGAGAAGGGAGAATTGAGTAGCGACTATTTATAATCTATTTATAATAAATTCTTGAGCTTTAGGAGTCTGCGAAATGTTACTCTTGTACGGAGTCGCCAATATACACTGCATTTTCTTATAACTTATTCCCGATGTCTTTGGAAACCTGTTCGTACATTTTCAATTATTTAGAACTATTTGAGATAAAATCTTTTACGATTAATCATGTTTAAAATGCTTATTCTCCTTAAAACATTCATGTCCTTAAATATTTTTTACATGTCCACTGCTTTAAGTTGTACGTACCCATTTTTGTCACAAATGCATAAAATCCGCAGTCTAGTAATAAATATGAAAATTGTTAAGCAGTATTTTTATGGACATGAAGGAAGAGGTCCCTAGCTTGCATAGAAAAATATTTAGATCAATAGCATAATTGGTTACAAGCAAAGGACATAAACGTGCGGTAGGGGTGGAGTCACCGCTAGTGACTTCAATGCCTGGTCAAGCGACGATCTTTCGTTCAGTACGCACTGCTGCTTACCTCTTTCACATGTCCATAGATCGATTGTTTCCACACATAATTTTTAATCTCCATAAATAAATCAAAAGCCGGTGATTCGATCGTTAGTGGCAGGTCCAGCGTCAACATTTCCGGTTAGCGATTGCTAACGCGTTTCGATCGAGCGGCCGAGTGGAAAGTCGGCTCGGATTGAAACCGCGCGGCCATCTCATTAAGCGAATGAACACCTAACGTTGAAAATCACCTGCCAGAGGGCCGTCTTACCTGGAGTCGCTATCGTTACCGATTATCGTCGGCCGTCACCGGTCACAGAAGCGGCGCAATGCCGACACGCGTTTCCTTCCTCCGTTACAACCGGTGCTTTCACTTTCTCCTCCGATCTTTCATCCGCCCACGCCTCCCGCGATCGTCCTCGGGGATAATAGAGGATCGGGCCTGGCAATTCGCATCGGCTCGGCGTAATTTACCGGCGTATAATGTCCACCCGGCGAATCGGCCGTTAATGGCAGCACCTTTGATTTAAGCGGTTCGTTAAACTCGCGCCTCCGAGTACCACAACACCCGGCGACGAACGCTCACTATACTCCAGAGAGGCAGAAAGAGAAAGAGAGAAAGACGGTTTAGCTCGTGCTACCGTGGTTTATTCGCTGTCCCACATATTATGCTGCCGGCGCATTCGTCATCGAACCAATCTTAATAAATAATCGGCACTAACCGGCCAGGTTGATTTCGTGCCGTTGCATCGCAGCCGTTCGTAGAACTCGCTTGAAAATAAATCTGCTCCGATGGTCATCTCGTGTCCGTCCAGGAAACACGATGGTTAAGACATAGACTCTGCGCACGCGAGTAGACAATACGTTAATCAAGATACAGTCGTCTAACGGAGTGCAAAGACGATACCGTGCATTTTTATAGAAATTAAAATTGTCTGAATTAATTGTCAGGAGCTGCGTAGCCATTAATTCTTTTGCTTAATCATTGAAATCGAATGGAAATGATACAACAAATAATATATAAATGCGTCAAATCCATCCATCCATTGTACACCTTTGTACACCTTTGTGAACCATTGTAGATCCTTGTACACCTCTGGTGTTCCATGTACGGATGGCACGAGTCGCGAGAAGAGAGGGTTGAAGGAACACGGAACTATTCGAGGCTCGCTATAAATTTGGTGAGGATCCAGACCGAGGATCTGGCTCTGTCCAGCAGTAGACTAGACCCACGAAAGCTCGTGTACTCGCTCTTGAACATCGACGACTCCACGCCCTATAAATACGCATAAATATTCCCATAAATCGCGCGTACCGTCGCATTACACGCGTTCGCGAGACCCGAAAAGATCGCGGCCCGGTCCCCGCGTGTGTCCGACAACACGAAGAAAGAGAAAGAAAGATAGAGGAAACGTAGTAAAGGATGAACCTTACAAAGATGGTTCGCCAAACAAGCAGTGTGTATATCATACACGGAATAAATTACGGTTAATGTACGTACTCGGGAACCCCGGATTTATACACTCACGTGTGTTTCCGTGTATCCCGATGTAATCGAGCATTTAGTGCGCAATTCATGGGTCTCATTGATCGTATTCAAACGACGCGTATAAAATTTGCATTTTTATAGGGAGCACCGATCCACGCTCTCGCCGAGCTTTAACTTCTTCGAGACGAACCGGGTCGAGGCAACGATTGCAGCTTTTTATTCTTTTTTATTTTTGTACGGTGGTTTGTTTGCTCGCGTTACCCTCCTCGTCGATAGAACAATGCGACGCGACCAAGCTTGTATGATGCAAATTATACTGGGCCGGGGATGGGTATTCAAATCAGGCTATCATTAGGAATATCGGAACCTTCGGAGATACGAGTAGCCTCGGAAGATTAGCTTGGAACGAGCGAAAATGGTCCAACTGATGCAGACATGCCATTATTCATTGCCTTAATTCTTTAACCTCTTCATGTACAAAGATCTTCTGGTCTCGACGAATCGTTAGAACAAAGAGGTCTGCAAAATGAATCGCGCAACATGGAACTCGCCGATTCGTACCGTAACGGTTATTAATTCGCGCAACGTTTCACGGGAACGAGGCGCAGAAGGACAGTCGACTGACCGTTCCGCAGAAATGACTCATGTGAATAACTCGGTGTATCCTGATAACGATCAGCTCGTTAAAGCCCCGCGATGGAGGTTCCAGAGCCGACCGAAAATACGATTTACCTGGGCAACGAGAGTCGCGTTGGGAAATCTGCAGGACGAGCGATGTGCCAGCTGGTGAATGCCGAATCTCGCTTGGATAAATAAATAAATATTGAGTGCTTAAAAAATACATTGTGAAATCGCGTTCCAGAAATGATAAGTGACACGACAATGATACATTCAACCTTCCAGAGTTAAAACATGAACTCTGCATTTCGACGAGCATGTTGCAAACGTCTACACGTGTACCGAATTAAATTGTACACCGTGTTGCAAATCGGCAAAGATAGCCTGCCGCGAGAGCAGCCCGCGCAAGCGAGACTAAATGAATGTCCGGCGCGGAGTATTTGAAATTTCACCGCGAAAGGACAGTGCCAATATCCCGTTGCAGGTGAGAGACGTTGACAAATCGCTCGCCGCCTCCTGTATTTCACAAAACCTGTGTCTTGCGTCGCGAACCGGGGCCCCGGCGTCAAGAATGATTAATCCCGTCGATTTCGCGTAATCTCTGGCTGTACGAGTACATTTACTTTGCGATCGAGGAGAGAAAAAATTCACGACTCGCGACAGAGGAGCACGGGCTATTCGTTTTCGACGATCGCGAAGGTAAAAGGATCGGCTCGGGAGCCGATATACGAGGTCGCGAAAAATCAGCGAAAGGAGTCACGCCTCGGCGCGGAAGATCGAGCAGCTTCGATTCCGCTCGAGGACTATGAAAATTATTGGCCGCGTAAATCATCGAACGCGCCGCCCAGCTCGCGTCATCATTAAGCATAATTAAACGCTATCGGGCCTCGTGGCTTCGATAGCGCGACGAGGAGTGAGAGACCAGAGACTGTGATCGTAAAAAGGAAACACCGTAGCTGGATCCAGATAGCTGGAACGGAGATCATCGTAGGCGAAGTTCGATCATTTTTCCAGCTTTATCGCGACACCGACTCGGCAGTTAGATAGTACAGGTGTCGCTAATTGCTCCGATAACACCTTCCACTCCGGCTATCGACGAAATTAAGTGTCCGATGTCTCCTTTACGGTCAGCTGATTCGATACTGGGTGTCCCTATATGTTAATCGTCAAATTTTGTTAAATGGTGCTCTCTACTCTATGCTCGGATACTTTAATGGACGATCAGTGCAAAAGATTTGCTGGCCAAGAAGACATTTTTGCGAAGGAATTCAGTGATGGATTGTCTTCTTTTAATGTCAGATGATTCGATACGAAATTGCCGCGTAACGAGATTGCTTGTCGGAGCTGTCTCCCCTTGTAGGTTTCAGATCGGCGCTTGTTGATCGTAGAACACTGTGTATAAACGATATAACATACATGTAAGTTTTCAGGTTTATCTACCACGGAATTTTATTTTCCAAAGAGCGGAACAACTTGGCGCAGGTGTTGACGTTTCCCGATAATATACATACATCAGCGCCGATTCCCCGTATCATAGTAATAAGGAAGCGATCGAGTTCCACTTTCTTATTTCTAACAAACACAACATCGATCCGCCGTTCGACGAAACCTTCGAATTCTTAATCCTGCTTCGTTCTGCATGACTAATTTCGAATAATGATAAAATTAAGGGTTGAAACAGGAATGTCCGAGTTCTCTTTGCGTTTTTAAATCTTCCAGAGTCGAGTCACTGGATATAATAGTGCAACAAAACCGAAACAAATCATTTCGTTCCACCTGCCACGCGATCGCCTAAAAATTCCGAAGATCTTATTAAAAAAGGAAGGAGACCGCGCGTGGACAAAGGAGCCGCTACAATTTCATTACAGCTCCGAACGGCGATCATGAATACGATTACCATAAATACCCGCGGAGATCTCGAACAATAGAATCGTCAAAGTTCAGGGTAGCCCCCGAGAGTTCACGGCGATGACCTGAAAAAACATCGGATCGGCTGGGCGCCGAGGGCGTACGCTCGTTTATTATTATTATATGCGCATCGGTTCACCACAAATTAACATTATTTTATGGATGATGGGGAAATAGAAGCGTTCGCGCGTTCGTCGAGTGGGGATAGAGCGAGAGAGGCTCGTTAACCCAGGTATCTTCAGGATCTGATCTTCTCAGGCCAGGTAATGCCGAAAGTATCTCTGTGGGAAGGTTCTGACAAGCGGATAGGTGGCGAAAATTTCAACCCCGGCGTCCGAAGATTTATTGAACGGCTTCCACACCGTTCGAGTGTTTCTCCGTGTCTCGATGGGGCCCCATGTTCTTGCTACAGGGGGCCACAGGGCGCCAGGAAAACAAAAACCTCGGGCCCCGAGCCACGGGGATGAAAACACTAATGCCCGGAGCCGAGTGAATTTTTGCCGGCCCAGCGACAACTGTGACACGGCCCTGACTACTCGGTTACACGCTCTGACAAATTTCGATTTCTTCGTTATACCTGGTCCCCTGGTCTGGGACTCGCCGATTCGTCGTCGTCAGCTTAAACTGCTCAGCTTCGTTTATTATTCATATTTGTGTCCTATTTTTTCTGCCTTTCTTAACACTTCTCTATATTACTCTTCATGTTTTGTACAAGTAAAATTTTATTCTTATTAGACAAGCTCTGAATCTATTTCACAGGCGCCAGAGTTTGGTCGCGAGCTTGATAATGTTTGGCGAGATTATTGGGCCGTGAAATTTAATGCGAAGATTTTGTTCGTAATTTTCTCCGACGAAGTAGTAGAGAGAGAGAGACAGAAGCTAATTAGTTCTACTAAGGCTTCCAGAGGTAAAAAGTGAAATAATGTTCTCAACTGGCGGGGTTGTTCTCGATTTTTCATAATCAACGATGTACTACCTAAACGCAGGAATGACGGACAGACGATCAATGTAATTACCGAGAATTATGGTTAATTAGATTTGGCGATCGGTTAGCGTTCGCGTTCCACGAGGATCTGTCGATCCTCGGCGAGCCAACAGGATCTGTCGTAATGGACGGTGATAATTATAATGAGAGCGAAGATTATAGTGATTACGTAGACGCGCAGGTATTCTTTAGCGAAGACAGTAATTGGGATAAGCACGCAGCTTGAATATCATCAGCCGAGCTTTGTCACCTTGTACTTCGTTCGAGAACCTCTTATTTTAAAGAGAGCGAGAGACTTTGCCAAATTACAGTGATTACAATTATTTGTCATCAATTCAGCAAACTACGAAGAAAATACGGATTGAATAAAGGAAGACAAGATGCTTGATACCTAAGTAGCGCCTCATTAGTTACAAACAGCGACCGCATTCCCTCATTTCGAGACTTTTATGATTCACTAAAGCAAATAAGTTGCTCTAACGAAGCCAACCCGATCGTTTCGAAAATAATAGGACACTACGTACACAAAGATCATCAAGTTTTGTCCCTAAAGATGGCTTCCGACCTCGAGGAAAGTGGAAATATTGCTTGAACGTACAGTCTAACCATTTGTCTGTTCTCTATCTCGTTGTTTATCTGACTGAGCCCCGCCTCGCCACCATCTTGCAATTCGTGGACGCAATAACTCGGGAATCGTCAGGTGGACGGCGGTTTCCATTCGTTAACGTCCCCGCGCGAGGTCCGGCTAATAAAGACATAGATCATGATCGCGCGAACCGGAGGAATCGTTCGGGGACGACGATTCTCAGATACGAGACCGTAAATTGCTACAAGTTCTTGTCCGCGTTTATTACGCCGGCTGATCGGACCCGATGATTCGCGTTTAATCGGCCCCGGCTTCGCACACCGATACGCTTTCGAACGCGCTGGATCTCCGCCTGTTGCACCAGCCACGTCCAATGCTGAACTGTCGTTTATCTTCCGAGAACGCGGACAAGCGCATTCCCCCGATACCTATCTCCCTATCGACTCCTAAAACTCAATTTAATTCGAAGTTCAGTTAAAAAGGGTTGGAAAAGTGTATACGAGGTGGAAAAGTTTCATACAATTAATTTACTAGAGTTGAACGATTTTACCGATTCTGTTTCTGAACATTCTTCATCGATCAATGAAGATTAAGGGCGATTCTCTTACCCTGATGTAAATGGTCAAATCTTCTATCATTATCGTCACGAAGATTTTGCATTTTGCAAAAGAGTGAGGCAGTTCTATCGAATCCGAAGAGCAATCGACAAATGTGACGAGCGCTCCAGTGTCTCGAGAACGTGTTTCTCGGGGGCAAATATTTGTCGAAGGAATCTTTCGGTTTTTCAGCAACGATTGCCATTGAGCCCGGATTCCCTATTGTCAGCGGCTACTTCACGATAAAACCAAGCAAACATTGAAAGCGCCTGGTGTGCGTACCGGTGCCGATCGACAAAGGGGGCGGGCAAACAAGCAAGCAAGCAAACGCGGGATGAAAAGGGGAGCCCCCGATCGGGACAATGATCGTCAAATAGGGATCAAGAATCCACGGTGTGTCCCTGAAGGCTAGGAGAGAGGAGAACCTGCCGAGCAGGGCGGCTGGCGGCAACTGCTTCTTCAGCGCGCGTTTAATCAATTTGAATCGCGAAAACGCGGTCTCGCGCCGACATCTTTCATGCCCCCGAGAGTCCGTGGAGCCACTTGGAGATATTTTAATGGCGTTTTGTGCCCTGTCTCTTCCTCTCCGTCTCGAGGAGTGCTCCTTTATTCGACGGCCGCGCGTTTCGTTTCGCCCTTTGTCTCTTGTGTTACTCCCTTCTCTATCTTTCTCTCTCTCTCTATCTCTCTCTCTCTCTTTCTGCGGCTGTCGCTGTTTTTTTCTCTGTTGCTCCTGAGACGCTTGCCTCCTCTCCCGGTTTTCCCTCCCGCCTCGTCCTTCGCTACACTCCTCTCATTATACTTCTTTCGGGCGACGTCTCCTGACCACTGGTTATTTTAATTGGATCTTCGCCGAAGCTTTTTTCGCCCGTTCCTCCCCTTCCTTTCCGTCCGCATCGCGTGGTCGCCGCCCTTTCTCTTCCCCTTTTCGTATCCTTCAGTTCCACGGATACCAAGCCTTGGGACCACGCAGAGCGAGCTGCGTGTCCGTTTTTGTGCGCGGCGCGATCAGCCTCTTTCGGATGCTTTGCTGCAGACCGCCACACAAGCGTTCGAACGGGGGAAAAAAATCAATTTTCGAAACGTTAGGTTAACGGGCTTCTTCATTGCAGATTCGTATATTGCCGAGGAACAAGTCCAATAGAAATTTTCTGGAGACACATGTTGGTTGCGAGAATGTGTCGCGATACATAGGAGACGAGAAACCCACCTTTCCACCAAGGAAATTTAGGAATGAATGATTTAAAAAAGAAATTTCTTCACCTTTTTTATTTAAGAAAGAGGTTCTCATTAGATGCCTTTTAATCAACGGAATTAATTAATGCACGCAATCAGGCGCGTGGACGTTCCCCTCGTATCGTACTTTCTCTTCGCTGTGATCAATATTTATGCGATCGACGTGAATGAGATTAATTAAGATTTAAATGAAAATTCCGCGCCGCCCTGTGGTGCCGAAAAAGAGACCCGGCTTAATCAACCGGAGAATTTATTAAATGCTATTATAACTGTTCTTTCGTGACAAATTGCGAAGTTACATGCGATGCATTCTTTATCTTGTAACAAATAGTAGGTAATCCGTATGATTGAAGCTACGTTTCGTAATCATAATTCATATAGAATATACGATGAACCGGTATCTGCTACATTACTCTCTACGACGATATTACATCATCATTATAGTAATTAAATTTTGACTACTTTGAAAATTCAATTTCTACTGTACACGCTCATTACAATGGTGCTTTCTTTGATCAATAAGTTTATTTCGAAAAAGATTGCAGTGATTCAACATTATTGACATTTCATATGCAATAACATAATAATTTCTTCACCGATCGTTCCACTGATTCGATAATCGCGTCGAGCTCGAACCACGCTTAACAAGCGACTCGCACATTGTATCTCGCGGCTCGCCGTTGGAAAACGAACAGTCCCATAATAATCAAGCTGCGGGTCGTTATAAAAATCGGTGCCCGTCGTTCCCCTCGGTGAAATGAAAAAATGCGTACCGCGACACGGCGAGAACACTCGTTCGCGAACAAGCACGGCCTCTCGGGAGCGCGTAACGACCGTGTACAGCGGCGACAAACGATCCCCGGATGATTCCCGCTAATGAGTCCCCGGCAAAAGGAGCACGTCGAGCGCCGCTGGACACCGACCGAAAGCTTTACGGCCGTGATACTTTTCTTTCAGCTTCGGGACACCCTCTGTTTCTCTCTCTCTCTCTCTCTCACCTGCCACATACCAGCGGAGTTAATCAGCGTGTTGCCCATTCGCAAATTTCCGCGCGAGAATCGACCTCGATCGCGCGGCTGTCCTTTTCGCAAACAGGCCCCACCGCCGTAGACGATGAAGACACGAATTCTACTACCGAACCGAACTCACTGAATGGTATTACTACTCTTCGCGGCAGGGGGGCCAGCCGGGCTTACTTTAACACCGTCGGATCTTAATTTAACGCCCGGGCCCTCGCTGGAAGCCGCGACATCGGCCCCCTCTCGTTCCTCAGGGGCCCCATGCTGCATGCCCTCTTTGGTTTCTGCATCGGACACGTTGATTTTCGAAATTGAGTGTTTTGTCATGCGTATCAATTCTTCTTTACGATTTGTTGTACATGTTCACACCGTTCGTTGGAAATAGATGCTTGATTTTAGGGGAATGCTGACTGTGTTCATTTTTATTTTGTGCTTCTAATCGAGTCATTCTGTTTCGTGTATTAATTTACATTTTTGTATTAACTTCTTTTCATTTGTACTTGCCCCTTTACTTACTATATCTACAGGGTGTTCATTTGAAAACTTTCGTAAAACACGTGTCCAATAATTACGAGGGGGAAAACGGCGGGCAGTAGTCATTTGAAGGTCAACTTTGTTTTTTCAAATGGAAACCTGCGGATAAAAAAAAAGTATCCTACGAAAATTGCTGGTCTTTTTACGCGCATTAAGATCCCATAATAAAAAATATAGGTTTCCATTTGAAAGAACAAAGTTGACTTTCAAATGATCTTGAAAACTCCACCCAAATAAAAAACTGATACTTCCCCCCTCTTACCCCCTCGAAATCCTCGGACACGTGTTTTACACTTTTTTCATATCTTACATACTTTTCGAGATATTCGGCTGGAATGTTTTCAAATGAACACCCTGTATAGTGTTCATTAACAAAAAAAGTAATATAATGTTGATATAACCACCTTTAGTGTCTCTGGGTTTACTGTAGGTGTAAACAATTAGTAATTTTCTCGTTTTCAAAGATGGTGAACTCCTGATACAATTACTGAATTTTCAAAAATGTCTATAAAACTTGAACACAATACAATTATTTTTAAAAAGTTAGCTTTCTTACTCTTAAGAAAGGATCAATGGCATTTACTATTATTCATGCAGAACATTTTCCTCAACTATTTTTCTTACCTATAGTACATTTCTTTACCTATTTGAAGAAAGATGTGTGACCAGTTGGCCCCCATTTCGGAGGTCCGAACGTGTGCCATACATTCGTGTCAGATTAGCCTGCTCACAGTGCCACTCAGTCACGTTACCACCTTGTTTACGTCGGTCCGACCAAAAATCATAATTTGCCTTAATACCCACAGACACGATGTTCCTTATAAGTACCTCGGGTTTCGGTCAATTTGGGTCCTTATTAATGGGGCCCTCGAACCGTGGCGCATTATGATCGATCGCCGCTTGCCTCGGTATACTATTATTTCTCGAATTCTTCACCGTGGCCCGTCGTTAATTCGAAGGGTATATGGAGAGGGCCTGTGTAACACTCGTAATCATTGGATATTGTGAGGTAAGAATGCGGCAGGTATTCCTTGAACAGCTGAAACCGTTCCTTTGTGTCCTTCGGCTTGTAAACTGAAATCGATCGGAGGTGTATAATGTGTCTAATGTAGGGGAAACCAGAAGAGTTGGCCGTAGAAACCGGGCCCCAACAGTTTAGGGACAAAGACGTTCCGGAATTAGCGTGCTGAAAAGTGATGCCACGATTGCCGAATATTATTATGGTCGTTGTGAAGTTAATTCATTTGGGGAAAACCTCAACGCTTCATTGTGTTGCAGAGGGACTTAAAAATTTGTAATTTTTATGAAAATCATTAATTTAAGAAGACATTTCTATTTGGAACCTGTTTCTTGCGAATCGTGCAAACAATTTGTACCTTGCATAAAGATCCGCAGTGATAAATTAACTTCTTTCAGACGTGGAGAGGAGAAACAATTTTTCTTATTCTTGTCTAGTAATTAACATGAGTAATATTCATAAAATTTGCAAGATTAATCGTTTGTATATATGAATATAATTTGAAGGATTTACGAATAATATTCATCACCGAAGCTAAATATTGTAATTTTCTTTTCGCCATGTCTCTCGAGTATATTGCGATGTCTCTCGGCAAGATGGCCGCCAGTGTCAATCGATGATAAATCGACGGACACGCAGACACTTTCCAAGCATATGTAACACCTTGTTATAGCGTATCTCTGGGGGCTAACACGAAGGACTGAAATGAAGTTTCGAAACAATCTTGTATAATTCAATCATCTCGATTTCCTGAAAATCTATGTTTCATAACCGGCTCTCAAATGTGTGCAAAATCACAGCAATGGTACACAGAAGGATGAAATTTTCTCAATTCCATAAAACATTGAAAGCCCCACAGATAAATTATTATCGAATCAATTTTAACAGCTTCAAAAACGGGAACAGTCCCAGTTAATGAGTACATCTCCGAAATGATTACACGCAGGCGATTCTCAATAACTTATAAGCGAATATTAAACCGATCAAGAAACGCGAGACGTTATCGAACCAGCGATGGCGGAGGGACAGTAACCAGAAGCTCGTAAAATCGGTGGCATCGTCTCGGCTGGTTGCGGAGTAATTAAATTCGACTGCGGTTACGTAAAATTTCGTTTCATCGGCCGCTGTAATTAGAGCTGGGTCTCAGGTATTGAATGATTGCCGTTTTTACGTAAGCGCGACCGGGATTACAATGGCAGTACTTCATCCCCGCGGTGGTCAGCTGTCAGAAGTAATGATAATTATCTCCGTTAATAATTTAATAGCCGGTGCAGTCGCGGCTTTTGAAGCAGTTTCCGGCCGCAAAAACTTATTGCGGTCGTGATAAAGCGGCGGAACGCAGCCTGCGTTTCAATGTACCAATTCTCGATCGAGACAATATATCGATCGGCACCTGCGATCTGAAACCTGTAACGAAGGGAACGTTACTGCTTCCCGATTGCATCGAAGATTGCAGTCCACAGACTGAGTAAGCAGAATTTTTGCATTTCTCAGAAAGCAATTTTTAATATGCACATATCATTGCCAATGCTAAGTCCGTGTAAGGACACGTGATCGGGGGGTAAACCAGTGTCGAGTCACGCAAAAATCCAACGATATCAGCGTTGCACTCCGTCAAAAATGCCGCCGAGCGTTCATACGCGCGCAGTTACCGCGTTACACGTGTAAACACGAAGAGGGTGCACTCGAGCGGGCCGTAATTTACCGCACGATTTTCAAGAAGCTGTCTAAATTTATCATACGCAAGAACATTGGGCCATGCATCAAATTTCATTGCACCGTTCCGCAGGTTTTACAAGGTGTGACGGGCTTCCAGCACGTGTCGACACGACGCACCGCGTTGCACTGTGCCCTCACACGCACTCCTCGCGCTGCATTCTTCGTCCGGTGCAACCCCATGCACGACCTTCATGCATTTATCGCGTTAGATCCTGCGATTTATTCGCTCCTCAACCGCGTGTAACTTGTTTTAACGCTGTCCTTGTTCATAACTCGCTGCGCGATTCGTTCCTTTTATTTCTTCAACTATGTACGGTGATCGTAAAATGTTAATTAATCCACTGCATTTGACGTATTTATTGGAAAAATGGACGGATGAAACAGGAGAATACGAAGAAGAACAACAACATCCGAGTTATTCGTAAAGCCGTAGCAACGAAATTCGACGGCGTGGTAGTCCGTTATCTGTCCGGGCATCTACCGATGAAGTGCGAACGATCGGGACCCTACGAGGAAACCAAATCTCGATCGAGGTGGTCCCTTCTTTCTAGATCCCCTGAGGCTGAACGCGATCACCTCGCTTCAGCGAACTTTGTTGCGTGCCGGCGGTCGTCCTCTTTTCCTACTGGGATGCGGTGTGTGCTCGTCTTCTTTTACGAAAAGGGCCCGCAGGTCTTTGTGCACGATTGTTGGCCCCGACAACATGGAAAGCTACTTTCTGTCAGATCCACGCTACCCCCTTTCATATTAACAAGATAGTACGTGCCGCGAAGGGTAACACGAACCTCCGTGCACCTCGATGATAAAGTCGCAGTCCTTTGACTAGGACCCATTTAGATCGGCCGGCTTAGGGGACGCAACATTGTGTACAGGGGTAGCATTCGATTACCTGAATGCAAATGAATGAGCTGTCGACAAATGCTAATGTCCCCTCACGGTTTCTAAATATATCTCTGTCCCTAATAGGAAGTTGTAAGTAACAGAGCTATGTTTATTTAAATGTTTCGTCGTCGTTTCTCAACAATGTCTTACCTTGTCTGCCGCGGTCCCTGAATCTGCCCAAGAATCAGAAGGGCTATCGCGGTTGCCGCGATGTCACCACGACGCATCTCTTACATCACAATCCCCTTGTTTGTAGAATTCCTAAAACGGATGTGCACGCGACGAGTTTCACGGTTCCGCAGTCAGCCCGACCGGATGCAGGTCGGATGTTCGTCGTGTTTCAGTAGCACGGTACAGGTTTCACGGTCCTCTGGCGGGTCGTCGCACGCATTTCTCCCATCACTGTGCACTACAATATACCTCTCCCTCTTTCTTTCAGTTCGTTTTTTCATCAATAACCACCGGAAAAATTCGACCTCGGTTCAGATCTCTAACCGGACCTCCTCCCTCTGCCCCCCCATAAATCTGCCGGGGCAATAGTTTCCCGTTGTTCTCCCGATCGTTTAAACGTCAATCAACCGGTCGCCGGGGGCGATCTGTTGCTCGCGATGCTCGCGCGCGCGTGCGAGATCGTCTTAGAAACGTGAATCACTCGCGATTTCGCCCGGCGGGTTCCTCTTTCGCAACGTTACTCTCTTCTCGCTCGTTAAATCGGCCGTCGAGCGGCGAAACAAAGCGGCGCGGCCCGGGTGCACGCGAAACAGCGAAACTGCAAGGCCAACATTTAGAAAACCGTCGAGTGTGTTTGCTCCGCTTAACTGGTCTGGCGAGTGTTTGCGATCGCCAAATACTCGAGAGCCGTTCCCTTTAACGGTGACTAAGCGGAAACCCGTAGCTTGATGTGTCTATACGAGCATCTCCTGCCTTTCTCTCGCTCTCTGCTTCTCTCTTCTCTCCTGCGGGCTTCTTCGCGTGCCGAAATATTCGGACGTCGATCCTCGCGATCTCAACCGGACGGGTCGGTTTCACTGCCAATCGTTCAGGACGAATCGGACGAGCCACTCTTTAAAACGACGCTACCAGAGAGCACGAACAGGCTGGAAGAATGATCCTCTATCCGGAAGACGCGCTCGTCTTCGATATCGATAATCCTGACATTGATGATCTCTCACAACCAGACTGGTCGGTTTCAATGATGCTAATTATTTAGATGATCCACTCTTGGAAACAAGGCTGCTGTAATCCTCCATCCAGAAGACAGACGCGGCTCTTCTAGGTGTCAACGATCCTGAAGTCGACGGTCTCCCACAGCCAGTTCAGTTCCACTGCCAATCGAACAGGACGAATCGGATGATCCTCTATTTGAAACAAGGCTGGTGTAGGGCACGAAGCGACGATCCCCTATCCGGAATGAGAAGCTCCTGTCTGGATGTCGACGATCCCGATTTCGCCAGTCCTAATGAATGCAAGGGTAGGCTGCGAGGAGCGCCAGCGGCCAGGAGTTATCGAATAAACACTAATTAAAACGATACAACTAGTCGCGCACACACACGCGGTGATTATCGACGGGCTTCCTGGACGATCGGAGATAACCGGGCTCACGCGACGTATTATTACGAGGAGGGATCGCGCTTGATGCTCACGCGAGGATATTGTCTTCTTATTGTCCCGTTGCTAACGATTCCCTGGCGAGGATTTATCGATCGGCTCGTCATCGCGATACCGCGGTGAGTCTCGGGCCCGCGCGAAAAGTCCGCCGATCGAGGCGTCAAGATCTCGTAGGATCTTCGCGGGCCGGGAGCGTGATCGATCGGCGGTACGCAGTCACGAGAGGTAAACGTTGCCGGTGCGTTCGGCTCTCTCGATTTTTTCCATTTGTACCCCCGGTGTGGCAGCCAGCAGCAGCAGCACAAGCAGCAGCAGCTTCTCTCCTCGCTAACTTAACGAAGAGGAATTCCTTTTCAGCGTGTTAGCCCCCTCCCTCCCTGCCCTCCCCCTTGACTCCCCTCCTCCGCCCCTCGACAAGTGCTACCGGTTCTTATTGTTCCACTGCGCTGTATTGTTCCCTTTTGTCAGTTTTTTCGAATATGTAGCTGGTCCGCGTCGCGTTTTCTGTTGGCGTCGCGTCGTGTCGCGTCTCTCGCGCTTTTCAGAACTCCGGCTTTATCCCCGAGCGGGGATTTGTATGCGAACTTCCCAAAGCGGAACGGTTACAGCTGGCTTGTACGCCTTGTCGACCTCAGGACCCCAAGTTGCAGCTTAAACGCTGACGACGTTAATGACGCAACGATGATGCTCTGCCAACCTCTTCTTCCTTCGACGTCGTCGTCTAGTTTCTTTCCCCGATGCGATCCGATTCGTTCAGGGACGATCGACGATCAACGACATCGTGTTCACCTGCCCAGACCTTGGCGAGCGCACCTCCAAGGCGACACGCGTGTCATCCGATCCCCCGGCCAGATTGCCGATGTTATAATTAAAATTTCATGATCGATTTCCTCGGTACCGGCGCGGACACGGCCCCCCTACCATCGACTAGGGACACTCGACAGGTGTAAAGGGGATTGCCGCTTGGTCTCTCCGTCTTCTCTCGAATGTCGCGACACTTGACGCGTCGTTAGTCATCACCGATCGCTACGGCGGAACATCTCTGCGCGCGATCGAGCCCCGATCTTGACAGGAATCGATCGGTGCTCCTGCGGCCCTTCTCGATCTCTAGATTTTCGTAAGAGATCGTTCTTCGATCTGATCCGGAAACGTCGAGCCTCGACGATGCTCGATTCCAGTGACGTCGCCGTGACGTTATATCGAGGAACGTCGATAACGCAAGAATTGGATCAGAGAGTGACTGTGCCTCGTGTTTATCGATCGTTGATAACAGTCGATTCCAGTGATATCCCGGTGCAGAATGATGAACAAGAGTCAACAGAGGCGTACTGTCCTCGAGGGACATGTGATGTTCAATTGCAGTGATGTCGCGGTGCAGAACGTCGAAGAATAGTCGACAGTGAAGGACCGCTCTGGACCTAGAGCAAAAGGTGACCGTCTTCTATCTAATCTTTCGCTTTCCCGTGATATCTGTTCTGTTTAGCAACGAAGAAGTATTCCAGTGATGTCGCGGCGAATAACGAAGGGATCGCGAGCGGCGCGACGTCCCCGCAAAGCGCTCCGGAACTAGAGCAGAGGGTAACTGTGCAAGGTGTGCGGTGCAACCGGGTGTTCAAGGTAACGCGGCCGGCCACCACCATCAGCGACACACGACCACCACAGTGTGACAACCACCACCACCACCACCAGTAGCGGGAGCACACCTTGGGACCAGAGGGCCACAGTCACCAGGAAAGGCAGGCGAGCACTAACATCTCCGAGGGGTTAGAGTCGGCATGGGGAGACGAACCGGGGAACACCGCGTGCACATGGGAATTTGAACGAGCGGGCAGAAAGTAAAGCGCGTTCGGTCGAGAGGAGGGCCCGCGATGGACTGGCCTCGCCAACCCAAGTCCTCCTACCTTTGGGATCAGGTCCCAGCCTCTACGATGTTACCTCTACGATCCTACCTCGCCTCGGTCGCTCTCTTTCTCGCTCTTTTTCTCTCTCATCTCCTCCTCCTCCCTCTCTCTTTCTCTTTTTCCCCTCTGCTTCTCTCGCTCTTTCTTTCTTTATTTCTCCCTGCCTCTCTCTTTCCGTCTGCCTCTCTCTCTCTCTCTTTCTGTGTGTCGGTTTCTCTCTGTTCTTTTTCCCTTACCTCGTTTTACCTTCTTCGTATCTTTTCTTACTCCTCGCACCGCAGCTTTCTCTGCTCCTTCCTCCGATTCCTCTTACTTTCTTCCCTGCGGTACCCTCTCTTTTCGAATTGTTCCCCATCTACGTCCACTCGCGAACGCATCCGCGGACGTCTCTCTACGCCCCGCGGTCGCTTTAGTTTCTACAGTTTCTACGTTGCCAGAGCTGACGAACGTCCCACACCCGTCACTCTGGATTCATCTAACCGTGGCAATTTCGCTCTATTGCTACCGGACGAAGGGTATCGTGAACAACGATTTTTGCTCGCGACGCGGTGTCGTCTTTCCTGCGGTTCACACACATTGTTGATCCCGTGATGCTACCCGTGTTCGTGAAAAAGGCTCCTGATAGCGTCCGCGAATTAAAATCCGTTGTCGAGTCTATTAAAAAGTGCTTTGCCATGGATCATAGTTTTCCAAAAATTATGAAATAATTAACGGAACAAGACTTATAAGTTTATAAAGGAATATATTCATTTTAGAAGTTCGTGTCGAAAACGAAAGTTCCTCGGAGAAGGCTCTCGCTCGGTAAAAATAATTAATTAATGTTTCCGAACGAATGGGCGTGTACGGTAACAATGGCGAATTATATACGCGAGAGCTCGCGCGGAAAACTCTCGGATCGCAAATTCACGGCGAGCACAGTGAATACAGACATCTGTTAAGATTAATAAGTTCCGGCATACGGTGTAGGACAGCCTAAAGTAAAATAAGTAATAAATAGCCGATACGCGATCTAAAGCGGTACGCTATATATTTGCATTTTACGCTAGAACCACTACGGACGCGGTGTGCAAACGTAGACGTGCAAGAAGATAAATGGAGTCGAGCATGGCGAACCGCGTAATTTCAATGCTGAGCTACTGATTCATTCGACATTGTATTTGTTTCCTATCCGAGCGACAGACCGACTGCGAAATCACATTGTTTATGCGTTTCTAAACCGTGTATTGTTTCGACGCTTAAATCTTGCAAATTTTTCGCGATACCGCTAGTCCGGGGAATTCACAAATCCGTCCGTGACAAGAGGAAACGATATTGCAAACGGAAATGGTGTTGCCACCGACGTTCTCATTGTTTTCGCACTTATCCATCTACTGGAATAATGTTTCAAGCAATGGAAATAAAATTCTCATTTTCTCCACAATTTATGTAAACATTTTGAAATGTGGATTGCGGCGGTATGAAGTTTATTTAATTATCTACTGGAATAATGTTTCAAGTAATGGAAATGAAATTCTCATTTTCTCCACAATTTATGTAAACATTTTAAAATGTGGACTGTGGCGGTATGAAGTTTATTTAATTTAAAATTGAATGTCTGAACCCTTTGTGTGGAAAAATCGTCTTCGCGTGTAATTGAAATTTAAATGTCCTGCTACCAAGAAAATTAATCTTAAAAAATTTCCTTACTGTTCACAAATGTGTGGGATCGTTCGTGTCTCGATCATCGATTCCTGGCGCCACTCAGCTCCAAGAACTCAATTACCAGGAAAAATTCATTTGTTCCAGGCAATAATGCATCAGACGGAATGACCGATACGTATCCGCGCGTGAATTTTCGATCCTATCGGCGCACGGTCGTGATTCATTTCGTGGGTGGATCGGTCGATCTACTCGTTCGACTTGAGGCCGAGTTGATGTACGAGGGGTGTGCCTCGGCTCGATCCTGGAGAGCCGAGAGAAGATCTTTGCGATCGGTTCCGTTCCGGATCGGGAACAGAAATCAGGGAACCATCTCGCCCACCTGCCCAGAGACCCGGTATATTTCACCCGGGTGAGTTGGAAAAACGTGAAACAATTAAGACGCCCGCTGAAATTGGTCTTTCGTTGCGTCCCCTTTCATATTGAGCAGTCCCGGTTGAAATATTGGCTCCCTTTCCGTCGTTCTCTGAATGAAATACGGGTGGGAATGACCTCGAACCGCCATGGAAAAATCTGTTCACTATCCAACCCATTCACCATCGACCTCAAAATTTTTTAAAACTAAAAGATCGAAAACGAATCCACTGTAGAGTATTAAGTAATAGTAAGAATAGCAATTTGTGGTGGGACTTCGAGACATTTACGAATCAAGTAATTGAACTGCAAATTTTATGCATTAATTCCTAGAACATCATTTAATTTCGAAAATAGAAATAACTTCCGTTCAGATAAAACATTGAAAAACTGTTATAAATTGTGATCTCCTAAACAAATGGTAAAACTGGCGTCCCTCGTTTCTTCACGAAAGCCGTGGCACCCAGCCAAACAATTAAGATGCCTCGAAAAAGGAGTTCGTTTTTGAGGGTTCAGGCCACGTTTCGACAATTTCGGAGCACCGGTGCGGTGATTTGAACTTGCGATGACGAAAATTTACGATCACGGTTCGCCTCGATTGAACCTACCGATACCGTTCGGCCGGTGCGCCGGTATAATGCGTGCAATAAAATCTGCGTTAAGCAACAGAGGCCGGGTAGATTCAGTTCGAGCGATAAATTCTTTTTCCGCTAATCTGGACCGATCGTTTTCGTGGCCGCTCCGGCTCGTAAACCGCGTTGCTTATTACAATTACGAAATTCATTTTGTTGCCGTTGCGTCCCTGGCGTGTATTTATCGGCGAATCTTCCCGAGATTCGCTCGTCCAACGGAATATCAGCATTTTAACGACTTCCATGAACTTGCCGTTTCAGTGCTAGAACGTTATTATACAACATAGAACAACCCCGCGTTTTTCCGCGTCGTGACGGTTTTCATTGGTCGAATAAAATATGATTACTCGATGATCCCGTGAGATCGCGTAAAAATTACATGCTCGATCAATTTACAGGGTTGAGTGGAGATTACCAAAGCGTTCTTATGGAGGAAACGGATGATTTTATTGCCTGGCAAATCGGGTTCTGCACTTTTCCATTTTTATTCGCTGTCTTTACGATCGCGGGCTGATAGTAACGTTACCATTTTGACAGATCTGCGAGCGTTGTTTGATTTAGAATATTGTATCAGACGATATTTTCGAGTTCAATTGATAGTTCGATTTAATTTTCTATTAAATGGAGGTTAGGTTTGTGAGTCATACTAATTCTATCTCACTGTGTCGTATCGCTCAGAATACCTGAGACAATTTATGCAAGTGGCTCTGATAATTCGATGACTCACTACGATGACACGAGAAGCGAAAAATGTATGCATGCGTGAAATTGTAAAATAAAATACAAAACAGGTCATTTGGTGGTGTTAAAGGGAAATAAGGTACGAAGTCGCGATAGAGACGACATTTTTATGTGCGACAGTCAGGGAAGCCCTTCGTGGCCCCCCCGAGCCCGTTCGCGAGACGTTGGAAATTAGTATGTTGCGGTGTCGGCAATTTTCTGGCCTTTATAGGCCCGCGGCATGCGAAAACGTAACTGTGCAGCGACGGGTGGCAGTATACACAGCCAATGAGAATTTTATTCAAAGGACGGATCTGCGGCCGCTAATGGCCGACGCGCGGGTTCCCTTCGATTTTCGAGGAAACAAGCGTGCCTTGTGTTAACAACCGGCGCCCCCTCCCCACCCCGCCCGCGAATTCCCATTAATTCTATATTATTATTCCGTAATTGTACGGCATGTGTTTTCGATTTTCAGGGGGCCTCGTAACGCGTGCACGGACCCTCGCGGTAGCCCCGTGGACTCATGAAGGGACAGCATGAATAATCGCTGCTCGAAATTCCGCGAATCGGAAAAGTTGCGTTCACGGGTGCTGATGGTGACTGTATTTATTAACACGACCGAAGTAGTACATAGTAGTGTATCGAACATTGTATCAACAAAAATCTAATAACATACAGTGTTTGGAAAAGTCTGGAAAATTTGGCAAGTGAACAGAAATAGTTCAATGTAGTTAAATTTGATTGGCAACAATTATGCAGTCCTCATCGAGTACGTTGATTTTTCTCCGAACATTTAGCCGTACAAATGATTAAATCAGTGTAGCCGACGGCCTGACATCTCCATTGAGAATATCAATTATTTTCCAGAAGCAGACAGCTCGTTCCATTCAACAGCAGTTTATGCGCGTACAATGGAGCACGGGTACGCCGCCGGCGACACGATCAGGACTATTCCGTCATTTTATTGGAATGACTGGAACAAACGGCAGGAATCATGTCTGGTTGCACAGCCTGACGTTTCAGACAGCCGACTGTACATATGTAGGTACGTATATCACTATCCCGTACACCGGATCCGCGGGAAGAGAGGCAAACGCACGGGTTGGAGGACAAACGATCGAGAAAGCGCCACGAATGGAGGCACTGCAAATTGTTATCGCCTCGATGATCCGACACCTTTCAGAACGACAGTCTGCTTTTTACACCTCCATTTTTATTGTTAACCCCTTGCCCTACGATTTACCTTACGGTATCAGTAATTAGAACTTTCTTTGTAGTTCGTAATTTCCTAAAAAGGGAGAAAATTTATATTTACTGTATGCCTACATGTTCCCCAAAAATCATCTCGGTTTAAAGGAAATTAATAACATACATATTTATTAGATTCTGTTCAGAATCTTCATCACGAGTCTGACACGATATTGTAGGGCAAGGTGTTAAAATATTGACAGTATACATCGATGAAGAATTGCCGTCGAAGTGTCACGAATTATTCGTGGTATCGAATCTCATTCATATCTTTATTTTAATTCTAATTTAAGTTAATGATAAAAAATAAATGAGAATAAAAATAGCGTCCTTTGTCAAGGTACGCACACTCGTTGATACTTACAGGACTGTCATAGTAATTCTGCTGCAGGTAACACAAGTGTTACTGTTCCCAATGATTACAGTTCTTGCACGAATCGGCCAGGCCGGAAGTCGCAAAATACCGTTCGCACAGGACGAGGGGGTCCAATCGGGTCGGGCACAATACTACAATGTGTGCTCATTGTGGATTCCCGTTTTATGGTCGCACGTACGTGGTCTCGGAACCTCTTGGTCCGCCGTCGTAAAAATATTTACTGTCCGCCGCGTGAACTTCGAGAGCGCAGATTTCACGCGGCGCTTTAATGGGACGTCATTAGCTTTATGATATCGCGTTATTTATGCCGCGACCCTATTGCCGAGTGCTTTATGGACAACTCCGCGTAATAATGCTGTCACCGGTGCCAGTACACGCGACCACAATAAAAGTCCGTTCACAAATTTTCACCTCGCCGGGCAAGTCGTAAATCCGACATCGACAGGTGATCCTGCGGACTCGATGGCTATCGGTGTGTCGCTGTATCTCACTCCATTGTAAATAACCGACGAATATTCGGTGGAAACACAGGATCGTCCTTAGGTTCGTCTCGTTTATCGCTTTCCCGTTTCGATTAATATTTAAGAGAATTTCGGCTCGAGTTTTATGGAAAAATTTAATCACCCTTCTGTCCCTCGTCATTTTTCTGGCACCGGCATTAAGAACGTGTTATACTGAGGTGTTTCATCTTACTTTTCAACCGTTTCTCTTCTTTTCTTTCTCACCGACAATAAGCCAACATATCAATGATAAATTATGCAAGTCCTCAAACCGGCGTTACAAGTTTGTATTACAATAAAGTACTACAAAAATTAAATCGTCTTTGTAACTCGCATCGCTGCAAAAATTCTGATCATGTCTATACTTGTTTGACGGAGCGTAAGTCCTTCTGGTATTACAGTATCGCGCCGAGGCACAAAGAATAATCGTGATTCTCGAATAAAGGAGCACAAGCAGCCTGAGAACGGAATTACCTGCGGAGGCTGGCCAGGTATCGCATATCGCACGATATTCTACCCTTGTTTCTCTATTATGCCCGCCTTTTCACACAATTTCGATGTTACTCCACCCTGTCATCCCCTCTCTTTCTTCCGCTTTCACTTTTTGTTTCTTTTTTTTTCTTCCTCTCCGTCTCCTGTCGTCATTCTAGCGGCTAACACTCCTCTCGGCAGCACCTTTCTCCGCGTTTCTATTAGCGGTTTGTATTTCGAGCAGATGTTTCGCCCCGGCACAATGGCCGGCACACGGGTTAGCCAGTTTCAGCCTTGTAACGGCATTGTTGCACCAAGATATAAAAGATTGGGGTAGGCCCCTCCTGGCCCTTCTTGGCAACGACCAAGAAAACGCGTTTACCGTATTCTCGGACGAATCATAGCTCCAAGCATCGATTTCTTCTTTGGAGATCATTTCTCGAATGTGTATATTGGAAATATATTGTAGAAATGTTCATGAAATTCTTCGTGCATATTTTTCTTGCGCGGATAGACACGAAAAGAGGAATAGGAAAACAATGGGCAACCGTCCGGTTTTGTGATTGCGATTAAATCGGCGTTTTGCTCGGTTTACCTCACACGTGCCGGAATTAAAGGCGCTGTCATATCCGCTTAGCAGCCGGACGACGCATTCCAGTTTAATTTCGCGTCGGACAATGAGCACCGCGGAATCGTCGTAAACCTTATCTCTCTCGAATCGTCGAATCGTAATGGCGCGGCACTCGCGTATTTAACGAGCACACGCTCCGCTAATATTTGCACCATCGCTGCACGCCTATTCCATCCTAGATTCCTCGTTCATTTTTTCTTCTATTGCGATTTTATGATTATTGCGACTTAATCGATGGAAACAATAAAACTACCTCTCGTCAGGTTTCCACGAAAACTGTGTCTGATGTCATTCCTATTTTACACTTGACTAACCAATCTAAATACTTCACAGGGAATACCATTATTCACCATATTCTTTATACATTATTTTAAATATGTTGGTATCTAATCAATTTAAGTGTTGCACGAGGTATTATATCAATTTCATATCCAATCATATACTATGGAATTATTCTAGGTCGGAAGAAATGTGTAATTTTCGAGTTAAAATAACTCCAACTGCAAAGGGTTAAGGCTAAGCAATGGTAAAAGAATTTTTGACGAACTCCTCTTTTGCTTAATTGTGACTCCGACATTTTCCACATTTCTCAAATATATCCACGATTTATGCGAAAAAGGAAAAATCAATTTTTTGAACCTGTTCTTCAGAACTCATAAGAGTCCCCACTTAAGTGATACCCTGTTTTATCCAACTAACTTGGATCGAGCGCCGGAGGAAGAGAAAGAAGAAACGAACGGTGAAAGAGAGCCTGGCCGCACCGTTAGTCATTGGCTGCTAACACCAGCAAAACCAACTCCTTTCGAGCGTGGGTCGCGCGAGTATTTAATAGGAAGCAATGAGCAACAGGTCCAACCGAGCGTGCTTGGGCTACGCCCATTCGAACGCGTTCCCCATCCTGGAACCGCTATTTTCTCTTAACCGGCGTGGCTTTTCTCCCTTCTACGATCCCACCGTCAACTAACCGGAAGCCAACATCTTGATCTACCGTGGCAGGAGCGCCTCGATTCACATCGTGCCCCCACTTTGCGACATCCGGGCTCGGCGACGACGTCGTTTCGGACGTTTTTGTGGTACAGGAAACGGCAATCCCACCTTCGCCCACCTTTTATTTCATTTTATTGAGAATGCGGGACGCTTTCGCGAAAAATTATAATAAGGTCATTCATTTGTATTCCTATTCGAATCAAAATTGCGTTGAATATCTCCGTCACTTTCATTTTAGTTAATTCTAGCAAAAATTTCATTTATCAATTATAACAGACAGGAGTCAGAGAGCCACTTCTTTAATTTGTTAATGATTTTGAGGAGTTGAAAATATAGTGTACAGAATGATTTCCTGGCGATCTAGAGTATTGTGATCTCGTGACCACTGCTTCTTTTGTGAAAAAAATGGTTGAAAAAATGATTTGGGAATTTCTTTCTGCGAGTACCATGATCTAGAGTGCCGTGGCGGCTCGGTAGGCGATCTCGCGAGGCGAAACCAACTTTCCACGAGGCGCGATCATGTCGTTTATTGTTCTTGTTGGTGGCGTGGTCTGGTGGCGGTGCACGGGTATCCGAGGAGCGGCTGGGACGGGGGGCAGAAATTTTAAGGAGCGAACGAAACGGAGGTCCCGGTGATGGGCTCTCGGGATCTCTTTAAAGTGCCGCGGTCTTTCGATAATTAGAGGGCAGCCATTGTTACACCGGGCTTCGAGGAGAGCTCTGGGGACCAAGTGAGAAAGAAACGGGGGGAACGGGGGCCCACGGAGAAGACGCGGGCCGGCAGACAGCGAAACGAGGACCCATTCTCTCTCATCCCTTCGCGCAGTGTGACGGCCAATGAACAAAAATAAAACAACTCAAATTGGTGGCATACAATTCTAATGAAGCAACGCGGATTTAAATGCTGCTCGCAATTTTATCGAATTTTCTAATTTGTCTTCAAGAATGGTGTTTGAACTTTGGACCAATTTATGGTTCATTTTATTTAAATCTGTGTCAATTATCCAATGTTTATTCGATCAATTTGATCTTTATTACTTACGTTCAGTATTAGAGAATCTTCCAACAAGCTAACTAAGTTTTAATTTTTAATGCTGAATGTTTATCAGCTTTGACTCGAATTTTAAAGAAAGTTCGAGAAAGGCTTAATGGTAACAGTACTTACCCAAGCAACAGGCGGCTGATCTCCTTCATTTCTGCGGAATCAAAGCAGCTCCGTGCTTCTCATCACGACACGCGAGGACAAGCGTTCGTCAACGGGACAACCGGTCCCCTTTCAGCTTCGTGTGCAAGCGAATTCGCCTTCTGACGACGACGTCCTACGATGGATCACACGAACGAGTAATTAGTACGTCCCCCGTTTTCATAAATCATCGCGCCCGTCCGATAAACACGACGACGCTTTCTCCTCGCGAAAGAATGTCGTCGATCGACCGTGCGATTTTTCGGCTATGTCGCTCACGAAACAACCATCGGTTCATGTTATCATCAGCATAAGAGAATCATCTGATGTAAGAATGTTTTTTCTTCCCTTAAACTATCCCAACAATTACCCCCAGAAAACCCTGAGTCGTTGTTCAGTTAAGAGTCTACGGTCTCTTTTACAGTTTCGTTGACTGAATAAAATTTTATTTCGATTTAGAAGAAATTAGTAACATTCTGTGCTAAAGATTTGATACACTTTACATAAATAACACAAATGTTAGTCTGAAGACCAGGTTCGGCAAGGAATGAATCAATTCATTAATCAAGCGCAGTCAGAAACCAGGCTTGTCAACACGAGGTTCCTCTCGCCACTTATCCTCGAAACACACCGCAAAATTCACCCAACAAGTCACACGAACGCACTGACGTTTACAGATTCGAAACGTTGTCCTCTTCACGAAGGAGTGACGAATCAAGAAGGTTCAAATCCGGTCCATGAAAAATTGGTGTTAATACAAGACTTGTTCCTCAAGAAATCGAACAGACTTCCTTCTTGATCGTTCTTTCGAAGCCCGCACGAAAGTATCCAGAAAGCTCGTCGTCGACACAGTCTCGATCGTCTCGGAGACCGTCGATCGATTGAAACAACCCGGATCGAAATCGAATCTTGCTCGCGCCAGGGAACCGATCGTAAAGATCGCGTTCAACCGGGAACGGTGAAAACGAGCGAAGCCGGCCGCGGACACTTTGCGTTAATTAATGTTCGCTTTGTGCTCGTTCCGGCTGTGGTTGATTGGTGGCCGAGCGTCGCGAGATAAATCGCGCGCTGACTTTCCGTGCAACCGGTGGTTACAACCCGACAGCCCCGCGATTACTACAATTTACCGAAGTTCCTGTTCTCTTCTTTTACCATGGCCCTGTCTCGCCGGGGTAAGAGGGAACGGATAAACGGCGGTTTCCACAGGCTGGCCAGGCGAAACGCTACACTTCGGAACATTGAAACGCCGTGGATCGCGCGCGGTCTAACAGTTCCAGACTGTTCGCCGCGATATCATTATCTGGGCTCGGGCTACCTGCTCCCCGAATAGCTTCATTCGACTTTATTGTTGTACCTGCCTTCACCGTTCCCATGAAAATCCTCCGAAGAAAAAATCAGTCCAGGCAACGATTTTCCCAAAAACTTGTGAAAATGTTTAATCTTCCGTTTCTCAGCGACCTTGATTGACTGTCAACAATCTTCCTAGCAATTTAATTAGTAGCAAGAGTACACTCACAATTTCTTCACACGAAAATCACCTGCGTCCTTCCATTGATTCTTTTGCAATGTATTTGATGGAACTGTTCCCATAATCCTCAATGTAAATCCTCGAAATCTTCTGTAGTAAATGTCCTGCGCACTGGGAACTTCTTCACGCTGAAGTCACCTAACAGCTACATCAGCTACGTCCTTCTACTCTTCTGCACTGCTCTTGACGGCACTGACTCTACACGTTTTCTTTTCATCGGACTATCTTCGCGTTCACTGCAACACCTCGCTTATTCATTGTGAGCGGACGTTATCTGTCTAATTTGGCGTTTGTCGTGACACCTCACACGTATTTGAAAGGTGACCCGAACGCCAAGAGGCGAAGGGCGAACGCGTCGCTGATGCCAAACATAGAAATCAAGGGCGACGGTCACAGATCGAAGACGAAACGAGAGTTTCGGAGTCGGCCGGATGATAATTGGGCCCCGGTTCCCAGCCACTGTTTCTTTGATAACAGGTTCTCCGGTTCCACAGAGTGCACCGGAGTTGTGCGGCCGTATCGCGCATGCGTTCATCCTTTCCGTGTGTGCCGGGGACGTCTCTTCTTTGAGAGGTCGTAAAGATAATGCCCACATCGCCAGCCGGCGGCAAACAGACCAGAACGGAAAATTTATCCGGATTCTATTTGAATGGAGATCGTTCGCGACGATTAATTAATCCGCCGGCTGCATCGGACTCGGCCATCATGGGGGCTCTGAATTACCCATTACTGCCTCCTGCCTACCTCCCTCCCCTCATATACAGGGTGTTTCTGATTTGGCGGCGCTAAGGGGGTGACTCTCTAAACACACATCTGTCAGAAATGTATAAAAACATTCTCTTCTGAAAATTCAGTTTCTTGTATATTAATTTTTCTACGGCGTTCATTAATTTTGTGGTCATTGGAGTTTCTTAAAGCTAATTTGTAATTATCAAAGAAGGTAGTCATTGAGATAATTGTCAAAAATAGACGCAATTTGAAAGACAAATTGAACATAGACTACGGATCTCAATTAATTGTAAGGCACACAAATTAATTAGAAATGAAGGGAATGTAACAGTCTTCTCTCTAAAACAGTGTTTCTTGCGACTAAGAGAAGATGAAGATGTCAAACTCAGGTGAGACACCCTGTATACACCCGCACCCGGTCTCTCTCAACCCCGGAATCCCATTCCACCGGTGCCGCGGCAATGCCAACCCTCGAAAAGGGCTCCGCACGGTTTTAAATAATTAGTTCGGTTAGCGTGATCTTGTTTATTTGCGAGATCGTTTATCGTACGGTCCTCCGGTTCGCCAAGAAGCTGCCGAGTCCGCGTTTAACGCGGCGCGATTCAATTTTGCGAGGCAATTACCGCCGCCGGGCCGCGCTGCGCACTTTTATTTTTGCACCGACGGTGGGAGGAGAAGTTTTACCAGCGTTTCGCGCCGTTATTATTTCTTTTTCAGGCGCGACGCGTCGGTGCGGTGGCTCCTTTCGACCGAACAGACGCATTCTACATATAGGTATAGGAATAGGTTCGATAGGCGTAGTTGGTATTTTTGCGACGAAGTCAACGAGAGGCAGTCTCCAATTTCCGAGAACACCTGTCGAACAAACTATGTGTTTACATTACGCTCGACCCACAGATTAACTTTTCCTAAACGTATTTGAAAATTTAATTAGACGCGTAAATTAACAGGTACGCGGGCAACGCGAGCATTTTAATCTCGTATAAATCAAACGATCCGCCGGTCGGCGTGTAATTAGCGGTTCATTAACGATGTTAATTTATTGGCCTAGTTATTGCCAGGCGGCCCGCTGTACCAGTTAGATTGCTTCATAGTTCCTTGCCGGTCGGTTCAGACGGAACTGTTTTCGTTTTTTGTGCAGTGGGTACGCATTTATCACGTTCATTCACATTCGACGGTTTCTTATATAAGGAAAAAGTAGCAAGAGCGAAAATGTGGCAGACAAGGTTGACTAAAGAAAGCCAGGTGCGAGAAATTGGATTCTCGCGGCAATTTTCAATGAAGTCCGAATCAATTTGATTACAGAAAACATCGTGACCAATTAGTACAAATTATTAATTATGCTATCGAAGGCTTGAACAATCTGTATTGAGTGAAAATTATTTGTATAATCAATATTTAACATGATAGAAGTACCTTCTTCATTTTTTATATGCATGTGCAAATTAGTATCATCAGTTTCATATAATATTTTAAGCACTTTATTTTTGATCACGTAGTTTTGACGCTAGTGAAACAAGCGGAACACACGGCGAGTGTTGCATGCGATCAAAAATCGGGCCCGGTACAACCCTAACGAGGAAGCCATTACGCCGACTTCGAAGACAAGCGCTCGCGATTCACTCTCCTTAAGTTTCGACGGTTTCCTCGTTCCAAATATCCGAGCTTTTACGGTCCATAAAGGGGCGAAGGTTGCTTTTAGTGGCTATTACACGAATCTCCAGCTCGGCGCAACATTTATGGCTCATGCGCCGTGTGCGGCAGTCGTTAAAACACATTTCGTGGGCCACGGTATGGCAGGCTGGACGCGAGCACGGTTTCGCGTTCACGGCTAGAGCCTCCTCTTCTTTCCTCGAGCTATCGAGCTCGATCGGCGATCCCATCTGAAAGAAAATCAGAGTTTCTACTTCGGTTTTATGGAAGGATGCAGCCCGTGTAAAATCCTGTGGCAAATGTTCGACGCCGGCGTTACTCCTCGTCGCGGTCTCCAAATTTTCATGATTTGTCCGACAACATTCCTCTTCGGCTCGAATGAATTTATGGGGCGCGAGGATCCTCGAAATGTTGCCTTTGGAATTGCTAAGTGATACATCGAAATGTACTTAAACAGGTAGAAAAACAAAAGAGATATACACGATTTTAAGGGCGTATGCTTCTGGGACTCTCGAAGAGCCAAGCGTGCAGAAGGATCGGTTCTAAACTGTTTATTTTACAATTATTGAAATTATAAAGATAAATATTACTTATAAATATTTCTTACTTTATTTATGCAACAGATGTGGCTGTAGTAAACCTCAATTGAAGTAAGAAAAGATGTATCTACTCAAATTAGTCTGCACAGCCAAAAAGTTGATGCTACGCGCCTCATTCCTCTGAAGTACAATTCCAAGTACCATTTTTCTTCTTTTAATTATGAGATACTATCGTAGCTCTCACACCTGTACGAGAATGTTCAATTTGCTTTATTGCTTTACGGGTTAGCGTCGCGAGAACACATCAAGGCGTAACAAGCATGCGTCTTTCTCTCCCCAACCCCTTTTGCCTCTTCTTTTACCCCGCCGCTTCATAAAGGAATCATTACGGGCGGACAATTAATCCTCTGTATAATTAGCTGATAAATTTCGCGTTAATTGCTGGTCATTATATCTGGCCGAGATTAATCGTTCGAGATCGCTTGATATTTAAATTAAAAGCAATCTTCCGCCGTTGATGCGTGTCGCCTGATTCTGCGATATGCCTCTCTGGTTCTCACTTTTCACATCTGTTAGATTTTCGATACGGAATTTCAATTGGTCATTTTCTAAAAATGTTCAAATTCGTATTGTTAAAAAATTAATTATTGTCCAAATCAAAAAGGAAGCAGTATTTTAGTATTGGAAGGATCTTCAACTTCTTTCTTATAGTGGGGTTCAAATTTTTAAAAGCGTAAATTAATTTTGGGATTCGCGACTTCGCAATCGCAAACGAAGTAATCTCATCGAGATAAATCAAGTGGTCATGTCGTAACTAATACCGAATGATAATGAATCGTTACAATTCTTTGCTCACAATGGCTCATAAATCCACGAGCGATTGGTCGGTACACGCTCGGGTTGTGAATCACGTGTTCGTCTATTAGTAGGAACGTATCATTAGATTTTGTAAAACGTTTACACAACGTGACTCGTGTCGAACGAATATATCCTTTGGTGCAGATATAGATCTAATTATCCGTCGATTTCTATTGGAATCCGAACACAGCAGAGTTGTATACACTGTCGACAGCCCGGTTGCTACGTTGGTGGTATTCCATTAGAAAGGAAAATGGCGGCCGGTTCAGCACTTCCGCTATAATCGATTTACGCGTGGCCAGAAGAGATAATGTTATACATTAAAGGATATTAATAATCGTAGAGTATTCGAATTTAATGACGGACAGCGAAAGCATCGATCAAAGTGTCAATTAAGAGAGCTCAATGAAATGAGCGAAGAACAAGACAACTCGCATGAACGCACCACCCCATTTTAATTTCAAGAGATTTTCATTACTTAAATACTCGTAAAATTTAATATAAGATATACCGAACACGATTTATTCGTCGCCTTTAAGATTCGTTTCTTTCTCCACACGTTAATGTCTTTAGAGAGTCACTTTCTGGTCTACCGAAACCAATCCCTTAAAAATTCTAGAACCTGTTCGTTCAATTATAGTTTCTTCATTAACTTCTCCCTTTAACTTACGCAGCCGCTTATCTACGTTAGTAAACGAGAAAATTAGATAATTAGCAAGGCTTGCTTGAAAAGGAAATCAAGATAATTGTGGTGAAACTGAAGAGAGGATGAAATTTATGAAGTCAAGTTTTCCATGTCAGTGACTACTCTATTAAAAAATTCCACTCATGAAATTAGTGATAGTTAGTGAGCTTGAAACGAAAATCAAGATAATTATTGTATTGATAAAATAAAAACTAGCCTTCGCAAACGAGTCCAAAAAATGATGATGTTCCATTTAAGCAGCACGATCGCCGCTGTTCATTCCAGGATTCACGTTCGAAAACGGATTCGCGTGTCGATTACGATACACAGACTGGCGCAGCTGCATTTGTAACTGCTAATAGACCGTGAACTCCGTGGCGGCTCTCATTGTACCGTAAATCACTCGGCCATGAATGCAGATATAATGTCTCTTTATGCAATGCGATATCATATTTCATGTAATGGTGTCTATCATGTACTATAATTGCAGGCTTATTTTACAGTCGACACGCGGCGCGGATACGCGCGCAGCCGGCCTAACTCTCGAATAATTATTGCGCCTAACTCTCGATAAAGAGATCACCGATACCTTATCCGGTGAGCTATTGATACGTACCGCCTCGTAGCAGTAAATACTGAAATAATTAACGCGAGGCTGCCGATTTCGTTCTAGGAAACCAATCGACTTCACATCGGCCACACAGAGTTTCCTGTTTATGAACGTTTGGGTGTTCAGGACAGAAATTGTAACAGCGTATTCATAACAAACAGTTTATTTTTCTTTTATATATCAAGTGGTCCGGAGAACATGGAACAAGTTGTATTCACTTGTTACGGTTGCTATATTCATTATTATATTAAGTTAGAATTGGGTTCAGAACGTGTGTCTGTATTTTTGTCTGACGACTCTGCATCATTTGATAGATCTAGCATTAAATAGGTTTTTGTATTTATATTGGCAGCTCTCTTTGCTGAATCTAAGGCGTCTTTCCTGTATTTTGGTATTCTGGCTAGTGTTGTTTCTAGTATAGTGTTCTCAAATGTATCCTTGAGATAAAAGGCAGCACTGTGTGTTGTATTACAATCGTCGGATTATCACTTTCATTTAGAGACATGTGTTAACAGCATGTAAAAGCTTCTAAAGAATTACGAGCGATAATATAATATTATTTCTTATTACTAGACTATGGAGTCTGTGCAGTTGTGACAAAAATGAGTAGATGAAATATAAAACTGTAGAAGAGTTCAGCACATTCGGGGCTGATGGTGCATTGCTTCATTTAATGTCTTTTAACGAACATAATTAGTTAATGCTTGGTTTGTAGACAGAAATGACATGTTATAGGTGAAGTGAATTGTACAATGAAGAATTTCATCTTGTTGAGAATTTCTAAAGAAAAGCTTGCCAGTCCCGAACGTGTTAAAAATTAAAGGACATCAATGTGTTACATTCGACTATCTAAAATTATTTACCTAAAAAGGAATGTCTATTTGGCACCTGTTCTCGTACAGAAAAATGTGATTTAGTAGAACGCAGTCTACTTATCACGAGGCAAAGGTACGATACCAATTTTCTGGCCAGCCTTGTCCTCGTGCAGCGCCATTCCCATTTCCTGCAGCACGCTGTTCTCGACAACTCCGATCCTGGAGCAATTCCGAACGATCTCCTGATTCCCGGGATTACCCTCGCATAAATTCCGCAGCGCGAAGATCGTCCATTGCATGATAACTGCGCGTTAAAGGAAGTTTAATCGTGTCGCGGTAACAGGCGGCATTAATTGGTTAAAATATCATTGCCGGCGCGGATAGTAATCACGGTGCGTATGACAAATACGAGTCGGCGAGTGTACTCACGAGGATTTCTCGCGTCTATATTGCAACAGTCCAGAAGCAGAGGGACGACGTCCATTTCACGGAGCTGAAAACGTCCACTGTCATCAGAACTTATGCCCCGGTCCGGACGAGGACGTTTTAAATATTGCATGAATATTATGTCGCGTAAAAGTCCGCGATGCCGCGTAAACCGGTCGACGACGTACATAAACATTAACTTCCCTTATTTTTATTGATAATGCACCGTGAACACACATAAACATTCGCAAATTTTCTAATTTAGGTACTGTGGCATTTTTCGATTGGATTACGGATTTTATGCACTTAGAATTTTAACAAGCACTGAAATAATTCATTCAACAATCTTACTTATGATTTCGATCGAATACCTTCTACCAGAGGCAGTATAAAGTGAGTTCGTCGATGATGGCCCTATGTTCTAAATGAATAAACACTTCGGTATTACCATTGCCTTTCACTCGTTAAAGTTATGACAGATAATACACAGGTATATCTCGGGCCATGTTTACAAAAACCCGTCCGTCTCAACGGGGCCAATTTCGACAAAAGGGGGCGCGCGATCGAGAACGATCGATGGAAGAAGAGGAAGAAGAGGAAGAAGAAAAATCGTTTGGGACCGTACGATGGCGAGATCTATTCTCGAAAATTGTCGGCGATGGTTGTCATAAACGGGCCGGGTATATACGAATTTTATTATCGCGACTGCTTCCAGCGAAACAACTCGCGAACACGTCGGGATTCTGTTAACACTGTAACATAAGAGTGCCGTACGTAATTTTACGAGCAATCGCGGCGCGACCATAAGTGTTTTGCGATCGTGCATGAAGAACGGTGCGTACGTGTGTTTACAGAATGAAATTTAAGAACACGATCGCCTTCGACACCTGGAAAAGGAAAAATAAGAACACAAAGCCGAGGGAAAAGAAGAGGACAACGACGACTACGACGAAGAAGAGGAAGAAGCAGCATCCGAGACCTCGCATTCACGCTTCTGCGGCCGTGTGTGCAATGCCAATAAAATTATTCGAACGTAACAGAAAGCGGTCGTACTTCGATCTCGCTAATATATTAACGCGGTATCCGATCCCAGCCAAATTGCCGCGTCTTCGAGCCAGACAGGATACTTAATTTTCCTTTGTTCGCGCTTGAACAGCGTACAACAGTGCGCGATCGGCTCGTTCTTTTGTACCGTATCTACATCGTAGTAGAGATGAAATCAATAAGGGGCAATGGCGATCACTCATGACCCTGTACGCATAAGGCGCGATAAAAACCGAGCAACGAGACCCTTATTTCCAACTTAACGTTTCCCGTTCAATCCTCTTTCTTTTTTACATGTCAGGGAATGATCTATGGAGCGAAACGGTCTTACACGGGCCCGGTTGATGAATGAATAATTGTCTGAAAGACGAGACTACAAAAAGGGAACGAGACTCGTGAGCAACCTAAAGACTACCTTCCGAGCCGCTCGATCATTTCTTTCTTATCAGAATTTCCCTGATCTACGGAATTCCACGTGGTAGTTCCATCGATCCCCGTCTTCACACGTGAGCGCCACTTGATGGACCTTGCAATTTAGAATTTTGTGATGATATTCACTTTGCCGACAGAGGATATGCGACTGTTTTCTGAGCTGACGGTCGGGTTATATTGATTTTCGATATGCCCTCGTTATTTATTTCTAAACCAAAGCGATTCTATCATAAAGTGGGATCTTCCATCTTCAATTTAAGCCCTCAAACGTTCGAAAATTCCAACTGGAATCCATTCTAACATTTCTTAAAATTGCAAAGTGAATTATATGAACGTGGAAATTTAATCAGAAATAGAGCAAAACAGATTTGTACTTACAAGATCTTGGAAGTCCTTGTTCCTGTACGACATGTTCCCAATAATTCTGATTAAACCGGCTTTGAAACCAAAAGCAGGGTGGCTGTGTAAATCTCTCCCCTCTCTTGTTGTATTGCCTTCAGTTTGTTTCGTTGCCATTGTGCTCGAATCTTCCTTTGATTCGTCACTTTTGGAATTTTGCATCATTTGCTGTACATCACTCAGCTTCTGCAGTGGGGTGAAATAATTATTCGATGTTTTTCCAATCTCCTGTATAGATTTCAAAAGATCTGCGAAATATATACTGTTAGGTACTTGTTAAATACAGAAACAGACATTTAGGTACAAGCATAATTACATGTACAATTAATAAGTAAACATCTATTATCTTTTGTATATGAACTACAGGTTACGGTCCCAAGAATATCAAGAAGAATAATGATTTCTGTAGGTTCCATATTGTCTAAATACGAATCAGCAGTTTTTAATATTAAGTCACTCATTTTAGAAAACCTTTCGGATAAAAATAGTATTGCGTCTTCTGTGAATTGATGCTCTTCCTTAGAACTGTAGCTGGAGTCAGAAAGTTTATTGTATATCAATTCTAATAAATATAATCTGTCTTCTATATTTAGATCATTGTATGCATTTCTTAATACATCTGCTTGGCAGATTAGATCCATCAAAGCTTCATTTGCACTATCGAAACCTTCTTTCATTGGTTTAATAAGTTGCGAACATAATAGCATTTTCTCTTGGTTCGTGAAGCTCTCTCCTTGAAATTCTTTCAAGGCGTTGTGAATAAATATACATGATACTCTAACAAGTGGAATATGTTCTGATCGAGTTAGATTTCTGTTAAAATATAGAAGATATAAATTATAACAGCCAAAGATGATAAACATTTTAACGTAACAGTTTCTACACTTACATTATTATGTCTTTTAAAACAGGGTCCATTAAAAAGTTAGGAATATCATTTTGTTCTGGAAAGTTATTGTCTTTGTATGCAAAGGAGAATAGATTGCATAAAAATTGAATGCTTAATCTAAGTATTTCTATTTGTTCATCTGTTGTGCCATCATGAATTTTACATGATTTGATGAAATTTGTTGTCCATTCGATAACACCTTCGTAAGGAAAATGTGAATGGAACGGGTACGAATCTAAGGATTCTACTTGTTCTAAATTCTCATTTTTCGTGACTAGCATGGAATATAATTCATGAAAGGTCATTTCATGTTGATTATCAGTCGAATTATATTCCTTATGTGCATAGGTATTAAAACAAGTATTTCCCAAGCATTTTAAACATGCAATCTTTATATTGTTAGGAACACAAGAACCTGCAGTTGTAAGGATTTCTGCTGTTTTCGCTACGATTGAAAAAGCAATTAACTCCCTGAAAATTTAACGATGTGTTAAACTCAATGAACATTCTAAATTCGTGCGATATTTTATACATTTTAAGTCATACTCTGATTGAAGAGTTCCAAACAATTTAGGGTTAAGAAGGCTCAACAATTTGTCCCATTTTTGTTGAGTGAAAGCAGATTCAAATTCGGGTAAAAGATCAATATTTCTTGTGTTCATTATGACAATATCACTGACAAATTTATTTACAATGTGTGTCTAATGAACACTTTTACTCATTACAATTCTTCATGTTTGTTCAAATGCAGTTCGTAATATAAACCATAGACAAAACATTGAAACATACGTGAAAGATCACCTCACTTCAAGTTTAGTTCATACACTTTAAGTTCACATCGCAATGCACTTCTTTCTCAAGGCTTTATAAAAGCTAAAAAATAATGACACTTTTCATTTTTCCAATAAATTAAAAGAATCGTATAAAAGTAAAAGAAACATGTTGAAAACATTGTGTAAAAATACATAAAACGCGTGAAACTATGACACTAGCTTAATGTCTTTCATGTGAAGTTAGCAGATTTTGTTTGATAGATGGAACCCAATGGAACCACGTAGAAAATATACACGTCCCTAGATTTATCCCTGCCCGCCATTCAATTCAAGTCCCTCCGTGACTAGCGTTTGTCAAGTCGGCTTGAACCAATTTTCGAGGAACTTTAACTGAAGAAAAAGAACAACTTGAAGGTAAACGTCCTCACTTTCTACAAAGTGTTTTGAATAAAAGAATAGATTCAATTCTAGGTGTTTGCTTGCCAGTAAAGTAAATCCGAACGTTTTGCTATGTCATTCCAATCTAACCTTACACTTATTTCGATAAATACTGAATAATTCGAACATTTGTCAGTTAAAATTATCATGAAAATGTGGTTTAAATTATATTAAAGATCTGCTACTCGTACAACTCGTCATTCAAATAATAATAACTTTGTTTGTACATACAGTGATATATTATAACCTTAAAATTCTCGTCCAAATATAACCAGTATGATAAACACTGCAAATCAATTATAGTAGACTATTTTAATATAGAATCATTTCTAATGACAAATATATATTTATTTTCAGATGTTTCTAACACGTTCTGAGTACGATCATGGTGTTAACACTTTTTCACCAGAAGGGAGATTATTCCAAGTTGAATATGCTATTGAAGCGATCAAGCTCGGTTCCACTGCCATTGGGATAGCAACATCAGAGGGTGTAGTGTTAGCTGTGGAAAAGCGTATAACCTCTTCCTTAATGGAGCCTACGACAGTAGAGAAAATTGTAGAAATTGATAAGCATATTGGATGTGCTGCGTCTGGTTTAATAGCTGACTCTAGGACAATGATCGATCGTGCTAGAGCGGAATGTCAAAACCATTGGTTTGTTTACAACGAGAAAATGTCTGTGGAATCCACGGCACAAGCTGTGTCCAATTTAGCTATACGATTTGGAGATAGGGATGACGATGGTGGTGCTATGTCAAGGCCATTCGGAGTAGCAATGTTGTTTGCCGGTATTGATGAAAAAGGACCTCAGTTGTACCACATAGATCCCTCAGGTACTTTCATTGAGTTCGACGCGAAAGCCATTGGTTCCGGAAGCGAAGGTGCACAACAAAATCTGCAAGAAGTGTACCACAAGGTAAGTGGATCACTGTTTGTTCATATTTTATGCTCGATACAATTGGACACAAAATAATATTCGACTTTTTTGATATTTATATTTCAGTCTATGACGCTCAAAGAAGCAATCAAAGCTGCCTTAACAATATTGAAGCAGGTCATGGAAGAGAAGCTGAACGAAACCAACATAGAAGTAATGACAATGACACCCGAGAAACTATTTCATATGTTCAAAAAACCTGAACTACAGGAGGTGATTAAAGACATTGCTTAAACCCTATAGTGTCTAAAACACATGTTGAATTAATTGACATTGGTACATGAAATATTTGCAGCAGAAATATTGATGCTGTATAACTGCAAATTATACATACGTTTTTCACATAAAGAATATGTAATTTCTATGCAATGAATGGTTTTATATTTTTTATTATTTTTTTTCTTTGCTAAAACAGAATCGATGATAGTAAACGAATGGTTTTAATAATATTACAGAATCCCTTACATGATTCCCAAGTTTTCATGGTTATATGTACTCTCCAACGACTTTCTTTTTGATGTTACTATGTCGAATTTAATCATGTTTTTATCATTTATACAGTAGTACTTACATCTGTTCAATTACAGTAATAATGCACATCATTCTTTTGTTTTTCCAACTTTTAATTTAGTTAATCGATAACCTGCCATCGTCAAGAGAAGATTCATTAAGATCAGGATCCAATACCTCCGGTCCACTCCCCTCTGTATCCATTACTGGGTGAAGGATTCAGAAAAATCTTCATTTTCACAAGGTTTTTACTTCCTATCCTCTAACTGTATTTTTCTTTCCTTAACATGTAATATCGTTCATAACACACTCAATCACTTATTCGTGTACTATGCTACATGTATATTTATGTATTTATATTTATTGTTCATATTTTTTGAGTTTATTTTTGTTTAATCCATATGGCGCATATTTTTTATTTCGCATATATACTTGTTCATAGTACATTGATTTCGTAAAGTTGCGTGCAATCGTTCACGAAAGTGTTTTGATATGTCCAAAGTATAAATGAATACTAGTTTTAGGATATGTATGGCAACTTTATTTTATTATATTAAGTTGATCAGGAAGTTCTATCCTTATTTGTTTCCCCATTTGTAGCATATGCATTGGTCTATCTGCTTTAAAAATTAACATTTTTATGTCTTTTTGATTTTTTTTCAAATATTTCCGTGAACGAGCATACGTGATACATGTTTCCAATTACACAATTTTTAACCCCTTGGACTGCGGGTTAATTGATTAAAACTTGTTATTTGCAATTTCCTAGAGAAAGAAGAAAACTTGTATTTACTTAATGCCTATATTATTTAATGGCAGAACATCAACAGCAGTCTTTTCCTTTAAAAAAAATTTATAACGTATGCAGGTTTAGTAAATTTCGATGTTATAAGAGATAGGGTTAACTTAATAGCACTCTAGTAGGGAAAACACAATGGTTTTCTATAATATCGAAATATGATCTAAAAATATTCATCCGTTCCTGTACGTAAAAAGCAGCGCAAACTTTTCGGACGATTTACCATATAAAATCTGCAGATTGACAATAGGAGTCCTTCAGGCGGTGCCATTTTATCAGCGGAAGAGGTATTTTCCTGAAAGGCGACTCACACATAAGCTTCCGGACCGGGTCGCTGTTGGATTCGCATGCGAACGGAAACGAACGCGACGGATGGTTCGTTTTCGATTAAAAGCTTTCGGACTGTGAACGCCCGTATCCGAAATCAATAATTAATTTCGCCAGGGGGGACGGACGGACGGACGAGCGAACGGTTGCCAGCGGAAATGGTCGGGCACCGCTCGGTTACTGCGATGTTCTGATAAAACGTCCCTTTTTATCCCGTTCTCTCAGCCGCCAGATTATTGGATATTATTCCATTTCAAGCGTTCAATCCCGCTACGATTCGCTCGCTCGAATTCCCACGGGGGATACTCTCTGCCGTCCACTGATTGTCGAAGCCACTTATATGCCGCGTGTGACCGCCTGTATTCGAATTCGATTTCAAACCTTTACTATTTTCCCCGTTTTTTATCTTTCAACCATTTTGAACCTCAGCCGCGATTCGTTTTGTCCGAACAGTCACAAAATTCAACGTACCGCAGACGATTATTCGGCACTTTCTGAAAATCTACGATACACAGAGAAAATATATATTTTCGTAGAATTTTTAGCGACTGTAGAGATTTTAATCGCGGATCAATAAATCAGTCCAAGTAGAGAGTGTGATTTAATCTTTATTTTAAGATAAAATGTCTGAATCCTGGAGTCTCAACATAGCTTGGAATGCAAACAGTTAATAATTTTAACACAGAATTGAGTTGAGGAACACAGAATTCGATTGGCAAGCGATCGAGTGCAACGGGAGTCATGGGAAAAGGAGAGCGAGGAGAGAGGTCAACGTCCAACAATGAAGAGGAAGTCCCGATAGTGATACGGGCTCAAGGAAGGAGCCGGGCTAAGGGAAATGGAGTAGAAGGAGAACGAGGAGGAGGACTCCGTAATTAACTGCGACGAGAGCGCCGGGGATAGTCCCGTTTGAGTCCCTGAGAATCCCCCGGGACCTGACCCGTCGTATCAGACGCCAAACACTCACTCCCACACCGTTGTGAGTCTCGGCGTCGGCCAACCTCGAAGCCGCCACGTTCAAGTTTCGCTACGATAATTGCCTTCGCTTCACAGTCGCGCCCCGACACCCGCAGCATTGGATAAAAGGCTCCTCCTCCTCCACCCTACGGTTCCGAGCGAACCTGCGAGAACGGGGGATGAACCGGGAGGATGAACGGGGGCGGGAGGGGGATGGTGTGCCGCGGGGGAAACTCGATAATGGGTTTCAGCCTCTGAATTTACGCGATTCAGATCTCCCCGTCACGGAAACTCCTGGATACCTCTCGCCTTTCATTGGCGCACCGCTTTTCCCCGAACATTGTTCTGCCCTCCACTACAACGACACAGAACGTTCCATTTGTTCCAGTAATTGAACGGCTGAAAAACGCATGGCCACCACGAGCCATCCGAAATCGTCTCTTCCACAGGTTTTGCAAACTCACCCCTTCGTAGATTGCATTCATCTTTTTCAGCAAACTGAATTCACCCTTTCATAAACTATATTTATCCTTTTGCAGAGGATATTCACCTTTTTGGAAATTAAATTCCCCCTTTCACGGACCAAATTCATCCTTTAACCTTTATTATTGGACCCCCAACTTTTTTAAATTCTCAGATATATTTTTGTCACAGACAATTTTCAAGAGACTTGTCGTCTTCTAAGGATCTTCTCGATGCCTCAAAAAGTTTGTAATTCAATGAACGAATGACTAGATGTCCCATGAAAGATTCATTCGTCGAATGGTGTAGTGCATACATGTAAAGAGAAACACATCCGCCACTGTTTTCAAGAACAAGTCGCATTACTCGTAGCGGAGTGAGAGCGAATTTGTGGACGAATCCTTCTAGTGTCTGCTAGAACGTTGTTCTTCCGGCACATGATAAACGACAGCAATTTTATTAACGTATAAGAAGCGGAACAGGGTTTTATATCCGCTCAATCTCATTTGTCACTTAGAGCGGATGTGTCGAATAAATATTTATTTATCTCTCGTTCCGCTGGAAGCGACGGTGTTCATAGCTAACTTTCACTGCGATTCAAGCGAGAAACTATGTTATTCTCTTCCATCGATATCAATAGAGTCCTCGGTCACTGTTATTGCATACACGACTAGAACACGTTACGCAAAAAGCAGCTCTTAAATCTATAACACAATATGTATTATTGAATTCGAACTGAATGAATTCTGCAGTCTAACAGCAATTAATCAAGTAAATCTTTCGCAGCTTGAAAAAGCGCAAAAAGGCAGAACATCTTCCATGGCTATTTTCGATAAATGCAGGAGTAGAAAGGAGTTGAAAGGAATACACGTAACGCGTCTTGGAGGCAGAACGGTTCAATATTCGCACGAACCGCTTAATGTACGAAGCAGCTCATGATTTTGAAAAGTTTCTACTCTCCGTTGACCGCAACAGAAATTATGTCAAGCCGATTGCAACAAGACATTAAAAATTAGATCATCGTGGTTCCGCGAGCTCCATGTAACGCTAATAGCGTTTAAGCACGTCGAACGTCGTTTCTGAAATAACTTTCATCAGTGGTCCCGATGAAAGTGTTTTAAATGTTCGTCGGCGACTGACGTAACGGCCACGGTGATCGAATCGGTTGCCAGATAAAAATAAGGTTCGAGTAAAAGTGAACATCGTAACATCGGGAGCGTAAGCTCCGGACGACAATCACGCAGTAACGAAAAAGGAAAAAAAAGGACGAAGGAAACTTTCCTCTTATTACTGAAGCAACGATAGAAAACCGGAAGTACGTGGGATCCCGATACAGGAAGGAGCCGATGCCTACTACGTATACACAGCTATAATTCACGCATGGCGGAATCGTCGCGATTTTTTTCACTTTCACGAAAGTCTCCGCTCGCTTAATAAGACGAGCCGAGCCGAGCCGAGTCGAGCGCACACACGCTTTCGCGTTTCGTCGTGGTTATGTTCCACGGTAACTTGCAGTTCCCGCATCGCATAACTTTTTACATAACCGGGGAGTCAACAATTGTTGACGTCGGCGATGACGGTCCGCTAATCGTGATCGAATCGAAGTTCTCTCATAATCTAGTGAAAATGGCACGCTTATTAAAATACTGCTTCTGAAAATAGTACAATTTTTATGGGAATGATGCTGAGGACGTTGGTAAAAGGAACGAGCAATACAAGAAAGATTAGAAATATTTTACAGGCTGTAGAGACTCTTAGAAATCTATTTTAATCCCTCGGGGATGAGAATTTTTTAAAATGCTTAGAATACTTTCCTCAAAGAGATTATAATATAGGGTGGTTTAAGGATAAAAACTCGAGCAGTATTTTTTCCAGATTGTCCTACAACGTTCCCGCAAAAATTGCTGTGAATACCTTGAAGGTGTAAAAGTCTTTACCCAGCAACCATACATCTTCCCCCTTTGATAATGAAATAAAACGTGCATAAAAATAATTTGATGGTTTCACAGGGCTGGCAGAGGGTGTTACCCGAGTAAACGGAGGTTTGATCTCCCAGCGTAATTTTCCATGAACATAAAACCGCGATCGCCTCGGAACGGTATACTCAATGGTAATAGCAGAGTGTAAACTCCGCTTAATCGAATCCCGAGTGAATCAAACGAAATGTTCGTGTTGCACGTGCAGAAGCCTCTCGGGAGAAAGTAATGCTTTCTTGAGCACGTATCCGAGCGCGTTTAATTGCGACCGTGCGGTGATTAAGATTAGTTTCGAGAGCTTAGGAAGCTGAGTCCGGAAACGGACGTTGGAACTCGTCGGATATCGAAACCTTCCGGTTCGATTCGCCGATCCGGTTTCCGGCGATTTCTCGAGACGCATTGGCTACACCACAAATCGTTGGACCGCGACCGTGAATGCGGAAACGCTCGCACGTTCGCAAAAGAACCGCTCGCGGATCCTCTTCGACGCGCTCGTTTTTTCGCGCGAGTGAAAGAGACTCGTGTTCACGTAACTTGCGCGCGTGTGTTCCTTTTTTGCTTTTCTTCGGTGCTTTTTTTTCCAGCGGTCGACAGTGGTCGCCGGCGGCACGGCAATTTTGCAAAAGTGAAACTCGCGACGGGACACACGGTTTCCGGCTCGAGAAAGCGTCCGTCCGCTCGTTATCGCGTTCGTACGATGTTTTTTGGCGAGGCCGCTTTTCCCGCCGGAAATATCCAGGCAGATTAAACGACCGAGCCAGAACGCAGCCAACGACATCGCAATAAATCGCTGTTTCGCGCGGAAACGCTTTCGCAAAGATATTAACGCACTGGGAGACCGCGTTTTCTTTCTCGCCGCGTGAGAAGTTCGAAACGATTATGAATTGCTGCGATACCGCGCAATCGTTAATAAATACCTGTGATGTAAATGTTGACTGTGCCATTTTCACTGCTCTCGAGATGATTACGACGAGTTCCAGCTAGAAAGTTTAAACGTTGAAGTTGGGAACGGTGTTTTTCAGGGGGAACGCTTGAACGAACGACGTTTCATGATACAGAGATATTTATTACAAATCTTTGATACAAAAAGGAGATTCTACTTCGCTCGGGTCTCTTAACTTAAATTAGGTACAAGTGTTTTCCGCCGCCACATGATCGCGATCGCGCGACGACGCTCATCTTCACGCGTCGGCTATCTTGCGCGCGAACGTCGCTCCAACAAGGCCGACATCGGTGTATTCTTTGGAACAGCAGTACATAGAAAACTAGCGTAAACGTTTACAATAAAGCGCGGCTATCATACAAGAAGCACAACCTCTAGACACATTTTTGAACGTACACCGAGAAGGATCAAAGAGAACTGCCAGAATATCGTACGGTGGACTATTGAAGAACCAATTTTTCTGAAAGACGTTTCCAACGATCCCCCGTTTCGGCGACCGATCCTCCAAAACCCACTGGCAGAAGTTGTAGCGGTGCATCGGGAACGCATCCTGCCGACTGTACGCATAGTTAGGCTGTCGCCAAGAACCTCAGATGAGGCGTGGCTCATTGAAAGACGGTTCCGAGACGACGACCCGAGTCGAGAGATCGCGGGTCGTAGTTCGGCGTGTCCACGCGGCGGAACAAAGGGAATTATTTCGATCTATACTTTTGTCAATGATCGTTCCTCGCGTACGGTACGCCAGAAACAGGATAAAATCATCAGAGATCCAAGAAGCGCGCGCAGCTCAACAACGTCCGATCACCTTTTCCCCTTCAACCTAAAGAATCAACGATGGTGGGAATAGTAATCGCCACCACCGCCGCCGTCGAGACCCGACAGACCTTCGTGCCCGCCTCCGTATCCACCGTCGCCTCCGTATCCACCGTCGCCTCCGTATCCACCACCGCCTCCGTATCCACCGCCGCCTCCGTATCCGCCACCACCTCCGTAGCTACCATGATCGTCATGAATAGCTACCGGCACGGGTACTTTGACGGGTACTGGCACCTCCTTCTCGACAGGGTAGGGAACCTCTTTTTCGACGATGTAGGGCTTGTCTACGGGCACCTTGACTGGGTAGGGGACGGGTTTGGGTACCGGGACGGGTACGGCCTTGTGGACGTGGTAGGGCTGGGGTACGGGTACCTTGACCGGCACCGGGTACGGCTTCTCGACTGGAATCGGGTACGGCTTATCTACCGGCACCTTGACCTCGTAAGGTACTGGTTTGTCTACCGGTACTGGATATGGTTTTTCAACGGTGACCGGGTACGGTTTCGGCACGTTGACCGTGTACGGCTTGTCGACCGGTACCTTGACCTCGTAGGGCACCGGCTTCTCCACCGGGTACGGCTGCGGCACCGGAACTTTGACCTTCACCGGGAACGGCACGTGCTTCTCGACGGTGTACGGCTGCGGAACGGGTACCTTCACCGGGACGGGTACATGCTTCTCGACGGTGTACGGCTGCGGCACCAGCACCTTTACTTCGTATGGTTTGTCCACTGGCACCTTGACTTCATAGGGAATCTTCTTCTCAACGGTGTACGGCTGAGGCACGTGCACCGGCACCTTCACGAACACCTTCACCGGGTACGGGACGTGCTTCTCCACGGTGTACGGCTGGGGAACGTTCACCTTCACCTCGTACGGGACGTGCTTCTCCACCAGGTACGGCACGTGTTTCGTTACTTCGTAAGGGACTGGCACCTTCTTCACCACCGTCACCGTCTTCACGTGCTCATGGTGACCGTAGCTGTCACCACCACCACCCCCACCGCCACCCCCGCCAAGGTCGCCGTAGCTACCGTGCAGACCCCGTTTCTCTGTTTTCTTCTGCGACTGCTCCGCCGATGATGTATCCTTTTCTGTGGACTTGGAATCCTCTGCACAGCTGGATAGTGTGGCCAATGCCACCAGGACGATGGCAAACTGGAGAGAAAGTGGACAGATGTTAGCGGAGACGGTTGTAGCTGCTGTCATCGGTAAGTGATCGTTAACGCTTTGACTGCGGAGCGGTCGGAAACGAAATGTGCCGATCGAGAGGTACAGCAACAACCGTTATGATACAGGATATAATATATGTGGACTGCGGATCTTTATGCAATATAAGTATTGTCGAAGTCGATTGAGAAACGGATTTAAAGCAAATGGTTCCTAAGAGAAACAAAGTACCATAAAAACTGTGAAAATTACGAAAAGAAATTATGGAAACCATGAACTAAGAACTACAGAAAATAATTCCCTAAGAACGTATCTTATTCTGAAGTACCGTAAATGCTAAAATTATCGATTGCCATTATTTCAACTAAGAATATTTGTACACAGACAATAACAAGCACTATATAGAGAAATTTTTACAGTCTTCAAATTTTTAAAAAATCCTTACAAGAAACAAAACATTCTAGACAACCGTGAAAATGGCACAAGGCAGGAATTAAGAACTACAGAGAAAAATAAGGATACTAAACATCAATTTAAAAAATAATTTCCAGAGAAGAAATATTCTGAATCATCATATATCCCACGAAAAAAGATCTGTCGGAGGACTACATATAACGTTCCCTCACTCTCCAAACAGTGGTCCAATCATCCTAAATCCGCATTCTCAGAATCAGCACACAAAGTCACTCGAGTGCGATCGCCTAATTGAATCGCGTTTCAAATCCCGACCACAAAATTGCTAGAGGCGTTTCGCCGGCCGATCTCATAGCGAAACCAATTTCACCGGAAGTTGGTCTCCCGATCACCGATCCCGGATCGATCGATCTCTCCGCCCGAAACCGAACTCGAGAATATCCAAATATTGTTGCTCGCTTACCTTAATATTCATCGTTGAGTTCGCGTATGTTTTGTGGTGGCGTATAACCACTAACTGAACCGCTTCGTTTTCTAGAGTGAGCCTTATATACTCCGCGGCATAATGGCTCCGTACTTTCGCTGCACCTCATCGTCCGTAATACACTTGTGCGTCTCGTTTTGCATTCGCAAAAACGTGCTCGCGCGAACACCACCGCCGGATCGAACGTATGGTACGTTCACAGGCGACCGGTACCGTACGTATAAGCCGGAAAATCGTTCTCTCCGCGTTCTAATCTAACGAGTTCGATCGCGATCCCATGGAAATTCTTCCGTCGAATGCATTACAGATAAAGGCAGGCTCGTATCCTTCAAACGTGGAACGGATACGTTTGGCACCAACCAAAAGAATATTCTAATGAGTAGACTGCGGATGAGTGCAAAATTTTCTGCATTTATCGTAAGTACAAGAAATATGTGTAGTAACAAATTTCTTGTTCTTCATCCTAATTCTTATAAAATAAGCCATGAAATTTAGAAGTTGCATAATGATCCGCGGTACTGAGTATTAATATTTTTCTCTTTCTCATTGTGTAAACTTTAGGTCAATTCTGGATCATAAGCTGGCGAGAATATTGTTTCACGTTCGCAAGAATATTGTTTCACGTTCGGCGGATAATAGAGCTCGGGAAATTGAGATCTCAAACCGCCGGATAAAAGTGAAAACGGAATCACTACTTCACGCGCTCCGATGCGCTCAAGATGTTGCAGACCGCTTCCCCTTGAACGCGAGGATGATTGCTAAAGATGACCATACACATCCAACGTTGAAAGCACGTGATATTCTATTAGGTTGATGCACAAGCCCTGTTGCTTGCGTTTGAAGAGCAATTGATGATCGCTGTTCGTTGTTCATCCATTTTATATAATTTTAAAGTTCCACGCAAGTAGACTTAACTTTCCAGTCTCTTAAAATTGTTCATTTGGTGGGAATTTTAAAAATGTTGTGCTAAACAATATGCAGCATCGAAGAGAAAACTAATATAGTCTAACTAAGTACTTATGGTAATCCACGGACTTTTCCATTAACAGCAACGGAATGTTCTTTTCCTTAAATAGAGTGTTGATGAAGGAAGGAGATTGTTTGATTAATGACACGAGGAAGGAATTGCAATTCTGATCAGAGCAGATGAGAGAAATCGATGATGCATATAACGCGTCCCAGAACCTATTAGAATAAGCTTGAAAGGCGAGCTAGTCGCACTAAGCCATAATTTTATTTTTATCTAACGCCTCTCTGTGATATTTATAACCTCACACTTGATGCTAACTTCGTTCCTTATGTAGTAAAACCGTACTCGGACTTACTTTCGTTCCACTTTGTTGTTACGGTGGAGTTCACTCGATGCAGCACGTTAACATTGCTTCATTTACATATGGTGGAAAAATCTAATTACAAATACAGCGTTTCGCAAGTTTATTCTTGAATGCGCGTATTTGATTTCAGGTAAATCGAGATCTAAACGGATCTTTAAAACAACATTTGCTGGAAAGATTTAATTGCATGATTTATACCCACATTGTTGTCGATCTCGACGTTTAATCTATCTCGATTTCACTCATTTGTGTACGATGCGAATACATTCAATTAATTCACGTAGAGAAATTGTGTCTCCGAGTCAAAATAGACCCATGTCCCACCATGCGAGGGTTAACGCAGATAGTGCCCTTCTGGTTGGATTAATCGCGCCCCATGAAAATCCCCAAAGTCATCAGTTCGCAACGATTATTTTTGACCCACTTCTCCCCCAAATTCCTGAAAAGTTGCACGTCTAATGCGTTTTTGATTACGGCAACCTGTACGTCGCACGCGTGTTCTCGTTATTATATCGCGGACACCAGCGTGAAGTAAATTGACGGAAGTTGACGTTCACGCAACCATGATTCGCGTACTTACGTGACGACGAACCCACGATTTTCATCGTGAGTCCTTAGTCGACGCGAAAATCTGGAACGTGCGTCACTGTACAATAATATTATAGTAACATTCGCACTGTTCAGAGAGTAATCGGAACATCCGTCTGCACGAATGCGCTACAATTCTAAGCCGAAAGCACGCTTGTTGAGTCAACAAATTAAATTAATAATTACGCAACACACAATACAGTGCTCGCGGTATTCTATAAAGTGTGAAACTCGAGACGCCAAGCAGCCGGTTCTAAAAATATTAGCTCACAGTCACAGGAGAAAACCTGTCACGCGATATAATTTCATTTTTCGTCACACTCCAGCATTTCAGATCACTATCCAGCGTGTCCTGAAAAATTCCTTGAATAAATATTTATGCGCCGTTCCGAGAATAATGTGCTTTCGTCGCTCATTGCATTTTATTTTTAAAATATGCTCGCTGAGACCTTCATTCAAGTAGAGATATTTAGTATAACGAGAAGGAAAATTTCTGATCTTCACCGACAATTGTCCACAGCGAATCGCACACTCAGAAGCGCAGCTTGAACAGACACTAACTTGTTCAACTATCCTGCATTCTGGATCACTTGTATTGCCAGAAATCGTGACAAATGACCGGTCGAGTCGCGTTTTCGCTAGCATGCGTGTGCGCGCTCGTTAATCCGTATAACCATCGAGGAAGCTTATCTCTCGATAGCGTTAATTCGAAGCCCGGTCGCGGTTTCGCGCAAACCGTATCGATACCCGCGAAGGACGGCCATTAGGCGCGTGTAATTGCCGCAGAAATCCAAGTAAAGCTCGGCGGTGTAGCTCGCATGCGGAATACCTAATGCCGTATGTTAATACGGTCGCATGCGGCAACGCCATTTTGATCCTCGGGTCAGATAGCACGACGATTTTTTAACGATTAATCGCTGCACTGGCATCCCGCTGGCTCGTATCACTGCCGACGCTTGTTACTCGGCCTATGCCACCTTATTCGAGCAATTTCCAATAAATATGGTGGACCTATCCTCCATTATTATCCAGAATTTGGTAACAGAAATATATCTTCAACATTAGACTTAATGGGACATAGTCTTTCAATGTTTTTGCCTTGTTGCACTCTTTTCGAAGTTCTTCGTCACGAGTGAAATTTTTTAAAAATATGTATTAGTATCGCGGAATAGAATAAAGTATACAATGTTAGCAACGTGAGGTATAAATTAGGAAGGGAAAAGTTATTTATTGTGTTACCAATTTATTACATTTCCTTGGATTCTGCCGCGCACCTTAATTCCCGTTGAAATTACACTTTTTGCCAGCGTATCTTCTGAATTCCAAGCATGATTCCTGCTAAGATTGTTATCAACGATTCATAGTTCGAGGATCATAGATACGCACTCGTAGTTTGCGTGTTCATTATGCAGCACAATGTAACTACATAGAAAGTTTTCCTTCTTCTCTTGTCAGCTGTGAACGATCTCTTTTATCCAATTTCGCCGAGGATTCCGAAGCAGACGCTTCTTTTTAACTTGTAAATATGGTACTGTGTTGTTTATTCAATATGCAATCATGGCATTCCATCGTAAACGAACTTTTATAACAGAGTTATTAAAGTCAATTATGTAAAACTACAGTTTAGGTTAGTATGCATTTATAATCAGTGTGTGTGTGAATGAAAATTCGTCCGCCATGCTAGAAAATGTATTTTTTGAAATACATTGCTGAAATTATTGTTCTGATCAACAATTGTACGTGATATATAGACACCGTATAATGTTGTACCAACAAAGCAGAGGGTGCAGAACTTTGCGTGACGAATCACGATCCCCCATTTCGTCATAAATTACCTTGTTTAATTACCATACTGTATAGCTTCATTGTTGATAATGAATATCGCATTACTCATTTCGGTTTATTTTAGTTTAATAAGTCATCGGCAATAAATTCCGCGCGGATAAAGTATTATTAGCATAGCGTAGTCGACATAAAACAAAATGAAATAGTTTCGACTATCTTTAATATAACAATTCAACATTGCATTTCCTGAAAAAAGAGAATTAAATTGATATCGTTTTTATTGAAGCTTTTCATTGTAGTTTCTAGTAGCATAAATACATTCGCATAATTCTGTTGTCACTCTTCTCAAACATAGTCGACACGTGCTTAGTCGACAAACATGGAAACGCTATGACGCAATAAATATTCTTGTGGGTCGTGCTCTCCCGGCTGCAATTATCTTATCGTGACATTCACCTTTCCCGGTGTATGTCTCCTACGACTGTGAGATCATGGTCGAGGTTATGGCGATTTAGGAAATGCGAATCGTACGCCTATTACGCGCGACGGAACACGTAGGTACTTGCCTGACCTTGATTTCCACGCGATCGGTGAAGCCTAATTAATCAGTTTGTGATTACTAGGCAGCGGATATTATGCATTTATAACAAAAATGAGTAGGCGTAATTCGACACAGTGGAAACATTAGAAGAATTTAAAAACACTGTTATATTATTTTCGACCTATTAAACATATTAATTCTTGGCTCTGTAAAAAATTGTATCAACTTGTAAAGTAAATTAATGTGACAGTTTATCGATAAGAGATTAATATGTTTCCTAATGAGAGAGAATGTGATCATTTTCAAGGTACGAAGTAATTATACGTTTCGAGAAATAGTACTCATAAATGCTGTGCACCCTTTTTATTGTGCATACAGTGATACATGCAGGAACTGTTTCAATTCCGCCATTATGCAACGAAACACCGCAAAAGAAGTGATTAACGACTCTATTTTCTGGAAACGTGGAATTTTTTAATTCCTCGGAAACGTGAACGTAACGTGTGCTCCAGTAAAAGTATATATTCAATTTGTCTAGCGCACCCGTTTAATTATTCCTGACTTATCAAACTTGCTATCATTTCCAACTGAATGCAATTGCTTCCACAATCTCTACTAATTGAACCGCACCTTCAAAATTTCTACCGATTGAACTACAACAAATCAAATAAAATTGCCAGGGCAAGAAATAAATAAAGTAAACTTGTTAGGACGAGAAACAAAATGAATCTCATAAACTACCGTCAAAAACAGCGAATCCACATTAATATGCGCGATAAAGTAATTAGTACGGCACTTCGGAACCGATAGAAAAATCACGAACAAACTTTCTCGGGATAGACGAGCGAGCAAATATTAATTGCCGGCTTCCTCGACAGAATTCGAAGGTTCGCGCGGCTCGTGTAAGAAAGTGTAGCTAATAGTGGTGCGGCGGCAAAGGTTTCGTTTACACTGGCAGCAACGGCGACCCAATTAACGTAACCGGAAACGCTCGTCTCTCCGGCAGCGTTCACCACGTAACAGTGTTCGCGGGCGGCGAGCGAGAATTGCCTAGCGAAAATTCCGCCGGAATTTCCACGGCTCTTAGGTGTTGTCTGCCGGCCGCAGCGAACTGTAGCGGTATTAATTCCAGTTCACGACGAAAGTGAAAGGATCGCCGTGTGCCGGTGACTTTCCCCGAAATTTTACGGCGAGTCTGCTTCTCCCATCGCGCTAACGTGCCGGCAACACGAACTACACGCGAATCGGGAAAGGAAGCAACCTGCGACTCCACTTTTTCGAGGAGAATCGCCATACTCCGCCAATTCCGCGTTATTAACCTTTTGCAAGATGCACGCGCGGATCCAATGGAATTTTTCATTATTTTTTGGCTGCTTCCTTAACACTTTACAGAATTAGAATTTAGGAAATATTCTGGAATTATTTTTTTTATTGAACATAATGCTGTTGTTTATGCACTTTACAACGTTTAATAATACAGATTTTAGTGTTGCGAAGGGTGCGTTGATAATAGAAGCTATTGTAATACGTCAGTTGCGCAAAAATGTAACATGCATTTTGTTGCAGCAGATTGCGCCACTTTTTTTATAAAACGCTTGCTCGGAAATTGTACACTTCCTAGATTGCGCAAAAAAGTTAACTGCAGCGTGCGATTCCATCTAACAAAAATAATAAACCGAATAATTCTAGTGTCTCTTAATTTCTAAGTAAGCATTCCAAGTATTTCCGATGATTTCTGTGTAACTCTTTCTTTCTGGATAAAATGCAATAAAACTCCATAATTTCTCTCCGTACATTAACATATACCGACAGTATTAACTGCGTTTCAATGTCGGTTGCTATTTCCATAAATTCCGGGACGTTGAGCGAAAGCCGAGGGACGTTTCGGTCGCGAAAATGAGTGAGTCGTTCGGAAGATGCACCTGCCAGTGGAGTAGTCGCCCTCGCCTCGGATCAGAACTAATGCATTACTGATGGCCGATTCTGTCGGAGCCTTCGGGCTTTGAAAAAACAAGCGGGAATCGGCCGGGATTATGTAACTTTAATTGCGTTCTAACTACCGTGCAATGCTCCGGAGAGAAATATAACCCGCAGTTTCGGCGCGGCGGCTCATTAAGACGTTTGCCGAGCTGATGCCCGGAACGTGGCGTTCGCGCAGGACGATTACCGAAGATGCATGGCCTGCGAACTCTTCCCTGCCCGAAAAATCTTCATCGTTCACCTCCTGTCACGACCTACCGGGTGTTTCGAACGGATCCTCCACTGCCAACGAAATAAAACGGCGACCGAAGGAGCTCTGAAACGTTTTAACATTCATAGAACCAATAAGCCTTGTTAATAACTAGATTATGGATCTTTATGCAAAATAATATTTCTATACGTCAATTACAAGAAGATCCAATTAATGGAATCAGAGAAAAGTGTATACTTCCTCTTGAATGAATTTTCCGGTTCGTATTCTCACTTCTCCCGGTTGATTATATTAGTGAAAGTTCCAGTGCAGTCGAATCTCGACTGCATGCTTTAATTTCCATGTGTTATTAAACAGTCTGAAACAATTCCCTGTTAACTCTCGATCATTTCTAAAATAAAGGAGTATCGAACATTTTCTTACGAATATCGTTCATTTTATTCTTTTTTGAATTATGAATCTAGATTTGGTCATATTGATTTGTAAATTGGAACCACATATTGGGTAATCATAGTTACGAGAGTTAAAGAGCAAACGCTTTACATAAATCTTTCTTCAGAAAATGTTACATCATTCGTTACGAGCACCTTATCAACGAGATACGTTCGACGAGAGCGCAGATAGTTCGACGTAAAATTGATGCGCACCTCGTGACTCAAAGTGAGCTTCACTTTCATCTGTTCTTTAAGTGGGGAGAAAAAATCTCTGTGACGACTGCGCATACACTATGCACACGCGTTAAAGTGAAATCTCCGTGACTCTCATATCGCATCCACTTATTCATTGTTATTACAGCACATTGTAAATCTCTAGAAATTTCTTTAAAGCCAGAATAAAACATTAAACCATCGAATAATGCCAGTTAGCACATTTACGTTTCCATTTTACGGGTTTCGTACATTTTCAAGACTCACCTACGACTCGGAAGATTGTTTTAATGTAGCCTTTTTGAATTAATTATAGACTGCTGGTGGAGACCATAAACAACACGAAACGTATACGTAGAATCATTAAATCCGTGTTCCACATACGAAACTGTTCCACGAGCCCCGAGCGATCCGCGAGTATCGATCCCGTTACGATCGAGCCGAGATCCCGCCTGTGCAAGAAGAGATCGTTGAAGTCTCCGGCTCGGTCGCATTTCGACGCTCGCAAGATCGGCGGCCCGTTATTTGTTGGGGACACAATTATCGGATCCGCCGGCACATGTAATTTGACCGGTATTATGCGTACGTCGACAACGTGTCGCGATTATGTTCGAGGCTGCGTTATACCTGGCTGGCTCCTGGGTGCATCCGGAGGCGTTCGGACCTATCTGCACGCGGTTGTATGTCAAACGATTCTGCATCGGCGATCGCCACGTCCGATCCGATAGCCAATTACGAAGAACATGACGTCCAATGATGTCGCATGTACCTACATTGTGAACGCCTACCGCATTTCGACCGCTAGCTAACGATAGCAATTGCAGCGGGTCGCAATTTCAATGTGGTTTCCGACACAGTTGCAATAAAGAGAAATCATTCCTTAGTTCACAGAATAATCTGCTCTTCCTTCATCCTTCAATCGTCTCTCATAGTAATCGGATAGCACGTGTACATTGTCAAATATAAAGGAACATTATTTTTGCTTTATTTTAGCTGGATGGTATTCTTTAGCAAAAAGTATGTGTCACTTAAATACTGTAATAATTCTCTGAACGATTATTCATTAAAAATATTACTGCAAACTAACTGTTGCTGAAAATTACAATCTTCTCGACAAGATTGCAAGGTTGAAAAGTTAATTCCTAGATGACTAGACAAAGTCTGGTTTGAAACGCGGGTCACGTAACAACTAAGCCCATTGAACCCGCAATTAGGCGAACACGCGCGCCTAATAACAGATTCTCATCCGGTTCATTGAAATTAGCAGCGACTGGACGAATTTTGGCGACTTAACAGCGCCTAGGTCGAAGAGGATTCTCGAATCAAGTGGACGATCCTGATCGAAAATTGCCAGAGCTCCCTGATGAGGAGTTGCTTTGGTAGGGGGGTCTGTTTCGATAGAGCACCGTCGACCCTATAATTTGCGACTTTAATACGCGAACGAATTGTACCTAGGTTCCAATACGGGCGACTTTTGGGTTCATGTGAATTAAAAAGGTAACCGATAACCCGTGGCAGTATTATTTGCTAAATTAGAGGATAATTAAACGAAACTGGCTCCGTCGCCAGCATTATCTTGCACGGTAAGGTAATCACACGGTTTTTGTCTCTACGCTGATTGCGACTAATTAGAAACGAGGTGAAATTCACTCTCAGCTTTTGTTATGTCTGTTTATGGTTGCCTTAATTACGCTTTGCGATGCGTAATGTGATGATTCATCAAAGAATTTGAACAGCATTCCTCGTTACACCTAACAATTTTCCATTCTGGGAAAAGGATTCCATGGAATGTATCACATCGGTGATTTCATTTAATTGTCAACATTGATAGCTTTCTTGTTAGTGCTCGGTGATAATGTGACCTTCGTGAGACTCTTCAAGGTCATCTCAAGATCAAATCATTATCATCACGATGCGTGCTGAAACATTTCTCTCTTTTTTTTTTAAATACTTATTAAAACAATTGCATCTATGTATATGCATTTTCTTGTATGTGTTATTTTTGATTGTTTACTTTTTAGGCAGGTCTGATTAAATTGAAAGTGAAGTATTATGCTGAAAATCGTGACAGTTTATCAAGTTGTTGTCATCCGGTCGTTAGCTACTTCGCAGCGTCCCGTTCCGACGCAAACTGGAGGAATCATGCCAGCTGATTCGCATTATTTACCGTGATTTAACGTTAACGAACTCGTCTCGGATGGCTTCACATCGGCCGTTTTCTGCTCCCCGGCCCGTTGCAGCCTGTTAAAATCCTCGGGGAGTAATTTTGTAATTAACCCGTAAGCCCCTGGCGCTCGCAACGGTAGCAACCAACGCCATCAAGTAATCCAGCTGGGTTAGCGTCGTTAGGGGAACTCGCGAAGATGAGGTACGTCTTCAATCTTAATTCGCGGCCCTGCAGCTCCAAATATTTGATATTACAGAAATCCTCGTCCTCTTCGCGTCTTAACCACGTCGCGAACATCTGAAATCCTGCAAATATTTTAGCAACAGAGACATTTCACTATGCTTCATTCTAACTGGAATTATGTGTAAGCAAAAATAGGTGAACTATACAGTTTGCCAATGTTTTAACATATCCACTTGCTTAATTTATATAATCTATATAAACGCAATTTATGGCGCTCATCCCATTCGAAACGTTGAGATTCCGCTGCGAAAAATCTGGTAGACTCGCATAATTTCGCACGCGGTAAAAAACTGAAGTGTCCAACGCAGAAAGAGCTGTTGCGAGAATTGAACTCAAGGAGAGTGAGCTGTTCCCTTCGGAACAAGACAAACAGCCGAGGGGACGGCGGTGGTTTTCGGAGCGCTGCTGTGTCGCTGGTTGCGAAGCAATTTCTTAATTAGACCGCGGTGGCCGTAGTTTATACGTGTGAAATTAAAGGGTTCAGGCCCCGTCGAGATTGAACTCCCGGCGAGCGTCGAGGCCGGTCTTAAATCAAGCCGGCTGGCTAATTGCCGTCGATATTTCATACGTCAGCGTCAAGCACCGTCCCATCGGCCGAAGAGAGTCCCACAGCACGCGCCGCTCGCGCTCGCGCCGGCAAAAACCACGCAGAAAAGTCTCCCAGCGAAAAAAGAAGGCTACCTCCTAGGATTGGAGAAAAACGAACGACGAACCTCACTCCTTTCGGGCCTGCGTCGCCCTTTTTTACGACGACGCACCCGAAACTTTATCCGAGAGTCTCCTCCCTCCTGGCACAGTCACTGGACGAGTCAATAAAAAGCAACACCTTGTGCACGGGGACGCGTAAGTGCAATCAATTATCGCATCGACACCTTGCTTGATGCAGAGCTGTTCGTTAATTGATCCAATTTCGCGAATTTGTGATGTGAATCTACGTGTCTCTTTGATTCTAGAAAGTGAGAATGAAGTTGAGAGGAATCGTGTTCAGTGTAATTCTGACGTTTTGTATGGAGTCATCGTTGCGTTCAATTTGTTCATAGATTTGCAATGGACCTGCGTGTTACCTTGGCCAAAATGTGATTCTATTTTTCATATCAATAAGATAATGGCCAAATCCGTAAAATTGCATTTTACTCGGAGGGCTATCGCGTGACACATCGAACACAATCGAAAATGGCATGAACGCAGTTGGCCGAACCGGTACAGAGAAATCTGAGAAACCATGAAAAGAGGTGTTACACTTCAATTTATCGGTGTATGATGAGGCCCCGTCTCGGTGACCGCTCGCAAGAACACCATTTACGTCGATGCACCGATTAAATTCTCAGACGAGTTCTTGCCCGAATTCCCAAAATAATGCCAGCCTCTGAAAATCAAGGGGTACACAGTATGCCTTCGTTTACGTCAGGCTCGCTTTAAACAATTCCTCCCTAATTGTGGCATAACCGGGATTCCTGATCGACACGCCAGTTCGGCTCCTCCCGATTACTTTCGTGACGAAATTAGTAAAATATATGTGGCGATATTTACCGCGATCTCATTCATTATGCACTATTTACAAACATGAATTCCAAACACCTTGTTTTGTACGAGTGTCTAGTGTTTTATGCAAGTTTCCCTTCTTTGAGGTAATTTCAAAATCACACTAAGGGTAATATTTTCATTTCGGCAACTAGGAGATTCCTAAAATGAAAATGATCATACACTTAAACTAAAATATACACACTTGTTATAAATTAGTTTATGAAGTTTTCAATTACGAACGCAAATTATACTAAATAGGAAATCAATGAAGAGAATGTTTATTAATTTCTGTCCAAAACTAGGAAGTGATCATAAATCGATTACGATTTTATGATTTATGAAAACACGAGGAGTGAAGCAAATTCGAAAGCCCCCTCATAAATTGCAGTGCAAAATTCTGCAGCTTATCCTTGCAGATTTCATTTTCGAAGTCTCGGTTGATTTATTTTAGAACGTTCCAGCACATAATGATATTAATTTGATGTTCCTTGCAACCATGCCGACATTTACTGCGTTCACGGCTCCCGGTGAAATAATTTTCATTGTAATTAAGAACAACGCCGATCAATATCGACGGGAAGATATCGGGCGAGAGCAATGTACAAACTACAGGGTATTCTGATCCAGGAGAGGTGTTAATATTCATACATTGATTAATTTTGTGCACCCATAAATTTGCATCGACAACTCGTGTATCACCCAGAAATCATTTTCAGCTCGAAAACTTCATTTCTGCATATTAAAGAGCACAAGGTAACTGGGAAAATATTCCGAACAAGGACTCCTTTAATGTTTAATAAATGACGCATTAAAACAATTTTGTTAAAAATATCCTTGTTACAAAATTGATCGTTCGGTCCACAAACGTCGGAAATATGTTATTCTAAAGCTTACTGTTCAGTGTCTGCGATGGAAATATGAAAATAAGAATAATTTCTCCTCATAACTAACGGAGATGCAGGTGTATCGAATTGCGAGAGATATGTTATCTAAATGAATAGAATATTGAATCGCCCTCTGGTGAGCAAACACGCGAGCAAAATGGCGTGTGATTGTTTATGCGGCCATTCGTCAGCGTCCGCACCCATTAGGCTCGACGCGTCTAATCGAGAAGATGGCCGTCGATGATGCCCGCAATTACGCCGGCCCATTAATTACTCGAATCTTTACTTTCTGCCTAATCCTGCCGAGGCGCATGAACCTAGCGCGCCTGAATTATGGGCCTATAATCGAAGATCCTATCTGCTCGAAAAGAAGGAAGGAGCTCAATACTATGAAGGTTCGAAAACAGGTGGCTAAACTGTCTCAGGTTAACGCCGAGGACCCACGAGAACGACAGTAGTGGGGGCATCGTTATTTTAATTTTACGAGAATTATGGTATCGCGAACGCTGTGACATCGTCGGGCAAGGTGGTTTAATTAACCGTCTACTTTGTTAGAGAAGAATGATCGTTATAACGCAGCAAGAGCAGCCAGGCTTCCATCGGTGCCGAAAGAGAGACTTCCTCGGGTGGATCCCGATTAGCATAATATAAAGTCGATGTCGATAATCGATGACACGGGAGTCGGGCCCCCGGAGAATCGTATTGTAATAAACCCCGGGGTTTTAAACAATTTTTAGGCGGATGCTAATGAACCCTCGTTTACCCGTCCGTTAATTGTTATGGCCGGCTCTTGATAGGATCTACAAACGCGGCGTAATTGAATCACGCTTTCTTATTAATACACCGATCCACGTGCCCTTGGCTTTCGAGTATTTTACAAGCTGCCAGGATTATCCCCTCCACCGGGATTCCTTTTTCGCGATTTTTCAAACGAACGGTTTTATTGCGGCCTAAAGAGCCTAAGAGGCTGTAGACATGTCCTTATACACGCACATAAGAAAAAAGGAAATATGTCACGGAAAATGAAAAATATATTTTTTCAAGTCGACATTTTATTCATTGAGTACCCGTGTATTTGTTTCGCTGCTCACCTTCGTTGTTTAATAATGTTTTATGGATGACTTTTCGGTGAGGATTTCGCCGCGGCGCGGCGCCGTGATTCGTGCGGCCCCGGTAGCCGTCCGGACAGGTTGGCATCCGTTGTTCACGCGAGGATCGCGCCCGATCGACGGGATCGATCGTCGAAATTACGAATTCAGGAATCGCGCGCGCGTCGTGCCGTTGAACGTTTAATCTGGCAAATTGCGCGGGGCCAGCGGGCGTCTGGGATCCGGGGAATCAATCGGGTGGCTGCCTTGTAATCGAGTCGCGCATTAATGCATTCTGTAACCCAGTTACAACGCGGCCCCGTCGCCGATCTCGGCCAGAGATACGTAACGGCCGATGGATCGATAGACTAGGACGCCTCGGCTGCTCTGACGTGTCGCGTGGCCGCCACACGACACAAACGTGCACGGAGATAACACGCCCTGGAAGATTGAACGAGGACAAACGGGAACAAGAAGAACAAGGAGACGCAGAAGGTGAGGGCTGCGCGGCGATCGTTGATCGTGATCGCGATCGAGCGATCCGCAATGTCCCTCGAGATACGAGCTGCCCCGACATCGCTATAATGCTACCGTCTTTTTCACTCGAAATTGAAATCGACAATCGATGGAGTCTCTCCAATCCTGCATTGCCAGCAGTGCTTCCTATTCCCAGCTATTGACACAGAAGATTTTTATTTTGCATGAAGATTATGCAAAAATTAAAAAGAATGTGAGGAATATGCTGGCGAAAGTTTTATCAGAAAATGAATATTAACCCCTTGCCCTACGATTTATTTTACGGTTTCAATGATTAGAACTTTCTTCGTAGTTCGTGATTTCCTAAAAAAGGAGAAAATTGATATCTATTGTATGCTTACATGTTCTTCAATAATTATACATTAAGAAAACCAAAATAGAATTCGGTTTGGAGATTAATAACATACATATTTATTAGACTGTGTTCAAAATCTTCAACACGAGTCTGACACACAGGTGGCTATCCTTTTCCACGTTCAAAGCCAACAACAAAAGATCAAAGGATAGGTGACACCGCGGTCCCGAAATGTTCAAATACATATGTATATCAGGAGATTACTGTACCATATTTCAATTATACCACTTCGTCTCTCTGAAACACGGCTCCGCATGCAAACTTGGCGGCTATTAGAAACCCATCAGAGGACAAGACGGCAAAATGGAGGGAAGAGATCGATTCGATCCACGCGACCGTAATTTAAGAATACCGATATTCCCGTGTACCGGCGACACTATTACCGCTGCGGGAACTCGTGCCGTACGTAAATCACGTTGGCCGGGGGATCGATAATAAATCAATTCGTGGGACGATTTCGCATTAATCAGCCAGGGGGAAACGTGTCCCGGCGCGGTTAGGGGATGCACGACGACCATACGTGCCCGGTCCCCGCGATACTTCGCTCGCGAATTCCGCGCACGCGTCCGCCGCCGCACGCCTCGTATCAATTATTTCGCCGGGTTTTAAAAAGCGGCGAAACAATAATTTCTGCGCTCGTAGATCGATAACGGTGATCCGAGGGATAGCGCCGTTGGCTGGTAACCGGTAGGACTCGGCCGCCACTGCGGCCCCGCGATCATCATTCTTGTATCGTGACACGTACACGATAATGCCCGTCCGTAAATCGCAATCAAACGATACTTAGTCTCCTCGGAGATATAATACCGGGCAGGCCACTCGGCTGATCATAGGCTAACATACATTTAGGCAGATGCGACAGAAATTGAACGTCTCCGGCGCACCGCTCGGACCCGTTGGGCCTTTCTACCTGTGTACCCCCTGCCCCTCGTCCCTAGATCCATTTATCTTTCCTTTTCCCTTGATCGCCGTACTACCTTCCCAACGATGCGTGCTAGTCGAGCAAAATTCCCGAAATTCCAGTTGCAAAACTCAATATGGTATGTATGTACTTCTTTCTATGTAGAGCAAGGCTGAGGTCAACGTAGATCTTCTTATTGGACCTAATACTTTAGCTACCGGAGGCCTATCAAACCTTGGCAGTTCAATTAATTTTTTACAGCGATAAAGCACTCACAGAGTACGTAAACGCGAGATCGATGTTTATCGATGAATAATAAAAATTTTGTTCGTAATATCGTAATGAAGACGTTTGCTATGCAAAACATGCAGTGACAATCTGATTACGATCCAGAAGGGTGTCCCTAAAATACCGGTATTTGGCGCTTGGCTTTTAATGCAGGCTTTACGCAGCAGCTGGAGTATCGCGGTTTTTAATCATACAGTATCATGTATCGTATATTATCGCCCGGAGAACAACTATTACTCGGCTAATATTCTGGCCATCGGATCAGTTAATGTTGAAATACAACCTCGAGTACAAGAGACATCTTCATACAGGATGTGTCGCCATCTTTTCTCTGTCAAGTACCCCGCCGCCTAAATGTTTTAATTTAATGAACTGTTTAACGTCGCATAAAATACTCGGGCCGTTAATTAGCGGCGAAGACGGCGCTCTGATGACGAGAATGAGATAACTTGTGTAGGTTTTCGAGTGTTATAATTCATTATACGCTCGCTTTTATTGTTTTATTGGGAACGTGTCTGTCACTGCAAATTTTATTTTTTGCACTGCAACCCCAATTGCTCGATAAGATTTACTCATTTGATTTACGAGATATTCATTTTTTTGGATAAAGGTCTTTTAAAAAGGGATAGGATAAAAGGCGTCTTGAAATTACTGATTCTGGAAGTTCTTTTAATTGATTCATCTAGTGATAACTACCAGTACGTTGTAGAAAAAATAAATTTTTATAACAAATTACAGAATGACGTAGAAATTCAATTGCAGTTCTATTTAATCTTTGGAAAAGTTTATTACAAAATGATTGAGATAGTAGAAGATGAAGAATTGATCTAGCAATTAATAATTAATGCCAAAATTCGGTGGTCGAGTTTAGTTACAAATATTTTAGTCACCTTTCCGTTCCACGTCGAAAATCCGGCAAGACGACAGGAAATTCTTCAGAAATCATAAGCTGCTTAATTACAATATTATTAGCATCTTCGATGTAATTTGCTCGACGCCCGAAATGCTAATGCAAGACGTTAGAAAAACGAAATTCACGCTCAGAGGCAGCCGTAAGTACCCGCTATCATGGAAATTGGAGTGCAATTTCAAGACACCGAAATGCGGGAGCGGGCCACGATGACTGCACTCATGCCTGTGATTACCAATGAGGCTACCTTTTCTTCCAGTTTACTAACTTGCACCGAAACCGACGTGTCTCGCATTTTGTTGCAACGCCCGCCACGTACACGCGAGGATCGACTGCATCGGAATGCGTTCAAGAAATTTTTCGAGCCTTCAAATTAGACAGCCATCGTCACTTTATTATTTATTGCTTTAAAAACAGAACAAAAATCACGGATGATCGTATGAGATCCAGGTGTACAGGACATCTTCCGCAATTGTATTCTTTTCTTTCTGTTCTTCAGAGTCCTTCTGTTCAAAATTTTAATAATAAATGATTAAAACTTCTTCGCCATTCAGCATTTCCTAAAAGAATTTATATTTATTGTGATCATGTGACAATAACAAAGCTGAATTTGATATCGGGGTGTAAAAGAAATAAATAACATTTAGATCCTGCTCGAAATCTTCATCACGAGTTCCACTCGACGATATAGAGCAGGGGGTTAATTCTAGCGAATCGTTCGAATGGGCGAAAAGTTTGTTGATCCCCCCTCGAGCTACGGTCCTTGAAGAAAGCGAACGGGCCGAATCGTGACGAAGCCCCGACAGCCCCGGTATTGCAACACCCGACCTAATCGTTCGATCTTTATTTACCGGGAACCGGCGTTACCACCAGCGTAATTTTCTCCTCGGAGGCTGGGGGAATCTCGTTCCCATCGCTACGCGCTTCAAATACGGACTATTCGGGGGCTACCGGGACACACTCGGCCAAGGTGGCTAATAAGCGTTCGTGATTTCGCGTGCTTAGATTTTTTAAGGGCAGGTGAGCGAACGAGTCGGCAACTGTCCCCTCGGAGGCAGAGATCGGGGCCCTGCCTCCTCTATTCTTCTCTCCCTGTTCACCTTTCTTCTCCTCTCTTTCTCTCTGTCTTTCGATCACGCGCTGAAAAAGCCGATCGCAGTGTCCCGGAGCCGGCATCGCATTCGACTCGATTTTTGGGCAGCGAAGCTGAGGGCAAGTAGGCGGCGCCACGAAATTTCGCATTGACTTTCTATGAGCCCCGGTATACCCGATGGCATTCATAAATCGTCGGGACAAAGGGGTAGGGGTTGACCGAACCCCGGTGCATCGCCGATGCATCGCGATGCAACGAACACGTGCCTTCTTTTCCTGCGCGACCCGATCTTGATAGCGAGATAGAGCTAGAATTAGGGTGTCTCCTCTGGTACCTGATTAGAGTGCACTGTTATACAGGGTGGACCACTTAAAGATACCCGACTAAATATCTTCTTCAATTATGACGACTAGGTCGCAGAATTTTTAAGATCGTAAGAAATAGAAGTTCCTCCAATGTCTTCACAGTTTCGTATTTGACCCCAATTTTTATCATAAATGCATAAACTTTGCATTAAATATTTTTCAGAAAATTTTGAAGGAGATATTTGGGTGACTAGTTTTAAATGGACCACCCTGTATATGTATACCTCTTTATAACCGCAGCGCCCAGTTATTAGACCGTCCTATAATTTCGTAGAGATTTTTCGACCGATACTTGCACTTGTTGGATAGACAGATCTACTGATAACACTGTGATTCACTCTAAGTCGTGTTCCGTCGAAAATGATCCTTATATATCCTCAATAATAATTTGCATATCAAACATATTTAGAAATTATACCGTATCGGTAGGATTAGTGGCCGAGCCTGGCCAATATAATATCTACTCTTGTGACTGTTACGTGGTAATATGCATCGTTGACTGTTCGAAATGTTCCTGAATCCTTTTTTTAATCGCAACTAGAATTTATTGACAATCCATGTTGGATATCAAAGGTTGAATGATGATCCGATTGTTTTATATTTACATGAAAAATGGCGAAGATCGCAAAATCCTAACCCGTCCCTCGTCCCCGAGAATCAGGATGCCGAGTTGCGCAAAAACCGAGGAAGAGAAACGAAGAAATCGTGGCGCAGGGGGACACGGCCACATTTCTTCGGAGAGCCGGTCACGATCGGTCCTGGGAACCGTGAAGTATTAGCGCGTCAAACCGATTTATATCGTGCTAGAAAATTGGAAGCAACGACAAACAGCGGCGTCTTCCAGTTTCCATATAAACGAACCGCCGCGCCGGTACGCTTCTTGTCGACCGTTAATTGAAACGACGTCCGAGGTGTAGTTGAAGTGTACTACGCAGCATTCCGCGTCTCCCTTGTTCCCGGAGCACAAATCGTTGCAGCGTTTCATCCTGTCGAGACGTGTCGATCGATTCCGGACAACTTCTTGCGAGGACAGGCCGCGAGTGTAACGCGGATTTGTCCGCGAAATATCATCGAGACGTCCGACGCGACGTTCCCTTCAACTATGCCGGCCTCGCCGGTTTCCCTTTGACGTCTTGCTTTTTCGTTGCCAACGATATACTGAGTGTCCTGCTGTGAACGAACGTTGCTGGCTTTCACGGCCAGGCATTGGTTTTTACTCTTGAGCCGTTAGATGTGAGCTATGTCCTTTTTGGGAACACTAAAAAATGCTGGAATATATGTTCAAGACCGTGGAACACCCTAATAACATCAATAGGAACGTCAGCTATCATCTGAATCTCCCACCTAGTTTTTTAAGTGCTCAATTTACGAATTTAAGGTTTCTTTATTGGCAACCAGTAAAACAATTGAAGACCTTGTCCAGGCTTTGAAAATTGTTTAATTCTTCATGATTCCTATAAGGAGGATTCTCTCGAATGGCCACATATCGTTATAAAAAGAATAGAATTTTATTTCAGATCTTAATAAGATACTTGAAGATCTGTGTGTGATACCTATTTAATCAATTCCATAAAAAGTTAGACACTCGAGGTTCGTATAAATGTTCCAAATGATCGCGATTTGGTTAATCGTTCGGTTTAGACAGAAGGACACAACACAAGTACCGGAAACATCCAGCTGACGTAATTTTCTGTCGGCAAAAGCGTCCTTCGTGTCCGCGGCACCGTGCGTTTCTCCGCGAAACAGTTTCAGTTTTTCCGTAATCGACGTGCATGCCTCCGCCGCTCGAGTAAAAGCAGGGTACCGGCTGTGATTACGTGTGACGTGCCTAGACTATGGTTAACTCTGAAAATCGCCCATCAACTTTGTCTGCTTTGTGGCTTCTTTTAAACGCCGGGCCGGCCTGCTTATTAAAAGCGACGAGCACGGGTCAGCGGATGGCGCGGGCGTTCTGGCACGTCGAGCGTTGCGACACACGTTTTCGGTGAAATCCTACGCAAACTCACCTTTTGCTCATTTTTCGGTTACACTCGTCTAGACTATAGTCTGCACGACCTACCAAAAATTATTTACAATTTGTAAAAGGCGCGCGATATTTTTTTTTACATCCTCTTCATTATCATGACCAATCACTACCACTACTAGATTGTGTCGCATCTGGTTTACAAAACACGAATAGTAAAAGAAGAACAATTTGACAATGCATTGTCGAAAAAGATTTTGGTATAAAATCCTTTTTTATTCACACGATTGGAACCAGTTTGAATGTACCTTCTGAATATACATAGATTGATTCAGGATTCGCCCCTTTGCTTGATGCGTTTAAGAGGTTTGGTGTAGCGAAGGAAGATCGAATGTGTTCCCGAATTGCTTGAAGGGGTCCCATTTGTATATGAAGAGAGAGCGATTGTTCGTCGGTGAATTTCCATCGCTCACAGGCAAACGAACGGTCAGGTAGCGCAATTGCTTTTGTTTAGAGCGTGCAATTTCGAAGCTCGCGCCTCTTTCTCGTCATTTATAAGGCTGCATGGCCAGTACACCTCGGGGCCGGGACAATTTGCTGCGGATCCACCTAAATGGTTCGCGCACGAAGTGTCATTACACTTCCGAAAAATGCTGCTCGGCACGGTCGCGAATGGTGGTCCTAATGATACGGTCACACACATGCACACAGACACAAGGACACGCGCCTCATCCTACATTGATCGTTCCGATCATTCTCGCTCATCTGATATTTACACTCAGGAAATTGTAACAGCTCACATCTCACTATAATGACAATTGTTAGTTCTCTCGTACAACTTTGTAGTTATAATTTTTCCATGGATCTGCGTGTTAATCAATCCGAAAATTATAATGAGAAATACTAGAAAATACTACAAAATGTTTCATTTCATTTTGATGGTGTCGTAAGATGTATTTCTACAAAATCTGACTAATTCCAAAATTTTTTAAACAATTATTTCTGAAGAATGCATGAGGATTGATCGATCTTTTCATTGGTTTGAATTTCATAGTACACAGAACTTTCTCGGTTGTAAAAATCGTAAAAATTGTGAAAGTTCGTAAAAATCGTCTGACAAGGCGGATTAATTTCTCCGGGTTTTAGTTTCAGTAAACGATACCTTAAAAATGAAAATTTGCATAAATGGCCGCAGTTTATTACCAAATGACTGGATACTTTGATCGACGTAATCTCAATTAATTGGAAACGGAGTACGCAGGATCAGTCGCACCAAACACGGTTAAACTTGTGATTGATATACCGTCTGACACATTGAGTACCACAGCCAGGTTATAATTAACAACTCTTTCCTTAGTTTCACTATCTCAACCCTTTCACTAAGGCGCGCTTCGATTGAGGGGCACTCTCACCACGGGAACGCGTTCAGTCGCTTCCGCGCGATGATTTGCGATTTCGTTGATAGCAGTCGATGTTTGTAGAGAGTGTCGATCGCAGGTGCGACGATGACTGGCTGCAGTCATTAAGTAATGGGAAATGACCTATATCCGAACGATTATAAGATTCCTTTAATTGTTCTAGTAATGTGTGAGCGAATTTTAATCTATTCGACATTGAACAATGTTACAGTGCAAGTTGCACGTTAACATTGGCAATACAATTGATGGCAACGTCACTTCAATCTTTCAAGTTTAACAGTGAATCGTATACATTACAGTGCAATATTCTTTTTTATTAAAAAATCTCGCGTGAGACTTTTGGAACGTGTTTACATTAACACTTCTTAAAATGCTCTTAATATTTTCTTAATAAGCACAGCGAAAATACGGGTGAGATTATTTTTCCACACGATTGATGCCTTGATCTTAGAGGTTGCAACTTCGCAGAAACATAATAATAAGGTTGTTGAATTGTGTACTTCCACCCTGTTATTATGGGCTTGATGAAAATTTCCGAGAAACACAACAATGAGTGTCTTCAATTGGTTCACTAATTCGTCAATAATAATCGCATTAGCGTACACGTCACAGTACATGTTCACAATTCACAAAACGGCAACATATTAGAGCCGGCATCGATCGCCGAGAGAGCAGCTCCGGCCGCTTTAAATCGGGCCGGCTCGGGCCAATTAGGGAAATCATTGCGTGTCCAGCAGGTCGTCGTCTGTCGCCGAGACGGGTCCCCCAGCTGCTTGGCGGCGTATTGGCTCGCGATTAACATGCTGAAGAAATCCACGCGCGTCGGACAGCCGGGTAATCAGCAGCGCGGTGTATACGCGCCTCGTGTCCGCGCGTTGGCAACTTGAAAATCACAAGGTTCGGTGGCGAGAAAGGGTGCACTTTCGCTCCGGGTGATGTACAGACGAGGGCTCCACCTGTGCGGAGCCTTGGCTCGGCTCGACACACTTCTCTTCGACTTTTCGTAATGAGCACGCACAGCTGTGAACTGTGAAGTGTATTACGAAGGTCAGTCAAATATCGACCGGACTTTGTAAGGTACATACGTGTCCTCTGAGAGGTTCAGTCGATAGTTGCGCTCAAGACTACTTTCAATTTGTGTGTCCATTTGAAAGTAATTCTCGGAAAATTCTTCCAGCTACGTGGCCATTTGAATTTCATGTGTGTAGCTCTCAGATAAATTTCGATAGTTCGCAAGAATATTCGTGAACAGTTGTTGCAGTGTATTTAATAAGAAAAAATAAATATTCCAAAAAGAGAAAATGGTGGACTAAACCATGGAGTGTTTGCGGTCGGATCTAACTAATGAGTAGACTGCGGATCTTTATGCATTTATAACAAAATTGAGTAGATGAAATTCAAAATTGTTGAGAAACTTTAAAAATTGGAGATGTCAATATATGATTTCTCCTCTATTAAAATCATTAAGGGGAGAAATAGCGTTCAATTTAGTTTCTATTTCTTACAATCGATGCAGATCATTTTTATTTTGCATAAAGATCCGCAGTCTACTAATGAGTATATTGTACAAACAATACTACTCCTGGAGTCTAATTTCCATATATTTAGCAATATATAAAAATAATAATTTGTTAATTAATTTTTTGCGAATATATAATATAACATTTTACAAATATTTTGAAATTGAGGATTCTCTGATTTCTGTGTCAGACATCTGCGTGCTCTCTTCTAGCACTCTCAATACCGTGTAATCTGACGAATTTGACTCTCGAGAGTAACTCGCGATGGCTTTACTCTCAGATGGACACGTACCTTTAGGTTTTCTAGGTGAACCAGAAAATTAGGGAACGTACGGTTAATATTTGACCGACGCTCGCACTTCTGCCTAATCGCTTCCAATTTTCACACTGTCGTAATTTCGGCCGCGTGTCGGCTCTCGTGACGCTCCCCGATCGATGATCGCGGGATCGAGGCCCGCTCGCGAAACCGAAAATAATCGAGGCCCTCTCCTCCCGCGATCCTTTGTCCCGCGACGCGCCGACCTGAAAAGGATCATACGCGTCGATCATGCTTCCCCATTATCGCCGATCATTCCAGCTTTTGTGTGTAATTTTGATGTGCGTGATCACAGCGCGAATGTTCGCACGCAGGCTCGAGTCGCGAGAAATCCTCGGAAACAAAAGGATTTCGAGAAACCCGGGATCACGAGAAAGGGTGGCTCCCTCTTTCTGTCTTGCTGCGCAAATAGCTGTGGCTCGAGACCCTTCGGGATAACATGTGAACCCTCCAGGATTTTCTTTGCTTCTGTTTATAATACTATGTTGTGCCGTTCGTGGCAGCTTCAGACACGTGCTTGCAAACACGATTTCGCGTGCCGGGGCTAAGATTCCTTTACGGATCACTCTAATGAGTCGTAATTGCGACTGCAAATGGTATGCGAGTGGGCAGATGCTTCGATGCGTTGGGATTTTCTGAGAATGATGAAGATGTCAGGGCGAGGGTGACTCTAGGATTTTAGGGAAGTCATCGTACATGCTGGGTTAATTATAGTTATGATGGTCCTTGGTAGTGTGACAAGGCTGGAAGACGATGATCGATTGATTTGTAAGAGGTCTTTTATAATAGCTTAATACGTTTGTTACCAGACATCATAAATACGTGACACGACTGTAATGACTAGACTGCGGATCTTTATGCAAAATAAAAATATTGTGCATCGATTGTGGGAACCAGTACTTAAATAAAAATTAATTTCACCCCTTAATAGACTTTTTACGATGAGAACAACGCAACAATATTCTTGGATTTTTCATATTCTTCACTGTTTTATATTTCGTCCAGTTAATCTCTTCATAAATGCATAAAGATGCATAAAAATGCATAAAGATCCGCAGTCTGGTAATGACAAGCGGAGATCTAAATCAATTTTTACAAGAACAAGTTTTTCTCCCTTTTTATGATCTTCTATAGATACATACATAAGATTCGGCGGACTAATTATGACAAGAGGAGACCTAAATACCTCGTTATCTCACAGAAAGAATTGCTGATATACTTTTACGAGTTGAAAATTTGCATAATCGCTCGCGATTTAGGAACGAGTAATAGTAATCGACGATGTTTGTGTCAGAAACCCTCTATATCTACGTCGAATCTACAGTTCGCAGGGCTTCCGAACACCTGTGGTTTTCTAATTACTGTTTTCACCTGATGTCTGTGTTTAGGACGCTGCGTAATCATCGCGCGTTTATAAAGTATCGTGGAATCACGGAAATCTTGATAGTCCCGTAGAAAACCTACAGAAATTCGAAAGGGTAATCGATTAATGTGGACGAACGACGGGGAACGAATTCGGAAATGTGTACTGGAGACGGGAAATTATACGTTTCTTGTGAACGATTTACGAGGGAATTGTCGATTGCGGTCAATTTAATGTGATGTTACTTAATAGCGATAGTAGCAGTGTCGTAATGAAATCGAACATCGGCTGATTGCTGCTTTCTTGTTTCGTAGAAATCGTCGTGTGTGGTTTCTTTTGACCAAGTGTGGTCCGCCTGGCTTTTTCACCAATTACGTGTGCACCGATCGAACTGTAATTCTTTTAATCGCAGGTGTCACCTATATCGTGGAAATTAGGTACATTTTCTCGCTTTGACGATTAGGGCTAGTCTTAACAAAGAGGCACTGAAACACATTCGCATGATCGTGGACGTTCAATTCATCATTCTGGTGATTCGAGAGCGCGGCAGGCTCCTGCGAGCGAGCAACAAGTGCGACAAGAGTGTCAGTGAGATCCGGATCGCATGAGAGTTTGTAACCAGCCAGAAATCTTTCTGCGGCGTTCCTTATTCTATCATTTTCTTTTATTAACTTCTGTAGGCACACTGGGTCTGAAAATCGATTAGTCGTCGAGTGTGTAAACACGCTAAATGCATTTTTGATAGTCAGGGTTAGACAACACCCATCCACCATCCCTCCATGCGTTAGGGTCGCTACCCTCTATGATCCACGCGACCCTATTCTTTTGCATCGAGGAGTATACTTGACCTTAGGGTCGTATTCATTCAGTGTCATTGAATGTACGTAAATATGCGATAACATCGACATGACACCCTCCATGTTACGCAGTGCATGGGGAAACTAGTGGCGACACTATTTGAACAAACAGAATGGCATTCTGTTACAGTAAACTGCCGCGATGAAAAAATTGTTTAAAATTACTGTGCATCTATATATTCTGTGGCAGTAAGTGTACAGTCGTCTTACACAAGTACATGTACTGTACATTTGCTGCAACATACAATTCTTAAACAAGTTGCTGGTCGCGTTATACGGGAGTAGACTGTTAAATCCGCAGTCTATTTATGAACCTCGAGGAGACCGTTTATTTGGATTCAGAATATTCCACATGTCGTAACCGCGTGAAACTAGTTTCTTAGTCATTCATTAATGAATCGTTAATGAGATAAGCGTGTCTCGACTACTTTCCGCGAGCAAAGAAACGAATAAATTAGCACGGCTCCCACGGTGGAAAATCGCGCGATGAACTATCCCATTGCGGAGATTCGCACGCGCGTTTCGCAAATCGATCGGAACCATTCAACGCAAATCAAACGATCCCGCCTCGGGAGCGCGCGAATCGCGAATATTTCCCTGAAACGGAAAGTGAAACTGTTCTGTGCGAGGTCGCTAATTACTAAAACAGAGCCAGTATAGTTTCCTAGAAAGATTTGCCCGTCCGCGTCTCTTCTATTGTTTCCTCGACGAGCGTGCGCCTTCCATTATTACGGTCCTTTACGTAATTCGATCAAAAAGTTAAACGTAACGGGTATGCGAACGGTAGATCGTTCACCCTTGCGTAACACGGTTCGGTGTGTGTGTGTGTTTGTAAGCGGGGTGAGAGAGTCGAGAAAAAGCGGAGGGAGGGAGGCGGAGACGAAAATCAGTGTGAATCGCCGCCTTTATCCGCGGTTTTATCGTTTACTTTCAGCCCAGAACCGTTCCCCATGAAAATCATCCAATTACGAACCGGCCGTTATCTGCGATCTTTCGGATCGCTCGGCCGGGTCAGCATGGCGAGAGAAGTTCAATTATTCGTGCCGCGGCAGAGGGAGCCGCGCTCTCGAATTCTGGTGTGAACAGTTGACAACTTACACAGTGTTATCTGGTCGTAGCAGAATGCGTTGGTAATCCTCCGGTAAGCTCCCGCTGAGCCGAGAATCACGTGGCATGTGACATACGATACACCTCAGGAGCTTACCACCCCTAATGGCAGCGTGGGAGTCCCGCTGAAAAATATCCGTACCCCTGTTTCAATTGTAATTTCGCCTGTGACGCTTTTTATTGCGTTATCAACAAACTGTGCGGTCGAAAATGATTTTTGTGGCTGTGGGAAGCTTTCAACCTCCAATGAAGGGGTGAGAATCGGACTGAAAAATATTCATAACGTTATTTCGATTATAATTTGGCCTGTGACGCTTTGTATCGCATTATCAACAAACTGTACGGACGAAAATGATTGTAGTGGCTGTAAGAGGCTCTCCACCCCTAATGAAGAGATGGGAGTCGTGCCGAGAATTATTCCCTGTTAATCTCAAAGAGAAAAAGGTTGTGATCTGATTTGTTGAAAGTTGAAAACCGGAATAGCCCCTCGAGGTGAAAAACGAAGTCTTCGCGAAACGTGTTGAGATATCTCCGTGGAAAAATAAAAAACAAGGAAAGAAGTATTCTCGTTAATACGTTCCAAAGAGGAACATTTTCGGTTCGATTGCGCGTGCAGAAAGTATATTCCCAGCGGGCTCTGTTAAGCGGCGCTTTAAAGCTTCTTTACGCGGCGATAAAATGCGCGAAGTGGATACAAGGACCGCAACTTTATAGGTCGAGCCGATCGCGTACTGCCGCTGTTTTACGTGACTCCATTTCTCTTTATTAAAGATTGACTCGTTCGTCGGATAATCGGGTAATGAACACGCACAAGAGCCGTGGGTAGGAGAGGAGAATCGCAGCGTGTACACCTTAATGCTGGCTAATTTCTTCTCGTGTCCGTTTGCCGCCGGTACATTCAGTCATTAACGTTGCCAAGGCCGTCAATTAAGCTTATGAGCTTAATATGAAAAGTTTAAAAGGCGGCCTCGGAAGAAGCGGAGGATCACGGGATCCAGGCGGTTCCTCGCGCGCGGAATCCTCTTCTCTTGGTTCTTCTCCGGCGCGAGAAAGAACGCCGAGAGACGATTGTTGAATAAAATAAAAGGCCCGCCACAGTGTGCGTGCTGGTCGCCCCGGGTTTGAAACGTTTTAAGTATCCAATTAAAGGGCCGGCTTTCCTTTTCGTGCTTTAATTGGACGGTTTTCGCATCGGCGGACGTTTCCGGCACAAAATTGCTGCTTGGCAAAACGCGTTACGCTACGCGGGGATCGCCGACATTCATCATCCACTGTATTAAACACTTTAATTGAATTTCGGCCTCCGGCTGCCAACAGTCGGACCGATCGGAAATCCATAATTGCGCCATAATTGCTACACTTGAATTTTTGGTTATGTGAACGATTTTTGTAACATATTTATTCAATTGAAGGTCATCTGAAGGTTATATCATGCATATAATGCAACATTATATCATGCATTATCTTAAAGAAAAAAATTAGAACATGACATAGAATGAGCATTTATTTTATCATAATTTTTTTATGCGGATTTTTAATGGCTAATATTACGAAAATGACATAAAGATTGATTGCATAAACGTTCGTAGATTACTGATTACATACACATCTTGCCAATTAAAATAAGTAAATTAAACAAATCCGGGCCAACAGTTGTAAAAACTCTCTTAGCTCTTACCTAAGTTATATAACTGACGTTATATAAAGTAGTTACTTCATTTTCTTAACTTGATAAGCATAATATCTGGTTCCGTTAAGTCGCAGAGTAAATCTAAACATTCGATCAGTACTGACTATATCCTGTGCTTGCATGTATCAATGTCTTTTCTTGTGTAACTGGAGCGATCGGAAAGGTTTTACTACTCCAATTACTAGTCCCGTTCATTATCTAATAATGTTCAATAGTATCTAGTATGAAACCACTACCGGTTATCTTTTTTAACATTAACGGAACAACTTTGCTACCGTGAAAGTCACCGAAAACGAACATAACTGTGGGTGAAGCTATAAAAATGTTGTTCAATAATTTTCCGTGTTTCAAATCATTAATATATAATTTTAAACTATTCATAAAATGAATAGTTCTAATTATCGCTCACCCCCAAGCAACTAATTTTTCCTAAAAAAGGGAAGAAGATCCACCTGGAAGAAGTTCGAGCAAATTAGCTGAAAATGTGTCACAGTGTTCGAATTTCCTGGAAGTCAGCCACGGATCCCACGCTGCCGGTGAAGGCCAATTTCGGCTTTAGATGGCGTACCAGGCGATCAGAAAAAAGATTTGATCCTGTAAAAGGAAGATTTATAACAAAGGTCCGAGCGGAACCCCTTCCATTGTAATTCTTTCTATCACGCGCGTTCGGAGCGCGTTGCGTCGGTCCGGTGGCGCAGAGCCGATCAAAGGGCGGCGGTTCTTTCGCACCCTAATTGGATGATTTTCGCGAGCTGGTCCTGGGCCCTTTGCCGAATGGTAGTCGAGGGAGGGAGGAGTGTTTCCAATACAGAATCGTCCGTGGTTCGACGATACGTCCGCGGCGTTACGTGGCAAACTCGGAACAGTAGCTGCGACGAATCCTTTTTGCCCTTTGTCGCTCGCCTCTCGCGAGTTGCCCCGCTACCTTTTCTTTTCTTCCGCAGAAAACATTCGGGCACACCGGTGAGCGAGCTCGAACAATTTTAATTCCTCAATCGTGGCCGGTGCTCCAGAAGGAAACGATGCTGAACGCCCGTGCAACCGGCCACGAGAGAGGAGAGAGAGAGAGAGAGAGAGAGAGAGAGCGAGAGAGTGAGCGAGGAGTGGAGAGGAGAGCACAAGGGGAGGCAAGCGAAGAAAAGGACGAAGACCTGGAAGGAACAAGGGGGCCCGTTGGCCCGCGCCCCACAAATAATTGGGCAAAACTGCTTCTGGCGAATAATTACTCGAATGATTGAAGACGGAACCCCTTCTTCCTCCATCCCTTGTTACCCAACCCCCCTCCGTCGCCCTTTTGCGCCACGAACCGATCTCTAACGAAAGCCCAACGAAATCCAAGAAATAAGCGGAAGCAAAAAGGACGATGCACTTTGCGGTCTGCGGCTAGCGACGGCCTCGAATACCGTCGAAATTTTCGAGACGAAATGCGCTGCGTTGCACAGCGTTGTAAAATAAATGGTAAAACAGAGAAGTATAGAAGTTTATGTATCCAAGATGAAATTAGAAATTAACATGATTAAATTTCTGAAAACATTTTTCCTTGATATGTGAATGAAGTGCTCCTGACAATCTTTTGTACACGCATCTAAAACATCCACTAATCCTCGCAATATTTAAAGACTAAAATTAAATTTCATCTACCTCCGATTGATTTGCTTATTTGCGATATCTATTTGTACATATGTCAAGATAAAAATGGCCCTTACCTATTTTGGTAATGCAACAACTTCAGGATTAAATGACGACCGTTGCACATTGAATTTCTGTTAGGGAACGGCGAATTAAATCTGCCGAGGTAATGAATGATCGGAGAAAACAATTTGCTAATTCTGGGTATATGGGCAGACTCGAATCTATCGCTACTTGGGTTCCGAGTTCTTTTCCTCGACTGTCGCGAGGAATGGCGGATGTTTTGCTCGCGGAAGGGCGAATCTCATGATCGCCAGTTCTTTCCGATCGTGCCGGGGCAAACGGATTTAATTGATATTGCCCCATGTCCCCGTCAACTTTTAATCCGTAATAAATTTCGATCATGCGAGCCGCGAGATTTATGAAGTTACATGGACCGCGAGAGACCCGGACTGTCCGTCTTTCTAACTCTGGTGCCACCGAAATCCGCCAACGGGCTTTGGCGACTTCATGGCAACTGTCACTCGGCATCGATTTACGAGAGGACAGGGGGCGAGCGAACCGTCTAAATTTGGTGGTGCGCCACGTCCACGGGCCCATTCACCGAATCCGTAAAAACGTAATGACTTTCAATACTCTACGACTCCGACGGGATTAATTCGCGAGCGGAATAATAATTACCGTAATGATAAGTTAGGGTCTTCCGTTCAGGAAAGGGCTGGAACCGATTCCCTCGTCAGCAGATCACTGCCACCCCGCAGATTAAAATATCCTGACGTCTGACTGATTAACTTCCGACTCATTAAACAATCACTAGATATTTAACATATACAGCTTTTCATAGAAGTACAGTAATTGTAGAATGGAAGAAACAAAATTGGCAAATAAATTCTAGATATTCTATTCTAGAAGGACGACACACGGAAGTAATCATTTTATCTGGGAATATGATGGTCGCAATGTTACTAACGTTCTTGTTAATTCACTATAGTGTAATAAATCTTAGAGGAGGTTTCCTAATTAAAAAAACATATATGATGATCACATAAGCAGAATGACTTAATTAATCAAGAAGGAACACAGAGGAGAAATTTCCAATCAAAAGGAAATATTGCGAAAGTTGCCCAGTGAGAGAAACTGCAGCCACGCCTGTATCTATGAAATGATCAGCGTCGATCAACCGCGAAGAAAGATTACAGTAAATCGTCGTGGAAGTGAAATCGGTCCATCGATCTCCGGCGTCCGCCACGGACCGGTGCATGATCGATCGTTTGCCAAATTGGCCCGAAATCGATCGCGATCGATGTACACACACACAACGATACGCGAATGAGCCGAAGGATCTCGTTTCAATCTGAGTCCGAGATTTTCCAGGCGCGAGTTTCGATGATCGTGGCTGCTGATTCTCCACGGTAGCGACAAACATCAGCTGCACGTGATAAACGACACCTGTGCACCAGGCAATCAAGCCGAATTCACTCGCGGTACCGCATATATCTCCGTTAACACGGCCAGGGCAATGAAGAAACCCCATCGATGGACCGCGGCGAGTAGAAAGAGAAAGAGGAGATGGAAGAACGAGAGGAAAGGAGAGGAGAGAGTGGAGAATACAAGGGAATCGAGGAGAGAGCGAGAGAGAGGTTCGGATAACGAACGAGAGAGTAGTTTTGCACGTGTTTCTATGGAAATGATCTTTAGATTCGACTTTTCTCGCGACCGTCACTTTTGGCGCAATTAATCACGATCTTGCTGGATACTTAGCTCACTGCAGAGACATTAGTTCGTTGTTCGAGATTTATTGATGAATCTCTTGTGTCTATTACGAAACTCTGTTGTCAGAGATCGTGTATGAGCGGATTTAAGAAGTAAATCGATTCAGAATAATCCAAGAAAATATAGATCTATAACAATTTTACTATTTGTCAACGAGAAATTGTGTTCGTTATATTTTTATGGAACATTCTGATTAAAATGACTCCAAACGCAACGCAGTTTGGATCACATTTTCCTGTTTAATCCACGATTTAGTAGAGCCGCGATTATCTGAACTATTCAGTGTAGGATGAAGAACTATAAATAATAAAACACCCGGTCCGGGGCTAATTTACTTACATGTGAAATACACATGCGTATAATTCAATTAAACAAGTAAACATTGTCCGAATCCCGTTATGTTTGGTCTCATTTTAATCGGAAAAATGTCAGGAATATGTTGGAAAAAGTCTGGATCAAAAATAATTGCGAACAACAAAGTTTTATTATTGACAATCCCTTTCGGGCCCCCGAAGGTGTTGACCCCGCAGTGCTGGAGATAAGTTCGCAAATATCGTGCAGATCTTTTTCTGATGCGTCGAGACATTACCGTAGTACTGGAAGGAAAGCATTACCAAATAAATTTCCAAAAGCGAGAGAAAGAGAGAAGAAAGTATAGAACGAAAGGGGGAGGTGGAGAGGGCCCGGGCGAGAGCTTCGGGCGACTAACGAGAGAGTAAGAAGACACCGGTCCACGTCCACGGGGCCCCAGAGGCAACAGACACCGGCAAATTGGGCCGACATATTTCAGCTCCCGATCCATTTGCAGTTTCGACGTAAAACCAGTCGTTGGAATCCAGCCGCGGATGCGAAATTCTTACGAAACGCCTTAGGAGAACGATTCGCCCGTTTTGGGCCGAAAATGTCCCTCGGCCGGGGCCCGACGCCGACGGAAAGCCGATTTTTATGATGAGTAATGAGGCAACCGTGCCACCGCGGCCGCAAACCGGATTTATACGCGGAGATGGAAAACCAACGCCTGTCCCGGGGGCCCTTAATCGGCTTCGATCACTGACCATCCACGATCTCTTGTCGATCCCGCCGCAGCTTGTTCTACGATCGGACGGTTTCGATCCATGTTATGTCATTCTCACCGCTGCGATCCCGATCGACACTTTCTTGTCAGAATTTGCTCGATTTATCTGCCTTTGATTTCTGTGACTGTCATTATTCGTTTCTTTAAACAGGAAAATTTTTTATTGCACCAATTAGTACATCTTGATATCGTATACAAAAATGATGTTGACCTCTTCGTGTTCAAAATCATTCATATTTAATTCAATTATGTTTAGTATTTAGATTTTTTTCTGGTTCATCTTTGTTGTTACTGAATTTAGATATTAGATGAAAGGAGGTTCAGAATTTTAATCAATTTTCAATTTTTTATTGTTTTTCAGATGGAACGTTTGAAGATCGTATATTTTAAAGCGTCAATAATTCAAGTGACTATTTCCAAAACTACTAATCCAGAATTCAGATGATCAGAAACCCATTCGAAATTTTTGCCAGCCAATGAGCACCCTGTAATAACACCGTGAATTCCAGAAGTTCATTGCATGAACACCGAAGAACTCCGAGTACGCAATATTTCAGCCTATTCAAGGTTTATTATTATGCTTAATGGCTAATGCCACACCCCTCCAGTATTTACACCCTTGCTTGATAGCTAATTGACACGCACTCCATATTAATGTTGATTTTAAATATCGTTTTATAAGGCGTAATAGAAACGTAATGCTATTTTCGTGTGGGGATTTCAAAGTAAATTGAGCGACTTGCCACTCGCCATTTAAAATGGATATTTCATTTAGCTCCGCCTAACAGCGCGCAGCTACTCTCGCCACCATAAACTCTTCCTACGGCTGTTTCCTTCTCCTCGAATTACGCCGGAACCACGTAACGACGTAATTACCGGCGAGATGTTTTGCGGTCGCCGCGTCAAGACAGATGACACATAATAATGCGATCAGTTCTCGTAACAGAACGTCGATACGCTGTGTGTATGGGGAATCCTTGGAAGGGACGTGCAAACGACCCGCGACCAAACCACCATGGACCCCCACGGAGATATTCATACTGCTTCGCCTGCGAAGTGTGACATTGGCGCATCTGTCGTCGTTCGACGCAGTAATACTTCTATATCATGGTGTTGATGACGATGCCGTCGCCGACCTTCGAAAGCACATCAGGAAATTTTAATCTGGAAGCCAAATGAAAATTTCTTTCTTCCCTTGCATTTATATTCTCTAATTCTTTTTGCCATTTAGCAATTCCAAGGTTAAAAATGATCGTCGTCCAGGTCCCTCAACAAGTACATAATCTCTCACTTTAGATACAGTTTCCGAACCACTCGTTGCAAGACTTTTAATTGCATTCTTCGAAGGGACGATGCACCGATCCGGAATAAAGTTGGTAGATGTCCGGGGGCATAAATCCATCATCGCGCGTCATGACAAAAGCTCACCTGCCACGCTGGGCAACATTGTCCGAAATGAACGTCGATCATCGGAGATATTCAAGATATCATTGAAAAACGGCTCGGTAGCGCAATGAAATCGGAATCTGGACGGCGTCCTTAAGGGGGCGCGCGGGCCTCCACGAAAAAGGACGCCGAGAAATCGATGTTATCCGCATGTCGGAGGGCCGTTTCGTGAAGCAAAAACCGAGAATCCCGGACAGCATACCTGTCCATGGAGTGTAGGGTACACCCGGTCGAATAGGCTTGTACAAGGATGATCCGCTGATCGGTACGTGGAAACTGCTACTCGACCGAATCAAGTGACTGAAATGCAATTAACGACAATTAAGACGGTCCTTTAAGGGGTCGAACGAGCCAATTTCACTTACCTCTCCCTCTCTGTGCCATCTCTCCTTGCTTCTTCCGCCTCTCCTTGTTCCTCCATCTTCCTCAGCTCCTTTTTTCCCTCCCTTCGAGTTCGTATCGTCGAACTCGTGCGACGTTTACACGGTCGAAGAAAGAAGTCGAAGAATTGGACGATTACACCAGCCTATAAAATAATCGCCATTACCTTGGCTTACGCGGTTGTTGAAAAATGGGACAAAGATCCAATTCCAGGACGAATCCGATTTCATTTCAGAAGTTCGTAGAAGTTAATCAATGCGAAGCTGACAAACGGTGGGCCTGTATTCATCGAATGTTGTAGCGATCAGTATGTGGCGGGACGAAAGTGCAATCAACGATGATTGAAGTTACGCTCAAGGGCCCGGACTGTTTAATGGGAGAGGGACTATTTGATCCTTTGTATTTGTCGGCGTTATCTTCAAAGGAGCCTCTCCTCATCGGTCGCTCGGCTCGGATGTCGTGCTCCGGGAATCACAATTAGAAATTGAACACTCGACAACCAAAGTAGAAGGGATCACCTGCCGATTCGGCGCGTGCACCTTGAATACGCCGAAAAAATAAAGCCACGGCGAACCTGCATTTTGAGTAATCGGGTGCGGGTCGTATACATAGCTATTCAACTTTTTAATGAGGTGTCCGCACACTGCTGTCCTGCATTCGTCTGCCACATCGTACATTCTCGTACGTTCTTCGCTTCGTATGTCCGGTTCGACGCGCGCCTGGCATAATTCAACGACAAAATATTAGGTTGTCGCGCGTCGAGTACGCCGTTCTCACTGACAGGCGTATTTAGCTAAAAAATGACGGTGATTTCATTTAATAATTTCATAAACACATAATAATATATGAAACAAATGGTGTACGCAGGAGCAAACCGACAATTTAAACTGCATTAAAGGCGCTCGACGGCTGGAGCCATTTTTATTCATTTATTTGGAACGCAATGGAAGTCGAGAGTTGCGCAAGTCGAAATGAAATCAACGTTATGGGATCCATTGTTGCAATCCGGAAAACAGTAGACAAACAGATTACAACTATCTATGATAAATTGACTAGAGTATGGATGTTTATACATGACTCAGAGACAGAGCGTTGAAAAATGCCTACTGCCAGGAACAAAATAAAAGCACCTTCTCTGTCCACATTCTCGTACGGTTTCAAAATGCAAAAGCTGCGATTTCCAGAAACGTTTACACAGTAAAAGAATATAAAGTGATCCAGCTGCAGCGAACATTATCGGTTGCCATTATAAAATATTTCAACGAATACTGTACACGCGACGTTTCCGAGATTCGGAACGTGGGCGAAATTAAGCAGGTTAAATGAAGTTACGTCAAGGGATTCCTCGCGGTCGAGAATTGAAATCTCGTCGATCGGTCCTGTCACGGTAAATGTTTCGCAATCACCGCTAATTAAATGCGATTAAAATCGGGCGTAATTGAATAACGTGTCTTGAATTTATTGCAGTACATGCGATAATCCGATCACAGATGTCCAGATTCCAGCAGCGGAGACGTGTATCTCGCCTCCAGGCCATTGCGAACACGGGGCCAACAGGTGCAAAAGTCACGAAATTAAAAGGACGCTCCTCTCCCGTGTTATTTCGCTGTCTATATGACCGGCGCCTACTAAAAACACAGCCACTAGACTGTCGGTCGACGAACCTCCGAGCGCAGTTTGGAATAATGAACAATAATCAGCATGATATAGTCTAATAAAAGTTTTATCGGCATCGATCGACAGGTACCACCTATACACGCGATATTGATATTCAAATACAATCGATAATCATCTTCTGGTGACCTTAAATTCTCACACAGATAAATAAAATATTTTTGAAAAATATTACCCTAACAGATGTTAATCTCTCGATCAATATCAGAGTTCTCATTTCATCGCCTACATCAAGTAACTTTAATGGATCAAGTATTCTGGAGCACAGAAGATCGCAAAGTGGATTACGTAATAGTAAGTATCTAGTCGCTTATCTAATAGTGGCTACCGAGCTTGCATTTCTCCTTCATCGTTGACGATGTTACGAAATAGTAATTAGAACGGAACATGCAACTGTGCAAGTGGAATACCGGATATGGAAGTTGTCATCTGTGATAAAATGCTGATGTAATACTCCCCGCACAAAATAAAAAAAACAACACGTCGGATTCGGGCATTCCTGATCAGAGTGTGATGCAGTATGCACTACTGCAACCACGCCCTTGTGCGTCCAGTTTCGGCGAGAGAGCTAAGAGCAATCCGCTAAGCAAGCCACGTCCCTCAAGATCAAGAATCCCGTGGTGGGTAATCTATAAGTGAGGCACTGTCACGAATACTGTTGCCGCAGGAGCCCTGCTTCAACCATACTCTCTCTCCCTCTCATTCTCTCGGCAAGCCCCATTCACACAATGCACCGTCCCCACTCTTTTATGGTTTCAGCTCTTCGCGTGACTCGAGCCTTGGGGGCAGCTCCTGCCCGCGGAGGACCTACGTGTACATGCCTGCTATACTGATTGCAACCAGAGCCGGAAAGATGGCTTACAGGCGCGAGTACAAACAAAAAGGACCTTTTTCATTACTTTTCATCCTTCAACCTCCTTCCAGGCACCTGAAGCACCGCTAATTGTTCGTTATTTGCATTCGATGGGCGTTTCTAACTTCCATCATGGATGCATCATCAAGACGAAGCAAAGAGAGATCACAAGAAATTTTTTCAAGGACAAGTCAGCTACCAGTTAAGTTCCATGTCTTCCGTATAAAAATCGCATTTATCTTCGATTAAAATTTCTCCCTTTCCCTGGAGGATTCTGTGAAACAGTCCATCACAGACGCATCACCATCAGGCCAAGGAACAAGCGGTCAGCGGCGGTGGTAACTCGCAACGACCACGACGGAGAACGGCGGCAGGGCTCTCTCGCGCTAGGTTGCACTCCAATTAAAGTCGTTGGTTATCGTGCATTCAATGAGCATAACTCATACCAAGAGCCATAACGAAGCGGCCAGGTCGTCGCAAAAAGCTTCTTAGCCGAGCTGGGGTTCGGTGCATAAAACCGGGCAGCCGAGGTGAGGCTGCCGGCTTCGGGTCCGCGAGGAGGGTCGGGGCTGTTACGCGCGAACTCGAGGAAGACAGGGGCGTTAAGGCGCGGACACGGAGAAGGGGACACGCCGAAGAAATAAATGAGAAGAGGGACGGCCACGAGAAAGTGGCATCGTTTTACTGTCGCGCGCTCCCGCTCGTTACGAATGCCTCCGAGAACAAGACGAAAACGACAGACACAAGCGGAGCGGATCAGAGCCGCGAGAGAGGATTGATGTCTTCTTTCGTCCCGCCGCTCACGCTTGCTCCCTTAGCACGACTCGGCTCCACGCGTCACGTCCGTGGACAAGGTACATGACGCGTCGAACTCGTAATCGCGGTAATTAGCATTCGCGGAAAAACTTTGTCCAGTCACCCTTCCTGCCGACGATCCTCGCGCCACCCTTCGATATATTCGGCACCGATACGATCTTCGTCCTTCTTTTTTCCACTGACACGCTGTACTCAATATCTATTTCCCTAAAGGAACGTCTGCGATCGTAAATTTCAATATTCCCAACCTACACTCGTAACTGTCTTATTGAAATACGACAACAGTAAGTTGTCAATGGAGTTGACACGCAAAATCTACACAGTCCGCAGGCGCGGTAACAAGCACTTCCAGTTATATTCATGAAGCCTAAAATCCATAAGTCTTTTCTGGTAAAAAAGACGTCGCATTTTATGCGTTCCCAGCGCACGCATGCAACTGATTATACTAAACTTGACTGAACCTGAATAAAATCTAATCTCATTAAGCGAACAGTTCCTTCCGTGTCAAGATGATTTCCAAAATGAGCTCTTAAATTATTATTTATTCTATATTTTTCGCCGATTTTAGATTTTTGTTCGAATTTTTACTAGGTTATATCAAGACGTTATTTACTTGGCTACTTATTGTTAGTGAAAGAAAACTTTTGTATACCAACTGCAACGAATCAGCTTCTGGAAGGTTATCTTGACGCAACCGCGGATGCTATCGCGAAAAGCAGGTGTCGATACAGATCGCGATCGCGATTGATCAAGGCCGCTTGAGAAATTCTCGAATTAATACCAGCCTCGAGGCTGGCCACTCATTAATTTCGATATGGAGCTTGGATCCGCTCTTGTCCTCTCTTGCGGTCGCGAGCGCGCGCGCAAGAAAGAAGTCTCGCGGCGGCGCGGCGGGATAAAAATGTTTAACGACGCGCGCCGGTGATCATAATAATTAGCGACCGCGGAAAAACCCGAGGATCACGGAAGTCGACGCTTAAGACGATCGAAACGGTCCGGCTGGTATCATCGTCCGGAGTAGCATGGCCGATCCTTTAAACGACTCATTAATATTGATGGCATATTTTGACGCGCGGCGACGTTCAACGAGCGCGCACGACACACGTGCAAGAAAAACTGAGCCGCCTGTACACGCCGGCGATGTGCCCGGTAATTAGCATTCAGAGAGATACCGGGAAGGGACTTATTTTCATTAATATTACTTTATTATTTTACGATGGGACGCGTCTAATCCCAATGCTTGTTTACCGCGATCCACCGCGTCCACCTTTATGGCGGCACACAACTATGAAGCCAACAGGAATGCTGCTGGATATACAGTGGCCCACAAAAGTGTTTGTACGCCCTTTAAAACAGAATAACTTTTTTATAATTGTACCAAACGACCTGATGTTTTGTAAGCAATTAGAAAAATTTACAAGGTTACATGCAAAAATAAAAAGGGCATTTTCTAAAACTTTTTTATTTGGGCCCTTAATGAAAATTTAAAATATATGTTTTGTAGATCTATGTTAGTTATACACATACTGAAAATTTCATCGAAATCGATTGATGCAGGAAAGAACGACACGCATCGAAAGATGTACGATTTTGTGGATTTTAAGCAGAAACTGATCAAAAGGCGTGAAGAAGTACGATTTTCACAATTTTTAACCGCTTGTACCTCGTGTATATGTTAATCGATTTCGATGTAATTTTCAGTATGTGTATAACTAACATAGATCTACAAAACATATATTTTAAATTTTCATAAAGGGCTCAAATAAAAAAGTTTAAAAAATGCCTTTTTTATTTTTTGCATGTAACCTTGTAAATTATAATTTTTGGAAAATTTTCTTTTGCACATCATTTGGTAAAGCAATGCTTCTAATTGCTTACAAAACATCGGGTCGTTTGGTACGATTATAAAAAAGTTATTCTGTTTGAAAGGGCGTAGGAACACTTTTGTGTGCAACTGTATTATATGTATGTAGACGATAGTTATCCACCCGGATTCACAGGTTTATCTCGACGGAGTAGTTATCAGGTCCGTCGTTCTTCTCAAACTTTTAATCTCTTTGCGTACAAAACGTCTACGATACGTGTCGCTTACGGTAGTTTACACGTTGAAATAACATGTTGTTATTTGTTATTATTCTTCTGTTAAATTGATTCAATATTTCATGAAGAAGTTGCATTCCCAGAAGAAGCAACTCTATCAACGTCGAGCGTTATTCTAACCACGAAGTGTTTAAGATCGCGATCATAACACGATTATGCAAAGACGCGACAGTGTAAAAGAATATCAATCGGGCGTTCCCCGAAGCAGTACCATAACCACTCTCAACGCGCATCGGCAGGACCCTCGTAACTTACAGGATTCCGAGTAGGAACCTCCCAGACCTAGCGAAAACAAAAAAAAAGGGACAGTATTCTAAACACGCATCGTCGATGTTCACGATCATGTGCGACAGTCTGAAAGAACGCTTGCATTCCTCGAAGCAGTAACGGCAGATTAACGCATGGCTATAGGAGCATCATAATTGTCTGCGTTCGGGACGAAGATGTATTTACAATGTAGTGTCACGACCGTGTGATGGCAGTGATTACCTCTCGCAAGGGATCGTCGTCGAAATTGGATGTCTGCGATCGTGTGGATCGTCGATCGGTTTCACGTGACAAGGAGCTCTATGTTTTCTGGGCTAGCGGCGTCGACGGATTGCCGTGCGCACGTATGGTCGTAATTCGTTGTTACACGATATCAACGACGTGCGCCGCTTGCCGATCATCGATAACGATTTTCCGTGCACCGTGACAGACAGACAGACGGACGGCCGAAGGACTGGGCGTAGGTAATTAGGCGTGCGTGCACGCTCATCTCGTTTCCATGAAGCCGCAGCCGAGATTCTCGCACGCAGATCGCATCGGACCCGCGATTCCCGTTTCGCCAAGGGAGAATTTGCGAGCCACGGGTATCCTCGCGATACCGGTAATTATGATTGTAATATTCCACGCTCGAGTCGTACCCGTTTAATGGGCCATCACCGGCTACGTGTAGACGCCGCGCCGCGCCGGTTCTCGCGTAATACCTGATCGCCGAGAATCGTTACCCTAAGTGGAACCCCGTCGCGACACGGGAAAATCAAGACCGTGCAGAAAACTGCGACAAATCGCCGCGCCACGCCGGGAAGAACGCTGTCACTTTCGATCGGAACTGGTTCTTTGAAGCCGCACATTGTTGCATACGGAGTTACCGTGACATGTAATTATTTTTCTGATGCCGCGACGCGATATGGTTTCTTCTGCGTAAAAGGATGATTTTCAGAAAGTATTGACTTCAGTTACGTAATGAATATGTTCTAATTAGTACGACTGTGTCACTCGTTGCCAATCAAGATAACTGTGATTAAGTAAGGACTACTTTTATAGTCAACGATTTTGTGATTGTGTACTTTGCTAAACCTCAGAGGCGGCACCTTTCACACAGCTATACAATTCACCAGTCTAGGCCCATCTGTGTTTGTGTTGTTCCTAACATTCATTCAATTGAATTGTCAGAACTCGAGTAATTCAATTTAAAGGAATTTGAGAGTATCAATATATGAATGGATGTCTGGAAAAAGGGCCTATGTATGTGTGTGTATGTGTCAGGTTTTTTAAACTTTATAGGAGCCCAATTTTGAACTCAAACGTGAATTGCAATAATAAAAACCAGATGAAAATTTTCCCATTGCAAAAAGACTTTCAGTTTGTTTTATTAAATGTTAGTTGCGCTTCTATAGAATTTAAAAAACCTGACATCAGCCGTTCTTCCAGAAACCCATTCATATATTATTTACAATTCCACGAAATTACTAAAGGAAGACAGAAACTTCTATTTGTGTGTTGCTCGTAGTAAACGATGCAGAAAATGTACAAGTGAGCCTCGTGCTGTTAATTTAAAAAGCAGAGTCGAGTGTGGCACAACATGGAACGAGGAAGGGTTACTGTATGTCGACGGTACACCCCCGTGTAATGGTGAATGGAGTACACGGTGGTGGACCGTTCGCGTGTGCCAGAAAGACGGATTCGCTCCGAGGAGGGATCAGAGGTAATTCGTTATCCGGAGGGCAGATACGCTTAACACGGCCGACAAAAAGTTCCACGCAGGAATATCGGGAGGTGGTGAAGCGTGCAGCTGGTGCAGAGAAAGAGAACAACTCCGGGATCTGTCAGCTGGAATGTCCACCGCTAATTAAGAGATCGATGTTGCCGGTATTACGAGACGAGCAACCGAACCCGTATACACTGCAGCCGATAAAATAGTATGTACTGCGGGAAACGCCTGCATGAAGTCTACACGGGCTATAAATTTATCGATGCGTTGCATAAAACGGTTCTATCGATCTTTGGATAGCGTTTAACCACCTACGAAATTGTTAGCAAATAATATGGATTATTTAAATTCATTATTAAAATATATATATTGTTTTATACAATTTTCAGATATCTGGGATTAAAACGGAACGATCGTATAATTCCGACGTCACGATCCTCGGTAACATTAAGCTAGATTTCATTTTACTTTCCCATCGGCATTCCAGAAGAAGAATGTGATTTCTTAGGAAGTTAATTTGCGTAAATGTGTACAATCTAATAATCACTTCGCTTGACCGAGCGGCATCGATTTAGGACACCCTATATGGAGGTAACAGCGTTTACATCATCTTCTCTATTCGAAGGGAAAATGAACTTGTTAATTAACTACACCGCTTTGTTTTCACCACTCAGATTTTTTCACTGTGTCAACGTTTACGAAGTTTAATAGTGTAATTACGGGAGCGATCGCATGATTTCTGATGCGTTGAAAGGTCTTCATCGCGAGCGCAGTTCGCCGATCGTTCGGCTTCCGGTATCTCCGGGAGCATAAACGCGACGATCGCCGAAAGGCGGCAAGAAACTGCGAGGAGACGAAACACGCAGCTATTTATATTCTCCCATAAAAATGGCCGCCTATAAAGCACGGTCGTAAAGCCGCGTTTCTCGCGGTAATTAGCACGAAAGTATCGGCATGCCTATGACAGTAAATTCGATTCCCATAGACGATGCCGGACGACCGGAAAGAAAAGAGCTGCGAACACGCTGACGCGTCCATGAACGCGGCATCTTAAACTTCTTGCCTCGCAAAAAGTCCACACTTCTTTCCGTTCGTAACTCCACAGTGTTATTTGTAATTCTAAGTGCAGCCTGGTAAAAACTTTAGCGAGCGTCCGTACCGAGTAAATATTTCTGTGCGCACCTGATGAGTTTATTGAAACAATAAGCGCGTACGCGTCGCTTTTCTTTTTGGCGATTAGTTCTTAAAAATTACTTGAATATACAGAGTGTGGTCGCACGGGTGGTACAACCGAGCAGGGTTGATACTACATGTAAAAATAAGTCGAAAAAAGGGATAACATTATTTCGTTCGACGTTTCGTTTTCGAGAAAATCGAGTTTAAAGTTCCGCCAGGTTCCCGTGCTTTAGTATATGCACAAAGTAGAATTGGTTGATCATGGTCAGACGCGTCAGACGATTCCTATGCAATAGCACGTGTATTTGCTGCATGTTCAAAATCGATTTTCTCGAGTATTCACCATGTAGAGAAAATTTGCTGCTCAATGGGTTAAATCTTATTTGGCATTTAAAATGCTTAGTAAAAGAAAGACAAAAATTCGCGAATATCATGCACATCTTTTTCACGCGTGCCCGAGAAATTACTGTACTTCCTACGCGGATGCATCACAAGTGTCCAGCGTTCTGTAGACGTTTAGGGCGCGCCTGAAAAAAAGGCAAGGTGGTTGAAGCGTGCACGTCGAGAGGATCGCGGAAGAACTAGGAGTCGCGAGTAAGGAGATCGGCGGGTACCGCGGGTACAGCTGCAGGGCTGGTATTGACCGAGCCGCGCAGGCTATGCATGGGTAATGCAATAATCGAGTGAGTGAGTCGTCTCGTCTCCGGCCTCGTCTCGGTCGCAGGGTTCGCCTATAAAACGCAAACGCGAGCCAGCCCCGTAATTACTGTGGAAGTGACTGGTTACTGGTTAGCGCTTCGAGCTCGACGAGGGTTTTACCTTCGTTCATCGGCTCGATTGGTTGCCACCTAACGGGCAGCTCGGCCAACAGTACACTCGTAGCCGGAGTGTAAATCGAGAGGCTATAACGCGCCGTGGCAAAAATGTAATGAGATACTGCGCCGCCACGGCGGTTCCTTTTAACGAGCTGACTGTACGCCGCTGCCATCTTCGCCATCCGCTTGTCCTCGCCTCGCCTCGTCTTGCCTCGTCTTGCCTCGCCACCGCCTCGACTCGCCTCTGTCGCCGAAAAACCAATCTCTGGGAATTCTGCACGCCTCGGCTCGTTACCTCGCTAACTTTCTGGATTTCGAACCAAGCGCGAGTCGAACAGACAAAAGCTGGAGTCAATTCATTCCTGCTTTTTGCCGGGGAGCCGAGAAAGTTCACGCCGGTACAGTGGGACAACACAATCTGATGGCGATCGAAAATCGATTTTTGGAATATTGTAAATTAAACTGTCTGCGTGTTACGCGAAGATCAAGCCGGAAATTTCTTTCTTTGTACAGCTCGAAAAGTATTACAGCTGTTCTAGGTTGGCAATCAATGCCAAGTCGAACTTATTCCACGGTCAGATTTTGTCCGTCCGCGTCCGATTGATCTTAACAGTCCCGTTCTACTAATAGAGTCAGACCAGTGGAATAGAACAGTCCTCGGCTCGATAAGTAGAATAGCCCACCAACGGGCCACACAAGTGAAATAGGCCGGAGTCTGGTCGGACAAGTAGTAAGGGAAGGTATTACATCGGGCAACATCGCCAGCGCAATAAATGCATAAAGATCTTTTGTCCGATAACGATCGTTCTTTTCAGACTGGACATACGTAGAGGGATTAAATTTTTTAGCACTCGATCATGCCCGCGGTATCGTCTCGCGATCGACGATCTCACGGGCGCGATTAACGTCAGAGCGAAAAATCTGCTTTTTGGTGGCGTTTGATTGCAGCAATTAAGAAATTAACCGACCGATCGAGCGTCATACGTAAATGCCGGCACGGATCGGGTAGAGAGAGAGAGAGAGAGAGAGAGAGAGAGAGAAAGAGAGAGCGACGTGGCCATCGTTCGGCAGCTCGTCCCGTGCGTCGGGTTCCCGTAATTGATTGCTCCGTAATTAGCCGGCTCCTTTCGTCCTCCGCGAACAACAGGTGCACCGGGCTACAAAAATGTATTAAGAAACAGGCGAACACCTTCTACACCAATTGTGAGCCAAGATTACATGGTGCAAGGATCTAACGAAGATCCCCAAGAGTACGTCCCTTATCCTCTTCTAGTGGTTCTTTTATCCTTCCCCTATTTTTTTTGGTTTTCTCAAATAGCCTCGTTTATTTACCGTTGATCCCGCTATTGGGGACCACGGTTTACTCGAATTTAGTACGTGTCAATTAAGTCCGAGGATCGGTTTAGGGGCAAACCCGGTTTTTTTTACGCCCACCTCGATTATTTATCGCGACGCGACGGCTGCCTTACACCATTCGAACCCTTCTCGCCGATGAATGAATTACCATGTAATGTCCGCTGTATTAGATGCTACTAACAAATTTTCATTTATACTAATATTGTCTGAAGATTTTCCTCCAAGGTTCGAGTTTCGTCGGAAAAGATAGCAAAACCGCTTTCGTGGACAATTAGACAAGGCTTACAGCTTGCAGGACAGTGTCAAGATCCTACTCCGACCCCCCGGAAATTACAGTTGCCCATAACTCCGTAATAATCTATAAAAACGCCGCAGCGTTGTGTAAGTCGGCTGTGCGGTGTGGAACTTGTCGCGCGATCGGTTAGCGTCGTAAACGCCACACCTGATAATGTTTCGGGGGCCTCTCTCGGATGCGTTTAATTTGTCCCCGAGTCGCTCCCGCTCGCGACGGATTTATTGCATCCACGTGTTAATTGCAAAGGTCTGCGGTCGCGGCGGCGCAATAAAGCGATAAAAGCGCGAGCCGTTCCGTTGAATGTGGAGCGCCAGGTCCCGACGACGTAATTCCGCGCGAGCGGACCTTCGTTATTATAGGCAGATGCTAAACGCACCGCGGCCCCCTAACTTATCTCGGTTTTCCTCCCTTTAATGTACAGGGTTGCTTCTTAATACGCGTGAAACGTCGTTAGCCGAGCCGACGATAGCGAAATAATGTGATAACGCTGTGCGGGACAAGCCGCGCGCGCTTTACGACCTCTCCGAACCGTTTACGCACTTTCGAAAGACATGCCGAACGTGGCGAGTTTAACGTTTCACCACGAATATCGGAGATAATGCGCTGTTAAGAGGGTCACGACGCTCCATGATTGAATGCCTGTCTTCTGTGAAATGACACCGCCGCCTCGGACAGCGAACTAACGCTTTTAGATAGAGATGTTCAAGCTTTATGCACGGAAACGTTAGATGTTCGACGATTTTCACACTTGACTGACGTTTCACTCGTATCTGGATGATGAAATTATTTGTTCAGAATTGAAAATCTATTTTTACTCAAGTCCAATGGGGTAAACATTACTTTACCGAACTCAAAATTTGTGCCTTTCTCCTATAAATTATGATGTATTTGGTACGTCATCCAGTAGATTTGTATCCAGGGCGGCTGCGGGTCGAAGTTTTGGTCCTCTAGGATCAATGATTCAGGAGCTTGCTTAAAATTGAGCAATCTGCAGTGTTTTTTGACAGGTAAAGGCGTCGCCATATTGGTTTGTAATGACGACCGCGAGCCGCTTACCGAGCAGAACCGCCGGTCCTTGCCTCCTGACCTAATCACCAACCAACTCAGTAAGCGGCGCGCGACCGTCACTACAAAGCAATATGGCGGCGCCCTTACCTGTCAAAAACACTGCAGATTGCTCAACTTTAAGCAAGCATAACTCCTGAACCATTGATCCTAACGGATCGAAACTTCGATCTGCAGCCGCCCCGGGTACAAATCTACTGGATTACATACCAAATACATCATAATTTATAGGAGAAAGGCACAACTTTCGAGTCCGGTAATGTAAAGAGCAGCCGTCCAATGCAAAAATAGGTTCAATGCAAAAGTGAAAAGATGTTACACGAACTTGAATATGTGGTTATGTTATTTTATGTCATTTTTATTGAATTCAATTTTATTTAATTTCGATGACTGAAAACGCTCGAGGTATCCTTAAGAAACGTGTGATTTTAATAGCAAAATTGTAAAGATGAATTTAAAGTACAGAATACTGCAGGATAATTTTCAACGAAATAATTGTAATTTTAATGGAATTATTAATGTTTACGGTGTGTAAATATACGCTTTTTCCAGCGGGCCGTGTAAAATTCGGATATCCGCGCCCAGCCCGACGCGTTAACTGACGCGATAATCACCGGTGACGATAATAAAACTACAATAATCGCTATAGCGCACGACCGGCGAGTATTAGCAAACCGAACCCCATGAACCTTTCGCGCTCTGACAAGCGGTGGCCCGTTCCCGCCGAAAATATTCGGTTAAAACCCCGGTGCCGTTCTGTCCTGATCCATCGAGATCCACGATAACGGCGTAAAAACGCAACGGCAAATGAAATTTCCGCCAACTGTGGGCGTGCCGGGACGAATCAAGTTGTACCACGCACTGGGGCCCGATCTACCTCAATTACCTATCGCACCGAATTATCTCGTTGCTTCTTTTCGATGCAGAAATTCATTAAGAATCGCCGGGCTCGGCGGACGTCCCGTGAGTCCGCCATGCGAGATTATAATTAGAAAAACTAGACAGGGGCAGATGAAAATACTCCGGTATCTTTCGGTTCGGGAACGCCATTTGTAATCATTAGCCGGTGGATTTTTATCAAAATAATAAAAATTTGTAAGAATACTCTTTTCTTAGTAGTTTCGACACTCTGGATTGCCAAATTTTGTGCAAAATAGAAATTTTCTGCGTCAATTGTAGGGATAAAGACTAGGTAGACTGTAGAGAGTAGATACTTATTTCTTTCTTAATAACTTCAATAAAATCCGAATTGCACTCACCTGCATCTTCATAATCACTAGAGTACAGATTTCGGTTGCTATTTATTTTACCGGACTCAAAATTTGTGCCTTTCTCCTACGAATTATGATGTATTTGGTATGTAATCCAGTAGATTTGTACCCGGCGCGGATGCAGATCGAAGTTTCGAACCTTCAGGATCAATAGTTGAGGAGTTATGGTCGCTTAAAGTTGAGCGTATTTCCAGTTTCTTGACAAGTAAGAACGCCGCCATATTGGTTTGTAGTGACGGTCTCATGCCGCTTACTAAGTTGGTTAGGATTAGGTCGAGGGGGGCGGCAAGGTAAGCAGCTCGCGGTCGTCACTACAACACTACAAACCAATATGGCGGCGTCCTTACCTGTCAAAAATGCTCAACTTTAAGCGACCATAGCTCCTCAACTATTGATCCTAGAGGATCGAAACTTCGATCTGCACGCGCGCCGGGTACAAATCTACTGGATTACATACAAAATACATCATAATCCGTAGTAGAAAGGTACTAATTTTGAGTCCGGTAAAGTAAAGTTTACCCCAGATTTCTGTGCAAAATGAAAATTGTTTACGTTGATTACTAAAAGTAGTTCTTTCTTCCCTAATAATTTCGATAATCCGAAAATAGTACATCGAATAGTGCAAAGTTGAAATTAGCAATACATCAACACCATCTGCCTGTGTATGTTTCTCTTGACTTACTTCGGAGAAAGCAAAGTACCCGTCGTCGGAACAATAATAACGCAATTTGTATCGATTTCAATCATGGCTGCAGTCTCGCCGGAATACTTTCGATAGCCACCGCGTTTCACACGGAGCACACTCGAGAGCCACTTAATAATCGATCGATCCGGCTCATTATCCAGCCGTTCGACCTTACGCTCGGAGATGTTTCTTTTTTGGCCGAGTCGGTTCACGTTCACGGTACCTGGTTCAGACCGTATCTGCCCGGCCGTGGAACCAAGAAACAACGACACATCCCGGCACGGGAATAAAAAAAGAAAGGGAGGGCAGAACAGAAGTGGCCGGCCTCGTTGCCAATTACCGGCCGTGTGCCCGAAAACAGACGTAAAAACAATCGGCATGAAGACTAAGCGCGCGGCCCAGCGTCCAGTCGTTAAAGGTTCCATCGAAAACGTCGAAAACGCGGACGGAACCCGTTCATCGCCGCGAAATTACATCGTTGTTACCGCCGTTGCCCCGTTGCCAAGGTGTCAAAACGCGGGCTTGACTGCCTCGGGATATGCTCTGGCAAAAAGGGACGCTGCCATCTTGATCTTTCGAAATTGACGTTTCGAAACTCCGGGATTGCGCTTGCAAAAGTTTCCTTTTTGTCGTAAGTTCGCCTTTGAACTAGAACTTCTTGAAAGGCACTTTCAATTGTTTATGAACATTACGAACAATCCTATTTTAACTTTTAAATGAACAAGATTTTGTGTAGTTGTGTTGACTGGTGTATTTTTGCTTGCTCCTTTTCGAATTGTATCCATTTTTTTGACACATGAAGATTGAGGAAATAATAAAACATTGTTCACACATAGGATAAAGTTTGACTAGTCCAATTAGTCTAATTTTATTCGTCTCTTAATTGTTTCGCCTAAATAAATGAATTCTGATTGATTTTGGCACACTGTTGTACACTTTTGCGAACCCACTGATTTCGCTGACTGATTTCGAGGCATCCAGCTGGACGGTGAACTTTATCCCCGATAATTTGCAGGGAAGGGTTAAACGAAGGGAGGTTGTTAAAAAATTATTTTGTATGTTTGTATAACGAAGTCGTAAAGCATCGGGAGCCGAGGCGCCGCCCATTATTGGCACCTGCTGGGATAATAAAGCAATTGCTGTCGATTATCGAAATTCATGGTTCGCGCCATCATCGAGCCTCGTACCGTGCTTTCCTCGAACGCAAGCTCTTGGAAACGTGCCCAATAAACATTTCATATCTAGAGGAAATAAAAAACCGAGAATCTATATCGATAACCACCGTTACTATTTCGAATCGATTTCTAAAGTCTTCGAACAATTGCGAGATATTTTAGACTTGAGAATAAGATTTAAAAAATTTTGGTACAATATGAATTGTAACAATGATTGTTAACAATATTGTCAATACATGGAAAATGAAACATAATCATTTTTTCCGATTTTCAATTGAACTAAAAATTAAATTCAGCCGGGACAGAAATGTTGCTAAAGGAATTTGCAATTCCAGAATGCAAAATAATCGTGAAAAATTATTCGCATTTATCTTGGTTTTGAGAAATGGCATGTGATTCAACGTCCACAGCTGCCACGTCCCAGAGATCCTGCAGCAAACGTCTCGAATGAGGGCTGACAGGAACCCGACTGTATTAACAACGCTAATTGAATAATGACAATGTTGCCAGAAAGTAACGATCCCTACGTACAGGTTCGGAGGAGCGAGGATTCAACTTCGAGGCTTCAGCTTCCATGTGTACGCGCCACAACAAATGCCGGCGTGACATGCCAACCGACGATAAACCTGCCCGCGAATTAACGCTCATTATCGTGTACGTTAATTGAGCCGGGCACCGAGATTGAAACACCGCGTTCGACGAAATTTGCGTAATGGAATTCGGTTAAGGCTCTAGACACTCGACAAACTTCGCAATCATACTTAAAGCTGTTGTGAACTTATGGTTACGTCCAAAGTATTCCCTCTCTTTTATTTCTTGTATATGTAACTTTGTTAACCCACTTAGAATAATAGTTATACTCTGATCAATCTGATGTTATGAAGGAATCTGAAAATCGAATATGCGAATAATATTTTCGCCAAATCGTCGGCCTCACATGAAAACTGCCTAAGTCCATTTTTTATAAAAATTGGGTTTTCAGCTTCGCCTTTGTAGGTACTTCAATTTCTACGTTCTGAGGGTAATTTTTTTAACTGCTTTAATTAGTGTCTAAATATAAACATAGTTTTAAAAAATCTCCGTGTAAGGCAAAATAGTTTTGCTTTAAATTGTTTTTTTCCACGCCTCCTGTGAAATTTACTTTTTCGAACTTAGGCAATTTTTCATATGAGGCCGACGAAATGTCTAATCGTTTCTGTAATAAAAAACGACTGGTCTTCGTAAAAATGGTTGGGGTGTTTTTTTGGGTTGCGTCGAGGTTCCCATAACTGGATTGCCCTAAAGTCGACTTCCGGTGGACAGAGAGGGCGGGAAACGGCGATCGCCGGTATCGAACGTCGTGCAGGTAGGTACATGTATACAGTAGGAATGATGGAGGCTAGGTGGAAATGGTCGACAGCAACGGTCGGCCGTTTTGCTCCTCCGAACGTCGATCAACCGTCGGATTACGCATGTCCTGGCAGCTGCGCATCCTTCCTGGGCGTTCCGAAGAGCCGCCAATCGGTGAAACCCTCTAATATACGCCACCCGGTGAAACGGCCAATGGGACGTCGTCGGTGTATCAGCGCGGGTGTCATCGGCCAGTTGGACTACGCGATAGTATCATTTCGGTCGGCCACGGGACGGGGAGAAGGGGTTAGCGTAAAAGAGGAGAGAGGGAGGTAAAAAGACCGAGGGAACGAGAGAGGACGAGAGAGAGAGAGAGAGAGAAAGAGAGACAGCTCTGTGCTCATCGATCCTGCGAGTCTGGGAATCAACGCTCTGTGCCTGCCTTCCTTGCATCGGCGTCGATGCTAAGCTCGCTGTCTGACAGGTCAAGCAACCGGAAAAGCATGAGCTCGAAGTAACAGTTTAATCCTTCTTCCCGTATCCACTCGCTCGAACCCGTAATCCATCGCGCAGTTTCAGCGGGATTTGCGGACTTCGAAGGAGAGAGAAAGAGAAAGAGAGTGAGAGAGATTGCTGTTTCACTCATAAATTGCGTATTGATGATCGTCTATGTCGAAACGTTGCTAGATCTAGCTATTCTCAACGCGTGGCACCTTGGTGCCTCGCAGTTTGAATGCTCCAGATAATTTTGTGGAAAGTTTCATTTTCTAGTCGCGAATCCTTAGAGGTCTGTGAGAATATGAATCAGTTTTTGAGAAATAGCAGTTTTTATATCTTTGGATTACAAGTTGATTGCACATTAAGATTAAGGAATGAGGCCAGGAATAAAAGTCTGTATTTATGGAAACATTGGTGTTTACTGATGGTGATGCTTGTAATTAGTACGACTTGAATGAAATTGTAATAATGTAGAAACTGTTTTAAATTGTGGTATTGTAACATTTAATGGCACCCCCGAGACACCATTCGAGTGCGAAGGGTTGAATGATCCCAATTAGCAGATGAAATAACATAAATAAGTTCGGCTGTATTCGATATCCATTTTTATTGACTAACAAAGTGCAGAAAAACATTCAATTTATTGTACAGTCTCTGACTGTAGGTGGCTTCTTGTTAATCACGATTATATTGTACACACAGTAGTGGACAAAAATTTAAAGACACTCTAAAAAAGACGATAACTATTTTAATATTACTTAATTAATACGATTTGAACTTTTTTGGAAAGCTAGAGCAATTAGTTTACTACAGGTTGCGAAAAGAAATTTTTCCAAAAATTGCAGTTGATCGGAATTGTTGAAAAAATACTAAAAGTTGCATTTTCAACTTTTTTAAGTGGGCCTGTATTGAAAATTTAAAAAATACATTTGTAGATCTGTGTCAATTACATGCACTGTGAAAGTTTCATCGAAATCGGTTGATGCGGGAAAAACGACAGGCATTGAAAGATGTAAGAATGCTTAGATTTATTGCAGTTAAAGGCCGAAAATCTGAAATTTTTACCATCTTTAAACTTTGTAGCTCATTGCAACGTCGACCGATTTTGAAATATTCAGAATATGTTTAAGTCACACAGATCTACAAAACGTATTTTAAAAATTTTCAATTTAGGCCCACACAAAAAAGTTGAGAATGCAACTTTTAGTATTTTTCTGCGGTAAACTAATTGCTCTAGCTTCCCAAAAAATTTCGAATCGTATAGTACAATATTAAAATAGTTATCGTCTCTTTTAGAGTGTCTTTAAATTTTTGTCCACTACCGTATAGCTTCGTAATGAGTCATTACTGAATCATCAGAATCAGAACGTCTTCGTGCTTTCGACCGAACTTAGTTATGCAGACCACAGCAAGTTGGACAGAGAACGGCATCATTTGACAATTGACATAATTCTATCGGTACATTTACAAATTGAAAAGTACATATCTCTCGTTGCAACTTGAAAATACAATAAAACGACATCACTGGCAGTTGAGACCACTCTATCGGTAGACTAACAAATTGAAGAGTCCAGATCGTTGCAAGTCGAAAAGAAAAGAACGAGATCGGTCGCCAGTCGAGAGAGATCATTTTATCGGTAGCACACGTTCAGTATAGAGCATCACGTAGGAGACCAATTTGCAAGCGATTCGCTCCCTTCAGGGAGGCGCGAAGAGGAATATCGTGGCCGGGAATGCGTCTAAATGAAAGAAGAAAAGAAAAGACGACAGCGGAACGAGAAGAGAGGATTCAAAGCGAAAATAAAACCGGTTCGAACTATTAACTACCGGAGGGAAAGGAGGAGCACCAGAGAAAGAGAGAGATAGAAGAGGAAGGACGAGGAACGACTGATAAAGGGAGCAAAGAGAGAAGATCGTAGAGGGATAGGCTCTGCGAAAAAGGCTCCTATTTTCTCGATGCAATTTCATCGACGGCAATTTCGCCGAAAACATGCAGCTGCTGCCGTTCGAGTAACCATCGGACCATATTAGGACCCTGTCTCCTATTATTTTTTAGGCTTAGGAATCACTCTTTTTATGCCCGAAAGGACTTCACGGCGTTGCCCGAGATCAAACATTAATTTCGCGAACGGAGTCGCCATTTACGGGGACAGGGGGAGGGAGAAATGAGAAGGGAAAAAGGAGAGGTTGGCGTGCAGCGACGCCGAGCAAAAAGGATGCCGGTCGCGCAAGGTGTTCGCACGATTTTTGATGAAACAATCAAGACGGTGCAATTACCATACGCAGCCCACTAAAAGATTCCCGGGACATGTCGATACAACTTAATTTGAGAGATCGACTCCGCACGGCGGCTCTCGACGACGCGAAAACACCCGTTCGTTAATTTTCTGGGGGCCCTTGCGAATCTGACATAATGCGTATCCTGCTTTTTCGCAAAATCGTGAGATCCAGTGCTAATTGGAAATTTACGGAATTTCGTGCGGATACTTGAATTTGCCACTTTTACTTAAATATACTTGAGTTGAGTGATGTTTATGGACGTCGTTATCAACCTCTTCACTCAAAATTTCCTGTCAGTGTTCCACGGATCGGTCTAGTTTCGAGTATTTTCGAGGAAGAAGAGGGTGTCGTACATCCGCTAATTTTATCATTAGTTGTTTGCGTTGTTTGCGAGAGAGAGCACGAGGTCCAACGTCGTCCATCACAGTTTCCCATCGGTGTTTAATGGATCGTTGGCACGATGACAAATAAACAAGAGAGCAACCACCGCACCCTTGGCGCCTGTAACGACCCCCTATAGAGTGATTGTTCGACGTTCGACTGCAAACACCGGCTACTTCGTCTTTTACACCCTTCCCTATCTTCTTTTGTCCCTTTTGCGGCACAGGTTGCGCTCGTTCACGGATCATCGCTGGTTAACCGGTGTTGCGAACGCGTTGCGGTTCATCCAAATGTTACGTTGCTGCTCAACGAACTGTTTCGCTGTGCAAACGAGCCTAATGCACGTGTTTGCTTGTCGGGATCTGTAGCAAATTGCAGTGTGCCGTTAGCTAGGGAATCTCTACAAACGAGAATCATCTTCGTGCTAACCTAGCACAAGATTGAGGTAACTTGCAAAAGCAATTGAAAATCTTTAACGAATTAGGAACTTTATCGTTAGCTTCAGACTAGAATCTACTCTAAGAGATCTCTGGGAAATGAGAAATATGAAAAATAATTTAGAACTATTTACCCTTCCATCTTCTAAAAATTCAAGTTTATTCTTTCAGCAATGAATTTTAAATAAACACAAATTACCTGGAACCTTCGCATTTATGGTAGCCATCAAACTGTCAATATCATTTGTTTACCTCACGTCTACGGAGCGCACGACGTTCACTTGTACGACCGGTTGTCCAAGCGGTTTCGGAAATTCAAACACGTTTCCCACATAAGTGGAACGTCCACCACGAAACTAGGGTAAAAATTGCGTGGCCCGACATTATCAGATCGGAACGATGCCTGTCGGGGGTAGTTCGTGGCAGGAACGGAACAACCCCTAACTGCAGAACATCAGATGGTTCGGATAGATTAATCTATGCCCAGTGGTCGCTGGACAGCGTGCACATTGGGAAGATCACGACGAAACGCTTGTGTTCTGCCCTTTGTGACCGTGTCCCGGCCCGAAATAAGGACAGGTGACCGATTCGACACGATCCTTGAGGATCTGGACGAATTAACGACCTGCTCTTGCAATTTGGGGCGGTGGAGACACCATTTGTGAAAATAAGAAATATCTAGAATGTTCATTTCTGCACGTTCGCAGGTCATTTATTTTTTATTTGATATTTCTTTAATTTCATAGAATAATTCCATTGTATATTCTTTTCACTTTATGGATATGAAATTGTTATAATACAACTCGTACAATACTTAAATGTGCAGTAATTGATTAGAAACCAATATATTTAATAATGTAAACAATATCGTGAATAATGGTACAGAAAGTTTTAGTGGTGACTCTGAGTCACAGCAGATCAGATTGTAGAAGTTCAGTTAGATCATAACCGGGGGATTAAAGCTTGCATTTCAATGATTCTTCGGAGAAACGCGCGCAATAAACGCGCAAAGTTCCGCGACCTCGTCGGCGAGGATTCTTACGGAACACGTTAGAATCGGTCGTGTAGCGGTGTGTAAACGCTTTGGCATCCGCGTGAAACGAAGAATCGTCGGGGTTAGGTAGTAGATATCTTCGAAGAAGACATCAAAGTGTTGGATTCCTGAACGTCAACGGGGAACGTCGCCTTGGGGCAAGCGGCTCGTTCCGAGCCAGCAGGACATCGCAAAGAAATTTACAACCGCCGGTAATTAAACCTGTTCGATGCGTTCGATAAAAGACGCCACGCTGCGTCTTCTATCCGCGTGGTTCGCTATCCGAGGCTACTGTTTTTCGGTCCCGGCGAACGAACAGGGAACAAGCAAAGGACTAACGTTTTCGTCGGCTGCCTCCGAGGGACGATTTAGAAGATAAAAATCAGACCCGACCGACTCACTACCGGTATCTGGCCCGGTTATCGCGATAACTCTCGTCTCCGCGTGCCGATCTCTCGGCGAGCTTTTACCGAAAGCGTGTGCCCCCATCTAAATTATCCCCGCCGCAAACAGGTGCGCGCTGCGAACCGTCGGTGACAGTTTTACCTGGGCCGCGGCGATAAATTGCCACTCGACCGAGAACGACTAGGCTCGTTTCGCCGCGCCCGACGTAATTTGACGTTGGATTCTCGCTCGGCTTCGTTAGGAATCGGCAAGCCTCGCATGCATAGAGGTACAAAGGGCTTCGATGTTCAACATGCGCTCTACATGATTTTTATCGCGGGTATCCGCACTATTTGATCTTGTTGCAGTAGCAACGTGTTTTACACGATGTATTCGATTGGCTGAATAGTTCCTTTCGTAGTGTACATGTTTAACATTGTTAAATAATACCTGAGCACAATGAAATCTTTTTTTCTCACAATACTTTGACAATCACTGTAATACTATGTGCATTATGTTGTAATAAATCTCACAAGAGATTTCCTAATAAAAAAAAATTAGGGGTCAACATTCAGTCAGCGGACGACTTCAGCGACCAAATGACGAACGACTCAAAATCCCACATTTCACACTACAGGACGAAAAATGCGCAGCCCGAGGATCGCAGTCATTGTCAATTACTGCGCGTCCCGGATGAGTCATCGCGAAAAGAGTCGGGACAAAGAAGGGCCGGAACGTAGGAGGCCCATTCGGCCGGTTAGGCAAAAAACCAACCGACGGTCCAATGTTCACGCATGGCAAATTATTATTCCTCGGTCGGGGATGACTGATGGATTCTTTCGAATCGCGCATCGGTCCGGGCCTTCGTGATCGAAACCGACGATTCGCGGCCACGCGTCGACCGTTTAACCTACGGCTTTAATTCGACGTTCGGCCCCAGAAAACGGTGGTTTCCAGGTCCTATGTAATTGTCGAACCAGCGGATGCTTGCTTCGCTGGCTCTTTGTTGCGCAAGAATCCGGCAAAATGCCACCTAGCCGAAAGACCAGGCTCGCCTCCGCGCGCTTCTTCGACTTTTCGTGGAAACGCGCCGGAACGCCTCGGATCCGCGCCGAGGATTACTCGCGTGCCACGACCGAAACGATTACATCTTCCTCAAAGAAAGAAGCGCCATTACACAACCAGACTCCCACTTTTTCGGACCCGTTTTCTGGGGGCCCGCGATTTTACACGCGCGTCCCGAGACCGTTCTTTGTAACGCGATCGTTGTTTTTCTGACGTTGCGTAAGAACGTTCTCGGTGCCAGCCAATTTTTAGCTTCATTTTGGCAGAGCACGACGGTGCACGAACGTTACGACGACGGTTGTTGTTGTTTAGGTAAATGGCGGCTGTGTGTAGGATCATTCGCAAGCCTTAGAAATGCTCCCTCTGATCGGCGGATCTTCTATTTTATGACGAAACGAGAGGGGCTACTTCCTTGAATTTTTATATAGATGATTGCGGGTTTTTATGCAGAATTAAAACTGTGTACCGGGTCTACATATAAACATCCATCTCCTTCCTTGATAATTTTATTGGGTTGGGAACATTTTCTCGGTTTTATGTTTGGCCTACCAATTTTTGTCGTAAATGCATAAAATCTGTAGTGATGACAAAACATGCGAATGTGTTCGCATAAATCCGCGAAAGTAGGCTGTTACGGAGCCCGAAATCAGGTTTAGTCGCGAGGTGTTATCGTTGATTTAACGCGCCAAAATTATAATGCCATCGAACACGGTGGAAAAGGCGAAACAGACTCGCGTGAGCGTGAATAGAAGTTTTGCAGGCGTTAAAAAACTTTCGACATGCCGCAATACGCCGGTCGCTGCAAAGACGTAATTGTCACGCACGAAAACGTGTCGGTGGAAGTACGTAAAGTACCGTTGAGAAGTAAAGAAACCGCACAACTCCGTTGAATTAACCGGATTGATCGCACGAACGTAGTTCTGCTTGTTCGTGGCAAATTAATTGGTCCACGGGTCGCCTTTAACTTTGGTTATGTTCCAGAAAAGAATCAACATTACGCGCATTGTACACATTGTTACACGTTACCTCAATATTCTCGTAGAATGAGCAGAAATCATAAGTATATATTATACAATTGCAAGGTTCTTGAGCTATATCTATAGACATCTAGTTGTAGTCTAAACAATTTTAAAGAGTTGGAAAAATAAATATCGGAAAGAAAGAGACTCAATACTGAAATTTTGTTTCGAACATGAACGATTCTGGTTGCCCACGGGGGGGTTGAGCAAGTGTCACGAGAAAACGGAAGCAAATATTAGAAAATGGGGTTTACCATATTATCACTGTGCCGCGGAAGAATCCCTCGCGTAGATGGAGTAGGAGTGGAGGATGATCGTCTCGCTCGTGGAGGAGGAAATCCATCCGTAGGAGAGTCGTTCAGCCCGCCCACCCCCGTGTCGTTCTCCGTCGCGCTTCGAGCTTCCCCGGCAGTCGGCGATCGGTTGAATGGTTCGTGTGGAAGCGGTAACGCTGCCAGAAAAGGGAGCGTGCGTCCACGGGGAGCAAGCTAGCAAGGGAGCAAGCGAGCAAGGGAGTAAGCGAGAGACTGCCGAAGAAGGGAGTAAGATCGGTTCGCTGGGGCCACGGCCGTGGGCAAGGTGGGCCACGGGCCATAGGGGCAGCCCCGACCGAAGGTTCAGCACGCGACAACACGCTACCGTCACCTTCCCCCCTCTACAATCATTCCATCTCTCTCATCCCGGTCCGAAACCGAGCCGGTTCTCTTTCGCCCGCGCTTCCACCCATACACGTAGGCGTTTCTGCATGAACAGGCACCACGACCGAAGCGTGTATCGCTCGTGGCACAGTGGGAACGAGGGCGGGGGGTGGGGAGGGGGGGGGCCAAATCGAAAGCAAAGCCCGTAACCCCCGTTCGCGGGCCGAGCCCACTTCAGACACGTCGTGTCCTCCGCATGGTCCACATCATTTCGTCCTCGTGATCATCCTCTCTCATCTTTTTCTGCGGTTCGGCGCGGCGGGCCTCGTTCTCTACGCCACCCTGCCCTCACACGCCGATCTCTCTCAGAGTCAGTGCGTGCCTCTTCTTCAGCGTCGTCCACCTTCTTCTTCTCGAGCCCTTTAGAACCTTCTCCCTCCTCCTCGGCGTTTCCCCTCTACCGACGTCCCCACAGAGGTACGCGAGCCTCGTCCCTCTCCGTCCCACTTGTGTCGCTTCTTTCCTACGCTTCGCCTCGCTCTGCGTAGCTCTGCCTCGCTCTCTGCCTTGGTCTACCTTGCTCCGTCGAGCTTTGCCTTGCTCTGCCTCGCTCTGCCTCGGCCTGCCTCGCTCTTCCTCCCTCCTGGCCGCCGTCCTTCTCGCCGCACGCTCGCTAGCCAACCGCAGTCGTCCAGCGCGTTCGCCCTCGTCGCGCGGACCTGCCTGCCACTCCGACGGCTACCAGGAGTAGCTGCACGCGCGCACGAGGTGCCTAGGGCCTGGAGGAGGTCCGAGAAGACACGCCGAGCGAGACCGGTATCACTGGAGCTCCGGCAACCGGCGCGCCGTCAAGTCGACCCGAACCCGACGGTCCAGGGACCTGCGACACGATCGATCCGATCTGATCGACAGCCAAACTGCACTCAAGATATCTCGCGCGGTTCAAGCGATACCACGATAACCGAACATCACCAGTGTTCATCTCGCGAAGACAGCCCACGGGACGTGACAGTGTTCGGAGTTGATCGAATGACATTGACAATTTTGTGAATCGTAGGACACCTTCCTAAGGTCCTCCTCCGTGAATCGTAGGACTTCCTCGTGAGATCCTTCCGAGCGAATCAGTCCTTCCCGCGACTTATGAACTGTGAGGTCGTAGGGTTGAGATTTTCAAGGGTTCAGAGTTAGGGCGTTGTTGATGGTCGCAGTGTCACCGAATCATGAGCAGTCGTGTAGAAAGGAAGGAAGCGACTTGATGGTAACTAGGAGAGCCGCCTCGAGGATGACATTTGCCGCGCGCGTCCCACGGCCGGAATCGCGTTGATCGCGTGTCATTAGGGGAACAATCGAGCACAGAGGACTTTTGACAGTGAGCGTACGACGACAGTACACACGTCACGCGAGGAGAAACGTACGTTGCCGTGCGAGAGCACGCCGTAGGTGTATCATTACAGAGTCGGGTTTCTCTCCTGACACCCGCGCGGAAGACACGTTACCCATCTCGTTGCCGTGAAAGCGGAATCGCTTCCTGTGATCGGCGCCGAAACGTGGTTCTAGTGTCGAGGATGAACGTGGCCGCGAGATTGAAACTATGATACATCGGATGGAAGAGTAGAAAAGGCGAGATCCTGTTTGCTGAAGAAGAGATTCGGCTTCTCTTCGACGTCGAAGAGGGTAGCAGAGAGTGAAGGTTCGAGAACTCTTCCGGATGCACCCTGGATCTTGAAGAATTGTCTTCTCGTGGAAGAAAAACTCGACAGGTACGTGGATTTCCTTGTTTACCTTGATTATTTTCGCGATGGTAAAGTTCGCGAAAGTTGACATTTGATGGTGGGTTTTATGGGGGCTTGACGTCTTTGATAGAGTTAGAGAAAGAAACTCAAACTTGGGACCATTTTTTCATTGATCAATTATCTTCCTATCGCTTTTGATAAAACAACTACCAATTCAAATTAATCGCCAGCAATTAACTTAATTCTGCTGTGTCCTTTAAGTCCCTTACGGTGTCGTGAATGGTATCATATTTTTTGACTCGATCAGATCCTCGCATTACTGAAAAACATTTTCATCTGTTCGAAAAATATAAGAAAATTACAGCAGGGTTAAATTAAATGACGATATCAGTATCCTGGGAAATAAGCCTATAAATCCAACCACGGCCAAAACACATATGAATGGATAACTCCTTCATCAACAAACCAGAAGGGTGAATGGGTTAATCATGAAAGAACCGTACTGCCCAATGAAAAACACCTTGAGGTGTGTACCCCAAGTTAGGTTCGCCAGCCCCTTTAACTCTCACCTGTCCCATGTTCTCCTAACTTAATTTGCCTTTTGATTTAAAATTCACATAATGATCAAAATCAATGTGATGCAAAAATTAATAATGAGTGGATAGTAGAATGAATACCAATAAAAAAAATTCCAAACGAAATAATTAGATTATGTTACTAATAGCTGTTTGTTGGTTCTCAACTGCAATTGACGTTGCTGTTGAAGGATCTGTTGAAAAGTCTTTAGCGACAGCCCATAGACTTAAAAACTAAATGACATAGTCGAAATAATTAATTGGATTGCCAGCATAAGGAATAAAATCAAATCATTCACATCGTTCACGATTGATAAGAGAAAGAGTAGAACGTACTCATTCAGAATCACTGAAAAACGTGTGAAATACACGGGGAGTGCGAAGGAGGGTGAAGGTCCCAAAAGCCCGTGAGCATCATCGCGCCGCGGCGTATGCGTGTCAATGACGTAACACGAAAATCAGCGGCGCTAATTACGCGATAACGATCCACCGTTAGGGGTCTCGCAGTCGGACGAGAGGCTGGCCAGTTGCCACGGTGAAAGAAGAAAGGAAGAATGCAGGCATGAACGATCGAACTGCCCGTGACTGCGTCCAAAGAAGGCAACCGCGGATATACGGACACGTACACACATACACAAACACACATATCATATATACATGTAGAAATATACCGGTCGTCTGTGTGTACGCTTTATTCGGTTTGGATATACGCGATAAATATTAAAGTTCCTTATAAAACACAAAGTTCTGCCGCTCTCCCGGGCAGGCGCGGCATACCGGGGGCCTCTGACACGCCATTGCTTCATTTAAAATGCAAATTCGCCCGTGTGGCGTGAACCACAGCGGCCCGAATTATTCTAATTACCCCCCACCAAGCCCCCCTTCTCTGCCCCCTCGTCCTTTTTGCTCGTTGCTTCGCCGCTTTGCTGTCGAAAGCTTACCCCGGACTAGTAGACGTCGATTCTCGAAGGAAAAAGTCCCTGGTTCCGTGTATAATCCTTCTTTCTCCCTCGCTCTCGTGAACTTTCCACTAACCTTGAGCACAAGGAAAAATCTTTCCCCGGTTTCTGCTCGACATCAGCTACGCCTATCTCACAAATGTTAGCCTGTTTAGTGGTGCCATTCATCCGTGACTTTCAATCGTTTTTATCTTCTCCATTCGAAAAGTTTTAGCACGTTCATTGCCCCACGGAGATATCGCTTGCAATTTAATTAGAGATTACAATTAGCACCTCAGAAAAAGGTGACGTCCATTTTTAAAGCCTTCTAGAGCAGAAATAGATACCTCTTTATCAATTTCCTGGATGGTAATTCAAGTGAACACGAGCGTAGACAAAGATTAGCAATCATAGTCCAAGAATTAGTTGATTCACTGTGTAATCAGAATCCTTTCTTCCGTGTCGGAGGTGTTCGAGGGTCAATGGTATTTGAACGCTCAAGTGGCTAGAGAATGTAGGACCAATCGAACAGGATTGTCTTACTCGATAAATATTTATTTTCGTTTGACCGCTGTTCATGTAGTGTCGAATTCTAATTAAATGCGTAACATGTATGTCGTTATCCTCCGTGATGGTTCCTGTCTACCACATGATATTTAATATGCATGTATTCACCTAGCTAGTTATTTTATGTATTGTCGATATCGTTCAATTTATAATCATTTACTCGGTACATTATGCGGCACCTACTTTTCGAAATATTGTCAAAACGAATGTGCCTTTCATCTAAATTTGCTAGTGTACTGTATAAGTGTTGGACCAAAAAGTTTCTTCTGACAAAAGTCCCAACGTTCTCCACAAGGGCACCCGATTTCCATATAAAATCACCGTTCGAAATCGACGTCACCGTGTTCGACACGATAAGTTGATTAGGCAGAGGAGTTTCTAATTTGATAAAGGGCAAAGGACGGTCCAAAACGGGCGTGAACCGGCAACGAGAAAGCCGAAGAGTGTAGAAACGAGAAGTAGCCGGCGGTAGCTGACGGCCAGTGTGTACGCAGAAACGTGTTAAAGTGTGCTAGAAACGAGCATAGATTATCGTGGGTAACGTGTTCACGATCCGGGCGAGATGTCGTGTGCATGTACGCCTAATATATTCAGATTTTTATGGCTGGTGGCATATCGGAGATACGGCGGTCCACCCCCGCTTCGCCCCTCTGCGCGCCGGGGCAAGCCTTCTCCACGTACCACTTAAAGCGCGGGGTAACCTAATGAATAAACAAAAACTAGATTTCGCTTAGGGCTTACACGTAAAAGCGTGACCTTACCGGCGATTTGCCGCCGCGGTTCTCAAATCGAGCCTTCCCTTCCCTTTCCGTACGCGAAAAAGGACGCGGTAATGGCGGCGGGAATTAACCCCGGCTTTCCTCGCGAGCACGAACACTATCGCCGATTCGATCGCCTAGAAAACGCGAACGGTTTTAACACATGCGCGACCTTTTCCCTGAATACTTTTCTTCTCGTTCTTTCCCACTTTTTTCTCTATCGATACTCGTGAATCGACAATTCCTCTCGAAATGGCAACCTCCTTTCACGAAGACTCCTCGACGCTCCGCACACCGAAATAATTAGCTATCCTTTCGGTTTTAACCCTTTGAATATCAACAATTTCTCGATGAACATTAGTGCTCCTTCAATTTCATATACCAGTGCATTATTACTTTATAAAAATAACAAGCATATGTGTACGTATTCAGACCGTTAGCGATTTTTATCATAACACATGTTCAAATAATATTGTGCAAATTCCTCAATAAGAATAGCAAATCCAATAAATCTTCTAGCGGGTAATTCTGCTCGTTTCTAAAAACTGTGCTTTCTTTATTATACGAGGATAAAAAATGAAGTGATCAATGCGAGAACTTTAATAAAATGCGCACGCATATCTTACTGACTTTTATGTTTCTATATAGAAGAAGTCATACAGGTAGTAGAATCTTTAAGTTTACGACTGAATAAACTGTGAAAATCTATTTCATCTCGTAAAAATGCTCGATATCCGAGTACATACTCGGTGATCATCGCTGCAACCGGATAGTCTCTTATGCAGGCGTTGATGTCTCTTGGACTGCTCGCGGCTTCCAAGCTTTTTTAACGTCATAATTGCCACCTGTGTCTTGATCCTGCATAAAAATTTATTTATGATTCATCACGCTGGCATTACGCGTACCTCGTTCAATTAAACGAAGGTGTGAACAGAAAAAACAGGATTCCGTACTCTCTTCTGTGGTTGCTCGTGAAGAGCCATTTATTCCTCAATTAAAAAAATCTAAATTGTTTAATACAGCTATGACAAAGAATAAATAATCATACGAATCACATTTAGGCGTTCCAATTGTGTATTTGTATCTAGATCTCAAAGTCCCAGTGACACCTTAATCATACTTTGCAAGATTTTAACTAATTTTTGCGGGCATCGTTATCACTTTTTAAGATATTTTAAAGAGAAAATAGATTTCCATTTAATTTTAGTTTCTTACAATTGAGTGGGACAATTTTTATGTCACATGAAGATCCGCAATCTAATAATTAGAATATATTGAATCTACGCTCCTTGCGAAGAGCGTTGCAGTTTAATGTTAACTTGTAGATACTGGTTTCAACTTTTTGCTATTTAGCAGCACACAGTACGGGAGGGTCTGTATAAGAGGAAGAATTCGGGTTTCGTTGAATCGTAGATGGTATCAGACTTCCGTTTTGTTGTGTTCGTCTTCGTGAAAGCATCCGGGGCCGGCGTAAAGCGCGACTTTCACTGGGCCAATGTAATTGAAACATCGCATCGGGATCATAGCGTGCCCAAAAGAAGTTAGTCGCGGCCCCGGGTACAAAGAAGAAAAATTCAACGTGTCGTGGATCGTTCGGTGCGTACGTCACTTTTGCACGTACCGCGGGACGAGGAGAGGACAGGATGAAGAAAGAAGTGAAGCGGGAGGCGGGACACGTGTTCACGAGAGAGTAACACCGGCAAAACACGTGGCGCGCGAGAAATGCGGCGAACGATCCGCGCACCCGAGAGACCCTTGTTTGATTTATAATAATTGTCCAATCCTTATTACGGAGATATTTTATTGTGAGACCGATGTCCCACTAGATCGCCGATCGAATCAAATTCGTTTCCACCGTGCGAAAATCTTCGACATTCACTCAAATATTGCACTCCTCGACATTTCCCGAATTTTCCAGTTCTCAGAATCTTGAAATCCTTGTAAATTTTTTTGTAACTTCAATTTTAGTGTTCGATAATTCTAGTTTACAATTATAGTCTTAATAAAAGTGTAATATTTACATGCTTGAACTAAGAAATTTCACTAAACAATAACAAAATAATGCGTACTGCAACGAAATAATTCACTTTTGTTGTTATCGGTGATTTAAAGAAGTGAACACATTTGGAAAAGTTTGTTTGGACGTTATTTTCTCGTGCCACATTTTCAGAGGTAGCCTCAAAGAGTGCGCTCAGAATTTCACGAGCGATTGCCTTAATTAAGGTAACCTAAGGCGCTCTTCTTTGCACCAAACGAAAAAGGGGGCCGCGTTTCATGCGACCGCAGCTTTAACGAGTATCGCTTGACACCTTGAAATCGCTTCGTGATGGAATTTTAGTATCCGCGAACTTTACAAACGCCATATACGTCGGGATCGAGTTTTTCGAGGGGAACGACGCCATAATAACTTTGCACCGTCGATTTTCCCGGTGTTTGCACCGGAGACACGAGGCAAAAATGCTTCGGTCGTTTTCTTGTAAGACGAGCGCCTGTACGGATGACATTCTCCGGTTCTTCTGGGTTCGAGTTTTCACCGGTCGTGGCGATACAGTCCAAACTTTGCTACCTTCGATTCTCCTCTCAATATTAAGTTCAATCATAAGATCCAACGGTTCTGTCAAGTGAGAAAACGCGAAACTCTTTTAAATCGCTAAGAACATCGATATAATGTTTCCAATTTGTAATATAATTAAGTTAAAATTTTAATTCTGCTTTTTGCTATTAATACAAACTATTTCTATCTCGGGGGTTTTATTTACAAAGAGGGTAAATAAAATAAAATAAAATTAATGTGGACTCTTAAAGTAGCGAAGTCGAAGGCTATATATAGGAGCGTTAACAAACCGTCATGAAACAATCTGATTAAATAAAATATAATGTCGGAAGAGGATGAGGCACATTGGTAGTTGTGGCTCGTTTTCGCGACGAATCAATCAGCGCAGCGGGCCGAAGGGGTCGCGAGCCAAGGAAAGAATATTCCGTCGATACGAGGGTCCGTGTGCCGCGTAACGTGTAATAGTTACATCAGATTAGGGTAGCGGTAGCGAGCGTGTAACCAGGCTTAATGCGTGGGTAGGCATTGAGTGGGTCGCGCGAGCACGAGGGTTGCGGGGGTGTGGGTCCCGTGCCCGTTGCACGTAGCCGACCAAGGGAGTACACCTGAAATTGTGGTACGCAGCCACCAACACAGCCGTGTAGCCATTTGCCGGTGGCCGGTGTGTGGAGAGAAAGAGAAAGAGGAGAGAGGCCTCGACACGAACCGGCCGAGGGTAACGAGGAGAAGGGGTTAGCGGGGGATAAGGGCGGTTTGGTAATCGCGCATTAATTTGCATCACAAAGTACACGCCACCCGCCACGCTACGCACGCATTCCACGTAGTTTTCCGCTCCCGCTCGATCTCGCCACGGAGTTCTCAAGCCGTCGCCGACACACCCACCCGTTTACCCGTCGCAAGGCCGCAACCTTTGCTGCCCGGATCCTCCGGGAGGATAGACCCCGTCATCAGGCCCCGGAAAAATCACACATACTCTCACCCTTTCGACCCGAGTTCTTCTACGTCGCTTGGAAAATAGAAGCCTCCGTGGATCCACGATAATGCGCCAAGCCAAGCCATTCGCCATCAAGCTCGAGGAAAATCGCAAGTTTGATGATGCACTAACTATTCACCCTAGAGTCTATCATATCGGACTTAAGGAAAATCAAAAATAGTATCACGCTTCTCTGCGCCAAACCATCTAATGATCCAAAAAGTCAACTGACCATTCCATAGTCAGCCTACAGCCTTGACCTGGCGCCTTCTTGACCACTTTATGTTCCTGAAATTAACACGTTCGTTACCAGCCTCACTGATATATGATACCTAGTCTCGCAATTCCCTTAAAAGTAGTCAAATTAATTTGATTCGCTTTTTATTGTTTAAATTCACAGCAGAATATCCAGGGAGTCCATGACATATTCCTGTGAAATTCTTTCATCGTATCATAATGGACATTTAACCAGATTATACATAAAAGTATAAAATTAATTCGCAGGAAACTGCCTACAATGATTTATGATTCATTTTTTTTTTATGCAACATTAATTGCTACTAAGTCGTCCAATAAACAAGCATTTCCTGTCAATTTATGAGCCCCGGTTCCTCGAAGCCTGGAATTAAGTCGAGAAAATGTTACCGACCATGAAAACTTTATAATTACCCACCGTCCGTGGATATTTGTTTCTTGCGCGTCGATTTACATGGAAACAGGCCCGCGTCGTCTCTAGAATGATCCAATAATTATTGTTTGGAAACACAGCAGCGCGGCTGACCGAGCCGCTCCTGTCTCATGAATAATTCCCTTCCGATCGCGCTAAATGAATTCATTGAGAACTCTTCGACAACTCATTTCACCGTTGATAATTGCGCGGAGTTATGCACGCCTTCTCGTCGTCCTCCGTGTTTTAGTTAGACGCGCGTTGATAACTCATTCCAGGGGAAGTCCGATGAAATCGTGGCTGCGCGGCGATCGATTACGGGACAAAACCGGGAGTATCGATCAAAAGAGACGAAGAACGTCGTCGGTTAAAGCCCCCTATACACCGTGGAACATGTTGCGATCTTGGTTTCATGATACCTGCATCGGTTTCAAATTGCATACAATCTGGATGCAGCGGTCCCTCTCAACACGTTCAAACCCGTTCTGATATAATTGTGGGATTATTTTCCAACTCCGGGACTATTAGGTGGAAAAATCAAATTCTTTCCGGCTCAGGATAAACTGAAGACGCCACTAAAAATATTGACTGTTGTTGTTAGACGGTGGGATTTTTACAATCAATGGGTTAATTATTAAAAGTCTAGAATTAAACACTGAAAAGATCGTGCGCCTAAGATTCTGAATTCTGATGCAGGTTGTTTTTGATGATGATTCATCGCCGCAGCTCTCTGAATGTATTGCAACGTGTACCGCGAAACTTGAGAACCGTGCACCGCAACATGTTCGACCGTGTGTAAGGGGCTTAAGGAATCGCGTCGCGGTTATTTTTCGCGGAATGAGAGTCACGGTCCGGTGCCGGGTAATATTTTGCCGCGTGGTACGGTTGCATATTTAAGGGTTGCCATGTCAAGCGTCAAGCGCGCCCTTTGAATACATTTAAATTCATTAACAGTAAAGCCTGTGTTCCCGTAAACTGCGGCGCACACATGCGAGGCCGCGTGTACACCGACGAAATATGGGCATCGTTATGCTCTAAACACCGGCGGCAGTCGCAAAATAATTGCGTGCGGGGCTCAGAATCGACCGACGATTTTTTTGCAATGATCTAGGTTGGCTAATGAGCCGTCCCTTTCTGTTCCAGGTTATCGGGGAAATCCTTGGATCAATATGCCGCATACAGGTGAGTTCGCAATGGATTACTCGAACCGTTTCAATGTTGCACCAACGCCTCTTCTCTTCTCCAGTTAAAAGCAACCCCGGATCTGAAAGATCAATATACGTAGCATTTAACGAAGGATTAATCGAATGACTGACAAGTCGAAATTGAACGCGTTTAATATTTTTCTGGCTACCAAAATTGTATAAAAAATGGGTTCGACGCGTCGAGTGTCGACTAATTAGCGATTATTCGGAATTAGCAGTCGGAGCACGACGATTTCGCGCAGGAGTTATATTAAACGATCGTCCGTGTAAATGAGATTTGACTGGGAATATTTAACGGAATTATTAGCGGCGCCAATACAGCACCGTTCGTCCATAGTTCAACGAGTATACACCGGGTTTTTGATTTACGCAAGCGGCTCTCTCGTCGTTATCGTTTCTCAGACGTTCAGCACGAGGTCAGCTACCGTCGCGTCGCGTCGGCGAGATCAGAAGACGAGTCGTTCCGAGCAATCGACAGTAAAAATTAAAATCACTCCGGTCTCCTTTTTCTCTCTTCTTTTCTCGGCGTGTTTCTCTCTATATATGCTCTCTCGTTCTGTCGCCCCTTCCCCGTCTCATTCCGTTCTACGAGAGCCACGAACTCGTATTTTCCCTCCTTCTTCGTGAGCGGTCTCCGTTCCCGAGCGATTGGCTCGAGGCATCGGCTAAATTACGATTTGGAAGTCAGTTTGACAGTAATTAACGAAGAATTTTATACGGCGGATCGAGAGCCAAGATCTATAGACCTGTTATTAAACGACTTTAATTACATCGCACTGTCCTCTTCCCTTGCCGCACCTCGCTTCTATCATACTCCCTGCCGATGTTCTCCATTTTCCTCGAGCCTAATGTCCGCCTGTAGCACAATGTGCCGAACGATGATTGCCGACTACGCGAGGTGGGGTGTTTGTACCGTTCGCCAAAAATGTTTTAGTTGCCATACTTTGATGTGGTTTTACAGATCAGTACATTTTATGGCGGGATCACGTGTTCCTACAGTATCTATAAACATTATTCACTTTATTTACACTGTTTATAAAATTTCTTTCAAAAATCTTTACGTATTAATTATAAACCTGGAACTACCAACAACTGAAGTGTACATGTAATTGTAACGTAGAAATTGTATTACTGGAATTGAACAAAGATTATAGTACTTTCACTAGCTTTGGTAGACAGCACTAGTATTTGGTAATTGTTCATGAACCTATTAGTTGCGTGTGACGTTTCTTGCGGACACAGGCACGAATGCAGAAATTCATTTACGATATATCAGCAGATCGCAAGCATGCAAAATGAGAGAATCTACAATCTGTATAATTTTGATCCATCGGCGAGTTCTAGACTTAATTAACGATTATCAAGAGCCAATTATCAGGAGTAAATTTTATAAACGAGGGGAAAATGGCGGACGTCCGTCGTTGGCATACCGACACGTAAACGGCTGCGCCGCAGCCATCAAATTTCGAAGATAAAGAAAAAGCTATTTGCGCGACGGCTCTTGGCAGGACCGCGAAGGGTGTATCTTTGGCTACATAATAATGGTTAGCTTAGAATTAGCGAACTAATGCGAGCGAACTGCGATCGTTATCGCGTTTGCCATTTAGACCCTAACCAAACTATACACCTGCCTACCTGTAATCACGACCGCGTCTACGCTAACAGATTTTTGGCCCTCCCTCTCTCCCTTTTCCTTTCTCTTTGCCGATGCACGAGGGACACGCGATGCAACTCGAATCGATGTTGAATCGCGTAATTGAAACGTACGATCGATATATATTGAGTCTCCCTCTTTGTACAGGTGTTTCAAGGTGTGTCTCGGTTTCGCAGCCAATTGGCCGTGTTAATGGATGGTATTTTCTGATTTCTCTCGAGTTTTACGGGTCTCAAGGTGGTTGAGCGAGGATCGATCGATCCTAAAGATCGGTAATGGCTTCCGACCGGCGCGATAAATATTTATCTCTCCTGTCTGCGTGATTCGGATGGATTCCGAAGTTCTGGTGTAAAAACCGATGTATTTAGTCGGGGATGGGAGTGTGTTAATAAACATGGCGCGCTCGGCCTTGCACTGTCTGACGATGGACGAAAAATGTGTCCCAAAAAATTTAACTATCGTTGCTTCTGTATTTTCCTTAAACAACATCTCTCGTTTTTCAATGAAATCGCTGAAATGCCATTTTATTCCGTTTATAATAATTTTCTTTTAACAGAGACAAATTTGTTCCTCCCGCGTCAAAGAATTATTTGGATAACATTTTTCTGCTCGCACTTTTGACATATTAGATCTTGAATACGAATGCAGAGATTTCAATGAAAACTTCTTAAGTATAATGTTCTAATTTTAAAAATGGTGAATTTTTGAAGGTAATTGCCAGTTTCACGAAAATAGAATTTACAAGGCGCCATGCGACGTTGTAACACACTACTCGTAAGAATTATTTTATTAGAATGAGTGAAAGCCCCCAAATCACACATAGATACACACACACGCACACTCAGAGTCGTTAACGCAATTACCATAAATTAGAATTAAAGCGTCGTTAATTTTGTGAAAAACTCATTATAATAAACTCGACGGATCTACCAAATTCCAAGTCGATAACGTGGAATAAGCGAACTGAACTTATCGCAACCTGACCATTTCGCTTGCAAAATTAGTTTTTGTAATCATCGAATATTCCGTTTTAACGGTTTTAATATTCGGATATCTTTCGAAGATAATCTGACATACTTGTTGCTACCGAAAATTCTATTTCTGCAAGCTCTTATGGTTCTAGAATGCCCTTCATTTTATTTAATTTCGCTTGAATATCTTTTTCAACCTTTCTTTTAATTCATCTAGTTTTTTCACCAAGCTTTCTACTGTTGAAAATTCTCTCTCTGCATTTATATTTGCAGACAGTCGACCATTAGCTCTATAATTCCGAAAAATAACTTCCGCATAATTTCGCCGGAACGTAATCTTTAAATACCGTAACAGCGTTAATCAAAGCCTAGCAAACGCATCGCATTTTTCGGAATTTCTTTCGCCGCCGATCGAGCCGCACGAATTGTTCCGTTTTTCCATCTTTTTATTCGGAAACCGCCGCGAAGTTGTCGAGCGATCTTCACGGTCGATAAATTTGCACCTTCGGCGTCGGGTTCGGGTTCGGGCGAATCGCGGGAATCCGACATTTATTCGCGTAATTTCGTGTCTCACTGGCAGATTTTTATAAAGATAAGGGGACAACTTCCTGCTTCGTTTTTGCCGTAATAATAATTTGGCCCCGGCGGTCGTGTCGGTCTGTCAGCTTTCCTGGCCGCGTGTAATTTCGCCCGTTCCTCTCCGAGAAGGAGGCTGAAACAGGAAGCGACACTCGTCTTCTCGTCCGTGTACCCGTCCCCAAAATTAAAGGGGGGCGACTGTGCACACCTGAGAAAAAGGGAGGAGAGGCTAAGCGAGGGAGAGAGAGAGAGTGAGAGTGAAAGAACTGGGCGGCAGGATTTTTAAGGAGGCGAAGTAATAATTGCCCGATAAACCCGAATAAATCGTTGCTCGCGCTGTCGGATATCGCCGATGAATAACGAGGGATCGACACGCGAGAATTTCTCCCCTTTTCATGTAATTTCTGCGTAATAACGTGCCGAAAAGTTTGTCGCCGCTGTTGGCCACCGTCGCCATTAAATCACTCGTCGATGAGGACACCGCCGCGCCGCGCCGACGTGTTTCTTTTATTATCACTAATTTCTCGGACGTCCTCCCTTTTTTTACACTACGGCCGATCTTCAGGGACTTCGAAGCCACTTGGTCTTGAAAATTCGTTTTTTCACGAATAGTGGCTGATTATGATAATTAGACTGCGAATCTTTATTGCAAACATTTTCTTAAATGAAATAAAATAAAATGTTCTTTTTTTCTTCATTGTTCCTAATACATATATTGAAAATAAAGAGAAATTATTATCTTTTCACCATTCTAAATGTTAACATTGTGAACAATGCATAAAATCTGCAAATTAAAAATTTTTGATTGAACGTTGTAGAAAATGTTGGATATGTGTCTTTTAGTCTCCGCCATTTCACTTAAAACTCTAAAAATTTCACTTAGAACACTAAACTCGCTGCGGCCTAGCGACCGTTCCCTAAGATCCAGGTAAGCATAGCAATCGAATGCTTCAATTATCATGATCGCAGCATTCCGCCACGCGTTCCATAGACACGTACCGGCGGTAGCCCGTGAACGGCAGCCATAAAATTTCGGATTCCGTAATAATTATGCCGTTAAGTAATCGTTGGCTACCGAAACGACTGTAGAATTAGGGACTTTCCGCGGCGGGTAAGCCACCGGTAGGATTTATGGTTGGGTTAACATCGTCCCGGCTACCCGATTGGGAACTTTTTCCTTCGCGGAAGCTGTGTGACGGTTGGAGCGGAGCCGCGGCCGAATATGGCGTAACTCAAGTTTTATTTCCGCCGTCCGCCCGTGCGATTTTCAACGCGCGGTTGTAAAATCGGTGATCGATTGACGTTTTTATTCCGAGCATTACCGATTTTACGATTCCCATGGCGGCTCGAGCCGGGGACTGCTGCGTCCACATTCGAAGCCGCGACGCGACGCGACGGCGAAAAATCTCGAGAAACTTTGCGTTATTAGGCTTTTATCGTGTCCGGCTCCGCTGACGTTTTATGGTATCGTATATAAAGTTCGATGATCGAAAGTGGCCTGTCACGACCCGGCCGTGATTTATCGGCCGGAGAAAACCGAGAAATGAAATTTGCGTCCGAGAGACACCATTCGGTGCGAAATTATGAGTCTGCCAGCCTTCCGGACGTCTAGACTGCTTGATTTTAATCGAGTCAACGATAGGAATTCTATCTCGTTGTTGCCTATTTTGTTGGACACTACCTTTCTCATATTTTCAGTGTCTTTTCACTTGGCACTTACGGCACGGTAATATATGCATTCATTTTTGTCACAACTCTGGTCTAGATTTATTTATTGGAGTCACTTATTCACAGATTTCTCGTGAAAGCATTTTTATAATACCAATGAAAAATAAAATCATTTTTATTGGTCTGACCATTCTAGCCGAGTACTTTTTTGTAGACATTCTTTTCAGCATTTTTATTGTGTATATTCGAGTAAACAAGCTTCAGTTTCATTAATTAAATGACTTTGATTTTGGGAGAATTTTTAGAATTTTCAGTACTTAACGTTTTGGTCGAATTTTTTGCAGAGAAACTATTGAACGTTTTGCATTGTACGGGTATGATTTTTTCAAAGCAAAAATAATGAAAATTACACTGAATTGAAAGTTTCACTTCAAAGTTTCACAGTTATCGATGGTTGCTCGTGCAAATGCGAATTCGAACTTGAAGTTATTCGTTCTTCGGTTCAGTTCGAAGTTTTCGACTCGTCTTTCACAGCAGGTCGCCCAGCTTTCCGAAGAAAAGCTTCGTTAAAACTTCGACTTTATTGACGAATAAAAGTTTCGTCTCAGCGAGGATCAAAGGAGGTTCGTTAAAAGTTTGACCACTAAAACTCACGCTGTCGCGACACACGAGTCTCGTTTCGTCGATAAACGCTCGATTGATCTCGGATCAGTTGAAATACCATGGGCAAAGCAGCTGCGCCGGACCTCGTCAAATAAAATTAACGCCTTTACGAAATAACTCTGTTTCGCCTTCGTTCTAACGGGCGTATTATCGGGAACACAGTTCTTCTTTCATGTTCGTTTCACAGGCTTTTAAAATGCCCGAGTATTAAACGCACTCAGACTAAAAGGAACCTAAACGGTAGACACTTATTCTTAGACCGCAGATCTTTGTAGAAATTCGTGTTTTCTTAAATTGATGCAGATGAGAGTGGCATTATAGTAGGCATCAGTGCTTAAATGTTGTTGAAATATAAGTAGGATAGATCAACTACAGAGCTAATGTAGAAATATTATTTTGAGGATAACTGTTTTCAATTGATTAAGACGATTAAACCAGAAAACACGTTTATCCTAACAAGACTGTTGCTCCTTAACAAGTCCATGGCAGGTTTTAACAGTTTTCTCGAACAGAGAAAAAGATATGAGAAGAAGCCCGGTAATTTAACGTTTCGTCGAGTGCGTGAAAAATTGTTAAAAGCTGTAATTCGAGGCACCGAGAAGCGTCCGAAAATTAGTTGAAAACGACTCGATCCCCGTTCCTCCTCTGTCGCTTCCCGTCGGCCGACATCCGCCGGCGGAACAGAAGATGATTACACGTCTCTTCGTTTTCCAAAGGGACGCATGCAAGAATGTCAGCCGACATCTCCTCTGTCGGGGACATACGACTTGTCAGTGATTATTAGAGGGGACTGAAGAACCATCTGCCCCTCCGCTCCTCCCAAAATCGTATACGCACTATTAGCAGATTATTACTATTCCGATGGGCCTCCGCGTGCCTCGGAACGGTCCGATGTAGGACAAGACACACCTGCATTTTGCCAGTAACTCCAATCTTTTCCTGAATTCGGGCTAATGATTTCATTATATCGGACGTTTAGTTAACATCCGCTCCAATCCTGCGCCAGATTATTCTTGGAACTTCTTCGTTCTAATAAGGTTCCTTGCTGTTCTTTCCTTATTACATTCGTATTTTATGTAAATACATATATTTGTATTAATACACGCATTTTTTACTGTGTATCATCTACGTTCTTAATAGTACGGTCTCTTCTCGGCTGAATTTCTTTAATACTAAACGGTAACGCCACTGGTCAAATGACCGGATTCAGATTTTTAATTTACAAATTTATTGAAGCTTTGTTCAAACATGTATTGCAGTAAAAATCGCTTAGAAATTCAGTACATTCAATGTTGTCATTATTAGAAGATTTATTGTTCTCTGATAGAGTGATTGACGAAACATTTAATTATTTATTTATTGTTGCAGGCCAAGCAGGAGTGAATCAATTGGGTGGCGTCTTTGTTAACGGAAGACCATTGCCCGACTGCGTTCGACAGAGGATCGTGCAACTCGCATTGGTCGGCGTTAGACCTTGCGATATTTCGCGACAGCTTCTCGTTTCCCATGGATGCGTCTCGAAAATCCTGACAAGATTCTACGAAACGGGAAGCATTCGGCCGGGGAGCATTGGAGGCAGCAAAACAAAGGTGAGTGTCGCTTAATAACTCCATTCCTCAACCTTAACTTGATCATATTGGTCAAAAGTCATTTAATGTTAAAGCTGCTTGCATAAAATATCGTTAAATAATTTTACTAATACTTCCACTGGAATTATAGGATAATATAGCAATAGGAAATTGAAAATATGTCATTTCGATTATGCCAAACATTTTCGGAAAAGTAAGTTTCTCGAGTAGCTGAAACATTTATTTCATACACCCATGAAAATACGAAATAATGTTCATATAGCTTGTACACATTGGAAACGTTCCACTGAATATCGTGAATCATAATTAGAAGTCAAACTTGTGTGAGTGGATCTTAAAAAGTGATAAAGAAAACCACAGCTCTCTACCTTAAACGTTAAACCTCTGATTTTATGGGAGCAAACATTTCCAACACTTACTGGTGTGATGAATCGCAGTCAGCATCCATCGCGCAAGAAAAAGCCTTGGCTCGCTTAAGGCTGCGGTTACAGTGGATCGTTATCTGACCGTAGATAAAAAGGCTGTAAACGTTTAACAAAATGTCCGTCTATTATAACATTCATCGTGAATAACATCGACAATCTCCATTGCTTACGGAGTCCATTTCTAAGATCTCTTTCATACAAAAAGTAGCAAACCTCAATCAAAGTACTTAATCATTGCTACAAATACTGAATAATAGCACAACGATATTAAATAATCATCAGGACTGTATTAAGACAGAGATGAATGCTAAATCTAAGTAACTTAATTGGATCTTTGCATTTTTAAAGTACATTTTGAAGGTTCGCTTAAGGGTTGAATTTTTCTACGAACGAACGATGTTTATTTCGATGTTTGGTTCTGACGAATTCGTGCGACTTCCGAAGGAAGTATAAACACTTTCTGTGTATGACCATTCAAGAATTAACTGATTTTTCGAAGAGATCGCATCCACCGTAACCGCAGCCTAACGCAAGACATTAGCCGATCAATCCGGGGAATTTATAAGCCTGCGATCGCGCGAAACGGAGAAAGACATTTCAAGAAATACCGAGTAGAGATACCGGAGGGTTGTTACCCTTTTCCCATCGCAATTAGGGATACCACTACGAGGAGGACAAAAAGCGTAATAAACGCGGCGAAGATGTGTGCGTTATGGGGCGGTGACACTGATGAGAGAAAGAGAGAGAGAGAGAGGGAGAGGGAAATGTAAGGAAGGTGGAGGGAGATGGAAGCGCTGATGTGATTTTAAGTAAGGGCTGCGCGGGACCGACAGTGCACGCAATTATCCAAACACCTTGCAGCGGCGGCGGCGCATTTGCATAATTTCATGGGTTTGCACGGTTTTCTTAGTCCGCCGCACGGATGTCGCGGGAAATTATCTGGGGCCTCGTCGATTTCGCTCGGGAACGACACTCCTTGGAGGATCACGTCTCGATGGGCGATCGTAAAACCGCTCGTTCGGGCCGAAAACGAGTCGAATTAGACGCACTTAACGGTCTTTAGACGCCCTCTTACGAGAAAAGTGAATTCCCGTTCGTCCGACCGTCGCATCGCCGACGCGTGACACGCGGCCTTAACGCGTGTTGGATTTAAATTTTAAATTCATTCCTGCGCTCGGCTCGAACCCGCGTTTCATTGAATTTAACCCTTCCCCTGCCGCCCGTTTCCCTTAACGATCCACCGGGATGATTGAATCGATCATTCAATTACCGATCGATGCGGACCGATGACAGTGCCACGGGAATGCGGCCCTGCAAGGTTCTCACGTATTCTTTTTGCCGAATTGTGAATAATCTTCCATTAATTTTATATGGATAGTGTCGGGAGACATTGTGTGTGGGCTTCGATGAGTGATTCGTGCTGCGGCTCGAATAAATATGCATCTTAAATCCATTAATACCAGAACACCATCGCCGCTAATATCCAATATGGCTGCCTCGAGCGGCTATCATCGATCCCTCGAGTCGAACGCTTCTCTTTTTAACGTGTGAATTTTGAAGAGGAACTCGAGATGTTGCCAATATTATCGTAGATGTTCAGACAAATTGTAGAAGCTATGTAAATTATTATATACTTCGTTGTGCATAAATTGTAGAAAATATCGCTAGCGTTTCTACCCAGTGAAGTCGATTTGTGAGGAACAGGAAAATGCAAAGCGGCGATGCATTCTTCAGATATTTTACACGAATCTGGTGATAAAGACAGGCGTAGTCCAGCATTTTCGCGGAGAACCGGTTGAAATTACTAACAAATTCTTCAAACTTTTCAGAACTCGACCTCCGAAAATTCCACTTTCTTAATTATCGGGTTCAACTGTTCCTGTAGAGCGACCAATCAGGATATGATTTTTTTCGCGTTCCATGATTGATAACGCGGCAAATTTCCTGCTCGCGGAATCGCGCGCGACGCGCTCCGTTTTCCTACGTTCGCGTCTTTAGAAAATTGCAAGTTAACGAGTTCGGGCGTGCAACGACGATATCACGTATCCAGGTTGAGGGCTGGTTCGATAATCAGCGGCTGCGAGGTGGCGAGCAAGGATTATCCTTCGTCCAGATGGATCCCGCGAAACGACGCGCCGCCAAGCCCCGCGTACGAATGCGCGGCCAACAAAGCGGATAGCATGCTGTATTACCGGGCGTGACGTCACTAATGACAATATAATTGCACGCCGCTCGTACAAGGAGGATTTCTTGCGCACGCACCGCGCCGCGAGATCCTCCGGGTTTCGGCTTAATGAATTTATTTTAATAACGCGGCACGTCGCCGTGCGTCGACCTCCGGTGAATTGCAACCAGACTCCTTCTCATCCTCCTCTCTCTCTCTCTATCGCTCTTCCGTTCTCTCTTGCGGCAGCAAACCTGAAAAGCATATTTAAATTCTGACTGTGCGCGGGGACGATCACGAGCGCATGTAAACGATCGTCATCAGCGGCCATTATTGCGGCGTTACTCGTTTTGCTTGTCGACCGAGACGCCAAAATAGTCAAGCTGCCAGATAACGCGTTTCTACGGATTTTACTGGAACGATGCTCGCTTGATTAGTTTCTGAGCGACGCACCTGGAGGTCGACTTTTTTTCTGCTTCTTGTCGGTTTCGAGAGGTTCCGAAATCGAATTCGGAAATTATATTTTAAACGTTCGATGATGTGAAATTAGTTCTTTCAGCTAGCAAGCTTATTTTGGCCACTGCGCGACGGTGATTTCAACGCCCGCAAGAAGCGAATGTTTCATCTTTCGCGAGATCGTCGCGAACGTGATGATGCAGTGACGCACAGTGATCAATTTACACGGAAACGTAAAAGCGAAATTGTTAAAAGAAAGTTGTTGCTGCATGGAATCTAGTTAATATTACTAAAACTGCGGATCTTTAAGCGAAATAAGTGTCGAATGTTAAACATAGACATGCTGCATCCTGTGTGGTTCGGCTTCCTTAATTACACGGTAGTTTTAAATCGACCGCCCTTCCCGAAAGCTGCTTTCAAGTTTCCCTTCCCTTGGAAAAACAGCTGAAATTTTTGCCATCTAACGAAAAGGAAGAAGGCCAGTGGGTCGTGAAATTATAGCTCTTGCTGTTTTAATGATACTTCTGGACGGAATCGCTTCTTAGATTTGATCTTACCACTTAAAGGAGTCGCAGTCGTTGGCATGTCAGACGTGCATCGACTGTTCTCTGAAAATATTCACAATACTTCGTTACAAAATTGTGTACATATTCATTTAACTTCATTTATCACTGTCAAACATTTTCTAAAACTGCATAGAATATTTCGGAAATAAAAGCTATAAAGAAATATTATTAAATCATCTTTATACACGATGCTTCTTTGTTCAATTACTTTTCGTATTCTTGAAAGGTGAAACACAAAAACGTGTAACCGGTAGTCTTTTATATACTTATACCATATTTTAAATACTAATACGTACTTGTGATTATCATTTCGGAATAAAATTTACATTACTTATGAATGATGTCCCATTTTCGTTTACTACATTGTAGAAACTAGGACAAGGGAAAATATGCTTCACTATTTCGAAGATAAAAGACTCTTTACAGTCAAACCAAGATAAAAATTCCATTAGTGTTTGTCGATATGAAACAACTCCTCTCGCATGTCTTAACAGACGAAGATTATTATCCTATTTCCTTCCTCAACTAGCAGCAAGATTCTGAACGTGTTCTTCTTTTATAATCACTTGAGAATTCGCGTCTGTGTTAATTGTAGTACTAGAACATGAACGTGGAAGAGCAAATATGATCATAAACTGAGTTCGAAATTTTCGCTGGCGATATTAGCACGCGAGCCATCAACCAGAGAAGCTAGATTACCAACAGCAGCGTATCGATCGGATTCGCTCGCGTTGAATCGTTATCGCGGCCTAATGGATCGTCACGCCAGTTAGGATCGCCTCTCTCATTATTTCCCAATCGGTCGGGTTAATTCGCGAATTAATTGCCGAACTATCGTCGATCTACACGTGTTCTCGGTAACGTAACGTTTTCGAAGCGTGTCCCGGGTACTTTCGTTATTATCTCCGGCACCGGTAGTACATACGTGCTCGCACACCGGCCGCGATACGCGTCCGATAATGGACTCCCATCACGGCAGAGGAAATTGTCTCATGAAAAATGTACGCCCCGTCGAAACGCCGATAATAAAGAGGAGCCCGAGAGCCCGCGAGAAAATCGTGGCAATCTTCTTTCCTCTCCTCTTTTTCTGTGTTTGTTTAACTGGCCCCCTTTCGCACAGGTGTCCCGAACCTCCCTTCTTCTCGCTTTCTCCTTCTCTCTTGTCCACGGTGTCGAAAGCTTCGATCGTCGATTTTTTAAAAAATTTTTCACCTTTCTTGGAACCGATACCGAAAGATGCGCATTACTCGAATTACCGCGATGAAATACAGCGTTATAATGAAAATTACCGGCACCGTGTTTGCGTAATATTAAATTATTGCGGGATACTTGAAAACGCCGGAAAGGAAGTAAAAAGACATACGAAATTACACACCCTCGGGGACTATGCACGAAAAACCATTGTATTTTGCAGCGAGGACGGCGCGTGATTCGCGTGAATACCGTAAATTGGTCAATTTTACAATACTTGCGGTAATCCGAGTAATTTCGGTGTCTGTGTACACTCGAAAGGGTGAGTTGTGCATACTTCGCTGTTGGTACTGAAAAAAATATTATTTCGCGATTTTTTGGCATTTATGGCAAAAATTGTGTAAGTAAATGTTTATAGTAAAAATTGTGGTGTAATTTCAAACAATAAAAAGATCACAAGAATTTAACAATGTCTTGCAATTAGTGCAAACGAATTTGCATAAATTTAATTGATACTTCACAGGTAACGTTTACGGAATATGTCTGAACCAGAACACGATAACGTTTCTCCAGAACATGCATCTCGAGCAACATTGTGAACACTTTAATGCACTTAGCATTGCATCTAACGATAGCTCGTCTAGCCACCCCTCCGAGATCCTCGAGCAACAGTGATTTCCATTTTTGTACCATAAATCCTCGCGAGCTGGATCGATCGCCATTCCCATCGGGGGTGCAAGGAAAATCAATTTTCCACTAAATTAACCACTAAATTACACTTCCACGGCTCCGTGTAGCGAGCCGTATGTATATCAACGGGGTGTCATAAATATTCTCGCATGTAGACACTCGCTTTTCCCGACGATCCTCGTGTGTCGATCGGAAGCTTTTCCATTTATCTGGTAATTAAGATCTCCCGGGGGCGGCGATGGTGGTTCGCGTCCGAGCCTCCCGACACCATAAGTATTAATTTTTCGATGAATGATTTAGTAGGTGCCGAAGATAATGCGTCGTGGAACGTGGAAAACAAACATCACGGGATTCGTGCGTGAACGTCCACCATGTTTGCACGACCAGTCTTATAATGTGCGAACATCGCATTAACGGTAATTTTATTTAGATTGCACATTTGTAACGAGCTCGCGCGCGATCGATGCACGGCATCGTGAAAAATTCAACGGAAGCACATACATCGAATTTTTATCTCTTACTTTTTATAGAATTGTTGTTTGTCTGTAGGAATTGATTTCCTAACGAAACTAGTTACAGGAACTCCGAAGATGTTGTTACATTATTTTCGAAAAATGGTACAATATAAAATTTCACAGAGTTTAGTACGATTTTTATTTATATCAAATCTACAAAGGCTACTACCACTGAAAACAAGATTTTATTTGATTCCACTTTCTTAAAATTCATCCGCTGAAATTTCAAATTATCAACATTCGCAGTCTAATTATTTTTATTGAAATGATTAAAATAGAAAAAATTGCCTTTCGACTTTCCGCAACCAAATAAAATTTGTTTAAATCGGAGAATTCAAAGCCGCACAGAGGGGTCCCGAAAATTGGCGGACCCGAGCGCAATTGCGAATTATTGTACTGTCAACGGCACTTTGCAAGACGAACGCAACCACCAATCGTCGAACTCGTCGAGACGTTAACGAGGAGCAATTGCACCGGCGAAAGTGCGACTTTAACTGAAAGTGGATAATTCGAGTAGGGGTGCGAGGGACAGCCGAAAAGACGTTGAGACACGTCCTCGTTGGACTTATCATCGGTAACAGGCAGGAGAGCGGTAACGTGGCAACCCTTCACCGGTAATTACCGGTCAACCTGTTCGATAGTTTACGTTATCTAACGTTTAGCGCCAGATGTCTGTCCGGCTCGGCCAATTTCCTTTTGTGGTGTGGCACGTCGCACACGCACACGACAGACACCATCGATCAGGGACTCGTGTCTGCCGCAGGACAACGATATGTGGTCGACAACGAGAGAGAGAGGAGAGAGGTGGCCAGGCATTGGGACACATACACCGTGGCTAGGGGTAATTGTGGAAATGACGACGGAAGTGTCAGATTAGAATCTGAGATGCTCCCGGGAGCACGCGATGTGTGTCCTAACCCCTGAGACTATTAGGCGAACGAGCAAGCTACCCCCTTAAACGTTCTGGCCACCAGTGGTGCTTCCATATCGGTGCTGTTCAATGGACACCGGCCCATTCTTGCTACCTTACCTTGCCACGTCCGCTGGAACATCGACCTCGATTGATCGGATAGGCTGTTTGGCTCCTTCTATCGGCCAGGCGCGCACGAAGGGCTCGGTAGCCAGACAATTTCAGTCCAATCCTTTCTAAAAATGATGTATTAGGTCGTTGCATATGAAATGTCCGATTTTGGACAGTAACGTTAAACAACCGCAACTATTCCTTATTGATCAATGAATCACACGTTTCTTGATTGTATTACGGTAAAAATTGAATTTTTTGGTCACTCACAGGCTTCATTTACAAGATTGTCATCTCTGTTTTGTAGTTCTTTTTACTATCAACGAATAGTGTGTTGATCGGTAGACTGGAGCCACATAAGTTCATTCTTATTGAAGAATATATAATAACACTAATAGTTTTAACAAATTCAGAAAAAACATTAGCACTCTTAAATCATTGTAACTATTTCACTGTTTTAAATTACACCCACTCATTTTTGCCATAAATGCATAAAATCCGCAGTCTATTGAATACTCGCCACATTTTCACCAAATATCACATCAAAAGTGACGTACGTTGTCAGCCAGGAACAGTGCAATATTTAAAATGTTATCGTCGACTTTCCCAAGCTTTCATTTATTCAATTGTGCCGTTAGCTTGCACGAGATACCACTCTAAATTCACTCTTGAAAATGAAACTCTTGGACCATCCTAACGCGTAATTCGAGAAATTTATCGGCAAAACTTTCAGTCGATGAAGTAGTTAAGTCAATAGTCCAAGACGTAGATAATAGTGGGAAATTATGTTTGGTGGAACCCAATAGACAGCCAATGACCCCATCACACGGATGGGCGCACGCAGAAAATCAGCTCCCCACCCCACCCCCGGTGACCATATCGTTCTCCCTCGGCTCGTGGCCCAGTGAAATCGGCGATCTCGAAAATCTGTACGCCGAATAACATTTCCATCGCGTTAGCATAAAATTATCCGGGGGGCCCCCGGTTCATTAGCAAGTCAAATGAACGTGGCACGGATTGAGCACCACTGACACACGGGCCCCTGGGTCTCACAGGGCCCCGGTCCCATGCGAACGGAACTCACCGGCTGCCGGATCAGATGAGCCCTCCGGTAAACCGGGGCTAAACTGTATTAAAGTGCGGGTACGCGTTACTATGTATCGTACAATGAACTCGGCAATTTTCTTCGGTGCTCGCTCGATCGGTAGCCGCAGCCCGTACATCGTAACATCCAATGAACTGCAGACCGCATGAAAATAATTAACGGATCATGCCTGTTGATGTGAAATCATTATATTCGAAGACGGTGGAAGAAATATATTTACTATTCCTTTAACCGTCGCAAGGTAAGGTCTAATCACTAGACTGCGGATTTTATGCACTTATGGCACAAATGGATGGGTGTAATTTCAAATATTAAAAAAATATTGCAAGATTTTAATAGTATGAATATATTTCTTGCAACTTAATAAAACCACTAAAGAGGGAATTAATTCTTATTTAGTCCCTATGACTTGCAATTAATGCAAACGATTTTTATTTTGCATAAAGATCCTAATAACACATACATAGTAAGGTGCGGTCTCTCAGACCCCGACAAATAAAAAGGATAAAAAGTAAACAAACAGATTTAATTTTATTCATATGAAAATTCTTTTCAAAAATCTGAAGCTGGGGTCTCTGAGACCGCACATTACCTTGCGAAGGTTAAAGATATGAGGCGATCAGTTAAAAGAATATTCATTTACAAGTTTCAAACAAGAAGAGCCTATTTTTTATTATGTAAATTTGTTGTTCAAGTCGTGAAACGTGTGAGAAACTGTAGTCGATTTGACTAACTGTCGCGATTCGTCATAACAACACGGTGTACGATAAATCGTAACGTGCCCAGGCCCCTTTGGGACCTTCCCATTATCTGATTCCCGGGCAAACGTGCTTCACCTGTGAACGACATATGGCCACTGCCTGTCCCTTTCGACGACAGTGTGACTACTTTCGGGTTAATTTGTCGATGAGATAACGCGGGCTCACCGCACGCCACGAAAAATGACCGGGTTCATAATCGGTAACCGTCCCGACAGCCCCGTCGCATAACCACACTGGCCCACCAAAAGGTTCCTCGAGTTTGAGGGCTTCTAACTTGCAGTCGCATTCATTTAACATCGTCGCTTCAGCTGGAAATTATTTCGAACTCTTCATCATTAAATATTCGCAAAAACAGTATAAAAAAAGTAGTAGTTTAGTATAAAAAATATAACTGCACTTTTTGCTATATATTATTCTGAATTATCGTTGCCAGGAAACTGAAAAAACTTTAATAAGACATGGTAAGTCCAAGAACTCTCTGTAAGAGGAATCGACAAGCTGTTTAAAAAAGCTGCCACTGTGTACAATTTCCTAATAAACACCTCCGGGGAAACATAGTACATAAACAATCCCGTGAATGAATTAAAAAAACTCAGTAAACTCGTTTCACTGATCAAGGCACTTGAAAAATTAAATGCGAGATTAAACGCCTACTTAACAGCAGCGAAGAAACTTTGTTTGAATTTTATATACGCGATAGCGTGTATCGAAGATACTTAAAGCGGAGATCAAGATCACGAATGGCACTCGTAAACTACTATAAGTACATAAGATTTTGCAGAAAGCACATCGACGTTCTGTTACACGAAGCGATCCTTATCAGGATCAGTTGCAAAGAAATCAGAAACTCCTGTATGTTTAACCGGGCCAGTTTTTCTCTCATCAGCAAAAAAAAGGGTAACTAAAGAGGTCCGTGAGACAAAATCTTGCGGGGCCAGAATCGATGGAACTCGAATTACACTATTGAATCGATAACATCGTGTTATATCGGGGCGAGGATCGCGGGCATCAACGTTTAAGTTTCGGAAATGGCCGCGATATGGATCACCCCTCGCGGGAACATCAGGTGGTGCAGCCCCATAACACTGTTTCAGGTCCCACCTTATTCCGTCGGCTTTATCTGAAGATTTCGACGATTCCCAAATTTAGCTTTCTTACCTATCGCATTATCCAGCGATCTGTGTAGTCATTAAATATGTCGGCAATTTGAGCAACTCGTAAAGGATGGGACACATGGGGCTGTTATTTTAAGGGTATAGTAAAACTTATGCTTGTGTCTTTCCCTGTTACGAAGCCCACTATTATTCACCCTGCTTTACGATTCATTGAAAAAGTAATTTAATATATACTTAGAAACATATTAATTAGAAAGCGGAAAGAAAAATGACCAGGCTGGATCCTGGACTTCCAATTTTCTAAATAAATACATGAAATCATTACCAGCGCGTTCCCAAACTATTTTACAAATTCTGTATTAGTTCTAGAACGATCTATATTTTTAATAACATCCTTAAACGAATATCGGTGATGTTGAAGGCACGAGCAACAGTGCATAATTTCGTGAAATTTTTGAGATCGAACGTTTGCGGAGCAATTTACTGCTGTGTCGATCGGGGACCGTCGGCTTAATGCTTGAAATTATGTTTTCCAGTCGACGGTCACTTGCCAACTGCTTTTTACTTTTGCAGCAAGTGGCCACACCCACAGTTGTTAAAAAGATTCTACGAATGAAGCAGGAACAGCCGACGATGTTCGCCTGGGAGATCCGTGAGCAGCTGGCCCGGCAAGGAGCCTGCGATCCTCAAAGCTTGCCCTCCGTGTCCTCCGTGAATCGGATCCTTCGTGGCGGAGGACTTCATACTGATCACGCGGCCATCGAGAATGGTTCATCCAGCCCGTATGCTTCGCCAGTCTCGACAAACGCAGCCAACAGAGGTAAAATTATTTTTCTTTTGTTCCCATCTGCTGTCATCACTAGATTGTGGATCTTGTTCCGCATCCTAGCGTTTATAAAACGAGCTGTGAAATATAAATCTACATGAAAATCCGCAGTCTAGTTATCACCTATTGATATTTTCGTTTCATCTTTATACTGAAATCGATACCGAAATCACTTTGACACAGAACTCCAGTCCTAGATATCATTTTTACCAATAAGTTACATTTTCACAACTTGCTTTCAAGAAGTTAACAATATATTTCATCTTTACGATTTTTAAATCAATTTATTTATTGTATATCTTATTATGTATTAGACTGCGGATCTGTATGTAAAATAAAAATGTTTTGCACTGATTGAGGAAAGCAGGAATAATATAAAAATTGATATGATCCCTTAACGACTTTGTTACATTAAAAACAACATTACAGCATTCTTGAATTTTTTAAATCTTTTTCCGTTTCATTATTTTACCCAACCAATTTCTTTATGAATGAACGAAGATCCGCAGTCATGCTATTATAATTCACTACTTTTTGTTAGTATCATTGACTTTTATAATTTCGAAGTCCAAAATTACTAAACCAAAGCCCGTTGTGATTCGTGTGCGTCTTCGAAGCTTCGTGAGTCATTATGCCGAGGAAAGCTGCGTCGCGAGTGCGCAATTACAGCCTAATGATCCCCTAAACATCTGTCCGTATCCGTGGGCTCGTTGTCTGAAATTTTTTCGCATTGTTTTGCCCCTTCCGCCGCGCGTCGCTCGCGACTCGGCTCCATAGATGAGAGGCGAGCCTGGCAAAAAGAAGGAACGGACCGGTCGCAAAAATGCAACAATCGAGATCGGAGGGCAAAGGGGAGGACGAGGAAAGAAACAGGAGATAGCGTGTCGGTTTTAGGAGAGGAAGGAGGACGAAGGGAGACGAGAAATTCGAAAATACCCTGTGGCCGATTGACTCGTCAGCGGACTGCCGCGAGACGATCGACACGCAACCCCTTAAAGAAACTGAAAATTTGCCTCACAATTTACCTCGTTTATTCTGTAAATTGTCTCTAAATTCGCTCTTTTTTTCATCACCGTAGCGAAATTGCATCACGGAATTCGAATCCGGAGAAACCGCCGCCGCCGCCGTTCGAACGTATTTACTATTTACGTGGCGCGCGCGCGTCGATAATTTGTTTCCGCGTCTCCAATCAGCACGGAATCAGAGAAATAGAAACCCTAATTGCTTACTTTCGATCGGGAAACAGATTTTTCTATTGTCGACCGTGTAGCCGTAAAAGGGGAAAGCAGCCAATTGAATTCCCAACTAATCCAGTCCTTAATCCTTCGTCGTTAAATGTACAGTGCTATAAAATTTTGTCTATGACAACGAATCATGCCCGAATATGATGCAAAAAGATTTTTGCTTCTACGTCATACAGTTCTCCCGTGATAAATTCCTAAAGTTAACCCATCTTCGGTGATCAAATCAGCGGACCAAACATCAAACAGTACTTTATATTTTTCATTTTACATTATTGTGTTTTGGAGAAAGACAATACTTATTTGGTTTTGATCACTGATACATTCTCATTGGTTATTGTCTGTGATACAGTTTCGAGCACCCCGCGAAAAAACAACGAAAATAGATACCTTGTTTCTTCGTTCCCTTTTTCGCCTCATTTTACCGACCTCAATTTAGACTGACGAGCTCGAAAATGTAGACATTAAACTTGAAGGAAACATCGCATGCTTCATTTTTTCGCAACACTGTAGTTGTTAACTCGGCAACCGGTTCCGTAATGATCGTGATTAGTCGGTCTCGACGATCCGATTAACACCGATTTGTAATCTAGAAAGTATCGAAATGCGAAAAGTGTTTTTTTGAGGAGTTTGGTGGGTGTTTAATCGGACTTATACGTTTGAATTGCAGACGCGTTAATGAGGACGGATTACCAGCTGTTTTATCCGGGAGCGTTGGGACCGTTACACATTTCCACGACTTCCGGTAACACCAGTGCGCCATCTTGGAATCCGAGCTTCTATTCGTCCTTGTACCAAGCCACCACGCTGCACTTGCATCATGGAATGCAGTCCTTCACGTGAGTATTCCTCGCTTTTCTGACGACGTTAAATCTGTGGTTGTAAGGAAAAACGCCGCAGGTCATCATTTCAAAAAATTTGAATTTATGCATTGATTCAGCTTCATACTATAGGATTTACGTATTTACTAGAAAACAAGTCATGAAAACAAATTCGAAGGACTCAAAAAAATAATGCAATTTAACCGATTGCCCTATGTCAAAGCATTAGTGATTAAAACTTTAAATACGACAATATTCCTGACAACCACAGAAATTACGTACGATGTAATATGAATAAATAAATGAATATGGAGCAAATAACAGGAAATATAAACACATCGAAAATACAATTATAAACACAGCGATTGAGAAAAGCGAAACACTGTTTGCAGATCGTTAGACGTGGAGCGTCTGTCAGAACAAAATGGCGGGGCAGGTCAGGTGGAGCTGAAGTCCAGTTCCAGTTCGATGACTGGCAGCGACGATTCGCTGGACAAGAGCGACCTGGACGAGAACACGGAGTCCCAGGACCACTACAAACCGTTCCAGAACTCGCCGACCATTTTGGAGCTGGGTCAGAAGATCGGCAGCGACCGCAGCGCCTTCGTGAGACACAGTACTTCCGGTTTGTCCGGAAGTTTGGAGAACGGACAAAGCCCGCCGCCGATCGGCAGCGAGAACCAGAAGACACCCTCGCCGAGGATCGCGGAGACCGGAAACGAGCAGAACTCGATGGCCAAAGAAGCGGCGGCTGAAGGAAGGCCGGCGCAACCTCAGCGAAAGAGGAACCCGTACTCTATAGAAGAGTTGTTGAAGAAGGACGAGAGCAAGACCGGCTCAAAGAGGCCGAAGCTGACGAACATCGGGGTGGTGCAACCCTGCGGAGTCGTCCTCAGCAAAGAGATCTGAGGAATCGGCGACGATACTGATCGGAGATACTGTAATAGTCTAGCGATAGAGGCTAAGTCGGTTGTCCGCCTTCGGACGAGTCTTCGAGGATGTCGCGGACGTTTACACAACGTGGGAACTCCTTGGAAGGGTAATTATGGAGCCCAGGACACGGAGGAGACGTTTAGTGTTGTATTAGATTGAGTAACGATTCTGGGGAATAAGCAGTTGGTACTCGAGAATCTATTGTTTGAGGCAGTTCTTTGGACTGGGATGACCCAGCTGCTGTTGTTGCGAAATAGAAACGTTCATAGTAATGATTAGACTGTGGATTTTTATGTGTAATAAAAATTGTCAGCATTCTCTTCAAGTCAACATTCTCTTCTTCATGATTTTAACGAGTTGGAAGAAGTGAAATAGTATTTTTTTACGTTCTTCAAACACTTATACTGTTCTGCACTTTCATCTACTCATTTTTGTCGTAACTATAACCCGCAGTCTAATAATAATCATTAAATTACTGTTGGGGAAAAGAGTTTGATAGTTGGCTATTTCCGGGCTGTTTCTAGGCTGCGAAGCATAGAATAGAAAAGAGTTTAATTTTTAAGGGGATCTTTGTTTTGTTAAAACTTTAATGGAACTCGCAGGACAGCAAATAATTGAACTTATTACTCAATCTAGTATGATCTCAAAGGCTAATAGAGTATTGAAAAGAAACGACGAAGGTTTATATTTGATGTACATGGCTCGATACTTCATTATATAATTTCATTCTTTGATGTTATTTGACAATGTATTTTTCCATGTCGCTTGTGAAGTGATATTGTGTACAAACGGAAAACAATACCGTAAAATGAGTCTTGATAAAAAAGTTAAATTGCAAAGAATTGGTATTTGTAAATTTAAAAATAAATAATTTTGAATCGACAACACAAAGATATCGAACGGTCAGAAAAATCAAATATAAATTGTCCGGTTTTATACAGCAGGAGAATCGATGAACAGTATTTTCGAATGCTGAGGAATATTACCGCATTTAGTGTCTTCGATCGTTTAAGTTCGTCGGAACGAGTACTTAAGAGAGCCTAATTTATTTCAAAGTATTTTCAATCTACCGCAAATCTTCTGCTTGTTCTGTTAAACTAGAATTCTACGATTTTGTTCTTCACAAAAATCAAATTATCCGAAAGATTGTAGTTGCATTCGACGACGGTAGGCCCCGTGTCGATCAATTTGAAGCGACGAACGTGACGTTTTAAAGTAGAAGTGTAACATAATTTACCAAAAACAGAGAACGTAATGGTTCCGTATTTATAAGGTCACTTTACAACCGAGAATATAATTAGTACGGCTTTGTCGATGTCCTGATACGTTCGATTGCCGCCATCTTGGCGAGAAACGATGCGGAAACGCGTCGATTAGGCGTAACGATTAGCATCAATCGTCAAACATACATATTCGACTGTAATATTGTAGGTTACACGCGTAAGTCTGTTAAGCTAATTTATGACTAAATTATTGTTTCCGTTGCTCGATATTCCTCGACGCTCTATCATTGACACGAGAAGTCATTAAATGTGTACCCATAAACGACACGATGATAATGTACGATAAAGCATATTCGATAACGTAGATATTTTGCGAGTTGGATGGTTTCCGGAAGATATACGATTTCCCTGCGTTGTATATTAGATTTTCCATGTGTTGTATGCTGTATCATTTCGTTTTGCGAAAGGAACAACGCCATATTATTCTATTTAATGTACGATACATATTTAATTTCGTTAGGTCGCAGGAACATTGACGCTCCAATAAAGTAGAATGGCTAGTAATCCCGGAGGAACGCTATCTTTTATTTATTTATTCTTCGTATGTTTTTGAAAGATCAATGGTAATTCAAGAATAAATCTGAACTTGAGTGCCATATCTTTGTTTTCGTTAGAACGGTTCGGAGAATTATCACAATTCTCCCGACGATTACAATGTTAATTGCACTTTGATCACATTCTTGTTTACGGTTTTCAAATATATCTAACAGTATAAAAAGATACGAACTGCATATATGGTAAAACTATTTCTCCTTAGTGTAACATGCATTATACAATTAAAAGATTTGTATGATACGATCCGAACGGAATCAAATATCCCGATACCTCGACGTGTACAATATAATTTTGTAAATCGTAATTATAATTTGTGATCAGCGTACTTTCGTTTAATAATTTCGCGAACGATGTTATACTTCATAGAAATAAAAGTACGTTTAAAAAGGATCAGTGGACAGCTACGTCAATCAATCTAGTTTGACACACCATTGAAAAGGGAGAGCTATAGTTATAAAGTGACCCCAACATTTCTTAATTTTAATTTCTGCGTAAACTTTGCGGACAACTTCTGCCGTCATTACTCACAATATTCGCTTTGTGATTGCCGTTTAAATGTGCGCCAGTTGAATATACTGAAATAAATGTGACAGTGTAGAACTTTACTTTTTGTATTTTGTATTCGAATATGCTGACGCGTTACGTATTACTCCAAGTAGAGTAATCAAATGATTCTACCAAGATAATCCATCATCTATAACCCATTGCACACTTGACGTAACAAGAAATCATTTTTGTGGCAGGCCGATTGGTGGTAGTTGAACGAGACAGAACTGCTTTAGGTCTACGAAGTGGTTGACTAATTCTAGTTAGCTAAAAGTTGTTCAAGAAGAACCGAATCTCTATTTTCTGATCTTCTGTAAAACGGGGTTTTGATTCCAATTTGTTTGTGATTATCCCGTCTGAGTTCGAATAAATCTTCGCCATAGCTTCAACACGAGGTCCTTGTGAACATCCTGCAAAAATATTTTCCAAACGCTCCACAAAATGGTTATTTTTCATCCCTTCAGCAATCCATACGGTTTCGACCTTAATAGTTAATAGCAAAACTGCGGATCTCTATGTAAAATAAAAATATTCTGTATCAATTGCAAGTTATTGGAACCAAATCAAAATTCGTTTCTTCCTTTAATAATTTTGGAACGTTGATGGTAGTACATACATCGATAGTCTCAAATCTTTTTCGAATGCATATAATCCGCAGTCTAGTAAAAACAAATATTTCATTGGTGCGCAGCCAGTATACGGATTGTAAACTGTTATTACTAAAATTGTTGGAATATTAGATAATCGTTGGTTCCGATTGAGCCCAAGCAAGAAAAGATGGCTGAAACGCCGCATCATAAAATGGTTAAATCTAACGGAGAAAAAGATCGCCGAGACGCATTAAAACAAGGGCCACGCTCGTTAGAAAGCACGATTAGCTCGTAACTCGGGATGAAAGTATGCCAAGCTCGGCCGCTAATCCGAGGCAATTAAACGAAAGCCTAATAAAGCGATGGTAATAAAGCACGCCTCGGCAGTGGGGAACACCGCCGCGTTCGAACCTGGTAACGCCATAAACGGTTTGTGGTCCACGTGTGACACGCGTGTCTGTGCACTAGCGATGGGATCAACTTCTACACAGGCACAAAAAATGTTGAATTTTTTACCCGAAAACGCTGATTCAAAATTTTCCATGACCGCGTATTTGTTACGGCCGACAAATCAGAGAATATTCATGCAACGTTTGATGAAACTCTTAAGAAAAGATAGTTACATGGTAGTTGCAACAAGTAAATAGTGTTGAAATACGTTCCCTGCCCCGTTTCGTGTGATTCTTCGCTCATGAATTTTTTAATTGTACAGATGAGACATTTTTCTGTCCAACGCCACAGGTTTGCGATGCACTTTGTGCCATCGCTAGCACACATCTTGTAATGCGCGCATCGAAACGTCGTCGGTCGGTGTTAAAACGAAGAGGGAATTAAATAGCGGATTCTCGCGGCACGAGCGTAAGGCCCACCGTTTGCATTTACAACGTTGTAAAAACTTTTTATCCACCTCCTCATCGCGGACTAATTAATGCACTATAAAACGCTAAGGCCGCGACGTCCGACGATTTATCCGAGGTGGTGCATTTATCCTCCAATCGAGGTATCCTCCCCGACATCGCGAGCGTAAAAGCAGGTTTACGCATGCCGGCTTCGTAGCATTACGATTGTGCACTATGAAAGAAGCGAGTGTAACTTATTCCGTATCGTAGTGTTAGCAAGAGATAAGAACACAATTAGCACACGATGGCGACATTGCAAAATGTTATTCATACAGTGGATACCGATCCTCATATCGGTTCTCGGACCTATATTTGCCTATATCTTAACCCTTTGTACTCCGAATTATTTTTCTAAAAAAGAAAACTGAAAAACTAACTGATGGTCGATGGATAAGATAAGATGATCGATGAGATGGTCGACCATAAAATCTTAACAGACAAAATTCGCGAGAATTTAAAAGGAATTTCTGGATCTTAGAATGTTTTCCCGTAGGATTGTTTAAACGTTTGACGACTCGAATTAAAGGTGGTACTTTATCGTAGGGACACTTTGATTCAAAAGGAACACAAGGTCACATGGAAAAAACAATAGAATCCCACTGTCAGCTTGAACAATATTGACTCGATAAAATTTTTTAACTACGAAATACAATAGAACCATAAGGTCTAAAAGAAAAACTTTAAAATGATACCGAAAAATTGTTCTATTTTTGCAGCATTAGCTCGATGTGATTGTTGATTTTTAATACTTTATAGAGCAATTGGTGTTGTCTCTACGAAACAAAATATTATAAATCGAGAATCATACCGATTGCCCAGGTCACACCTCGTAGAGGTTGTTGCGAGTGAAACCCTCCCACACACTGAGCATTTCTTTATCGTCCCACCCGACGGAAAATTACAAAAATACGCAATTGCGAAATACAAAGAAAAGCCCGTATAAATTTTTATACTCTTTCTGATACACATTTGACAGTGGTCGAAAGTTCTACTTTACAAATGAATAGCAAGAAGAGCCTAATTGCAAGCCTACCCGTCCGAACCCCTAATCTTCTATACTATGTATAGTATATGTAGAAGCGGCAGTCTTGTCAGGGTGCAGTGGGGCAATTCATTTATCGCAACACTTGCATATTGGAAAACGTCTACATTAAACCGATTTAATATTTCGAATTGAACAATGCCAATTCTTCGCATTGTAAGTCGCCACACGTACGATTATAAAACAATATTCCACGTGCCCGTTGCTCTCACCCTCCCGAGTTGCATCTAGACACGCGAGAGGATTCGAGCAATGAACAGGGAACCTTAATTTCCTGAAAATCCTAACTAAAAGAATCTGTTAAATTTTATGCGGGCTAATGTTATTGCGTACTTGAAAAATGACTCTACAAGAAAAAAAAAAAAAATTGTGTTCTATCGGTAACATTGGGTGTTGACACTGAATGGTAACGGGGCGTTAGCACACCGATACCGACGGAAATGGGGCGTTAGCGCACCGATACCGACGGACACCAAAATGCATTAGGTCACCGACGAGATACCACCGACGAGATACTATTAATAGTATCTCGTCGGTGATTAGGTGTCAGGTCTATTCCTATGTATATCTCGTCTGTGTTGCCGTCTGCTGATAATGTTACCGACGGTACAGAAGTGGACTACAAAAATCATCTTTATGGACAACTATCGTATTTACATGCTCAATGGTGTTAAAAGGCGGGAAAATCAGGGAAAATCTGTTATTGTTATTGCACTGTCTGTGCATATGTAAACAGCTGTCAAAGAAGTGATTGTAAATAATGATGAATTTTTAATCTTGAACTGTTATCAATGAAACCGTTTATTTTTTATTTTAACACGAGCGGTGTATAAACATTTGTAATATGAATATTACTTATACTAACGCTACTATTTAGTCGGAATAAAGTAGTCGGGGACCCTACCAGCGCTGCCACAGGGCCTTCTGAATATTAGTTTAAAATAATGGCTGATGAAAGATTAGTGAAATCTGTGCAGAGCACTTTTTCCCTGTATGGTCTTGCACTTTCAAGGTATAATTCTTTTTATGTATTTAGATCAATGTATGAAACAAACTTCCATATTGTGTAACAATACATACGATTAACATATTTTGTTTCATTTAGAAAACTCAGTGTTTCACTTGCTAAAGAATTGCTGAATGTCGATGAAAATGAGCATAAAAGTTGGCTAACGCAGATTGTGGAGAAAGTCTTGTCGCAGAATTTAAGCGACCCTCATGTTACAGTGGAAAGTCTGAAATTAGCGATAGAAGAATGCATAAGGCCTGATACATTGAAAGATACTGAAACAGTTTTAAGTGTCATAGATGCATTTGAAATACCAAAAATTAAACATGACTTAAGCAGAAAGAAGTTTGTTCTATCACCCGTGACCCCAGACTTATTTGCTGAAGCTCCGTATAAGCCAACCATATTTAAAGATCGTTTTGAGTTACTCTGGTATAGGACTTTGAGGCATGAATTATTTACTCCCCCTAAACTTGGTGAAAAAAAAGAAACATGGATAGAATTGGTACCGATTGAATATTTATTAAGCGAGAGTAAAAAAGGGAATGTTTATGTAATGGGTCTTCTAACACAATTAACAGAAGGCCAATACTATTTAGAAGATACAGGCGGAACGATTAAAGTGGATTTGAGAAAAGCAATATCCTTTATCATAGAGAAAATGAACTTGTATTAATATTCGTGTGACAACAATATTTCTAAAAATTGTCTTCCTTAACATGTAAATACAATTTTCAGGATGGTTTAATTATGGAAGCATCTATAGTAATAGCCGGTGGAGAATACAAGGATGGTATGCTATTTGTAGAAGACATAGGTTTTCCACCTGCTGAATCATCTAGCAATGCACGAGCAGACTTTGGTGATTCCAATATATTTGGAGGCTCGCATAATCTTTCTTTGAAGCTATCAGAAAAATTGAAAAGTTACGAAGAAAGTAACAAAGATGGAATGATTATTTTCCTATCTGAAATGTGGCTAGATGATGTAACTGTTTTACATAAATTTAGAACTATGTTGGAAGGATATTCTGAATATCCACCCATTGCTTTCGTACTGTGTGGACATTTCTTGAGCTTCCCAGCGAATATAACCAGTACACAAAAATTGAAAGAAGGACTGAAAAATCTAGCTGATATAATAATGCAATATCCGGATATAAAAGAATCTTCGAAATTTATTTTTGTACCAGCACCGGACGATGTGGGATCACCAAAAATTTTGCCAAGATCTCCACTTCCAAGACATATTACTGAAGAGTTCAGGAAAATCATACCTGGTGCAATATTCGCTTCAAATCCATGTAGAATTCAATACTGTACAAAAGAAATCGTAGTGTTAAGAGAGGACATTTTAACAAAAATGTGTAGAAATACTCTACAGTTTCCACGAGAAGGAAATATTTATGATCACGTAGGTTTACTTAAATTAATGTTTTTGTTTATACTCATAACTCACAATTTGTTCTGCTTAATTATTTCTTTTTATCATTTTTCTAGTATGCCAAATCAATTATTTGCCAGTCACATTTGACTCCTTTAAGTCTTTCCGTGATCCCAGTATACTGGAAATACGATCACGCTCTACAATTATATCCAACTCCGGATGTAATCGTGGCTGCAGATAAATTTGAAGCATACGATACCGTCTACTCCGACTGCCATATTATTAATCCTGGACTATTTCCAAAAAATGATCATTCATTCAAAGTATATGTTCCAGCTTTGGATGTAGTTGAACATTGTGCTATCCCGAAAGACCTAGACGGTGTTAATTAAGAGTAGTGCGTACATTTATAAATAAATAAAATACAGACTTTCGTCAATAATACCCAATAATTGGAATTGACAATACATTTGCTTTTCCTTAAACAATTGGATGCCGATTTTGTAAAATGTTTATTTTCACATCACAATTCTCATCAGTTTTACAATACTTCAAAAAATGCGTTGTCAGTTCATAACTTATTTCACAACAATCTTCAATATTAAACATAAGAGCACATTAAATTAAGTTCATCCATCGAAATAACTTAATCTCTTGATGAGGATACTAGATATTGGTCCTCTGTGTCCAATAATACAATGAAACAGAATCGAAGAATAACTTATTAATCACATATTCTTGCGATTGAGTAAGTTTAATATTATCAACATAATACACCTTAGAAAAATTCAACACTCCCTGCTTATCTCTATTTCTCATGCACACGCACTCACACACACACGTGCTCTCTCTCTCTCTCTCTCTCTCTCTCTCTCTCTCTCTCTTCCTCTCTTTCTTCTCCATCCTTCCTCCCTTATTCAGATTGACTAACAAAGTTTGTATATCAGACTTTCTATCTGGGACACAGGAAGTACGTGTTTATTTTTTTCCGTTTTTATATACTTATTCGATTTATATAAATAGATACAATACAATAGTAAACACAGTGTTTCTACCTTTTCGCAATGTACATAACAATATTACAGGTACAGACTGGGCCCCAACATATCTCAATTCTCGACACTGGAAGCATAAGTCAATTACTGGCCATTCAATCAAACATCAGTAGAAGGATTGTAACTTGCAAGAACAATATGTAATATATATAAGAAGTAATAATAAAATCGTAAGAATTTCGCAATTTTATATTAATAACATGCTGAACTGTTATTAATAGCACTAACTATACACAGGATAAGGGAAAAGTTTCTTCTTTTTTCTTTTTTTTTTAAATATAATAATTAAGATGTAATTTTAGAAAATTTTACACATACAAACATTATTTTATTATTCAGATCGCTCGCTTGCGCTTTCTCTCTACATTCACACGGTGTGGCTATTTCTCTCTCTCACTCTCTCTCTCTCTCTTTCTCCCTCGTACTACGCATGTACACGCATACACACATTAATTTCTCTGTACACTATTTCAGCAAATGTACGAATCACAAATCGCCGTAAGAATTGATCGTACTCCGACTATTAAAAGCTAAGTATCGATGTCGATAACGAACAAACTTTTAATCGAATGGCAAGCAAATACTAAAAGTTTTACTCTTGAGACATTCGGTTAGAGTGTGAGCATTAATTGTTAGAAAGAACGGAGTTAAGAATTGTATTTATAAATTGAGAATTGTAAGAGCTATTGCGCACTTACCCCACGTTTGAATATATTACAGTGCCGCATATATAAAAAAAAACAAAAAGAAAAGAACGCGCTTGCAACTATTGCACATTCTTGAAAATCTTTTTTTCTTTTTCTGTAACTCCAATGTCAGTAACTCCTGTATATTCGACTATATCTTAATACATAATAATACATAATAATTTTATGTACCAGTGCTTTCTTTGTTTAGCTATATACACGTGTATAAGTTTAGCTAATAGAGTTACAATTTCAGTCGACGGATGGTCTGACAGTCTCTCACACTCCATGTCTCACGAATTCTCTTTCTTAGCGTGCAGCTCTCCTGAAAATCAGATGAAGAGATATTTATTTCATTAGGATCTTTAATTTATTAGCTGATATTAATAGAATCATCCATTTTGATTTTTTTAATGTGAAGTCTGAGATGAACTTAATTTCAGCAACAATAATTGATATGGATTTTGATACTCATAGATTATTAATACTTTTTCATGTATTTAAGATTTTTTGATTACGTTTGGCTTTCTATAGTCTTCAGTTTCCAAAGAAGTTGATCTCTCACAAAATGATTTTTAATCTCCATACATGTTGCGTAAAACATTTATGCAGTGGGAATGTTTTGTATAATTGAATGATTCGACAATAATATCAAATGATGCTTTTAAAGTATAGCTATAAAGAAAGCAGCCTCATGCCGAAGGTCATCGAAGAGTCAATCTATAAATTACGTCTGCCACTCTTTTTCTGTATGTAACTCTAAAAACAAACATTTGAACATAAAGTAGGAATATGAGTCATGGTTTATGTAAATCACAGTCAGAGACGTGACCTTCTGCGGTTCTTCCACCTTTTAATCGTTATCTGTTTTTCTTAAATAATTTTAGTTTAATATAATCATGAATGAAGTAAAACCATTTTTGCTGTCTTAGGCTCCGAAATTCGAAAAAAATTTCTCATGAAAAATCTCTTCTTTTAAAATGGAAGAAGCATACAGATTACAACTAATATACCCACTTTCTCTTTGATATCTTCGGCAAGCTTGATTCCTCTCTTCAGCGTCGAAGTACCACAGAGTGATCGCGTATCTGGTTTTGAATGCTGGCTGTACTTCGTGCGGATTTCTCCTGTCCGACCAGAAGAAAAGTATCCTATCGAAAAGAGGCTCGATGTCTGCAACTTGATCGCGCCAGCCTTCTGGAAATATCCTCAGGAGGCCGCCATTTCTCTATAATCACGAGAAGCATAGTTATTGTCAGTCGGAAACGCGATCTTTCTATCAAAAATAGATGCAGCATGTCTGAAGAGTCAAACGAACAAGATTGTGTGCACGCTATTGTGGTATTTCTGTATAAAATAGCAGTAGAATGGTTGTAACAATTTTTGAAAAATCACAAGAGCAATAGAATGGTCGTAACAATTTTTTAACATACATTTTTTTTATCTGTGATGGTTAAACTGCATTTTTAACGCATTTCACACTGAAGGAAATTTGAGAATGTAAAATTTAATGATTTGCAATTGGAGTAGATATTTTGGTGTCTAATTAAAATTAAATTAGGGAAGACTTAAAGAGAGAAAGAGAGTGGACAGTTCTTTCTTTTCTGCTGATAGAGGGTAGCGTATATTTTTCTTGTAGTCAATGTAAACATTGCTCAACTCGGTCTTCCGGTGCATATGCGCGATAGAGGTGTTACATGGTGCAACGCACGTAGGCTCTAAACGCCCTTGATATTTCGCTCGTCCTTTTCACGTATCGTGGCTATGGCAATTCAACCGTTTGAGAACCTGGCTACACGTGGGACGACCAAATACTAGCTCACTGTTACAATTATACAAATATTCTGTCTTCGCGTCCGAAAATACGATCTAATTATTTTAATTCATCAAATTCCATAAATATTGCCCTTTCAAAAAGTTGGAATATTAGAATATAAAATGATGAACTCTTTGATTAATTTAATTGTTTCTGTTTTTTAACAAGATTTTGTTTTAGAATAAACATTATATCATATATAACGCGATGCTCTGCACGAATTCCGGAATGAAAGATTTTAATGCAACTTTCACGAAATATTACAACGAACCGTGACGATTAAAACGTATCTGTACCTTGATGTCCCAATCTCGATTGAGATAGTAGATCGCAGTAATGCATCGTCCATCTCGATTAGGATTGTCCACATGTTTCACGTAATGCGAACCATGCCCAGGGTAGCATGCTACCATCGCCTGAAAAATAACGTATCGCATTACAAAGCTGTTCTATGAATGGAAAACATACTTTTTACATAAATTTTTGAAAAGTTTTGGTAGCTAAAATTTTATCGAGGTTTCAAGGCTCAAGGGTTCAAGAATGAGACGAACGTCTAAAATAAGAAATCGGTTGCACTTTGAGAGACCGTAACCGAAAACAAGTATGAAACCGGAAATACGGTGTTAGTTGTAAATGGATTTGACGTAGCGACCGATGAAAACAATGGACTTGGAATAGAAAGTGTTCTAACCGTACGTGATGTCCCTCACTCAGGTTTCATTGAACAAAACGCTAAGCACGTGTTACGCTGTACATACTCGTTTCATGTAACATGAACATAGAAAATATTTAAATAAATAATAGCGAGAGATGCCGATCTTTCGAGAAATAATTGTTACGCGAATATGGTTGATTACTTGGTACACACAATAAATAATTCTGAATCGTGGCGCGGCCGGATCAGTGAAATGCTCAGCCAACAAAGATTCCCGAAAGAGCGCACGTGCGCAAAAAGGGCTGTCTTACTCGCAAGGCATAAGGTCTCTGGAGGGAGGTGTACAAATAGGGATCGCATTGTACCCTTGACCCGAATAGCAGGCTAACCTTGCTACTACATTTGTTAACGTGTAGAATCTCACGTCACCCAGGAAACAGGCCCCGCCGTCCAGACTCCAGACTTCCTCTTTCGTTTTATGAATTGAACATATATTTGTACAAAAGACATTTCTAACATTCTATCCGCCTGTTTCTAATTGTAAAACCTAACGAATTCAAATAAAATAAGAAACTGACAATATAAATCATTGGGCAGAATGATGATATCAAAATGCAAGATAGCCGTCTGAACCATCTCAACCGAAGGTAAGCAAATACAAGCTGCCAGAACATAAAACGGTTTTTGGAAGGTCAAATAGAGCATACATTCACACGTACTTAATTGTACTGGAGTTCTAAATCCATCTTCGGCACACGTATTATGGGACACACGCTTTATACATATGTACATACATACACGGTTGCACAAGCAACGTTGAAGAATTCGAGGACGTGTTGGAAATATCGAATCAAAGTTTCTTTTTCAAGATTATACAAGTTACAAGATCATTTCGAATGCATCTGGTGAATATGAGTATGAACTTTAAAATTGCCAGTCTAATCTAATCAAAACTTTCATATACATTTCCGAGCATATAAAATTGCCAGTACTCTCCTTAAACTATATCTTGTATTACAGAAAAAATACATTCTAAAGGAGATACCAGCGCTACCTGTTCGTTAGCAGCGGTACAGAATGCCTTTCACTCTGTTAAAAAGGTAAATGATGTAGGTGGGACAGCGTTTAATAGAACTTCTGAGACACAGTCCGACTGGAAATAGTTTTTGACAAACATCATTCTAATAGACGGGATATTTAGACTTTCCAGCGGCCATTGTTCGCCATTGTGCGGCTCGCGAGGAAACAGCCGATCACAATTTACACGCTATAACAATAGATAATCATTGTTATGAGCACAGAATGTCTCGGCTATCGGTTAGTTTGCTATTAACTGTTTTAATCTTTTCTCAATGCAAATTGTCGAGAGAATCGTTCGTGGTAATTGCATAAAAACACGTCACTGCACGTCTCAGAATATTTTCTGCAAGCTATTTCAGATTTTTTCGCACTTTTCTGAAAAACTTTGTTCGATAGGACGAACAATATCGAACTTCAAAAACTAAACAGTTAAATATAATGTTTAACAAAGTACATGTACATTTAAAATTCTCATTCTTTTAAAAATGAGCTCTGACAAAAAAACACTTTTACAGCCAAACTGTTTAAAGAATTTAATGAAAAATCCCATTGTCCCAGAGTAGAAATACCTACACGTATTTTTTCGTTCGCTTCACGCCGATTAAAAATAGCGATAGATATACACAAACAGAAACAATATCTCTGGAGCTTTAGGTCTTAAGATATGAATTTCTGTTGACTGCATATTGAGATCTGCCGGGTTTCTCGCCGCAACTTTTCATTGCGATACACGGTCGTCCTTCGATTTGTTTTCTTTAATTTGCAACCGTGTTATCTTACCAGACGATTGAATTTATTAAGCGATGCCGCTCGATATGATAGACTACACTATCGGTCAGAAGTACTTCAACTGGTGATAGTGAAATGAAGAAGCACTGCTCGGTGAAATATTTATTGAAGTTCTTTTGACAATTCGAGGAAGGATAAACCGAGAAGTTTGGAACTTGTCCAGAAATGTAGAGGTCGGTTTCTGGTTCGCGTATTTTTCGGTGTTAGGGTTCATTGTCCAAACGGTCAAGTAGTTTCGATTGACAAGGGTAGGTGGTGTGCAGTATGGAGACAAAAGACCTGACATTGAGCCACTTTTACGTGCAGCCGGTCACGTTTTACAGATAAGGAGCACAACCCGCCGAAAGTATGTACATTATCGAGATAACGAGAGAGTCGTCGGCGCTAGATTACCCGCAATACTGGAACAGTTGAAAAATGCGTCACCTCTCGAAAAGTCATTCGCGGAAAAGCCAGGTGACCGATAATTACTGTTACGCCGATCTCTGTGACATTCAACAGTTGCGCAGATCGGAGCCCGAAAGTCAGTCTGCGATCCCGTCTTTTCGCTCGATAAAAAGTTTTGTGGAAAAACCGCACAGTGCAATTGTGTTACTTTATCGTTCAGCTTATACAACCCGCGGATTAAAACGAATTAATATAACAAAAATCTGTTTTTACACTGGCCTTGCGGAAGCTCTTTTATCTTCACTCCTCGTATCAAAACATCAACAGTTCGCAATTATCAAAAACAACTTCTATTTTTCCTCCTATTGTTCTCAAAGTAAATAAGAATTTTTAACTCTTTTTAGTGGTTTTTTATTTACTCCCGTAGCTTATCTTACGTTTGCTAACCATCATCATAGTTTTTAAGACTCCTGTATCTAATTTTAAAAAGAACAGCGAACTTGTTCGGTGGATATTTTAGCGAACAAATCGTTCTCTGTGCGATGTGAAAAACTGATCAACCAGAATCGGGATTGGTTTATGAAATGGTGGCGCTTAACATAGGAGCAGGACTACAGACGATGTCGTTTAGATTTCCCGCAAATTAATCACGGAAAGCTTCTATCTTTTGTTCCAATTAGATTGTGACGCAGGATTTATGTAACTGCAAGTACATCAAGAGACGACTTCTCTTAAAGAAGTCAAAGATTCTATCAAATCATCCTCCGAGTAGTGAGGTTTTTTTCTGAGAAGCGAGTTTATAACAATAGGGCTCTTCATGATCACGCAGCGGTTACTCGTCGAGAAATTCCCCATGCACAAACTCGAAAGCGAAAAAGTTATAGCATTGATTTCTGTGAAAGAAACATCTTTCTCAATTCGCCAGGTACGCGTGCTATTAAATCGGTTCACATGTCTGTTCATGACATACCGTTGCTACTGGCAAATACCAATGTACACCCGCATTTTTAAAACACGTTTTTGCAGAAATTGATCTAATATTCAGTAACTGTTCAGCACTTTCGATTCATTTTTTTACGAGGAATTACCCCTTTACGTCATGGAAGGATGACTACCATTGCATGAGTCATTGCGGATATTCTTGCTACACTTTCGTTCGTATGCATGAATAGTGGTCAACGAAATGACTTATCCTGCGACACGTGTTTCACGTCAAAAGCATTTGTTAGATGCGAGTAGAGCAAGAAACTTTTAAAATTATTTTTTAATAGTTTATTGTAACTTCCGTGTACATTTTCCTTTTCGATATTTTTATACAAATATTATTTGAGTCAACTGCAGCAGCAGATGAGTATAATTGTATACAATAAAATATACACAAAGACCGCCGAACGAAGTCACTAATTGACGCACATGTATAGCACAGGTGTACTGCAAGGCCTCGTTCAGATATGATCATTATAACAAGGCCGGAAAATTATAGTAGTACATTAATTTATTTACGATTGATTTGCGAAAATTGGAACCTGACACTTTTGACACTTTTAAGGGCTTCTAGGGTTTTAAACTTGATTCACAGTGATACGAATCATTGATCTTAATGAATTGTAAGTGGCGAGTTCCACCCCTAGCTTCCCGTGTCTAAGGTGTAGGGCGTAGGGGAACAGTACTCGACCTCATCGACCTATCGGTCACTTTTCCTCATATTGTCCTTTTTTATCGAAACTATACGGGCCTGTTATGTGCGTTATCTATGCTAATATCAGCCGGCACACAACGAGGGCGGCCACATTGCTGTCTAGTGGGAGAACCTGTTAACTGTTGGTGGGACATGTGCGGTTTCTGACGAAGAAATTCGTCATCGACGGCTTATATCACATTTCTAAGCATGACTGTGAATGCGAGACTGAACGATGTTCATATATTTGACAAACATGCACATCTTTAGAAAGTTGCGAAAGAATCATATTTCTTTCATACGATAAAGAAAGAATGATGCGTAGTTCGACAGGAAATTTGTCTGGTTAGTGCACCACAAAACGGTTATCCTTTTTAGCTTCCTCGGGAGACCACCGGAGAAATAACGGTTCCTCTTAAAAACAGTATTTTTTACTGCTTCCAAAAGACCACATTTCGCTTGCATACATTTTCAGTTTTAATTCCAACTTCCTGCACAACGTCTGCCAACCGAATATTCGGAAGAAACTGTGATTTAAATTTGCAGTACTAGCGACACGCAGCGATTACGTCAGAATAGCTGTTTTAATATTTGAACAACGTCCAAGATATATTTGTATCATCAATCCAGGACTAATTTCACCGTATAATAAATAAAGCCATACGATAGATACGCGTTTCGCAACATTTAATTACGTGTAGCGACGAATGTTCTGGTTAGTTAGAGTATTATTTTATTGATCGTCGAAGAGAAAGGTGGAGTTGAGTCGTTGCCAGAAACGATGTAAGAATTTCGAATTCGGCGGGTAAAATACGTGGTCAGTCAAGACTAGAAGTAAAAATGATTAGGCGATCTTACATTTTCGATAGTGAAGGACATAATTGGCAAGGAGCTCCACGAACTTTCGAAATTTGTGGAAAAAATACTGCAGACACGAAATAAATACAACGTCTCTGCATCGTCATGAAAACAAAACATTATGTTCTCACAATAACAGGGAAGCGTTGCGCGTGACAATTTCTCGGAAAAACGTGGTTCATAGAACCAACGAGGAAAATGCAAGAACACGCTCGCTGCGTTTCAAACACCGCGACACGTTTCTACACCACAAATCGCCGACCGAGCTCGCGGTGTTTTTCGTCGTTCAATTAAGCACTGTTTATAAACTCCGTTATCGCAGAAACTGTTCATAAACTTAGTTTTCGCGATACAGCGCCCACGCAGAAGTTGTGCGCGAAAGTACGAAATAATTCGCGGAAAACGTTCTGGAGAATGAATAAGTAAAACGTCAGTGTTATTTGCTATAAACCTAACGAAAAGATTAAGACAACGACCGAGCACTATGAAAAATGATCTTTCGCGGAATTGGTATTAATTTTACTTGCTGCTTTGCCAGGAAAAATGATCAGCAAATATACGTATACAGATAATCGAGTCCAGTATTTGTTCAATATTGTACGATTCACTAGAATATCCGAAATGAAGATTGCAGTGTGGCATACGTGACTTTAATTCTTGAGGTCACTCGGAAGGTGAACTTCAAGGTAAACATGTTCACCTTTGCGAAATTAACGGGCGCCTTAAATTATATTTACATCGCTAAGGATCCCGGATGCATGAATCTACTTTCGAGACAGCAAACGTAAAAGTCTGTAGGTCAACAACAGAACATTAAATACAGCAATCTAAAGAACGTATTACATATCTACCAGTAGTTATTTTGTTTTCAAACATTTATCACTCACAGCTAAAGATTTTGTAACTATTCTATAACAATAAAAGTTGTACTCGTAAATCAATAGATCACCTCCAATAGAGTAATCTAATCACCTTCTTTGCGATTAGTATTTAAAAGATCCTAAAGTTTCTCTCAGATTTTGCGCAGTCATTAAAAATCCTATCAATGAGCTTGAAGTAGACAGTATTAAAAGAAAAAGCACACAATGTGAGAGAGAATTTATATTTTTGGAACGAAGTATAACCGATTTAGACGGTCATACGGATGACACCATTTTTTGATGTTCCGAGCATTGCTTCCCCCCGCTCTGACTCATCCGTTTCAACAACCTTGCAATCCGTACACCATTGACACGGGGGGTCATTACAATTACAAATTATTCAAAAGGTATTCTGGAACAGTCTGAAAGTGAGAACAGGCAACGGTAAGTATCCTCGTAGAGACAGACGAACAGAAACGGGACCGCCCCCAGACGATTGGCACGCTCTCATCACGTATTTAAGTACATGCACGGATGCATATGTACATATAGATCGCACCTCGTCGATTCTTTCACCTTCAACAAGGTTAAACAGGGAGATGCAACTTGCTGTCTCCAAGGATTTGCTCGAAAGCGGAAGAATGGTGCATATGTTTCACGCGAAATTTCCAGATATTGCTTAATCGCTTTAACTGCTTCCGAAACTGCTAAAAATTAAATTGATTTGTTACATTTTTGTGCAAGTCTTTTAAATGAAAACATTGGAATGAATTGCACCGAATAACAACTACAAACATTATTTGATTGAGCGTTATCAAAATAAATTGAGTTCAATAAAATCGACACGAGAAATAAATTTTCCGAGAAAGAGTTTTTCGTTTGACTGGGGAACGGATTTAGCATTTTTTTTTTTTAAGCTACTGTTTGGTAAACCAAATGAAAAGAACCTGAAGAAACAACGTCCCGTAGAGGCGCGTGGAGAATGCACTCAATGGAGTATTCTTAAAATACAGGTTGAGTCACCAATGATAAAAGATACTACAACAAGTCTAAAATGCTCTATGAATTGACCTTCTATTGAATGGAGTATATCCTATGAGCATATGAGAGACCCTCTCAAGAACCATACAACACATGTAACTAAAAAATTTAGAAATATTGATGTCCTTCTACTTATTAAGTTTCGAAGATTGGTACATCGATAGAAAGAAGCGTAACAAAAATGATAATGTGCTAGAAACAAGTTATTTCTTTAATTATAAAGTGAAAAAGACGGCGCATTGTACCGAAATATCTATATGAATGCCGAAATCGTTACAATCCCGAAACCGGTAAATATATCGGTATTTGTATATGTATAGCCGTATGACATCATATCAGTATTTTCGTATTTCAATTTCTAGAAGGAAAAATGCTGGTACTTTACATTTCGATAAGAGTCCTTGCTCTCGACCATCGCGTTCTTATAGCAACGATATTTAGAACGATCGATATCATAACTATATTTCCGAACAATTCGTTTCGCAGTTTGCCAGACCAATCTAGAGCCGACACTTTGCATCCTGGGAACGACAATATTCAACGGCATTATCTCGCGATGTCTGATTCAGAAGTGACATTCCCATGACAAAAAGAGGAGTCGAAGATAACCTTAAATTCTCAATGTCGAAACCTTTATACATACAAGCTACTTCCTCGAGCAGCCTCTCGACAACTTTGGGAATAATTGGAGGTGTGCATGTGCATAGTATTCGTGCCGTTTTTAATCGATGACATTCTGTTATCTGGATCCGCGGCGCACAGCCTCGTATCACCTGTGCCCGTCTGCTTAGGGCAGTGTTTACAAAAGACGAGATCGTATAATCGAGACATATGTATATATATGTATGTACATTCATAACGCCGACGGGTTTCTGGGATAACAGAAGAAAGAGAAAGTTAGTGACAGCGAAAGAGATAAAGATATAACAAGCAGCGAGCCAGCAGTGCGGCGTACGTGACCGATTGCACTATGTGTGTTGCCCACTCTACTCGCTCGACGAGCTTCCCCGAAAGACCGTTGCAATTTCGGGATCCTGACCTTCTCAGCCTACCACCTTCTTTCCTCCCACCTTGCCCCTTGTTTCGCAGCCAGCGAAACGCTGGATGTCGATATTCGCACGCGAAAACCCGGCGATCTTTTTCGCCGATGCCACACCGGTATCGTTTATCGGAACCTCACGACGAAAGGGGGAAAACGTGGCTGCATTCAACAATGACTAATACGATTACGGCAAACATTGCCGAAAACAATGTACTGTTTCCCTCAGCGAATCGTACCAACAACTTGTATTATTCTGACTCATCTACACACGATTTTCTTTAATTTCTCTTGCTGGTTATGTTTTGAAACACAATGACTTTTCCGAAATTGTACCTATACATACGTACAATGGTGTACACATTGCCGCAATTGAAAACGTTTCGTTCGAAATATGTAAAAGTAGAACCATATAGGAAGAAATGTATTTGTTGAATTCCGAATAACTTTCGAAGCCCACCCATTTGCATCTCGGCTAACGCAATTTAAAATGTCCTGTTTAAAATTTTCGTTTAAAATTGAGGGTCTAATTTCGTACGCGGTACTCGATATTGCGAGCTGTGTTTCTGAAAGAAGTTTACCTTATCAAAACATTCGAGAAATTAATTAACAGATTTATTCGTTATGCGTCCAATTATTTGATATTTTACGCATAATCAATACTCGGTGATATCTATCGTTCTATCTACGAATAAAAATTGTTTACAACAAAACGCGCAGTGTTTTCAAAAATATTTGTTTAAAACTTTCGATTATAACAACAATCTTACCCCTTGGAATTTGAACCCCTAGTCTTCATGTAGTTTTGCTTACCTTTGTTCTACCATTGATTGTATAATTTCCCATTTTTCCATTGTTTCGCATCTTATTTGCCCGCATAATGATGGCATCAACTTTGGATATGAGCATTCCAATATTCTGACATTGTTTTTCTTTTCCATCTAACCACGTTATTTGATCACCACGAATTGTTTTTAAATCATTTGCACCTGCTTTATTAGAAACCAATTGTCCATCCTTAAATAATCCAGCACTGTACATATTTAAAACTTCATTTAATACAGCGAGACCTTTCTCGGCCCCTAAAAAATTGTCTACCACGCACACACCGTATTCGTCCATGTCCTTAATCACATTTCTGCAAATCTCATTCAAGTGCAACTCTTCCAAGTTATTTCTGTTTTTGTGAAGGAATGGCGGTAATAGTTCCTCCTCACGAGCTAAATGAACCTCCGGGAAGTTCTTCATACCGTTATGATGGTGTGTAGGCATGTCTAATTCATTATCCTGTAGATTATCTAGAATCCTTGAGTTCTCAAGAACAGGGTTTAGCAATTCTGCTCTGGCGCCTAGAATTGTATCTTCGGAGCTGCCTTCGTATGTTATAGGAGAAGTCCATCCATCTGCTCTGCTGTTGCTAGTGCCTTTTCCCTTAGATTTCCTCTTTGGATTTTGACCTCCCTTACGCTCTGACAATTCTTTCGCTTCTTTCGTGTGTTTGGTAATTCCTATAAAAAGATGTCATTGAAAATACAAATGTTCACATATTGTTAGAATATTATACTATGCTCCTCAGAGAGAGTAATCAGGAAAATTGTTATGTGATACGAGTTTGGATTACCGAGGTCGAACTATATGATAAGCACCACGCTTTAACAAGTACAAAAATTCTGTACATGAATGCAAGAATGTATATGTATAGAGAGACAATTTTCCTGTCATTGACCTATTACTGTTGATGTATTTGATTTGTAAACGGTATGTGTCTTTGCAATGCGGTATACATTCTAAACCATAGTGGTTACATTTAAAGACCGTTAACAGTATAATTTGACAAGAACGAGAGATAATGTATCATTAGAAAGACATATTTTCGACTTTAATCCTTTCTCCAAGGGGAGACACTTGTTTTGCATGAAACGATATACAACGTTTAAACAAAAAATATCAAACGAGCTCATCGAGGAATGCGAGAAGAACAAAACCGAATTGAATGTACCTCCAAGGTGTTTCGCGTTATGATGTACTTCTGGAGCAGCGTTTGATCCCTCCGTTGTTTCTGACACTGGCTTCTCGGTTAGGTTAGAAACCACTGGTGCATTCGCCCGTTGATGATTTTTGCTGGAGAATTCCTTTTTATCGGATTGTGAAACGGAATTTTGATTCGTAGATGAAACGGTATTAGATAGAATCGATTGCGAGGAATGAGTTGTACAAAATTCTTTATGACGTTTCCAATCCCGCCTTTGGTGTTCCTTAGTGCAATAGAAGGCGGCCTTACACCGCGAACACTTCAAAAGCTTGTCAGTCCTGTTACAAACGACACAGATCACCGTTGCACCTATTTGAACATCACCGCCGAGTGTCTGCGCACGACTGACTGTCGGACCGGACATGTTTCGCCGTTTATTTCGCGGCCACGAATGCCGACGACATTTCTCCAACCAGGGAAGTCACACACGCACTCAATCTGCGTACGACACTACCGCGCTATCGGGACACCGCACTGCTTCGCTTGTACGTGCGAACCTTGGTTTGCATGCTATATATACATTATCGAATCTGCGAAACACCTATTGGCGCAACGATGATCAAAACTTCGATCTTCAATATCCATTACCGCCTATTACGATTGCACGTAGCCTTGCACGGACGTAGTAAGACGGCTAACACATTATAAATATGTGTACAAGTCTAGGCTCCTCTAAGCTGTTAAAATTTGGTACACGCTCGAACCATGTGCGAAAGTTGTTGGTACTCATATTACCACACCTATATAATTTCAACAGCACAATAAGCTTCCATAAGCTTATATCTGCCAAAGAAATAGTATAAAATGTTTTCGAAGTCTCTCTCTTTCTTGAAAGGGTCTGTATCAAATCGTACTTCATCAAGATTTTTGAAAACCTATCCGATAGGTGTGCGTTTACTACCTCGCATGCTCGCCTTCTTCAAGATAGGGGCAGTTCATAGTTTCTTTTTCTCTAGCTAGTCTAGCTACTCGCAGAGAATGATTTTACTTATACGATACGTTCGATATATACCTCACAAAAGTCAACGAAAGTTGTCTTAGATTACCTTTGCGCTAGGTCATCAAACGTTTTATTGTTCCGTCACAGAGCACTTGACCAGATGCAAAACTTCTGCTAGAACCTTTGATGCTCGTGTTCCTAAATTTGTAGGACCTTGAGAACAATTTAAAATACGAATGGATGGTATCTTATCATACTCTACGAGCACTACGACTCACTGCAGGAAACAGAAAAGAGATATTATTTATAAACATTTGAAAACGTTTGAATGCGCAGAAAAATTTAATATACAATTTTATTGAAAATTATATTGAATTAACAGTTCCATGAAGTGACTTTTACTGGAAACTGAATTTCATCGTCTTATGTGTGTAATTCGATAGTCCTACGCATTTTTGAGAATCATTTTGTAGGAAAGTTTGTTGATAAAAATGTCTCCATCTAACAAACATTACAATTTACAAAAATGTGTGTTCGTAGGCTGTGGTGAAGCACAATTTACACACGCATGCGCAATGAAAATTTAAATACCATCCCGATGAGCGTGGGAGTCCCCCTTCGGTAAAGTACATAGCGGTTGCGTTCAAACCTCTCTCTGTTCCTAAAAATATTTTAAAACCGAGATATATATATACAGTCTTCTTTGTAATAACACTGGTTTATCATGAAACACTTTTTACGTTTTCCGTATTTGTTTTGCATATTTTCCTTTCCTCATGAAGAAAACATTTGTTTCTATGGTTACGACATGCAGGTTTTATCAAAACATTGCGCGATACTCCAGTAGTTAAACTAATAGTAATTCAGTGGAATGTTCGTAGCACTTTGCAAATAAAACAGTGGTTTATAAAACATGAGTACTTTCATAGAGAACGTGCATATAAAAGATGGAGAATATACAAAAACAATTTATACAATGGTAAATTCTTTTTAAATCACCAAAATTAAAGGGGGGAAACTGCAGTATATAAAAGTAAAAAAATGTAATCATCTATTTTTCAGATAAAAGAACAGAGGTATACAGAAACAATAAAAGTCTTAATTACACTTCTCGATTCTTACAACTCTGTAAGTAAGATCATGTTATAATAATATGATCTTTCTTTTACTAATAAACAATTCTATGTAGTTAACAATTTATTTTACAGTCAAGGCCCTGTCTATCTCTTCTTGCATATTGCTACTTTTACACACAAGATTTTCTAGCTTCTGCTCAGTGTTATGAAAAATTAGTTCAATTATGCCCAGATGAAAATTTATATAAATTGTATCATGCTCAATCTTTGCACCAAGCATGTATGTATCAAGAGGCTTGGGCAATATGCTCCAATATTATAAATCATAGTAATTTAGAATATAAAGTGAAAAAGCTGCAGGCAGCAATAAAATATGGACAGGAAGATATGGTTGTTGCAAAAAGTCTTGTTGATCAGTGCCCAGTGGATGATATTGATACGGAAATTAATTTAGGCTGTCTTTTATATAAGGTACTCGAAAAGGTCGAAATTTTCCTAGAAGGGATTTAGCAGTTTTTCATATATTTTTTCATTGTAGGAAGAGCAATATGAACAAGCTCTAAAAAAATTTGCAAATGCATTACAAATTGCAGGTTTTAAACCTCATTTGTCTTACAATGTAGCACTTTGTTACTTTAGACTAAAAGAATATGCTGCATCACTGAAATATATTGGTAAAATTCATGCTATTACTGTTACTAATCCAATTTAATGAATTAAAATAATGTAACATTTATTGTATAATATACTAGCCGATATTATTGAGCAAGGGATAAGAGAGCATCCAGAATTGGGAGTCGGAATGACCACAGATGGTATAGAAGTCCGTAGTGTTGGAAATACATTAACATTACATGAAACAGCATTAACAGAAGCGTTCAACTTGAAGGCTGCAATAGAGTATCAATTGCAAAATTGTAATTATACACATAAAATGTTTATTATTTGATGTATCTTCTATCTGTAGTAAATTTCATTCTGCGTGTTTAGATGAAGCAGCAAAAGAAGCATTAACAGATATGCCTCCAAGATCTGAAGAAGAACTTGATGCTGTTACATTGCACAATCAAGCTTTGATAAACATGGATACAAAGCCAAGCGAAGGGTTTGAAAAACTCCAATTTTTATTACAACAAAATCCATTTCCACCTGAAACGTTCGCTAATTTATTACTATTGTATTGTAAATATCAGTACTATGATCTTGCAGCTGATGTTTTAGCCGAAAATGTACACCTGACCTTTAAATATTTAACACCAGTAAGTATGATTTTTATTGCGATGTTACATGTATTATAAGTGCATTTGTCACAAATCACACATTGAAAATATTTTTCGTAATTGAAGGAGTTATAAAAGGTACATACAAATTAGTCTTAGATTCTGCAGGAATTGCATTGTATCTCATCGATCTGGGTATTTACTTTTCGAGTGTTTACATTTTTTTGTACGTTTCTCTGAGCTTTCAGAGTGTTTTCGTTTGTGAACTTTCACATTATGACTAGAAGAACTGTCGCTATAACTATCGTCGCTAAAGGAACTATCGTACTTCCTTTTCTTCTTTTTTTTCTGATCTTTAGAATGTTTCCTTTTCTTTTTCTTTGTTACTTCTTTCTCATCTGACTCACTATTGTCTGTACTTTGCTTGCTTTTCTTAACCTTGTGTTTTTTCTTTACTTTCTTGTGCTTATGCTTCTTCTCCTTTTCAGTTTCGTCAACTACTTGTTGTTCAACAATTTTTTCTTCGATCTCTGGAATCAAGTCATACTTTTTCCCATCGGGAGACATAAAGCAATCGTTAGATAAATGTCCAGCAGTTCCACACTTTGTGCACGTCGTATTAAGAACTGCTTCTAAGTGTATTGCTTTACGCTCATATTTTCCAATAGTTTTTTTCTTTTGAACGTCCCGTTGTAACTCTACCCCATTAGGATCTAAATCAGTGCCATTCCCTTGATTCACATATTTCATAGATAAGCCTATTTTACCGTCATCTGCCATAGAAATAACTTTGCACCAGACTCGTTCTCCTTTCTGCAAAACCTGTGCAACATCGTCGACACGGGCAGTGCTTACCTAAGAAGGTTATGTTAACGAAAATCATTTATATATCGTAAACTTGTAATACAAATGGGAATATTACTACTTAACATACATTGTTGAATAGATTGCTTCTTTACCTGGGATTTGTGAATTAGTCCTTGCGATGCACAGCCAGGAATTCGAATGAAAGCTCCGTAATTTTGTACAGATGCGATTTCCCCAAGAAATATTTGATTTAGTTTGCAATTTACCATTTTCAGCAGGTTTAACGAAAATGTGCTTGCATGAAAGTTACACGATTGTTTTATTGCATGAAAACAATAATAATAAATCGGCGTCAAGAAAACATGACACAAAGGTTAAGATCACCTTAGTTGTTTAGGCACAGGGCTGTAACAAGCATAGAAATTCTGGGGTGATAAAAATTAAGAATAAAATAAAATTCATATACGATCTAATAGTAGCATTGTAAATGTTAACTTGCTTTTCAGTATTTGTACGATTTTTTGGATGCATTAATTACGCAACAAACATCGCCAGAGGAGGCGTATCGTAAATTCGATGATCTTGGGAACAAGTATATGGAGATTCTAAGAAAAGCTACAAAGCGGGTCCAAGAAGCAAGGCTTAATCACGATGATAATGCTGTTAAAAAAGCTGTGACTGATTATGAGGAAGCTTTGGAGCGATATGTACCCGTTTTAATGGCTCAAGCTAAAATTTATTGGGAACTTGGAAATTATACGCAGGTTGAAAAAATTTTTCGGAAGAGCGTGGAATTTTGCAATGAACACGATATATGGAAATTAAATGTGGCGCACACTCTATTTATGCAAAAGAACAAGTTTAAAGAGGCAGCAGTATTTTATCAACCCATTGTCAAAAAGAAATACGATAATGTCCGTTGTCATCTTGTTTTTTACTTTTTCTTCTTGCAGTAATTGCAAGCGGTTGTTTATTAATTTATGAAAATTTCAGATTTTAGACGTAAGTGCTATAGTACTCGCTAATTTATGCGTGAGTTACATTATGACAACTGAAAATGCAGAAGCCGAAGGGCTAATGAAAAAGATAGAAAAAGAAGAACAAGCGGTTTCGCGGGAAGATCAAGATAAAAAATTATTTCATTTGTGTATTGTGAATTTGGTTATAGGAACATTGTATTGTTCTAAAGGAAATTATGAGTTCGGTATATCTAGAGTGATGAAAAGCTTAGAGCCATACAACAAAAGATTAGGAACCGATACTTGGTTCTACGCGAAAAGATGTTTCCTTTCGCTTTTGGAACAGTTGGCCAAACAATTGGTAGTTCTAAAAGACACAACACTCCAGGAGTGTATACAATTCTTGGAGCACTGCGAAGGTATTTGTACTTTTCTTTCGTTCGAAAATACAATGTTATACAATTGTAAACATGTCTATAATTTTAGTTTACGGAAGGGACGTCGTGACGGTGGTGGAACAGCCCTTTGATATGCAAGATATGTTTTCCATGGCTCCGCAAGGGAAACAAACAGTCGTATACGAAGCGCGATACTTAAAAGCACTATTTTTAAGATTTCAAATGTCATAAATTATATATTATATATAGCGAAAATACGCGTTAAAAATAAATAATGTTAATAATTTTAAAAAGTACAGAAATCAATGAAACAATACCTTTAACTCTAAGATACCTATATGATTTGTAATATAATGTTTTGATATTTTTATAAATGGACCCATGGATCGCTATCCCCTAAGTACGGCTCTGAGGGCTTATCGTACGTCACTAGAAGTAAAAATGGTGGCCGATATGGAATTGCAGGAAGCTAAGAACTATGTCCTTCAGCTTATGAAGGATAAAGATGAAATCGAAGCGGAATTGAAAGCATTTAAAGAAATCCTAGATTCCGTATGTATATAGAATCACTTTAGATTCGTAACCAAATACAAACCTAACCCTGTCATCATAAGTGACTGTATATATTTTTGTTTTGTATGTACCATGACCTGTTAATTTTCCGGATTTTAGAATCATGTTGGTATGGATGATCCGTTGGTTGATTCCGAAGGATATCCAAAACAGGACATAGATGTTTACCAAGTCAGGCATGCAAGGCATAAAATTATATGTATGTATATATTTATACAATGTAGACGCATTAAATGTAAATAACTGAAATGATTAGGTTTCAGAAATGATCATAAAGCTTTGATGAAAAAGATAGAAGAGGGATTGCACAGAGTGCATGCATTATCAGGAAATCAAGCAGAAAGTTCTAATGGAGCTGCATTAAATGATGTCGAACAACCTGTGCAATTAAAGCCTTTCCTTATTGTAAATCTAGTGTCCCCTGGTTCACCAGCTGAGATGGCAGTAAGATATACATCGCAAATTGTTATAACACTGAAATCATTTCTAAACATGAAATATATTGCATAATATTTAATTTTATATTCTAGGGAATTCAAGTGGATGATTTGATTTTGAAATTTGGTTCTATTGATCATCGAAATTTTGGTTCATTACAAGATATTGGTACTTTGGTACACAATAGTAGGTACAATAAAATCGCCATAAAGATTAAGCGTGGATCTAATATCTTAACTTTGAACTTAACTCCACGTCCTTGGGCTGGCAATGGCCTTTTGGGTTGCAACGTAGATACCATTAAAAGCTAAAAGATTTTAACAAAATCGTTTATTTATAATTATGTATAATTTTTGTGTATATTATTAAATAAAAAAAATTTGTAAATTATTGTATGTAATATAGTCTTTTAAATACTTTATATACATGCAACATTACAATCGCTGTTATAAGTTTTAAGTGGCTTTAATGGTATAATCCTGAAATGTAACATTCAGACCTTGAAATACAATATGTGTAATCTTTCTAATGTGATTTAAACTTGGGTATTTAAAATGATAGAGGTAGTATAAAATGAACAATTTCTGTGAAGCAGCAATCAGTATCTGAGAGCAACAGCAAAATGCATTTCATACTGTTTGTAAGTTGTAATATTACGTAAGTAACTATACATATATGCATATATACTTATTATTTTGATTTATAAAAAATTGTTTGATCTAGGGAGTACTGTACTTGAGTATTCTTGCATCCCAAGTATTAAGTGAAGAAAATACTTATACAGAATATTCTGATCAACATCCATGGTCATTTGTCTATGCCATATACCCATTTTACAATTCTGAGACATTGCTTGAGATATGGAAAACTGAAAAATCTGTGGATATTTCTGCAAATGCAGAAACTGTTGCTCCTGACAAACAAGGCAAAACGGTTTTATATTCTGACGATGCTCGACAAAACGGTACAAATTTACAAACAGAAAATGTATCTTACTTCATAAGCGAAGCGAAAAATATAAATGGAATACAATCACTGAAAAATGTACATCAGCTTTCTAGTTATGTAAGTAACGTTTAGTTTAGAGAATCGAGGCATCCCTGTAAAATGCAACACCTGATTGGTGAACGGGGTGTGAAGAGGGGGTTTACATTTTAAAATTATGCGCGGGAAAATTTTATTATAATTTATACGCTCATCTATATTACAGAAAAACAAACACAAAAATTAATCTTCAAAACGGACAACAGGATCTTACATGAACTTAGTGATGCAAAGAAGTAATGTATTTACATAAGTATATTTATAACGTAATACTGCATTCTATTTTTATAATTAAAAATTAAATATGTGCTTGTAGAAATTATTAAAAGATATTATCTTGCAAGTAGTACGATTTATATTTCCTATATTATTTTTATGTTTTAGTATAAAGTATTGTACTGACAAAATTAGTATGAATGATAATTCTAATGTCTAAATGTTATTCGTTATATTTTTCGTTATGCTGTGACTGGTAACAGAGAGAAAGGATAAAATTAAACCATGATGTTATATGAACTATTCACATGCGCGGAATTAATTATATAACATCCTTAGAATTGTGGTTTAAATATATTGTTCAACAAATTATGTGAATAAATTTTTTCTACTGATCTCATATCATATAATTATTGAATAATAATTGTCTTGTGCAATTGTACGATTCTATTACGTACGCCAATAATCATAATAACTATCCACCCCGTTTTAAAAAGTCCACCAATACATTTGTGTTATCATGGCCGGTACCTACAGGAATTACATGAGATTACTGGAGTCTTGGCCTCTAGATAAATCAAAAGCTGGCAGGTAAGTTCTTTCGATGTAACAAATTAAAGATCTTTTCATGGTTTTCTACTATTTTTGTTATAAATAATATTACTGTCAATTTAAGATAGTTATATTTTTTCGTAGAAACGTGAGTGCGTTAAGGTTATATAAATGCTTCGAAACATATATAATTACAGATTACATAGATATTTCAATGTGTCCCATTTTCTAAATGATTAATTATTAATATTTAATTTTCTGTTTATTGGCTCTGTACAAATTTAATGACAAATTATATTTATTTTAGAGACTTAGGTCAACACATCCGTGATCAACTGAAAATTGCTTTTTCACAAGGTGAGGCAACTAGCCAGTTAAATCGTGAGGAATGTGACCGCTATTATCTAAGTTTGAAAAGGATTGCTTCCAATCAACATGGAGAAAAGTATGCTCGTGCTCGAAATGATAGTGCTAGTGGGTTAACAAAGGAACAATGTAATTTGGCACTCTCACCGGAACTAAGGGAGTTCTTTGAAACAGAAGATCAAGGAATTTTTGTACGTGTAGCTGCAAGAGCTGCACAGATATTTGATAATTCACGAGCTAAGTTGTACAATGTTACCAAAAGTAATACATAATATTTTTGCGCTTCCAATAGTAGGATATAGCAACATTAATCATTGTAATAGAAATGTTCACTATTTATTACCAAAACGAAGTCGCTTAGAATACTTTAAAAATGTAAGAAGATACAGTCAGTTAGTAGATGAGAATGTTAACAATGTATCGCATGTACCGGTTATGGCCAATGAAGTATTACAGTATCTGGAGCCTTCGCCAAAGAAAACTATAGTGGATATGACATTTGGTGCTGGAGGACATACTATAAAAATTTTAAAAACTTTTCCTGAAGTGAAGATATTTGCATTAGACAGAGATCCTGTTGCGCATGAATTTGCACACAAATTATCAGAAAAATATCCTGGGCAAATAATACCTTTATTAGGGAGATTTTCTGAACTGCCACAGTTGCTTTGTCAGCACAAAGTGCAAAAGAACTGCATAGATGGGTTCTTGTTTGATTTTGGTTGTTCGTCAATGCAATTTGATGTTGCTGACAGAGGATTTTCCATATCAAAGAATGGACCTTTGGACATGAGGATGGATGGATTTAGGTGTCCTGAAGAACCTACAGCTGCCGATGTTCTAGAAAGAATAACTGAAATAGATTTGATTCAAATCCTAAGAGCTTATGGTGAAGAGAAAAAGGCAAAAAAGATTGCACGTGCTATTGTCGAAGCTCGATACACTTTCAGGAGCTTGAAAACCACAGAAGAATTAGCTAAGCTAGTTGAATCGGTTGTTCATGAAAATAGATATGACCAGCTTGGTAGATCTGCTCATTGTGCTACAAAAACATTTCAAGCACTGAGAATTTTTGTGAATAATGAATTGAATGAAATCAATTATGGTATTGTTCTGGCTGCATCGTATTTAAAAACAGACGGTCGCTTAGTCACGATATCTTTCCATTCTTTAGAAGATACAATAGTTAAAAGACATATTTCCGGAAATATAATACAAACAGTTGCTAACAAATTACCATTAAAATTTGCAGACTATAGTAAATCTTATGACACTGACGAATACAACACCATTTTAAACTCACCATGGAAAATGTTGCATAAACATGTAATTACGCCTACATTCGAAGAAATAGAAAGAAATCCGAGATCCCGTTCAGCGAAATTACGGGGTGTCCGTAAAGTGTTGTAAACTTTACGTGTCATGATAAATTTCAGACTTTATTATTGTGTAACATAATACAAAATAGAATTTATTATTTTGTAAACACGGTACAAAATACAAATAAATTTTCTGGAAAATACGTAAAAAATAGAATATATCATTCAACGGAAACTATGGAAACATTCTATTGATAGGAATGCTTTTGCAAACATAACGAATTATTTTTAAAATAAGCCTTCTATTTCGTCCGTTTCACCGTTCCAGTCCATATCATAAATACTTGGCCTGGTAGAAAGACCTGGCATCATCAGTATCTAGAAAAGTAACATTTTATATTATAGTATATGTTGCATTTGTATAATTTATAGTTTAACACGGTAAACTTACATCTCCCACCATTGGCACTACAAAACCAGCACCAACAGACACAAATATATCTGTAATATTCAGTGTGAAACCTGTAGGAGCACCTTTAACTGATGCATCACCAGTTAAAGAGTTAGACGTCTTTGCCATGCAAAGGGGCAGTTTGTTATATCCTAGTTTATTGTATTGTTCAATCTTCTTTTGCACCTACAATAATAATTATCACATCTACATATAGACAAACTACATATTAAACCAAAAATGTTATATAGTTGAGTAACATAGGGGTGAAGAGATTTACCTTTTCTGAAAGAACAACTTCTCCCGCACCATACATTTCCTTTGCAATGGTATTAATCTTTTCTTCGATACTGACATTCAAATCGTATAATACTTTGAAATTGCTGGGTTTGTTTGTGGCGGCTATAACTGCATCAGCAAGGTCCGTTGCTCCAGCGCCGCCCTGCGCCCAGTGATTGCATATCACTGCATCTGCTGCGCCGCTTTCAATTGCTGCTTGCTTTACCAAATCCAGTTCTGCTTGCGTGTCAGTGCTGAGGCAATTTTTATAAAATAACTTACTGCTCGACAGATACACGACAGATCGAACAGAAGTATTCGTGAAACTTACGCATGGACATTAATTGCTACAATAACCGGCACACCAAACTTAGTTCCGTTACTGATATGCTTCTGCAGATTCGGAAGACCTTTTCTAACTAACTCAAGATTCTCTTCACGATATTCTTTCTTCAAGGTAGCGCCCGTAGTTACCGGAGGTCCTCCACCGTGCATTTTCAATGCTCTAATAGTCGCAACAAGTACAACAGCGTTCGGTGTGTGTCCAGATGTTCGACATTTGATGTCGAAGAATTTCTCCATACCGATATCAGAACCGAATCCAGCTTCGGTCACCACGATACCGTCTGGTCCAACTAATTTCAACGCAATTGCATCTGCAATAATCGACGAACAGCCATGCGCGATATTCGCGAACGGCCCAGCATGAACCATTACCGGAGTTCCTTCTAAAGATTGCATCAGAGTTGGCTGAATCGCATCTTTCAATAAAATTGCCATGGCCCCAGTCATACCCTACATACACGTACATAATTTTTATAAAACAATAGGATAATACCTTTATGATGTATATTATAAATATACTAACAAAGTCTTCTGCAGTTAAGGGTTCTCCACTTTTACTAAAAGCTACCACCATGTTGCCAAGCCTTTCTTTCATATCATCGACGCTGGTGGAGAGTGCGAGTATTGCCATTATCTCAGAACCAACGGAAATGGAGAAAGATGTTTCTCGCGTTTTTCCTTTCTCGGTCGAACTTTGACCAATAGTGATTTTGCGTAAAAATCGGTCGTTGGTATCGATCACTGAAACATATTCGGTTGCAGTGTCTCCAAGTTATTTTATCTTTTTCTGAATAGATTTATATTCTAGTTTCAATACCTCTGGTAAAAGGAACGTTATCTGGATCGATGTCTAATCTCGCGAATTTGTTAGCTTCTTCCGCCGTTAAACTGTTCGGGTCTGTCTTCGCGATACCAAGCTTTTGCAAACGTCGTAATTGAATGTTCGAGAATTTCTTTTCGCCTTTAATCGCCGGCACGAGTCGATCGTAAAGAGCTTTGTTGGACTGAGTGGACTCGTGGAAGTGTCTTGCATCGATCTGCGCCGCTAACAGATTGTTGGCTGCAGTTACAGCATGGATATCGCCAGTTAAATGAAGGTTGAACTCCTCCATGGGAATCACCTGGAAATTAATTAATTGTAAAACCTCTGTGCACGTACACCAAATCAAAAAAATAAAAAAAAACGAACCTGCGAGTATCCTCCACCCGCAGCCCCACCTTTCACACCAAAAGTGGGACCCTGACTCGGTTGCCTCAAGGTAACAAACGAGTTCTTCCCCTTATGTGCAGTCAAAGCTTGCACCAAGCCTAATGAGGTAGTGCTTTTGCCTTCTCCGAAAGGCGTTGGCGTGATACCAGCAACTACCACGAATTTTCCATCCGGTTGGTCCTTAAGTCTCTTCAATACGTCTAAACCGATTTTCGCCTTTTTGCTGCCATAGGGACTGATCTCGTTCGGGGACAATCCAATCTCTTCTGCTAAGATTGTGATCGGCTTCGGTTCTTGACTCCTCGAGATCGTTATATCGCTAGGAACCGGCATTTGCGGGCTGATTGAGAGAACGTTCAGATTCCATTTAGTGTTCAAAAGTCTGTCTGCTGATCTTTGAGCCGACAGCACTGTGTTCTTCATCAACATGGCCACGGTCATCGGACCAACTCCGCCAGGTACCGGTGTGATGAACGACGCCACCTTCGCGGCTTCTTCGTAGTCAACATCACCTACCAGACGTTGTCCAGATTTCTTCGTTGGATCTACAATAATTACGTACATTGTAATGATTGTAAGAATTACTTCAAAAAAATTAACTGCCTGAATATTGTAAGACTTTGTACAGTTAGATACGCAAGGTGTTAAGCACGAAATTATATCTACCTGGAATGGAATTTATTCCGCAATCGATTACGACTGCACCGGGTTTAATCCAGCTCCCCTTGACCATCTGAGGCTGGCCAATAGCAACCACCAAGATATCAGCCTCTGAGACCTATAATCCAATTCAAAATTTAGTATAGATTTATAGAGATATTGTAGAAGTAATCTAACAATATCTAGTATTTAGAAAATGTTCTTTGCTACTTACAACTCCCGGAAGATTCTTTGTTCGCGAGTGACACACTGTTACAGTAGCATTTTGCCATTTTAATAATTCGGCAACTGGAGTACCGACGATTTTGCTTCTGCCCAAAACTACAGCCTTGGCACCGGAAATCGGCACGCCGCTCCTGGAGTACATTTTTGCAAAAATTAATGGTGTACATCACGAATATATTGTGTAAAATTATTTATTAGGTCACTCGCGATCCATTCGCTTCACTTATATTTCGAAATGTTTGAAGGATGAACGTGCGAAGTTTAATTCTCCTCGAGCATTTTCCTCTCTTACAATATGATGTACAAAGATATTTATGAATACTATTGGTTAAATTTTTAATGAATGAAAATGATTTGTTTAACGTACTTTTTGATAAGCTCAATGCATCCGTTCGGAGTGCATGGTAAAAATCCTGTCATATCACCAATGGCGACTCTTCCTTCATTAATCGTGTTTAATCTGAAAAAATGAGTTTGTTAAAAATAATAGTTAAACAACGACATTACGAAAGTACAGTAGCGTGTTGTAATAACGCGTAAATAATAAGTTATCGCTGTTGCAATTATATTAAGGCGAGAAATGCGTGATTATCTCGAGTACTAGTTTGCACAACATTTTTTTCCTATTTGTGGTATACACGAGGAAATGTTTTTTAATGTATTTAGTGCCTTGTTGAGTAAATTCAATTATGTACTATTAAATGCAAGAATGAATTTATTTATTACGAACAGTTATGTAATACTGACCCATCCACATCTTTGTCGGGAGAGACTAAATCAGTGATCATATGGCTGTTGATTTTGTTCACGCTATCGAGAGGCATTTGCACAATGATTCCGTGAACGTTTGGATCATTGTTTAATTTGGTTACTTTGTTTACTAATTCCATTTCTGTCGTAGTATTGGGAAGTTTCACGTGATCGGCTGCAATTCCGATGTCGCTTGCCGCTTTTATCTTCATTCTAATATAAACATTTGAATCTTCCCTGCCGCCAACTTGCACGATAGCTAAACCGGGTTTGAAACTCGGTAGCTTTTCTTTCAACAATGCTACATCCTTTGTTAGTTTATCGCGAATTTCCCTGCGAACGAAAACCAATTTATTTTATCAGCATAGGAAGTGAAAGAATACATTCCTACAACAAATTGAATCGCAAATATTCTCGTTTGTATAATGTAAATATTTGAGAATAATTTACGACACGGAAAGTATATATTTGTTTTACTTTTGTCCATATATCGAAATTCAAAGTTCGCGGGCTTTTTCTTGAACTCCATAGTTTGCGAATGTAATAGCAATTAATCGTCTCGCAATCAAGAAAGATTTTATGCTGCTAAGTAACCGAATGTCCTTATGCATTCCGTTGCAAGAGATATTATTTGTTTGATTATATAATTTAGAGACTGAAAGCAAGCATAACCTCACATTTACAACGTGCATGCTTCCATTGAGCATGTGAGAATTTCGGAGAATTTAAATCAATTTGTCTGTAAGTAATTCAATCTTGAAGGTTAGTGCAACGGCCACACTATCGATCTTTCTAATGATATAGTTAACAGAAAGATGAATTTGAATTCACCTGAAATATTTTTCTAAAACCTGTATTACATGCACGTTTGTTGCGATAAATCGATAAAAGAATGCAAATTTAAACATGTATGTTATAATCATTGACAACTTGCATTGAGAAATAGATTGTTGTAAAATGCATAAGTATTATGTTAATATGAATTTGCTATATCTGTAGCTGCGAAGAATGTAACTTACTTTGACAATTCGGTCCCGGACAACACGATTCCTCGCACGTCCGTCGACATAATTCTTTTGAAAAATCTGGAACAACACGAAAAATCACTGTTGTTTGCGATCTACTTTTTAATTAATGTACACTTTTACAACTGATTATGGAAATGAGTCAATTGATAAATGCGCGTGCACGTTCCACTGGAATTTACCGGAGGACTGTCGATGGTAGAATGAATTGAGTTAGTGTAAGCTACCGGTTTATTAGCGATCACTATAGCTGTCATACGTGTGTATATGTATTTATCGAGATAGCACTGTGCGAGTTATTTGCACACAGAAAAGCGGTGTGAATGTCAATAGAACACGAAAAATATCATCTCCAATTTTGAACTTTGTTTTCTTTGCCTGTTTCTGTATCACAGTGGTTCTCAATATAGTAGATATTGATAAATTGTCAGCTTATTGTGTGTATACTACACGATATTGTGTTATTAACAATTCCTAAACATTCACTCTTAAGTTATATTTACAAAGAAATAAGTTTCATGATAACTGCTTTATCGTTTCTTAATTTTTGTTTACCTTTTAACACTTATGCTCCAAAATGATTGAGAAACTAATGATATAAAGGTTAAGAAATGAATATTCTTTTGAAGAAGTAATTAGTTTGTTAATATATTCATGGAAATAGTTGTCTTACTTAAAGACCTGCGGTGTCATGTGATTGTTCGACTCAACGAGTCTCTGATTACTAATGATGAAGACGATCTTCATGGGGGGCAAGAAACCAGATGCTTTTCGTGTGATGAAATTCTAATCGATAAACTTTGACATGAAAAGCGTTTATCTTGAATTTCCAAACCGAACTTTATCATTATACTCGTACATTACTCCGTATTTACGAGACTTGTGTATAACTCAATAATATTATTTGTACCGTCGATTTACGGAATAATATTACATGAAAATCATCATCTATTTCACACAAATAAATTGTTTAAAAAGGATGACTGACCAGAGAATAAAACGCGAAGTAGTTCTGTGTTGTTACCGTATTATCGTAGTAATGTTTACCCTCGACAGATTCTTCTTTTAAAATCCATTATTAAGGTCCGCTGCTTTTTCAAAATTTCTTATCTTTTATGCAACTTCATTTTTTCGTGAATCTGCAATGTACCCTGTAGAAAACACAGGATTAAATTTAACATTTTTTATGCATGACATGCAATATACATTTCCAATATGCATATAAAGCATCCGTTTTATACTCTATAGGAGAAATTCGATGGCAAGTTGTTGACCGCTAATTGCGAATTTAACCTAATCACGGCCCATTGATAACTGAATAATTTACTGAATCTTATCATACGCGTCAGTATGTCGCAATGCGCTCTTGTAATAGAGCTCTCGAAATAATTAGGGGATTTCCTATTTAAATGATGTAATCAATATTTTGGTTATGCAAGGTACACAAACCAGAGCATTTGTCCAGACAAATTAAACTCTGATACTGTCCTTTTAATTCTTTAATTCTGAAACACTAATTATTTACATTTATAACTAATTGAAAAATCTAATTATTAAAGAATTTAGTAAAACTTTGCATAAAGATGTTCCTGTTTAAACAATTGAACTATCTTATTTGCAACTGTAAATAATTGCCATTTGTGTTTACGTAATCCCACATTGCGTCGTTTAGCGATAAATATAATCACAAAGATTGTTTGCCCACAGAATGCCTGCCGACAACGCATTTTGTTTATGTTCGAGCTTGAGAAAAATATTGTTGACGTCGTAAGAATATAAACACGGTTCTTACGAAGAAGGAAACTCGGAGTCTTGTTTCGTACAAAATAAATTATAATTCAACGAATAAATCTTTTAGGCGTCATTATCAATGGCAGCATTATATGTGCTTGCATCGAAATGAAGAAACTCGAATTCGTTTACGAACTTAGCGAACAGTTTTACCTGCTCCTCCTGAATTTCCAGGAGAACTCGGCAAAAACAGCTTGCTTTCCTCATTCTATTCTACGGTGGCAGACTCATGACTCGATAAACCCATCTAATTTACTGTGAACCATACCCCAAAACTAAGCAAAAACTACGTGTAAGCCCCTTGATGTTACGGCAATTAATCCTGCTATCAAAACATTGAAATAGGTTACGAGTTAAACTGCTTTTGAAGCTAAGGGACTTCTACCAAACTCTATAAAATAACGAGTCTGCTTTGATGCACGAGTTTCTACTTCGACGTTATGCATATTTTATGAGACTGACTTGAGTTTACGGTTGAAAAATGTTCATATTATGTCTTTTCTCTAACATCGAATATTGACAATAATTACTTCGTATGAACTGTTTCAGCAACCGAACATGAATTTATCGTCTGAAAGGCGATATTAACGAGAAATCGACAGGAAATATGCAGATAAGACGTAATTAAACCGAAGAGGGGAGCAGGGTAAGAGGGTGGAGGATGGCGAATACGATGTTGGAGTGTAAAGTTGTCCCGCGAGATAGACCGGTTTGTCCCGAACGCTAGGGGAATCTAGAGCATCAGAGAGGTGGTCATGAATCGCTCTCCTTTGTGGGACTTACGCCTTTCTGTGAGCGCAGAAAGCCACGGAAGAGCAGGATCTTGGTTAATCTTACTAATCTTCCGACCTCCGATGGCGAAACGGTACAATGGCCAGTCGAAAACCGCGGCCTAATGACATTACAGATCCCCCAATCAGCGCGAAGACCGGATAAAGGACGTACAACGTGCCACGCTTCGTTTCACCGAGCTGTTTCGAGCAGATCTAAAATCTTTTCAGGTCATCCGACGCCCTGACGATCTCGAGTTTTTGACCATGGCGTACAGCAAAAGGTACGAACATGAGGTACGGTAGTGCCCCGATAGATGTGAAAAAGATGTGCACGAAAATTATTCCCACTTCTGCGAAATATACTCCTTGATGGACTCAGAATGACGAAACTTTTTTGTTCTGGATTATTTCTTTATGAAACTTTTACTGGCTCATTTGCGATATTTTTCTGATTAAAAAGAGACCAAACACGATACAATTTGAATCGTATTTATTTGTTAAATTCACGATTCAGCAGAATCTTGATTATCCGAACTGAAGATATCAAAGACTATAAAACAATGAAAAATATAAAAGAGTGGTTGAACGTAATACGAAATAATTTTGTTGAATCCATAGTAGGAGAATCGCAACGTTTAATGTCGTGCATACTCGCGGTAATAAATTACCGTCGCATTTAATAATTTATTTTCCACCGACGACGGGAACTGACAAAACAATTAATACCGTGACAGTAAATGGACTTCATAAAATATGCATAAAGTAGTTAGTTTCATTACAGTTTATTGCAGGTACTAACATAATTAAAATATACATATTTAATAATATAACGACTGCAGTCACAACGATATTAGTCAGTGGAAATTATATTTACAGTGAAAATCCGACATAATTATTCTGCTAAGGGGAGTACACATTGAAATAGGAACTTCTGTGCGATTATCATTTTATCGTTGCTTTACAGTGATTTCAATGACACTTTATACAATTAAATGGTAAACAGCGGTGTCATTCTTGTGGTTGCTGGGCCAAACGATTAGCCAGGTTTCGTTTATAATTAGTTGAAGGCACCGAAACAAATTTGTCGCTGACCCTAATCGATTTGCGAGTTACCTTAGTGATTTTCTGAGGTACCTACTTCAAATGTACGTAAACGTTCAAATTGTTCACTGTTTAAGCACACTTTCGGCGTACCTCCCGAAGGACTCGCGGACCCCACGCAAGTCTCGAATCTCGCGGGCCTTCGTAGCTTAAGGTTAATTAATATCAGACCAACAGTAACGTGGACGAAGATCACGGGGAAATTGGCGGTCACCGTGAAATTGCCAGATCGATGTAGCAGTCGGCATCCATAATTTCTCGAGGACCTACGTTTCCATCGACTTTGTCATCTAAATGATCCGTCCTCAAGAAAGTTGACTGTCTTCCCTCGAAAATGAAGATGTCTCAATCTATACTTTCTAGTTCTAGTTCTATACTTTCCTCCATTTCTTCACGTTTTCCTTCCCTCTCATCCACCTTTCTCTCTCGATTCATTTCGCCCCCTAATACGTCTCTGCAACTCAATCTCGATTCGCAAGATGTGCCGGCGGCAATCTTACGTTGAATCAATATTACCCTGACTTTCACTGGCCCTTTCGTGTACCCTTTTGCGATGTCGAAATCGCATAACCAGTTCGGTATGCCCGAAGAAGTAGTTCCTCGAAGTTCTCTGTTAGGCGTCCAATACGAATAGTACTTGAAAATACATTTGGGAAGCTCCCTACTCGAAAATTTCCGCAGACTTTAACACGCAGCTATTTCAACTCGAAAATTAAACATTTCTCCCATGCTAGAATAATTCTAAAAATTCTTAAAATCTAATTAGTACTTGATTAGATACCAACGTATTTTTAATAATGTAAACAATATTTTGAATAATGGTATATACAGCACTTTTTAGTGGTGACTCTCTGAGTCGCCACTCGATTGCTAAGGGTTGATCTGTAACTTTGTCACAAGCATATAATTTCTTTGGGCTATGGTCACACATGAGGTGCTGTATAAATTTGAACGTATTACCTTTCAAGCAAAGACGTTTTCTGGCCACTTGATCAGGAAATGGGTTTTCGTGTAACAGGTTCCAGCCATCCAGTTATACAGAAGGGGTGACTTGAATGCCATTACCGAAACCGGAATGAATTCAAACTCACATGGCAACGTGACAATGTAAGATAAACGTTACGATTTCCTTCTCTCTTAGACATATTTATAGTTTAATATTTACAAACAACGCTTCTAATTAATGTTATACGTTCTTCGAACGCTTGGGACAGTTTTCGTTTCATTCTCCATCTCTTCATCGGTTATTTCCAGCGTTCGGGCGACTCCTTCGAGTACATAGAGCCCGAATCAGTACCGCAATGTGTTCAAGTCTGAACGAAGGGTGTAGCTTCGTGAAGGGGGGTGGGGGGTGGGGGTGAGTTCGTAGCTCCGTCGTGGAATAGGTACGTACAGATTCCAACTACTGCGGATAGTTAAGCTTAAGGGTTCTACGGAGAAACTAGCCTTGGGGTGACTGCAGCCACGGATGATCAGGGCTGAAGTAAACTGCGGGGGTGGAGGAGAGGGAGGGATGGAGGGTTACCGAAGGAAAGGGGCTGGATTGGGTGCTATAGGGTGGAAGATTTCTCCATCTCGGATAGCAAAGCAACTTGGACCGCAAATTCCTTTACGCGGTACAGCGCGGAGTGCATCCACGGCTATGCTCAAGGAATCGACTCGATTTCGTTAATAGGTCGCGTTCAACTTGGCCTGCGGATTTTATTCCTCGGAACGTTCTAGCCTGGTTCCTAAAAGGACACTTGTACCCGGCTCTGTGTAATTGGCAGACACCGACAATGAGAGTTGCATGTTACCATCTTTGGATAGGTGTCGGACAGGAACTCGTGTTGCGTCTTAAAAATAAATTGTATATATATCGGTTTTTTGTTTTACTCCACCTTGTATAATATGTATTTTTTAAATATTTTATATATTATTCAGTTTTTATTATCGTACCACCATGTTACTTTTCAATGAATGAAGAAATACAATTTAGATTTAATAGTATTGGACGTATAATCATTTAATTGTCTTATGAGGCAACGTACAGGTATTTTCGATGAGGGTGTAGGATGTAATAATTTTATTAGAGGAACTAACGATTAGCGCGGCACTTAGAGTTCGCTCAAAATGCAAACCATCGGGGACACAAATTACTCGATGAATCGGCTGACTTTGTGAGCCACGTGTAAACTGCCGTGCTCGTAAACCTACCATTACTACACTTTACATTTAGTGCCTTCCCATAAACATTTACATTTATATTGCGCTTTTCGGGCGAGCACGACGAAATTTAGGTACGAATAACAAGCGTGCGGAGTGTGCTCTGCTATAAATATGTGGCGATTCAATATTAATTACAAAAATACAGAATGGTCCAGTTTATTTTATGCTTTGCGTTTTAGTAAACTAAATTTTCGCGTTGAAACATAAACTATCTTTTTACATGCTCGTATAAACTGCACCGCGTAAAATAAAAAAAAATGATACACTCTACTATTAACATCATTGATATATCTTCGAATTTCATTTTCTCGGCGATTTTGTTCGAAAATGGCACTACATTCTTTATTATCAAATCGATTATGTAATTTATAATAAATTGGAGACTCATCGTTTACGTACGAAGTAATAATGTTCGAAAATTACAAATGTAAATGTAGGGTCATAGTAGACAACGTTATCAATTATACGGTTAAAAAATGTATTTTTCGTACGTGTTGCTTTAATAATAATTTGACCGTCCACTGTAAAGTACACGTTATAATTTGATCGTCGCACGGCGGCCGCTTCCAATCAAGGTTCCTTAGGAGAGACTAATCGAAATTAATAGTCAGTCGCCACTCCCCCGCATCTAGGCGATATCTTCTGGAGACGGTGCTGGAGATTGGATGTGTCGGCAATAAATAGACGATTGAACGTAGGCTTCGTGTTGGACAGCGGAAGGGATATGAAATTAATACAACTCCATCCTGCGAACCTGTCATGGAAGGCGCGCTCCAGCCTTCAGATAGGTATTTCTGGCATCCTTAGGCTTCTCGACCGTAAGGACCCTTCGATGTGAATATCAAGGAAATTAGAGACGCTACCAGATAGGCCTGAATTATCGACGGTTCGTCGAATCGCCGCTTCTTGGCCATCGGGATTTAGTTTTCGGAAATGATTACATCTGCTATTTATGGCGACGCGTTTCCTCGGACCCTTCGCTGTTGCTGATTTCAATCAAACTGCCCGTTTTACTTACTTGCTTCGCCATACATGAAATAACCTTAGAATTTTATGCGAAACAAACATTCCATCAAGTCACAAGAACCAAGTTAAAATTTCTTTCTTTAAGGGAGTAGACTTCTTTTTCCAGGATTGGATTCTCGATAATACAAACACGGGGTTTTTCAGTAGTCAAAAACACTAGATAAAAGGTCAGTCTAGGGCGCTATATCGTCTATGTATGTAGGTAGCTATTTTCATAGCTACATGCTACCGAATAATGCAAATTACGCCTCGTAAACGAAAAAATAGTACTTTTGAGGAGATAGCGCCCTAGATCGATCTCTATCTTGCGTTTTTGACTACTGAAAAACCCCAGTTTCGTATTATCGAGAAATAAGAAGGCGAATCCCGCACCTTTGCAATCCTGGAAACGAATCTACCGCCTTCACAACTACGATAAGCTGAAAATATTAAATTGATGTTTTCGAGTTCTTTTAATGTTTCTACTTTCTACTACTACGTACACCAGTAACTATTTAAATGTGAACATGGAAAACATTAATGCCGGACAGCGTACCTCTAAAGTCCCGATATTTAATGAGATTGATAAAGTGTAGAGGATACGTCGAGGCGAGAAGTGTCGCGAGTTTATACGAGTTAACTTTGCATTCGGTCTCAGCGGTAGCGAGTGTGACACTGTCGTTTCGGTTTGGGTACTCTTGTTGATTAGCAATTTGACAGCCCCGTGATCGAAGACATTACTGCAAAATGGATTAAACATACTTGGGAGTCGTTCGCACTCTGACGACCTCGCAAAGTTTTCGACGGGGTTGCATTTATACTCTTGATCACATCTGTTTATGTGTGTGTACATTAAACTTCATTTTCTTTTGCTGCAGTCTCTGCTTCAGAAGAAGAATCGTTGAGTTTTTATTTCTATGTTTTCCTATTTTCTATATTAGCAGAAAATTCAGTCTTCCTATTAACCATTTAAATTGTAAATGGATGAACAAAGCGATAAAAGTTTCATTGATCGAAAGTTACTATTCATTGTGTTATATTCATTTGAGTGTAAGCGAATGGAGAACAGGGTAGGCCAAACGATCAAACCAGATTGTGTCTTGGGTATTTCGAAGAGTTTATGGGAGTTGTGGGGTACAATCGAAGAATATTGAAGAGAATATGAAATTCATATTGCATCTTTAGCAACGCAAGTGCTGATTGATCGTAGCAATGGTCCGGAGTGGTTCGGTCAATAGTTGGGAATTTCGAGGGTGCTCTAACTCTGTTCAGGGCAGGGACAAGAAAGATAACTTTGTAGAGAGGGTAAGACGTGGCTTGCTGGGGGTTGATTGGGTGACCCCTCACCATCTCGGTTCTCCCCGTATGGGCATCCCCCTTCTCCATTCAGCATCTCGCTTTCTCCACGATCAAAACGATTTCACCCTCCTACTCACTATGCTATGGAAAAATATGGCCGACTAAATACGATTTCTGGGTGTGCAAATCCGTCTCCCTATAGCCTGACGATTTGATGAAAGGTTAGTCGTGGAAAATAGTTTCGAAGCACAAGCTGAGATTTAAGACTTTCAGATTTATTTTACAAAGTCATCCTTTACTTTTCCTATGACTGCAACGTGTGGAAATAGCACACACACATTTTTATTTGATTACCATTGAGTTTATTCGAAACGTAAGTAATTTGTAACGTCAGAAATATTTTTTCACATTTTTAATTTTGTTTGTACACGTTTTGCTTCAAAAATACTTTAGAGAAATGACAGCCTGTAGGTGGTAATTTGGTTGATTAGCTTCTGCCTTTCCAAGCACTTTGATTCGAAGGGTTGCGTTTTTTCCTCCCGGAGCATACTCTAAATAAGGGAACTTGTTAAGAGAATTGTAAGCTATCTGTTTGCTCAATATGTTATTACTCCGCGCGTCGGTGAATACAATTTATTAGTGTAAGAGATTTTAAATTCGTCTGGAATGAGGAGAAAACGTGTACGATTTAATTTTTCTATACAGTTCGAAGAAATTGATGCGAGAACGGCGGATTCAGAGAGCATTGATTGCTTCTGAATAGAAGTTGAGGAACAAGATTGGTCACTTATTACGCGCTAAGAATTACAAAAGAGACTTGACGAGGTTTAATCATGCATAAATGGGAAGTTTGTGTTGGTTAGTACCACAATCTCGTTATTTATATCGTAATTCGCAAACGAAAATATAAAGTCGTTCATTTTTGCTATCCATGCTTCTTCACGAATTTACTTACTTTAGATGATCTAATTTGTATAAATATGCGATTTAATCAATAAAGAATTAAGCCAAATAAGTAGTACATTATTTTTATTCATTCTCAATATCTGTTCCGAAGAAACTAAAAATTATTTCTACACTCTTTCCCGTTATTATTTAATAATTTGATGAGAAAAATAGCATTACTAAGACTGTAATTCAATACTTTATTCAACAACAAATCGGGCCAGTTGTAGACATCCTAAAAGTTTAGAAGGCGCAATAGTTGGAAGATAAAACCTTGCGGGTTCAAATTCGAGAGAATTAATTGTCCGATACCGTAGATATGTTCCATTGTAACGAGGACTTGGCGGTAAGGCAAAGTTTGTCCAAAGTTTAAGGAGTATCGGTGCACTCGGGCTGAAGCATCGAGATCTCTCCGTACAGAACAATAGTACACCCCGGATTCCCTTCTTAGATAGCATCTGTATCGAGGATACGGGGTGCAGAAGAGAATCAGCGGGAAGGTCCAGGAACCCATTCCCAGACTGTCTCGAAGCGCCTACCATCTTAACAGCCATATTGAATTATGGTTATTACGATGTCCTGTCCTTACGATATTTCGAACCCTTTGAAGTCATGGGAAATTGAACCCTTGAGAGGCGAGAGTCTTTTTCGATTCCGGAAACCAGGACCCATTAGATTTCAAGACGATGGAGGTATGCTAAATTCTTTCATTATTTTCCTCGTCGACTATCATTAACCCCAGAAATCAGGAACCATTAAGTTCGAAGACGATCGGAGTCTAATAAATTCTTTTTATTAGTTCCTTGATCAACAATACTGTTAATAAATCGATGGTAATTGAAATTTGGGCAATTCAAGTATGAATGTAGCTAACTACTAAATTAATTAAATTAAAGAGACCCTTATTTGTGCTCAAAGGGTGAACCTTTAAGGGTGGGAACCTATTAGGTTACGACAGTGTCTTGGATATTGTATACTGTAATATTGGTTAGAACTAGATTATTTTTAGGTGCTTCTCCAAACTAAAAAGACATGAAGTACAATAGCGTTCTAATAGAAAAAGTGCTGATACCTATGTCCTAAATTCCCAAACACGAAAGTGTTTCACATCTTGAAAATCACTCCTCGAAAATCGGGGACAACTTTCCGCAACGTGTCCGTCTAGGTTTCCCTGTTAGATCAAACACAGTGGGCGTTCCTGGGGCCGCGATACCAATTATGAAAATCTGTAATCTGCGGGGGTCTAGAGGCTCGGTCAGACGCTAGGCAGGAATCTCGTGGGTGCGATCACTCAAGTGAGGATATCTTGATGCAGACGCTCACGATATCGACAGTGCATCCCTTAGGCCCGGGCCGGAACTCTCCTTATCCTCCTTCCTGCGTACCTCCGAATAACCTTAGTTACTTTGCTTGACTGTTAGGTTGCTGAAGCTAGCGCACGGCCGAAGTACGAAACTCTCGGTTCCTAGGAGAGTCCTAGGTAATCACCGAACTTCGTCGCTCCCTCAGGAACCGGCCACGGCGTATCACCCCGTCTCCTCCCTTTCTCCTCTCTCCATCCCACCCCCTTTTCAACCCACCCCCGCCCTCGTCGACCTCACTCCTCTTTCACCGAACGGTAGTAGGAGCCGATATAACTTTGTTCCTGGGGGTGCAGTACCGTTCCACAAGCCGAGGCTACTTCATAGCTATCGTACGCCGTTGGCTCTCCTCATGGCGAACGGTTTGCGGACTTGCGATGAGCATCGCTGTGGTTTCCTCCAGCTTATGATTAAACGGTCTGCTCCGACCCTCTTGGACCCTACTTTTATTCCGACGATGCTAGCCCTGACGAATTTTCACCCCTTCCCGAATTTTCACCGCTGCTCGAAGACTTCGAGCTGTATCTATGAATATACATATCTGTGATTGTCAGGACGAACGCCGCATGTCGCATACTTTCACTTTCGAGATTTTGCCGTTTAAAATTTTTATCACTAATACTTTGACATAGGACATTGGTTAAATTTCGAACTTATTGCCATGACTTTTCTTCTGGTAAAGACGTAAATCCTATACTATAAAGCTCAATTAATGCATAAACTCAAATTTTCTGAAATTGTGACATGCGGCGTTTTTCCTGGCAACCACAGATACATGTATTCTTGTAAATAATGTTCAAGTATCTGAGTAACTGTAGGTGTACAAGAAGTATTAATTTTCTTTTCTATTGAGGATTAACATCACATTTCTGCATTTCTAAAATTATGAGATTGGTACAGTGGGACGAACAGTGTCCTTAATTTCGCCAGGACGAACAATTACGAAGGAACGAGTTTCCTTCAGTGTGTAGAATGCATAGTCAAATATTTAAACGTTTTCTTCGGGATGCAAGTTCCTTTCACAGAGTTCTATTTCACAACCGAAATTCCTCTAGGTATTGTTAGAAATTTACGTGGTTTAATGAGATCTCTTCGACGCGTTGTTGATGCACGTCTAGCGCTTAATGTATAACCGCAAATCCACGTGGTCCAGAAAATCATAAACAAGCCGTCCTTTATCCAGCTTAATTGGGCTTCTAGAAAAGCCTGCAACTGTACAATAGTACGCGTTCGAGTCTATTGTTCTGTTTCTCCGGCGATCTAGCCTCTGCTTAGAAAATCACGGAACTTAGAATTCGTTATCACGTGTCCGAAATGGAATGCTTAGTAACTGAATTACTAATTTCGAAAAATGTACTCTCATTTAGAGTATACTACATTTCTAAAGACACCAGTCATTTCTTAATTTCTCTTAGAGACCACTTTACGTTTAAGTAGGTTGATTTATTTAAGAATAAAATTGATTATATTATACAATTCAGGACGGATATCGTGTGTCCAGAAATGTTAATCTTGCCACGGGACGAATTATTCGGAGAAAATCCGTGGTCAAGGCGACGCAAAATGGTCTCGTTGGTTCACGAGTCCACGAGAATTCGACTCTTATCGCGAATATTCGAAGCAAAGCGGGTCGATGGACAATAAGGTCGTTGGACGGATCCACCTATCTCAACAATGGTGGCTTATTATCTCGAACAAAAGCAGAGTTCTACTACCCTTAAGGGGGTGGTGCTGGCCACCCCAGGAAAGATGCCGACGCCATAAGCCTACTAATGGATTCCTTCAGGAGCAGCTGCCGCCTTAAGATTGACCGACTTCAACCAAATTAATCTCAACGTCTATGCCATGCCACTTTCCCTAAATTAGGGGTACCGAAGAAAACCTTTGCGAGCAGTATACATCGACCACCGACTTATCTGGCGACTGGTCAACCAGTTTCAAAGCCCCGATTGTCCTGGGGGATCAGCAAGCAGGCATTTTCGTCTCTTTCCATACTTCTAAAGTTTCATTATTATAAACAAGCTTGGCATTTGGTAATCGATGGGCTGTGGATATTTACGCAAAGTTACAATTTATTAAACCTATTTAAAGAAAATAGAAATAAAATAGTGTCCTTAAATTCTTTTGATATATTTTGGATTTTGCTATATGTATACAATTGCGTTGTTCATGAATACATAAAATCTGCAGTTTAGTAATCAATGTATGTATTGACAGGTCTGTTGAATTATGAAACAAAGATTAATATTAATGGTCAGACTAATTTCAAAATAGTGTTTGACAGAAATGATGTACAGGGATGAAATACAAGTTGCGACTAGAATTAATATAATAGATTTATGTTGAAAGATCTTCGACTTTTTTCCATTGATTTTTAATATTCGTAGTTTTCAAGTAGAAAATGCATTTGTTGATTAAACTGCACAGTAATGGAGAATGTTGTCCAGCAGTTTTCTAAAAGATGGCGCATGCTGCCATTTTATGGCTGAATCGTGAGTGCGTGGGAGGAATATTGATCCAGTTAACCCCTTCGCTGACTAGAGCCACCTACGCGAAGATTCGTTAACCTTCTACTATTATCATCCCGGAAGAAGACGAACCAAAGACTTTGTCGGTAACCAACGAATTCATTTTATAATTTAACATGAATTATTGTCAAGAGAGTACGCCATGTTGTATTTTAGTGATACATAAATATAAAACACTCTAGTTGTTATTGCTCTTTCAATTGTTAATACTTTCAAATTGGTCAAGTTTATGAGAAATTGTATAAGTGTTTGAACGTCAACATATTCCTTCTAATCTATGAAAATTACTAAAAAAAAGAGCAAACTTTCTATCTGATGATGCAGGAAATTTGTATTTTGCATAAAGATCCACGATGTGATCGATGAATATGACGTAGTAATTCGCAAATAAATACTACATACACATAAAAAATGACGAATGCGATTAGAACAGCCATCACTTGCAAATGCCACAGGTACGAAGTTTGGGTAAATCAATATGAAAATGGAGACCGATTACTCACGTATGTTGATCCCGGAAATTTGCAGCATCAATCCAATTCACTGGCACAATATGAACTGTCCAGGTTGATTCGGTATCTGCCACGAAGATGCGGTACTTAAAGGAGATACGGCTTTTGAAAACCAGTCCTCGCAACCCCTTGCATAGGGGTTGCTGGACACACGGGCTAGCCAGTACCGGACGAACTGGTCAGATAGAAAACGCGGAGGGATTCTTCCAGCATCCTGGTGGACCAGTCGTGGAGGATAGATCGACCGGTCCCCATTGAATAAAAAACGGACATTTTCCGTTGCGAACAAACTGGACATCGAGATGACCAACCGGTCCGGCAGATGTTGGTCCAGCTGCAGCTATTTTAGCTGATCAAATCCAGACGGAAGGAGTTGCATAGGGGATTGAATTATTCTCTACATCGGCCAGTTTCGTTGATTTTTACGATTGTTTCCTTGTCGAGGAGAGTCACCCAGAAAATCAATAAGATTTATTTCTGGGAGATTCTGACACACAGTTTCATCTTCCACGGATCATTAATAACTTTACAAAATAAAAAATAAAGAAAATTGATGCAATGGAATACATTTTTCAAAAAATATGAAGCCTGATTATTGAAGAAATGTATTTTAAAAATGTAAACAAATTCGATAGGTCGTTAATTGTTTTTGTCCACGACCATATAAATGTAATAAATATTGATAAAATAACCATTTTAAAAAATATTCTTTATTTATTAGAAGTATTGCATATGGATATTTTCAGTCATTCTATTGATTGGGATGTATTGTGGGATTGGAGTGAAAACATTGAATACATGTCCAATTAAATACAGCTGTTTTATTTTTAACATTCGACGTTACAAGTTTGTCGTTGATTTTCAATGCTTAACAACTTATTCTAGAACGCTGTATTTCTGTTTTGTTGTACTATTCTCTCCTAAAGTATGTTTCGACGTAATGTTAGGAACATATCTGAATCGTTTTACAATAATTTATATCTGATTCTTTTGCAATGTGATTAGAGAAGTTTTAGATGTTAGCCAAGAACAAATTGAATTTGAAAGCCAAGACCTTCTTTGTTTCCAGTAAATGTTATACTAGATAAACTGTACTCTAACATGTATGAATTTATTGTAGTAATTATTGTAGCCAATCTATGTGTGAGCTATTGTTAAATGTTTAAAATCCTGTTTTTCTGGAAAGAATTATAAAATATAAATTATATTTCGTGGGTAACAGAAACTTGATCTGATGTACAAACTTCGCGTTTTTAATAAAAAGAATAAGTAAGAGTAGTTCTATATAAATAATTTTCATAAATATCTTTTGTACTTTGAGTGATGTAATTTGTTAATACGCTTCAATTTTTGGTTTCCTGTCGACTCGCAGAAGTGACCGTCATTTTCGTATCGGGAAACAGACCTTGAATTGCTTTAAAACAAACTCGATATGGAGATATCAACGTTTTAAAGTGTGAACAAATTTGTACGTTAAACAAATGAAAGGAAGCTTTCATTTTAATTAAAACGGAACGATACGTCGCATAAATAATTTATTAAATACATGAATCCGAGGTAAATATTAACTTTCGATCAAATAATTTCCCTAGAATGATATCGATTTAATACAAGTACGGTTCAAAATGCTACATTTATTCGCAGCCACGAAATATTTCAGCTTCCCCATTGAAGAGGACGATACCCTCGTTAATGTGTTCGAGTTCGTACGAGTGAATGAAATTGGTGTTTCATAAAATTATTAAAACGGCCGCGTCAATTAAACTGTTAATTTCCCTTTCGTTGGCACAACCACTTTTAATTATTTCCACTTTCCTTTCAATTCATTCGATATACGCGGCACATTATTGAAAATAACGAGCTTCACAATAATTTACGTTACGCTCAGGCTCGATTCAGCTTTCCGATAGCATCAAACAATGTCAATTGCCTTCCGCTGCATTATTTTCTATGGAATGATGTTCAGATTCTGAAATTTCGGCGTTTCGCTGTTTCGTGCGAATGATCAGAGAACTTATTTAGTCTGTGATTAACACACTTATAACAATGTGCATTTAAATTTGTAAAAGAAGTTTTCTGTGCTTGCTGTAATTACGAGTTCGGCTGCGGCTAGTTTTTTGTCTGGTTAATGAATTTATCGGGTACCAGTGCAATCATAACAATGTTTAAACTTAAAAAATGAATGATGCTTGACAGTAATGTTTTCAAAACCTAACACGATTTAAGATTCTTATTTTTTGACGTTCATTGATGCACATGCGTTGAGAATCTTTTTTAAGAATGCTCGAGATTTTTAAACATGTCATTTCTTTTTATCATGTACAATTATAATTTGTTTCTTAAGGAGTGATTATTCATATTTGAGAAAACAACGTGTGACGTAGTATTTTACAATGAATATTAGTTTCGAGAAATTTCTCGTCGAATTTCAAGACTGGTAACGTGTGAACGTTACCACAGTTTAAATCTTCATATAATTCCTTTTCTTGATTGGTACTTCAAAAATTCGAATGTGCAAAAAATGTGAGTAAATAGTCGTACTTCGTACTTAGCTCTTGGAAATATTATTTCGTCTTAGATTTAGCTTCGATCACCCGGTAAATTTTTTTGTTTCTAGGTATAAAATTGCGAAAGCGTTCAAAGGGCCATTGCGTGGCTGCCATCGAAGGACGTTCCGCAGTAATTAATTCATGTAGTCGCGATACAAAAAGGTGTTGGACGATAAAGCGATTCCGGCGCTCCTTTCACCGAAACGAGAGGAATTGTCTGCGCATGAATAAGGAATGGCCTTGTTCGCGGTGTCGTTTAAACGCGCCGGAAGTTGTTTAAACCGTCGTCGGCCCCCGCTGATTAGCACGGAAGACCGAGGAGCAAAGGGCCGTTTAGTAAACAATTAGTCGGCCATGTAACAGTATAGTGTGGTGTAGGCCTTGATAAAGAACGGGGAACCTTGGCCTCTCTCTTTCTGTGTGTGTGTATGTGTGTGCATAATCCGGCGAAATGAACTCGGTAAATAAATAATTAAATAATTAGCAGGCCGCACGGCCGCGGAACTGTCGGCGATTCCCGCGTTTTCTCGGTGGCTGCCGCTTAAGAGTCGTCGGCGCGAAATTAAAGAGGAGAAAAACGAACTGGTAAGAGGGTCGCCGGCGAAACTTTTGACCGTGTGCCGTTACGGAAAAGGAACGAGAATCCAGACACTGCTTTTTCGACGTCTTCCCGCGGCGTGAATTTCTCGCGGAGGGTTAAAAACACTGAGGTCTTCGCTCACCGTGACTCTCAACCCCTCACTTCTCAACGCTCCTCCAGGTTAGCTCGTAAAAAACACCTGTCCGGGGCTGAACAAATTAATACTCGAAAAGGAAAAATTAATATTGCTCGTAGCCGGCGCTGTTTGCGCTCCTAACTATTTTTATGCTGCAGAATGCAATCGCCGCGAGCTGTTTTTCAGTCTTATGAAATTCTTATTAATTTATTACACTGGGTCTGGATACTGATTTTCTTGTGATAATGAAGTACAAATATTAAGATACATACACTTGCACATTCACCGAGACATTTTTTTACTAATGGAATGATTTTAAGGAAATAGATACCTTTGAAAATAGTAATTCACAAAAGCATTTTACAAGCTTCTTTTTTCATAGCATCTTACAAAACTCGAACATTTGGATGTTTTCATTCAAACGTTCAGTTATTTTTATTTATAATTATAAAAAACATATGAGTATTGCGTTTTTGAAGTCACATTTTTTGTGTTTAAAATTTGTGTTTAAAATAACACTTCTGCGAGAATTTTTCTTTCTGCAATATTTTATTCATTGAAAATCCAATACGTTTCACTCATCTTCTTAATTGTGTTTAGTATTCAATTTTTGGTAATTTCTAGCTAACGTCGTATACATATTTCTTCAACATATGTCTGGGTTATTTAAAGAGTTTCCACAGATTTTGTCGGCTCTTCTGTAAATAATGATTCTAAATCAATTTCTGTGGATTATATCTTTATAATCTGGTAATTTGTGAGTTTTTTTGATATTTTAACAGGCTGAGAATTGATAGTGAACGTGTCAGGGTTGTTTAATAACAATTTTCTGGAAGATTTATTTGTTACAGCGTGAACAGCACACGAAAATGTTTGAATCGAACTGGTGTACTTTAGTTAGTACTTAGAGTTCTTTTTATTACGAGTCCTCTCTAAATCAATTTCCACAGAGCCAAGTCTCCTTCCTGCTTCCAAAATAATTTGATTTCCTCATTACTGTCCATACTCTTTTTGCTTAATCTTTTAAAATATACATTTTATTGATTGTCCATACATTTTTGCTTAATCTCGATTATCATCGTTCTTTGTCGTCCTTTTTTGAAAACAAATGAAAAGATGATTTCGCTCAATCAGAATGTTTCAATAAAACGGAGTCGGATACAATTTGGTGTTTTTCAGGGGGAAGAGAAATTTGAGAACCATCTTCGTTTAATCGACGAAGTGGCGGAGCGTCGAGGCGGCACGACGAGAGCATTATAAACTCTTCTTGGCCGTGTTTCTGCCGTTTCTACTTTACCGCTTTCCACCTCGTCGTGCGAGAAAGTAAAATGAAAAAGAACCGGGCTCTGTATGGGTGATATACACGAGCCAGCGGCGTTTTATCGCGCGGTTTATGTTGCACACTTGGCACCCCGTGAAGCCGGAATTTGCCAGCACCGGCAGGAGTAAGAATGCTAATTGGAAAGCCGGAGCCATTTCTTTCTTTCGTCTTGGAAAAGGAAAGATATTTCAGTTCTACCGTGACCTATGCACCCGGGGCAAGGGATTTACAACGCGTATTCTCCTAACTCGGTTAATTTCGGGCTTCCAAACCTTAATCACTGTTGAATTTCAATATTACATTCATCAACGAAACAATTCTAATTACCAGTCTTAATTTGTATCGATTCGAGACGCTTTGCGATTCTCATTAGTCCGTGAGATATTTTTACACATCGTTCAACTTGGTATTTGTCATCCAGTTTGTGGACTTTTACTGTTACTGTGACCGTCATTTTATGATTGGTAATTTTTGGTCGATGATTTTCGACGTCTGTATGGGAAATGTTTATATTTCGATTCAATAATTTTAAATCGAATGGGTTTTCTTGTTCGATAATTTACTGTATCAATTTGCAGCATGAGCGGTGTCTTGAAATGGGCCAATTGTTATTCAAAAATTCAATTGTCATGCTAAGCGAAGATCTGCATTTGAATTTTCTGTGCAAAACTATGCTCGTGGACTTTATGAGCGTTTTTATGCGAGTACTGTTGCCTTTTATGCGCATTTTAATGGTTTGCCACACACTTGGCTTTTCCTTAGATGCATTTTCATATTAATTAACGAACCGTAATAATATATGGTCTGCGCTACGAGATATTGATAATGAATCGGACAGAATTTTCTGTGTAACGGAATTCAATTACTTACAATTAGCGGGGCGTTATATCTCTTTTAGGCTGTGAATAAATTGCAGTTTTCCAAACCACAGGGTTCGCGAAGTTTAGCCAACTGGACAAGTATGATGGAATTGCGCAGAGGCATCCGAGTTGGTTTAATATTGAGATAGTTTTAAAGTTGTAGCGGGCTTGGCGGCCCTCTGTCACGAAAGAAATTTTGCCAGAGGTTGTACCGGGGAACCAGTTTTTGAAACGGGAAAAGTTCTGACCGTCGAAAGAGTTAGAACTTTGGACGACCCTGGATTTAGGGGTTGGGAGAAAAGAGGGGGACCCGTTGCACATTGGAGCTTAAAGGGTTTATTATAGGTGGTGCCGGAAGTTAAGGTTGCTGTAAAGGGCGTGGCAATGCTGTAAGTAGCACATCGATGATGTTAGCAATGGTACTTCGTCGAATGAAGTCCTCCATTTCATCCTTAAATGTTATTACGATTCTTCTGAAACATTTATTTGTTATATCTCTTTCTGAATCAGGAATTATTGTAATTCGACTGATATTGTGGTCTGGATTTTTTGATTATTCTTATGTTAAATATGAACTTTTATTTTCCGATTTGACAGTAGATTGTTATATTTTTCTTGGTGATAAGTTTTTGAAAACGTTCGTTTTTAATTACTTAATTTTTCTTCGGTATAGCTATTTTTGTTAATCAAATGTTGAGACATTTGTTCTGATTATTTGTTGTTGTAATTTCTTATCAGGTGCATAGTGATTTTTTGATGTTTCGATGAAGACAGTCTTTGCATTCAAGGTTTAATGAACTTTTAATCAAAATTTTATTTTTCACGCTTCGCGTGTCTAAGCTTTGTTGACATCAATTTTATAATTTTTAGTAATTTCTGGTGTGGAGTGTATGCGATTTTATCGCCATAATTTGCAGTGTTTTTAGAAAGGTTAGAACCTTACTTCAATGATTGAAACATTTTTGTAGTATTGAGAATTTTTCAGAATTTCAGTTTTACCCTTCGCAACACCTTGAGATTTATTTTTCAAAGTTAAAGCAATTTTTATGTGACAAAAATTTTCAAATGTCTGAGAAAGTTCGTGAGCACATTATTTTCGTATTCTCATCGTTTTCGTCTAAATTACGTGTTTCTTATTCTCCACAGACACTATTTTACATGTCTCTGCAATGAAAATACGATCTACTTCTTTATCTTGTGGATCCGCGGTCTTCTTCCTTTGTCCACTCTTTGCAGAAATTGTATGTTTTTATTTCCAGACATTAAAACACGTTCCTTGGTTCTTCTACTGTTCAAACTACCCTTCTACCTCTTTCCTCAAGGTTCTTGTTCCTCCCCTCGACGCGTCTGGTGTTTAAATTTTTCAAGAGAATTACTTTTTACGTGTCTAAAATGAAAGTATGTTGCTGTTTCCATAAGATGTACAAAATTCCCTTACACTTTAAAGATTAGATTTTTGTCTCACACTAATTTTTTTATTTTTCATCTCTGCAGGAGGAATATTTTCCAATTATTCAGATTCGAATAATGTCCCCTTCAAATGTTGTGTGTCATCGAATGTCCATTTTGTACATCGCAAGATTTTAGGAGACGTCGTCGCAGAATAACTCATTTTCTTGTTTGACAATGTCCTCTTCAAACATCGTCGGTCCTCGAATTTACATTTCAAACAACGCAGGATTTTTCGCCGCAGAGTAAGTACTAATTTCTAGCTGGGAAGTCTCCTCTTCAAACGTCGCCTGTCTTTGAATTTACATCTTGAACATCGCTGAATTTTTCCAGACATCCGACTGTCTTATTCGTCGTTAGGGTAGGACGCGTCGTGGCGGGTCGCCCATTATGATATTTGGCAAGGTCGTATCGCAGAAAACGCTTCAAGTGGTTCCGACTTTTGCAGCACGGGGGTTTATGTTTTCCGGTTCCTCCGTTGCTATTATCCGGCCTCCTCTGTCCTCCAGTCGCGTTCTGCCTGAAACAATAAAACACGTTCATGAATGAAACCCTTCTCTACACCCTTCTCTCCGTCCCTTCTGACGCCCGCCTACAATTCCTACACCCCTTTACGGCCTTCAGGAGTGGACTACCACCCTCTTTTAACGCGCATTATCATGCTCCTTCCATTCATTCGTAGCTTCAGGTAATAAACTTGGGGCCGCGACAGAACGGCCAGGAAAAGATCTTCCTGGGTGACTTCGCCACGCGTGCGGCACGCAGCGCGTTTATTTTTAAAAAGAAAAGGGTCGGCGGTTGGGGATTATTATGCGTCGCCGGTTTCGAAGGTCATTCATGGTTTTCAAGGGTACCGGCGATCCCCCGGTGTCGCTCCACGAGGAGGAAAACGCACCTCAATGCTTCTTCTCCTCTTCTCCCTCGCCAAAACCGATAGGATATCAATTAATATACTGTGGGTGATTAAAATCAAACCTGTTTTCGTAGTGTCGAATAATTTGATGATCCACCGTAAAATTAAAGATCAAAAAATTTGTAAAGGTATTCTATCAAACGTTGCTATGCACGGTTAGAAGATCATTCAGGGTTCAAGAGCGTCACTCGACGAGGGGAAAAAGGCATTGGAACGCTCTTTTCTCTGTTCTTGCTTGTCGAAGCCAATATAGTATAAAATAATATAAAATAAAAGATCAAAGAGTTCGTGAAGTTACTTTTTTTGTTGTCAACATCGCTGTACAATAGTAGAAGAGCATTCATGGTTTTCAAGGGTCCGGTCAACGAGAATAAAAAGGTTCTGTGTTGTTTTTTTCTGTTGTTGCTCGCCGAATACAATAAAGTACGGACTGATATAAAATAAAAGATCAAAGCATTTTCTACGATATTTTTTTCCACATGTATTCACATTGAACTAGAACATTCATGGTTTTCAGGAGTGTAGCTCGACAAGAAGCGGAACATCCTCGGTTGTTCCTTTTCTTCGTTTTAATTATCGAAGCCAATAGTATATGGATTGATATAAAACTATAGCTGAAAGAATTAGCGATGGTATTTTTTCAAAGTTGCCACGCCACACTACAGCCACCCGGTGCACGCACGCCGTCATCTTGTTCTATTTGCCTCTTCCTATAATAAGCGCTTAGGCGCGACGCAAAAGAGAGCGTGAAATATTTTCTTGCTCGACCTTTTTCCTGCATGTGCACGCGCGATAGGCGATCGCGTAATCGTTTATTTATAACGTAGCCAGGCTGGCTACGATAAATAGACTTCCCTAGCAAAGATCCTCGTCTTCCCCGAGTCTGATCATCATCATCATCATCATCATCATCATCACCATCATCCCCTATTATTCTTACGCTATTGCAAATTACCGGGCGACAATTTCCGAGGCGTTCCAGCGAGTCTTGTGAACCGGTAGTCGGTCTGCTTTCGAGATGAAAAGCCAGCAATTAGCGGACCTCGGCGCAAACACGCTGCAGGGGAGTGAAAAAGAACGAGCGGGAAGAAGCCTGGGAAAACAGACGACGACTCTTTAACGGACTCTTGACGCTCTGCTATAGCGCGGTTCTCTCTATCCCAGACTCCCCAAATTAAAACCTGAGGAGAAGGGAAAAGAAAAAGAGAGTGCAGCGGTCGGTCGGCTTTCGCGTCTCCCCCAGAGGAGGGATGTGTAGATGCATTTAATTGTTAAGTCACTCTCGAGATGAGGGACCGAGGGCAAGGGAAATAGATCGAGGAGCGAGGCAGAGCTTGCATACATATACAGACAGATAGAAGAGACGGACTGAGAAGGCTCCTCATTCGTAGCACGGAGCTCGAGATCGCAGTGGGCATCCATTGGCCAGAACTATGGGGTGGGTTGGCAGCGCTATGGGCTACTATCGGCTCCTTGGGGATGTTTCCACCCCTATTTCTACCAACTACCCCCCTTACCATGTACACCGAATACACTGGTATAGTTATACAGACTCGTACGTGCCGGGCTGTTGGGTATTGATCGTCGTTGCTTCCAGAATACCACGTTCTACCCATTTCTCCTTCACCTGCAGTAGCACGTCCTTACACATCCTTGTTCTCGTCCTTCTCTTCGGTCGGGGGTGCATCTCTCCCCTCTTCGCCAACCTCATCCTCCAAACCCTCGTACTCCTCCTTCATCCTCCTCCAGCGCACCTCAACCCCCCTCCTGACACGGTCCATGTCCGATTTCTATCTCGCAGTTAGTCGCGGAGTTCAGTCAGAATTCGATATTGAGATTCGTTATCCGATGCCGATGGTAAATACCCATTGTTCCCTTCTTTGTACATGCGAGAACTTTTGCCTCGACCTCGACTTCTCGCCGTTTGATCCTCGTTTTTAAGGGGAGGCGAGACTGCGGACAGGGGATGATGCTCTCTTCGGTTTCATACTCTCCTCAGAAATGGACTTAAAGTCTCCCAGCATAATATTTCAATCATTCTTGTCTTACACTATTTAATTCAGCTATTTATGTTTCATTTATGTCTTAGTTTAAAGACGTACATCTTTCATTCTTTTACACGGGAGTCTACTGTAATTCGATTACCAAGATGAACGGAGGTAAAGCGTATCAATTGGTCGACCAAAATCCGTGACAACCTCTTCACGGGAATACTTGCGGCGCCGTGAAAAAGTAAGAAGGGTCAGCGATTGGAAGAAGGGCGGTAGGGTGAACCATGGATGCGAAAACCTTCGGTAATCGAAGACTTTTATCTTTATTGCTGAAATTCCACGTATCTTTGGGAGCGAAAGGACCGATGGAAATGAGGACATTCCGTTCCCCGGCCGGATTGGGTTTCGACGATTAAGGATCCTTCTAATCCTTCCAACCTGACGTTGTATTCTGCGGCCACCGTTTCTCCTCCTCTTTCTCCGTTCATCCGCGATCTTTCTCGCACACGTTGCGTTCATAGGGAAGCTTGCTTACATTCATGGGATTCGCAAATAAATACGCTGACGAGTTGGGAAACTATTCCGACCGTCTCAGCATCAGCATCAATGTTTTTGTCAAATGTGTGTGTATTACTGAACAGTTAACACGTTGAACTACCACCCTGAAAAAACCATGAAATTAAAGAAATTTTTATTTGACTTTGTCTCTTGTAATTAATGCAGAGAATTTTTGAATTAAAGTAAACGTAGACGTACAATATAAATTTCTTGTTTGTTCTGGATCAGGAAATTTATCCAGGAAGGTGTTAATCCATTTAGACCCTACATGAAAGTCGGTTTATGCAGGTAGGTAACAAAAAAAATTAAATTGTGCTACCCACATATGACCAACACATAGCACTCACCATGTTAAGGGACTGCGTAATGCATATTGCGCCTAAGTGCGTACCCTTGCGTTGTTTACTCTTTTATTTTTATCTTGACTTGTTTTATGACCCTCATTATAAGGAAAACTAGTTCACGCGAAAGACCCTTTGCATATTGTTTTGAAAGTGAAATGAAAATAGAAGAAATACTGAGCTCGCAGGAAGAGAGAACATAATGTATCATGTGTGGTAGACTGTAATGAATATAAAATTAACACGGAAGAAAAATTTCGACTCGTATCGTAAAAGTAAAAGAAAGTGTTGGATATACGAAACCCGGGTTGTGCGCGAGGAATGTAACCGATAAAAAACGATGGAATAAAATCCTGATAACGCGAATGATATCAATTGACCGATGTAGAAAGTGAAATGAATAAAACGAAGTTTTCCGAGGTCCGAGGAATCCCGAGTATAATTCCATAAGGATTTAATGGAATGTGTTGCGGCTCAGCCGCCGGAACAGTGGCAAATCTTTTCTACTTACTCGGGTTTTCCAATGGAAGCGATCGATCAAACACGGAATATATGATGCGGGATTTAATCGGGTCGAATTGATTCAATTGCCAGTTATTCAATTATACTATGTTTTTCCGGGATGGGAACGGACGTAAGAATTCATCTCTCACTGGTGAATGTATATTTTAATATCGACGGGAAAAGATTGTCCTATCGTTTTCATTTGATACGCGAAAAGAATCCGATCTCTGTTTCATCGATTCCATCTGTGTATTAAAATCACTGTGTAAATAACAACTGTACATATTATTTTATAATAATAAACTGCGGATTTGAAAGATATTAGAAGAATTTAAATTTATTAAGGGGTGGCTATGTTAAATTCTTTTGCTTAATTTTCGTACGATTAGTGGATGAGATTAAATTGTATTTGTTATTATCAATAACCCGGCAAATATAAATGTAATAGGAATTGTAAAAACCATTAGAGTAAATGGTACAATCTTACTTGTTAGGGGTTGGTGTTTTAAATTCTTTCGCTTAATTTCCGCACGAATTAGGGCATGAATCGTGATTCCAGCGTCCCCGGGAGATTAGCTCATATTTCATCGCAGTATTTCTTATCTGGGGGGTGTAAAAGAAATTCACGTCTTCGCGATAGCGCCTTCTCATTGTCTGGAAAGGGGGGCGGGGGTAAGTTAGAGTGGTAGATGCGGAGGGTGGGGCGAATGGCACGGGGGAGCACGTTTTCTAGAGAGGGTAAGACGAGACTAGCGGTGGTGGTGGTGATGGTGGTGGTAGTCTAACATTTGCAGGGGAATATGAAAGGGGTTTTGCAAGGAAAGGCGGGGTAACAAGATGGCCGCGACCACCGACGTAGGGGAAGTAAGACATTTATCCGTAAACAACGCTGCGCTGGCTTTTGCTTCTCAAACTTCGAAAAAGTGACTAACACACGCTCGTTTCAGAATGCATGTTAATTCTCTGGGAACATCTTTTGTTAATTCGCATCGTCACGAACGAAAATTATTAAATCAATTTCGCACCCCTCAACTGCAACTTCTGCGACCCTTCGCGCGTTTCTAAAAAGAATAAATCTAACAATATTACTGACATCTTCTACTAATTTTTGCTATAAAATAAAGCTTCTACGTAGAATGTTTGATTTTACGAAAACGTTTGTTTAGGTTAATTTAATCATAGTTAATATGAATAGATAGATTATTTCAAAGTATTTGTGTGGTGTTATGACTGCATCACCATTCGTATTTTATTTAAAACTGTTTTGAAATATACGAGACATCATTGCATTAATTATTCGTAAGTTAATTTTGTAACATCCTGTAGACACACTGTCGCGTATCGCAAATGTAAGTAATCCTGTGGTCAACCCGACATATGCTTCTAAATTAACTCCGGGTCTATTCTATTAATTAATCTCATTACTTTAATATCTCTGCGGATCTGCTTTCCGAAATTTACATCTTTTGTCTTGGAAACGTGTCATCGTGTCGGATTCATCTCTAAACAGATGAATTCAAATGTTCATTTAAAGTCCATACCACTAAATGCACAAACAATACACCGTTTATAAGTTCTCTACAGTAATTGACCATTAATTCAGCTTTCTTATTAATTGTTGAATTTTGTGCTACGAACATGAAAATATTTTACTATGCTCGACAATGCTTTAATTATTTAGTAGTCAATATTTAGATATTACTATTGTGATTTCTGGTAAAAATATTGATTTTTCACTAGAAACTACATGAAGAATCATAGAACAATTGATCGTCTTTTGACATAAAAGTATCAACCACTTACACCTTACAAGAGTCAAAGACAGTCACTCAAACATTTGCCCAAGGTTCCCGGCGCGATTACCACATTATGAACGTTGCAAGCTCACGTCAAATTGTGGTTAATACCTAGCCATTCGGTAATCCTTTATTATGGAGCGGAGAGCGGCATTAGCATAAAAACATAATTATGCAGGTGCGTCAGAGTGCAGCATCCATAATATTCCGTAATAGAGGGCTCGATAAGTTCAAAAGAGGCTTTCATATATTTCGTTGTTGTCATTAACTATGACAAATTTTCACGTCGCACATTTTTCTCTCCTGTATTATTCATATTTCAGTGATTCCGTCGGGCAAATAATAATTTGACTAATATCAAAGCAGACATCGCTTACAACGTAAACAGGTAATTGTGACTTGCGATATTCTATTCTTAAATGTCCTTTGTGTTGTTTCAGATCGAACAATAAACAAAAATAACCCAACACAGGATCAGTTAAACATCAATCTAACAAAATCGGGGAGCAGATCGGAGAGATCATTCCATGTTCTCACCAACTCCCGAAACAGTCAATTATCCCGTCGCGACCACGTATCAGAAGCAACCCCTTGAACCACCCCCCGTGGTGAAATCGCAACTCGCCGGTAACAAGCATGATTTTTCCGCGGTGTCTAGCGAGGGTGTGTGTTGTCTGCCGGGCTGACGAAGGTTACACGGCTTATTGAACAATTTGAGCGAGAGAGAGGGAGAGAGAGGGAGCTGAGGCAACGAAAAGTCCGGCGTCAGGTAATCGGAGAAGGAGTCTCCACGGGTCTGGTCTTCTCTTTTTCTGGTTGTAACGATTGATCGTGAAAGTGCTGGTCGGTCGGTCGGCGAACGATCGATTCGGTAGTAAAGTGCCACCCGGTACTCGGGCGGAAAATAGCGTTCGGTGGATGTTGACTACAACCGCTCTACCCCTTCGACAACTTGAACGAGAATGCCTGGTTGGATGTATATAGCTTTACAGGAAGTCACTCTGTACCTTCGTTGAATGACCAGTACACACGCGGGCCGGGGCTTCCTGGTGCTGGTGTGACGTTCCCCATAAGTATACGGCGGTGTCGTTGTGTCTTTCCCCGTGTGGATCGACCGTGGGATTGTGTGCGCGAAAATAGGAGCGCGCGCGCGCACGCGAAGCAGCGAGCGAGCGAGCGAGCGAACACCACCGTCTATGTACGCGTATGATACGAACGTACCTAGATACGGATGGACGGGCAGGCTGGACAGAGATGGTGGTAGCTGCCCGGACAGAGAAATGAGAATAGTGTCGGTCTACGAGCTGAGTGGAGTTGGTGAGCAAATTGCTCAAAGTAATTAATCGCTTTTGCCGGGTTGGCTTGCCACGCTGCCGGCTGAAGCTCATCCAAGGGGTGGCACCAGGTACCCTAGGAAAAGCTATCGAGGGACTCCGGGTAAAATGGCTGACTTAATGAGGCTGCCTGTCTAGGTACACCTGCGGAATTCTTCGAATGACCGTCATCGACGACGCCTGCTGATCGGGAACACCCCCAGTCGAAAAGACAACATTCTTAAACCTTCTGGGACGACGTCGGTGTCATTGACTCTGAGGAGTATCTCAGAATTGATTATGGAAGGTCAGAATATTAATTAATGTCTAAATCGTCAAGATATTATTGAGATATCATACGGAAGCACCATCCTCCTTGAAGGGTTAACACGTTATAGGCGGGAGACCCCAATTGACGTCTTCTGTTTCATGTCTCATAATCACGTTGCTACCGAATAGTACCCACTTCCGTCGTACAACGTATTATTATCATGTTTCTAACTATTGACGGTCCAAAATCTATTGAAATATGCATGGACCAGCATAAATCGTTTGTTAGTGGACGTCAACACGATCAAATCACAACGCATTAACACGTTGTTGTCCAGACGCAATGAAATGGATCATGCTTACCGTAGCAATTGAGATATAGAAGATGCCATTTGCTCTCCCGGATCACTAACACCCGAGAGACGGAGGTACCAATTGGCATTTGATGTTAACACTTTAATTAATAGGATTTTCAATAATTGTGCTGTACCAAAAGGAAGATTGGAAATCTTCTGTTACATAGCAATACTAAATGAAATTATTAGATCTCCGTTTGATAATTTGTTAATAACAGAAACAAAAATGAAACACGTAAATCGGCGTTTCCGGTTGACATCGTGACAAGACAAGCGCGTCCGGTTCAGATTAAAGCAGGAAGCTGATCGAGAATCGCATACTCCTGACGCGAGCCGATTCGGATATCCGATCGTCCCGGGCAGATCGTGAATTATAAAATAATTTTGCAGCATGTTGTGTATTTAATATGCGGTTTAGTTGCGTCAGGAACAGTGTTTGTCGGGTATTTATTTTGGAATCATCCTGCTTTGCGACTATATGTGTTCCGTGCAAATATTGAATCGCAGCCATGTAAAATTGGTAGACCGTTATTACAAATTCCCCGGAAAAGCGATTACATGCGACCATGGAAATAAATTATGTGATGCGATTATTAAATCCGTGAGCGCCGCGCGCGCGTTGTTATAAACCATGTACTCAGCAGAATATCGAATTAAAATATTTCAGGTAGAAATGGTACTTCCGACTCGTGTATGTCGCCGGACCCATTGTAACGTGATCATCGCGCGCGTAATAAACCTCGCGACCGCGACTATTCCGCTTCGGCGGTTCGCGAATTCTAATTTTGCGTGCAACCGGGTCTGTTTCTTTAGAAAAATTTTTAGTAGATGAAATCTTGACTCGTGGAAATGGCAAAATTCGCGCGTTGGCACACTTCATGGGCCATCCGAAAACCGTTTCGGCGAAATCGCTGAATTTTGCTGTCCAGTCTTTTTCTTTGGCGAGATTTCGTGCGGATAAAATCTTGACGACAGTCCGGACGACGCGGAAACTCGAAACGGCAAGTTCCGCGCATCGGCGCTCTTCAGGGAGACATTCGAAAACCGAGCGACCTGAAATACCGCCATATCTCGCGCCAAGGGAGCTCCGGAGATTGTTACTCCTTCTCGCGAGAGGCTTCCGGCGATGGTGTTCGTCGGTGTGCATGGGTTCCCGGTCGGTATGTATGTGTGCGTGTATATTGCAGCTGAAACTCGGAGAAATTGCAACTAGCAGCGCTTGCGCTCCGCTAAACGAGAGGACGGAAAGGGGGCGAAAAGCTCGAAAGTGGCGGGGGAGGGAGTGCGAACGCAGGATAAGACGCAGACAGGTTGCTCGGGGAGCGACAAGGAAGGGCGAGAAGGAACATCGGTTGGAACAAAGGCGTGAATTTGCTGAGAGAAGCGGGAGGAACAAGGAGGACCGGGAGACAAAGCGATCCCGAAGGAAGACGCTGGTGGGGGGCGGTGGTGATGGTTGCGGCGTTGATGAAAGATGAAGACAGTTTGCGTGACAAACAGAGGGCGCAGGCACTGGAAGGGTACGAATTGGGTAATAAGAGATGGACAAATTGAGCCGGCTGCGAATGGAAAAACTGGGAAGAAGCATCCTGTAAAGGACAAGAATGAATCGTCGGGCTAGGCGAAGACGCGCGCGCCAGAAACGAGGGAACAAAGGGGAGGAAGAGGATAGGTTGGTGGATGCGACGAGGACGAAGGTGTACACCCGGGTCAGAGGAAAGAGAGAGACGGCTCGGACGAACTTCGGTAAAACGGAGAGGATAAGATGCAGTCTGGCCCAGGCTGGACGAGGAACAAGAGAGGCGGATGCAAAATAGGTATGTCGGAGTAAGCAAGGATTAGAACGAGATGCGAATATCTGGGCTTAGCGTAGGAAGGTGGGGCGGTTTCGCAGGGGAGAGGAGAGGGGTGTTTACGGCGAAAAGGAGGAAAAGAGGACTGAAAGGCTTTCCACCAACCGGGAAAAGCTCGGTCGTTCAGGAGGCAGCCGTCAGGAGTCGACGCCGCGAGCTTTTACGTTGGCCCCTCGAAGAAGAAGAAGAAGAAGAAGGAGACGAAGAAACGACTTTCCACCTCCCGAAGGCGACCGCCTCGGGTCACCACCACCACCGAACGCTGCCTAGAAAAGGGGTGGGTGCCTTCATCCGCGGAACTGGGCGCGACTAACCTCTATTGATCGTAAGAAGACTTCCACACCTACAATCCTCACACTTTCATGCTGCAGCCTGTACCGGGTGGTTCGCGGGTAAATAAATGATCGCTGCGCTGGCCTCTGCAGCTTATCTTTGCCACCTCACCGAGCAGTGAGCAGTTTCTCTTGGTTCTTTTAATGTTTTTAGGGGTCCTGGTAGTCCTCGATTCAACCACTACTCGAATCAACTCACCCAATTTGAATAGTCACTCTCTTAGTATCCTATTATATCAGCGACTCCTTTTTAATTTCTTAGCTACAGCCGAAGAAGAAGAAAAAGTTCATGAATTTTTCTATTTTCACAACGGTTTGCGATAAACATTATCAAGTATAGGAGATTCCATTTACTGACCGACGCTCTTGATGTCTCTTCAGGGGAGAGGAGACGCGAGGAAGCTCGACAAAAGAGGTTGAATTTTTAGGGAGCGCTTTTTGTCGGGGCACACCCGTTAAACAGGAGATCCATTCAAGCAGGTTTTGCAGGTCCACGGTAAGAAGCGCAGCTTCGGCCACGACATAAGAACATTGTTGCCGGCGATGGTGGTGGCGGCGATGCAAAAGGGGTCCGCCGGAGGTTGCCAGGGGGTGCAAGGAGGGGGCGAGACGGGAAACTAAGTTGTATTGATCCAAGGTTGCAGGGGTGGAAACCAGGCAGGGTTAGTACGTGTTCTTAATCGCCAAGTGACCACCCTCACTCTTCCTCTTTCTCTGTCCCCCTCGATTTTCCTCTCTTCCTCGGTCCACGTCTCCTCTTCCTGTTTCTCCACCTTCCGAGCCCCCCCAAACCTAGCGCTATATCCGACCGGCTAAAGGGGTCTCGCTTCTCACCCTCGAGAACCCGACCCTCCTACCACCTTCCGAAATCGCCGACGCAATTCTGTCCGGGCATTGTCTCAGGATTAGGTAAGGAACGGCGGTATTGTTCTCTGCGATGCGTTGTTGCATCCAGAAAAAAATGGACTGATAAAGGACGCCGTCTGCTGGGACTTATGATTCTCGATGCTTTTGATTCGAGAACGGGGTGATATTCTTGAATGTATATTTGTACAAATATATGTATAATTGTTCTATTACATTTCACACAGTGACCGTTCCTTGATTAACATTATTGAATTTCCTCACAAATAAATGTAATCATTAGACCACGGATAAAAATTTATGTTTTGTTAATAAAAAAGTGCTGAGATCATGAAAATTTAAAAATAGTCTTGCAATTTTGTAATTAATATTTTTTTTGCACAAAAATCGGTCTAATAACAACGAATTGAACTGTTTATTAAATCGAATGTTTCTCATACAGTTTTCAGTAGCTAAAACAGGTTCCACCTAATTCTGACACCGTCCCCGACCGAACAAAGATCGTGACGACTTGTCACGAGATCGGAGGATTCGAATCTGGTTACAGGTTCCCATACACGCCTTAAGTTCACGCCACGAAGACATTCGACGTGCTCGAGACAATTTCATTACAGGCCCCCTCTCCGAAACGGTTTTCCGTGAAAAGTGAAACGGCCGCGGTGGTTCGAGAGGCTGACAGAACGTGTCCGGCAGCATATTATGTCGCTTAAAATTCAAAATGGTGAAAGACATCCGCGGAGGTGTCAGCATTAATTGGATTCTGTTGAAACTCGTATGTTACTGTCCGCGTTGACTGGGAACGCAGGAAAGGAACGATGCGAGGTGTGCGAGGGGGTGGCCGGTGGGGGTAGAAAACACGATTAACGAATATGCCCCGGTCGCTTTGCTTAAATTTCAAATTGGCCAGGTCAGATCGCTACCGAAATTGTGTACAACTGCCATCCGTTCGGCCGTCACACCGAGTAAATTATAGAATGAAAATTTGAATTATGGAGCATGATTAAGCGGCGCTTTTATCCGCGCCGACCGCGGAGAGGAAGGGAGGCTATCGTTATAAACATTCATATTAATGAACGGCGAAAATGAAGTGGCCGCATTCAGCAGTCAATTAAGCGGACAAAGATGATTCTTGAAACCGATTCAGAGGGGACGATTGATCGGATAAAATGGAGTCGTGGAAACGATCGATAAAGTCTTCGGGGACAGGTTTCTCTCAAAAAGTCTGTAGACTAGTTCCTGAAGAGGATACGCTGTCCCACGACCTCTGGACCGTCCGAAATTCTTCCCCTCGCGAGAAGTTACCCTCTTCGAAATCCGGATTCTGCGGTCCAGGGATTCCAGTAGAGCAAGGCGACCCGTGGGATTTTCGGATGCAACAGTGCAAGATCGTCGATTTCTAGTTTTTGCGCTTGCTCCTCGGGTAGGGGGACTTTCTTATGGTCGTCGAGAGACGCGAGAATAAATCTGTGTTCCGTCCTGTTTTACTGCTACTTTGAAATGAAAATTTAAATATTCGATAAATCCCTTTAGTTTAAATACGCTTGATAATTATGTTCAAAAAAAATTATTTGTATACGTATAGTCATTAAATTTGACCAATTTTCGTTCTAAAATTATTTTGCAGATTGTGTTCGGTTTAATTAAATTTCCTAAGTCCTCGATAGGAAAAAGCACGTCAGACGAGAATTAATTACTCGTTTCCTTTTAACGTACCAAGGATACTGTTGGAAATAGACGTTTAATTAATTAAGTCTTGAGATTACGGTACGGGCACATTATTTCTGAATCCCTTCTTCAATTAATCATATTTAGAATGTTGATACAAAGTTGAACGAATACGAATGTTCACTTAGTGAACATTTTCGTAGCGGCATTATTATGATTTCGAGAGAGATCTTTAAGGCCTTTAAATAACTTGCGTGGGTTTGTTCAATTCAGTAGAAAAATGGAATAGAACGCCAAGGGATAAATTCAGTTGCAAAAATGAGGAACAGATAAAACAGTTGAAGAAGAGAAGTCCATTTCAGAAACTTGAAGTACATATATCACGTATAGTTTTGTACACGCCAAAAATGGTGGGTCCAGATTTGGTTCTTAATTTCCGGTTCGCTGTAATAGCGAGTGGGACACGTTTAGGCAAGCGAAATTCAGAGAAAGTCGGCAGGTTTTTAATTTCCGCGCGTATGGACGCCGAGCAGAAACGCGTTCTGGAATCATGGATGTGTCGTCCGCTTTCTGTAACGTGTTCCACGTATTCCGTAACACTGTAACACAGGCCCGCATTTACAACTGCGCTGATTGTGTAATTTCTCGCGTTGCTGTGATAATATTTCCGCGTTGGCTCATTGGGAGGCGCGGTTCGGCCGCAAACAAACCCCGAAACAACAATTGATTCCGGCAAACACGTCGCGTCGAGGACTCGTGCAAAACAACGAACAAGGGATTTTCTTGCTTGCCATCGGACAGGGGGCCGGGCCGGCCACGAAATTTACGGGATTGTATCCGTGCGAGGGGCTTTTTGCTCGGCCACGACACGAGTTTGCTTTGTCGTTAATTACGCGCTGATAAGTTCTCAACTCCGCCGCGACACAGACTTTTTGCCGATCCTTTACGAAACTTGTTGACCGAGCACCAACTAAGACTCTTCCCTTTTTGCGAGGTATTTCATTTCGCGGCTCGATTGCACCACCTTTTTCCACACCTCGAATGGGTCTGTGTCTTTATCTCAACCAGACTGCAGGAATTTCTTTTAAAATCGTGACTTCCAAAACGGTGACTGAATTAAACGAGTTGTATAAAATAGCAGACAAACAGAAGTTACGAAATGGTCCCGAACCTTCTGTTTTGTATGCTAGTTTATGATTAGTTATTGTTTTTAAAGCATTCATAAGACAGTCAATTCAGAAATTCTCAATTCGTAATTTAAGAATTTCTGAATTGAAGAGTGATACTTTCAGTTAAACATAAAGTGTTGCGTTAAATGCTTATTTTGGAACCGCAACGCGGTGCTTTTTAATCTAGACAGTAATTGCAGTGTTTCATTAAATTCAATATGAAGAACCGCGCGAACGCAAAATCGGACAATTTGCCATTTAACCCGTGAACGCGATGCTTTTACTGTTATGGCTATGTAAAAGCCGAACTACCCTCGAATTACCATACCCCTGTCTCCTTGGCGCGACACTTTCTCGTGTAGCTACATCACGTTTCTATGAGCCGAGGTAATGTTTAGGTAATGTATTATGTCAATTTCAACCACTTAATTGCGAAACAATATTATAGTTCATTTTCTGCTGGGACGAAACAATGAGACTTCTGAATCCACTCTGTTGATTGACTAACTTCCCCTGGAAGTTTTCGAATCTCTGGGATTGCTCTGTTTATACGAATCCGTGTAATGTAGGTTAATTATGCATTCTAATTATAAGGAGCTGGATTACCATTTAATTTCACTGGGAAACTGAACTGCCTTTTAAATGTGATACTGGAACGAGTAGTTTCGCGTTTTTGATGAGGCTTCTCTTCAAGACCATTCTGATGATTACAAAAATTGAATTTTGGTCTTATTAGGTAAAATATTATATTAAAGATAAAAGTATAGAGTATAATGTATGGAGATTTTTGATTTGATATTATCTCTGAGAAAATTCGATTGATTTATTTTCTCACGTCTCAGGGAGGTCTCCACAATTCGCAAATACGTACACAAATCGGGTGTGAACGTTTTAAGTGTATTTGGAGTTTTACTTAATGTCCCGCAGTCCTCGAACGGAGCAAAGTTTCTTTGAAGCTGTTACCTGCGAAACGACCATTTGATTACATTTTACTCGCTCCAGATTACGCGAAAGGAATGCGAATTGGATTACAGTCTAGCTACGGAGTAATTTAACGCCTCCTTGAGAGAAACCCGGAGAAAAATCTGAAGGAAATTCTAGAGGAGCTTAACCGTCTTCGCGGGAACGTTGAGTAACGCTGCCGAGGGTCTGCAATCGGTTTACTTGGGATCTCAAGCTATTCTTCCGAAACTAATTACACTTCCGTTCTTTATAGGATTTACATTTCTAATACAACTAAACTACGGATTTTATAATACGATTTATCACACGTTTTGTACATCAAATCTAAAATATGGGGATTAAAATAAGAATTAAAAACAAGGAATTTTAACCAGAAAAGGAAAGTGCGAATTAAAGAATTTAAACGAGATGAAGCAGACGTTTTCGCTGTGCAACAACTGGAGACAGGTTTAGGGATTGAAAGTGTATCTGTGATGTACGTATGAAAGTGTGTCTGTAAAAATCATTGCCTGAAAAGATCGGATTATTCGGTAGGCGTGCGAATAAATTTTATTTGTTCGAGCCTCTCGTCTCTGGAAGATTCGCAGCGGCCTCGCGTCCCGAAAATCCCGTTTTCCATCGGACTGTCGGGCCAATCTTAATCGGCCGACGGAAATATGTTGCGAGATGTATAATCCTCCGTAGGAAATGACGTCATCACTCAGTGCAACGTTAGAGGGAGACAGGAAGAGGAAGACACGCGGGGGGTGGTGGTGGGAACGACCACGAGGAGCCGAAGGGGTTGGTTTCGCGATGGATAAAGAGGTTGCCAGGCGGATTGCGAAACAGACAGAGATAAATAGAAGCTGCGATAGATGTGTGTGAGTGTATTGCACGCGGAGGGTGCAACGCCAGAGACAGTTCGAGAGAGAAAACGTGTTTGCGACGGGGTTGAGGGAGGGAGAAAGACGGGGCGAAATTGCGAGACAGAGGGAGGGAGGTTTTCGCGAAATCCCGGCAGGTAGCCTTGGTTGAGTTATGCTCGAATTTCCCGTCAACACATCCGATGATGTCTACGGTAATGTAACCGAAATGTATGAACGTTTCGTACTGCCATGGTTGCACGTGTAAATGTCCACCGTTGTTGCGGCCCTCGCGACGGTTCTGCGTACAACTCTCCACGCACGATCAGAAGTCCGTGTCACGAATCGTACGATTTACACGCCGATAAGCCCGTTGATTATCTGCTACGGGGAACTTTTGCCGGGGTAATCGTGGTGGAACCGCTCGTCTGTGTATTTTTGCTGTTTCGCGAGGTTTTGATTCGTTGGACGTTTAAAGCGATCGATAAGCCACGCTCTTAGCTAGGATAATACTTGAACACATAAACAGTGAAAATTAATTTTGTTTAAATATTCTAGATAGGATAAGTTTTGAAAATATTTTTAATATTTTGTAACTAGTGCATCACTCACTGAATAAAAAGAAGAACAAAAAGGTTAGAGGTAAACTAATTTTATCAGACTGTGGATGTCTATGTAAATTTTTATTTTCGTCTATTATTTTATGCATGTAAAGTAGTACCACAGAAATATTCATTTTTTAGGTGAAGAATATTTTGAGTTTATGTTCATAAACAATTTTGTGGTTTTCTTTTATGAATAGTTCATACTTATATTCGAGAAACACCCTGTAGATTAAACGCGGACGTTACGTTCTACTATGACTTGATCGTCTATTGATCGAATGGAAGCATATTTTACGGCAATACTAATTGATGTTATGTAAGAATTTAATGACGTGTAAGAACGGCTTCTAAATGTGTCGTGGAAAACACTATACTGGGTGGAACACGTGTATTCGAACACCTACATCGTGTTTTAAAATATTGTAGCTTATAAGACACAAAAATCATGTTTATAATAATGGTTTTGTTTTAAAAATATAATAGAATTCTTCCCTGCACAATTTTTATTATAAAAACTTAAATGAATGAATACGAAATTCTCGTTCTCCTGAGTTAATATATTAATACATTGAAAACATGATTAGTCTGCAGATTTTATGCAATTATGACAAAAATGAGTACAAGACAAAACACTGAAGGCACATGAAAAATTTAAATATACTGTTATAATGTTTTCAGTTTCTTAAAATTATTAAGAAGAGATATAAATGTCTACGTAGTTTCTCTAGCTACAAAGTATTCAATGCAATCAATGCATTTTTAAAATGTTTAACCGCAGACGTCAATTTCTCGCGATTCGATTAGTGTTGCTTCCCAAAATCAGTTTCCAGAAATCCTAAAAAATTATATTTCGGCGTGTAACTGCGAGCGAGGATCCAGTCCATGTTTTCCCAATAAATTAGTAGCCGATCGATAATTGATCTACATTCAGGGCCGCCTTACTTTCTCCTGATCGTAGGTGGTGAATTCGGGCCGTGGCACGGAAGGATAGAAAACAAACGGTCAGAGTTCGATTCTCTTTCGACCCCCACCTCGTTCCTGCTGAAACAGCCGCATGCGCCGTAAAAAAGCACAGCTGCCACGGGTTCGTTTTACTCTTCGGGCTTCGTCTACGGGTTAGCCGATAAAAAAGCTCCGTCCGCGAGACTCTCGTTCGACGCTGCCGCGGCGGACGTGTTTGCTCTCGACATTTCGGTGCAGAATTGTTGGTCGTAATCGCGTTTTCTTGGTGCCCGGATAATCGTTCTACGTTGTACCTACGCACGAGGACCCTAAACTGGGGAAAAAGAGACCGAGAAGAGCAGCCTCTGAACGACGATGGAAAAGAGAGAGAGGGAGAGAGAAGCGGATGTCGTGTTCTCGAGGGAAGGCGACCGAAGAAGAAGGAAAACAACAACGGACGGACGAAGGCGGAAATTTTAAGGATATTACTTAATTATCTTCCACCACCTCCGCCATCTGTTCTCTGTGAATGTTCTAGTCGACGTCCATGGCTTCCACGTCGGCTATAAGGGATGCTTCTCCGTGGAAACCCGGGGGTGAGAATAGGAACAGACCACGCCTCTTGTCTAAGGTTACCCCCACCCGTGATCCTCGAGCAGTCTCCCTCTGCCACCGTACGGGAAACCTAAGATTTTTCCACTTCAACCCCCTTCCATGCCTCTTGCCGCCAGTACCCTCTTGGCTGCTACCCCCTCCCCAGCTGCTTCTTCACCCCTTGCACCCTCTCCTACTCTCTCCTCGAGGAGAGTATCAACCCCCCTTCTTCTATTGATCCGGGTCTAAGGTTGTTTCTTGCGCCCTAGGAGGTGGTTACTCAAATCCCGCTGGACCGAAGAAAATGCGGCTTCCACTACGCTTCTTTTTTACTCGCTTTTCTTCTTCTTCTTCTTTCCCACCCTTCATGCGTAACCTTGAAAGTCACCCCTTTTTACTATACGCTCGTAATTTACGGTGCACTTTAACGGGATTTCTCGCGGACGACGCGACTCATGCGGACGCGCTCCCTTTTTGCAACCGGATCCTCATTTTGCACGAAACGATTCGAAATTTTTATTTCTTTCAGTTCATGCTAAACCTGAGGTAACACATCTTAGGCTTAAATCATTTATTTTTTGGCTGGATATTTATTTTAGATAATTTTCTTAACATGTCGGGTGGCGACTTTCTATCAATTTTTTTTTAAACCAGTGATATTTATATTCGTTGTTAGATATTAACCTCGTACTGTATGAACGACTAAAATTTTCGTCCTCAATAATTTCGTAGGGGATAAAACCAATTTATATTTATCGTACACGTATGTCTCTATTTTTATGTTTGGGTATTGATGACAGAGGGGTGGAATTTTTGTATTTCTCCAACAGTTCCCGCCGAGATTAATTTTTCTCGCGCCTCTAATGTTGCTCTATCCATTCAAGATTCCGAAATTCTGTAATCTGCAAATGCACGGTATGTCCTCGCTATTTTGACGCTATAAAAATTCGTAAATCTTGCATTTCGCGTCGCGAACGAGCGAACTTTCGTATCCAGACCGCAGACCGTGTGTGTACAGGTCGTTCCAGGCGTGGGTGGAACTGTTTTATAGAATCTCCTTTGGCGGGACTGTGCGTGTACAGAATGTAACACCCAGTCTACGTCCTATGGTGAATGAACGCGGTGGTTAAGAGAGCTCGGGGGAGGGGAACCCGGTGCTTTAGCCGGCGGCTGTTAAACACGCTGGGTCTTATCGGTAAAACTGTTCTGTACAGGACTACCACGTTCAGCCATTGGCCACGAGAGTATCTGTAGCCTTATACTCGTCTGCCAGGTATACATGTCGGTACATTATACAATATTAATGCCCGCTCGCCGAAATCGCTCATGCGAGGGCCTCGTGGCTGGTAGTGAGGGATGCGAGCGGACTTGTTTTTCGTCAGCTGGGATCACGCTGGCTTCTGCTCCATCGATTAGCTTCTTACACGCGTCCATTCTCTTCGAGTAGACTCTCTTACTTCAGCATCGATTATTTTTACTCTTCACACACATTCTGACAAATATTTCGAAATTTATTACAGGTGATCAGATTATTAGAGGCGATACAGTTTCATTTTCTATTGGTTAGCTTCTAGAATGCGTCTATTCTCTTCAAGTAAATACTCTTACTTCAGCATCGAGTCTTTTAACTCTCCAGAAATATCAGTACACCTCGCTGACCATGGCGAATGCTTCAAAATTGATTACACCTGGTCAGATTATTATGTGATATTGAAAATATCAAAAATTACCGAAGTCAATCGTATAAAAAGAGACTGAGAATCATGCATCGTTGCGGAACGATCGATCTGTAAGATCATGATTGTACTACGCTGAACGTTCTCTTCGTGGAGAGAAGACTATACAAACTCGGCAGGGCCTCATCGATCAGTCGTTTAATTTAGAAAGGCGCCTATCGAGAACACGGCAGGGTAAAGAAAGTTCAACAAGTTCCCAATGAATCTAGTTCACTCGATCGTTCCAGTTTCGCAATCGCATGCTCAATGCGTTAGCTACATCTATAGCGGACAGTCTCACGAACATTCTTCAATGCGTCGAGTTTTTCGATCTTCGTGCTCGATTTCCGTTGAAGATTCTTAACCAGCATCATGAAACTGTTTGTTATTCTAGTCCTGGTCGGCCGCCACGAGACCGAATCCTCTGAAACATTAACAGTCTATCGCGGAATCCTTAGAGCCTGGGCATCTCTAGGGCAGGAACATCATTTAATTTGCATCGATATTTGCTATTTCCCAGGTCTGGCCGATAGATAGGCAGCGCTATACGAGTGGATACATAGGTGGGATCACTTATAAGCCTATAAGTACATATGTATTTGCGGTAGCCTTTCTCGACATTAGGTAGCCGGGAGGGATAGGGCCTTAGAGGTCTCCTGGCAACCAAGCCTATCAAACTATCTTACGGTCTAACCCTTACCGTCCCTTTTCCCGGAGACCTTCCACAGACAACCCCCTCGGAATCTCACTTAGAGCCTTTAACGACTGACCCCGCGGGAGACACGGCGAAATTGAGAAAATTATCCTGGTCCCGGTGTTACACGGAGACGATCACTCGTTTCTCACGTACCCCTTTTGCTGCACACCCACCCCATAACACCACCCTCGAGCAACGGCTTATACTTGTGCAAGAAGTCCTGTAGGGATAGGGCCGAATTAAATGGCCGACAGGACGACTGCCATCTTAGTTGGGAGTTAAGGAAAGGGTGGCTGGCAACCGTCGGGGTTAGTCTCCCCCCAATTGCAGAGGGTGACGCTATGATCCATTATGTTTACCCTGGAGGCTTACGCTGCGCCATGATGCTGAGCTATGGACGATTCCCACTAGTCTTTGCTCTCGTTTAACCACACTCGATCGTTAGAGCCTTCTCTTAGTCTTCTGTTAATGTTTAATAATTATACTGCGAAGTACTGCCCTCACTATTATTTCGAAAATTGAATGTGCAATAAACGCATCAAATCCGCAATCTACTTCTTATTTCTTTCAAAATCGTTTTCCCGAGCGATGTTATCACACCTATCTATTTTAACATTAAAAATCAATCTACCAGTGTGAACTAGAAAATCGAGTACGATATAAGCGCATAAAAATCCGCAGTCTACTTCTTATTTCTTTCAAAATTGTTTTTCGGAGTGATTGTATTCCTTGTTCAAATCTTCATTGAAGCGTCTAGATCTGAATACATAATTTTTTACAGAAAATAATATAATCGTTGTATGTATCATTAAAAATCGGCCTTCCAGGTATCGACAGAGAGATCATCTCTTCTATAAATCAATCAAAACCTAGTAGGATTCTCTATTCTGATAGAAAATGTCTGTCGTCGCAATCGATAAGACGCCGCGTCATCGAAAAATGCTCGTTTCAGCAGCGAAGCTCGTAGAACGTGCATGATCGTCGGTGTGCATCCGAGTGCAGTGTCAGTGGACACAAGTGTGCGGATCGTAGAGGGACACCGAGGACCAAAGGGTCGGTCTGTCGTCATTCTAGTACGGTTACAGCGGCCGCGGAGCTCGACAGAAGTTGTAAACTTTATGGTAAACCGTGGCGGCGGCGCCGGCCACGGCCGGTAAATGGGAAAGGTGCCGGTGCAGCCGTGTGCTTAATCCAATCCGGAGTTTGTTCTTTCGACGATCGACGTAATCACCGGCCGCACGTAGTTTCCAACCTGGCTTGACCGACCTAACACTTCGTCTAAGGTTGAACCCTCTCTCTCCGCGTATGTATCTAATTTGTCGGTGTTTGTCGATGCTCGCGCTTCCCGCGTCCTCGTGTTCCCCTAATTGCTCCCGATCGCTGACTTTTCCGCACTGGCTACCCCGAAAGGAGGCGGTTCGACACGCTAACAGATGCGGTCACTAGCACAAACTTTATTCTTTTTGTTCCAGTCAGACGTCTTCTGAAATCCACGTTCCTTTAAGCATTTATCGCGTACTCAATTTCTCAGAATGCAGAACGATAGCAATGGCACACATCACTTTTATTCAATTTTACACGGAATTCTAAAAATTTTCTTGATAACACAATATTTATACAGTGAACCGAATTAATATTCGAACACTCTAAAAAAGACGATAACTTTTTTAATATTGTACTATACGATTTGAACTATTTTTGGGAAGCTAGAGCACTTAGTTTACTACAGGATATGAAAAGAAATTTTTTGGATAAATGCAATTGTTCGGAAATGTTGAAAAAATAATAAAAGTGTATTTTACAACTTCTTTGTGTGGGCCTATATTGAAAATTTAAAAAATACGTTTTGTAGATCTGTGTCAATTATATGCACTGTGAAGTTCATTGAAATTGGCCGATGCGGGGAAAAACAACAGGCATTGAAAGATAAGATAAGAATCCTTAGATTTATTGCAGTTAGAGGCCGAAAATCGTGAAAATCTGCAATTTTTACCATCTTTAAACGTTTGAAGCTCATTACAACGTCGGCCGATTTTGACGAAATTTTCAGAATATATTTAATTGACACAGATCTACAAAACGTATCTTTTAAGTTTCCAATATAGGTCCACATAAAAAAGTTGTAAATCGCAACTTTTAGTATTTTTTCTACAATTCCGATCGATTGCATTTTTTTTTTAAATTTCTTTTCACATCCTGAAGTAAACTAATTGCTCCAGCTTCCCAAAGATAGTTCAAATATTATAATAATATAAAAAAATATATATAATAATACAAAAAATAGTAGAATATTAAAAAAGTTATCGTCTTTTTTAGAGAGTCCGAATATTATAATTCGGGTCACTGTAAATTCATGTATAGCATACGAACATATGTTATGATCGTTGGGGTAGTTTTACAAACGGCCTAAAACGTTTACAGTCTTTAAACACATCTGCGTTCATTATGGTAAATTCACAATCTTGTGTATTCAATAAAAGAATTTCATTTTCCTATTCTCGGATTAAATTCTATTCTTTTTTCCTTTTTGAACCATATTCAATGAACACCATCATCCCCTTATTTAAAATCGATAAGCTCGAGAATTTTGAAAGAAGGAACGTCAGAGGCATTATTATACCAAAAAACGCGGATTTCAATGTCTCGCCGTAACTCCATAGAGAATCCATTTAGCTATAGTGACGGACCTGAGCTTTATTCGAGGGTGTTTCGCCTGGGACCCGATTAATTATGGGGTTCCTTTTGGGGCTGCGAAGCTCGAGGCTTTGAGCTGAGTCGGGGGCGAGCGGTCTCGGGGTGGGAAGTATAAGATACATCCACGGCCACCGTAGACACTCGGCTTAGCTTCCTCAGAGTATTAGATCAATAATTCTAACCTTAAACTAGCTCAGTCACGAACATCGAGCACGGTACTCGATGTAACGCGATATTGCTTTGCGTCGAATATTACTCCCGAGCGCCATTATGCCGCGGGAATATAATGTTTCGATGTAAAGTTCGATATTTCGTTTCAGCGGACTTGTCTCAGGTAAACTGTACACCAAACTCACAGCTCCCGTTCTCCCAGTTTCGATTCTTTTCACTAGTAATTTAATTCAAACGATTTACGTCGCACTCGATTAATTTCATCGCTCAATTAACCCCTTTGACGCACGAACTCGTCTCTCTTTAGACACTTCTTTCTTCCTCTGATTTATAAGTGAAAATAAAATACTGTTTTCGATATTAACAGTAAATATTACTGACTTTATATCTGCTAATGTTGGACGATAATATCTCTGACAAGTTAAATGTCAAGTTAAATACTACATGGTACTTTGCTATAGCCTGTGAGTTAACAAAATACACTTGTAAATTTTTCACGTCTGTTTGATATTTATACAAAAATTCTTTGTTCAGCTCACACAAATAATACGTAAAATAACAAATGGTACTTTCGGCCAAAAGTTTCATTTAATTAGTAGACCACTGTACGAGGCTACAATGACGAACATATTAGTTAAATCGCGTTACCAACGTGTCTATTATAATCCTAGCAACACGTCTGTTTTATACTTATACGAAAATTCTTTGTTTACAGAAGTAGTACATAAAATAATAAATGGTATTTTCAGTAATTTCGAGTGTTGTTTAATTCGTACATCAAGAGGTTAACTGGAGCACTGATAAACTTGACACGAAGGTAAAACGGGGTAAATAAAATGATTAAAAATACTCACCATTTCGATAGGAAAAACCTTCCGGCAATTGTCCAGGACACGATGCTTTCCCAGGGTGCAGAGTCGCGAATTCCCGCGGTGGTCGGTGCGAATTTTACGGCGTCACTTTACGGCGTTCCGAAGTGAAATTTTTACGAGACAGAAGGGTTCTGCGGCACGACGCGGCGGTCAGGAACTGTCAGTAATCGTTGGATTATGACACATTGCTTTACGAGCAAAGGGGATGCTGCATGGACCGCAGCATCCCCAGTACTGACCGACAGACCCAGATTTCCGTCAGTTGAAATACGCGAAACTGGTTCCCGGTAGGGCCGATGATGTACGCAATTAGGATGAGGAATTTTCTTCTCGAAATTCGTAATGCACCCCACTCCGCGTTATGTTCATTTTCGGGAGCACGGAGGATGACCATTGGTCAATCGCATCGTGAGAACCCTGGTCCAGAATCTTGCAGTCCAGCTCGGCCGGAAGAACAGGTTCTTTTTCATCCTTCGATTCTCGATTCTCCCTTCTCGGATTTACCAGGCGTATCATGCGTTTTTCAATTGGCAACAAATCGCACTGTAATATGCAACTTGTCCTGCTGTTCGGGGAGAGCAACCGTTGAGAGATTTCACGTTATTGTTAATTGCTGACTAAAGACTACAACTGAATTTCTAGAACATGTTCTTGGGTCTTGAGATGCTGGAAAATCGCATTGCAAATTATTATGGAATTTTATTTTTATATACGGACAATTTTAGTTGAGAATCTGAAAAACAAATGTGAATTCAATTTTTAACCAACAGTTGGAAATTTTGTTCCTTTAAAGATAGTAATATTGTTAATGTCTTTCCATGAGAATATTTACAAGAATCTACAAGAAATTATTTAACCACATGTATACAATGTTATATACAATGTTAAATAACCACGTATACAATGTTAAAGAAAGTATTAATAAATAGAGAATACATTATGGATTGTATTTTAATTGCGGGAGAAAATATTCTCTGCTGCAGAAAAATTTGAGAGATTAGAAAAATTGTAAAAAGATCCTTGTCAATTTGTCTTACTTATTCAGGTCCACGTTTTGCAATAAATTTATACGCATATGTTTTACACAAGTGATTAAGTAAGTAACAATTTGAACGTTGTCACGTTCGTTTACTTATCGTTTCTATAAATTAATGAATAATATCACAATCCTCTTCGAGTGTTTGAATAAATTTTCAAAATAATGTCGATGATGCAACGAATGTTCACGCAGACATGCAATAAAAATTTTCAGTCCGCATCCCCAGTTTGCTTCGTGTACGTGTAGAGGCAAGAAGTTGTAACATTCCAGAATATGGCTGTTTACAAAGTGGTATTAAAATTTGTATTAAACCAGTTACGACCAGTTTCTCGCTACTCTCCCGGTGGTGACTCGTCAAGGGTGCGTACTTGCGTTTCTCTCGCGTCTCGTGAGATGACCATAGGTCAGACACCGTGAGAAAAGCGCTTGGTCCAGAACTGCTTTACTCTGAAACAGGTTTTCATGAAATCAGTTACGCGGCGCGGCGGACTGATCTGCCGATGTCTCTCCTTTACTGGACCTGTTAGGGTACTTGGGGTCTACTAGGGGATGCTATAGGTCCAGTCTCTTGAACGAGTTTAAAATCTCTTTTAAAGTTAATCTTGTAAGATGCTCACACCGAGAGCTATAAAAATACCTAGAAACTATTCACACGATAGCCTCGCTGGTCGATTATGTAAAATTAATTAGAATAACAGTTTATAGTTTAAACTGAGGCAGAAATTTTTAAAATGTCTGTACCAAACAATTCCCGAAAATTTTTCAGTAAAATTGAAGAAGAAATCAACCATATGATTTTTCGAATTAAACGATAAAAAAATTGTTGAGGAGTGTATGTGACTCATTTTTAAGGGTTGATCGAAACGAAAGTGTAATTTATTCATTTTTTTGTGTCCAGTAAAAATATTGTATTCTGTCATTTCATTAGAAACACCAGTTACAGATTCACTGAGTGTGTTACTCAGATAATTAAACGATTAAACGCACCCGAGGGGTTACGCCGTCTTTCTCAACTTTTCACCTCTCCGTTCATCCCACTTGGCCACGATCCTTTACGGATTATACGGATCTATCGTTTGCAAAATCGTATAATACCACAACGGTGCTTAGGCGTCTAAGGGTTGAAACATAGGTTTAGGGTGAGTGTGTGCCGTAATGTTCGTATCATTAATCGAGCGTCAAATAACTTCGCGCAAAATGGACCCCCATATTCAACGGAATTTTCCCTACAGACGAGTAATTCTATAGAAATGTTATTGAAATGAAGCCCTCTTCTGAGCACATGTCATGTATTCACATGACAATGAATAAATTTTCACTAGCGAGTCATGGTTCATCAAAATTATTCACAACTTCTCATTCTAACAGACTAAAAATCTTTCTGTATTCATAAACGTAACAGTAACATTATCTTGTGGTAGTATGCATAGATTCAGGATAAATAAATATACGTCCATTCTGCTAATTTGAAACAAAAGGGAAACGTTATTAAGGCTAATGTTCCGTTCCACGGACCGATAAGGAAAAACACGTGCAGGCATAATTGAATATATTCTATTCCTTGAATTTCATTTTAAAATTAATTTCGATTCCGCTACCAATTGCCTGGCGGTTTGTGCACTTAGCTTTTCATTAAATGTCTTATTCCACGATTATGGCGGTCTTCGTGATTGCATAACTTCAACTACGATTGCACACGAATTCCATTTCGAGTCGATTGCAGTCACGACGCAGTAGCAGCCATATTTGCATGGGTTAGGAATGGTAGTAACAGAGTCCGTTGATTTTCCGAGAAATTCGCGCAGAGAGGGGATTGTCGAAGACACAAACCGCAATTCCGTTTGTCGATATATGTTGTTTGACTTGAAGAACTCGATATCGAAAACATTCCCAGAAATAAATAGTTGCTTCGCTGGTGTTGACACCAGTGAACAATTTTCACATTTACTTCACACGTTCAATCACACGTCCTATAGTTTTCTATATTCTACTAATCTACTTTCTATACTATTCTACTATATATTTCTGTACCATTTCTATATTTTATGTACATTCAAATTAAATATATGGTAAAATAATTTCCGCATGTTTTACTATATTTCTATAAAAAAGAAAATACATTTTTTCTATTCTATTTTCTAAACTATTCTACTATATTCTACTATATATTTCTATACTATATTTTACAGTAAGCAGCTCCTATGTATTTCTCTATTACAACCCTACTTCCTGACCCCCTCGTTCGTCTTCTTCCATAAGCCTGCTTCCTGATACAGACTCTCAGATGCTAGCCTTCCGACCAGTTCCTAGGATCAAGACAGCGGCGCGAGGGAACGTGAGGCGCAGCGAAGGGAGAAAGCCGAAAAGAGGCGGAGGACTCGGGAGGGAAGAGTACGAGAAAGCAACGACGTCGGTGGTCCTGGGGGTGGCGGAGAAGTCGGGGATGGAGGTGCTGGAGGCCGTGGTGTTTGGAGGTTAGACCGCAGTTACAATATCGCTTGATTAGAAATGTACATAGCGTATATGCGCGCGGGCCGCATATCCAGATGGTAGGTGGTCTGGGTCGGGTCGATGCCTGGGCAACTCCATAGTTTAATGCACGAACCGTAGAACTTGCAATAAGGAAGGGTTGAACGGTGGGAAGGGGGCTCGGTGAAGCAGAGGTGAACAAGGGAGGTGGGTCCTGGGGGTGTAGGGGTCCCCGTACGTACGGGCACACACGGTTTAACGGGAGTTCCAGTCTGCAACATAACGCGATCGCACTACTTGCAGCCCGGTTGCTCTGCCCCTCCAGAGAGAATGCTCGTGGTCTCATATACCTTTGTATATCTTCGAATTCCCACGAAATGGTTCTGTGGTACCCGTTCTGACGTCAGACCGACCACCCACCCCCCCCACCTCACCACGGTTGTTTCCTTCGAATAAGCTTCGTCAAGAGGCTTCGCTCCTGGGATTCCGTTTGATCGAGGATCCGCTAATGGCGGACCCGGGAACAATGGATGACGGACGCCAACTCTAACCGGGATGCTTCTTCTTGATTTCAGATTTCGCGTTAATTCGTTTCGGGGACAAGTCTTTTACAAGTAGAGGCGAAAGTCGATATTTCGATTTTAATTCAATTTTCTTATGGAGAGAATTTTCTAATAAGTCAGTTGTGTTAACAATTAGAGGTCGATTATGTAGACGTTTAAGACCGTTATTTTTTCAGTTTCATTTACTTATGCAATCAACTGTATTAACCAGAGAATAAGACGTGGAAAGCAGTTGTATAACATGGATAATATAACTATTTGGTAAAGGTCTTACAATGTCTTGGGAACCATGTTACGCAATGTTTTATCGATTCACTTATGGCTAGTTTTTTGCTGAATATAATTTTGTAGAATGAAAAGATCAAGGCATACATGTTATTTTTGTTGAGAATGATGCGTCAGCGAAAAATTCTACAGTGAAACATCAAACTCCATTTTCACTCGTTTCACCTAGCCTCGACGACACCTCAGGTGGACAGTTAACGCAGGTAGTAAAACGAATCGAGGATAACAAAGTCTCCGACTTACGGTTCTGCAAGTGACAACCACTTTCGAGCTGTGAAATGCAATTTGGCTGCTTTTTCCGCTTGAATGGTATCGCTTATACAACTTGAGGCGGTTCCAAAAAGACTACATTAGTTTTGCTGATAGCACATGATGCTTCCTAGTGATACGTAGAAAATTAATTAACTAATTGAAATAACTTGACTAGCTGATATTAAATATATTTGGATATATAAATAAATGAGAACTAGAACAGTCTATAAATTACAAGCTGGTTAGTTTGTGAATATCCAATATCGTTGTATTAAATTCAACATCTTCAAATTTTTTTTCAGCACAAAGTTTATTCATTCTGTAAATTTCCACGATACGAATTCAATGGTTTACCATTAATTTTAGTAAATACCCGTACATATTCTGCGAAATGCGCATTTATGGCACTGGCGTGTGTGTGCGAAGACGGTTCTATATTAGTGTTATACCTTAGTTCCTAAATCAGCGTGCGCTTAGACGTCTATGCTACCAGCCACTGTAGGTCCGTCCTCGAGGAATATTCAACCATTCCTCCTGCTTTGCCCTCAGCTTTCTCGTTTCTCGGTTGCTGCTTCTCTTCCTCTGTTGCTCTATCCTCGATTCGCCTAAAGTTTGGAGAGCTCGCGCTTGAGAGGAAACGCTGAACGTCACTGCAATATCGCCTAATGTTCTCGAAGAAGATGGCGGTTGTAACGTTTGATACGTTCCGTGTGCTCGAAATACACATGATTTCCCTTTGGATGCCATCCATGAAAATTGGAAGCACGATACACAACCGTAATCTTCGCCAAAGAGGTTTAAGTGAAAATCTAAAACTGTTCCCACGGAACACCGAATTTCCTTTACCTTAATATTCCCTTATTCTTCCGTAGACGTTTAAAACAATGTTTTTACTATTACAGAAATCTAAAATTCACAATTCGAAGTTCTAAAAATCCAGACTTTTCACTCGATGCATTGTAAAACAATGAGAGGAATAATTCATAATCAGTTTGACTTCAGATAGACCCCCGACTGATCATTTTAGTTACCTCTACTTCTGAATATCGGTTGGGTTTCTTTTTTTTCTCAGCCGTGTTAAACATCATTTAGATATTCAGAGAATAATGGCGACTGAGTTCCTCGAAATCTGCCAGTTCTTACTGCAAGGACCATGGAAGGCTAACTTGCAGCTGGAATAAGCCAGGCCCGTGCCTACGGCAGTGTCTCAGAGCAGAGGCGCAAGACAAACGACATTGTTTTCGGGGAGATACCGAAAACACCGGGAGGAGCTTTCCTAGCAGTTAATTAGCTGAATAATGCAGCGTTAATCTAGTCAAAATTGCATGCATCTGGACCACGCACGTAGTTTCGTTCTGGCAAACTCATGAGCTTCGTTGTTCCACGGCCAAAGTATATGTACACGTGTACAGACGCGTACTGATACCTGCGCTCGGCTGCGAGTAGTACAAGTTGGTGTTCGGCCGAGCATGAACAGCATCTTCTATTCTCCTGAATATTTCAAGAATATCATCCGCTGGCAACCCTACACACCTCCAAGATATGGCCGGCGACCATAATAAGACCTGCTTGACAGTGCCATATTTTTTGAGCACGCGGTTCTCATTGCGTTTCTCGAAAGTCCTGTATTTAATTATGTAGCTCCAATGTTGCTTCCAGTCAAGTAAATAAAAAAAATCATATTTGACTTAATTAAAATTAAAATTAAAATCATTTTTGATACTTGAAATACGTGTGATGAGAAAGCTTGTAAATGTTCATGTAATAATTACATTGAGATTGCAGAAAGTATTTATTTCTTCCGTTTGATTTCTGTTCCCGGTCTTTTCATTCCCGATTGCTCATTACTCGGTAGTCTCGCAGGATAAAGAGGGGTTCCGAGGATAGAAGATTCGAACCGGTCAAACTTCTTCATTGTTTGCGATCTCGAAATCCACGGTCAGTGTCTAACCGTGCGATCGAAAGTAATTATATTAATTGCGTTGTACATCCCCGGAGCTGTTGCACAGTGTATTGGTTCGTCGCCTGTTCGGTCAATTTGTCGTGTGCGTGCGTGTGTTTGTCAGCACGTGGCTGTCCGTGTGTACACGGCTCACGTGCCACCGTAGGCAAGTGTCGAAGGGAACTGATTGTAAGTGCGCAATTAAATGTTAACGAATTTACGTCTACTCGATACGGTCGCGGCGTGTACGATACGAAAGGGCTCGCCTGTTAAATGAATGCACTGCGAACGGTAATTTTGATTTGATCGTTTCTTAACTGACTTATGATTCTCTCCGAGCCGGTCAATACGTCATTGTTATCATTAGACTAAAAATAGGTAGGTCAGGTACAAAACAGTGAAATTATTTATAGCATTTAAAAGTACTGTTCTGCTATTTCCAACGCATCAAGATAATTAAGAAGAGAAATCAATGCTTAAACGTCCTACTGTCTTTTCAGTTTTATATTTGACCTATCCATGTACATCATAAATGCATAAAATCCGCAGTCTCGCGATGGAAATGACAATGTTCGTAGGTCCGAAAATTCTGATAGTTCTCGAAATTTGGCTAGGTAACTTCGCGTTTCAATTTTGAAGCAATGGAAAGGGGAAACGGGACGAATGAGGACGCGAATCCCACGCACGGTTCTCAATGTTAGCCACCGCACAGGCAACGCCCGTCATTTCCTTATAATTACTCTATTTCCTTCTGCGCCTATAGTTGTCTGCTGGTAGTGGTCTGTAGGATGGAATCGGTGGTAGAAAATTGGTAGATATTGGAACGCAACATACGATCGTGCGGGTGAAACCGGGGGAGGGGCCCATAGCTTGTTCGTTTCAAGATATCGAGGAAATGAATGGGATTGGCTGCCGGGCAAAATTGCACCGTGATAATTACCTATTAGCTGCACTGGCACCGTTCGCTATCTAAAGAACAATACCTGTCTTCCAATCGTGCAAATAATCGTTGAATTCGACCGTCTTCCTTGGTGCCGCCAGCTGCCTTCGATGTATCACTACATGTCATATTATATATATGTATTTTCTATGCTGAGGATATTGGTTTACATCTTAAATATCATATAGCATATTAAATAAAACGAACATTGAACTCCATCCCTGAAGAGGACTCCCTGAAGAGAGATTCCTTCAACTCTAAGCTACCTATAGGGTAACTCACTGAATAGTGCACCCAAAGGTTGTGACACCACCAGAACAAGGAAAACGCTTTTTTTGGCTACACTTAGGTATCGGCGAAGAGACCGATTTCACGAGGAGGTTGAGGACAGATATAACTGTGAACTGGGAAGACCGAGGGAAAGAGTATGTGAAGCGGATAACCCTGTAGAAAGGTGAACGGAGAGAACTCGACGTCCAGATCCCAGGAATGATAGAATCGTAGAAAAAGGAGGATGGTCAGGGACATTCGCATGGACCCGGGCCTAGCCTTGCGCAAGTAGCTACCGAAGTTCGACGGTTGCAGGAAATCCCGAGAACGCCGTCAGCCGATTCTCGGCACGTTAAGAACGCCCTGAGAACTGGGTCGCAGAAGCGCCAGGGACGTTTCAGCCTTTCAATCTTCATCCGGGGGCCGATAGAGATTCCGGTCGGTGGTCCGTGTTTATGCGGTCCCAGAGCGGAGTGTGCAGCAACAGGGTTACTGTGGCGGACCTCGTCTTTCCAGATAGAGAGACGTCCTCTCTGAAGACTGGAAAGCCGCGATCCCTGGCGCAGACCAGCCGAAATGCCTGGGGGTTGATTGATTAGAGGGTACGCCGTCGGAGAGAGACCCGTAGTCGAGGTAGAGTTCCACGGTGCGGGTTAGTTCGGCAGGGACCCTAGGTTATTTGGGGGCGGTGTGGAGACGTGGCGGCGTTCGTTCTGGCGAGCACACCGGCAAGAGGCGATGTCGGGGGGGAACCGGGGTGGAAAACGGGGTGGAAAGAGGACAGGGAGGGAAAGGAGAAGTAGGCGGAGGCGGAGGTAACGCAGGGCGCTACGGAGGAGGAGAGGAAGAGAAGGAAGGCTGTAGGCGGTAGTTCGAGGTGCTACAGTTTATAATAGTTGCCACCGCCCTCGGGCCAACCAACCCTGTCCGCAACTTCCACAGAGTTGCTTAAACCTAACCTCCTCTCGGATCCTGCACGATCAAGTCTCGTCCAACGGCCAGGTCAAAGAATCACCCTTTCGAAGGCTACCTCTGGTCGAATCGACTCCCGTTTTATGATGGTTCGCGACGATTCTGAGAGGAATGTCCACTGTTTTTGAGATCGTTTCGTTTGCAGTTTAATTGAGGGTGATACCGAGGGTGGAAGTTGTCGGTGGAAGCCAATAGTATAGCGGCGAACAGGGACATGTGTGCTATAGATTAGTTTGTAGTTGGTTGTTCAAGAAAAAGCTGAGTTATTAGTTGCGGCCGAGGGTCAGGGAACTGACGGAAAGATGACGAGGTCAGGTGAGCTCGACACGAGGCTTGCTCGTATTCGATGCATATGGTTCACCGTTTTTTGGGCACTGTTTGCGGGCTGCTCTCCTGCACAGGAATATATTCATGGAGTTTTTGATTTGTTGGTAAAGATATACAAAATTGTAGAAAAATGATAAAAATTTTAAACTTCCTCTGATTACATATTTGTCGTTTTTCTTATATCTTCACTATTTCTATAACCATTTTGAAAGAATTCTTGGTCTCACAAGAAAAATGGCATAGAGATTGAATTTTGTCGAAGGGAAAGAAAGCCCGTTTAATTTTTTTCTCGAAATACGTTAGGGGCGAGAATGATTCCGGTTCTTAACAACGTACTTGCGACGAAAGAAGCAGCTTGTACGTCGACGAGCATACGTGTTCTCGAACTACACAGTTTCTCGATCCTGTGACAGCGGCCTCCGTTATAATTCTCCGTTATCTATGGAAATTCTAAACCGTACTAAACAACAATATATATCCCAAAACTATGTAATTCTCCGCGAGCGTGTACACGATATACAATATTTAGTAGCAGGGTACCTAAACCGATCCCTCAGTCTACTTTCTATTATTCTTCCTATATATTTTAAAATATCAATTCTTCCTCGTATTTTTTCCAATCAAATTTTTTGCACGTGCATTACGAATAAATGAACAATGTATTGGCGTTTTCAAAAAGACTATACTCATCATGTGCGAGATTTCTGATATGAGATCTCTCGTATGACATATTTCAATCATTTCGTAGAGAACGCCTTACCACAAATTGCGAAGTTGGTGCAGTCGAAAGGGCCGGTAGTTCCTCGACGAATTTCTCTTAGCTCGTATGACTCCCGATGACGTTATCAAACGTACGAGCCCTAATTAAATAGGTCCCGCGGACCGTGCGCTGAAGCTCTAATCAGGCGTCTCTAGGAGTTTTCACGGTAACTGGAGCATACGGTGAAGACCTAAAAGACCTGGGACATATATGGTCAGAGGGACAGGAAGATGGATCGTTGCTCAGGTCCTGCAGCAACGTCCTTCGAAGCTGTCTGTGCCTTAGGACAGCACGTAATCATACCAGTCCGCTATTACTTCCTATAACGCTATCTACGCCAGGAAACGCCATTGCTCGCTCGTTCCTACGTAGGTACGTGGTCCAGGGACGCCGAGGATGATGAGATCTGCAGGCTTGCATCCTGATGAGACTATTAGGATGGCTTGATAAGTCCATAATATTCTGGTCGATGCTGGCCAGCGCCGTCGAGTCCACCCGGTGTCCTCGCCAAACCGCTACTCCCACCCCCTCCCCGAAAAGCACCCCTACACCCCCGCACCCGACACCCGCCCCCTTTACGTCCAGATATACGTAGACTACCTTCGGTCAGATTGACGACGAGATAACTGATGCTTCCATTGACTTTGTTAACCTCAAACTCCGATCATTCCGCAACCAAGGTAATCGTGGCTTTTGGTCGCCGAAGGATTTTACACCAGATTTCACGTCAATTGTTCCTTTGCTGCTTTCCACCCTTCTTCACCGGTCCATTCTCCACCTTTACTCTTTTTTTTATCCATTCACTTTTTCCATACATTCCATTTTCATTCCCAGACAAACGAGACATTTATTGGCGCGCATCCTTGTTATAGAAACATTTCTGCTCAGTGGTCACTAGATTTTAAAATTTTATATCCTCCTGTGTGTGCCAATTCTTTTTTTAGATATTTAGGTAGCGATATTCTATTTTAGGTAACGATGTCACGGCAATCGTTCCTTTGTTGCTTTCCACCCTTCTTCACCGTACCATTTTTATTTTCATCCACTTTTTCCATACATTGAATTTTTATCGCAAGGTGAGCTCGAAATTTATCGTACACCCCATTGTTATACAAATTCTTCTATACGGCGGTTAATGAAAAAATGTTGGAGGAAATTAATTTTTCTTGTTGTTGGAGGAAATTCATTTTTCTCGCTGTTGAAGGAAATTCATATATCTCTTGCCGTCGATATGTTTAAAAATTATTTATGACATAGTCTAACTGCAGATTACGTGCAGAAGGGACTTCTCAGGAGGAATTTGAATTTTTGAGAGCTTGTGGAGAGTTGTGGGCCTGAAAAATCGAAACTCGCGAAACAGTCCGATCTTTGTTTCGCCTCTTGTGTACGAGTAGTCGGTGTCACCCTCTCGGAGCGGTTGGAAATTAACTTTGAGTATTACAGATGTCGAGGCGCGCCGCGGCGAGAAGCTAGCACCTTGTTAGTCTGACAAATTCAGTCTGTCCGCCCTCCCCTTTCCTTCCGTCTTCCACTTTGCCGTATCAGCATTTAACTCTGTTCCCAGAGAAACATTCGCAAGTGAGCCTCTTAGATTTCGGCGTGGGGGTTGGTCCATTTGCGAATTACATTTCCGTCATTTGAAATGCTTCATTTTATTACCACGGATTGGCAACGTCGTTTAACAACTCCCTCATAAATCCCTTCAAAAAAGTCGTTCACAGATTTTGTATCTTTTCGGCGTCTTTTTCGAGTAAGCTGTCTCTGTCTAAAAATTTCCACGTGTAGAAGAACAATTAAATTAAAGGGAAATTATTCAATAAATAATTTGAATGTACAGGACGATCGATAACTGGTGGCATAACATAAAAGGGGATGATTCTACATCCGAAGAAAAATATAAAAAGATGCACTATTGAACCAGAATCATTCGGAAAGAACCTCGAAGCATCTAGTTCACGGGGAAGGTAGAGTCTAACAGGTCAATACGTGAAAAAAGCGTTCCAATTTCTTCGAATTGATGCATCCAAGCAATGCGGCAGCTCGAGGAATGCCACAAGCACCTGTCCCCGGAGGGTGGTCGTTCGAAATTGGCGAGAATGGAATCTCGAGCAGTTCCAGAAGTCACCATCCTTGCAGAGGGTGTCGATCGTTGGTGGAACGGTGCTTGCTCGCTTAATCGGGCGACCCAGCGCGACCGCGCGCCGTTCCAGCCCTGAAAACCCTTTCCACTCTTCCTGTCACGGTACAGGGAATGACTATCGGAAAGTGATATCGAGGATTTCCAGGGCTACACTTTGGTATTGCACGATTCCGTGGCACTTGCTTTGTTTCGTGCCAGCCGAAATCGAGGCTGTGCTGCACACACCTCCGGCTCGATTTTCTCTCTTGTCCGTGTGTATGTGTCTGTGTCCGGGGGCTGCCGGGACTGAGGAATGGGGCTCTGGCGAAGAGATCGGGACGAGGCCGACGACACACTGCCGCTCATCCGTAAGGGTAATAGAATTGCACGGCCGAGGAGTGCCAATATCCGGCGCGGGGCTTGTCGGCGGCGTTTAATTGCATTAGTATTTCATCGCGGAACTCGAACGGACCCGAGACTTTTCGGCTCGGCCCCTCCACACGTTGCTTACCTCCTCCTTTCGGGCCTGCGAATTTTCATCGGGGGAGACGTTTGATCATCCACCATGCTGACAGTGATTTATTAGACATGGAAGTACCAGATCATTGCAAATTTCACTTCCCATTTCATAATAAAAAACATTGGTTGCATTCCTCTATTCTGTAAAACAGTAAATCTGTAATAGATTCATGCTGAAAAAATTTTTTGATGCTCTTATAGACGATTCAATTTTTAATATTTTCCACCAGAAACGTATCCCCAGTTATTCACCTGTTATATCGTACACAAACATCCTAGAAATAAATGAACAATGGTCTTCGAAATTATAGGATTCTAGCTTTAAAACGTGTCCAAATTTGTTACTGTACTATTGTTTTTAACGAAGTTATCATAGTTCAAACATTGACGATTTTAAACGAATTTAAAGCAGTGGACATGTTAAAAATATTTAAGGATATCAATGTATTAGTTTCAGCTTGATAGGATAATTAAAAGAAGAACACAATTTTTAGTTGGCTCCTGTCATTCTTTATTTTGCATAAAGATCTGAAATCTAGTAATGATCTAACAGAACCGTGCTTCCGGAACAGCTATTGAAAAATGGTGGTCCATCTTGCGCGAACGTTTCGAAAGTTGTGGGACATCAGAAGAGATTCGAGGCAGAGTAGAAAGCATCGGCCGGGGAGGGTTACTGTCCGGAGAAAATGATGTGAGAGCTTATGGAATGGCGGTCTAGTCCGGCGAGATACCTATGTACAGTGTGCTTTCACCTAGCAACGAGAGATAATACGACAGGGTAGTAACAGCCAGAGGTTTATCTTTGCAGAACCATAAAACTAACCCGTTCTACACTTGACGATGGGAGCGCCGTGGATGCCAGTCTACAGCTCGTTCCAAAACTCGTTCAGAATTTCATCGCGTGATGGGGATTTTAATGTTCTACTCTGATTATACTATACTTTTACGTGGTCAGCGCGCATTCGAACTGGGGCGAGCACTATACTTTCAGATGAACTCACTTTGCACGTAAACACCAACATTGAACATTGATGATCGTGTTGCTCATATCCTTTTAATGCCATGCGTTATATCATTGTTAAATATTCGACTAATGTCTACGTTTCTTTTCAGAGCAGTACATTTAGTCTAAATGGCGATGGAAAGTTGTGAATGCAAAAACAGAATAAAGTTTCATGTTGAATATGTGGTTTTATTGGAATCATCCTTCTATATCCTGTCACCTGTGATGCACGAGATATGTTAATTATTGTCCCATTTTGTTTGTTTAATTCTGGGCGCTACCATTAACAATTTAGTTCGTGTGAAAGAGGATTATTATTGTTAATAATATCATGTAATTAATATCGTTAATCGTAAATGTTCATGTCCAAAAATATGGAGGTAAGCTGCATATCAATGCAGAAATTAATTTTAGCTTTTATAAACTGTAATAAAAGTGATACAAAACCTCGGATAAGTTTAGAACCTTCTATTTCCATCCTTATTTGCTCCTCAGGTGAGAATTGACTCTTTGTTTTGGATACAGTGAGTCCTCGACTTACGCGGTTAATTCGTTCCAACGCTATCCGCGTAAGTAGAATAGCTGCTTTGTACATTTGAAAGGAAAATTCAAATAAACCAATTATGTTCATGGAAAATTTATCACTCATAAATAGCTGACTGCCTACGCTGCACACAATCAGAATCGGTTTTCCGAGTCGCTTCAAAGAATCCGCGTAAGTCTTACTCTGTACTGTAAAATCATTTATTTAATGAAAATTACAATCGCATTAAATAACGTTTCGACTTACACCAAAGTACAATAGAGACGGAACACTCGTAGAAATGACCGATTTGCTTATTTTATTTCCAAGTGGATGAAGTCGGTATTAGATGTAGAAATGTTCTGTTTATTCTTGAACTCGACAGATTGGTCTGTAAAATTTGAGCTTGCATAAATATTGGTCTAGTCCGAGGCGTGTATTTGCGTTTGAATAGTTACCAGAGCAAACGATCGTCGGATCAACTTGTCGGCTACGATGTGAATAAAATGAGAATCGCTTTGAGGTGAATGCTGCGCGTTTCACGATTAGGGTTCCGCGTCTCAGTACTATGTGAAGATGATGTTGTGCGTCCTTGGACGAGTGAGCGTATCCTTTCGCGGGCAAGTTGATATTTCAGAGGCGTGTGTACACGGCGATCGTAAATTGTAAAATCTATCAAGACCAACGCGGTCGACATAACTCAGGGGGTTGCTATCCTGGTGGTATGAAGCATGGCGGCCAGACTCGGCATAAATACCCGGTAGCAGAACAGTGCAGGAGCAGAGAGCAAGCCCAGACCCGTTGTGGCGTGGCAACATCATCTATCTCGAATAATTTATTATCACGCGACTACCGCGTCCTCGAAATCCGGACAAGAACGCAACTATAGGAACTGCGAACAGGAAACGAGTGTCGTCCATCGAGATCCTATATACGGATCTCGAGATCCATGAACGAGATCTCCAAAACGGCCTCCCTTCTCCTGCTTGTTCAGCATGGCTACTTGGAACTGGACTATGTGGAATTAGTTAATTATTTTATTTATTTAAATTATTTGCTCAATTTTTCGGTCTGTTTGTTTCAGATTGTATTCACGAACAGCCTATATTTTATTTGTCATTTTTCTTTATTATTTTAAACGATGACATACTAACTCAATAAACTGGAAGTGATTTATCGATTCGTGATTTTATGAAGATGTTGATTTTGTAGGATAGTTTCTAACACCAGGAAATTTGAGGTACAAGAATTAGAAACTTTCAATTATTAGTTAAATAAAATTGATGTTTTTGAAAATGACGATAATTTTATATTTCATATTTGATGGACTGAGAATGTCTTTTTAGTAAATTTGTTCGATTAGATATTTCTCTGATATTTCTCTGGAGAGTTAAGAATGATTTATGTCGAGCCAACATATTCAACGATTCGAAAAATTAGCATCCCTCTCTGCGAACTACAAAATTGGGTATTAAATGGTGTTACGAGCTGAGCAAGACCAAAATTTAGTAGGATTATAACCTGCGAGGAAGATTGTGCAATGGCTGGTTACATAGGCAGCGAGCTTCCTAGACGTTCATTGAATGTAAATTAGTCGAAAAGGTTGTAGAGCTCTCCGTGCAGCTAATCAGGTAAAAAATGATGCACCGAAACTTATTTTAATAATTATAAACCTCATTAAAATAAAGCTTCCCCTTTGAACCATAAAAATATATTTATAAATTTATAATATAATCCTAAACAATTCCTCAGAACGTTTGTTAACAAATATTGTCTACTCTATTTCAAGTTGTAATAAACTTGCATATTAATTTCTGATTAATTTTATAATTATCATTAGTTAAAAAACAAGTAGTAATAAAAAATCTTGAAAATTGAATTTAGTAACAACTATTTTATTTGACTATGTAAATTGTTTTGTTGGTGAAGTGTTTATCTGTCAAATAGAAAAATTAAGAAATTAATTTTATTTTAATCTTATATTCTTGATATTGATGATTGTTCAAACTTCGTTACTATGCAGATGAAATTATACCTAATGCTTAAAAAACGATTTTCATTCCTTAAAAACGTATATCTGGCTTGATGTAATGCTTTTGAGAATATTTTTCAGTCTTGAAAGCACTTTAAACTTTATTGATTCGATTTTAATGACTCGGTATCCAGAAGTCTGACCATTTACCATCCTATACCACTGCCCTTTAATACCGCATGGCATTGGAACAGGACCATCTAGGAAACTCGCAAAAGAGCACGGGACGCTGAAGTGCATCGTTACACGTTTATCGTAAAAGTTAGCTAAATGCCTTTCTCATTAAAACTTTGTTAATTTCGTTTAGCATCGGAGCACCGGGCAGCAGTTCCGAAAGAATGATCTACAACTTTGAACGGAAAAATTATTTAGCCCCCTCAAACCAAATACACACTAAAACTCTTCTTCTAAAATCCAAAAAGCTCAAAAACCCAAAAATCAAAAATCTACATTGACAATTTTCCATTTAAATAATTCTTTCACACATTGCATCGCGTGCTGACATCTAACGGAAGAATCCTGAACATCCACACCCATTCGAGGATCGAAGAATGTCTCGTCTGAAAAAATGACGATAGATGGCGCTAGCTGCCTCTCCCGGACTCAAAAGTCACATTTTTTTCCCTTTTTGGGAGCCATGCTTTTTCAGCGGGCGGGCACGTTCAAGTTTTCAAACTCGCCGCCATTCCCGCGTTTTTCTTTCTGATTTTTTTAAGACGATGGGAGTTCTTTAGATTTTTGAATGATTCTTTTTAGGTTTTATTTAAGCCATGAGAGGGAGGTTTTTGCTGTTTTTGGGATTCGGGTGGATGTCATGGATGTCAGTGGGGGTGAGTTCGAGTTACCCAGCAGTCATCGATTCGGGGAAAATGGCGTAGCCGGGGCTGGATCGAACGAATCCCCATACGGCATCGTTTCCCCATCTTGGTATGCGGTTCAGGTGTAGACGCGGCGGAGGGAGCAAACAAGGGGCAGTGCTATGTTGGCGGGCAGATTTTCAAAAAACTGGAGGGTCTGCGCGCGCTTCGCCTTCATTGATCGGAGGGTTGTGTCCGGTGGCCACCCTCTCCGCTCTCTGCGCCACGAACGAGAACTACCCTCGTCGTCGTCAGCCCGAAGAGGGACTCGTTCGCCCTCGACTTTCAGGGCGGAGCCCAGGAATCTCCGAGGACCTTCCGTTCGGCAAAAAAATTTCGAAAAATCGGCTTCGAAAAAAACACAAAAAACCGGAAAAATGAAAAAAACAGAAAAATCCAGGAAATTTTAAAAAATTCCGCCGCTCCCGGGCCGCGCAACTTTTTCCAGACAGCGTTTGCCAGAGGGAATTCCAACATGCGAGGATTAAGGAGCATAATTTTTTAATCAGGAAATTGTATTTATTCATCAACTATCCAACAACATCTGTTATACACAGTGCATACCATTTTTATTCGAAGACAGGTTCGAATCGCGCATGCCTGAAAAATCGGAGAGAAAAATTTCAAACCTGGAATGATCTGCGCAAGAGTTTGCCGCCTTTTGTGTCGAGCACACGGGCGTTTAGATGGTGGTGAAGTTTCGTATTTGATTTTTCTGTGTATTTCGTTCGTTTCTAATCAGGATTCTAAGGGAAATCTACGGTTCATAACGTAAGCACGTAGTTGTTGAAATGGAATTACAGCGAGCCCCGCAGGGTCCGGGTTAGGTCCGTCGTTCTCGGGGGTTCCCGGTCGCTGGTTGGTGGAAAATCGGCCGGCGAGTTTCTCATTACAGTTTCGAGGGGATTTCGAAAAGGCCCCCTTCTCTCTCCCGCCTTCTAGTAACGGACCGGTATACCGCAGCATTTTTCAGTCTACGGGACCAAAACCCTGGCAGGTTCTCTGGGCTGGCTCTCGAGGGGGGACTGGGGGAGAGGGAGAGGATCGGTGGGTAGGATGGATACACCAAGGATCAGTTAAGAGGGAGCGGGAGGGTGCCGGGTAGACGAACGGCACGATGAAAGGAAGAGGAGGAAACGATCGGAGCAGCGGGAGGAACGAGAGGAATATCATCCGTGTTTGAGACAAAGTCCGGCTAGGGTACGAGAAAGGGAAAGAGGGAATATACCAATGTGGGGGAAAGGGAAAGAGGGAGGAAAATCTGCGGGTGGAAGCGAGACGGGGCGAGTTTAACCTAACCTCAAAATTCCAGCATCAATTCTGGAGCCCCTCTAGTGTCCCACCCAGCCGGTGCAATTAGGAACTACCCCTTCTATCCTATTCTGGCTCTATCCTCACTTCCCTTCGACCTCCCACCGTGGAGAGCGGCCGGGACCACGTGATCCGGCAACTACACTCTTGTTTTTAGGGTGGCGGCCTGGGTGTCGGTGGTGGCGGGCGAGGGAGCAAACCGAGGTGGAGGAGGAGGTTGGAAGAGGTGGAGGAGGTTGGAGGTTGGAGGTGGAGGAAGGGGACGAGTTGCCGGGTAGGAATACCATGTCCGCGTCGCCATGGCTACCGTGGGGGGTGGTTTATACTTGAAGGGTTACCCCCGAGGTACAGTCTCTGCAAAATCGTGAAAACTACCAGGGCCGTGTTACATCGCCAGCCGGAAAAACTGCCGGCTGCGGTCGACGTACTTTTGGCCATGCTTTCACCCAGGGGCTTTCCCTTTCGCGACCTCCACTGTTTACATCGCTTAAACGTCTAAGACAATTAATGACCGGGTTTTTGGGGGTTTCCCCTGGTTTTTCGAGGCTCTTCTCTTTACCCGCCCGCCGGACCTTCTCTCTTGCTACCCTGCCTTTGTCGTCTGAGATCCCGCGTTGCGCTAATATCTACTTGAATTCATTGCAATTTTGCGTCTGGCGAAAATCGTATTTTCAGTTTCTTCACTGCACTGGGATCGAATACTTCGACGAGCGCTACACACGTTTCTGATAGACCTACAAAAGTGCTCATCAAACGTTTGTTGTCATTTGCGTCTTGTAAAAACCACGATTCTCAATTTCTTCACTGTGTTAGGATTGAGTACTTGGGTCGTCTCGAGGCACATTTGAGTTGGATACACAGGAATGCCCGTTGTACCTCGGCTTTAATTGTATTTATCTTTAATTCGCGAGTCGCAGACGTCTTCAACCCCTATTTCGCTGGACTGCTGTTCGATAAGAAAGTCTTATTATTCTTAACCCTTGGAAATTCATTCGAATTTCGATTCTAATTTTCTTGCTTCCAGATATAGGTGTATTATTTTTTTAGAAAAATGTTCGACTTAATTTTTAGTGAGAATCATTGTTACTATTTCGTTCAGCTGAATCAGCTCTTGAGATTTCCCAAGTGAAGCCTGCTTGAGGTACGCCAGAGGATTTCGTAATGGACAGTTTTATTTCTTCGGTGCATGTTTTTGGCGGGGCACGATTCCGGGATGATAGTTATGAAAACGATTATGTTTATTACCGAGGAAAGTACTAAAAACGAACGATATTGTTCAGAGTGACGACATTTGGGGATCGCCGGTGTCGTTTGGTTCGCGCAATTTTCCAACTGCAACGTGGACTGCACATACACCGAGCACCGCTCGAGATAAGAAGCAGAGGTAGCATCTACCGTGATTAAGCTGACAATGGAGCGTTCACTTTTTCGCTTCATTACTTTTTTGCTGTAATAACCTCGGACAGTTCGATATTATTAAGCGGTAAACAAAACATTTAGACTTTTTGCTTTGTAAATATTTTTCGAAGAATTTCTCGTATTCATTACCAGACTGCGGATTTTATGCATTTATGACAAAAATGGGTAAGCACAATTTAAAGCAGTGGACACATTAAAAAGATTTAAAGACGTCAGCGTATTCGTTTCAGCTTAATCAAATAATTAAAAGAAGAAAGAACTTTTTATTTCGCTCCTGTGTCTTGCAATCAATGCGAACATTTTTTATTTTGCTATTCATCACCGTTCGAAAATTGTGAATTTTGTTGTATCACACTCTATCCCTAATTTAATGACGAGACGACACGCCCTGAGATAACAAGTCGTTCAAGCAGGTTAGTTTCGTGGCCCGAAAATTTCAATTTCCCATTCCCTCGCCTTCAAAAAGGATTATCGATCCAGAGTCACGGTGAAGTGACATCAACGATTCATGCTCCCTTTTAGAAAGGTATTTTCATTAATCCTACCCATTCATAGTCACCCACAGTTATAAATGTCTACATCCGAAATTTTCAATCTTCTGGCACCTAACACAAAGGAAATTCTTTTCTCGAGAAAACGTGCACACTTGCGTGTCACTTTGTCCAGTCCGATCGGTTTTCGCCTAACTTTTGGATAGTGTTTTTTCTGTGTCCGCCGCCGATTACGCTCAGGTTACCTGCTTAACTGAATTATCGATCCAGGCAGCAGGTCCTGCGACTCTTCCGCCTCGTTCGTCGCGCTTTATCCCGTGCCGGACATCAAATTTCATCGTTCGAGCCGATCGATCCCGGACGGAACGGTTCCGCTCGATCGAAACGTCGACGATCGCCGAACAATTTTTCCGCTCGATCCGCCTTCGTCGACGAAGGGTGGATGACGGAAAATCCATCGATGGGTACGAAGGAGGGGCAGTAATAGGCCGGAATCACAGCCAATAATTCAAGCCCGTCTCCCGAGCTCTATCGCAAAATTCTAAACCGCCCCGCGGTCGGCGTATCGTTTACGCGTAGCAGGTGCGCCAAATGGAAATCTATCGATGTTCTACTTGTTCTACCTGGCCGTTCCAGGGGTACATCGGGCTTCCAATTGGCGGGCGGTCCGCTGCAGAGTAGAAACGTATCCGGCTCTGGCCAAGAACACCTCGCGGTTTCAGATAATGCAGCCGTGCGGAGATCCAGCGTACCCTAAGCTCGTTACAGTTACACGGCCGGCGCTAAAGGCGGCGGGAGAGGAGGATGCGGACTTGTCAACACTCAACGGACCGAATTCGCTAACGTGCTGAACCTAGTCGGACGCCTCGAGCACAAGCCACAATCTAATCATGGCTCGCCGCATTCGCATCTCTCATTTTGCTGGACCTACAAAACATCCGGCGCCTTGTATCGGTTATTCCTTTTGAGTTTTATCGCGAAAACATCAGCCAAACATCATTCTCCGCAGTGAGAATCATTCCTTTGATCGGCGCTGATGCTACTCTTTATGATTTCTTTGAACCTGTCTCTTAAGGACCTCATCATAGCTGCTCGCTGTTATCTCCATACTTCCAAAAGTGGAGATCCGAGACATGTTCTTACTTTGACAGTGCTGATGCCGATTTCTTAGGATCTTCCGTTTTAAGAACTTCATCATAGCTATCTATCACGGAAATTGAATTCTCGAGGCCCGTTTTTGCAAAAAGGAATGCATAATCAATAGTCAACATAAATACCGTATCCTGTTCCGAGATCAAAGTCCCTTTTCGAACCGGTTAATTAAAAGGACAATTTGCGACGAGACGCATTTTAATTGAATCTGAAAAATTAAGCGAACTTCCGTTCACCGATGAACACCGTTGCCAGAGCGCGTCGCCTTTCAGGCAAGCGGGAATGATGCACCCTGGGCGTGCTGGCCGGCGAGGAGTCATCTACAGATGATCATCTGATTTGGCCGGTGTAGTATCTAGGCGGCGATCAGCCACCACTATAGCTACTAGATGAAGGCGGAGTCTACCCCCGTAGTAACATAGCATTAGGCAAGCTTTTCATTTTATTGATTTTTCGAAAAAGCGCGTGCGCGGCCGGAGCTGCCCTCCGCACTATCGCCTACGAGCTGCACCGTGGTCGTGAAAAGCACTCGCATCCCCTCTTTCGTACTCGAAGAGTCCTATCAGGTTGCGCAGCTCTCCCTTCTCCCTTCTGTTCCCGCGCTTGTCGTCCTCTACTGTTCCCGCCGCGCGTCTACGATTTTTGAATTCTCTCTGAGAAAAACTCGCCGGGAAAATTTTACCCCCCACCGCTCGTGTTTTTCCGTGACGCGGAGACGCAACAGTTTTTAGCTATCGGTAATCGTACGCACGAGTACAGCGTTTCTGCTATTTATTTTCTGGCGAAAAACAAACTCACCTACTGGTCTGCATCGATTGGACGTTTATTGAACGACAGGTCTGTAAAAATTGATACGTAACCTCGATCTTGGGGGTGTTTCATCTCTCGCGTGGCGGATGCTTTTGTGATATGGCTAGATTTATTCAAATCTTTACGAATCAGTTTCTTTTGTACCTACTTTTTCGACGTCAATATTGAACTTCTCATCAGATCTAATACAATTGGCTAGTAATTTGAACTTTCTACTACAGAATTGAAATTTAAACGTAATTTTTTTAGTAACAATAGTTTTTCATAGGTAACCATACGGGTTTACACAGAGTTCCTTTCCTACGATCTATTCTGTACAATGACAAGATTGAGCCTCAGACTTGGGGGTGTGTTTCAGTAGTACAATGAATTTCTCATTAGACCAGGGCAGTATTCCTTTCGTATAAGAACAGTCGTTTTTCTGTAGCTGTATACAATTTGTTTTCTGCTAAGCAAGAAATCTCTTTACCAGTTAGAAAGGTAAATGTTTCTCAGCCATTATGCGATAGTCAACCGCCCTGAAAATAAATTGCCTAAAAATAAGAAGTATTTACTGAGAAACTTGTACAATTGAATGATCCCATTCTTCAGTTTCAACGTTTAGCTTGATGTTCCCATATGAAACATTGAAAAAATAGAATATCAACAATAATATTGCTATGGAAGATCAGACTTTCATGTAAAAGAATTGGTACACGTTGGGTCAGCCTTGGGGATATCTCAGGCGATGATCTCCACATTAAGATCGGAACATGAAGACCTCTAACATATGCTTCAGCAGCATTGCTGTATCAGTGATCTGCTCGCACACTGTCTACATGTACAGAGGCACTAATTCGAAGTAGCGGCTCTGTCCGGGCGTATCGTCATCGAAAAAGTCGTGGGGCGTGCGGGTCGCCGCGTAGCCCAGATAAATATCGTATTAGCGAGATTAGGGTGGATAATATCGGGTAGGGGGTACAGTCAGTCAGGCGATTGGGGGCCTGTGTGTAGACGAAGATCCGTCCGCAGGTCGGCGGCAGGGAAAATGAAGGCTTAGCCGTCGGCAACAAACATTCATTATTACTCGACGCAAACCCTGTTCGTTCTCTTCCACCTCGTCATCCCACCCGGTCATTCTCTTCCTTGTTTTGTCTCTGTCGCTCCGAGGGCGTCATTGCGTATTGCTGGTTGCCCGGCCGGCGAGTCGGCGTGCTGCCATTGGTCGACGCGGGGCTGCCGTGTTTTCCGAAATCATCGGGTCTCGGGCGCGCCTACTCAGACAGGCGAAAACCGGGCACGCATAAGCGTACATACGTGTGCCCACCTACGATGAGTATGCATAAGGCGTTGTTCCACGGACATGGGGCCAACCAACACACGGGAAAACGCGCGGAGCAGAGAGAGCCCCGTTCTCTCGAATGCTTACACGCTCTCTCCCACGCGTACACACGGACACGCACAGAGACCGGCGCGCTTGGCCGTAGTTTGCCGTCGTCATCAATCATCGAATGCCACCGGCAGCGCTGACATTTCCCGCAAAAAGCACACGCACGCACGCAGCCACCGTACGCACATCGTGTTCACTCTCTGCGTCGCCACGGCCACCACCGGGAGGCTTTTCTCCGGGTCGCGCTCTCTCTGTCTCTCTCTCTCTCTCATTCTACCTCTTTCTCCTTCTCCCTCTTTCTCTCCGTGTGTCTCTTGCCCCCGGGAAAAGGGTTCGCGGCGTGTTTCCCTTGACGGGGTTCTGCGACCCTCTCCTCTCCCTTCCTCCGTCTTTCGTCTTCCGTCGCGTCGTCGACGACGTCACACCAGGAGACCTTCGGTCACGCACACATACCTAGATACGCGCACGGGTAACGACGTGCCGAGGAGCCGCGAGCGCTCATTCAGCATTTCGTCGCGATTTCCACGGGATATCCGCGAAATCACGAGACCTGGGGACGAAAGAACGGGAGCGGTTGCCGCGCCGCGTAAAAACGCAGAACTGAATCCGCGGCCAGGCCACGGGCACAGAGGGGTACGCCGTGGCAACGTATGATTGGCAACAATCGGCACTCTGATCGAACGTTTGTTTCAGAACACATATGCATTCGTCTCGCTCTCTTCGCCGTCCGCGCCAGCTCGTTCTCTCCCTGTCTGTTACCCTCTCTTTTTCTCCTTTCCTTTCCTCCATCCCTTTCTCTACCACCCCGTTCTCCCTTTCGCCGTATAGCCCCGTCTCTCTTCATCGTACCTCGGTCAGCAATCGTTCTCTCCTTTCCTACCCAACGAGCTCGTTTTCCGTTTCTCTTCCACTCTGGTCCTCCTTCTCGCTCGACCAGATCCTCTTTCCTCCTCTTTCCTCTGTTGTTCTTTGTCCAACCTACCGACCGGTCAGCCTCTCGCTACGTGCATCCCCGAGCTCTTCGTCTCTCTTTAATTTTCCTCTTTTATTCGTCGCCTCTCGTCTCGTCGATAATCCACCCTCTCTCTCCCTCTACTAGTACGCTACCACCCCCCGTGTAACGTTTTCTCGCTTCCTCCGGCGCATTCTCTTTCACCAATGTTTATATATCACGACAGGTTGGTATGCAGGGGCGTACATCATACCCGGCTAGGTGTGCGTATACACATGCACGGCCTCACGCGAGACCACATCGTTGCCGGATGCTTCTGTGTTCCCTGGCTGCGTGTCCTTCTCTAACTTGCCCTCCTGGGGCTGCACGCGAGGTATACACCGTGTGTACGTGTTGTATATCGGCGACTGTGTACGTGGGAAATGCGAAAAAATTGGCGGATGTATCGCCCGGAGCTGTCAGTGTGCAGAGGATCGGCCACGTGCATCACACCGTGTACCGTCGATGTATCAAACCCTGCGCACGCGTGTACAACGGCGGACTGGGTCAGTGGAGGATCTTCCCTCCTTTCTTCGTAGTTTCTTTTCGTATCGGTCAGCGTTAAAATATGGATGATCGATTTTTAGTGGACGCCTCCGAACGCTGCCCCTCTCTCTGACGCTGTTGCGTTGGTCATTGATGAAGCACGATCCGCCTCCGTACGCGCGTAACCACCGAGTCTTGGTGAAAGTGATCCACGGTTCCGACTTTCCTTTTATGTCTCCGCTTCTCTGAATGATTTGCTTCCTCCGACGGAATATCGTTCCCGGGCTTTTTTGCTGTACCCAGTTTGTTTTGCTCGTACACCCGGCCTTTTTAACCCCGCCTTGTATTTATAGCTTTCGTCGGACACCTTTCGCATCGGAGGAATAGGATTGTACTTATTAATATTAATGCCAACCTGAATATGCAAAATGAAATTATGGCGCACGAGAATAGATTATGTGTTCAAGTCCTCCGGTGCTTTATTAGGAGTCAATCTTTTATTATGCCGGCCGCTCGACGAAATGGTGAAAACAACTTGGCTGGGAAAAATGGTGCTTTTTTTGAGGTGGTGTGCGATGGAATTTTCTCTGGAGCTAAATTTTTAAACAACATTGTTCTCCCTCCATTTTTTAATAATTACCAATTATCAATTAACAATTATTTCTTTAACAAAATGGGGATTTAACTGGATCAAACGATATCGTAGAATCATATTTCATTACTCCACGATTAATTAAATTACCGAAGAATTGCCGTTCTTTGAAATCCCGCAACTTCGTGTAACAAACTCTTACAATTTTTACGTGAAATTCAATAAAACCGCGGGGAAAATGGCAGATTAACATTTGAGGGGTTATCGCAAAGCGAAGACTTCTCTTTATAAAGTCACACAAAAACGAATGTGGAAAAAAATTTTCAATTTCGCACAGTCGTTTGAATTTGTAAAATTTCAAAAAGCAGCTTCAGTTTCGTATCCTCCGTTTCCCCTTTCTTATAACTAAAAAAGGGATGATTCACGAATGATAGTACAATATTGAAATATTGTTCGTGGTTATGAAATATTGTAAATCATGTCAATTATTTTGTGCATCAATTTTGCAAATTTCACGGAAGTGCCAAATTTTTTAGAGTCTCTAAATTTTTTAAAATTTTTCAACAAAAATCGTTTTTCTCTTTTTCTGAATTATTTTTTCCGAGTGGAAATTTGATCGCCGCCGGTGGCGACCCTTGCGAAGTCGCAGTGAATTCGTTGCAGCCACCCTTAGGAAGCCCGGTAAGTCAGTTCTCTTCAATGGTGGAAACGGTCGGTAAGGATGTCGCTCCTGAGGGGCAGGACATCGTATTTTGGTATCGCCGGTCAGGGGATTTGCGGTCATCAGAAAACGAGATTTATCGCGGACACGAATTTATTGGAGTTTAAACGTTTAATTGTTCGATCGTAACTCGCCGCGGTCGGTTCCTCGGGCTCCGAGCTCCCATGTAATGCCGCAGAAATATCGGGTGTTGGCCGGAAACAAGGACGGCTAATATAACGTGGATAGGATCCTTTTTCCGTGACCGGGGACCCCTGGCGTAGGCACAAGCGCCGAGACAAACCGCACGTCGATTATAAAATCGTTCAACATCGTTCCCGCTGGCTGAATTTCCAGGGCAAACGGTTTTTATCCACGGGGTTACCGGAAACCGTAGAGTCAGCCACCGCGGGCCATCATCATCAAATTTCACTTCTCCCGCATTTTATGATTATGCGCCGCGGCCAGTGCATTAGCATCTTCCTCGATCGTTGAAACAGCGATTTCGACGACGGCCTCTCTTGTTTCGATCAAACCACGCCACAGCTCCAGCCCCGATTTTCCCTCTGCAGCAACTCGCGGCAAGGAAAAACGAGAAAATACCCCGGCTTTCAAATAGGGGAAGGAAGCGTATCGGCTGGAGGAAATAGATGTCCTGGCCTTATTGCCTCGATGTGACACCGTCGTCGAGGATCTGCCGCTCTTTTTTCTTTTTCTTTCGCGTTTTTCACGACACCATTCGCTGCTTTTCATTTCACAGTCCATTTTCCGATCAACAGATTTCTACGTATGCTTCCAAAATTGTTGGTGTGAAATACTTATACATATTGCGAAAGACACTTTTGTGTTCACAACCTGGTAATAATTTGCCTCCGCAGCGGACTTGTTAATGCAAAGGTAGATTTTCGTAGGAGTTGCTTTGCGAAAAAAATTGCATTTAATTTTCCGAGGCATTTCCTGACCTTTTAATATCGATCGATAGAGCACGGGCTCGTTCTCAATCGGTTCATTAAGAACTCGCCGCGCATTCTGCCCACTTTTCACGACTGTTCGCCGTTAACAGAGCCCCGAGGCGGAATTCTAAGCCTCGGCAACGGTAAAGTTCCAATGAGCTCTTCCCAGCGAAATGAGCACTCAGCCATCTCACTGTATGCCCCATAAAGTCGCACGGAAAATCATCTCTTAGGATGAAACGATGCGTGGGTAAAACGTAAAATGTTAGGACGTAAAATCGTCTCCCCTTTTTTTTCTACCCTCTCCCCTCCTCCCTCTCATTCTCTTTCTCTCTCGTACCACTCGCGGGACCAGCACCATCTCCGTGGGCACCAGCATTTCGGGTTGAATGAGGCACGCTGGGAAATCGTTCTTTTGGTACCCCCGGCCAGGAATACCACTAGGGACCTTCATGTTCTTCGGCCGCGGAAGGTCGTTGCCGTTCCGTGAGACCATTCAGAGGGTGCCGCGGCATTTTTTGTTTCTGCAAGTTTAATCATGAATAGGGATCGTTATACTTTTACCTTCTGCCGTATTATTCAACGAAATATTTAATGATTCTGACGAGGACGGAATTGGTGGGACGCCGGGCGCCGCCATTACCGCCATTTGCGACTTTACGACTTATTGTCGGAAAAGGAGAGAGTCAGGGAAAATCTAGAAAAATGCTTCTTGATGAATAAAAGGATCTTCAACTAAAATGCAAATTTTAAATAATATCTTCACATTTATTTCACAAAACAGTTCGCTGTACTTCGTAAAAATGGTAATTTTCCAGTTAGGAACGATTCCATCATTAAATAAAAAGTAGCATACTTAACATTCATAATTGCCGTTTCATTTCACCAATTGGAAGATGCGGTTTAGCTATTAATAATTAATAGGAAGTTAATCAGTAACGATATCTATTTATACATATGGATAATCATTGCGCCTAAATCTCTTCTACAAAACACAAATCGAAAGATATTATTTTAAATAGTGTCCGACAGATTCCACTAAAGTATATAATTAGACTAAATTTGATACAGACTCATTAACGGGACATATTAATCTATAATTGATGAGTCACTAGCATCATAGACGTGATTAAAATTGGACCATTAAATTTCGTCCGTAGTAGTGATAAAGAATTGTTGTATACATATATACAATGAACATATACATATACATATATGTATATAAACTGAAGCAAACTGGGATAAAGAGAGTGAACGAGGACCAGTAATTATTGAATCTATTTATAATCTATTTTATCGTATATTCGCAGCTGTAATAAATGCATATGATTTAACATGATTATGATATATAAAAAAAGAGTTCGAAAATCTTCTTTGAAATAATACTATACGCTGATGAAATTAAAAGAGCGAATTATAAATTTTGAAAAATTACGAAAGTAGGTAAATTAATGTTAACGTGTAAGAAAAAATCAGAATAAAGTTAGAATGAGATTAATCTTAGGGCAGCCCGGTTAAACGAGGTATTTGTCGGCGGAGACATCCTCTAATTTCGCATATGAGGAGAATTCGATTGACTCGATATCGGCGCGTAGCTGTTTGTACGCTCTCGCGCGCCACATCGGCCCGTCACTAATCGATTTTCCCGATGTAGTCGCGTGCAACACAGAATTGCACTTTTTAGATTGTGTGTCGCGCGTGGCCGCGAACGTTACCCTTTTTTTTCCTCTCGTCGATCGGTGGCAAACAAAAAAAGAAACAAGAGCGATAGGTGAGCGAGAGGGAAAGGTGGGGGGGAGAGAGAGAGAGTTGATGCCCATTGTAGACGGGCGCGATCAAGCACTTTCTGAAATTATTAAAAAACCGGTCTGTTTCGGGTAACACAATGCTTTGAACGGATCTAGCCACGACGCCGTTGCCGATCCTCGATATTTCAGCATCGGGAGGCCGGGGCATTGGAAGGACACAATCCTCTCGCCTGATTAAACAGCCACGCTAATTCGGCAAACTCATACATCCTGAAGCGAACGCACGGTAAACTGACATCGTGTAAACAGGACACCCGTTGAATCCTACGAAAATATTGATTGGCGGTAGAGTTCCGCAGATATGACTTCGATTCCTTTGTACGTGTGACAAATACACGTCTGGTCCCGCCTATTTAGGATCGTTCCCTAGATTAATCGAAAATGCACGCGGAGGCGAGAGCCGGCGAGCGAACGAGCGAACGCTCGGCTACACGGGCACACACTGGGATACCCTGATGGCCGATTGAAAATTTTCCCATCGATTCAGCATCGGCGAGAAAAAGCCGTCGAATCGGCCCCGCTTTAATCACCTGATGTACGCCTGAAATCGTAATATAAGATTAAATTAATGCGCGTCCGCACGCGAAAGCTTTTCATGCGGCTCTCTCTCTCTCTCTCCTCTCCTCTCTTCTCTTTTTACCGGACCGAGTGCATCATCTATGCGAGATTATTTTCGGATCGGTAATGGCTAGTTTCGAGCCCCGCCGGCGGTTTTTGCAAACGAATTTGCTCATCGGCGAGATAGAAATTCGTTGTATGGAAACAGGCGATTCGATCCTAATGAAAACAAGAGATCGATCATTTGCGGAACGGTCCGACACCAAACCGACCGTTTTATATGTTCGTAGCAATTCAATTGTAGGAGAAGCCCCATCCATTTTTTGGTGCTCGTGTCCTTTTTTCTTTAAGTGCTACATGGATTTTACTTGAAGGTGGGCAAGGTCATATCCTGAAGGTCACCTTCATTTTTATTCAAGAACGTGTTACATGGATTTTATTTGACATTGGCCTAGATGCATCGGTATCTAACTGTCGATTTTCATTTTTATTTAAGAATGTTCTGCATGGATTCATTAAAAAAATTTATTTGCATCGATTCTGGATCGATATTGCAGTCCATGTTGATTTCACAAATCTATTTTTATGTTTTTAAGATGATCTGTTAAAAATATGTCTGTCCTCCATGAATTCTCGTCTTCTTTATTCTGTCCACATATGTATGCATGCAAAGAACGTTTACAATGCAGCAGAAATGAAGAGTTTTATAAACGTAGAACCCTAGGAGGAATGCAGAACGTCCAAGCCGTGCCTTAAACTTAATGTTCTACTAATTAAGACTGTATTTATTTTCTGGCTTCCACGTATTCTTTTCCAGGATTCCTATTTCTGTGGTGTATCATTCTAGAAGAGTTCCTATCATGAACCTTATATTAGCATGAAAGAAAATTATATATAAATGAAGTCTGTAAAAATGAATTGAAAGTTTTGTAGTGTTTTTCGAGGGATGATCGCAGAAGGCAACTTACTAATGTTAGTAATCAGAATCGTTACTCAAGCTGATATAAACGTCATTTGGACTACAATTATCTGATGTATGGGCCATTCTGTGGTTTACAACGTCCGAGAACTATACGCTATTCCTATCCGTTGACAAAGCGGAACTTACACGTTCCATCTTCTGTCCTCCTGCGCGAGAATTCCATCTCCCCATCTGCGTCACTTACACGTCGCTTCACCCCTGATCCATGATTCCCTCATTCATGTGTGTACACATTAGCGCGGTGACGATCCGTTGTCCTGGTATGTTAAGATATTTGGCAACCGAACGACTACGAAGTTCCCCAACTGCAAATCCAGCTAATTGCACCAAAACGACGACATTAATCAACGCAAATCTCCGAAAGGTTAAAAACACAAATGCTCAAAATCCAATCAAAATGCTTCACGATCGAGAGATATCATCGGTTATTTTAAAAATCAAGGGTCAAAGGGCCCCCTTCGCGGTAAAAAAAGTAAAATTTAAAATTAAAGCAATTTAAATTAAAAATTTAAGAAAAAATAAATTATACGAAAATTAATTTGGTAACCCAAACAGTGTTAGCCCAAGGCCACAAAATTAATGGTCCTTTGCTGATTGTCACACCACGTGAAGGTACCATAATTTTTGCCACGCTCGCACGTCTGCCGCCATTACTAGACTTGTTTCCCATGTGCTTAAGTCTATACAAATATTTGCTAACGTTCGATTATTCGGTATATGGCCGTGTTTCATACAACGTCCGACGTAATTTCTATGAAAATATTATCACATCATCCTAACGTCAAAAGTTTAATAAAGCCGTTGTTCATATGGATTGCTTGGCGAGTCGAGTGCTGCTTTGTTTGATAGCGCGCACTTTAGTTTCGGCATAATTAAAATTTTGGAGACCGTTGCTTTAGCTGTGTTTCAATTTCATAATTTATGTGTAAGATTTCGCGTTCATTTATGCCATATGCAAATGGCAATATTAATAGACACCGGCTGAAACGAAACAATTGTGTACAATTTATTAAAAATTGAAGAATGTCCCATTCTGCCATTTTTTGTTGGGGAGAAATATTCTTTTCCTTAGTGAAGAGTAAGGAATCGACTCGCTTATTTCTAACAATTAATACTGAGTTAGTCCAATAGCATAACATATTTCGAGACCATTTCAATTTCTCGTATATTGTCCAAGAAAAATGTCCCTTCCCTAACTGAAGAATAAGAAATCGATTATCTCCGACTTTGATGGTCGATTGTAGCTAACTACATTTTTAATGTAATAGTTGAGGAATAATTAAGAGTAAATTTTATATAAATTAAAAAATTAAAATAATTTAAGTGTTTCTTGCGAATGTTCTTAGAAAAACACGGTCTCGGCAGCGGAGTTCTGACGCGGTCCGTCCGCGATCATTCCGCCGTGCAAACATTTCCAAAAAGGACCGTTCTCAAGTATTGACTGGAGCCGGGCAGGCCGAACAAGCTTTGACGTTTTCGTCAGGCCGGCCGGGTGCAAAGTAAAACTTGCTCGTCCCACTTCGAAAGTCCTCACGTACTGACGTTTCGACTTTCTCTCTTTTTCCCCGTCTGTTCGCCGCTTTCCGCATACAGGTTTCAGCAAACTGCAAACTGTCGGGACATTCTGCGGGAAAAGCTCCGGCGCGCTCTCGCACTCGCGCTCTCGCTCGCTGCCGAGTGTGTTCATGGCGGACGTTCTTCAGCTTTGACTTTGCATGGGAATGTTTTTCATTTCCGTATAACGTAGAAGAACGCGGGAACGTACCGCGCATACGTAAAACTTCGCCCGCAATGTGAACAGTCGTAACGGTTCTGTTATGTAAAATAGCCGTGGCCCTGGTGTAGCCGGTAATCACACCCACAACCCACCCCCTTTCAAGACTCGTGCGCGTTCGCCAAATTAAAAATTGCAATTTCCTATTCGTTACCGGTCCCGGCGAAATGCGCGCATTTATTAGCAAAGAAAAGGAAAAACGAACATGTTCACCGGCTGAACGAAATAAAAACAAAATGGAAACTCGACACGAGAGGAACACACGAACAGTGAAAGAGGAATTCGGAAGGTCGACGGTTTCGCTCGATTTCAAAGTGTACCCATGCGGCCCACGTACTCCGTGACCTACAAGTGCCAGGTTCTCGATGTATCAATGGACAAAACAGAGCGTCTCGCATCGCTCATCCCTCACACCCTTCACCCCCGCATCTCCCACGCTGCCAACACGGCTGAATCCTCTCCCTCGAACCTGTGGATGCGTGCGCCAGCTGAAAGGTCGGCCCGGCGCTGTTCCAGCGGGGAAAAAAATTCCATTGTGACACGCCGAAACATCTCACAAATTCCGCCTTGTTGCGGGGGAGGGGAGCGACCGCCATCTTTCCTTCCATGATGTCGAACCGTAGGGGTGGCTGGTAGAAGGGGAGGAAATGAGGAGGAACACCTGATACTCGTGAAGAGGGTGAAACGGACTCCAGGAATAGACGAGAGCACGAATTACAAAACTACGAGAAAGTAGGATGTGAAAGAGGGTGGCTAAAAATGGGACATTGACGATTAGATTGAGGATATTTATGCGAAGTAAAAATCGTTAGCACTGATTACGAGAGGCGCGAGTCCACAGAGGTGGGAACAAACATAACAGCCGACCGGGTGGCTAGAAAATTGTAGATTGTTGATAAGTAGGCAATGGGGTAGAAACGGAAATACAAGCACACAAATAGCAGCAGAAATGGAGGAACGCAGGATACGAAAGGGGGTAGCTAGAAAAGAAACATCGGTAATGAATAAAAGAAGGAGTGGTACGGAACAGCCTCCGATGTAGAAGAACGAACACACGACACTTAAAAGGAAAGGTGAGTAACAGAAGAAGAGTGCAGAATACGAGAGAGGTTGTCTACAAACGAAATATCAATAATACATACAAAGAGAGTGGTAACAAGCCCCTGGTATAAAAGTACCAGGAAGTCCCTGAGAAGAAAAGGTAAACAGAAGTAACATAAAGAATGCAGAATTCCAAAAGGTAGACCATTGGCGATAAGCAAAAAAGGGAGAGTAAGAAAAAGAAGTGTTCCGTACAAAAGGAGCAACACAAGTCATCGAAAAGGAAAGGAGGTAAGTACAGGCCGAGGCTGAACGAGAGTGAAAAACTTAGGAGATCAAAAGACAATCAGCTCGGTGGGTGGGGGTCAAAGGAGGAGTACAATGACGGAGAGTACTCGAGAGAGAAAGAGAGAGAGAGAGAGAGAGAGAGGGGGAAAGAGAGAGAGGCTTCACGGGAGGCTTAGGGGAGGAAGCGGATCGAGCGAGAGGGACGGCGAATTAGGGGTTGTCTCCCCTGGAGAGCAGTGGCGGTTTCCTCCGAATTCGGTCGGAGCAGGATCGAGTCGGTTTTCCCTAGCGCGCGTATATTCGTGATGCGTAACCTAGCATAATACCGACGCGCTGGCTCTCTCTGTCGGGTTTGGGAGCGGCAGCGTCGGCTGTGTCGGCGGCAGCGTCGGTGTCAGCAGGCGACGGGGGTGCGGCAGGCGTCGTCGTCGACGGGCTACGTTGGCCCAGGCCTGTGTCTCTCATTGATTACGCGAGAAAGAGGGAAAATTCCGGCCGTTGTGTGCCTAGAAAGGTGGCGTAGGCGTGGCAACGCGTCGGCGTCACGGCGCCTTATTCGTTGAAAACTTCGCGCAAAAGCACCGCCCAAAGCTCGCGCGGACGCCGTGTCCTCGGCACGTGTGCGTGGCCCCAGCTGGGCTTTTCGAGGGCCTCCGTCTATTGTACGTACGGGCTCGCACGCGTATACGTATTGGAGGAAAGAAGAACAGAGGGAGGACGGATAGCCAGCCACCCCAACAACACCCTCCTCTGCGTCGCGCGACCCTTCTTCCACCCCTAAACCGTCGAGGCTCTCTCGTCGCCGACGCCGACGGCGCCATCATTCCCCGCCAATTTTTTTTCAGATTTTGGCTCCCTCTGCGCGGCCGGCCCTCGAAACTTTCTCGCTTACACCCCTCGTCTTTCTACCCTTTCTCTACCCCCGTCGTTTCTCTCTCCTCTGTATTCTCTCCTGTCCTCCTCTTCTCTGCTCCTCTCCTCGCGTCTGGTCCGCTTTCTCGCTTCCACCCCTCGTCTTTCTACCCCCTCTCTCTCCCTCTCCACCCCCGGTGTTTTCTCTCTTCTCTTCTCCTCCTCTTCTCTTGTTCGCTTCTCTTCTCTTCTCTTCTCTTCTGCTCCTCTCCACGCGTCTGGTCCGCGCGTTCTCCGTTCAGGTTCGCTACCTCCTGAAGAATGGAACGGCCAGGGAGGGATCCGTCGGGGTTGGAGCAGGACGGGGGATAAGCGGAGGGTGCAATAAAGAGGGAAGAACTCTCGAACGACACGATAAACGACGAGAGGAGCCTCCGTGTCGAGACGCGGGGTCGATTTCCGTTGGTGGGAGAGAATTTTTTTCGGTGGGGACGCAAAGAGGGGGGCGGGAGGTTGTTGGGAAAAGCGCGCGCGGCACTGCGGGGGATGCCATCGCGTCGTCTCTGCCTTTGCCCGGGGTTTTTCTTTTTGCCACTCTGCAATTGACGACTCTATTACTTCTGCAAAAGAGAGCGGCGCGTCGAGAGGAACGAAGAGAGAGGACGAATACGAGGAAGGGGAGGATTGGAGAGATAAAGCGGCTTCGTCTTGCTGGTAACTGAGGACAGGGGTGAATGCCGAGGATGGAGGGAAATATTTTTCTTTGTTGTAAACGAGAGTCGTAACGCAGAGACGATTACTGTTGGCTTTCCAAGTGTTTCTCTTGCTGGCGCTTTTAAATACGATTGATAAGCTTTGGACGTTTAATAATATTTCGCACGCACGCTCGCGAGCTCGACCGTCCAACAGCGATATTATTTCTGGCTTGCTCAAGTTCTGGTACCGATATTTTCTACAATCACGTTTGTCGTTCATTTTATTTCAACTGGATTGTTCGACCGGTTTCTTCGGACGTTATCAACATAATTTCACAGGGATCTTATTCTACATTTTTATTCACATGAGAAGTTCCACAATGTGATGGAATAAAATTAATTGTGATTGTTTAATATTATTCTCGTTTTAGATCTAGTTCATTAAAATCGTTAATAATTGTTTATGTTTTTAGGGTTTTTATAGCTGCGTGAAACCATTTCTTCACCAAACTTTAAATCAATTTTTACTAGTTTATTAAACAAACCAAATTTTATTAGGATCTACGAGATACGAAAAGGTACAAAAATCATTGTTATCTGCGTGACCATGATGGGCATTGGTGGGGCACTCAACACGTTACGGACGCTTAAACAAATACTATAACAATGAAAATAAATATACGAAGTATTGATATAGTATTATTTATATCTTCTACATGACGCCAAGCTAGGGTAAAAAGTGAAATTTCAGCGTATATCAGTAAATTTTTTTAAAAATCTGTATCCAACCTACATGGTTTTATATGGGTTGAAATGAGTCCAGGTTGATGAACGACTCTTATTAACACAAACGTCCCAAGTTATTTATTTCAGAATTGAAATAATGGAAATAATGAAATCCCTCATGGGGAATGATTGAAGAAAAACAATAGCAAAAAGTATATGCAAGCTTAACCTTGTAGTTTTATACATACATGCCAATACATGCCAATCACTTTTGATACGCGGTAGGGTTAGAGTTAATCGGCAATTTCTGGAAAATGGAAATTCGGAGCAGAACAACGTTTCGCATGGAGCGCGTCACACCAGTGACCTAACGGGCGCGGATCGTCTTGGCGGGATCGAGTTATCGGTGGCACGCACGTGCTCGAATTCCATAGAACGCGTGCGCGTATTGACACGCGGGTATCGAACACACTGACACTGTCCATCACCGGGGCAAGGTACCAATACTCGTGAGCGACCGGAGGCGGTGGTGCTCGATCGCACGACCACGTGCCCGAGAGAACATTCACGGACGACGAGCATGCCGCGCGGGGGTGGATGGACGGGGGTTAATAAGTGGTCGTGGTCGCCGTGCGTGGTCCGTTCGTGCCCGGAGCGTTGAAAAATTAGGCTCCTTACAAAAAGCACGACGAAAAGGGGGATTTTCCAGGGGCTCTCCGGGCCGGAACGAGAGACACAACCATTGTACCGGTATATGTATACGTCGGAGTGGCGGAGGTCGGTGTGCAGGGGGGTGTGGTTCGAGGGGGGTAGTGGCAAACGAAATGAAAAAGTTACGGGGACGAGGCGGGAAATCGAGCAACGTAAATACGAAGCACGTTGCTATGCGCCGTAAGCATCCCGCCCAGGCGGCCTTTTTACAAAGGGTGCCCCGAAAGTACGGTACGTGTTAGCCAAGCGGAGTAGAAAGGAACGAATGAATAAATTAGCCTCCGTCCGTGTGACAACGGTCAGCGAAGAAGCGGAGGGAGAGAGCGAAGGGTCGCAAACCCGTGTGGGCTCTCTGCTCCCTGGCCTGACGGCGTGTGGCAGCGCCATTTTGGAGAACCGGGCCTCCCCACGAGGGAAAAACGACCAGGCCAGTGAAAGGTTTTTCTGGCCGTGTGTCGCATTTTACGTAGGTCACCCGTGTTTTTAATCGTTTTACATATCTTCGTTGGAATTATTGCGTGCGAGCGCCACCTCCGTCCCGCTCCCTCTGTCCCCAGGCCTCTTTAATTTCCGGAGCGGAGCAACCGCCGCGCCGACGGAACCGGAAGGCCACCCTGAATCTTGAGATTAATTTGAAAACCGGCCGAGATTAATTATAGATTCGGCGCAGAATGCGTGCGACGATAGCATGCTTTAAAACCGGCCAGCCGCGCCGCGGCCAAACGTACCAATTTGCATCTTTTTTACAAAATCTTCTGCTGTTGTCTGATCTTATCGAGTCTCTATAATTTTACTTTGTGACCTTCTGATGGCCTTTAACCCTCGATCTTCGGATGATCTTTACGTTACGTTATAAATTTGGTCTTATTTCTGGTCTCTGGTTTTTCTTGCTGGATAATTGTCTAACATCTGTGTCAGACATCTCGATCGATACATCTCGGGGATGATGAACGATGAGCGAGTCCGTCGAGGATCCCGGAATTCAAATAAGCGACTCGTTTGGAGCGTGAACGAATATATCCGTAATCTTCGCGTACCCGCAGACTGTTAAATATTACTGATTTGATCGGCAGTAATGGCTCATCGCGAATTCGAAATGGTAAATAGCAATAATTAAATCGGAAGTCGAGCGAATTCTGCACGTTGCGCCGATGAATTCGACATAATCGCCGACAGATTAACCAATAGCGTGGCTAATCACTGCCGGACACGACGAGCTCGCGTTAGTTGCGTTTTAGTAATAAATCGTGTCCCTCGCCGGCGGCCATTGATTATATGGCCCCCCCCGCTATTCTAAGGAACTTTGCATTCCTAGAAAATGGTGCACGCGAGATCGATCGATTATTCGATACTCTGCGGCTGCGTCGCGTCGCGATACGCGCGTATCGCAACTGTTTACGCGCGTTTCGAATAATCGATGAGTTTTGCACGTTGCGAATTACGAGACACTTTTCTCTGGTTACTCTTTTTTTTCAATCTGTTTGACTATTTTGTAAATATTGGTCAATATCTTGAAATTAATATGGTATAAACAAAAACAGAAGGTACGTATACAATTTTGATGTGACTCGCTGATACATTCTTTGGAAATCGCATAAAGTCGCGGCAAAGTTTGAAAAAACTGATGCAAGCGACAAGCATCGACAGCGTCGCAGAAAGTCATTACTATTTATAATACGTTCCGTAATTAACATAATCGATCCCTCATCGAACGCCATTAAATAATTGCGCAGAACGTGGCCACGGTTTGATTAATGCGAGCGCGCGGGCGTCGACGGACAATTTTGATTACGCGAGTGAGGCAATCGACACGGTCGATTATTGGTGTTCCGGGTCTTAAGTCGTTCATAAATCCGTTTTTTATCGGTGAACACCGGAGAGCCACCGAATCAGTGCCGGTAATTGCTCGCACACGGGGGATGGAACTACAGCAATACATGGGAGAGGACTACGAGAGGGGGAGGAAGAAGAAGGCTTTGTTTAATATCCAATTTCCGAGACGTCAATCCCTTAACAAATTACCGGTCATCTCTAGTGTGTTCCAGCGGAGCTCATCTCATTTCCCGTTTTCTCCGCACACAATCGTAAGGAAGCGCGTGTGTGCGGCAATTGCGTGCACGCATCACGAAATATGGCTGTGCAAAAGCGCGTGCAAATAAAATTGGTCAGACTTTGATATTTTCTCTCTAGCGGACCAATCCGATTACGGAGCACGCGATGCATTCAAATGTTAGTGCCTAAGAAGGATAAACTGTTTTATCGTGTTTGGACGTGCGGTTTCGGAGTTTTTTCTTGACAAAAGATTGATGAGCTGCGTGCACGGTTTAAAAGAAGAAATACGTTCGAAAATCAAAGACACCCTGTAAAAATTGAAATAAAAATGGTGACTGCAAAGCTGCATTAACAGGAAATTATTCAATAAATACACATTTGTTTGGTTATACAGGGTCATAAGTCGAAATAGGTTAGTGACAGTTGTCTGCATTTGCCAGCCACAACTACATCGAATTAAGTACAGAATAAGAAAGGTTGCATAATTTTAATTTTTATAGCCAGCGAGAGAAATCGTTTGGACGTGCTACTTGTAGCCAATAAATTTTAATAAGTTCTCAAACGGCACAATAAATTCGCCCATCATTTTCCTTTGATATTTCGCGTCCACTTTTTCTGATACACCGTATTTCAGCGATTTCATTAATTTTTATTGGAAGTACGTTTTCCGGCATCGAATAGTATTTCTCCGTGGCGGTCTCCACAAAGGACAAACCGGCTCGGCGAATATCTGACAAATATTCCGTGACACGCGTATAATGGCGATGGCTGGCGGCCCGGGGACACGTCAGACATTCGCGCTCGCGAAACTTTAGCGAGGCGCGCGGCTCGGCGCGTCGTTTCGAGTTTCGCTTGTAATCACGACCGGTGACCGGTATATTTTTCGTTCGTTATTTTCATTTGCATCGCGCACGGCCGGGAGAGAGGTCATTATGTGTCACGCCGAAGGCTGAATTACGCGCGCCGGCCCTTCGTCGCAATTAGAAACGGAAAATCGGCACGGGCCAATTTTGTCAGGTGGCCGCCGCGTGCCCGGAATACGTCGATACGATCGAATCGGGATTTTTTGTTGGTCGCGAACTTGACGAGGCCCTCTGCCAGCCTTTTCCCCTCTAGCCCCCGCAAATGCCCTCCCTTCCCGGAAAATCGAAAGTCCGGGCGTTCCAGCGCGTCGCGCGATCGTCGCCAAAATGCTCGGACACCCTTTTCTACAAAAAGAATCCATTAAAATTAAATTATGTCTCATCCCTGATTTTCAGAAAAATTTTTCAATCGCAGTTTTTCAACCGTTTGGATTATTTTTTGATAAGAGGGTAAAGGTGAGTTGAGGTTCATCGATAATATTATTGAAAAATTAATATACTTTAACAATCATGTTCGCGTGTGGACCGTTCGTAAAATTATCCAGACTGCGGATTTTGATGCAAAATAAAAATTGTATGCTTTAATTTCAGGATACTTAGATTTAATAAGGTGAAAATAGAGATAAAAAGTAGTTGCTTCTGAATCTGTTTAATGTGGGGCTACCATGAGGAGCCTAGGACTTCTCTTTGCGATTAAAGGGCGGTCAGCTGTTTCATAGTGGTCGAGATCGCGGATTTCGAGCACTGTGCGTGGATTGACTTTCCGTTTGGCGAGCAGGTCGCCTGGATGGAAATTGCTTACCTAATGGAGGCCCGGGCTCTGCCTTTATGGACTCCCTTCGACCCCAATGAAAATGATTTAATGAATCATTAATGCAAAATCGATATTATAATAACCGTGCGTGATGGATGCTTCACGTTTAATAGAATTTCTTTCCACATAATTATCCGGTTGGTCGTATCGACCGTTCGCCACCGTTTTCCTTTGAACTTCTACTTGAGCGGGCCCGCGTTTTTCCGGGGCTCGCGATAATCAGCAGCTTTGTAACTAAAACCATCGTCCCCCTTCCCCTCCCAACCCCCTCTCTCTTACTCCACTCCTCTCAGCCCCTCTCTTTGTGTTTTTGAAAAACGCGCGATTCCCTTCAGCCGGTTGATCGCCTGGAACGCCCGTTGTAAAAGGTGTCCGAAGATAATTTAGAGCTCGTCTATATTAGAGACGCACTCGCGAAATAACACTGTAAAAAGATCATGTTAGAACGTTTGTAGCCTCGGCTATCCCACGTTCCTCTATGTATACCGAGTCCATGCTTCTCTTTCCAATAAATTAATTACCCTCTTTATTCGAAATAAAAATTGTTTCAATCTATTGCAATTAATTCTTCTACTGTTTGAAATTTCAGTGACGACTACTGGAGCTTAGAACTTCGAATAAAAATGGGCTCTGGTAATATCGCAGGGGAAACGTGTTTAGCACGTGACATCATACGCGACACGACCATTGTGTTACTCGTTAACTTCGTGGAATTTCTTTATTTGATCGGCGCACTTTCATTTTATCGGCAAATGAAGAATGTTAATGAACGCTTCAGTAGGGATTCGTGGAAAGGGTTCCTATTGGAATTTGGTGACAGCACTCTTGGCCGAAGTATTCTTTCTTGTTTCCTCGTAATAATTACCCGCGTTTTAAATAATCAGTCGTGAAAATAAGTTGAAAGCTTAGTCGAGTAAATTTTAGTTAATCATCGGAGTACTTTCGGTGAAGAATAATAAGCTTTGTTCATTGCTTTAAGAGAGTCTTTGTTTCAGGCTCGAACTCTTTGAATGTAAATTCCACTCTACCTTGGTCCACCAATCGCTCTTCATTGAGAAAGTTGTCTAAACTTCTAAACGAATGGTAATCTGTGTAAGGCGAGACAGCAAGACTGCTGGCTTGATTGTAGTAGCTACCTTTCAGCACTGTTCTCGATAAGTTGTCGGACAATTTGCTATTAGAGTCAAGGGTAGACTCTTCGTTAATTCAGTAGATGTAGATTGTTGTATTTTGTTCATAGATTCACAAAGAATTTTCATTAAGACAAATCCACAGCATTTCAGAATTTTTTAACAGCCTTCTAAAGACAAAAAATAAATAATTGGTAGCTATTTTATGACTAATAAAACCTTTTTGAGAGTATTACTTGAAGGAAGAAAATTAAACTCCTTTTAGATATAAATAGCCATTAAAACGTCTATTTGGTAGGTCGCGGTAACCAAAGTGTTAAGTTCGCGTCACCGCGTCAATAAAATTTCATTATGTAAATTCTCAAGTGTAAATTAATTTAACACTGCCCATTTCTAAATAACTCAATGGAGTTTCCACTCCTAGCCGGAAGTCAAGTTTAACCCAACATTATATACAAAATATCAGTGCAACGATTACCTGAATAATGCAGAAGGGCTAAGTGAACTTCATAATGTAAAAAGTCTGAACGCTACCCCAGAGGCAAAGAAATTGAATAAAATATTCACAGCGTTTAGAGGCGTTTTTCATTTCCAGCCAAATATAATTCATTTGAAACTTTCGGCCGAAAGTATACAAAACATGTAAAAGAACCAACAGAGAATTATTCGTGCAGATTTAAAAATGAATTTCTACGCTAATGTATTCGATGTACCAAAGATTTGTAAAATCAAATGTACGATGAGCTTCGAAGTTTGATGACATCTTCATGAAGTACATTAACATATCTCCGTACTGTATAGTGTTCCTACAAAAATGTGGGTGTAGCGGGGTTGAATAGATGATCGGGGTTGAAGGAGAGGTAAAAGGAGAAGAGGCTCGGCTAATCAATCGAATATGGCCGATAAATCGAGTAAGCGTAATCCCTCCGCAAAAATAAACTATAGCCGATTGCCGGGTTTGGTTGACACGGCTGGCGCGATGCAAACTCCACACCTGTGCGCCGGCAAACACACCTATACACACCTGTACGCGAGGGGGAGGGTTGGTGTTTCTCGCAACCCTGCTCGCAAAAGCTTCCTCCACCCAGCGTTTCCTCGGTCCGTCCATCTCTCCGTCGTTCTCCGCCGCCCTTCGCCGTCCACCCCCCCTCGCAAAACAAATTCGCGGCCATTTTTCTGTTCCGTGGGCCGCATATATATTCCGCGCGCCTCTATCCCGCGGAGGCGCGTGTTCCGCGCCGCGGAAAAGGCGCAGCGGTCGGTTGGCTTGAACCAGTCCTGGTCTGGTTTTCTGGAAAGGCCGTCGCAGGGTGTGTGGGTGGTTGTCGGAGAGGACCCGGTAGAGGGTACAGGGCTAGGAAACAGGCGGGTACACGGGGGTAGGGCGACCGGTAGCACGGGTTCGTTGGATGTAGCACAGCTCTCTCTCTCTCTCTCTCTTGCCGGGTCCAGGGTTCGTCCTGGTCATTTTTTTTCCTCGAGTTTAGCAAGGGAAATGACCTACGATATATTTCTAAGGGGTTTTTGCTCGCTGGTAAGCGGGTGAGACGCCGTTATCCACCCACTCAAGAGCCACCCGCTCCCTACAGGGGTTACCGAACAATTTGCATTTCTCAACCATTAATCTAAGCCTTCGTACAGCTCTTTTTGCGCTGGGCGCCGCTAGTTTTACTGTGGGACGCTCTCTGGCTACTTCTTTGAGCCTGAAGGGGTGCGTTTTGAGACGTTTTTTGGGGCACTGTCGCGTTGTTGTCTGACTGCTAGAGTATGACATTATTAAATGAAACATATTTTCTTGATTTAAAGATGGGTTAAAATATTATCGTAAAAATTCCAAAACAATCGATGGTTGATAACGCAGTAATATTTTTTTATTGAAAACGTTCTTACAGATATTTCGTCGACTGTAAGAGGCACGGAATACCAGCCGCGCACACGGTCGATTAAACGATGATCTCGATCTCCCGGCCGGATAAAACTCGCGGCTATGATACCGCGGGTAATGAGAGCAATTTAAATTCCGCGGCGATCTGTTTGACACGTTTTATTTGTTGCGCCGCCGTAACCGGGCCCCGGATTATTCGCGGATCCGCGACGCGCGAGTGTTTATGCTTGTACCAATTTATTTTGGGATTTAATTAATGCCGTTCCGGTATTTCCTTGGCGGACGGGTGACGTTGAATTTCAATGATTTCGAAATCGATTTCTCGCCGGACGCCGCAGCCGCCCTCAACTCTTGGCTGATGTTTGCCCATGAACGTTCGCTGATGATTTGGTTTCTCGCGTGCACGATTTTCGGTGTTTTCTAACCGTTTCGAACCGTTTTATGTCGCATTAAAGTGTTTATGAATCAAACAGGGTAATATTATGTGGATAAATAAATGCGGGTTGACGCGCATGTATTTGGTTTTTAACGGGACGTTTATTAACGTTACGGAGTACATTTGTCAATTCCGTGGGATTGAATTGTTCATCTATCGCAGTAGACTGTTGTGTAGGGTGTACAGTGATTGTTTGTTTTATTAATCGTTTCTCAATTACAACTGGGTTTTATTAGGTGTAATAGGTGTTCGCTAAATCATACGTTCAATGAGTTCTTAAGTGTACAATTACATACATTACGTTGATGAAACAGTTCATAGCAGGCCTGCATTTGTTCATAACTCAATGTATAATCTTTAAGTTTCAAATGAAAGAAATGAACAGTTGTTCGTTATTCAATTTTCAAGATTGAAGTTGTCGATGTAAAATTGGTGTATATAATATGTAGCTTTTGGACCATGAATTTTATTGATATTTTTCAATGCAACTTCCACTAATCACAGGCCTGCTTTACAATACAAATACAAGTCTCAAGAATTCACAAGTTCGGAAAAATAACCGATTCATCGTCTCTTCGCCTAAACCCTGTACACTTTTATTTTTCAACGCGGTGACTTCCGACAAAATTGGTAAACAGACCGAAAAACGCTTCTCGTATTTACTGTACAAGCATCGGATCTCTTAATATTTGTAACAACAATGGTGGAAATTAATACTCTGAAATCCCTGGGAAGCGTGGAATTTTGCCGCGGCCAGGTTCGGAGCCGATGAAAAGAGAAATTATCATAATTGAATAATTTAATACGAATTACTACGATCGCTCGGATCCTATAAATCGCGTGGAAATCCGTGTCTGGGGCAACGCCGGGGTCGCAGAGAGAGAGACAGAGAGAGCGCGCTTTGGCGGTGCTGCGACCGATTTTCCCGGCGTCAACCTGTGGCATTCTTTTACAGGACCCGTCGACACAAATTCATTCCTCTCGATAGTTCGGTTGTTGCATCAATCGCATCGGCAACACGCGGTGTACACGCGCAACCCGCCCGTTCGCTCGTTTTCTTTCTTTTATGGTTGTACACGCGGCGCGCATGCACACCAGAGCGAAACGCGCCGCCGGCACACGTTTTCGTCCAATCAACAAAATCCGTGGCGGCTCCCCCCGTCCACCAGCCCCGGCGTTTCCGCATAATAATGAAAAAGTCGCTACAGTATTTTCCGGTTAATAGGCTTCTTAATCCAAGGTTATAATCGAGAAAATATTCCCTGACCTCTCGCCGACGATGCGGTCTTCCCGCGATCTACGCGATTCCTCTTTTACGGGCCACGGCTTCTGCTCCCGGCAATTAAGTGGTCGGATATTCTACACGTTCGCCAGCCTAAATTCTGCTCTTTATGGTCGCCCAGTCTTTCTGCGGGAAACACTAATGTTATTTAGTACGGTTTCTAGGTTTTTCCTTGTTGCGACTTTCTTCGTGGACTGCGGATGTTCATGCACTCTTTTATTCCCATTTAGGGAGAAATGTGACTAACTTGGTGTCATAGTAATTTGTTTTACTATTTCAAATGTATTCGAGTTTTTTATAGAGGAAGTAAAGTTTTATTCAAAATTAATTTTTGGAAATTGAACAGTGCATGAACGTCTGCAATTCCCCCGTTTACAGTCGGTGATTCTCGCACGGCGGATTTTTTCGAAAAATAATTATCACCTTTTTTGACAGGCCCAACAGCTTGAGAACAGTCTCAACAAATTTTGAGTATTTTCTATTCCTTCTACTCATTGTTTATATGAACTCGTAAAATCCGCAGTCTGATTACATTTATAAAATTTAGACATGTTTGCTTACTCTGATTCTTTTATAATTAAATGTTAAGCTAAAACATTAATTTCTACTTTGTGTACAAGTTTCTCAAGACCAGTTCGTGTTAAACTGCATACATTTTATCAGTTCCTATCGGCTATGAAATACTTCGATAATATTAGAATGATACAAATATATTGAATTTGAAGAGTAAGATGTCAAGACATTCTGCCTCCGAACCGGAAATGGCGGTCTTACAGGAGCGATCCGCGGCGCGGAGTCCCGCGCGAATAATTCGCAAACATTTGACTAGGCAGGTCTCAATTAATCAAGGATCAGATTAAAGGATTGGCCTTGAGCGATTAAACGGACGGGCGCGGTCGGCAGGGTTCTACTACGGTGGCCACGTGAAAATTACATTTCCGCTTAATAGACCGAAGCAGTAGTATTTTGTAATTAAAGCGTTCCTTAATCCCGGACTAACTGCTAAATATTTCCGCATTTCCAGGACGCGCTGGTGTCGGAGAAAGAGACCCGTGTTCTCAGCCCGGCTAACAATACGCTCTCGGTTCAACGCTCAGAGAACTGCTCGGCGAAAGTTCTTCGCGCGTCTCGCACACGCTCCGCTACTTTGGTGCTAAATCTTCGTCGGATTTTCTCTCTTTACGGTCGCGCTCTTCCTCGTGAGGGGTGAGTCGAGGCTCCGGTTAAAAAACCGAGTCAACCAGGAAGAAGGTTGCAGCCGGGGGGGAGGGGGGTAGGTTGAAGGGGGTATGAAAGAGGCTTGGAGAGGTATGGGAATAATGCGGTGGCGGAAGCTGAAAAGGGAGAGAGACCCGGGGCCCCGAAGAAGTGGAGCGAAATGGGAGGGTCACAGCGCGGAGGAAATGAAGAAAAAAGCTGGAGGAGTGAGCGAGGTACACTTATTTTCATTCCGGCCACCTCAGTCGGAAAAGAGTCCTACGGGAGGACCGGGCAGCCTCATTTGTTACCCTTAATGTCCAGCAGCCTGGTCCTCTGGCGCGCCCCTACCCCTTCGGATCTTACCGGCCACCATATACGTGTGCCAGGCTCGTAACCGCCACGCTCCTCTTCAGGAATAATTCACGAATTACGGGGAATTCTATCGGGACGATGGCCCGACCGTGATTTATGGTGCGAAAGTCATAATGGAGAACGTATCGCTTCCTTCGCCGGCCGACCGGTCAGCCTGGACAGTGGAAATTATCACGACCATTCCTTTTCCTTCACCCTTCTCCGTTTCTTTCTCTCCTCTTTTTTTTCTCGTTTCTTTCTGTCTTTTTCTTTTTCATCGGACACCTCCCACCACTTCAGCGGTTCTTACGGCAGACTATTATCGGCAATTCCGCTCGCTTCCGTGAGCGATGGCTGACGGAAGAGGGTCGGTTGATCTATGGAGAACGGCATCGCGTTCCTTTTGTCCTCGATTTCCGCCATTTCCTTTACCTCCGACGTTTCCTCGTTATTCCACGGACTCGTTTCGTTTATGGTATCAAGCACCGGCCAGATTGTTGATGTTTTAGTCCCCCGGTTAATCGAATCTTATTGGAACAGGAAGACCGGGAGAAATATTGAATCTGTTTTGTCCCGCTTTATGTCCACGTTGTTGAGATGTTTCATTAGCATCTACTTTCATATTGCCGTTCGGTGATAATGTTATTCGTCTTTTCTGATTTCTCGTCTTCTATGGTTCGTATTGGGCTGTTTATAATTTTTCATTAATTTGTTAATTTTATTAATTTGAGATGTCAATTTTCTGCCTAAAAAGAGTCGGTTTTATACAGATTTCAACTGACAAGTGAATTTTGTGCCATAAAAGCTCTGTCTTATTTTAATTTTTGTTAATTCGGATTTCAACTGAGGGATAAATTTTTTCCCATAAAAAGTCTGTCTTGTTTGAATTTTTATTAATTCGTGTTTCAACGGAGAATTATTGTTTCGAAAGAATCTGTTTTGTATTTTTTTTTGTATTTTAACCCAGAAACAAATTCTCTGGTTCAGTCAATTGTAATTCAGGCAAATGGGGTTGTCCTAAAATATACGACAATAATTTTGGAACAAATGGTCAAAGCGATTAAATTACCCGCACACCGACCGTAGATTGTCAGTGTAGTGTTTCCCTGTAAACCTCCGCCGCCATTTTTACGCCTGAGTCACCCTCCGGAACTCCCATTGGCTCCCTTCCACTTTCACTTTCTTAGGAATCAATGAAACGATGTCGAAAACAAGAAGGGTCGGCTGATTAAAATGAGGAATTTCTACTTAATTCATTTGACAGTCCCATGAAATACCATTTTTATTCAGATTGCAATCTCTGATACGAATCATCTAATAAATTGTATAAGTATCATCCAGCGATTAGTACCGTTTCAAATCCAATTCTGCCGTATGCAAATGCGACATTAGATAATCCAAACTATTTCTGCCCATCAAAAATAGTACAATTACGCACGGGAAATTCTATAATAATTTTCAGCTTCTCTTCAGAACATTTAGCAAATTCCTCTTCTAAACTTCCCCATTGACTCTTCCCAATGAATTTTTCCGGGAATAATTTTTGTACGTACGGGAAAACCGTAATGAAAAAGTAAAATCGTCGAAAATTCATTATGGAAGCGCGGCACGCGGGCTGCAAATAATTCGGACACGATAAAACGCCGGGGATCCCCGCTGGCGTAGCGGGACTCAGGCTGATCCTCCAGTCGCCATTCTTGTTCTAAATTCACCCTCGAAATCTCTCATTGGCTCCCTTCGGCATTGGGAGATTGAGGTTGCTCTCTCGGGGGGCCGAAGACTCTAACACGATCAATACGTTCTTGTTCGCGGGGGCCTCCTCTTTCCTGTGGCACCACTTTCTCCCTTGGATTCGCGTCCCCTCTTGTCTCCCCGAAAGTGCCGATATTTTTCAAACTGTTCGAATAGGAGCTCCTCTGGAAGGAAGTTGCCGGAGTAATTAACGATTACCAATCAGCAGCTTCCACTCGGCCAGGCTCAAGGACGGGAGGGTCCGTACACCTCGTTTCTATCGTGGAAAAACGAGGAGAAAGAGGTGAGCAAAGCGAGAAAGAGAAAGAGTGGACGGCGTATGGTCGTTCGCTAATATGAATACCCTGTCAGTAGCAGCGTCTCCTCACCAAGAACGTACCGTTTGTTAATATGCCCGCTTCGGGGGAATATTTACGAGGGTGAAAAAAATATCGCCGACCGTTCACTCTCGCCAAGTCCCTCTTCCTTGTCCCGCCATCTCCAGTTTCATTAAGGGTTGGCCCATCCGCCACCAAGACGAAAATTCATTTTTCTCCCCTTCGTCCCCGCTGCTGGTCCTACAATCTCTCCTTCCGAATCCTCCGCACGGAAGGAAGCCCTTCATTATTGATCCTTTTCTGTTCTTCGGCTCGCTGAATCTGTAAGGGCACCTGCAAAAAGAGAAATAATCTGTCATAATTTTATTCTTGTTCTCATTTTATAAAGAAATTGAATATTTATATTCGAAGTACCTGTGGAAAAAAATGTAGCAACGATTGTTTAATAATTCTGCTGTTTAATGTTTCTTGAGTGTGATGTTCTCCTATCACCTTTTATTATTATTCACCTTGTACATGTTTCCTAAGACATTCTATATTTATTTCGTACATCTGCTTTGCTATTATTTATTTAATTGTCAGTTATATTTGCATTCATATTTTTCTTGTCTTCTTGTTGATCAATATTGTTTTTAATGTTCTCATTATATTCTTGATTTCTCTTAAAATAAAATATGAAATGTTGTTTATTTTAATCTAATTTTTTTCACTCTATAATTAATAAAAATTATTAATACCTTGCTGGTGTCTTGCAGGACCAATATCTTGCAGCCTCAGAATTTCAATTGAAAAATTAATTACCTCTTCTTTCAATACAATAATATTCCCTTTTCTTATCATTAATTTGGCGTTAAATAATTTCTATAAATGATCTAGAGAAATTGACTAATATTTCATAATGATGTACATAACATCAATTTTTAATGCCTTCTTGTTTCGATAATATGTTCAACATTATTTTCCATACGGTGAAGTGAATATAAATGTGATCTTGAAATATATGTATGTATGTTTACATATGTATAACCACATGAATGTGCGAGTATAGCGAAGCATAAAATGGCGACTTAAATGTCAGTGGTACAAAAAGTAATCAATATGTCTGCCCCGCCACTTCAGAATAGTCCGCACAACATGCTGTACCAGCGATGTTTACATGAGGGTTACGCATTAAAATTTCAAATTTTCCTTTTCGGGGCCGTAGTACAAAAGCATTCAAATTACACCTCTGTTTGTATTAATTTCAATTACCTTAAATGGTGCGACCTGTTAGCATGTCATTGTAATCGGCATTAATTTTTACAAAGAAATTACATCCCGCGGATCCTCGTCGCTCGTGTTTTTTCACGTAACTCTGTGGACGATGCGCTGCTAATCAACGGATTAATATTTAAAAACACAATTATCAATACTTTTCTCTGCACACGGTAATAATAAATGTTGAGTGCGGCCAGTTCGTTAACAAACATACGCGAAATTACGGTTTTGTTAAACGAATTAGTTCTACATGTTTAAAATAATGCATGGTGTTCGCCTGAAACACTCGAATGCGGTTAAAAAACATACATGTTCAAACATTTTATACGATGAATAAAAGAATTGTGTTAACACATTTCTTACTGACATCTCAGTAGTGATTAAATAACCGTTTGAAATCTGTTTAAAATCTGGTGAATGAACGAGCAGGGCCAGAAGAGGAAGCAAACAATTTTCCATGTTGAATTTCACGTTTATCTGTTGAAAGGGTGAACGGTAGAATCTTCGGTAATCAAGATTCCGCAAGTGTATTGGCTGGCAGGACAAATACATTCCCTGCTGATAATGCCCGGGGTCGGTATTTTACGATGGATATTAAGATTCTAATCGTTTTTAAAGTCTGCCAGGCCGGGTGACCTTTCCGCCATGTTTTGTTCTTCCCATTTCCTACACATAAATTACAGGTATTTCCCCAGAGCGGTGCCGGGTGAGTCCCTTCGATTTACCCCATAAAAAAGGCCGCATTGTCGAAGCTTCGTTTTCCCGAAAGCCGCTGGGCGTTCCTTTTTTTTCATGTAAATTTTACTGCGCAGCGGAAGGAGGCCTAATTTTTTTCGCAAGGGCGGTTCCCGCCGCCATTTTGCGCGGCTGGAAGGGTCGGCCCGCGCGCGGGGTAGCCCCTGAATTTACTCTAATTACTTTCCCGGGATATTACGGCTCTGCAAAAATGTTATTGATAACAACGGCTTGTCGAGCCTGAATTATACTTCACTGGTTTCTCTCCTCTCCTCTCCTCTCCTCCTCCTCCTCCTCCTCTCACCCTCGTCACCTGCTCGACCTGCTGCCCTTGGATTATCCTTAAATCAGTTATTATTTCTGATTTTACAGACATTAGATAAATTACAGGGCTTGCCATGGCAACGCCTAACGAGCCTCAGCAATTTTGTTCGATTCAAAAATACTGCCCCACCATACAAGTTTGATTGCGATGTATATCATTTTCGCGCAGCTTCGAATCTGCATGAACATTATCCCTCGCTCGCTCGCTCGAACGTTAGATAATTATTAAACACGTTTATTCGGAACGTCGACGAATAGAGCAACAGAGCGAGAGCGCGCCTCACAGAAATTTCAATTTCAATTTCGATTCTTTGTAATGCGTCTAATCAATGTCTGTTAACAGCTCATTGATTTGAATAATTAACAACAAGTGATGCACTCGTGTTTCGTATTTACGAATAATTTGATTGCCAAACGCGAAATTAAAACCTGGATCCCGCGGTAATTGGCGATTAAGAGAAATTAATTGTGGTCAGAGAGTGTTAAGAAGCTGAGCTTTAGAAAACTATGAGTAAGTATGAATTTTTCCTGCGGATTTATCTAGGTTTTGTGAGTCGGCAATGTTTAAACTTCACACACAATATTAAGTTGTCTATTGAGAATTTATCATCATTATTTTTTTACTGTGAATTGCTGTCTTGACGAACAAAATTTTCATTTCTGAACGATCACAGAGTACTATTAGAATTTGTGAACTAATGAAAGATATTTATATTTTTTATGTTTTTTATTCCCATGCAATGAACTAAATAAAGCATTAAGCAGGCCGGTGGAAAAACGCGTTCCGTCGGATCGCCATTGCTGTCAACATTTTTACGTGTCTCTGTAGATATATGGATTAAAACAATTTCATACAATTTTCTCGTTCGAACAATGTCATCAAATACACTTCCATCAGATTCTAACATTAGAGATCTAAAAATTTTTTTTGTACATTTTCCATAAGTATAACTCAAAGACTACAAGAAGCTATATTATTTTTATACTTCATTATCGCTCTAGTAACAATAATAAAACTCACTTGGACTTTTCGTGCTAAAATTTAGGAAAGGAAGATATTTCGATATAATTTCTCTAATTAGTTTCCAGTCAAGATTAAAAATTATCAAAGAGGCAAAATGTACAGGGACGATTCAGAGAATTTCAGATAAGCCGGTAAATAATTTTTTTTTGGTAATTATCAATCATATAAATGTGACGAGTATGTGTCCTGCTTTTCATTATTTCGTGTAAGTGTTCTAGTTTCGTTATCTCGGTGTTCGCGTTTCAATCGCGCTTCGTAAATTCATCGCGAAATTCGAAAGTCGAAAAAAGCATGGGGGAAAAAACGGAAAAAGAAGATTGAGAGAAAAAAGGTTCACAGAGATATTTTACCGACAGATTAATACTCCATCCCGGAGATTGTGTGTCGCACTCATCCCTTCGAAGTTATAGCGGGCACGATCCATTGACTGTTCGACCGGCTGCACGAATTCAAGGTCCCCGGTTATGATTTCATAGATCTACTAGAAATTGCTAGGGACTAGTTACATCTTCATTAGGCCATTGATTGGTTGGTACATTAATATCGTCGCGCGTATCCCGGCTCGTGTAAATTTGGTCTTGTCGTCTAGGGCTACGTTTTGCCAATCGATTCTAGCAAATTTCGCGTGTTTTAGAATACTGCTGCACTATGCAATACCTGTAGAGAAATCGTTCTGCTTCGAACCCGAGCTATCGTCACTCGTATAGCCTAATGGTCAAACATTCTGTTAGATATCCAAAAACTGTCTTTTATTTTTTGTGGTTCATTTCCCTCTTTCTTGCTTCGGCGAATTTTAATCACAATTTGTAGATGTTCCAATGAGTGGCCGTAGATAATATTTTTCTGAGCTGGATAGTGGATAATTGTGCAGAATTTATTAAAATTTGTAGAATTTAATAGACATCCAGTGTTTTTAATAAAATCAAAATTCTCTTGGCCCAAACTTGAACGAATTGTTAACATCTCCATGATGAATTTTCGATTTTCCAATAAGTGGCTGTAGATAAAAGTTTTCTGACCTAGATAGTGGATAATGTTGCAGAATTTATTAATGTTTATATAATTTAGCAGATATTCAGAGTTTTTAACAAAATAAAAATTTTCTTGGACCCAATTTGAACGAATTGTTAACATCTCCATGATGAATTTTCGATTTTCCAATAAGTGGCTGTAGATAAAAGTTTTCTGACCTAGATAGTGGATAATTTTGCAGAATTTATTAATGTTTGTATAATTTAGCAGATATCCAGAGTTTTTAATAAAATAAAAATTTTCTTGGACCCAATTTGAACGAATTGTTAACATCTCAATTTTGGATTTTCCCATGAGTGGCTGTAGATAAAATTTTTCTGACCTAGATAGTGGATAATTTTGCAGAATTTATTAATGTTTGTATAATTTAGCAGACATCCAGAGTTTTTAAAAAAATAAAAATTTTCTTGGACCCAATTTGAACGAATTGTTAACATCTCCATGATCAATTTTCGATTTTCCAATGAGTGGCTGTACATAAAATTTTTCTGACCTAAGTAGTGGATAATTGTGCACAATTTATTAAAATTTGTAGAATTTAATAGACATCCAGTGTTTTTATTAATAAAATCAAAATTCTCTTGGCGCCAATTTGAACGAATTGTTAACATCTCCATGATCAATTTTCGATTTTCCAATGAGTGGCTGTACATAAAATTTTTCTGACCTAAGTAGTGGATAATTGTGCACAATTTATTAAAATTTGTAGAATTTAATAGACATCCAAAGTTTTTAACAAAATCAAAATACTCTTCGCCCTAATTTGAATGAATTGTTAAGATCTCCATGTTCAATTTTGGATTTTCCAATGAGTGGCTGTACATAAAATTTTCTGACCTAAATAGTGGAAAAATTTTCAAAATTTATTATTGTTTGTATAATTTAGCAGACATCCAGACATCCTTCGACAACTGCAAAATTTTCTTGGTCCCAATTTAAATGAATCTGTAACATCTCTCAAGGAATTTCACATAATTTATAAATTAATGAAGTTTAGAACTAAGGAGACAATTATTCGCAAATATTTTTATCCCAAGACTTCTCACATTTAGTTCGGATACCAGTGGCTCTGTATTATACATACTGACATAATTTGGCCAATTTGTCAATTGATAAATAACAGAAGATGAGTGGCATAGATTGATCGGACGGAAGAAAATTTTTTCAAAATATTTGGTTCGATCATTTAACGCGGAAGAGACGTAGCAAGTAATCAATTTGAATAGGAATCGTAAATTTAGAGTCGACACAATTACGTGCTTAAACACCGAATGGCTAAATGAGAGATATTAGATTTTGTAATACTTTGTTATTAAAAATTGATAATTTGGAAAAATTACACTATTAGACTATGAAAAGCTGAACGTTCTAGAGATTTTAAAATGAATTCGAATGTTCAACACGAAAGGAATAATCTAAGGATTTAATTCAGGGACTCATTACGAAGAGCTCAAAATATTATTAATTACGTGCAACTTTGAACATTTCTGTTCGCGAACTGCGGTATATAATTGGAGACGTCCTATAGAAGTTTCTTGGAGTCTCCGAACAGGAAATAAAAAATTGTGCCGCTCTGGGAAATGTTTGTTTCGCGGAATGAACGTGTTAAGAGTAGTTTTGGATTACGCACAGAGGAATTCATTATTTTTTACTTGACAGTGCTTCATTAATATTTTCCCGTTGTAACCAGTAATTAATATTTTCCTTTACATAAATTCGATTTTGTGTTTCATTTAATCAATACTGCAAATTAAGAAACAGTATGCGAACAAGTAACAAAGATCCATCATTAACATTATCCATTGTTGCGTTTTTAGTAAGAGCTGAATGAAGTCCAGAACAGAAATAATTGGTGCAACCCCAAAGGTGGTGGTTCCTCTCGAAAAAAGTATATTGGAAATGTATGATGAAAACTTTTTTGGAGTTTACCTGCTTTCAGAAATATTACTTCGAAATTTTCGAGGAACAACGGATAGTGATGCAATCAAATAAAATTTAGTTGAAACATTTTTTTTAAATGTCATAGATTCGTGTGTCCAGCTTTGAAAACATTATATGTATTATACATGGCTGGCAGAAAGAAATGAAGATACGTTTTAAAAATATTTTACAGTAAGATTTTGCAAATGTTCTTGCATTGAGAAGTTTGTATTATTTTGGTGAGAATATTTAATTTCGGAATTTAGATAGTTTAAAATAGTTATAGGTATATCATTTTCCCATAGTTTTTTTTCGTGCGAAATGATTGAATATGCGTTACAATATAAGCGAGCAAAGAAACGAGAGAAATCGGCTTGTTGGTTGTAACTTTAATACTCGGCACGTATCGAATAAACGCCCGAGTCTGCGGATAGCTCGGAAATAACTCGAAAATAGCAATCGTTAGTAAAAGGAAATTATTCATCGAGCATATTTCCACGAACGCAAAATGTGCGAATAACAAGACCGTTAAAAGAAATCGATATTATCTTGCGTTTGTTTTGCTCTTCCGGTAATTACTTTATCAACAATATTTATCATCCGTTCCTCAACATTTCCTCTGCAATTATTGTAAAGAACAAACAGGAAACAATTTATTCAAAGACATTGAAACACTGTACATAAAGTTAATAAAACTGTCTTTCAAATAAATTTATTTTCTATTGTTAATGAAATTATTTTTTAAATCAATTTATTTTCTATTCTTAATAAAATCACCTTTCGAATAAATTTATTTTCTGTTGTTAATAAAATAGTGTTTAAAATAAATTAATTTTCTGATGAATTATTTAATAAATTTTCTATGTCGTGTGGCAAAGGTTCCGAAAACAATTTTCTTGCGAGCGGACGCAGGTACGAATGGCGGATTAACATTGTAACTGTTTTCTCGTCTTTTTCCCCTTTTTTAATTCGGTCAATGTACCATGGAATTCGAGGACACAAAGCGTCTGACACCAAAAGATCCAAAAAAGTTTCCGATCGATTGAACCCGTGTGTCGAACACGTGTCACGTATGTAACGGGTTGAGTTAATCCGTGCCATTGTTCGTAACCAGAGTTCTCCAATCATACAGCGTTGTGTCCGCGGGTAACGCTGCACCGTGAAAGAATCGCTCCGAAAATACAGGTAATCTTCATTTTTTTCAGACGATCTAAATCACAAAAATTAGTTCCATTAATTTTGCAAATTTTACCATAAATTCTAAAATACCTCCTTGTTCACTAAAAATAGTCTCAAACCTTAAGTAGACCATTGAAATTTAACTCAAATTAATTATTCAATTTTGCTGTTTCATTTATGTCGGTCTGGACTATGGTTGTCTTATTTCACTATGACCCTCTTAAGTCTCTTCCTTAGTCTGTGTTCACTGTGGAATAATTTAGTCAAATATTTGTCAATTTTCGTTGTTTGCAGATCATCTATATCTCGAAAATTAGTTTCATTAATTTTGCATCATAACAAATCTTGCCCCAAATTGTCAAATACCTTTGTGTATACCAAAAATGTCTTCAAACATAATTCAAATTTACTATCCAATTTTTCACTGTGTTTCAATTATTATCCAATTTTTCACTTAATGATTAAAAATTATTTATAACGTCTTTTTTATAACGTTTATAACGTTTATAAAGTAATTTTGAACTTTCAGCACATAAGGTGAACATTCTTTTTTTCTGAGAGTACCTAAAAGTATCTTTATTATGTTGTATTAAATGATACATGCCTCTTATGTTTCCTTCATATATGTCTACATAAAAAATAATAAGTATTATAATTAACATAAGTCGTGAAAAGAAATTGTTCAGGATTCCTGACACACTAAAGGAAAGTGAAATTAGCATACGCCTCCGCACCGAGCCCCACAAGGATTGTAAAAATGCCGTAAATCAGGTTTTCCATCTCAAGGTCAAATAGTGGTAATTCTGCTCTTAGGAATGATGGATAGCGTAAGTCAATTTTCGGGAAAAATCTGCAGAACCGCGTTTCCCCAGCGTCCCGTTAATCGATCGTCGTCCAATATTTCGAAAGTGATCAGACTGAATACGGTGTTAATTGAAAAAAGGGAAGAAAAGGGAGCATAATAATCGGTTTATACTCGAGGAGGCTATGCATTGTTCCTCGAGAGTATTCATTGCCGGAAGTACCGGAACCGTTTAAACTGCATCGTCGCATAATACACATTATCCGTCCCGCTGTAATCATACGATCGGCTGGTTATCTGAGTCAGGGTTGTCATGAACATCGGTTCTTTGTTCCCTGGAGATTCCCATTCCTCGAGGAGAAATAGGCGATCGCGTTCGTTTGCGAAGCGAAGCGGGTCGTCGTCGGTGGGAACGGTTGTCGATCTTGAAACAAGGAGCACGCTTTCTCGTTATCGTCCAATTATTCGGGACAATGCGCGGCAAGAATTCAATTTACTGTTTTATTCATTCACCTCCATCCCCTCCGGTCCCATAATGCTCTGGCCTTGCGCGATTTTCGGGAACCAAGCTGCGTACATATTTGATTCGCGAACTCCTCGCGAAATATTATATTTTCTTAGCCCAAATAAATTCAAACCAGTAAATTTGTATATTTCTGCCAAAAACTGCAATTTCTGAACCTTTCCGATATTGGCACATATTCGTACATTTAATTTGGTTTTTATAAAATTTTTATCGTCACACACATGGATGGTACCATTTTTCAACACGGTTACAATTATTTTCAATTCTTTTTTGTATTGATATCTATTTAAATTTTTTAGAGTATAAGTAGGTAATTATGGAGGCATTAAAATGATCTAATTTTTTTTCATAAAGATTTCTTTTGATTGTATTTTTTCCTACCGTGCCATTTCGGATATGGTGTCAGTTACCAAATTTTGACAGACTTTCCTAGGCATATTTTATTGTTGGCGATTAAACGGATTGAGAATTAAATGGATTATGATTTTTTTATATTTGCATCGCGAATTGCTAATTTAGTCTACTTTCGCGAGAAGTTCGTAAGACTTTATTCACTGTGAGTACCCAGCTTGGTCCATGCTGTACAACAGCAATCGCAAATAAATATTCATGATGAGATGTTTTATTCCTGAAACATTAAATTTTGAAAAGTTTTATGCAGATTTTAAACGCGCGGTTGCTCGGAAATAAAAAGATTCTATAAAAGTTTCCCAGGCTTTCGAGACTACGGAAACGTTCTCACGCATTAACATCCTTTTCTTAGACCCGGATGGTGAAAATTTTCACAGCATTTAGGAGTTAACTCCGCAGTATTTGTATTACGTATTTTATTGAAGTATATGCTTGGTTAACCGCGAAACATGTTAAGAACTCGGTGTAACCTTCGTACCACTGCTGTACTTGAAATTACAGAATAAACCTTAGACAGGGATCCTGGAGGCGAACGTATACTTTTCAAGTATACCTCAATGAGTGCAATCTTGTACTTTTTAAGGGATATCACAAGCCTATTGCTTTTAGAGCTAAGTATGCCGGGTGGTAAAAATAATGAACCATTCACAGACCAAATCGATTAACCACCATTCCAGCTTTTGAAATTTTCGAGCCCCAAAGCACTTGATTATTGCTTAACATTTTATATTTATGACAAGGGTTTCTAGAACGTTTAAAAATTAATATATTCTATTTCGTCAATTTCTATAGTTTTTATTTTGTGGAGTTAATCGATTCGACAAATGTGCAGCTCAGATACCGCCACTTGGTATCAACTGGAAAAATGATTAAACTGCGGATTTCATGCATTTATGACAAAAACGAAGTGTAATTTAAAACAGTAAGAACATTTAAAGAATCTGAAGATACTACCATATTATTTTTAAGCTATTAAACATAGAAAGTTTTATTTTGCTTAGATCCGCAGTCTACAAATTCCAAGTCACAAAAATGCGAGACAGTGTGGTATAAGCAAATGCTTATTATTCTGTGATCTCACGAATATTATAATTCATAAAAATTCCAAAGTTGAGTTTATACACTCGGCTAAATGTCTGAATGTTTGAATAAAAATCGCTTCCAGTGGAACTTCATAATCAAACAGAATTTTGCCCGAAAAACACTGCCCCATTTCCAACTGGGTCACCCATGCGCCCAGAACAAAGTATTAAAAATGATTGGCCATGTGCAACCAAGAGGTAGCAGGCCTTACACACGTTACGATAAAGCTTTCGGTTAGCTTCTTTCGAAGGATTTCTCTGGGGCCCGCAGCGGATCGGCTGTGGACCGTCAATAACGCGGTTTGGGAACGCTGGGATCGGTTCTCGGGCGGTAAAAAGGCTGCCTGGCCATTAGTGTAAAATAGAAACGGTCGCAGGCCGTTGTAAAACCCGAAAAATTCCGGTGAAGGGAGATCGCGGTGGCCGGTTAATCCTTGAGGAAGCCGGTTTGCGGGGCGCGTAGCGTTGTTCTCCGGGAGGATTCGTTGTGGCACGGGGGTCTGGAACGGTAGAGGCTGTGCTGCGGCGCATAATAAGCATTATCCCTGCCGTTATAATCGCGCGATCGGCCGCTTATCCAGGCCAGGGCTATCTGGCACGGCTTGGCGGCCCTTTGTTTGCGGAGACTTGCTTTTTCCAAGTGAAACAGGGAAACATTGGTGGCCGTTTCGGCGGCGTAGAGAGGCGAGAAGGGGGATCTAGAGAGAGAGTGAGAGAATGAGAGAAAACGCGGGGGACACATCGGTCGAAAGGGATCGAGAGAGGACAGAGAGAGAGAGAGAGGGGGGGAGCTCTTGCCGAAGGGAGAGAAAGAATTCGAGGGCGAGGTACATCATCGTCCACCCTTTTCCCTGTCGGTCTCTCTTTATTCCTCACGTGTCGCCTCTCTTTCTGTTCCCGCGCAACCCCCCTTCGGAGAAACGAAAACGACGACGAATGCTAAACGATCCCTCAACCTCAGGCCAACCCTCGGCAATCCTCTTGTCCTCGTGTTTCTCCGCGTTGTACGGCCTCGCCTGATAGGGTGGCCCACGGGGTGCTCTCTCTCCGCGTTGATGCGAACCTCGCAGAAGATGGCTGCCCTCCATTGTCCCGCCCGTTTCGGTTAGGCACTTTGAAATATTATACCGGGCCGTATCGCAGCCCTTGCTTGCTAGCCACTCTCGCAATCGCCACCAGCAGTGGAATCTACCGACGTAGGCCTGGCCAACAATGAACGGTATCGCAGCCAGTCGCCGAAAACGACAAGAACGCATCGGCGACCATTCGCGGTGACCGTGAACCTATCTCTCTTCTATTTCTTCTTCTTCTTCTTCGCCTTCGATAGCTTTCTCCCTCTCCCCTTTCTCTCTCGCTTCTACTCCGTCGTCCCCTTTGTCACTGAATTTTGTTTCCAGATAATTTTTAATTAATTTCCCAAGCGCACCACCGGCTCGTCCGCTTCCCGACAATGTCTCCGCCTCTTCCTGACTTCTTTCTCTCTTTTGCCACCCTTTTTCGGCGTCCGCGCCGGGTCCTTTTGCCCGTAACGACCCTTTCCTCCACCCACGCAACCCACCCACATCGTCCACCTGTCTTCGTGACGGTCCGTAAAGTTCATCAGAACAGAAATGGCTCCTTCCGCGGCTTGATAGGATCCCCTTTGCCCGTGCGGATGGAGGCTCCTGCCGTTGATGGCCACGAATTGTACTTTGATGATGACGAAATGCGATCAGCCAGGCAGAATGCCTCGACCGACGCCCCCTCGGACAAGGTCTCTCTCCCTTCTTGGTTACCAAGCCTCCGCCTCCTCCTTCTCCTCTCCCGTTGTCCAGAATTTCTGATTAACTTTCGCCAGGGTCCCGATGTGGGCGTTCAATTACGTGGCTACGGGGAGGGAGACCCTAAGAAACTGATTGTACCCGGAATCTAAAATGGCACTGGCCGCCACACCGTGTTTAGAAAACCCTCGTGACTGCGTGTCTGTGTCCAGGGAAATTGAATTTCGCAGGACATACATACAACCGCGCTTCTATTTTCATTTTCTCGAGGATCGTTTGATTCGTAAACGTGTTATAATAATGCGAGTTAGCCTCCCGAGCTCGGTGGCTGACTATGGCTGTCACTTTCTACTTTGGTTCTCGTCGAGAGTCGTTTCTTCGGTCTGTGTTCTGATATGAAATTATTCAGTGAAACAAACTTCTTCATAGTACGATGTACCTTTCCAGATGTGTTAACATTGTACACATTGGAACCCTATTAATGGCGTTTTTAATTAGTGTACTTTGTCTGAAACAAGCTTGATCATTTTCTTCTAAATATCTATTCCGAGGGAAAATATTTGCTCATGCCACTCCGGATAAATTATTGTTCCATGAACAAAATCATTGTGATTATTGAAAAACTTATTTAAAAATCCGTGTATTATTTATATTTAATTTCTATAGAATTATATCTGTGTCTCCTGTGATAATTATGGTTGTCGTACGAGGAACAAAAAACTTTTATCCAAATAATTATCTGTAAATATGTAAAAATTATTGTTATTGTATCTTTTGTTGTAAATAAAATATGCCCGAATGAATCGTCTATAGCAATGAATTTCTTTGCTTGACTGATAATGAGGACAAGATACCGTATTTATCCCCAGAATTTAGGTTAACATGTTGACTACCATGTCCAAAAAATTAAATAGTATACTGGTATATTCGAATAGATGAAATTCTATTAGAATTTCCTTTCTTGACTGAGAACACTGAATTTAGGTTAACATATGAAATGCCACTTCCAATAAATTAATCTATGTATATTAAATTGAATTAGAATTTGAAGGATGTTGAGAAATTGGAAAAGTAACCAATATGATAAATATTATCTCTCGAGAGGGTTTCGGTTTCACTAATCAAATTACTTTATGGAAAATCTTTATTCAGTCAAGAATCTCCTTTGTGCAAAAAAGATGTTTTATTTGTTGGCTAATAGTCGATCGAACACTTTTGAAATTTTGTGTAACTAATGCGCCGCCAGCACGGTCGATACATTAATCGGCAAAGGTGAGCGAGGATCGCAAACACGTGCGTTTCCGTTCGCTGCAGGGTGAAATTTCATTAAGCCTGCCCGTAGGTGAGTTGATTGGTTAAAATGAAATACCGAGAAAAAGTTTGCGAGCCAACTTCTCCAAATACGAGTGTTAATAATTTTTACTCCGATAGCGATCGCACCGCATCGGTACCACGTCCAGTTTTTACCTCTGATCGCGATTCCCGTTCCTGCTGCGTTACATTGTTAACACCATCGGTATCCGAACTTTCTCGCTATCTTGGATTTAAATGATCAGCCTCGTTTCTTCTTCTACGATCGGAAATGAAGCGTAATCTTCCCTTTTTCCGTTTGATTCAAACTCGAGATGTGCGAATGTATCTTACGATTTTCTCAATCAAGTCCAATTCGAATAATTTTCTGTTCATATGCTTCTTTGATAAATGTTTGAAGGAATTTGAAATGCATGGGATTTTCATTTTTCTTTCGTTTGATTCAAACTCGAGATGTGCGAATGTATCTTACGATTTTCTCAATCGAGTCCAATTCGAATACTTTTCTGTTCATATGCTTCTTTGATAAATGTTTGAAGGAATTTGAAATGCATGGGATTGTCATTTTTTTTCGTTTGATTCAAACTCGAGATGTGCGAATGTATCTTACGATTTTCTCAATCGAGTCCAATTCGAATAATTTTCTGTTCATATGCTTCTTTGATAAATGTTTGAAGGAATTTGAAATGCATGGGATTTTCATTTTTTTTCGTTTGATTCAAACTCGAGATGTACGAATGTATCTTACGATTTTCTCAATCGAGTCCAATTCGAATACTTTTCTGTTCATATGCTTCTTTGATAAATGTTTGAAGGAATTTGAAATGCATGGGATTTTCATTTTTTTTTTTTTTGATCCAGCCGAATAATTTGTATATTTGCAAATACATGTTTCTCTAACAAAATTTGTTAAAAAATTTCGAAATGCATGGGATTTTTCATTTATCATTTGTGAAGTGTGCAAATATGTCTTACAATTTTCTTAACCAAGTCTGGAACGCAATATTTTTAATTTCGTATACATATAAGTTTCTTCGAGGAAAGATTAATTTCAATCCAGAATAATTCAAATGTTTGTATGTGTTTCTTTAACAAAAGGTTAAGGAACTCTGAAAGGGATGGGAGTATATGCATTTTTTTTCATTTCGATTACCGATGGTCAAAGAGGAACTTATAATTTCGATGCTTATATAACGGGTCGCGACGAAAATAAACAGAGGGAGATCGTTTAAATACCGCCACATCGTACGGGCACGTTCGAATGGCAATCGGTTATTTGCAAAGAAGAAATATTAGCTGCTATTCGGTAGTAATTGAACGTAGGTTAATGTACCACATACTTTATTGGTAATACGTTCATTAATATTTCCGCCAGGAGCATTGCACCTGGCCTCGTCGCAGAAATTTTGCATAATTTTTTCATTGATTCAATAATAAATTGTTCTTGTGTTAAATTCGTTTAATAAACACGATATCGGCACATTGTCGATGTTCTTCCGTTCCTGTTAGCAATTAACCTTTGGTATTATATTTAGTAATGAATTTTTTCGTATCTTGACATTTGAATAGCGAATGAGCTTACAATTTTGCTTAAACAAATCTTCGAAATATTATTTTGTAATTCATTTTTATCGGAATGGAGTCATTTCGCAGTGGCTGTTACAAAATTCCAGAAATTGTAATATTTTCATGTTTACTAAATTATTTCTTTGTATCTATAGTTAGTCTGTATCTTTCTGAAAAATGCATAATTTGGAAAAATGAGCGAAAAATATGTCTTTGCATATACGTTCAGAATTAATGATTAAAATTGGCCATTGAATGTTAGTAATTTTAATGTCAATTTCGTTCTACTATCGATCTTTAAAAAATTCATAATTTCAAGGGAATTATCGAAAATAATTTACATTTGCATTAAATTATTCAGATCGTGTATTTAAATTTCGGACTGTTCGAACTGTATGTATAAAATTATGCCAATAATTTTGATCAGAATGCGTACAGATACAAAAAATTTTGAAGTCAATTTCGTTGTGGATATTCGAAAAATGTAAATTTTTAATTAAGAATGAATTATTGAAATCACGAAATCAAATGTCTGATTATTTGGACCGTGTGTTTAAAATTACGATAACAAGTTTTGTTGAGAGACATATGTACAGATTTAAATGTTTACTGTGAAAGAATATTCGACGACACAGATTCGCAGCGTGAGAGCATAATCAAATTACGCCCCGCAATGGTCAAGAAAATAAACAACCGGTTCCTTTATGTGATTTTAAAGAAATATGGAAATTGGAAATCGATTGATACCGGGGCATCGTCTCCTCTAGGTGACAATATGCCGTCGATCGATCCATTTCCGGTTTCACTCTCACTTGCTATCAAACAGTCGGTACATACGCTGCACCAGTCGCTTTATGTAGTTAATCTATGTATATACACAAGCGAATGTACATGAATATGCAATCCTGTGGTCGTGTAGCGATATTCTCCAGAAATTGTAAGCGAACTAAGGAGACGAGCCGAGGAAACACACGTGCGCGCGTAGGGAATCGCGTTAAAACGCGTTCGCCCGAAAAAAAGTTTATCCTTTATTTTTTGCCCGATTTTTCCAAACGGAACGTTCTCCCTCTATTTTTTTTTTAATTCGATAACTTTCACTTACGCGAACGAAAAAAATGTACGCGAACAAAATTTTTTGATATCGTTTCGCTATTGATTTATATGCCTCCACCATTTTGTCGCCGGAGTAAAGGTTATACTGGGTGCCCGACGAATTCCCTGCTTGCTGAGAATACAGTCGCTAGTGGAACGGAGAAAAAAAATTAATTCTTATCTTTATTATAATTTATATCGATACCGATGGCAGAATTTGTTTATCGTTAAGCCAGTGTCGGGAACTTCAATAAATATTCTGCAGATTTAAAAATTCTTTTAAAATGTTATTAACACTAGACTGCGGATCTTTACCGGAAAATAGAAATGGTTTGTATAATTTTTAAACAACAGAAGCCAAATAAAATTTTGATGCACTGTTAACAGGTTTAATCAGTTAACAGTAATTTCACAATATTTGTAAATTCTTCCAAATAATAAATAATAAAAATGAAGTCCACAGTCTACCTCTCCAGATAATATTCAATAATACATAAACGAACAAATATATTGTGTGTGTAATATTGTCACCACAGATTTCGTTGTTCATGAACGTTAAGGAACACAACTATGTTGTTTTTGTGTTTTAAAAATATTGCCATGATTTTTTGCTCTGACCAATTGATTTTTTAGCGCACACCAGTCAAACAGATACAAATAATTTCACGTTCGCCGCAGTGTTTGTGAAAACCTGGTAGCCAATAAGGGCTTTGATTTTTCCGTGCTTTTTACGTGCTTTTTTCTTCGGTGTTTTTTTTCGATAGAAATCAATTCAAATCGTGGCTCGATTTTAAAGTACACAGTGTATATTCCGCGGTATTGTTACACGCATTACTTGTAATTGGTCAGATTTCTAAATTATCGGGGACCAGCGTGGAAAAATATATAGAAGAGCAACTTTTTATAGATAAACCGATTGCCGACCATAACGCATTCGTATCCATTCGATGGGTCGCGCAGTCGATACGTCATTTCGATTAATATAAGTTTGCATCAACGACCCGTTGTGCCAATATATTCTTCGCCGCACAATATTTACGCGAGAAAAAACTGACCTAAGTAATGTGCTCGCCGATGTTCATTACGTGCGATTCTCTCTATTTCTGCAATCTGTTTCGTTTCAATCGCAAAAAAAAAATTCGGGAACGAGTTCGCGAATCGTCCATTACAGATTTTTCATCATCAAAATTATGCTTCGCCTTTCCTATTATTTAGTCAGATATAATAGTATTTTTGTCCAAGCAGTACATTACATAAATGATGTTCAATTAGAAACAAATTTGATAATTAGAACCGAATATAATTCTAACAATTTTGAGTCTCTACAAATGCATAACTTTCTAGTAGGATGAGTATTTTGCGGTCTATTTCTTAAATGTTAAAATGTAATAATTGTATATAGAAGAAATTAAATAAAATTAATAAAATTAATATAGAAGTACAAGCTAAGTTTTAAATTCAACAGATTCTATTCGAACTTTGAATATTATAATTGTGTATCTATCGTAAATGAATAAGTGGATTAATCCTATTTTATAACTAGTAATAATAATAAATTCATTAAAAAGAAAATGGTTACGTGACTATTTACGAAGATGTACCCAATATCTGAAATTTTGTTTCCGGTTTCGATCGGATAGCCAGTCTGCTAGATAAAACTATATTCGCGTTGTGAAAATCGAATAGTGGTGGTCCGGGTAAATTATTATATTTGTTAGAATGAGGTCGATGTTCTCTTCGGCTTACTTCGAATAAATTTTTCGGAATTTTGAATCGACTGGCCGGATAGTCGGTGACACGTGCGTGCGCGGCCACGTAAATTAATCAAACGGTAGAAAAATTGGAAGAGGAAGCTATTGACAGCCGACGCGGTATAAAAAATAAATGAAATTCAATACTCAAGCCAGCGGTGGACGGTTAATAAGCAAAATCTGACAGTTGGAACAACGGACACACTTAATTACCGTCTTCTATTATGGTCACAACTCTATCAGCGAAACTTGCACTTCTGATTCACGTAAATCATTACATGTATAGTCCCCTAATTTGTTTACTATTATAAAATTTAATCATCCGCAAAATATGAACATTTTCTGCATTTATGACAAAAAGGTGTAGGTAAAATTTAGAATAACATAAGGAATGTATCAATACTTTGTTTTTAGCTCACTAAATTATTCAGTACAGAAATAAATTTGTATTTCCTCCTGTCTTACGTAATTGATGCAGGTCATTTTTATTTTCCATGGAAATCCATTGTCATTATATGTATTTAATTTAAATTAGATGTAAAAAAACCTCCAGCTGTCTGTACCGAAAAATTAGTAGATCATAATGAAGGTAAACGTATTAACCAATATACCATATTTCCGTTGCAAACCAACGAATTTGGAATGTGTAACAGATTGAAGTTATTGGCAAAGTGTCTTAGATCAACGCAAATTTAGACGATGAAAGCGGAAGTTCTGCATGATTCATGTAGCGGAATGGTTTGTTCGATGTCAGACATAATTTGTCGCTTGAATCTTTTCGCTAGTAAATTGAATTACAGCTTCTTTAATGGTGTCATGCATGTTTACACAAATAACTTTATTTGCCACCGTTCAAAAACTGAATCTGATTGTACCAGACACCTCATGAAGATATTGGGTTTGTGACAACGGTGATTTCATTACGCTTGAAATTATTTTGCAGTTCTACTTTTTCTTCTAATAATATCGACGTCCAATAACGTTTACTCTTCATTTTGCCAATAAGAAGAAATGGTTTGTTTAACTATGGGACATTGTAAATTTCGTAGCAAAATCATCGAGTAAAGAAATATTGATATTATTTTCTGATTATTTCATCATGTTGCGGAAGTAAATTGTTATCAAATTTATAAAATTTTTGCATTTTCAGATTTACAACGAAAGAAGAATAATGCAGGACCAATAAAATGTCGGATTATTTCCAATCACCTAATTTTTGGCTCTTTCATTTCAAACTTCAGGGGAAACAGTTCGTAGTCACACGTTCCAGCATAAAATTCGCATATCCGGCCAGCCAAAAATGTAATGAACACTGACGACGAACCGAAAATTCGCGACTGCAATTTTCATGTTGATCAAGATCGGGATTAAAGTCGAATTAAAATTCAGTGTAGGTATATTAGCGATTTAACACGAATCGCGCGACACACGGGAGCACATTGTTCGTAACGATTACTGTACTGTAGAAGATTTCCGTGGAACGAGCCCGCCATTTTGTCCGATTTTTCGTGGAATTACTATGATTAAAAGAACGTCTGTTTCTATAAGTTCATTTCTCTAGTTAATATCTGCTCGAGAAGAGAACGTTTAAGTTCGTTAGCGAAAATTATGCTAGCTACTGTCAGACGAAAGTCAGCGATGAATTTCGATAACGTTTCGTGTGAAACATGTCCTTTTTCGCGAACGTGTTCTGAAGAAACGAGCTGAAAGTTCTACGCGTTGGAGACGTTAAAATTTTTGGGGAATTTGCAAATTTTTACTCGAGACTGAATTCTCGGAATAAAGTAATTACGTGCATCGCAATATTCTTCCTTTTTTTATAACAAATAATCGAGTTTTTGGTGTTATATCGAGCTGAGTGTTCGCAGTTTTTTGCCGACGGCTCGCAAAAATATTGACGGACGAAAATGCTCTTGCAGTTTTCTTTTCGATATATAGCAAATTGGTGATCATGTAATTCCTCGAAGAAAAATGGTTCGAGTATTTTACACATTTCGAAAGTTGTTGAAAATGTTGAAACTACTTTCACGCTGTTGGGAATCAGTCTCGGTTTTCGAATTTCGAATGGCATTTTCCATCGGGGAATGCCAATGCGAAACATTGGGTTATTAAACGCGTTGGAAATGCGCGCTTATCGCGTATTCATTTGCAAATTTTTAAGGTCACGGTTAATGTTTAAATTTGGAGCGCGCCGCTCGCTTTTACTTTCTGCGAATTAACCCATAATTTTCCATCGGTTTTGCTTCGAAAAATGTTAATAATTCGAACGGTACGCTCGCGATTAAAATTCATTTGCTTAACGAATTAAATAATCGTCGATAATAATATCTCATAAATTATAACGAACCGGCGACGACTGAATTTATTTGTTCCACCGTATTTATCCCAGCTGCAAAAATCGATTGCCAGATATGGATACGTCGATTTATTGTTGTTTCGCGGTTTCTTTTCGTAGAAATTATCAGAACAACGCGCTCACAAAATGGTGGCGTAAGTAGAAAGCGTACGGACTCCATTTTTACGCCGTCCGACGGCAAGCGTCGCCTCCATTACGCGACCGACGCCATCTCTGCACACGTTTTTGCTTTTTTCTTCACCAAATAACCATTTTTACTAACTTGAACACTCACAACCATTTCTCGACCACTTTCTGCACGTTAAATACGTATGATTTAATCGTTTTTGCCAGAATTTTTCACTAAAAATACACAAAAACACTTTCCGTAATTTCACTTTTTTTCCTGAAAAAATTTTGGAAATTTGAAGAAGAATTTTTAAAAATGATTAGTATTGGGAATGATATTTGTATAACGTATTTGAATAGATTCTTTTGACGATGGTTTTTTAAAGATTTTTATGGGGTTTAAGTGACTTTGTTTAATGATTTTGGAATTTTCGGATGTGGAGAATTTGAAAATGTGTAATGGAACTGGGTAATCGTGCTTTTGAAGTCGTAAAGGAGTTTAGATTGTCGTAGCTGCTGTAAAAATCCGGTGATTTCAACCGACGGCAAGCAGATGGACTGCGCGCGTTTCCTTATTTTTTCTATATCTTGTAACTATTTCAAAATTTTTCAATTTTGATGATCACCTCTTCTTTGTTACAGTTCTCTTTAGCACCAACGTCAGTAAACAATTGTAGAAATAATTTTGATATTAACATATTAATTAATTTCTTCAACCACCCCAGATGTTACACACTTTTTCGAAATAGTCAACACAAAAATTTGCTGTTCTGTTTCAAAACACAATAATCACATTGTTCTTTGTTTATCTACTTTCCAAATTGTTAAATTTCAAGAGAAGCAGTCCAACGAAATTATTCTTTGCCTCAAATACTACATTCTCAAACTTTTGTTGATTCTTGCTATTTATTTTCAAATTTTCCAACCTTATTTATGTTTCATTAAAAGAACCTTCGAAGCTGAGTGTATAAAATTACAAAATGTGAAACCACAATGCAACTAAATGCACAATATCATGAGAAGAATGCAAAGGCGACACGTAACTTCACTTTCTTTTATTTTGGATATGTACTAGAACACTTTTTACACAATAACCACAAATTTTCGAGATCCTAAGCAAAAAGTATGATGTTGTATGCTGTATAGGAGGACGTGAAGCAAAAATATTATGACATACGGAATACCAAAACTGTGCATGAAGCTGCAGGAGATTTACGCAGTGAAAGATGGCGTAGGAATTTGAAATGAATAGCTAAGTTAAAATAACAAAAAATAAGGAAACGTATGAACAGTCAACAGAATATTAAACGACGTTAGCGGTGTCACAGGAATTTTTAAAAGTTCACTTTATGATTTTTCCACGTTCTGTTTCTACATGTAACTGCAGAATATAAATTGTTTGTAATTTCACAGCGTCAGTTCCTTACGGAACAATCATTTTTGAGGAATGTTTCGAAATTATCATTGTAAAATTTTAATTGTCGCTATTTATTTTTATTCACATCGCGAACTGTAGTCAAATTGAATTTCATGCATGCAACGTGTAGCTTTTGTACTGACTTAAATCCACTATAACTACGACATCTAAAGCATAGAAGGAACAAATTTAGGAATTCAGAAGATTCAGGAAGTCTCGAAAAATACGAAGAACGTCGATGCAAGATGAAACATTTTTTCGGACTGTTTAAATTTTTAATGTGTCTCAAAAGTTTGTACTAATGAAAATAGTGAAAAATATGAATTTTTTATTGATTACTTGTTAGAAGAGAGGAAACTTTATATTTTTCTTTTTGAATTATCGAATTTTGTAGCGAAGATATTCTATTGACCATTATGTGAAATTTATTATTCGAGTGTAAGAGCGTTTTAAAGAATCATTGAAAGAGTGATTTATAAATTTTATATTGTACGCCATGTTAGTATTCGAACAAATACTGCATTATAAGTAATATGTATACATAATGAGCACTATTAATAATTTTTAAAATCAGCGTATTATATTTCTTGAGCTACTATTCTCATGGATAAAAATTATAGAACTTAAAAGTTTTTAATTTTTGTCAATAAACAAGCAGAATTCAGAGCTCATTTTTAGATATTCCAAATTTTTGAATCTATTTTCCATGGAAGAATAATTTCAAAATGTGTGGAAGCTGTTCGACAGTGTCCGTTCCTTAAGTGTGATTGAATCAATTTTCCAGATGAAAAGTAAAACAAATTACATTATTCTTGCCACTTAATTTTGTTTCTTAATTTTTATGAGTGACAGCAAAATTTAGAGCACAATTTTCCAGCTGTTCAAAGTGTTGCGTTTCGGATGAAAAAGGGGATGGTATCGAAACAATCGAAGTCCGTTCGTTTCGCTTGAAAATTGTTGTGAGCGTATATTGAAATGCTAACGTTAATCAATGGAGAACGCGGTATCGAGGAAAAGAGAACGACACCTGAGGCGATCGGTCGCGACCGTATCTTCGGTGGATTTCACAGTGCGCGGATATCAGAAATTGAAAGTGATCCGGCGGCGTTTCAGTTTCATCGCGCAATGGGCAGCCGAAAGAAAACAAAAGTGCCCCGGCCGTCGAGCTCTGTTTTCCGCATTTTCGTTCCAATTGAACAGAATTAATCGACGCTGTTTTACATGCAATTTGAATTATACGTAATAACCGTGCTGATACAGTTTATAATCGTTTTCACTGAGCCCGCCAACGGAACCGACACCGTTTTAAATCCCGCTGACCGACAAATTTTCGTTGTTCCGTCGATTTTCGGGAGAAAATTATGCGAGCCTAGCCGTTATTTCGCCGCGGCGCGGCGTTCCGTTTAAACAGGTCACTCAATTTAAATCGTTGCGATATAATAGCGTGTATCCCGTCGTAATTATACCCTTTTTCCTCCACACCAAGAAATTCAGACAGTACAAAGTAAACGTATTATTTTTTTTGTGTCAAATACACCGCGCATTTTTCAGACCGCGGCGTTCGATTTTTCTGTTCAATTTACCTGTCGATCGAGTTCCATAATCAAAATGTGAAAAACACGCATTTGAATGGATGTATACATTCCTTGTCAGTGTGTGCGAGTGCGTGTGTGTGTGTTTCGCGGCAAGTAAATTTTAATCTTTGTGCACCGTTGCGAATTAATTCAGATCAAATTGGCGTCCAATTTTTTCGTAATACATTAACAATCGGTAACAGTTTTTTACTTCGCTTGTTTCCGGCACGTTAATTACCGTAGAAGTAATGAAAAATTTTTCCACCGACACGCACACGTCCGAAATAGAATTTTTATTCTGCCGCGTGACAAAAGATTTTAATATTCAAAAATTAACAGACTTATGCCGATCGAGAATTTCTTCCACCGAATATCAGATGAAGTACTCACTATGCGTATGATTTATCGAACGGAAATTTTGATGGTCGATGTCTGTATCGTCGCGTGTATCCCCGAGCTGCGCCGCCCGATTCACTAATTATATTATACAAAATTTCGTTCCAAATAAAATATCGCCGAACTCCAATCTCGTTTAATTATGCTTCGCAGGAATAACATTCAAGTCGCGCTCGAAAACTTTCTCTCATCCTCGACCGTTAAAAGCCACCGGGAAATGCGCCGCGGGAAACTCAATCGTCGAATAGGCTTCGATCCATAAACATTTTTGTGCTGATATTATACAGAAACTCATTTTTGTTGTCCGGTAAAAAATTTATTTTTCCTGATTTTCCGAAGGACGTCCAAAATTTTTAAGTGAAAATTGAACCAGCATTTAGATTGGACCTAATTTATGAAAATAAAGATGTTCTAGATTCAATCCGTTTAGAAAATTTGGACGACCAGTGAACATTCGGCCAATAGAATAATCCTCGCTTTGAAAAATAATTTCCGATCAAGTCGGCATCTATGACACCCCGGGAAACGTCGAGGAGCCGTTCCAATTAATTTTGCAAATTGAATAAGTTAATAATGAACAGTGATTTCTGTGGAACTGGAAAGCCTTTCCAAAAAAAAATTCGCAAAATCTTCGGTTCGCCGAGATGGCTCGATGTTTTCAATCTGCCGGTTATAAAGACCGGGAATCGACGAACGGCAAACAAATATCGCGAGGAATGACGGTGAATATTTTCCAAGCGCGTAGGCGATTCTCGTAAAGATCCGAAATAAAATTTTCGTGCGCCGCCGTTTCCGCGCCGGCCACCGCAAACGCTATCGAAACGAACTTCATGACGATTTCATTGGCCGATAACCGCAATTGATTCGATGTTCGACCGCAGCCACCGTGATTCGATAAGGTATCGGCCGTAATGGCGGAAGATAAAGTTCCTTCAGGTTGGTTGTTGCAAAGTGTTTCACCTAACCGGGGAACCCCCGTTACCATGAGATTCATTGTTGCCCGTTGCAAGCCCACTCGCGGCTCGCGGACCGCGCTCGCGCGTACACACGCAAATAACTCGATTTGTTTCGTTCGTACACCACCGTTCGACGCTTTTCCCTCGATTTTTCGCTGTTCGGCTCGTACCATCGACCATACAGTTCAAAATATTTCATTAATATCCCGATTGAAGAATTAATTCCTATCGTATGATCGTCCGTTTTTCGCTTCTCCTTTTGTCGCTTGTTTTTTTCCCCCATTCACCGTTAGCCCTTCGCATACCGTGCCCGACAATCACAACGATGCTGTCTGCGTTTACCTGTTACATTTTTAGTCATGCGTGTGTAAGTATCCTTGCTTTCCGATTTTTCGTGAAATTTTTAACGGTGAACGTTTATACATGTCTTATGACAAGATTTTGTCAGCAGCGAAATTTCCAGAGGGAGGATTGAACACATGAATTTTTCAGACTCTAAAATACCAGACAAATATTTTCCTGAATTTTTAGCCATTTCAAAACAAGTTTTGAAGTCCATTAGATTTTTCACAGGGGTCCCCCAATATTTATTAATGAAGATGTATTATATGTACACAAATGCTTGAAGCTATTATAATTTTGAATGCATGAATTTCATATAGTCCAGAACACCAGATAGAAAGTTTCGTGAATTTTTAGCAACTTCTGAACAATTTTCCAGGTTCACTGAATTGTTTATAGGAGCTTCGATATCTATTAACGGAAATGTACAGATGATAGATGTTTGATGAAAATGTATCAATAATTTCGTACGCATTGGCATGTAAATTGGAGGACTAAGTCTGGTATGCTGGTAGGTTAAAAAGCGTTACATAAACGATCGTGTAACGGGGAATTCTCTCAGCTAACAACACCCATCAATGTCGACGGCGATGGTAGATATTTATTGAATAAAATAGCAAACTGACGTATTCAACCCCTGAACACGTCTACGGCAGATGAACGGCAGAATTAACTTTCCAGATACTGTAGGGAAATGTTTTTTAATTTATCGAGACCGTTCCTGCCCGTTAGCTGCCACAAGTTCTACCCGAAAAATGAAATACTTTTCTAATAGAATTAATTCTTCGCCTATCCGAAAATTTCATATCTCCTTTCCGCGGTTCGAATTCAACTCCTCCAATTACGGGTTTCGAGAACAAACTTTTTGCTCAAATTTATTCTGATTTACTTTTCCCAGAGTTTACCATTTTGCTCCAAGCGGACTTTGGATGCTGGTATTATATCATTAATTTTATAAGATTTCTGTATACAAGTTCTCTATAAAATAGTTTGCGATATTCATAATGAACTAAAATATTATATACTATTTCAGTCTCTTCTTATTTTTAACAGTAGAACTATCGAGCACTAAATGCGACTGATATATAAATGACTAGTGAACTGTGGATTTTATCTATTCTTGAGAAAAATGGCTGAGTGTAATTTTAAACAGTACACAGATTAAGAGACTTCAAGAATATTTGAAACAACTTAATAATACTATTAGAGAGGAAGATGTACTTTTATTTGGTTCTTATGTTTTGAGATTAATACAACTTTATTACAAAAAGATTTATTCAGATTTCGTACGACTTTTATTATAGGTGATATATGATCAAAGTGGAAACATTTTTCGAATTTTAACCATTGTAACCCGAAGTAGTTCTACTGTTAACATTAAACTAGTTAACTACATTATAGAATATTAATAATTTTAATAAAATTTCGTTTCCCACCCCAATTACCCCCCAAAAAATTACATTTGGCACAGAAATGGTAAAAATCAGTTTCAGAAAATTTCAGAAAATAATTCTCAAGTGACGTTCCAAATGTTGATGAAATTTCACATTTTCGAAGCACTGTGCACCACTCGTTACGTTTTGCTTTGACACTTTACTGTGGCCATTTTCGGTATTTTGTCGTGTTACTGTATGTACTTTCTAGTAATTTCGCGAGCTGAGATAAACTGCGAAGGGCCCACCGCCGAGATCGGTGGCCCATCTGAACTGACGATGCGATATCGTGGGTCCTATGTACTATGGGACCGAGACAAGGTTCTGCACGGCCAGCCAATGGGGGCTCTCGGCGGGAACGAGTTCGAGGCTTCGTGGGGGACCACGAGGGCCATTATTCCAATAAGCACATGCTACCTGCACCTTCAGCAGGACATGATATTATTATGCGTAGTCTCGTGAAATGGGACCTTAGCTCGCGACCCCCAGACCTTACAGCTCCTTTCAAGGAATGGGGTTACCTCGGGTCTGAGCTAGGGACGTTTTGTGGGAAATGTCGCGAAGAGGCCATTCAACGCTGTTACACAGGTTCTGCGAATAAATAATAGCACATCCTGTCTAGACAGATTTTTGAAAGAGTTTATTCCGAGCGAAATTGCCAAGTCCGAGCTCATTGTCATTGTAATTATGCAGCCAGAGAACGCATTGAAATAATGATGAACGCCTTTCCCAGAGAGATGGAATAGAATTCTCAGTTCGAGTTTCTACACATTTTTTGAAAGTTCTTTCCGTATGTTTAAATTATGTTTGTTGTAAAGATTGTTTCTTTTAGTCTGTAACGTACGCTTTGGAAGAACATTAGACGAACCGGTACAATTGATTGTTGGAACTGCGGGGAGAGCCTTAACAAATAGCAATTAACACGCTGATTTTGTTTAAGTTTTTTAAAGGGAAGCAAATGTGAATACGTTGGCCCCGTGAAAAGCGCAGGAGTTTTCAGTCCCGGAAATATTTCCTCAAAAGCGCGCCGTTATTTTTTCGCTAGCCGGCCCTTCGAAGCAGAAACAACACCATTCAATTTTTTAACGTTGATTCCGCATTCCAATGTAAACGAGCTTCTCTTCCTTTCGAAATTCTATTATTAATTTTCTCGATCGCATAAAGCACGATTGATTTGGTTAGTTCAATACAGAGCAGGAACATTTTTGGTTCATTCGTCGGCTGCTCGGTTCTGTGAATTTTCGTGCGCTTTCTTTTGTTACGCCGAGCGACCGTTTGAAAATTTGTTCAAAGTTTCTACTTTGTGATCTGTTTAAAAAAAAAGGCAGGTGTCCATTTACGAGCGTTGGATAAACGTTTCACCCTTGATGACGCGATTGGTAACGATTTAGTCAGGTTGAGGGCTGAATTGAACACCCATTTGTGCTTTTACGAGCAAATATCTAAAAATCCAAATTGATTATTCGTAGACATTCTCAGTCATTTAAAACAGTGAACCTGATAGATTAAAATACATAAAAATGATCATCTGGCAAGTAGCGGTGTGTGTTCAGTGTTAAAAAGCGCCATCTCGACATGCTTGAAAACGAAACAATTTCGCCTCGATAAGATAGAATATATGAAACAGTAATTTGACGAGTAGAGGAAGGCTTCTATTAAGAAGAGTCAGCCGGACGAGCTCTCGGAGCCGAAACAATTACGTCGCCGGTGTTTACACGATCCTTTCGCCGTCAGGAAAATGAGCGTAGCGCGTTTGTAAAATTCGTCGGGGCTACTTCTGTCGTATTCTGTACACAGAATTCGCGTCGCAGAAAGAGAGAGATGGGGAGAGAACGAGAGAAAGATAGAAGAGCGAGGTCGCGGCGTTCCATAATCAAATGGCGCCGGTCCCGCGACGCATTCCCTCCTGATGCAATCCGCTCAGGCAGAGCCCCGCGGCCGTGGTGCATCCCTGCCTCGCGCCGAGGCGGACCTTAAATATTTCCGTGCGTACGCCGAGCCGAGCCGAGCCGCGCGGCCTGCAATGGTGCACGGGGGTTGCATAGGAGGTGCAGGGGCTTGGGGTGAACGGGCGGAGGGCACACGGCGAAAGAAAACAAAAATAAGTAATTGCACGCACGTATTACCGCGGAAAGCCCTTCGTTGGCGCACGTACCGGGCGCACATGAAAGACAGAACGACGAAAAAAAAGAGAAATACGCGAAACGAAAGGGAAGAAAAAAAATATAGGGGCGCGAGACACGGGAGAGAGGGCGCAGCCAGGGCGCATCGGGGGCGGAACAGAGAAACAGTTTAAAAGGGAAAATGAGACGGAGCAAGGAAAACGGGAGGAACGTAGGGAAATCAAGAGGAGAGGACAGGAAAGAGAAGGCTGGCTCGCTCGCGCGCGTTCCAAGGTATTTTTCGAAACGCAACACGGGCACAAAATTGCAGGGAACGAGGCCGAGTGTGCTCGCCTCTCTCTCTCTTCTCGCCTCGCCTCTCACTTCGCGATTCTTTTCTATCCCAGGTGCTTCCATTCCTTTTTTCAGCACTACGCAACGACCAGCCCCGGAGAAAAGTGTCGCGAAAAGGGGAGCGAGAGGAAAGAAGAATCGCGCGGCCCGTGTTGTCTGGCCGATGTACCAAAGCCTCGCTCTCTTCCTTCCTCCCTTTCTTTCTCTTTCTGTCTGCGAATTGCACACCAGCACCGGCCACACAGATTTCGAAATGTTTGCCGGCCGTGCAATGCAAATATTAATAAAACGTAATATCTTCCGAATGCGTGGCCTCCCCGTGCGATAGACAGAGAGACGCTGCTCGTATACCTTTTCTCATTTGCCGGGGAGAAAATGCCTATCGACGGGACGTCTCGATGACTTTCGAACCATCCCCCTTCTCCATGCCGATGTTGTCTCTGCAGGGATGTGTGACATTCAATTTTTAGCTGTTTCTTTTTGTTGTAGCGAAGAACGATCGTTTGATGCCCTGACGAAATGACCAAATATAAACTTCTGAAACTTCTACTACAGTTAGATAGTGTTTTGAAGAATACACACAAAAAAATTTTCGAGTTGAAATCAACGCGCGCGGCAGCGCGCGAACCAAGTTCCCCTCCCGCTCCCTCTAACTGCCGAGTAGTATATCTCGAACCAGAGTTAAACGCTTTTTAGGCATATTGGCACCCCCACTGCCGCTCTCCCCGGTAACCGAGGTCAACCAAAATTTGTATGTGAGCTAGATATAATATCAACTAACCCTCATGTAAGAAGCAACTTTCTACCTAGCCTGGAACCTGAGATATAAATACGCCAAAATGCATAATTCTTGGAATATACATATATGTACATGTATGTATAGGAGGATGATGAGGAGGAGGATCATGTTAATTCTAACCCACTTCCAGAGAAGCTAGAAACTTGAAAATTTGGAATCAGGTGTCTTTCATATCAAAACCAACAAGAAAAATCGAAAATGCAGAAAAAAATTTTTTTTTTCGAAAAACCCGAAAAAAGATTTTTTTTTTTTTTAAATCAAAAGACCACATACGTCATGTGGTTGGACATACCCTATATGCTATACATTTTTCTCATGCAAGTCAAAATACTAGTGCCAGCGAAGACGCCAAGTTCCCTAGGTTGTAAAGTTTGAATTAGGTAAGTACAACACAATCATTGGCCTCTGGGAATTGGTCCTTCCCGATATCACAGCCCTTATAGGCAAGAGGAACTTGATCCATCCATCATATCACAACTTTGATAGGCGAGAGGAACTTGGTCCATCCATCATATCACAACTTTGATAGGCGAGAGGAACTTGGTCCATCCTTCATATCACTGAAGTGGATGTGCCGGGGAACTTGGTCAACCTTTACACGAAGTGTTTTGGTTTGGATATTCATTTTTAATAAGATACAACAATTTCATTTTAGGTATCTTATATGGTACTTCATTTGCTAAAGATAATTTGAAAACTTTAACTATATTTATGTCTGATCAGCCCCGAATTAAAGAAACGCTGTTATTTAACGTAATAACGGTTTTAGTGGATATCTGCACCGGAGAGTTTAGGCCGATCTATTTAATAGTAATGCGATTGAATGGGAATGGCCGGGCCCGTGTTGTAAAACAATTGGACACGCACGTTGAATTACATATGTATTTATTATACCGAAGATAATCAATATTATCAAGTTGTAACGTACGAAATATCTGCCTCCCTGTATTAAATGTAAAGCGAATTCGCTTTTACATTTGGTTGAAACAACATCGTTAATTCGCTCGAATGCAATTTGAACGCGGGCGTTTCCTTGTTTTCGACTTCGTTCCGTTCTTCTGGATTATGGCGAATTGTATTTCTGTTAAGTTCCTCTTGAACATTATTCTCGGACATGAACATTTCTGTGTTTGGATAATGTGGAATATTTCTTTTTGGCAATGTGAAACACTCGGTTGGAGTTGCGATGGAAAAAATTATTCATAACATGAACTTCTTGTAATTTTTTGGTTACCAGAAATGTTTTGTATGTTGATTGAAGGCGTAAGCAATTGTTTATAGATATTCTATGAATTTATCTTGTCATATTTATGTTATGTGTGGACTGCATATTTTAAAATTGCAAGAAGCAAGGGTCGAATAAAAATTTACTTCTTGTCCAGACGATTTCAATAAGCCTAAAATAAAGTATTATATAAAAACTCTAAAAATAACTCTAAAATAAAATATAAAACCGTAATATGATATAAAATATAAAAACTCTAATATATTGTACATTTCTTGTTTAAGAAGTCCTAAATAGAGTCCTACAGTGGTCGCAGTCAATGCAGCAAGTACCAGAAAAGATAAATTCCAATTAGCCTGCACAGTGTACCAAAAATAAAAATTTTAATAAAGTCCACTGACGCGCATCGTTTGCGGAGAGCCCGCTGAAGCATTCATTGAAGGAGCTCAACTCTCGTGTACTTCTTTTAGTCGTGGACAAACCTCTCAACTAGAGAATGCGCATAACCGTCTGGTTTATCAGAAAGCGCGAGGATTGATAAAAAAGTCACACTTTGAAGACGGTGCTACGATATTTCGAGTGACGACGGGAGACACGATCTGTCGCGACACAATTCCTCGAGACAACGGGAGCGTTTCCATTCCGAAATGAAATCCGGCGGCTGACGTCTCTTTATTAGTCCCCTGTTTTGCAACGAGTCAAACAAATTATTCAGCGGCGAGTGCTCTAGCCGGCGTGCAGTCGAAAATAGTGGTAACACGTCGTGTAACGACCGTATAAATTCCGCAGAATTGCCCGATGCTCGTTCGTTATGTGTGCCAACAGAGGCGCGAGAAGGAAACCGCGTCCACCGGCTCCGATTCGAGCGAAAAAGAGAAAGGAAGATAGCGAGATAGAACCGAGGGAGAGAGAAAGAGAGAGAGGGAGAGAGAGAGTGGTCAGAGGGTCCGGCCGTAGGGAAAATGAAAAGTTGAAGAAAAACCGTGGCGGTATTTACTGGAGCTGCCGGTGGAAAAACTTTTCAGACGGTGGCTTTTGAATGGTCGTCGATCGTTCGACGTACTCCACTGGTCCGTTTCACGATGCTTGGATTTACTGGACATACGCAAGCTCGTGCCCTCTCGCTCTGGTCCTCGATTCTCCCCGGTTTACCGTCTCTCCTTCTCTCTATCTATCCTCGTCACCTCCTTTGCCCCCGCTCGTTCCGGTCACCTTTTTATCCTTATATCGGCGAATTCGTCGTAAATTTATCGAGCGCCATTTCCAGCCGAGCCCTGGCTGAAACGAAAGTGTAACCGTGCAATAAAACTTTGTTTTTCCGCCGCGGTGAAGTTTGAACGCGTAAGCCCCGCGTTTAAATTAAGACGCGGCGAACGGGGGCCACCGGTAAATTGCGACCGGAAGCAATTAACCGGCGCAACCTGATTACCGGTGCGTCGCGTCAGAAATAGCGGTTCGAACTTATGCCCGCGATTTTCTATACCAAGCGCGCTCTGCCATGCTCGGCCCTCTGAAAGGATTGAAAAGCGATTGAAATTTTGCGGAAAAATCGACTGAGCATTGGGGGGGGGGGAATGTATTCAGTATATTGTGCCACGTTTTATCATTATTTTATGCAATTATAGATTTGTCAAGATTTCCGTCGGGGTGGAATATAAAATTCAAGGGTTGAATTTGGTGGTGTGATGTATTTTGTGGGGCGCAGTTAGTTTCTAAACACACGTTTCATTAGACTCGAAACAAACGGTGTCACGTGACCGGGGTGGTACTCCAGAGCTGTGCACGCATCGTGTCGCAATGACACGCAATCGGCTTGCTTCCCTCGTATTTTCCTCTGTCGATCACTTTATCACACTTTATGCAAAGCACCCCGGAAATCGGACATGCACTCGAGCGTCTGCCAAAGAAAGAGCCACGGGGGAATTGAAGGGTGGGGGGGAGGGTGACGTTGGAGAGGACGTTTTGAAACGAGACACGATCCTGAAGTTTGAACACTGTTTCAAAAAACGAGATTCGACGATCGGGCCCGACCGGCGCTGCACGGGTTCCTTTCACGCGTATCAGATTGCATCGTGCGAAATGGTTTTTTTTGGGCCGGGCTTTATGCGAGCGTCCGATCCGGGCGCACGGAAGTTTGTACACGCTGACGTCTAATTACCACGATTCTCGAATCACGATACGGCCGCGTACTAATTAGCAATTACCCGTCACATCGTAGTTTCTGAGCCGCGGAGGGAGAGAGAGTGAGAGAGCGGTGCCCGGCCCCGTTGGTTACAGCCCGCGAAACGTTGGTGGGGGGAAGAGGATTTCACCGGTGTGTAGGTCCGGGATGTGGAAAAAAAAACGAAGAAAGGAAGAGGCCCATCGATCCGGCGGCGTTCGTCTCGTTAACCTGATTTAGGGAAATCATGCGTCGGTTCAGACCGATTCAGCGTCCCGCGCGCGCGTTGAAACGTTTTGTTTGGCCCAGGCGCTAACCGACGAAACAATTTCATTCTTCGGTTAAGCCGCACGCGAAAACATCAGCTGATAGTGAGAGCACCGGGTAGATTCAACCGGCTTTCAAGTTTTCCAATTACACACGGATTCCGCGAGCGGACCGCGCACGGGATGCCTGGGAAATTGAGAGTATAAGGCCGACGTTTTTCACCGGGTCCGTGACATAACCGGCCGTGAGAGCGAAGATCGATTCCGGACGTGTCAAAAGGTGGAATTGCTGGTCGGCGAATAGCTTGATCGCTTGTGCTATTGGTAGCTATTCATGGAACATGTGGGACCAGGCTTTAGGGTACATTATGGTGCATAGTATTGGTTTGGAAAGGTTTTGTTTCATAGTCTGTTACTGATTGAGGGAGGAACCTGTTTTTCTTTGTGAACAGTAGCGATTTTTTGGAATTTATAATGGAAATATGTAAGTAGGTAATTTGAGTTTCAAAGTACGTCTGAAGCCCTTCAAGATGGCGGACACATTCGCCCTCGCAGTCATTCGCAGCTTAAAATAATTTATTTCCTTATGGTCCTCCTCTTGAAAGATTAACGCTATTATAAAAATAATCGACAGTATCTATTACAACCATCTGGTTATTTCAAGCATAAATTTCTTTCATTATGATATAATAACTGCTTAATCTAATTTTAATCAATGCCCAATTGAACATCATAAATGTGCGCGAGAACACGATAAAGGTTGGATTAAAAGCATGCCGAATTGCATTAATTTATTCATTAGAAATAGAGCGGCGGGAATTAAACATTAAATCATCGTATGAATATAATCAATAAAACGCTATTTATGAAAGAACTGTTTGCTTTCTGCAGTTTTATGTACGCTCGGCTTAAATGCTCACATGTTTTCTAACAAATCGAACTTTGTTCGTAGACTTTTTTTAATTCGATGAGGTTTAGCTATATTTAGACTGCGGATTTGATGCATTTATGACAAAAGTGGGTAAGTTGCAGTTTATGAACATTATTAAAGAATGAAAGAAATTATTACATGGCCCTTGTTTGTTGCAGTTGATGCAAAGAATTTTTATTTTGCATAAAGTTCCGCAGTCTAGTTATATTAAACTACAAATTATATTAAGATTATCTGGGCTAATAATTTAATCTGTGCACGAGTTAATAAAATTCGTAAACTCGTCCAGTTTTTCATTAAGGTTCTGACTATCGTCTAACGTCAGTTAGACATCAATTAGTGACATCATTAGATCGGTGCAGGTCGGGTAGAAAATTTATGTTTTGCATAAAGATCCTGAGTCTGTTAACAAAATTCTATTTAACGTCAGTTTGTAGGTTCGACGTTTTCCGTCGACGGCGTAAATTTCCATAAACATCCGCAGTTCAATAATTATCAGCGATCCGTGGGGTCTGGTTTTCCATTAAGCGGGCCGGGGGTTGGGCTAACGCCTAATATCAATGTGATTAGCGGCAGCCTTAGATCGGTCCACGCCGGTTGCACTTGGTAGGCGTGTGCAGTATGCACGGTTGCACTCGGGTCGCATCCGGCGACGAAACGAAAGTGTCGACAAGAGAAGGCGGCGACGATGAGGTGGGCACCCGGCGTTTGAGCTTTCGATCGGCCGGCAGGGTGAGATAATGCGATTAACGCCATGCAAAATTGGACCTCTTTGAGCAACGTGTCGTTCGGTCGACGATGCAACGCAGTTACCGCGGAAAAGGGCGCTGCTCCGTGCAATAACCTGCACCTACCGGCCCACGTGTGCACGTGTAACCGTTCGCCGCTAGCGTGCACGTCTCTCTCTCTCTCATCTCTCTCCGTGTGTATCGAGCGTCTCTGGCTAGAGCCTCACCGCTCAAAGTGTGCAGATTTTTCGGGGAATTCGCAACGAGCAAATTTACCTTTACCGCTCGCTCGCTCGCGCGCGCGCGAACCGTCGAACCTGATTTGCTGTTTCCGTCTGGCCGACGATTAGAGGAACGTTCACTACTACCTATCATTTCGAAGGATTTATTTGGCCGCCGCCGTGCAACGCCGAGACGAGGGATTATCGGTGCTGTTCGACTTTCATCGGCCTTTGACGATCGTTCAACCTAAGAATTCCACACGAATTCCCTGTCATTAGCCAGCCAACTTTTGACATGAACTGGCTAACAGAATTGTTCGGTGTGCTTTTTTGTTAATGCTTGTTAATACTTTACTTACCGGCACTCTTGCAAATCGATGATCAACGGTTGAGAATTTACAAATCTTCATATGCATGTATTACACAATTATGCTCGGAACATTTTAGTTTTGCGTACGTAATAAAAACGCATGTGTGCATTACCATCTAGATTCGTCCAAATGTTTCTTTTAAGCTCGAAGTAACAGAGAGAAACCAGCACAATATTTTCCATTGGTTAAAGTATCATTTAAAGTGACGTGTGTTAAAAGATGAAATACTTCCATTTTGCACGATCTTCATGGTCGCCGTATCCATATATCATCCTTTCCCCCTTTCATTTATTTAGAACGAGCTTGATAATAAATTCTGTTTCACATAAGTCAACCTTTAATCTTCTTTTAATTTTCTCATAATTTATGTATCGTTTAAAACTGTTGTGATTTTTTAAACGAAAACAATGCTAATGGAGTAGGTGTGTACGTGAGCTATGACACAATTTGTAAGTGACTATTCGTTTCATTTCCCTCGCATTGTGTTCACTTAATTCTAAATGCTGTTCTGAGGGTTGCTTTTTAGTTTAAGATTTTAAAACAGATTTTAAACAAACTGTATGAGCGAAGGATAGATTTCTGCGTACGCAAATACAAAGATCAAGAGCAGGAGATTTTGCAGGCGGTGTGCATGCAGCGGTTGAATATCCAGCACAGATCAGTGCCGAATTCTGAGGATTTCGTGATATCCGAGCGTCCTAACGATATTGACCTATTCAGCAAGGAAAACGAGACCGGGGAATTGACATTCCCCGACATCGCCGAATTTCAATACTTAGCCTGAAGGGGTGCCAATTACCGCAGAATAAACGTTTCCGCACAAACAGTACCACTAATCAGTGGTCAAAACACGAAGTCGAAGAACCGAGGCAAATATTAGATAATGGCTACGTTAATTTTCAACGGTGGCTGTCAGTTACGACGCGTACCTTCACCATCGTTCCTGTAAAAAGGAGAACTCCGGCTCGGTATTTACTTCTACGTCTATCTGCATAATAATGATATTTACTCGTGCTACAGCAAACGTTGATTCCGAATGATCATGTGCTGCCAGTTGCAAGTCTTCTGCCAACTTGGTACCGGAGTCAACGCTACTCCCCAATTTCGTTTCCTTTCTGCGTTACTCTGTTCTCTTCCCTGCAATTAATCATATTTTGTGGAGTCAAGGAAAATTCAGGAAGCATTCGGTAAATATTTTTAATTTCTTGTTTATATTTGAAGAAAAACGGTTAAGTTAAACGGTGTTAAAACAGTGATAATATCTCTTCCCAGACTTCACTCTCCAACCAATCCCACAAAAAAAGTTATGGATACTAATCGCCCCTGAGTAACAAGATTTACAAATCCCCACCGAGAAGCATATCCTCCAGTAATCTCTTAAATCGTATCGGAAACTCGTGCGATAATCGTTGACCGTGAGAGAGGAACTATTGGCAAGCAAACACGCAGGCCGACGAAGCGACGTGACGCGACGCGACGCTGCAAACAAACGAAAAGAAAAGAAAAGAGAAAGCTTCGGGAAAATAGAACTAAAAAGAGGAGCTCCCGTAGAAAATGAAACGATATCGGCAACAAGAAACTGTCGGCGTCGAAGGAACGATAAAACAGCGAAAAAGGAGTGTCCTCGACGATACCAAGGTAGGAACAAGGGTGACAAAAAGCGAGAAGAAAGGATGCTCATTCAGCTCGGACAGGTTTTCCTATATCGGTGTCAATCCAATCAATGGTTTATTAACCGATGCGCGAACGACGGCAACTACCGGGACCCGACGAAGACAGCAAAGCAAAAGAAGAGGAAGAAAGAAAGAGAGAGAGAGAGAGAAAGAGGTGGATGGTTGTATCGGAGAGAGGATCGCAGAGAATCGACAGACGAACGGAGGACCAGATGGAGGGGTCCCCAGCTAGTCGGTTCGCGGTTTGTTTGGACGGAGAACCTTAACACGTGGTCCCGTGGTACACATGCATCCTGTGTATGCTCTGTCAGGGTGTGAGGAGAGAGAGGAAACTAAAAGAGAGACAGAGGAGAGAGGGCCAGCGAAGTGACCGAGGCAGAGATGGAGGATAGGTGGGGTTGGTCAGGGGTGGTTGAAAAAGAATAACGCGTCGGAAGGAGACGCAGGCGAACAAGAGAGACAAAGGTGAAGAGCAGGGGGTAGCACACCCTCTCTCTATGGCAAACGTTGCATTGTTTCTGTATTCCGAGCGACGAAGGCGGACGAGCTGATAGAGGAACGAAGAGAGAGAGGGCCAGGAAAAAAGAAAGGAGGGCTCTATCGGTTATTGGAAATCTGTATTTTTGTAGGACATAGCTCTCTTCCGCGTTAACCCTCGACCGTCTACTCGGCCGGGCAAATCGCAGCAATGGGTCAACCCCGATCGTCGTCTCCATCGGACAATTCAGAGACGCGGTTAATGGCGACTGATGCTTTCAATCTACGTCTATCCCCCCGGTGCTCGAATGCAACAGGGATTCAGAATCCAGCCAGATTCCAATCTAACGTACAATGCCCGCGTATTAAGGGCTCCGTTCGGCTGGCCGACGCCGCGCCGCGAGCCCCGCGTTTATGCGAAATTACGCCCAGTATCGGATCCTACGTTTTGGTTTTTCCCAGCCCGTTCCTTCTCCCGCGAGGCTCACTCGCATTCGTTGCTTGGTTTCGATCGGACATTGTTTATTCGAAATTTTCATCGTGCCTCGGCCATCGGCGATGTGTAATTTTGATGGTCGATTGGGCAGTGTTGGTTCTTTTTTATTTCATGGTGGACGTGGCATCTTGGTTGTTTTGAGAATTTGTTGACTTTGTTGCGTCGGTTCTGTAGGCATTTATCGGCTACAGCTAATTTTTATATTTAATTCGTGCATATTAAACCCGGTGCTGTATTCTAGCCGAATTTATCGAATATCGCTAATTTTTGTATATAATTATTACACTTCCGTTGTTCTCTGGCTTTTAATAAGTTAATTTAGATTGCACGTTTTAAATTACATATTTCCATAAAATAGTATCAGTGATGTAATACATAAATTATTTGCTTCTCGTAGAACATCTAACTTAAATTAACAATTATACCATATAAAAATGGCTGGATTTCTGCTTACGATTAAAACGAAATCATTTCGAAAATTGCTGTTCTGACAATACCATTTTGCACAGATGCCAAATATTCTGCCATCGAACTTTAAATAATGTCCGGCTGCCCCGGCACCCTTTTTCGCGTTCCACTGGCAAAATGAGATTATTCTTCCAGCTGGTTGGTCACCAGCAGCGTCTAATACCATCAGGCCGAGGCTCAGTTTTGTCAGCAAGCGCGGTGTACACGCAATTCCTCTACACTGGCAATTTCACAGGTGCACGGGCTTCGAAATGGGCCACGGCACGTTATCATAGGGGATACACAGAAGCCAACAGGACGTACGGCCATGCGTAATATCGGTCATTGACAGCGATAGTGTTCCGCAATGTTCCGGAGAATGTGCGTTCACGGTCACGTTACATACCGGGTGGCGCTGGTTGCCATTCGCTAATGAAGACTGGTCGCGCAATTGGTCGAATTAAACGAGAAATTGACTTCACGGAGCCTCGGACTAGTCCCTCTGACTATTTCGCTAGGAAATCCTCCGCCTGTATCACTGTAGACTGTCAATTCCAAAAGTACTAACCCTGTTTACAAATTAATTGGCACACGCATTAAATTAAATTCGGTGTGACTAAACATATATTTTTAATCATCCGTGTACATATAATAATGAACTTTCGTATGGATTTCTGGGATGATGACGTTGCTGGTATAATTTGCTGTTACACAATATTTACAAAATTTTAGTTCAGTGTATAAAATGGTGTAAGCTCCACATGACGCATTCGAAACGTCTTTGCAAAATAAAAGGGGTAGTTGATGAGATTTCTGTAATTACGTAAAAAATTGCTTGTATGATCGTTTTTGTGAAACACATATTTCTGAGGTATTAAAATGTTCTGCGAAAATTAGGCTCACATTAAAAATAAATCGCATATTGATTAAGCCCTTGCCAATAATTTTGTTTTCACAATTTTGTTCTCAGTCGTCGTTTCTAGTATAATTTCAGGGATTGCAATGTACACACAGCCAATCTGCATAATCATGTACGTCCAGTGGCTAGACAAACAATGATCTAAACAGCACATACAAGGTGTCCCACGTGAAAAGAAACAATTTATACTATATTCTCAGATACTATACACACAACGTCCCATTTGAACACCACCAATATTTGCAGACATATTAATTAATGATTCACGTGTGTATTGAGTATACATTAAGCAACTAGAACCGAGTGAATTAAAGCAACATTACATACTAGAAGCCATCAGGATTTCTACTATTGTAATAATTCTGATTCAAGTGTGTGAAGGCGATAGGAAATAAGTTGGCGATATGCTCGGGCCAGCCTCGATCCCATTGATTTAGAGTATCAACGTTCATTCAGAGCTGCTTGGCCATATAATCATGGAATTGCATACCAACCGGTACCATCCACCCAGTATACAGTTCAGTTTCATGTACGTGGCTGTTAACGTGGGACATGTATGTACAATAGCATTGGACCACCGATCGGGGGTGGTAAAGGGATAGAGGGACACGAAGGGGGTCAACGCGCGTTAATTGGTCCAGTGTCAAGGTCAAACCTCTCTGGCGTGTCATCGCATTATCATCGATTATTGGACATATCTCGTGGTCAGTTTGAGATTCACAGAGCTGACAAATCAATGACAATGGAATGATAAGACGTACGTTTCGGTTCCGCGATGATGGTACGTGGATTTCGGTTCCGTGATTCCAGTCGAACTGCCCGCGCATTCCAATTTGAACTTTCGGAAATCTTCGTCCCACTCTGTACAATCTTCCCTCGAGTTATTCGAAAAATTTCACGGAAACTGCCCCAGTAAGAATATATTTTCTTTATATCTTAGAATCTTATACATTATTAGAAATTAATTTATGTGAAGGATTTATAGAAAGTAACGCAAGTAGTATTGTTGTTAGTATAGTCAAATGTGAAAGGTAGAAAAACTATTATATATAAAACAACAATTGTTAGTTCATGATGGAGAGTTAAAAATAATCAAATGTCCGAAACAACATTTTCAACCGAGTACATTTCCAATGACTGAACTGTCTGCAACAGAAGCTCGAAAGTGGAAATAATAATTTCAGATGAAGGTGCATTATGCTAATTAAAAAAACTTCGTTACATTATTAATGAAATTACTAATAACTTCTGGTCTATTTTAATCAATTAGGAAATCAATGCGTTGGAATAACGCGAATCTAAAAGAAGAAATTCCCTTTATCAGAATAAATATTCGTTTAGCGAGAAGCACGGGTTTACGCGGTGTATCGGAAGCATGATTATTTGTCCACGTGCACGATACATCAGAGCCACGTGGGCGATCACATCTTCATCGCGACAAAGGTCGCGGATTACGCGGGCGAGTATCGGAGAGATAGAAAAAACGACGAAAAGGAAGAAAACTACACCGACGCGGCGGACGCGGCAATAAATCGGTCAGTCCAGCCATTCGACTGTGGGCGTTTCTTTTTGCTTCTATTCGATTTTTTCCGCGGTCAGCTGTTGCATCGATCGAAAAACGAATGAAACACCGCCGCCGCCGCGTTCCACCTGTCTACGGATGTACCGTGCACACATCGATGAAGCGACGACTGTTTATATTTCCGTACCATGTACACTGACTCTTTGTACAGATTTAATCCCGAATGAACATTTCGAGTGATCGTCCAAAAATCTTTTCTCTCGTATTACGTATGTATTTATTATTTTGTCCGGTCGAATAGGTTTTTCTGCGGAAATGAGATCGTAATGCAGGTTTTTAAACTTATCAGTTAGCAGATTATTTTTAATATTTCCGATATGGTATCTTCGCGAGTATTTACGAATGGGCTGTGACATTAAAAAGCAATATTTAAAATATTATAAATTGCTGAGTTTGTTAAGGGAAGAGTCTGTAAGAGTCGTTGGCCTAACCCTTTTGATACCTTGCTTTCTTGCTAGTTTTTCATCCTGTCTTTTGTTAGAAAATCGATAAACCTGTTTATTAGGGAGCTAATCTGTTCAGGTTCAGAGCTTCTGAACATGTTTGCAGTTCTAAAAGACTGTGTAGGCTCTTCTCAACCTCACGCTATTAAATGCTACGCGACTTCTAGTTTAAATCGATACCTTACAACACGTTATGCAAATTTTTATGGTTGTAGATGTTTTGCAAAAAATGTTTCGTTTAGGTACTTCGGAGACTTACTAAAGAGAACCGATAAGACTAAATGTATCTATTTTCTGCATTATTATTTGAATAGAAAGAATAGTAAATTTTCGTTAATGTTCATAATATATAACAATTACCTAAATAATCACTCCTTATTAGAAAGTTGGTGTCAGAAGTGAATTCCATTGGTTATTATTAAATTGCGGATTTTAATGCGAACGCGAGCCTGTTGAACGCACCGAATTGCCAACCTCAATGAAAGCTCGATAAATTTCTCATTTTATTTATAGATAAAATCTTCAATGAAGAGTATATGTTACCGATTCCAATTACCGCGGAAGAGACTCGAATAATTTTAATGTGCATAAATACCCGCAGTCTATTAATTATTGTACTGTGCGTCTCATCGAATTGTTCCATTGCGTGCGTAATCGACAGCACTGTTGTCCCGTGCCCGACACTGATTCGTCACGCATTACGACAAATGGACTTCACCGTGTCCCGCGGACAGCTAAAATGCGAACAGTTCAGAGCATTGTCCACGATTCGTTGTTAAGAAATTCTGTTGAAGAAATCTGCTTCTCCGTAATACCCAATTTCTCTAATCCTAAATCTGTTTCGCTAAAATTTGTTATCCATACAGTCGTTTTCATTTTCATCTGCCTCACACAAATTAACACTTTGATAATGAGTAATTTATTTAGCGGAATAAAAACTGAAAGGTTAATACTGAAAGTACTCTTCCAACCTTCTTTCGAAGGCATTGAGCCAAATATTTCCGTTTCCCATTTCTTGGAGACGCGGTACTCAAAATGTTAAAAGAATTTTGAATTTTGAATTAACATACAGTCCGCAGGAAACACTCCATGCCTAAGCTACCGAGTAAGATAATCCGTTCCCATGAAGCACGGCCGCAAAGATCCAGTTCAAGGAACGAACATGACTGTTCTGGAGAGCACAATGGAAAAGAATGCAGGTAAGGTCGGAGGGTCGAGTGTCAGGGCCAGGCACCGTCCGAAAACGAAAGTAAATGACGCGGTCAGATACGGCTGGTAAACGGACAATAACCAATCATGTGCAATTAACCTCTGACACTATGACACCTAAATACTACGAGATACCTACATAGCGGTTATGTTCCCATTATGTGGCCGTATCGACATGTGTTTCGTGCCGTGGCACGCCGGCGTACGGCACGCTGTGTGCCACGGTGGACCGGGTCGCGCCACGCTCCGCCGTAACCGGCGCACGGTCGCGCATTGTCTGATACCGTTCACGGGATCCGACGCATAGACAGGCCTGCATATGTACACCAGACATATTGATACACAGTACGATGCACACCGATTACATAATAGGCCTATGTCGCGCGCGCGGATCGGCCCTCGCATCGCCTAGCCGAGCTGTGCAGCCAACCTGCCGGACCCGACGTCCCTCGATCTCATGCAGTTTACTTGATCGAGATAACTCAGTTTAACATGCACAATTTCTGCGACCGTTCTTGATGGATCCGAGTCCTGGACCTACAAGTTCTTCTACGGGATATTGAGCTTAGGGTCTTTCTAACAGTGCTGACGAGAACCCCTTCGCTGTCTTCTTATTGTCAGTGGTCTCTCCTCCCTGGAATTGCCAGGGGATGCAGGATCACTCGTGTGCAACCATCGGTGTAACTTTTAGGGTAAGGTTGCTCAATTCGTACCCCTTAAGAAAAAACCGTATGAAACTTAGGATTTATCAAATAAATAGAAATTGTTATTCATAAAAGTGTTATTCAAAACTTGTGTTAATATTGTTGTTATTTATTATAACGAAATTAGAAAATCTATATGCTTTAACGTAAAATAAATTAAATCTTTAAAAACTTACATCGGTACGACTAAAGGAACCGGTTTCCTAAGTCGTACCACCTATAGCCTAAGTCGTACCTAAGAATTCAATTAAGCAACAATATTAATTAAAACGTATTTTTCATTAATCTGTTTACATGACACATAGGTATTCAGTTAGTTTTTAATGCCAATTCCTTTTTATTAATTACTGCGTTTCTTTTATTTGTCGCATTTTTTTATGTTTCCTTTATTCTGCGTCGACGTTATTTCGACTGACGAGGTAGTACGACTTAGGAATCTCATATGGGTACGACTTAAGACACGGTACAAGTTAAATTTAAAAAGTAAACATAACCTAACTGAATAAAATGAATACGATTTCGTTTCGACCAAACGATTATGTAAATTTTACTGAATTTATATTTAATAAGGAACATAATTTTATCGATAATTTACTTGCAAGATTAACTACCAAACGTATGTAGAAAATTATAAGAAAATTGAAATAAACTTATTTGATGACAGGGTTTATAATGAGGCTGGTTTATGGCAGACAATAATACGTAAAGCAGCTTGGTTGACTCATTGTCAGATGTATGTATTTGGTTGCCGTTGTATGTGCTGTTGTCGCCGTAGTTCGTTCAAGTGGTACGACTTAAGCACTGGTACGACTTGAGGAACCTTACTCTACCTAGTCAGTTGCACAATTGGTGGCACACCAACCTTAACCGTGTCCAGGGGTGTAAATGGACTCTATATATTTTTGAAATTTTTGTAAAATTTTATTGATTTTTAAAAGACAAGTATACGATACTTAAAAATGTTAAATATATCACAGATAGCACTTCTAGAAAATCTTTGGAAATTTTCCATTTGTCAACTTTCTATTTCTAGTTTTATCAGCCTGGGGTGCATTTCCACCCCATATACAGAGAGAAGGTTAAATCAGAATCATTTTTCTGGGAATGGAACAACCGATTTCAGTCTCTCTGCCAAGCTAGAACGATTAGTTTACTTTACGATGACGTGTAATGAAAATTTTTGAAAAATTGCTTTTCACAAATTTTTCATTTGGACTTGTAAACAAAATTGAAAAATGTTTTGTGAATTCTCGTACAAGTTATGTATACATTTTTGAAGTATACTCCCATAATTTGTTGAACAATCATACCCACTATTTTGAGCGTGTATTTTCTACCTACTATTTTCTGTGCTATCATAATTATTGTATGATTTTGTGAAAATTTCAAGCTTGAATTAAATGAATCGAAATTTGATTTGAATAAGGTGGTGCTTACTACTCCGAGTTTGCGGAGCTACGAAAAATATACATGTCAGCTGCTTATTAACAGTTGGCGAGTGAATATTGATTTTGTAATTAAAAATGCTTGTTTTTCCGCGGTAATCGAAAAGGGAATATTTTTAAAATGTGTATTTGTTTCCTTGTTATAATATTAAGGTGATAAATATTCAAATTTCAAACCTCCGAGTTATTAACCGTGGATGGAGGGGGCGAGCAAATAAAAAGAACGTAGGTTCAGGATAAATATGGAAGTGTAACTCGTACCGGGGTGAGCGTGATTGAAACAAATACATTTGGAAAATAGAAAATATATCCTTGATTGTACTACGCGGTTACGGACAGTCGTTTTCATCGTGCCATTTTCCCCGTCGCGTTTCCGTCTATGTTTTCCAATATCGAGCGCACCGACATTTTATTTCTCGTTACATAATTACTGAAACATTACGCTACCCGTTGTAGAATTCTTTCGTAAATTCTACTGCTCTCGTATTTCATTTGAAGTTACTGCAATTATTACGTTCCAAAGTACGACTGCGAAAACTGGCTACTTCTGAAAATTATCCGAATAATGTTTCCGTAAGGAAATGAAAATCGTAATTATTTGTGTCCAATGTGTTGTAGACATTGAAGTATTTATTATATATAATAATGGTAATGAATGTACAAGTCCCGTGATATTTCTCGCATTTTTATTCCTATTAAAGTGTGATTATCTTTATAAATTTTAGTTTGATAAAGAAAAGTATACAAAAATTATTTTTAAAGAGAATTCTGTTTTATATTTATACTCTAATTTTTTGGAAATGCTTTGGAGGCTGTAGAGGAAAAGGTCAATGTGGGATACCAGAAAATTGATCAGACAGAAGAGGGGCACCAAATACCTGTATAGGGTCAAAGGTGAGACCCTTAGGTCGAGACCTCGGACCCCTTGTGCAATCCAAGAGCAACCTGTTGGCCCTCTATGTTTGACGACCCGTTCCGGACCAGTTTCAGTTGTCCTGTTAATCTTTTGAAAAGGGCTGTACCGATCGCAGCAACACAAAGTCTTGCAACAACCGGTTCTTCGCTGGGGGTCTCCATGAACATCATCTTTTGGGGATCTGTTTGCACGTTCCTCGAATTATCGTGATTCGCAGGATCAGCTGGACCCGTAGCTTTATTCATTAGGTTAATATTCTCACGAAAGGGTGATAGCTTCATGTAAACTCTTTCGATTGTCTGGACCATCCTGAGAGAGGGTTCCGTGGATGATCACAAAACGAAAAGGTACATGAATGCTCCTCTACCGATTTAATGAGTTTTGCTGATCTTCCTGGTCTTAGCATAGGAAATTATGCGGTCCAGTTTACGGTACCAGAAGATAAATGAATTGTCGTTTTATGCAACGGTTGTATGGCGACAGAGGCATGCAGAGATCGAGATCTGCGAGCATAGGTGTCCCGTGAGAATTTTCGTGATATATTTCTGCGACTGTCCCCGTTATATTGTTTGATGTTGCTCTCCCTGTACTTCGAACTATTGATCACAATCGAGTTAGTTATGTCTGCGACGATGCCGAATTGGCGAGGGTAATGTGCGCCTCATTGGCTAATGCCATCAAATTTACCCACATAATTGTCACCATGTGCTAATATTCAACTAATTTGAGACTTTTGGGTACTTTTTTTATCGAAAGCTGTAGGACTTAGGGAATACCATGTAATTTTTTTATTTAAAAATATTTGCAAATTACGAAGTTGTAATTTTTTACATGAACCAGTACCTCCGAGGGCAATGGTTATCACCTTTTTGACCAATGATCCGGAAGATTAATCATAACTTTGTAATTAACAAACATTTTTGGATAAAAAATTGTAAACTAGTCCCTAAAATACATCTTTTTCAACAACAAATATTTTGTTAGTTCCGGAGAAAAAAAATTCCCAATGCATTTTGCTAAATATAAAGAGAGAATCGAAATTTTAAGTACGTCACTCATTTATAAAATTCACTGTTGCATCTGTTTAATCGACGGAGCTCGTTAATTGAACGAAATAACGTCCTTCGAATTACCTTCAAAATTGTACCGAATCGGGAGATCGTGTTCAATAGCGTTTCATTATTCCTCTAACGATCTGAGAACGGAGTTTTTAATATCCATTAATAACGTATCGAACACATTTAATAGTTGGTCATTTCGCGCGCCGGCAAAGGACGTAACCGTCGTCGGCTGAAAATTTGTTAATTACTGCGTCACAGAGAGGGGCGTAAGTATTTTCAACAAAATTCATTCCAGCCCGTTTTCCGGCACGACCTGCAAGGACTGATATGAGGGAGGAACTTTGTGCAAGTTAAATGCATGGCACAGTGAACCGCAAATAGTTCGAGGCGCTGGACATGAAAAGTTCTCACAGACGTATCATGAGACGTTCTAGGAACGGAGCTTGATAACGTCGTTGCATGTTTAAACGCGGGACCAACTATGACGGACCTCCTCAAGAACTTTTATTAAGCGTCACTGTCCACAAGGAAGTACAAAAGGGATGCATTGTTCCGTAAATACCGCGAAAAATTCATAAATGGAGGTAGCTCTGCCAGCGATACAAATGTACAAACTAAAATTTAAACAAAACAATCTTCCATTATCATTAACTTTTTGCTGGCAGACACCAGGTAGCTTGCGGCCCAGAGTGGTTTTCTACAAGTAAATTTATTTGCAATATTCGTAGAATTAAACACAAATCAAATGAAATTATTATAAGTACAAATAACATGAATAACATTTAAAGTACTTGTCAAGAAATCTGTCCTGTTCTTGTCTATCATGTAAAGTCGGTTTTATAATGTACACATATAAGAGAAAATTTTTTGTGGGTCAGAAGTGACCCAGCATCCGTCTTGTAGAAGGAATAAGCACAATTAGTACCTATAAATCCAAATAAAATATGAAAATAGTATTTAAATAATTCAGTACATATTGAAGTTCTTTTATCTTTCACATTGTAAGAAAAGTGTTCACGTCTAATAAAAATTGTTGGGTAAATTTTCACAAGTAAGAAGGGTGTCGGAGATTAATTGCAGATGAAGATTTTTCTACAGAGGAAGGAAGAAAGGCATCAGCTTAAATTGAGAGAGTAAAGAATATGTAAACGGTCGTGGAAAGAACTGCGTATTATGTTACGACTTACGTGCAGAAGGTAACTTACGAATGCGTTCAGTTTTATTTACTTTTTTCGCGGTCACACGTTCCCCTCCGTGTGAATATCTTAATTACACCTCCTGCGAGATTTCCTTCGCACGCTTAAGCTCTTAAAAGTCTCTTAAATATTTCCAAAACGTGGCAGAACATACCTACACACAGCTGAAATTTTTTCTATCACTTCCTTTTGCTTTTTGCTGATAAACTTCTTGCAATATTTGAATAGATTATATTTTGTACACACCAATAGAATTGAAAATATGTTAAAAATGATATAATTGTATTGGTTGCACAATTTTTAATATATTAGATGGTTGCACGAGTTCGTGCCCGATTTGAAAATAAAAAAATTCAATGGTTAAACTTAAAAGAACACAGCTTTATTAATCAATTATATAGTAACCATTCTTTCCTAATTGTAGAAAACTACATATGACTATATAATTAATTAATAAAGCTGTATTCTTTAAAGTTTAACCATTGAATTTTATTCTCAAATCGGATACGAACTTATGCAATCATCTGATACATTGCATGATACACAATTTGGATCTAATGTTTTACATATTTTCAATTGACTAATGCAACGTCTTCACGCATCTAAAAAATATGAATAAATTTCAAAAGATTGCTTACACCATTTATCATTTCGGTTTTGTTACAGATTATCAGGAATGTAGAACAGGATTCATTATTTTAAATAATTCCAATCATTCGACCATCATTTTAACTAAACAATTCAGTAAATATAAAAGAGAAACAGCACAGTTTCCTGTTTAAGAGCGTCTTCAGCGACACCACTTCCCCAAGCGGAGGACTCGCCAAGTTCTGCAGAGTCTCTTGCAGGACCCTGCAAGCCGTTCTGCAGCGAGCTAGGCCGAAGCAAGGGGTCGAGCTGTAGCTTTGCTGGGGGTCCAACAATGGACGGCTGCTGCACCATGAAAGGCGTCTCGCCTAACCGCCATGCTTAGCCTCCCTTTCCACCTCGATCTCATTCCGGTTCTTCGATAGCTCTATGCAAATCGCCTGGAGGCCACAGGATAGAGATCTACGAGCGAAGACCACTGTTCGATCAGTTGAAAATCGGTCGTGACCAGAGCCACTTGGCTCCCGTGATCATCGTGTATAGATCACCATGAGCTGAACGCGGAATCTACGATCTCGAACCCAAAAGTCTACGTCCACGGGGACAGAGAGAAATGGCGGGAAAAATCGGGGTGTGCGTGGGCGCAGGATCGATGAAGAGTACAAAATGGCGACGCCTGGAAGAAGATAGAGAACACGAGCGGGGGTGGGAGAGAACGTCGGCGTCGGGTTGTTGCGGATGGGGATGAAAGGGGCGAAACGAAGGGTGCAGAGGGTCGAGGAAAAGGCGGAGAGAAAGGTGAGTATCGGAGATAAAAAAGAAGGAAGCAAGGGAAAAAATTGAAGCCACCGTTCGTTCGGAATCGAACCGTGCTCTGCTCTCTCTCTGGGTCAAGGATGTCGAGAGTGAAAATCAAAGGGTTGCCGTGCCGCGCGCGCCCACGGTATCCCAGTATATCCGTAGCGGTCACGTTTCTTTCTTTTTTACCACCTCCCCACCCCAACCCTTTCTTTGTCCGCGAAATGAAATATCGTGTGTAATACATCCTCCGCCAGCTATCGCGTTGTAATCGCTCAATTTATCGATACTGACAGACCGAGCCACTCCGATTGCCGTTGAAACAAGCCCCGCGCCGCGTGCAAACGATGCACAAAGCGTGGCTCTTTTTAGCCCCGGGCGACGTTTTTCTCGAAAAATACTGTTATGTTGTGTCCAGGAAGTTTACCGTGCTCGTTCCAATTACCGTCGCTAGGCAAATTCTTTGAAGGCCGTTTAGTATTAATATTTTTCGGAGGACGTTTATGGAGGACGCTTGAATTTGTTAAAATTATCGAAGTTACAAAATTCTGTGTCTCTTTTAAGGATAAACCGTTTATTTGAAAACTTCCGGTTGGGAATTTTTAAACGAGGTTAATTTTGTTTCATGATTTATTTAGTTGTTCTGAAGGTCTTTAGAAAGAAGAGAAATACGGTTTGCTTATTAGTGAATGGAAAATTGTTGCTTTTCTCAAAATGTGGTGCTGCGAATTATCATAGTGATTGTATTTAAGAGAAGATTGATAATTCTAAATCGCCAATATACTTGTTCGAGTCATAATTTAAAGGCCATCATTCCTGATTTATAATAAACATAATTCTACCACTAACAAATGTGAAATTACGTGTGCCCATTTCGATTAAATCTAGACAAATTCAACTCGATTATTTCAAAATTTTATAAAAGTTTCAATTATCCCTTACTGTGTGTTAGAAACGACGAAACAAAGAATAAAAATTGTTCATCCCAATGGCAAAATTATAAAATAAATATCGGCAATCCAATGAATTTCTGAAATCTGGTTAAAATGTAAGGCTTCATGAAAATTCGGATGTACATTGAAAAATTATATTTCCAACGTTCTAAATTATAAAAATAATTTGATACAACCATTTGGAATACAGAGTTCGTTATATAAAATTTAAAATACTGCCAAATTATGGATTCCTTTGTGCACTTCGCGAACTTTCGACAATGATAGAAAAATATGTTTCGAGCAGCCTTTGAAAATTAAATTATTTTTCCAATGAAACTAAAAATTCATCAAATTTAGTTTTTATCCGTAAATTTTAAGTATGCGTTTCCTTCAATGAATTTCGCATTTCTCATTGACAAATTTCGTTATAGTAGCATTATTAGACTGAAAACGATTGAGATTAACAATTTAGAATCTCACGATCTATTACCAAATTTGTTAGTTGCGTACTCTGTTAAAAACTCTATTATGTTCTCTTTCATTTATCAAAGCTGTTAACAGAAAAATTACATTCTTATTTAACTTCTGCTTCTTAATTTGAAATTGATCAGAAACTTCGAAAAATTGTATTTTGCATATATTTCTATTCTTAGACTGTAAAAGATAGGTATTAACAATTTAGAATCTCACGTTCTACTATCAAATTTGTTAATTGCGTACTCTGTTAAAACCCTGTTACGTTCTCTTTCATTTATCAAAGCTATTACCAGAAAAATCACATTCTTATTTGACTTCTGTTTCTTAATTTGAAATTGATCAGATTGCATATATTTCTATTTCTTTCAATATTGGTAACTAGTGGTACAATCGAAAAGGGGGTGATTCTATAAAAAGAAAAAGAAGTTGAAATAGTTATACATAAAATTGGGGTAGAAATAGTGTTAACACACTAAAAATAAAAATGCAGGGGCTCTGTCCAGCCGCTAGAATACAAAGATATTTGACTAACCTATAAAAATATGAAAAAGCGTGACCGTCCAAATCGCAAGAAAATACTTCAGGGGCAACCCGCGCGATTTTCGAGTCGTTAACGGATTATTCCGGCGTGTCCGTTCCTTTTTTTCCTGGGAAAGGCAGCAATTCTGCCGGCAAGTTTCCTTGGTTCGGCCGGATATCGGCCCACCTTGTGTCCCGACGTGAGATTCATTAACTTACACGGTCTCGGGCGAGGTGAAGCGAGGCGAGGCGAGGCGAGACTCGGATTCGGGCTTGGGCTCGGGCTCGGGTTCGGGCGAGGCCAGGCAACCCGTTCAGCCCGCTCGAACTCCACGGAAAAGTGTAATCGACAAAGTTTATCGAATGGCAGGAGGGTACGAAAAGGGTCGTGGACGAGGGACGAGTACGTGCCGGCGATTTTCCCTCGTTTCTCTGGAGAGTACCTACGGCCGGCCGTGGTTGGCTGCTGCTGCTCGTTTCTACGACAGCTCGTAAAATAGGAATGGTACGCCCACGAGACTAGGCGAGAGAACCATAGACACCGAAGGCTCCGGTTAATTAGACGCCCCGAATCGATACTACCGGGGTGAGAAAGAGAGAGAGAGGGAGAGGGAGAGAGAGAACCAGAGAGATATTTATTAAAAGGCGACGACGCCTCGACTGTCCCCGATGTTAAGAACGACGATTACGGGATACAGCTGAGCCTGTCATGGCAACCGGAGCTCGTTGTCTGCCGAGTTCGGAATATATTGCGCGCGAATACACGTTACACACCAGCTAAGGGGGTAATGGGACGAGAGATTTTTTTAACGAACCAGCGAGAAATTTTGTTTTACAGCTGACCGATCATTAAATTCATTACCGATCTTCAAGCGCTCTACGAAAATATAGTCGGCGCGGCCGGAAATGTTCGACGCTGTCCGATAGCTATGCCCGCCATAAATCGTTCCGTCGTGAAATATTCTATCATTTTATTGACGCTTGCGTTGAGGACCATTTCTGTAGATTTATTTAGCAATTTTCAAATATCTTCTTCAAGGTACTTTTTGTGCATTAGCCTCTCTGTCGTTTAACGAAGTCCACAAACAGTTTCTAATCAACAGCAGATTTCTAATCTAACTGTAAGACAGACAGCAACGTCACCGCCTACAGAAAATGTATTCCAAATCGCAGAGTTTGTATAATTTGTACATTGTCATCCCCTGTTAAGGTCTCGTTCTTAGGATTCTGCGGCGAAGTGATTGAACCGGCTTTATATCGGCCGGGTAATTAAATGTCGTAATCGAGCCGGGGCCCGCGGAGACGTGTTCGATGATTTTAATTAAAATTATTTAGAGGCGCCTCGCGCGGGACGATAATTAATTAAGAGTAAGGACACGCCGGTAATTAAAATCCTGCGAAGAAGAGGTCGATCTCGACGGCGAGCGTAGGGTCGTGGCGAAGGAAGATGGAAAACCGACGGTGGAAGGGTGAAACAAAGAGGATCGGCGGAAGGCTATTTTTCGTGAACCGGGCAGGAGGCGGCAGACTTGCTTGTTCGACGATCTGAACGGTGTACGTCCTCGTTTTCCTAGGAGGCATTAATTCAATATCTAATTAACTCGGTCCTCGAGACTCGCGGCGAGCGAGTCTCCCGGGCGTGCTGCATGCTTCTGTTTTACGAGTTGTCACGAGACGTCGCCGGCCCCGTTATCTACGCCCAGAAATATCCTCGCGCTCTCGCGGGGGAAAACCCTGGGAAAACAATCTCAGGGAAAGTATAAATAAGATAGGCGGCGTAATTGACCGACGACGACCACGACCGGCTCTCAATAAAGATATTAAAAAGTGGTGGGACGGACGTCGCGCGACGTCGTGAAATTGTTTCTCTGCCCGTTGGACGTAATTGAATTTCAGATTGTCCGAGGAACGATCGTCTTCAGCCTCTCTCCGACACTTCTACCCCAAACTGACGATGTTAAAATCGTCGTAAAACGCGCGCGGAAATATGGTCTATCGTAAACTGTACTCGTCAGGATATATGAAATTCCGCAGACCACGGACTCGGTCTTTCCTCTGGAGGATATTGCCAGATGTGGAACCGAAGACTCTTTTATGTCCACCACTAGTTAAATGCTGCTGTTACCGCAATTTGATTCATCCTCGACTGTCTTTCAGCGTCATAACAATTATGCTGCCAGATTAAACATGTCACTGGACATACATATTTTTGTGATTTCTTTCGGAGTGATAACAATAGCGTCGCCGAATAAAAAGTTTCTGCTAAATTTTCGTAGTTCAAAATTCTTTAATGTCTATTTCGCTCCAGCTTGTTACAATTCAGGTATTGATAATGTTTAGTATTGATTACTTCGATGGCGGAAGAAACACATGTCGTATCCTTTATTAAAGAACGCAAGAAGAGGAAAAAGAAAAAATATTGCCTTCTAATATCTGAAAGCACTATCAGAAGCTCGTAAAATCGTTTAAATATCGGCAGATTAATATGGCCGCGTTAAAAAGCGAAGCAGTTCACCGAAAGAATCCGTAGCTCGATAATAACTTCCGTAGACCATGCGCGGGGGCAGTAATCATCGTAGCCACCGTCTAACTTCATCCCTCATTGAAAATTACGGCCACGTTGTTCCCAGTTAGTACGCATATTTTGTTAATTCAACTAAAAACCCCTGATCTCATTAACCCGTCCCACGTTCCGCGGGCGCAGTTACCTTCAGAACAGTTCCGGCTTATACATACGCACACACACGTGCATACGTATACATGCACGTACGTACGTATATACATTTTTTTCCTCTTTTAATACCGAGTACCAATTAGGACAACGGCGGAGTAAGTTCCTGGTGCCTCTCTTGAGCCGCCATAAAGCTGGATAGTTGGCGGGCGCAGGGGTAGGAGACACGACCCCTTTCTCTCGACTCCAGATGGGGGCTTCTCCCCAGGGTGGCGGTGGTGTTGGTTGAGCCAAAATGGTGGCTCCGTAACGGGGTGACCTCGGTGCCAGGGTACTTCGTAATGGCGAAGTTTACTTTGCCATTTGTATCGAGGAGAATGGAGGGGGACGGGCGCGGTTGCTGAAGAAAGAAGGAACGAACGACCGAAAAGGGGTGAAATGGGGTGAAAGGAGGTCCAGCGGGTGGATGAAGGAGAAGAGGATCACCTCGAAGAAGAACAGAGACAGAGACATCAAGGACGAAGGGGGAAGGAAGGGTGGAACGTTAGGAGACGGGTGGCGCCGGTTGAAGGAAGGAGGAACGACTGTCGGACGAAAAGGGGTGAGATAGGAAATTCGGTGGGTGGACGAAGGAGGAAAAAGGAGACAGAGACATGACGGACAAAGGGGGAAGGGAGGGTGCAAGACGAGGGTGAATCCTTGGGCTTCGGGAAGGAAGGGGTTGGAGCGAACCATAATAATTCACGATACATAAAGCCGAAGTGCCCTGGCACTGTAGGAAAGTTTCGGGGCAGTACACCGCCGATAAATTAGCTTACACTTTTTACATAATGCAACCAGCGCCGGGGAGGAGCGCCTTTTTTCGTTGGCAGGAGGAATAGTCCGAGCTAGTGACAAGGGTTGTCCGGTGAAGAAAGAAGGAGAGCAACTGTCAGACGAAAAGGGGTGAAAAGAGATAGATAGAGAGATAGAGACATAGAGAAGTGAAGGATGAAGGAGGCAGGAAGGGTGCAAGACGAGGGCGATCGTGGGCGAATCCTTGGGCTCCTGGGAAGGATGAGGTGGGAGCGAACCATAATAATTCACGATACATAAAGCCGAAGTGGCCCGGCCCCGTAGGAAAGTTTCGGGGCAGTGCACCGGGCGTCCAGCGCCGATAAATTAGCTTACACTTTTTACATAATGCGAGCAGCACCGAGGAGGAGCAGCGACTCTTTTCGCCGGGAAGAGGAATAGTCGGAGAGCTAGTCGCGAGGGTCGTGCCTCCTGCCGGTCGTCCCCGTGCACAGAGGTGTACCTAACTACCTCAAACTCGTCTGCCTCCTCGGGTCAAATTAATTCCGGTATTAAAATTTGGCTTGCAAATATTCCCCGACCCACGACCACGTGCGTGTACTGCCAGGGCCGACACACGCACGGCCGAGCGTGTGCACTCTTCGCCGTTCGACAGCGTGTGCATTCATCTATGTTCCGGTTTTTCCTGGTCACGCACACGACCGACTCCCATACGGACGACCTCGGCCACACGTATACCCGTGTACGCACGTAATTTACATCTGTTATTATGGAAGAGGCCTCGGTTCCCGGCCTGCCAGAGAGAGACAGAGAGAGAGAAAGAGAGGGTGCGCGAGAGAGTCGATGCGCGTTCACTGTCCTGTAGAAAGTGGTGAAAATCGCCCCCGGGTTCTGGAATTTCATTCGACAATGAACGGACCGCTCTTACTCCTTCTTTCTCGCCCCTTTTGCGGATAATTTCCTCTATACGGCGGTTTTGACGGTTCGAACACTCTTCGATTGATCATCGAGGCGTCAGCTTGAGACTCTGATTGATTTCGTCTTCCTTTTCGAGCTTGAGTGTCTTCGCGGTGTTGAGAATTGATTGGTGGCATTGTTAAGATGTTTTTCAGCTCATAGCTATTAACGTAAATTAATACGGTTTAAATTAAGGCACAAGGTAGTATTAGATAGAAACACTTTTCTGCATTACATATTTCATAAAGTACTCTAATAGATTTAATACTGAACACGCTAATGCCGCCAGTGTTCGCACAAACCACTTTCATTCGACGACTAGTCCAGAAATCGCGCAGGTCCGCATAATCGCAAGCAGCCGACACCAGTTGTCAAGGATATAAGCGAGCAAATTTTCCTGAAAATTTTCATATTCATGTATTCATTGTTTATTGGCGGCTGTTGGGAGAGGGGCGGTCGGCGAGTGCTGGTACGTAAGAACAACAAGGCGGGTCCGCGAAGGATCGAGCAACGTGTTGCGAACACGCACGAGCGGTGATTGCTTGATCGTGCGAAACGGTCGACGGGTGCGATTGCAGTTTATGTGCGAGTTTACACCCCTCCCCTCACACCCCTTCGAACGTCCAATCCACACCGGTCTTCCGCTTTGTGTACTTTGCTTTGGAAGGGTGGAAATTGGGACCGGGTGTCTTATTTCGGTGAACGGTGATCGATTGATTCGCTGGAAATTGTTATACACCCGCCCGTTACCGAGCGCGCAAAGCCACCGGAGCCAGGTTTTCATTAATCGTTTCCCAGTCGGCGGTTTTTGCCTCTCCATCGCGGTGGATATGGCGAATCTGCAGTCAATTTTAGGCGTAATCGCCCGACACTCTTTCCATTTGTTTATTATCGGCGAATCGAGCTCGAACCAGAGACATCCGCGAATCCCGAAACTCGTTCCATTTTGGTGAGTTATTCGATTCTAACGATCACCCTTAACACTTCCGCTATGGGGAGTCGATTAAGCAATTTTGATCACAGGAGCGAATGCGGAAAACGATCAACCCTTAAGTGGACCTTCAAAATGTACTTCAAAAATGCAATGATTCACTTTTACACTACATTTAGCAATATACAGAATACCTGTTAACAACGAAAACAAATGTATTTCAATGTTCTAAATTATTTGAATGAATTTTGTTTCGTGCCGCAGTAAGATTAAATTTTTCCCCATTTTATGAATAAAAGCCGAATGAAACTTTCAGTGCTTACACCAGAAACGTCGCATACAACTTGTTAAATCGTATTTTGCAGTGCGATTTTTTCTCCACATTACAGTACCAAATATTAACTCACTGGATGCATATCTTCCTTAGCAAATCATTAATTCCAAATCGAATTCGATCGAAACCCCCTACATTTCGAACCATAAATTAACAATTGACAATTAGCGATCGGAATTAAAAAATATTTCGCAATTCCATATAGCGTATGGAATCGTCCGGAGAATTTATTCGAAAAGTGCCTTTTGTTCGATTCGCCGATGACGTCGGCGGGGCTGATTATTCGGCGCGAATTTGATTAGGCGATTGCGATCAATGGTGATAAAAACGTCCATCCGGGGATTGGAATGATTCGAAAAAAATATGTCGCGCATAGATCCCGCGTTGCTTTGTCATACATTTTAATACAGGAATTTCCGTGGCGCTTAATGTAAGCCCTCCCCCTGGTTTTAAAGCGAGCGTGATCTGCGGATTCTTTCATCGGTCAGGTATTTATTATTTTTGCGCCGTGCAAAACCGGTCCCGCTTTTTCTGTTTCCGTGGTTGAAAATGCCCGTCCGTTTTGAAATCCTTTCCGGAATTCGTCGTCGTTCTCCTGGCTCGGACCATGCATCAAGCATCCGCGTGTGTGTCCCGCGCGTGCCTCTATCTCGGGGCTGTGCCCGCCTTTTTGTTCGGTTGTTCTTATATTCTCGTCCCGGTTTCCCTGTACAATTCTCTACCGGCCTCCCTCTCCCCCCAACTCCTCCGTTTGGATGTCTGCTTCTCCTCCTCCTACGGTTCTTATCATCTTTACTTAATACTTGTTTCCCGTGCGGACAGGTTTCCAATGGCGACCATTCCTGAAGTCGTCGCCGTCGCCGTTTCCCCGACACCGACCCGCTAAAACGCGACAGCACTTTGTTTCGAGAGGGGAGAACTACGAGAAATTCTGAGATCCATTATATTTCCAAGTCCTTTGACTCTTTGCCTGTGATAAGCGCGTCAGTCTCCGGCTTCGGGGTCCTTTCACCGGAAATTTCTTTCAGAGGCCACTTAGCGCATGAAACGATTACCCTCTCGAGTTTTTACGATTCAATTCCCGCGACGTTATCGTGCCTTTTATATCACGAATTTTTCTGGATGGCCTCTTCATTGTCCCAACTAACCAACCCGGCGGATTTCGATAATATCCACCCATCCACCGCGAATAGACCGCCACGCTACCTCTGATCTATTTCGCACGCCGCATTTCGCTATTAATTATCGCATTGGCCGTTTTTGCGATTATTGCGAGCTCGCCATTCTTCCCGAAAATTCGGTCTTCATTATGGTAATCAAAGCACCGGGCTATATTTTTGTTGGACATATAAAATATATAATTTTTCAACATTCTTTGATGTGTCGTGTCTTTGAATAGAATGTCAGCCATCGAAGAATGTATACAAATGATTTTAAATATATTTCCATAATTATTGTATTTGAACGACACTTACATAAGACACAATTATTCAATTTTTAAAAGAGAATTTTCCAAAATTTATGCTGGTCATTATAATCTGAGAAAATGTTGATTGCATTGATGAAATTGGTTTATTTTGCATAAGCATCTGCAGTCTAGTTACAACTAATGTCTCATAATTAAAATACGACTACATTTGACTAAATATGTCTAGTATTGATTAATTTTTCAGTTTTCTTTTTGAAGCGTCATCGTTGAAAAATGGCAGCATAGCCCACATTTAGCATATTGTACACATCATTTTCGAGATTCTGAGCGCATAAATTGTCCAAGCCCGCATGCTGTCGTGTCATAAAATTTGTGCTCCGCAGTTGCACAATACTGGAAATCTTTCTGGCCACACTTAATCGTTAGACAAATCGCGCGGCTGCTGGGACAAATGCAAAGGGCCGTTTATAAGCGTCGACTTACGGATTCCAGGGAACGGACGCCCACCCACGCATACGCAAAATACATGGTTACGGTTACACGTACACATCCGCACAGACGTGGGACCCACAAACGCGGGATTTCCTCTTGGCCATTTTTAACGAACTTTTTCCGAAACTTCAATCTATATAACTCATTCTCGCGCAGACGGCACATTCATTTTTCCACGGTAGTTGAGCTTTTACATCGTCTGCATCTCTTCACCGCCCACTGGCCACCCTGCATAAGTAATTTTCTACCCTGCATAGGTAATTTTCATGACGACCTCGTAGTTGTCGGCATTGTTCAAGCTAATGTCTAGCATCTGAATAAACGTGTTTATCCCTCGGGGGAATTGCAGGAAATACACGGTTACAGCGCAGCTCGGGACTAGAAACGTCACTTTCCTGTTTTATCTATTGATAAAAGGCGCCGTCGACCGATGTAATGTATTCTATTTTCACCGGAAGTTAACTGACCGTAAGCTGATTAGATTTTGTTCGTAATTGTGTCCATCGCGATGACACATCGTGGAATTCTTCTTCGGACAAATTAATGTTTGAATGCATTGCGATGGTGCATCGGATGCGAGAAAATTTGTTGTTGGATACAATACTTTGGATTTTGGAAAGCAAGAAGAATTTTATATAGATCAATTCAATCATTTTTTGAACGAATGTTAAACGACTCCAATTTCTGTTTCATTACACAACTAGCGAGAAGTATATTTATTCGCACACTGCGATGTTACAAATCCGAAAATTTGTAATGTTGTTGAAATGGAGTCAAATTACAGTTCTGTTTAACCAGGTAATAGGCTATTACAGGATATTAATTATAAAATAATGTATTACAAATTCAGCTCGTGGTGAGTGTTTATTCATTAAAAAACCTATTTTGATATTTAATGGAGCGTCATAGTCCGAAAATATAAAAATTTGATAATTAAGTTTAACAATTCTTAGAACACCGAGTCTACCTCAAAATAAGATAGTATGTATATTACAAATTAAGAAAATCTTTGATTTTACTACAATCATTCTCTGATTAAATTTATATTATTCGATAACGAAAGACGATTGATAAGCAAGAGCTGGTAGAAACATTTCCAAATATCTTTCTTACCCCAACTTATACAAATGTATGTATGTATACAACTTCATGTCATACAAAATCGCAAGTTTACACAATCGTCTTCAAATGAACAACCCCTGCATCGTCTCTCCAACTGAACAAGGCTGAAGCAAAGAAACAAATGTCTACTCAGGTCTACTCGCAATCATTTCATAACGTACAAAATCGCAGATGTGCTCATTCGTCTCCAAACATACGGTATTAACAAACCTCACAGCCCCTCCCCAGCAGAATAAGGCTCGACAGTATACAAAACTTGATGCAGTACAAAGCCGAAGCTTGCACAAACACAGCGAGACAAGTTACTTTGCGGTTTATCGCGGTCTCGTTGGAAGGTAGTCGCACCTTTCCGAGACAGTAGCTCCGCGCCACAAAGGGTAGCCTTGGTGGCGTTTGCGAGTGCAGTCGGTTAGTCGCGGTTATATTTGTATTTGCTCGTGGTCGAGCGATCAGAACCGGCCGGCGCGGCGCGGCTCGGATGCGGGGCACAAAAACGATTCTCCTACCCCTCTAGCTAGCTCTGTATCTCAATTCTTTCCGATCGGTCGAGCTCGCGCCTCCGGAATAAAGTCGAAGGGACGATTGCCCACGGTCCGTCGAAGTCGATCAAAAGGAGAGGGGAAGAAAAAGTCCGTGTGCACCCTCTCACGCGTGTGGCACAGGGAAACGAGTTTAGCCCGGGCAGACGAGGCCTCTTCCAATTGATCCGGGTTGTGATCAAAACTCCGGCATACCGAATTTGATCTGCTGAAAGCTTCTTGTAATTGGACGTAATGCCCTCGCGTTCCCCGCCACCGGCCGCGTCGCGCGTTTGGAAGGAGATCTTGCCGGAGAAAACCGGGAAAGGGGGTGGACGAGGGTGGAAAACCGAGCCGTAGAAAAGCGCCCGAAGGAAAGGGGTTGAAAATAGACGTGCAAGGGGTTGTGGGGCGGGGGTGGTCGTCGGGGGACGATGAGAAAATAAGAGAGCGAGGGCCGGGACGAGCCGTCCGAGACGGCTGTTGCGAATTCGATTGTCCTCCGACCGGGAACCCTCTCTCCTCCTGGCCTTGGAATATCCACCGGACCCTATTTTCCAGTCTGAAGCAACCCTCGCGGGCACCGCTGGTCTCCCGAGAAGGATCCCCCCTCTCTCACCCTTTTTCTGCCTCCTTCCCTAGCCGAAATGCGCGCGAAACCTCTCCAAATAAAGTCCCCGTTCTATAGAAGGGGGGATGGCGTCAATTTTTCGCTCGTTGCACCTGCGGCTGTGGAGCCGACCTACCATCATCGATCAGGGAAGCCGATCGCCGATCAGAAATGCTTAAGGGTGATGCTCCGTTATGCATAGCTCGTGTAAAGGAGATAGGTGACAAACGTGTCCCGAACGCCACCGCCGCCGCCGTGCGCGTTCTCTGCCACGTCGGGGTGGAGGGACAATTCGTGACATGGATCTCCCGATATCCGAATGGAATGAATGGCATGGAATTTTGGCTACGCCAAGCAGTGGGTCACTGCAGATCAGCCGTTTGTTGGTAAATATGTGGGAGGAACGCCTTCGCAGTCATGGATCATCGGATCCATGTAATTTGCTTTGCCCCGCCGATTTCGAACATGTTTTATTCTACGTTGAGCACCCGGCGAGTGGTATGAATAACAGTGCTCGGAGGGTTTTGATATACAGTCGGGCGAAAAAGTCGACATACACTCTAGTAATTGAGTGATTCTTTTAAAAGTGGATCGGAGCTTCTTCAAGAACTTAGAGGATTAGTTTAGTACATGATGTGTGAAAGGACTAGTGCCTACTACTTGTTTCTATAATTTTCCAGCAAATTGTAATCATTGAAATGAAAATTGTAAGTTATTTAACTCATTTAAACAAGTTATTCCAAAGTGTGTACAAACATTTTTTTGACTGACTGTAAATTTCAACATTTTTGGCACAAGATTCTTTCGTTCAGAGGAAAGTATTCATAACTGTCAATTATTTTGGTCGGATTGTTTCCACTTCGTAGTGTTAGGTAATTGATTGTAATATTACCCACCTGAATTCATTCGCGAACAGGTTGAAGCAATTGTTACTCCCACATTACATTGATGTGATAAATGTCTGTTCATCTCGACATTTTTGTTTCATAACACTTTACTTATTGAGAGCCTGTATTAATAGGATTTTCGATGACTGTACTTATTGACTTTTATGAAAAACAAGCCAAAAATATTATTTATTTAAATAATAATTTCAATGGAAATTGGTAGATTATATTACAGAGAGTGCTTTTTTGGTGTACGATTCAAATAGTCATTGCTGTAGAGTGTAGAGGAAGTTGTTAAGAAATTCTTAGCTGTGTCTCGTAGATTTCTGAAAAGTATTAAATAATCGTCTTTAATAATTGTAAATGAATGAAAATGTTACAGAATTTAAATATGTTCGATCTTATTATTTTTATAAGGTAACACGTACCAGCTACTTTTAACATTTGGTAGGTTTCCTGTATTTGTATCTGATCAGAAAGCTCAAAATGCTCATCGTGCTGCTTAAAATGAAATTAAATTGAAAATAGAAGTCTAAGTGTTCATGGTTCATAGAAATATTTTAATGAAGGCTACTTCAAAGCGTCATCAGTACGAAAGGGTTGATATTGATGTGATCTTTAATTGAATGGTGTGCATGGAGCTCGCAGTGAAAAAATCATATCGAATTAAATAATGTTTCAGCGTGTGTGCAGTGAATAAAAAGTTACAGCGGTGATTGCAAAAGGCGTTGTTTAATATTGATTCTATGTACCATTGGACGTAATATCACGTTTTGTTACGTTTTCGTATGATTGTAATTTTTATGTACGCCGGTTTGTATGCACATTTCTCGTTGTGGAACCTCATTTTTGTCAATAAAGGGTGATTTTACAATAAGAGTAAATATTCCGTCAGTTTTATGATGCGTAAAAATTTTGTGTTTGTGCTTAAGTTGTCCTCGTTAATTCATTGCGATTGATATATCGAAAATTGAATAAATATACTTGGTCCGTTAATAATGGACACGCGAAAAAGATTTACAAAGTTATTTGGAAACTAAATTAAACCACTATTAGGTTAAGAAACGTTTAGGTGTTTATTTAAAGGTGGTTGTAAATTTTTTGATTTTTCATCGGCAAAAACCGTGGTAACTAACGAAAAATTTGCCTCTGATTGACACAGCTGATAGAGCTTATCGAATCGCCTTACTTTTCATACAAGTTTTATCGATAGAAATGGTATCAGGAAAAAGTGACGTGAAGTGTAAAATATTTCATGATGAAGCAAAAAGGCGGCCGTGCCTGGTCGAGTTTTTAAATTCGATTGAATCAATTTTACATATGTTTCCTTCCCGCAAAAAATATAGTTATATTTGATCCGGGCAACAATAAATCCGAGTACAAATAATTCAATTGTATTTTTAAATCGATATTGGAAAGAAATATCTTCTGATATCTGCAGCATTTCCCTCCTCTCTTTTTTTTGTTCTAATTTCGAATTGAACCACTTTTTCTATGGTTTGTAAACAAAATTACATATTTAATTAAATTCAACTCATTAAGATAATTACTAACTAGAAGAAACGATCTTCTGTTTAGCCTCTGCAAAATGGCTCTTTTTGCATAGTCCTCCATCCTCAAAGAGGAGTTGTTTCGCCATATTCCTAGCTCAAGAAGTTAATCTCAAATTGTATATCTAAACGTTCACATGCAAATAAAGTGCAACTGTAGCATACAATTAATCGTCAAACAAATAGAATTACCAGTACACATTACTGGTCCAAGAGAAAGAATTTTTTCGATGTGAAATATAAAAAGAATGGAGAGAAAATCAGGGCATTAGAATTCAATATCAAGATTACGGTGGAGACTGTCAATAAAATCGCTGATCGAAGCGGAGGGCCGTCGACACCCGGGGGGAGGGGGCAGGGCCGTGAAAAATGGCACGCCATACTCGGTGTGCAACACGGCGAGAGACACGAAAAGCAAAAACACGCCACGTGTTGCATTCGAAATAAATAGCCAGCCGCGTAATAATGTAAACAGTATAACAATCATCGGCATTACGTAATTATATCGGGCAGTGCGGTATTACCGATAAAGCGGCAATACCGTAATTTGTCGGGTGTCAAAGTTTTCGAGGAAAATATCGAAAAATTTCCACGCGCCGTGCGCGTGTATATCGGGGCTCTCTCGCAGCCGCGTCGCTTCTGCGGTTCGCTGGATATTATCAGATGGAGTATTGCCAACAGGTGATTCCGAAAATAACAATAATTTAATTTCCCGAATGTATGGGTCACGAGGACTTTCGATTTCACATTAATTAAGTATCGCGTGTATGGATTACGCTCCACAGGTCCGTTTGTATATCGCGTTACGATATTATAAATCGTCGTAGGCTTCGAATTACACGGTTCGTCACCGAGACCGAATCAAAGAAAGATTTACGCGAACGTCGCCTCTATTCTGCTCGTCCGTAGTACCGATCCCTGTTCGAGAGAGAGAGAGAGTCTTCGTTATTGATTTAGAAACCCGAAACTAGTCGGTCGGGATTGTTCAATTTCCCAAAAATCGGCAACCGGCACAGTGAAGCGATTAAGGAACGTAACTGAACATGCCAATTACCTTTATCTGTAATTTCGTGGAAAAATTGTTTCGGATAAAGCTGCGCCACTTTAAGTGAACACTATGATTTCTGGCGAGTAGACTGCGGGCCTTTATGCGCAGTAAAAATTGTCCAAGTCAATCGTAAAGAATTGAAGTTAAATGAAAATCTCGAAAATAAAATATCCTTAAATTCTTCTGCTTTTCCAGCTCTATATTTCACCCATTCAGTTTTGTCACGAGTGCATAAAATCTGTAGTCTATGAACTACAAGGTTACCCGTAGGTATATTTTTTTTCAACTTTCATGTTGTCCAAGAAAATCGAGGTCCGGTTGTGTTGCGAGTATTCATCGCCGCGGCGTAAATGTCTGTGGTAGTTCAAGAATACATAAAGCGTGAATGGCGTCGAATTTGATGGTAGAAGAGCGAAACGGTAACGATCGTAATTTCGAATGATTGCGAGGGATTAGAATCCGCCTAATCGGGTCGGGGAAAAAAGCGCGGGGCTCTGTTTAACCCTCCATCTGACCGGGATCCGGGCTCGAGAAGACAATCACCCCTGGGAAAGCCCGAGAGACTCGTAGGACAGCCGGAGATCTCCCAAACACGAATGTATTTTTAAAGTAAAACGTTAGTGCCTAATGTTCGTCCACATTTTGCGCTTAATACAAGATCGTAGGGGGAATCAAGGGAATAAGAGCGGCTGAGAGAAGCTTCGTGCGTGTATGTGTGCCACACGGGTGTAGGGTGCTGACGGTGGTCCGCGGAAGGGTGGAGAAAACACGGCCTGGATCGGGAGAGAGAAAGAGAGGGAGGCAGAGAAACGGCCGGGAAAGAGTAAGAGGCGAGAGAGAGAATGTATGATGAGAGGATGGAAGGTTTGCGGGGTCGGTGGCAGAAATCCCCTTCGCAGCTATCTCGTGGTAGGGCTGTTTTTCGCGGCTCGCAAAATGGCCGCCACCCCCACCAGCAGCAGCTTCAGCGCCGGCTCGAGGGTGTAGAGCGCTCGAATTTTCTCCATCCTGTTCTCTTTCTATCCGGTCCGTTCGTTTCCCGTTCGTTCGTCATTCGTTAGTACACCCCTTCTCTGTCGACCAGCCTCTTTCAACCCTCTCCTGCCGGTCCCCCTGGCCGCAACATTCCCCTCTACTTTCTGCTTTCCACCACCATTCTTGCGAGCCTCCCCACCTCCGACAGGACTCGGTCAGCGCCACTGGCGGGAGCCAGAACTACCCTCGTTTCGACCCTCTCTTTCTCACCCCGTGAGCACCCTCTTTCCGTCATTCGCGGAGGACCTGCTCCCTCTACTCTGCCTGGCTACCCCTCTTTTTCCGTCTCCTTTTTTCGCCGGCTCCGTTTTACCACCCCCTCATCCCCACCGCTTTCTACAACGAGCTACGAGCTCCTACTTCTCCACCCACTATCGTCTCCGTTTCTCTCTCTTTTTGCCCCTCGATTCCCACCACTTCGACGATCACCCGTTTCACCCTTCCTACCCCTCGCACCTATGCGCCTCTACACGCATGTACACGGACGTGTACGTGTGTGCACGGCCGTGTGTGTCCGGCGAGGTCGCGCAGGAATATTGTTACGTAGAACGCGAATGAAATTTATAACTAATTACGGGAAAAGTTTAGATGACCGTCGGGCCGTTCGCCGGCCGGAAAGGGAGTGATCCGATGGGTGGCTCTGGAATATACACGGAAGCTAGCCCAGGCTGGGGGTTGGAGACGGCAAGGGAGTCTCTCGGTCAGACAGTTGGGATTTGTGCCGGTATAGAAACCAAATTACATTAATTAGGGTATTAAGCGTCCTCGGTTCTGCTGCGGGAAAAAAAGACCGGGCCACGGAGGGCTGCGGGATCTCGATGAACGCGGCTTAAGACGGATTCCACGGTGCTGCCCGCGATGCTGAATTTAAAAGCGCGTGCCTTGGTTCTGCTAATTAGCCCCTGCCTTGTTGCACGGAGTAATGAACGACTGTCGCAGATCGACTATTGATCGAAACACTTAGTGGACAGTATTCCAAATTTCTGGAAATAAAGTGTCCCTGTTTATGATCTGTCTAGACCGGTCAAATTAGGGATTACTAGGGCAACTGTTCCAGTAGTCTGCCATTTAAGTTCACAGCAGTTAGTCATCTTAAGATGTATTGTTATCAACGCATTATTTATTAAATCGTGTATACGAGGACATGAAGCCATGACAGTGAGCAATGTCTTTTTCAGTATCGATTGTCAAAATTTTCGTGGGTGCGTTTCGCCATTCTAAAAAATTCTATTCATCTCCCGATAAATTAATTCTTAATCGAGCGGAAAAATTGTATTCCCTGCATTGCTGAGGTAAAATACAACAATTATTGTCTCTGAATCAAAGGCCCCAGCGTTAAATCGTTGAATTTCACTTTGATATTTTTAAAGAGTGATTAGAAATTAGAAAAATTATCGTTAGGTTCTCTGTATTTTTGGTCTGAGGCCTCCGATTTGCCACTCCCAGCTGCATATTACCTCAGCAACCGCCTCCTGTCAGATTTTTCGCGAAACGCTTCGATGCGGAGCACGATTTCATGATTCAATCATGAAAGTCATGGCGCACCAGGCGTCCACCCACGCGCCCACCCCGCCCGGTAAAAATTATTTGGAACGTTTTCGAACGCTCTCGGCCGCTGTACGGTTTCCAGAATTTCCAATTTGTTTAACACGCATATTACTTGTATTCCATTGTTCCGGCCGTTCATAGAGCGATCTCCTCCCTTTCATGGCCGCGCCCTGCAAACGACCTGGAACACCGCGCCCGATTAGAACACCAGATACACCTTAACCCTTCACACAGGGATATATTATATTTAAAAATTACTCCTGGTCAAATTAGTAGATATGATACGCTTTCATAATTGTATTATTTACTTTTTACTTAGTCAAATTAATCTAATCCTACAGGTATTACATCGGTACCATGGTTAAAATCCTGTTTCCCAGAAATGAAATTATTTCTAATTATTTTCAATTATTTGTACCAACAGGTTACACTCCTGACATTATGCGGTGTCGTCTTCGTAAGATCGTCCCCGAAATGTTAATGAGAATTCGCCGAGCATAAATTGCTGTAAGAAAATCGCCGCCTGCTATAAATTCGCCACCCCCCGCGATTGCTCGATTCGCGAAAGATCGTTGTTAGCCCCCTTCAATCGGGCATTTGCTCTTTCGGACGCAACCTGTCACCCGAACCCAGACCTAACCCAACTATGATACAGAATTCGACGAGTGTTTTTTTTTGTTCTTCGGCCGCGGTTTTGATTCCCGGAAACTTTAAATGTATTCGCAGAATTTCGCGTTGTCCGGCTACATTTCCACGCCCCCCTGCGCTGAATTATTCAATAAATAAAAATATTTTATTTTATCGTTCGAACAATATAGTTTCAAAACAAACAAAAATCTATGGTGTGTAGTCTCGTTTTCAACCGGCTTGATTTACTGTTCGCGATAGCCAACCATCACGGTATAATAATTACTGAGTAATATTTAGGTAGTTAGAACGCCGAGAATAATTATCTCGGCCTCCATCTCGGGGCTGTTCTTTCGAACGGCTATAATTACTATCAATCAAGATCACCTTTCTTCCTGATTTAATTTGTGTTGCATCTTGACTACTGCAGTTTTATGGCCTCGTAGAAATTAAGTGAACGAGGGATATTTTAGATCTTTGTTTGAAAAATTGGCGTTGAACAAGCTTACATTATATTTGAGTTATCGTTTATTAAAATAACAATCGTGATTGTTTAATTGATTAATAGACTGCGGGTTTTATGCATTTATGACAGACATGAGTAGAACAATTACAAAACGGTGGAAATATTTGATGAATTTAAAAATGCTGTTGCATTATTTCCAAAAATTCATTAAAACTATTAATAAAAGAAATAAACGTCCTTGTAATTAAATAAAGGTACCTTGTAATTAATTCAGGGAATGTTTATTTTGCATCGAAGTCCCCAGTCTGGTAACTAGTCAATTGTTACAAAATTTCTTGTGTTATCCCGTTCGTTCAAGTGGCTGATGCAACCATAAATAATTGATCGAAAAAAATTTGCTATCTGTGTATTTGAACTTCAGGAGAGGTAACAAAATAAAATCAAGTTTTGGTGTAAAAGCAAACAGATGGAGAATTTGTGGGAAGCTTCGAGTCTCCGCGCCAATCAGTTTACAAAATCGTTCGTGCTCCCTGCGAAGCGGATCACCGGTTCATCAGCCGATCGACCCTTTGTCTAACGGGAAACGCGAAAAATTCTAAAGCGATTTTGCGACGGTGGCCGGCGAGTGTTTTGCGCGCGAAACCGCAGGCGTGGATAATCGGCGTGACCCGGCCAATTCGGTATTCCAAAATTTTTCAATTTACGGGGGCGAGCTGACGGTGGTGTGTCTCTCTTGCTTTCTGCCCTACCCCCCTCGCCTCACCTGGCCACGACCTCGGCGACTTCCTGTCCGCGTTTAATTACGGATATCCCGGCGGACGTCCGACTGGACATCCGGGGGCCGAGAATCAGAGCTCCGGGTCCCACCTTCGAAGTCTACGGGGGCCGAAAATTGTGGGAGAAAATGCTCTGCACCGTTTCGTTTCGTTCCGCGTCAGCCCGGCCGGAAACGCACGCGTTCTGCGCGCGGTCTGCGCTAACGAGATTCGCGAATGCAATTTAGCGCAGCTAAGTGCGGGCCGCGCGACGAATTACGAATGCTCGCGTGAACCGGTCGCGAAACGTTCGCGAGCGCGGCGCGATGGAAAGAGTAATTCAATGAAGAACGTCCTGCGACGACTTTCCGCGATGCTCGGGCGTCGTCGTCGTCGTCGCGAAAAAATCGATAGGCGTCGCGCGAACCTACCGGTGCGTTTTCGAAATCGCGCGAAAACGGGGCTATTCATTTCTTGAAGCTGGCCGGACTTACGGCACCAATCAGGATGCGAAATTTTTGACAGCCTCTGGAGACTTGTCCCTCCCCCATGGGAATCACGTAGGATGCAAATTCTCATTTTCATAAATTATTTTGTAGCCAACAGCGTGTGGATGAAATTAATATTGTTGATCGCAAAAATAGTGAAAGTTGATGTTAATCGTCTCCTGTTTAAAAATAGTCCTTGTACAAAAATGGTTCGAAATCTATTCTTATTATAGTCTTTGTCTTAATAACTTTTACACAGAAGTGATTTCAATTTTTAATGAAAACTTTAATATTAATTAAACCTTTGAAAGATCACTACATATATTGGCGACATCAGATATCCGGCTTCTGCAGTTGCGTATAAATAATTGAATCATTATGTTCAGCAAGTCCGCATCCGACTAACAAATTGTTTAATATTTGTACTGCTTCAGAAATGAACGACAGGTCAAAATGAATTGTTGGATTAGGAAGAACTCAAAATCTCAAGTGGTCAATGCAGAGAAAAAAAAATGGTAGAAACTGTCATGGCTCCGTGTATCCACGGTGGCTGGCCGGCCTGGTTATGCAATCCGTTAGATGCATCCTCGCGTGCATTTGCTCGCTGCAGCGGCGAGCGATCGAACTTTCACCGTGGAAAGTTCGACGTGCTCCCGCCAAACCGATCAGTCAGTGTACCGTAACGTGTTTTCTCCTGACGCATCGCACGTGCCAATAAATGGGAACAGAGCAATACTTCCAGCCAGCGTTTTAAATCTCTCTAAATTTCGAGCGAGGAGGATGGAAAGATAGCCACTTGCGCACCCGGTTCCGCTCACTTATTCGCAAATAACCGTAACGGATGACCGATTCGTTTTCCGACCGAAAGAGCAACGAAAACGAACCCGAGCAAGTTTTCTAATTATTTCACGTTTGAACCTGTTAATGCTACGGGCCCCTGTCCCTCGATTTTCGTAAATTCGGAGAGCACGGTGCACATTTATAATGCAACGAGTCCTGAGGTTTCTCAGGACCACAATAAAATTATTACAATTGAAGTTTCGCCTATTTTTATAATTATAAAATTCGAAGCTTTCTCGCAAAGCAATGTTTTGAGTCTAATTTTATTTTTAGCTAAAATGTGACCCACTCGTTTTGTTGTGTAAATCCTATTATAAGGCCTTATTAAATGACTGTATGCAAAAAAAAGTTCGATGATTTCAAAAATCTGTTAAATTATGAACTATTGGGTTGGCAAATAAGTTCGTTCGGTTTTTTACATTGGAATAAATCACAAAAACCGAACGAACTTAGTTGCCAACCCAATATATCGGCGCCACGTTTCAACAATTCGCAAAGAAATTCTGAACAATTTAATTTAAATTTAAATTTTAATTTTTAATTTTTTAATTGTGGATTTGACTATCAGAAAATGGCTGGTGAGTAGACTGTTAAACAGTCGCGCTCGCAGTCAGAAATTTCCAGACGATTCTGTAATTACACAGAACTGACGGGGCGCGCTTATTTGCTTTATAATTTTTGCCGCGTCCGGCCGGTTCGGGAATTAAAGATGCACGTCTGTCAGGTAACCTATAACTTCCGCAGGAAATTGATCGATCCGTATAGCCGTGCTATAACGCAGTTCTCCGTGACGCATCGCACGTGCCAATAAATCTGCGCATAGCGAGATACCTCCTGGAACACCCTATAAATTTCTCTGATCCTTGCTCGATGAGAGGTGGGCGCGGGTTGCAGCACTGTCCTGCGACGGATTCACCTGTCTCCCCTGCTCCCCCCTCCCTTTCTCTCTATTAATGCATTAAAATATATCGCGATCTTTCCCGGGCTGATAAAAACCAAGTAATCGCCCTGTCGAACGGCGCCGCAGGGGTGTTTTTTAATTGTTGCTGCCTTGCGCAAGAGGAACGCCGATTTCCCATTAAAATCCCGTCACCGGGAAGCAATTAACCACGTCAGGACATTTAATAGAAGCCTCGGGAATCTACGGCGACATCGCAAAACAGGTGCCACTTCGGTCTTACGTCGATCTAAAGCGAATCCGTCGTTCTGCGAATTTTTCAACCCTCTCGATACGACAGCTTTGCTCGCGAGCGCGCTACCAATTTCAACGCGGACGTACTTAAATTGCATCACTGCATAAAACAAAAGAAATATAGAACACGACGAACCGAGGTTACTATTATTTGTTTCATTTCCGATTAATCTTAGACGAGTGAGTGGGAATAACGACGAATGAATTTATATAGATTGAATGAATATTTCATGAGCACATTGCGGAAAAAATGTTTGAAACAATCTGAAACGAAAACGCCGAGTGACCATAGTACTCAGCCGTGCACGGCGAGCATCATGTCGGCTGACCATGGTGACCGGTCGTATTGAAAAGGTTAAAAAGCCTCGATCGACAAACTTTTGTCCCATAATTCTGGTTTTCCCGCCAAAAACCAGTCGCAGCTCTAATCCTCGCTGCGACTCATTAAGCCGTGCCTGCAAAGAGATATCCGGGCAGCGGTGGCGGCGCGAAGTACGCCGGGGCGTTTCACGTTCGCAATTCCAGCAATTTTGGGGCCCCTGCCCCCTCCCGCCCTTATTACACGATTTTTCCAGCCCCTGAAAAATTATCCTGCCTGCACGCCACCGTTCCCCGTAGCCCCGTTCCTCTGAACGTTCGCTGGGGCGATTCTTTTTTGTTGCCCCGGAAGACCGATCGCGTCTCCTTCTTCGGCTAATTTTTATTTTCCCACAAGCGGCGTTTTAAAAATTACCTTGCTCTCCCACCCTCGGGCTCTTTCTCCCTTTCTTCTCCCTCTACGTGACAGAACGGAGGGGAAAACCAGCCGAAAGAAAAAGTAGAAGGGATGATGTTCCGGTCGCAGGGGTGGAGTTGATCATCCCCACCGTTGCGACAACCGGCGCCCCCGAAAAAAAGAAGCGAGACGATAGAGAAGGGGTTGTGTGCAGGATCGACGGAAAAGATCCGGGGGAGATGGAGGAGAGACAGAGGAGGAGGAAACGATCCTGCAGAGAGAGAGGAGAGAGAGAGAGAGGATCCTCTCCCTCCCTCGACGACGACGGAGCCCCTGAAGGTATATATGTGTAGAGTTTTATTCCCTTCCACCCTCCCCCTCCTTCGAGTTACCCTTTCCTCGTTTTTTCCCGTTGTTCCCTCCGCTACTAGAAGAACGTGATGTATTGCTCGGCGTGTTCCCCGTCGTCGTGTTTGGATTCGTTTTTCCCGCCAAATTCCCTGCCTACAAGCTGCTGCCACCTCTGTGTTTGAAATTCAGCCTTGTGTATCTCTGTGTGTCGGGGGGCTTTTTTTACTCCCGTCGGTCACCTACAACGTCGCCACAGTTCACGGTCGTACGGCTTTCTTAGCTTGATTAATTATTACGTTGAGGCGGGTTGGCCACCGGGATCCTGGGGGTCCATCTTTCTCTCCTCTTTCTTCTTGTTTTTCCGTTCGCTCTTTCCCACTCTCACTCTTTCTCTTTCTCTTTCTCTCTCTCTTTTGCTAGCTGGCTTTTTTCGCAGAGACCACCGCCCGTCAGGGTGGAGGTTCACCCCTTATTTGCTCCGGCCCTGTCCCTCGGTCTCGTCGCGGTCGAAGCGCGCTCGATAGAACATTACGCGGAATTATGAAAAGGCATCCGGCCGTGAACGATTGCCTGAATAAAATGACGCCGCTCCGAGGACGATTTGAAGATAAATTGAGCAAGCCCGGAAACCTTTCGATTATCGCCGGCTATCTGCCCGGGGAGCCACGAAAATTATCGTCAAGGCTTTTCAATGCATATGATCGCCAGTCTTCGTTGGGACTTTCGGCTCCATCATTTTTCAGAGCTATCTTCCATCAGCATTCCCTGTACCTTCGACGAGCGATTAAACAATTTAGAGGAGGGTTGCATTTAGCATCTAGTTTTACTCGCCATATATCTTGAGGAAGAAAGATATTTACGGTGGTATTATTGGTACTGTGTTAGTTGTCTAGCTTAGCTGACTTAGCTGAACCATCATGGAAAAGTATTTCGAGCCTCATTTAGCTGTATTTCTTAAACAAGAAAAATACTTGCAGTGTTATCAGTGGTGCTCACAACACCGCTGAACACATTGGCTCACGAATTAATTAAGAATTGTAAATTTGATCCAAGCTAGATGCTGCTCTTAAAAATATCGATAGACTTTATTCTTCGGGTATACATCGAAGAATGTTCTCGAGATCCAAGCCGAAAACAAAATCCAAGTTCGCCGGACGAGTAATTTGAATGATGCGGTAATTAAAAAGGGTCCGAAGGAAGACTGTCGGCCGTGACGGCCAGATAAGTCACGCAGGAGTGTCTAGAACGAAATTATTCTATGAATGCTGATCGCTACGTTACGCGTATTATGCAAACGCGTGGGCTGAAAGTGACAATTTTTACGTTTCGGGAGCGGCGAGCTGCTCGTCAGCCATGCTCAAACGAGAAATTTCCATTAGCGACAAGAAGTCTGAACCCTTTTCATCTATTTACTACACGGAATGCAGAGGACAACGATCCTTCCTACTGCTGGCTCATTTTTCAGGATGACCAAAAGTTACGGTGCATCCTCGATCGACGAAAGTAGATCAGTAAATAAAAATTGGAATCAATTGTAATAACTAGATTGTCCGAGATGGTGGTCAGATACACATTTAATTATTTCTTGAATAAATTTAACTCGAAAATAGTGTATTGTTATTCTTCAATTATTTTAATTTTTCTTCTGTTTCAAACCACGCCAACCCATTTTTATTATAAACGCAAAAAATCTGCGGTCTAATAATAAGTGTATCAGAATTTGTTCAAACGTTTTTAAACCTCAAAACAATAAGAAATCAGGCCAGCGAATGCAGTACACGTTACGCAGACTACATTAGCGTTTAACAAAGCTAGTTCTGTTAACAAGGGAGCTATGCAGACGCAAAAATCTCCTCCAAAATCCTTCAGCTTCCCCATTATTACTAAATTTTGTTTAGCCAGAGCAGCCGCATGATAAGCCCCGCGATCAAATCCGGAAAGTGTATCCCGAAAGCATCATCGGGCAGCATTCGCGAAAAGCACAATGGCCCGGCGTTCATTAGTCCGGGCAAATTCAGAAACACGAAACAATACCGCTATCATGTAAACGTCTAGGGGCGTGCGGCGGTTCCAGGGCGCCCCGTTCCTTCCTCGAAGAAAAATATTCCGTGGAATGTCGGGGGCAAGGGTGAACGTAGTCGGCTCAGATATCGGGGGTGGATGCGTGTGAGTGAGAAAGAGAGAAAGCAACAGAGGGAGAGAGAAAGATAGAGAGGGAGAGAGAGGGAGAGAGAGAGAGAAAGATAGGAAACAGGGGTTGGAGGGATGAAAGAGGAACGACAGTCGAAAAGGTGCCCCACCCCAGGGCAACGGTCCAATCCGGCGTCGGCGTACTTTTTGCCCACCTTTCCACCACCACCGGCTTGATAGCCACCACCATCGGCAGCGACATCGTCAGCACCGCCGCCCTCGCGACCCGCGCGCACTTCAGCGTGTATTTTTCCCCTCTGAGGTCGCACAAGTGTAGCTTTCCGTGCTGGCACCCCCGTGCCCCTTTGTCCCCCCGTCAACCCCCGCGCGTCTCATCATCCTCAGCAACGTAGGGGTATCAGAAAAGAGGTGGTAAAGAGGGGCAGCGTTAGGGGTGTGCGCAGTACGCAACTTTTCCGCGAACGATGGCGCTGAGTTTGGGATCAATTTCGAAATAACCTGCCTTAGACTTTCAAGGCTCCCTCGGATCGATTCGAAACCCCGTGCGGTGTGTCCGCCGTGGCGGCAAACCCCCTTCAAGCTTTGTCGCCCTTTCTCTTATCCGTACACCCCCTTCAGCCCCTCAAGACGGTCCCGATTTTTTTCTCTTAACCTCGACACAGCCTCCGGGAATTTTGTTACGAGGCTCGGCCCTCCGCGTGTTTTGCTACCTTTCTCTGCCGCCGGTCTCCCCACCTCTATGGCTACCCCCGTGGCTCTTCGGTCGCGGCGTGGACGCTGATCGATATACAGATGAGAAGGATTCGATGTATGGACGGACATGTATGAATGATAGTGTCACGCGGTCGGGGGTGTCACATGGTCTTGGCTTTAAACTGTGTCAGGGTATATCGGAGACGAAGAGTAATCCGTTTCTAATCGATAGCGCGTATCATAGACCGGGCCACGTTTCATCCGCCTCGATCCGTGTCTTAAGTAGCTGTCCCGGTACTAATCACGAGCACCTTTAATCTGACGACCGATCACCGATAGAACGATTAACCGGACCAGATGTTCTATATTTTTCAATGGCTCCAACATACCCATAGTTCATGTTAAACAAGATTAATTACTGAAGAGCTAAGTATAACAGTTAAATGAAGGAAGACATGCTGCGTTTAGCTCTTCAAGGACGACGCCCATTTATCGCGTTCTCTCTGAACAATCGACATCATTAGACGACTCAGTTGTGTCTTGAAATTCTGAAAAGCAAACAATAATGCATAGAAGGTGCCTAATGCTCAATAATTTGATCTTGTACAATCAATTTTTTCAAACTGTCATCACAGGATAATAAAAACTGGTTTAACATTGTATGTGATATTGCGCGTTCTTCCGCGAAGGGTTAGGTCGGGTCGAATTTTCGAATCGCAGATTTTTCCGGGCAAAAAGAAGACGGCGCGGCGGCGCTGGGAAAACAAAAGATGTCCGGCGAGAGACGACGTATCCGAGTATTTTTCAAATATAAACACCGCTCGGTTCATCCTTTGATAATGGAACAATAACATATAAGTAATCGATTGTAGGATAAATAGCCGCGGGCGAGACTGGTTTTTCTGTCGGCTATCATTTCCCCGCGAAATTCCGTTTCATACCTAATTGAAGGTCTCCGGCGCGCGTCTCTACGGCGCGTTATAATTCTAATCGGAGCGTCCGCGAAATTTCGCCGGTACGAATTTTTTCCGATTGTCTCGACTGCTGTTCGCAGTTTTGTTGTAATATTTATCTTTATGGCGGCTCGTAAATAAAAGATGTAGTCCGGGCGATCAAAAGCGGGGAAAGGACAGCACCGGGCGCCCCTCTCCCCCTCTTCCCCCGTTTAAAAGTTAACGCTAAATATTCAATATCCGTGTAATACGAGCGCACGCGTTAAACACGCAATAACAATAATTAATTCTTTATTTCGGCGAATTATGTTTCGCATTCATGAAAATTTCACGCGTAAATCGTTACACAGGGCCAACGCCGTGTCGTGGCTGTAACGTGTAAACGCGTTGATACGCCCCGCGCTCTCGGCCAAAGCTCCTGTGTATTTTACGATGAAAATTCGTTCCCGCTTCCCTTGTCCGATTCTAATCGCGAAATACATCTGGCATTCATTATGAAGTCCGCCCGTTCCATAACGAGACAAAGCAAATACGCGTATTACGCCAGACCGATGTACAATTCCGTCGCCGTCTACTAGCCCAGACGAGAAGTACGGATCTATTTGTTTAAAGTGTGCTTCCTATTTAAATAACAGGTCGATGTAACGCTCCGTCCGACGTGTCAGCTGGACACGATGTTGTGTCAACAACCAATCGTGTCGCCATCAATCCGTCTTCAACTGTTTTGTCTGGCATCCCTTCAATGTACACAGCGAGCCACCTAAACTTTTCTACAATTTTATTACCCCTAAGAAGGCAAAAGATTATAAGAAATTGTGTAATTCATGCAGGAACATTAGCCTACTCCGAAGGTCATTTCAAGGTTATGTTATTCTCTTCCAGCATTTTTTTGTTGGTCTTTTTAAATAGTAAAGCAATCAACCCATCGGCTTAGGACAAATTATTATTCGCAAAAAGGCCAAAAATTGGAGGAAATACTAATCTGAAGGTCATCTGAAGGGTATAACATCGTCTCAAAACATTTTTTCCTGGTTCTTTATCCATTGTAAAATAATCATTCTTGATAATCAGACTCCTGGCTAATATTCCTAATAAATAGACAAAAAATGAGAAGAAATCGTTGTAATTCATGTGGGGAAATTATCCGAGCGCGAGACCGTAACACGAAATTTGCGTGTAAAATCCGCAGACGGTTGTGAATCGGGGGGTCCTTTTATCAAAGACGAGGACACGGGGAACTCGGGATTCGTAGGATTCGTACTTTGCCTCCATTTACATCGGTTTCTTGATGCCTCGAGCGAGTTGCTGCCGTAGCACAGCGGCGGCGGCTGTACCGTGGCCGCCGCCACTGGCAGACCACCCTTTTTCCACCCTTCCTCTGTATCCCGGCCCTCCCTTTTGCTACTTTTCTCTCTCCTCTCGCCTACCTAACTCTTCCTCTATCACGGTGCTCTCTGCGTGCTCTCGCGAAAATCCTCGCGATAAATTATGCCGTGCGGGTGGGAAATAAATGACCCACCCCCATCGACCCTTCTCTTGCTCTCTCGTCCACCCCCTTTCCGTCCCGAACTTCAATCCCCAGCGTGCACGGACCCGCCGAACACCCTCTCTACCCTCTCCGCCTGCCTCCCTTCGCTTCGCCCACCTCTTTCGCTCTTCCTCTTCCACTTCTTCCGAGCCACCCAGGCCACCCTCTGCCTCCGCTCTCTTTCTGGTCCTCTCCTGTTCTCTGTTCCGTTCTGTTCTGTCCTGTTCCGTATATACTCGTTCCATGCCGTTCCGTTCCACCTCCTCTTTTGCCCACTGCCAGAACTCCCTCTGCCACCCCCTGCGGTCCAACGACCAGGCGACGCTGCTGCGAGGAAAGCCGGCTTTAAAATTATAATGGCACGCGCAATTTTGATAACCGTCGCCCGAACCACCACTACCACCGACGCTACCACCACCACTACCCTGCCAATGACACTGCCGTGAATACTCGACTTGCCTTGCCTCCTCGCCCAATGCCGCCCACCACACCTGCGAAACTTAAACCTACGAGACCATCCACACGATCTCGCCAACCTTCGTCTTTCCCTTCGGGGACCCTTTGATATTTCTGCGCACCGAGATCGACCCGGCTTCCTTTGCTACCCCTGTTTGGACTAGGCGACAGGATCGACCTTCCCGAATCCTATATCCTGTTCTCCTTCTCTTTTGGCGATTCTGCTTGGTAAATTTGGGTGGGTCCTCTGCTGTCCATCTTTCCTCCCGACTATTTTACTTGGCGAATTTGGGAGAGTCGTCCTCTTCCTGATGATGGTCGATGAATTTAGGAGGATCTCGTTCGCTGTTTCGGTTTTCTCTTGATGATTCTGCTAGGTGAATTTGGGGATCATCCTATGTTCTCTGTTCCACTTGCTGGCTTTTAGTCGGTGAATGAGAGAGAACCGAGTGCGAATGGTATTGAAAGTATTTGGTACTTGCCGAGTGAAATAAATGAGGCTTGTTAAGCGTAATTTTCGATTAAGCGTTCCGCAGAATGCGCGGGATATCGAATAAATTGGGTAATTTTTGGAGAATTCACCGGATATTGTGATTAATGCGCGTGTAACTTGTTGAACGATGCTTAATTGTCGTGTGTTGTGTCGTTAATTGGAGCACTCTTCGAGTATTTATTGTCTGTTCGATGTAAGGCTTCAGGGATTGAATTGTCGAAGCGATTTTATTTATGTTTGGCTCTGATTTATCGAATATAGTAACTCAAAATTGTTACAGTGATCTGGTTAAAAATTTTGATTTCTTATTTATGTTAAATATAGATATTTAAATATAATAATCTTGATTTCTTAAGTTACAGTGTAATTGTTACGCTGAATTTTAAGTAAACCGAGTCTCAGAATTAAATAATAGGAAACGGATTTGCGTACATTGGCCAATCTTTACACTCGTCGAACATGTTCTCGATCATAATGAAGTCTGAACTGGCGATGCATTCATTTCACCGGTACGATTAATATTAATTACATCATAATTATCATTATAATTATTACAATTACAGCGTTTAGTTAATCATTATTCAAATATAGATAATTTATTACTAAACTGGCACTTCATTAATTATTAGAAACATTGTCATATTTTGCTTCAGTTAATTCTTCTATAATATAGAGAGCGTTAATGAAATCTTCTGAAATCTAGCTTTAGATGAGCTTTGAATAACGGATTAGAGTGAACCCCCACGTCGGAATCAATAATGTTTTAATGAAAATTAAAAACTGGAATAACCCTTTCATTTATTAAAAATTCACATTTATTCTTTTGTAAGCAGATTCGAATTTTAAATGGCCTAGTAACTTTTGGACCCAAGTCCTTTGTAAATGACTCTACCAAGATCAAAATCTCTAAGACGGAACCCAAGCTCAACATAAATTTGCTCCTTTGTATAATTTCTGAATACAAGTGTAGAAGGATTTTCGTGCTCTCCGAGTAAATAATATTCCCAATTGAATTTTCGGTCGCGGGGCCCGTAACTATTGTATATGCATGAACATCCGCGACTTCTCGCGTCGACCGCTTGAACACGCAACGACGCCATTCTGGATTCTCTTTCAGCGGGTATCCAAAATGTCTGTAAAAACGTTCCGCGAACGACCCGCATGATTTTTCACCGTGAAAACTGTTGGTCCGGGGGCCATTATGAAAATGTCCACCGAAATATTTCAGAAGCTCGTATGGCGGGAGGTCGAGGACGCTTCTTCTTAATAGGACACCGAGCTGCGGTGCCTGTTAAGAGGGCAGCCCCATGTACAAAACGCTGGAAAATTTAACAATTTTCATGAATTTTTTTCAAAATTTTTTCGCCTTTCGTTACGCGGAAAAATTTTTTTTACTTTTAATTACTTATTACTTGGTAGTATTTCGCTTACAATAAATACATATTTAAAAATTGTAGGAAAGCATTTATAAAGTTCTACATTAATCAAAATATTTTTTTAAAAAATCGATTTTTGACCCTTCCACACGAGAATGCCCCCTTAAAGCGATATCGCGTCTACGACGTATGAACGCGCCCCCTTGCATCCTGTCGGCGTACGAGGCGTTCAACCCCGTTCCCGAGCAGAGCCAAACAATGACGCGACGTCGGCCGCGGGAATGGCTCCGCTTTTGTAGCCGGAAATTGTTTAAGCTTTTGTTATTTTGCGGCTTCTAAATCTCGGACGTCAGCCAGCGCCCCAGGAGTTGATGTTCACACAGGGACAACTCCTGCAGGACACGAAACGTTAGCTTGCTGCGCGCATTTCGCTTTGAAACGCGAGAAACCGGAATCGAGGCTCCTTTGCGGGGTCGTTCACCCTCTCAAGCATCGGCGTAATTTGCGATCGACAACATTGTCCGATTGAGAGAGTCTCTACTTTCATTCTTCCATACTTACGTCTTCAACATGATCACGAGCAAAAATTTACTCTTGTCTCGTACGTTAAATAATAACAATTTATGCATTCAAAATAATACGTTGTACAAAAATGTTAAACAGTTTGAACATTATCTATACGTTTTGGTTGTTCATACGAATTATCGATGTTCTAAAAAATACCCTCATTTTTCAATGAACGTATGCATGAGTTTGACAAACCAAAAAATAATTCCAGCGCGTACAAGGCCGAAAAAACGCGTGGAAGAAATTTGCATAGGGTCGTCGATATTCGTGTTTAACGTCTTCCTTGATAAATGTTAACAGGCGGGAACGTGGCGGCTCCGATTATCGGAGGCCGAAGGTGGGGGCGGTGGTGGGGGGTTACACGTAAGAGTGGCGATAACCGGCAATAATCTCGTTTTGTTCGATACTTACTTATTCATGCAAATATTTATTATTCAACGTAAGCGTTTTAATTGCATTATCACGGTAACGAGTAGGTGCCTCGCGCGCGTTCATTAAGTATGAAAAAAAAGGTATATATGGCGGTGAATCGAGTGCCCGGCGAATTTTCAAAGGAAATATTGATCGCTCGCGCTCGCGCATCTTCGCTCCTCGCGATTTATTTGCACACGCGACGCACTCCAGAGACTTTAGCCCCAGAAAAATAGGGAATTTGATCTCGCATAAGAGACGCCCGTTTCTCTCCTCTCTGTCTCTCTTTCTCTCTCCTCTCGTTCCTCTGTCGCAGACGCGCGCGCGCGTACGCTCGCGAGTAATTTCATTATCCCTGCGAATTTCGAAAACAGATTTGTCCTTTGTAGAGGCGGGTAATAAATTCCGCGAACGAGACGGTGCACGGTAGAAAGCGAATCGTTTCGACGCGCTACAAACAAGAAACAAATTACGCGTTTAATCGTCGGGATCGGGGGAGAGGTAGAAAAAATTTGTAATCGTCCGACGTCCATCGATCTCCATGCAAAACGAACGAGACCGCTAATAAGGATTTCCTCGTGTCTTCCTGCGGAGAATTAACCCTTGTGCATTGTTAGGGAAATTGGGACATTTATATTTCCGGAATTCAATTGCATCACGTTCAGTGACGCTCATTGACAGTTGAGTCTGCGAAATATTCATTCCTCAACTGGTTGTACAATGAATACAATGTATAAAAGTTGTCGATGTTCAATTAATTTATAATCCGGGTGTTTCACGATATTCAATCATGTTGCACTTTATAGTTTGCATATTTTAATGTCTCAAATGTAACTAATCTATTATTGTCTAGGAACACAAAAATCAATAATAATTGAAAAAATGTATAATCAGGTACAATTGAATTTTATTATTCTCGAACATTTGGCATCGCGAGTGGATTTCATTTAGAAATGGTCCAGCGACTTCCGGGCCACCCCGTACATGACACGTATATTTTTTCTTCTGTGAAATTGTTAAGGATTAAGAAATCCTAATCAGATAAAGTTTATTCACTAGCGGTTTCCTAGCTTTCAGGAGTCGGTGAACTAAAAATTCTGGTAACCTTTAACACTGTACACGCCTTCGTACGAGCGCAGCATACATGGCGAGCATGCTTTAAAGCGGACCTGTGCATTTTTCCAAAACGTTCACGAAAATTTCCGTAAAACTCCTGCGTTCATCAACGAATAAAAATCGAGACTTTCCAAAAATGGTATACCAAGAAAATAACGGAGCCGAAGAAAATTCTGCAGGGAGAACACCCCTTAAAACGGATCTGAGCATTTTCCAAAGCAGCGGTCCTCACCCTCAATTTCCATAAAAATCCTCCATTGATTACAGATCGAAAGTTTAAAAAATGGTTGACTATTGCAGGATAGTATCCAGAATCGAATAGGGAATAAGCAGAGCTGGGTGTTGGGTTTGCAGGGTTGGTAGCATCGTGTAAGGTCGCCGCCGTCTAATACAATATCAGGCGTAATTTCTTTTTTCATTAGTAACTAGCGAACTGTTTAACGTTCCCCGGTAGATATTTATAAAGCGGCTGTCGCCACCCCCCGCCGACCCTTGGTTCAAGGGGGCAAGAGAGGAGACAGAGAGGACGTCGTCGACGACGACGGCGACGACGACGACGAGAGGTTGAAGAGGAGGAGGCGGAGGAGAAACGGTGGCCGGTGGCGGCGGTGCGCGCGGACTTTTGGGGTGGTCGGTGCCCACCTATCGACCCTCTCGGCTCTCCTGGCTCCTGCCTCCTCTCTTTCCCAGCCGAGGCTTTTCTCTCTCTCGGCCGTTTTCTCTCCTCTCTCTCTCTCGGTCTCCTCTCGCCTAGCCGGCAGAGAGCTACCGACCTTCGTGCGCGCACATGAGAAAAAAAACCACGCAGCCGGAGGGTGGAAGCGAGACCGAGAGACACACACGTAGAGGGTGGTGGCCGGAAAGGATGGCACGCGGTAGGACGAGCGAGGGGGGTGAAACCGGGTGATGCCAGGGGTGGTGCGAGGGGGTCGGGGGGGTTGAAACGGGGGTGGACGCCGGAGAGGGTGGTCGGCGAAGGGGCGGAAGGGGGTAAACGAGAGGCCAAGCACGGCCGAGAGAGCGCAAAAGCTCACGAACGCACACGAGCTTTTGCTGGTGGGCTAGCTTCCTCGCTCGCGTAGCTACCTTGCTAGCCGACTCGCTCTCACTCTCTGGGCCGTGAACGCGTCCGCACACACGCACACCATCGCCGATCCTAATTTTAGCAGGCATTCGGCGCAGCTGTGCCACCCACATGTATCGCGCGGGCTCGAAACTCCGAAATTTCGTGCAAATAGCACGGGAAGGAAGCCGTCCCTGATTAAACTGGTTATTTCCTAGGTAAAAAAGAATGTCGGCCGGGACGAAATTTACAGGAAATCGGGTTATTAGTCTCCGGACGGCGCGCCAAGGCCGAGAGGCTATCGGCCGATCGACTACTACCGATTTCCTTCGACCTTCTCTATCCTCTCCGGCTACAACCGACTTCCCTGTCCCACCGGATTATTTTAATTAGCAACGAGTCACGCCACGCCTCTCGTAGTTTATGCTAGAATCAACCGTGTTCATTTCGGCGGACGCTTTCCAGTTTTGTCGAGAGCCTAAACTGGTTCTCGGTCCATTCTTTCTCGCGAATTTTTTTCCTCATCTTTCACGTCGATAATGCCATCGCGCGGTTGTTCTCTTCCGGGCTTTGGAGATGCGAAACGATCGCGTAGATAGATCCCGTTCACGTTCAATTCAATTAGTCGGTCCTGACAGATTTGCATACGAAATTAGAAACCGGTTGATACGTTGATCACTGCCGATGATAACGCGATTCTAACGGGAGGCGTGCTGGAATTGTCATTAATTCGATTACCCGCGTCCAACCTGATTATTTATGTTTCGTCAGGATTCTTCCGTGACAACGGAACACATCCGCATGTATTTCATCTACCCCGCACCTCTCCCGATTCTGTATCACCCCCCCCTACCCACTTCCTGCCCACAACCGTTTTTGTTATTCATTCATGACCGCCCCTTTGATGCGGAACGGATCAATCAGAATGATATAATTCTGCGTATACATCAATTAGCAATAATTGTAATTATCACTAATGTTTGTAGGTGGCCGGTACATGCCGCGCGTATCTGCTGATAGACGTATTTTTGGGAATTATGTGTACACGTTACTGGTTACATCCGGCATCGATGGAAATGTTCGTTTCATGACTGGCCAGCCTACGTGTCATTCGATCGTTCCGATTCATCGAGGAATATTTCTATGAACGCAGAAACATAATCTTCTGTCGGTTGGGAATTGTTGTGGGCAGCTAACGCCACCAAATAGACAAGTTGTTATTTCCAACGTCAGTTGCTGTTACTGTAGTTCTTGTAATCTCTGATGAAAGAAGAAATCAGTTTATGTAATGTCGAGAATTGGAATTCCATTCGATTATGAAATACAGAATAAGTTAGATCTTTATGCTAAATAAAAATTATCTACAAGCATAAAATCCACACTCTAATAATTAAATGTTAATAGGGATGAGTTACGAAAATAAATAGTCAAATAATTATTAGTATGCATTTAAATATTACAATTCGCATCAGTTACTACAAGGTCTGCAAATCAATTTTTAATAAGGCGTTAAAAATGGGAAATATTTGTCAATTCAATGTATGACGAAAATATAAATTTCTTGATCCATTACCCTCGAAGAATTCGAACGAATCGTTGATTTAAAAATATTTCTCGTATCAATAAATTCACAGCGCTTGTACTTTATATTGATACGGAAGATACAAATTCAGAATTCACTTTTCATTGCGGTTTCGATCCTGGTATATTTATATCTAGATTTTTGTTAATTACAATGCCTCATAGTGACAAAAATTATATTAATAGCAGTAAAACGGAAGAATTTCACTTCAACCTTTCATTGAAAATGGACAAACATAAATTATGGAACATGGATAAATCTGAAATAAATATTATCTAGAGCTTACAAAAGAAAAAATCTTTTTATTTTAAATTTCGTTGTGTAAGAAGTCCAGTAAATTAGTTAATAATATAAAATGAATGATGCACGATTACAAGTATACATGCAAAAGATTTTATCAGATTTTAGATAAAATAAATATAATTCCTTGAATTCTTTCTTGTATAAAATGTATAAAATCCGCATCTCGTTGCAGTCACTCCTGTTCGAAATTCGGTTATTTATTACGTCCAGAGATGAACAAGTAAATAGTACAGGAAAGATCTTAATTTCATGTCCAGCCAGAAATAGGTACCCCAGCGTTACTTCTATGTATCGCTACACCATTTTCCAGCGTTCCAGCGACACTCGTCTCGCTGTTGTACGTTTCAATTGTTTGCCTTTTAAATACTTTAACGCGCCACGTGGCACGCTCCATTTGCGGAAACGCGACGGCTATTGGAAATTGGGGCGCGGGTATTAATCAACCCCACCGCGAGTGTTAAGGTGGGAAAGCCCTTTCACCGGAACACATTCGGCTCAACGGTGTCGTTTAGATATCTGTGTGCATTAAAACCAGCATCTAATGAAACCCGGAGACACAGGCATTTTTAATTATGATATAAAGAAGATTAATTTATTATAAGTGGACTGTTGATTTTCGATCAAAGTAAATATTTCGAATAAAATAGAAATTTTTCCATTCTTTAATTACTTCAAAAATGTGAGATCCATGGACATTCTTCAATTTCTTGAATTGTTCTACTCTTTCCGATTGCACTTGCTGATTTTGTCATAAACGTATATAATAGACTCAAATGATGCGTAGACATAAATAATTATCACAAACGTAAGATAAGAAGGCTCTCAAGTAAAATCGAAATTAAGAAATGAACCAGCGATTGGTTCGATCGTTAACCCCTTGCACTACAACATGGAGTCAGACTTGCGACGGGATCCGAGTGTTATTACCTTCTCTTAAGCCAAAATAAAATTCTATTTTGTGTCGTTGCCTATATATGTATATCCATCAGGTATACAATAAATATAAACTTCCTTCTTCTAAAAGAAATTCTGAACGACAAAGAATTTATTCACTGCAACCGTCGAATAAATCGTAGTGCAAGGGGTTAACGACCACGTTCCACAGACGCACTGAGCCCGGTAGTCGCAGATACGTATCGCTTATACTATGGCCAACGAGTCGAGTCGGTCAAGGTAAACAAACGCACGTAGTAGCCGCTCGACTGCGAAAAAGTTGAAGTCTGAGATGGTTAGCAAAGGAGTTAGTTCTCCGATGATTAGAAAAGGAGCTACACTGGGCTGGTTGGTGCTACACAGACTCGTCTCGTTGGGTCGGATGTGGATGCTACGACGTCTCCGAAGGAACCGACCAGGTCCAGTTCCGGATCGGTTGTGTCCTGCGGAAGGATTCTCGCGTGGCAGTCGGTCAGGGCAGCGATCAGGAGTGCGCGGGCTGATAAAAAAGGGGACAGCGTCGATGGGAAACGAAAGAGCGATATCTGCCGGCCGATCGGTCGCCGGTACTGGCGGCGGCGTAGGCGGCATAGAAAAGGGGTGTCGATGCCGGGAGGAGAGGGACAGCCCGATGATACAGAGGGATGAGAGTGTGCAGTTTACCTATAACCCATAAATCGACCCCACTTTTCTATTAAGAGACGCACGATTGACTTGCGTTGTTCAGTTTCCTTCCCCCGATACCATCGGTGCGCCGGTTTCTCCCGTTCTTTTTTCCCCGTTGCCAACTTCTCCTACCATGGCGCGGCGGATAGAGCTACCCAACGCCTGCGCTCCCTCAACCGGTCGAGCCTTCCTTCTCTTCGCCTTTTTCCCTCCTCCGTTCCCTGATCCAAGAGACCCCCACCACCAGACCTCCACTATCCTGCGCAAAGCTTCGTTCGATCCCTACCAACCTGTTCACCGATTTTTACCTTTTTTCCCAACTCGTCCTTCCTGCCGGAGGATACTCCCCTCTCGCGAGAACTATCTCGCTTTCTCTTTCTCTCTCTTTCGGGGAGAAGAGAACCCGAAAAACACGGCCAGCCCGCGTATCGACATCGAATACTTGGCCATCTGTTTTCGAGGAGTCGAACGTACGAAACGACGCCGTCCCCATTGACTTCGATGCGACCGATCGCAGCTGATCGATCGATCAGTTACCCCGCCAACGGTTCACAGAACCCGCCATACACCCCTTCCGAAAACCGCTGCGAAAACGCGAGTCGTGAACCTCGGGGATACACACGCGGACCGGACCCGCGAAACACCGCCGCGCCGCAACGCGGATTCCGCCGCGTAATTTATGCCGCGCGCGTCCGCCGAACTTTTAAGAGCCCCGGATTAAACAATTTCGGGGAATTTAGCGGAGGCTTCATTAGGCGGGACCCGCCATCGCGCTGCAATTATTCGAAACACACCGAGGTACGCTTAATCGCCGCATCGCGGATCCCGGAGCCCTTCAGAAGCTTCCGGCTCGCGTTTTTCTCGACGCTCACCGCTTTGGAATTCTCGAAAGGAAGATTCTGGACCTCCGTTTTTCTGTCGTTTTTGAACGAATTCATTTGGGCTCGAATGATCGTGAGCGTGACGGTGTATTGGCTGGGAGTCCAGTATTTTCTAATACGTTTGCAAATTAGCGCAATTAATTGCTTGTGGATTAAGAGGGAGGCTAAAATAATTTTCATTTCCAGGTATTCTCGAAGTTACGGTGCAAACGACTAGATGAGAATTGTAGTTTGAAAATGAGTTCAAAGATGGGTGCAATGTCTTTTTTTTTATGCTTCATTTTTGAGAAAATTCATTTGAAAAATTTGACAAATATGTGAACGCTAGAACCACAGCAAATTGCACCAAAACCATTAGAAAGCACGAAACGATTAGTTAATAACCATGAGAAATTTTGTAAAGAGCTTCTCTATTCCAGCACGTATCATAATAAAAATTGTATAGATTCGTAATATATTCAATCTTGCGATTATTAGAAATCAATGTGTATCAAAGTGCTGTTTAGTTCCCAGTAGTTCAGGTGTATTAATAGGAGTCCGTTGGTGCGTCTGACCATGGCCTACAGATTCTACTTACAGTGAATACTAGGGCACACGAGCCTGGTGGATCTTGAAACTCATTTTTCTCAGAAACGGAGCGTTAAACGAAGAAATCTTATTCTCTTTTATTTGCTTGTTTCTGCATGTAGAATCACCAGCCTGCTGCTTGCGCCATGACTTTTGCAACACTCTGAGTTGTACCAGTGTTGAACAATATTTGGTAAAACAAGCATGAACAAAAATTACAGAAAGATCTTTTACGTAAATATTTTTGTGGAGCGGGTAAGGATTAAGGGAAAATTAATGACGTAAGGGGTGCGGCGAGGGGTTTGTGATGTCGGATCATTGGAAGTAACGCGATCCCGTCATTTTTAGATTCTGTCGCGCCTACAAAACGCCGGATTAACCCGGACTGTATAATTTCTTGACATTTTGGGAGCGCGTACCGCGATTTGTTCGTGTATTGAACGTACTAATGGAAATTCCGTGATAATTACGCTGCTGTGGCATAATTATTGAGGCTCACAAACCGGCCCTTTAAATTTCGTTAAATTTTACACGCGCCCGTGCGTGTTACAGGTTACAGGGTCCAAGAGCTGGTGACAGAGGGGTGTCAGGGGGTCCAACAGGAGGGAAAAGGGGGTGGACGGGGGTCGGCGGCTGGCTGGGGGACAGAGGAGTTCATGGCTGTTCATACGTGCGTAATACGGGGGAGTTATGAACGTTTGTACGGAGTAGAGCAAATCGGACCGCTCTTGATAAATCTCGTTAATTTCACTCGTCGCTGATAAACATAATTAAACCACGATCTTCACCATCGCCAGGCATCGATGGGTGCCACTCGCCTCATTGCTGATGCTGCCCGGTTATTCGCGGCGCAATTTTGTTTTTATAAAGGAGCCCGTGATCGGTCGACAGATTTCGCGGTTATGGCTGACACACTGACGCAGCCTTTTTTTTAGCTCCCTTTGGTACCGCCGAAAACATTCTACACAACCCCTCCGGTGCCAGCAGAGGGGAAAATCGATCTTCATTTTTATTTTGGCAACATTCTCTATGTTTGCTGCTACTGCTTCGTTCAGGGTAATCAAGGTCGATCAAGGTCATACATTTTTTTCCCCACGGTCTATTATGTATTAGTATATAGCATAATTGATTAAAATAATGTGCTACGAAACATTATATAAGAATAAGTGTTTGTCGTCAAATAATTTTCTAAATCGGTGCAAACTATAAATAATTTTCATACCGTCCACGTAGAAGTATTACAGACTCGCGATGTGTAAATATGTCGCATTAAAAAACTAATTAACCTTCGAAATATCTTCATGTAATACACGGCCCGTAGACCGGCGTGTTTCGATCAGGAAATGATCAAGGCGGCGCCGAGCGAAGTAGACAAATTAAAATTAACAATTTACATTGCTCCCAGTCATGGACTCGCGGCCGCACGACACAATACCGTATTCCATGCGCATTAAATTATTGTTTTGCACGGTAGGTTTATATTCTGATTACCTTATAATTACGAGACATTTCGCGAAATGACTATGCAACGGATTTGCATTTATCAGCTGGAATGTACCGCGGCCGGCTTTCGTTTTTCCCGTTTTTTCGTGAACGTCCTCCTGGAAGAATGTTAATTACCCGGAAGATTTGTAAGATGTACATGTTTTTACAGAACCGCGACCACTTTATATTTATTTATTCGCCACGGGTCCGTAATTTAACAACGAGACGCGCGCACGAATTTTTAATCAGAATCAATTCAACTTATGTACGTGCCAAATTTTAACAAATTTTTTTCTTGAAAATAAGAAGATAGAAAATGGTTCGATTCTGTAGCAATTGGAATCGATTCAAGGTGTGCTTTTGTAATTATCAAAATTTTAAATGATTTGTTTGTTGAAACCCAATAGGAAGTCGTTTGATTTTGTAATACCGATTGTTTCAAGTTCGCCGCATTTCGAATTTCAATATCTAGATATTAATGAAACTTGCGGTACAGAAAATGGAGGTTCTGATATAGGCACGCTCGCGGAATAAAATCCATGCGGCTGGCGAACGTTACTCGAAACAGCTTTATGACGAAATACGCAGACAAATTTCAACTGACGGTGTATCGCGGCGCCGTGTCGATGGCTGTTCACGATATTCCCACGAATTTAATGTTAATCATTCGCTCATTTACATGCGTACCAGAAACGCATGACGATGAAGAACGAACTACTTAATTTCATTATCGTTACATTTCGTTGGAACTGCGTTAAATCTTTCCCGATCGTTCGTCCGCCGCGTTTCCAATGAAAAATTCATGGTTAATGTCAATCGTTCGATCGACCAATTCATTCTCGTTCGTCCGATGCATTCCTTAAACATCCGTGCTCTCCGTGATTTCAATTTTAAAACAAATGAATGAAATATAATTGTTTCGATTCACGCGAGCCGACTAATGCAAATATGGTGCACAATAATATTATATATATATTATAATAATATTACATAATTTATAAAACATAATAATATTGAAGGCTGTTACATTTGTCTCAAGCCAGGCTGAAATTAATTGCCTGCGGTTAATTCTTAAACGATCGGCATCCAATAAGATTAAGGGAGGGTGACCGTTTCCAATTATTTCTTTCCGGTCCCGGAATTTTTGCGGTAGCCTCGTCCTCCGCGTGTTGCCGTAGCAGAAATATGAAATAATGTCGAGAATATTATCAGCCATCATGGCGCGTCGAGTACGGATTATGCCCGAAAATCTAATCCACAGGTACCGACGCTTAAATCCTGTAAATCTATCGTTTATAACATCGATGAACTTCACTAATCGGTCAGTATAATCAGTTGTTAAATCGAGTCCGCACTAACCCCTCGCTCTGACTGTTATTTTATATCTGGACGGGTTCATCGATTTTAATAGCAATTCGTATTCACTACTGCAGTCGCGGTTTACGGAATTACTTTGCATCGATGTGGGGAAAAGCGTTCACCCCGCTAAACTCGAAGCGCTAAATCTACAGTTCGCCTAAAATCACCTACTCTGTCCTCCTAGCAATCCTACATCAATAATTCCAGAGACGTACGAACATCCCCTAAAATTCTGAGTGAAGCATCTAAGACTACGGCAAGTAGTGCAGTGCGTTCACCCCCCTAAATTTGATACGCTAAATCAGCCTAGTTCGCCTAAAGCGCGATCGCATACCCTATCCTCCTACCAGTCCTACATCGATATTTCTACAGACCCTCCAGCAATCTCTAAAATTCTGAGACCTCTGCTCTTGAACGTCACGGTGCGATCGATCGTTCCGGTCGATTTGTCGGCGCGATTCTTCGCAGGCGTGGAGCGAGTCGGTCCATAAATCGATCGGAAACATCAATAGCATTCAGCGCGACTCATTAACCGTGGAGACCAATCGATTTCTGAACCAAGTCCGTATAAACACTCGATCAAAGACGTACGTACACATTACACGAGCCAAGTACAATGCACACAGACAGCTGGCGTCGTAGCCACGAGCTTGTTTGAGGGACCTCTTAAAACGTACCCCCGCGCAGCGTCCCTCTCTCTCTCTCTCTCTCTCTCTCTCTCTCGCCCTCATCATGGAGTGAAGGAAGAAGTGGCAGCGGGGGTGGCCGGCGCGCCTCATCGTTATCGTGGTCCGCTCTCTTTCAAAGGGAAAGAGAGACGCTAGCGGGAGAGGTCGCGAGATGGATAGCGAAGAGGTAGTTACCGGGAGAGTAGGGGAAGTGGCAGAAAAAACAGAAAAAAGGTCCCGGGAGATGGTGGAGGGGGTGACGGCGGTGGACGAGACAGACGAGGCGCGTGCTACCAAAATTAGGGTAGCTCGGTTCGCGTGACGGAGACGGAAAAACTGCGGGTAGGGGGGAGGGGGTGTCGGCGGGGGGAAGGGCGCCGCCCCCGCGAGGAATTTCGGTATCGCGGCCATTGCAGCGGGAGGGCGTGGCCGCGCAGACGCTGCGAAAGAAAAATCGTCGCTCGTGGCCAGGAAAAGCAGCGCGCGCCGTGCCGGGGAAACGCAGGACGCGTTGCGCGAGACAAAAAGAAGCCAGCGAGAGAGCGCAGCGCTCGTTGGGCGCGGGGGTGATCGCCGGCTAAGAGGGCAGGAAGAGGAAGGCGAATGCGCACGAGCGGCCAAAGAGGGCGCCCTTTCGCTCTGCTGGAGCGCGCACTTCTGTCCGCCGGAAATCCTTCTTTCTCTCTCGTTCGCGGCCGTGTCAGCCCTTCCGTCTCTTTCTCTTCTCTTTTCCTCTGCCACCCCCGCATCCGACGAGACCACGGTTTTCTTTCCCACCGCCGCCGCCGCGCCGAGCCGAGCCGCGTCGACCGGTCCGCACTCGAGAACATCGGAGTAGCACTTGCTGGCTTGCTCTATGTCCACCGGGGGCCTCTCTTTCGTTTCTCTCTCTTTCTCTCTGCAGCGTCACGGTTGCCGAACCGTCGTTGTCCCCCTACCTGCTCACCTACCCCTCAAGGCCCCCAGACTCGGTTGAACCCCTCTATGCGCCGACTAGTAGATTCGACTCTCTGTCTGTTCTGCGTTAGGAACGAAGGAAAAGGGGGCAGGGAAGGAAGGAAGGAAGGAGAGGATGAACAGAGCGCGGGATTTGCGGCCCGAGGGGTTTCGGGGGTTGGGGGGCTACGGGGGTGTGTGATGGTGTCGGCGGGGTGGACGACGCGGCCAAGGGGTGGTCCGGGGGGGGGTAGCAACGCGCGTAGAGAAGTACAGAGTGAGCATCAAAATTATTTTCCAGCGGGCACCACCGTCGGTGCGGTACCACCCCGAAATTTCAGCCCTTTAATTTCAGATGGTATGATAATTCGCGGCGATATTTCACACGAGTCTGGAACCTGGCTCAACGTGGATTTTATTGCGGCCAGCCAGCAGAGGCGGGGCCACGACGAAAATTTCCACGGAATTACGGAAAGGGTTCCTACGAGAAGGGACGGTTTACGAAGTTGTTAATTAATCTAGGCACCTAGATGCCACCCCGCCCCGCCCTGCTCCGCTCCGCTCCGGTCGCTACGACTTGGCCGATATGCCCCTGCAAGATGAAATTGTCTGTCTGGTGCAGGGTTCACCGATCCTGGAATTCATTCGTGGATTTAGCTGTAGGGTTTTTCGCACGATGAATTGTAAGGATTTGTTTCGCTGTAATCAGGGGGAGGGGGGTGGAGATTTTTCTTCGTGACGGCACTGGTCGAGGGAGGCCGGTGTCGTTATTTTGCGTGGGAAAATCTGCCGTACTCACATCGTTGACGGCTTCCGTTTCTTTTTTATAGGTTGGTCGCAGCCTCGCTGACGGGTGTTCGAAGGCCACGGGTGACCGGTTTTGATTCCCTGAAACCGTGGACACGAGTTACTACGATGGAAAATGGTAATGTGCGAGAAGCGCGTTCAAGGTTTCAATCACTTTCTGATTAACGCAAGCCCTTATATAGTCTATTATCTAATATAATAATCATCATTTTAACTGGCTTTGAAAGTTACCTTCTAAACATGCACTTATCTATAGATACAGTTAATAGGTAGATTTCTAATTTATAATTTGATTGTACATGTTTGCGGATTTATGACATTTCTCAATTTTGAATATGCAAGAAAATGTGTGCCACTGATAACATTTGGATAATTTGCATATATCTCCATTCAAGATGCTAGAGCTTGAAGAACTCTGAAGAGCCCTGAAGAATGTCTTCACCCTTAAGAACTGACAAAAAGCCACACAAGAAAACCAACGAGGATTCCGCCGACCTTCCACCCACTGAACCCTTAAAGTTTACTAAAAATTGGATGGTGCAGGTTAACTAACCCCTCAATAATCGAATTGGCTCGATCCCGAGTCGCATGTCGGCGGCCTCAGCGCCGTCAATCCAGCAAGCGAAACCATCGTCAAACCGGACGAAGTCTCTGGCCATGGTCCCACCCGTTCGCAGCATTCTCCACGGGTGTCCCCAGCCCTAAACAATTTTCCCCAAAATTCCGTGGGCATATTCCCGGCACTTCCTAATGCCTAATCCTGACCGGTGTATATGTATATGTAGACGGCCGGTAAATGGGCTAAATGTCCCGGCGTGTTTCCGCGTCCGCGCGGCTGTCTCGAGAGTTCGTCGTCGCAGATAGGCGGCAAGGGGTGGCAACGGAGCATCCAGAACTTTATCCTCGACGGTGCAAAGCGGCGCAATTTCGTTTCGCCGTGGGAAGGGTGGCCCGTGAGGTGGTGGTGGTGGTGCTGCTGGATGCTGGTGGTGGAGAGTCTCCTAGCTGAAGAGCGAGAGAGAGAGAGATTGGTAGAGGAGGAAAAGAGAGCCAGAGGGTGGAGAAGTAGGAGGAGGGCAGGAAGGTTGAACGAGCCAGGTAGAAGAATAAGAGGAAGCGAGGGGGAGTGGAGATTGTCGGGGAGAGGCGGCAATTTTTTAAAATTAAGGCTGTTAAACCTAATCTCCAGGTGTGCAGGCGCACGCGCGTAGAAGTCGTAAAAACTCTATACCGGTGGCGCAGGCCCCTTCTTCTCTCTGTCTCATTTCGACTCTTTCCCTCGTTTCCCGACCACCCTCTCTCCCCATATCGTTCAGAGGCTGCCTTCGCAGGGACGCCGGCTGCGCCGCCCTCGGCGTCCCTGGTCGGTGGTTAAATTGCCGCACGAAACGTTCTTAATGTCCAACGGCAGTGTGCCTCCCTCTCTTTTCGCCGTATCAACTCGATGTCTCTCTTCCTCCATCCCCTTTTTTCCCTCATCCCTTCATCGTTTCTTTACCTCTTGCGTTCTCCACCGCTCCCTTCCCCCCGTCCCACCACCGTCACTCTCTCTCTCTCTCTCTCTCTATCGCTCTCTCAGCCCTCATCGCCGCGTTTCGCTCCCGGCACTGGCCATTCTTGTCTGTCTTTTTTCCATTCCTTCCTTCATTTTCTATTTATTTTTCTCTATCGTCCTCTTCCGTCGCTGTCCCCTTTGTCCCGTCCTTTTCGTCGCCTATCTATCCATCTCCTCGTATCGCGGCGTGTTTTCGAAGGGTCGTGTCTCTCTTTTGTTCTCCGCGGGGCTCTCTCGCGGCTCAAACGACCGACGCTGGTCGTCGCGACGCCGATGCCGCCGACGAACACGCGCGTTCAAATGCGCGGATGCGTCGAATGCCGGATTACGAGCGGTACCGCGGCCGCGATAAACGCGCGAATTATGTTTAATATCGCCCCGGTTATCTGCCCGCGCCAACACGCAAGGCGGCCATAGTCGCCTCGGGATCGTTCCTACCCGCTTTTTCCCCAGCAAACGACCAACCGACTGCCATCCTGATCCCCGTCTTCCGGGAACGGCCAGACTACTCCGAGGAATGCAAATGTCCGCAGTCGTTGACTTAATGGTCGCCCGATACGACGCGCAGCGTAATGTCGCGGATAATGTATCGCGATTTAACGCCGGACACCGACTCGCCATAACCGCCACCTCTGCACGGCATTCTGCGAAACCCCAACCATCTTCCCCGAAGATCTTCCACCCTGCGTTCTTCCTGCGAATTCCCTCCTTTTCCGTGGATTTTGGGACAATTGTTTCCGCTGCGAATTTCGTTTAATGAAAATAAAGCGGTAATGAGACGCTGAGTTTTTGTGTAGGTAGACTGCGGATTTTTATGCATTATGGCATTTATAAATTTTAAAAGATTTATTTCTTAGAATTTATTGGTCATCCTGGTTTTTGTACGCGAATTAATTATAAGTCTTATAATACTTGTAATAATTATAATGCTCAAATCACCCTAATAATGAATACTCACACATTAGAATGTGTATTATAATGTAAGTGAAGAAAGCGTAGGATCGAATGAATTATTTTGTTGCAGCAACGAGTGATGCAAAAAATGAAGATAATGTGCCTTTAGTGGTTGCTTTTCAATTTAATCGTGTATCGTGTGTGGAACTTTTGAAAATGGTATTTTAGGCAAAGAGACTTTATTCCGTAAATATAGATAGTAAAAACGATGCTGGTGTCGGGATTGGTTCTTTGAAGGCTTTGTAGCATGCGTGTTTTCTAACACCGGAAGTTTATTTATTGCTCCTTCCAATGCTGTCGCGACCAATTTATCGTTCTCTGAATAATCAAAGAGTGTTGTTAGACCATGGATACTTGTGCAGGCTATTTTAGACAGTTATCGAAATATTTCAACAAAAATTGACCATCATCATTCCGTTTTTGTATAGAATACAATTTACGATATAATATATCATTTAATGATCTGTTCGAAATACGATGCTCTGCAAGTTTCCACTTCGGTAATTTGTATAATGCCTTTCCGGAGGCAATATATTCTGATTATAAATTTAATTTACTAGTAGTGCAGAATATTTAAGAACACTTAGAGCCGCGTGAAAGTTGCACGACCTCGCGAAGTTCCGTGTGTTACGACCAATCCGAAAATGAGAATTGCTCGAAGTCATGTATGTACCTTATAATTGTGAAATTGGGTGGAAATAATACCGTCTGATATAGCGCGCGCGTCCGATGCGACATGTGACAAAATGAATCAGCCTTTCTGCAATATTACAGCAGCATGCGCGCGTAAACTTTTCTGCTTTACTAATCCGAGCGTACGTGAGTAGTGTGCGCACAATCACATTGGCAATATATTTAAAAATATCTGCGTCTGTACATAATTTCATGTGCTGCATGGAGAAAACTGATGTGAAATAAAGGCTTTATTCAATATTAAATTATCGTTGTCATTCATTTGCTTTCTATGCTCTGTTATCCGACTTCCAGGCATCGACGAGACAATGACGTTAAAAAGTTGCCACTTTCGTTTTGCTATAATTGCAAAGTATTTCAGGATGGTTTTTTACAGTAGTATTAAATTTTAGATGAGACTTTAGAAATTTGTTTTTAGCCGACCGATACAGTGACGCGCATGTGCAAACGGGGCCGACTGTCGCGCTAGTTCATTGAGTGTAGCATCATTCATGTGGCGGCCCTACTCTTGACCTTTTTCCGTTTCCAACCAACTCCTGCTTCGGATTCACACTAGCCATTTTTTCGTTGCGCGAAAAAAATTTCAAAAACACTGACAATATGTCAGAGAGAGACAGAGAGAAATCAATGGTGAAACGCGAAAGATCACATTCGTGAAACGATAGAAAATATCATCGAGGAATGATTCTAAAAATTCCTTAAAAATTTACTGGGCTACAAAATCCAAACGTTTTCGAAAGAAACATCACATATGCAATTATCTTGCGATGCATCGGCGAAGAACGTGTACTCAGAACATTTTTCTGGGTTCATGAGAGACCCAGGGTACCACTCGAGAGTAAAAATTCAAGAACAAAAACCGTGATTATTTTTGCAGCAACCTAATACATCGGTAAATGGCGGCACGCTGCGAAATTGCTGTTCGTCCCCGATCGTTCGCCGATATCGTTCTGCGATCGTTCATCTCCGAAAGAACCGATCCAGGCAGAAGCGCCTGCAGTCTTATTACTTTAATGCACCGCTGATGGCATTCTGAAGCGGCGGTTGTTACAGCAATTATCAGTCGATTAGCAGGCGTAGTGGCGTAACAGTGTTCCGGGTCTCGTCGCGCGCAAACGTATTCGATGCTTCTCCTGGTGCGCGGAGCGGATCAGTGTGAGGGAATAGCGAAAACCGCGAATACCCGGGAAGCTCGAGTTGTTTCCGGTCGAGGCACGGTCGTGGTAATGCGAGTAGCGATTTTCAAAATGGTGGAGAACAGAGAAACGAGCGTTTCGGAAATGATAAATAGGAACATTCGTTGCATCCCGACGCGAGCCCAACCATCCCGACAAACGTCGTCCCTTTACACTGCGGATCGCATTGTTATTTTATGTTAACATTTTCGTAACGACGCTTAAGGGGCCCATACTAGCCGCGATTTATCGCCTCACGAGTTATTACGACGAATCGTTTGATCGAAGCCACTTCACAAAACGTACTGATTGCGATTCTCGATTTTTACCGTTCTACGTCTTTACGATCTCGTTGATGTTATGGTAGACTGTTTAACGTGATTTTTGCAATCATGCTTTCTTAGTCTTTATATAGGCATACGGATACCTAAGTATCTGTATAATTCCTTTAATAATTTTTTATGTTCGCTGGAAAATATTATATTATAATATTTCCAATCGAAAGGTTAAACATCATAAAAGGGTCTTCGTTTTATTAAAAATATTATGTTATGATCAGTGTTGGGCAAATTTTATTTTAAATAATAAATAAACGTGTGATTTTAATTGCAAATAATAACTAAACTTTTTATTTAAATAAAAGTAATTTAAATAATTCCAAAAGTGATCTATTTATTATTTATTATTTGCAAATAAAAGATTATTTATTATTTGGATTGATGTGGAAGTCAAATTGGTCGTCTCTTATTTCTTGTATTTTGTATACATATACAATGAACACGTGCGCGTTTTTGTCTGCTATAGCAACCTTTTCAGGTATACCACCAGTGGTAAAAAGTACAATTTAATTTATTATTTGTCGATACAAATAATAATTGAAATTGTATTTGTAAATAACAATTAACATTATTATTTTAAATAATACATTTAGACTTGCTCAAATAATAAATAATTATGTTTGCTTTTTATTTGAATATCCAAATAACAAATAACTTGTTATTTAAATTTTTATTTAAATAAATTTATTTATTGCCCAACACTGTGTGGTTACGATTTTAAATAACAATGTGAATGGTATTCATTCAACACGGGTACTCGATCTTCACGATATTGTGGCTGCATATAAAAAATGGAGCAACCTTGAAATCTTTCGAATTCCCTCCACCGTGAAAATTATTATTGTCTCCTTGGGATTGCAAAATTGCTGTAAATAAATTCCCGGCGTACCATTACAAATAACGGAGATATCCTAGGTGGTCTGAGTTATTGGGTCACCCTGTATATCAATATACACAACTTGCAATGCAACAGATTTTACGACAGCGCTGCGCTGTTGTCTAACAGGGTCGTGTCGTTTGACAGCCTCATACAAATTACGATGATCGTTCAAACAAATGCATCAAACGAAGTTGCACAACACTCCAGACTATAAATCGCGAAATATATATCGATTATCTTCTTGCTTTTCTTTCTTCGAATAACAAGGGACTCGTCCATTATGCGAGTTTTAGTTCGTATCCCAGGGAAAATCGCGGGAGTCGCAACCCTTCATTAAGAGTTAATTACATTGTAATACATGCGTGGATTCGCTTCGAAAAATATCTGTAAGTGACTTTGGTTTTGCTTATTTTTGTATTCTGGTTTGTGTTTTGCGGATGAATGATCGCGATAAAAATATTGTAAATTTTATATAGTTCGGAGGACTGACTTCCGGTGGTTGCAGTCGAGCTGCAAGGAGTGTAGAACATAATGTACAGCCGTAAGATAAATAGTAGAAGGCTTTTGAACAAACGTGGAATCAGAATACATTAGCATCCACTTGCGGTACCCCGATCTGCCAAAGAGATTTTCTCAGTGGCCGAGAAAATATTTCCGTTCGCCATTAAATTAATACATATAAATGGAAACCAAAGTAAATAACTCGTGTCTGTGATTTTAAAAGAAACAAAATCAATAATTAATCCACAAACGGATCCGATCAATTTACAGGATCTTTTTTTAAATAATTTTGATCTGTACAGTTTTTATTCGGATTATTGCCATCAATTTATTTTAATCTTCAGTTACAATGACAGTTCTTTATATTTTTAACCTGTACCTTTGGATTGGGTTATTACCATCGATCCCATTTATTTTAGTCCTTAGTTGCAAGACCATTTCTTTCATATCTTTAGCGTGCACATTTTTTATTTCGGTTATTGCCATCAATCTCATTTATTTTAGCCTATATGCAAGACCATTTCGTTCATATTTTTGATACATTCTATTTGGATCATAACATTTATAATCTGTCGTTGCACGAGCATTTCTCCTATATGTGTAACCTGTACATTTTTTTATCTGGATTACTGCCACCTCATTAATATTATCGGAGATTCCAGTAATATTTCGACGAGAGATTTTGATCGAACAGAAAAAGAAACACTATTATCGTTTAATTGGTTGTTATTTTTTGCAGCTTGTAATGAGTAGATCGTATTCAGATCGACGTAGAGTTATAGAAATTATTGGAAAAATGGAAATTTGCCATGATTTCATGTATCAGCGATTTACTTCCGTCTTGCCGGCAATGGCGAATACGTCGGAGGTATTAACTGGTAATATGATGGGGTTGGAAATATCAATTCAAGGGAGTCGATTACGCTTAGACTTCGAATACGGATAAATTTATGGGCCGGCCCGATAATTTCAAGATTATCCATTGATCTCAATGTAGAAATCTCCATTACATTCCGTTCCTCTCTGATCGGTACTTTCCAATCGATATACGCTCCACACGCTTCTACAGCGATGGGCTTAACCCTCGCAGAGCGAACGTTCTCGCTGGAAGCGGGTCAAAATGACCCACATGTTTGCACATATGTACAAGCTTGATTGTGCTATTATACAGAATTATTTTAAAACATTTTCTTAAATAATATACATTGACAATATTCAATATTCACTTATTTTTAATAGAATTTGAAACTATTTAAATGTTGTTGGAGTAAATGTTGGTGTATAATAAATCTATCTTATAGGAAATTATTCATGATGAAGAAGATGTTCTAATTAATTTTACAGTCTTCAAAATGGAGGAAAAATATCTATATCTAAAAGCAACATGTAAGATGATGTGCATAATGATGAGATTTTATGTGATTATATTTTTCATATCGGATGGAAGGGGTGAAAGCATCTGACGATATTTATTAAATCATTTTCATGGAACTCCGATGTCCGAGTATTTTTTGATTTTTATTGTACGTGGAGAAGAGTCGCAGCATTATGGAAAGTCGGATTTTTGTCTGTTATCAATATTATTTATTCCACGGTTGGAATTCCCGTTGAAGCACGGTGCTCGGGAAGCTCGCAGCCGTTTCTAATGCTCGAGAAACGTCGCTGAAAGAGTAATACAAATAGAGGTCGCAGTTTTCAGCACGCACGGTCCCTTTGAGGGAGAAGTTGCAGCAGGGAATGACGGAATTATGCGACAGGAAACTGTAGACGCCGATGCGAGCGCAATGGGGGAAAAAGAAAAATATCGTTACGCGGCAGGAGGCCGGGGCTGCAACTCGAATCCCAAGTAAATGCATTTGCAATTGAATACATTCGCCTCGAATTACGTAAATGAGCCAGAATTCGCGTACTTTTTCTGCCGCGCATTGACGTCATAATTGACGGCCGTTCGGTGTGCGCGTCGCGTGTCTCGCAATTGATCGTTTAGCTTTAAGAAGACTTTTTTTCCACGTTCCGCGAAACACGACACACGCACGCGTAGACCAGACACCAGTATCTGGTTTCGATACCAGTCGATAATTAACTCACTGGTGGAGCTGACCCATTGTTAATTAAGTACACTCGTCGATCTGGGACGCCTTAAGAATGTAAAGTGCATCAGTGAGCTTTGTAAAAGACAATTTATAGACATACATGAGGTTGGATTATATAAAATTCTTCACTGATGCACCCGGTGAAGATTGTTAAAAATTATGTTTATATTATTATTAAAATTATGTTTACTAATGCATCTGGTAACATTTGTTAAATATTGTCCTTATGAACGTATTTTATCGACCTCTTTGCGAAGGTAGAATAATTGACTGGTTTTGAAAGTTAAATGGGAAGTGCGCCGACGAGCATTGATAAAAGTATCATTAACGAGTCACAGATGGGTTTATTAAAAAATTGTGTGTTGTTAATGCGTCCGGTAATTTTTGTCAAGTATTTTGTCCTTATGAACACGTTTTATCGATCTCTTTGTAAAGGTAGAATAATTGCGTGGTTTTGAAAGGTAAATGAGAAAAGGCAGCAATTTGTTTGCTTATGACAGTTTTTAAAACTGTAATTACAACGGAAGGTGCCCAGTGCAAATAACTAAAGGTAAATAATACTAACGATGCTTTTCCGTTTACTTTTTCTCTTGGCGTTGCGATATCTATAGAACGGTAGACGGTCGATCTACAAATTTGATCAGGTTACAGGATTATAATGGAATTTCTATGTGCTGTCTTCGTGCGAGCGTGTGCGAGCGGTAGATTAAATCGGCATCAGATTTCAGGCGTTTAATTACGAAAGAAATATTTGCCAAGAACACGTGGTGCCAGCAAAATGGAAAAGTTAAAGAGAATAAATAATATGCAGCCCGGTGCGAATCAAGCAGATAATTGACGCGTGATCTGTCCGTTTGCAACTTTCCGAACGACAGTTTAAAAGCATTTCGCTGCAAGATAAAATAATATGCGCGACAAGAATGCTTTTTCAGGGCGGGTCTGGTGGTGGGGGGAGAAAGAAAGGTTAATCGAATCTACTGTAGAACGTCAGGCGTCAACTGAAAAATGCTGCAGACAACAGACATTCTAAGAATAAAGAATAAAGGGCCGAAGGCTGTTTCATTACTATGACGTACAGAACTTCAGGTGCCAATCAAGATATAATAATAAAAGTCGCGGTACAAGGGAAGTGCATTTCACGCCAGTTATGAAATTATTTAACGAGCCAGACTTAAAATATTTATGCCAGATAAAGCGTCGGTCTCAAGTCATACGGCAAAATCAAATTTTTAATATATTCTCATATTGTCTGATTAGTGGAGGATAGAATATACTGATGCTTCATACATATATTAACCCTTTCCACTTGACCGTCCCTCTAAGGAGACGTCGTAAATCTACGTAGTTAGCAATTTGGAATTTGGTTAACATGGAAATATTATCGACAATTGTAGTACCTATTCTCAAAGGACCTTACAGGGCCGTCAGGAATTCGCAAGAGAACCCAAAAGATCCCAAGCTGGGATTCTGGGGTTGATCGCAAGAATTTCTTTCTTGGCCATATCCACCCCCACGATCAAAGAATTGACGAAAAGAATCGAAGAATCTCAGATTTTTCGAGGGAAGATTTTAGGTTGAGGATCATGTCCCTGCCAGTATTGAAGTCTCCCGGGCTAAGGTCCACAGGGGTGGTTTCGCGTGTGCGAGCGGAGCGCCGCGCGGCGGCCGCGATTTCGGTGGTGATTTCTTCTCCGGCCGGCAAAGTAGGCCGCATTGTCGGCTCCGCGACGCCGGGAGGGTGCCAGTTACCGACGCCGTGGTACGGACGCGGCCATCTTGGAAAAGGGAAAGCGACGCGGCGACGTACGAAAAACAAAATGAAGGCGCTTGCGCCGCCGCTTCGGTATTGAGCGAGATCCCCGACGCCTTTTTGCATTTTCACCCTTTACTCCGCTCCCGGACTAGCCGTGGCTGCCCACCCTCTCCTAGCCGTGGCTGTGCGCCCGTTCCCACCCCCGCACACCCCCTCGACACAACCCCCTGCCAACCCCCTAGACATCCCACTTCGCCAGCAGCCTCGCTCGTTCTCGTGCTCATCGACCTTTCTCCACCATGACCAGCTCCTCTTTCTCTTTCTCCTCTGCCACCTCTTCCCAGCGACTCCGCCGGTTTCTAACCACCCCCGCAGCCAACGACGCGCCCGCCACGTTCAACCCCTCTCCATGGCCGTTCGCTTTTTTGCATTTTAACACGTTTTTAAATGGATGGAAAAATAAATAGCGCTCCTTGATTCGATTACGACCCCCAGGTAGTCGGTGCCGTGGCGATTTCTCGCAAGCCAACATCGTCCGGCACTGATTGCCTCCATACTTTCCCCGGCAACTGCCTTTTTCTTTTCTTTCCCCACCCCCACGGCCCTCTTCAGTCCCTATTTCTCATCCTTCGATCATCCACCCTGAGGATTGTTCAACGATGTGGGGATTCTTATAGGAGATAAACGATTCCTGGAGAGAGCGATCGGGGGATGATTTTTCGACGACGCCGAGACGGGAACGGTGCACACGGTTAAGTGGCGCCCTCTTTTCGTAAGGGATGCTGGAAGTATCGAGCGCAGGGGACAATCTAATCGCAGGAACCCCTTCGAGTAATTGAATAACGCGTTAGAAGAGGTTTGATGCCGGAGATTAATGTCCCCGCGGACGATTAACGGATTTCACGAAAGAATTGTCAGTGTTTGTTGGAATCCGGTGCACGCCGAGCTGGAGGATCGGAATTTCGTTATTAGATGCCGCGGGAAGGCGAGGCTTCTACTTAAAATGTCTGCGTTTTGAGTGGAAGCTGTACTTACGGTTCATTTATTGTTTAAAGAGTGGAGGGGTGGTTTCGATGTGATGCAGGAGAGGGATGATTTTATAGGAAGAATTACGTTGGGGGAATATAGTATAATTGATCCGTCTGTAAATAAAAGAAAACCTGATCAGTCGATTATTTTAATCAGAGCTGCCGAACAAATTAAATTAACGTCCGGATGTAGTATATTATTGTAACAGTTGATTTAGAGATCGTTGTTAATTAAACATTTCTAGTTTATTGTTCGTTAGAACTGTACATCTCCGCACTGTGTAACTTCCCATTTAAATAATATTGCGGGTGTTTGCATTGGTACAATTATGTACATTAATGCGCGCAGAAACTAATTGAATTTCTTTGTTCCTGCCCGTATATGCGTTTCTAAACTACATCTGCTGTAATGCACCTACTGCATTAAAATACAAAATTTACGCGACGACAACAAATATAAATGGCGCATTCACTGAGGAATTCTTGTATACATCTATATAATAAAATGAAATGTTTAAAATTGACTAAAATTTATCAGATCAGGTATATCTTCTGGTTTCATTGTTTACCATGTCCCACCCAATTTTGTAACCCTAGTACAATATTGAAACGATTGTGATTAATTTCTGAGTTAGCAATTTGAAGAAATGTATCCTAAAATATGAGAATGGAAGAGATTGGACGCTTCGCAGTAGCCAGAAGAATTTCCACCCTGAAGATTAACATCCCTATACATAATAATGCTTGACGCATACTCATTGCATCACGATGACGATCCGCAGAAGTATTTCTCGGGTAGAAGAAGCCCTGCGGTCTTTTTACCGCATTGCAACAAACTTGAGAGCCTCGAGGTGACTCGTTGAAACTTTAAGAAGCACTCGTCGAGGACAGTCACGTCCCCCGAGGAGAAGAAAAAGAATAAAAAAGAGGAAGAAGACGCAGGAGAGCGAGGGACTGGCATAAGGCAGCAACCGGGTAATATGTGCTTTATAATGCGCGGACGTGGGGCAAAAGAATAAAAAGCGGAGAAATGTTTTCGCAAGCCGCACAGTATCCGGGGTGTGGGCTACGAGTCAGCGGTCTCTCTTAATAATCTCACATTCTTAAGCACGTCGACTTAATTTACATTTCAACCGCTTTGCAGAAAAAAATTTCCGTCGTTTCCAGAGACTCGTATGTGTGGTGTCCACCCCCTAGAAACGTAGCCAGCGACGACCTTCACTTCGAGTGTCCCATTCTCTCCTTTCATTCTCCCACCGGAGAATGAGTTTTTATTCTTCGTGACACCGGATAATGCCGGCCGCTGCTTGGACCTTGGAATGCAAATCGCCGATCGGCTGACTGACCGATTCTTAGCACCGAGAAAAAGACCGGGTTTTATCCGGCGAAGGTGTCCGCTATTATTGGCGATCAAGTAGCCAATTAGCTTCGGAATTGGATTACCGGATCAGCGCGGACAATGGACTACCCTTCCTGCCTCGATCCCGGAGAGTAGTGCGTTCTTCATGGTCTGCCAGAGATTTCTGCCTTACTTTTCATCCATCTGTTACTCCACATTTTTCTTAGCATTTTAAACTAATACATCAACATTCTTAAAGCTTCCTATTTGTGGGGCTAGCTAATTCTACGATTTTCTCACACATATTAAAAGGGGTAGTTCCTTTATCACGTTCTAGTAGAGATTGATATGTTACTTTAATACATTTTGTTTCTCTCTTAAATATCTTGTAAAATTAAATTGTATGTACCTTACGAACGACTGGATATAAATTGCAGTTTTAAGAGTACCCATGGGAGTTTAAAGTAATTCGAGTGAAATTACGAAAACACTGTCAAATTTTTAGCCTGACGGTAGTTGTGGGTGTCGTTTTGAAAAATTGGTAAAATTGTAGGTTAATCCTGTAAGACAGTTTCAGGACGGTACTTCTTAATACTTTTTCACGAACCGCTGCGCCCTCCTCGAGTGCGCATTTATTAAGGGTTGTTACCCCTTCCAGCCGCGATCCATACACGATCATTCGCTCGCATCTGCGTGTGTGCAGCTTTTCCCCACCAGGTTTCGAGCAACCCCACTCCGGTTCCTTTCCTAGCCCTTTCATAGAAAATCGTGGTGGGGTGGCGCGATTAGATGCATAGGGGAGCTTAGATGAAAGTCTAGATAAAATACAGGGTGCGTCAGCTCCGTGGACGTTGGCTCGAGCCGGCGCGGCGCGGCGTACACGCACGGATGTGAACCGACCGACTTGGCTCCTTGCTTCGGAGGATACGCAGGGCTACACCCTTTATCCGCGAATCCCTTATACATGCTTTGCTGATACTCGTTGCATTGCTGATACACAGCTAATTTTTACAGACTTTATATAACGAACAATCTAATTCCTTATACCTTATTTTAGTCCCTGGGTGCATTGTGCAATTAATCCTACATGAAAATGATTGAATTCTGTCTATTTAATAATAAGAATTGTTTATCTCGTAAAGGAACAGGATAAATGGAATAAACATTTTTATTTGATCTTAAATTTATTAACACTGACGCCAATTTTTTAATTTACAATTATTGAGATTGTGAAGATGCATTTATACCTGTATTTATTGAACAAACGTTCTTGCACAGTCAGGGAACGTGCAATATTGTGTATTTCTATATCATATCGTTTGTATCGAGCGTTCGACTTGAATAACACTTTAATCCTTTAAAAACTTGGGCTGGCTTAAAAACTGCTTCAAAAACGAAACAAATTTCAGCTGCAGTTTTCGGGCGCATTATTTGTACTCGTATAAGTGTGCTTATACATTTGATTTCCCGAAAGAAATGATCAATTATATATATTTTCCATCTCTATCTACTCTTCTCGTGATAATACCTTCATTCTTCAATTTATAATTTGTTTTGCAACAAGAAAACAAGTTTAGTCTAGACATCAGTCTCAACTCACTAAAATCATTAAGTCTTCATGATTGTCCCAGCTAGTGAATCCGCAAACAAATAATTTAGCTCCTGTTTTGTTGCAATCAACCAAGAAAATGATCTTGACTTTGTAGCACATTATCAAGCAATACTCTCTCACCTACTGCAACCCCAATTGATTCAACCAAAACATACCACAGCCATCATTAACTACCCAAACGTCACCAAAACCTGTTCCGCAATCCCTAAACACCTTTCTCGGAGAATCCCTCCCCGGAGCTCCGTTCATTAAACAGATTACCCTATCTCATCAGCAGAACTCGCCCTATCACCTTACAGTTTCCGTAACTGGTTGGCTCTGGTTACGCGAAGAGCGGTTCCCAAATCGATGTTAATGCAGACGGTGCAGCAGGAGTAGCAGTAGCAGTAGCAGCAAGAGTAGCCGTAGCAGCAGCAGTAGCAGTACCCGGGAAGATCGAGTGCATAGGCCCGCGGCAGAGCAAAATTTCCGGAAAAGGGAGATCCCGTTTCGCCGGGTGCCTGGGTGCACATCCCGGTCGGCGGAGGCTCGCGCTCCTACGTTGCATCGTGCATTATTTAATGGACGGTTTTTCGCTTTGTTCGGTCGACTCATTAACCACGGGGGCTCCCGATTGTACTTTGCGCCGGTTCTCCGGTGCAACAGAGAACCGGCGCTCGTTGTACCGGGGGGATACAGTCGCGTCGTTGCATAATGAACAGGACGCCGCCACCCTCTTGCGCTCCTGGTTCCACACCCCCGCCACCCCCTTGTCTCCCCGTAGGCGCCGCTCGCCGGTCACCCCCTGTGCACCTCCCTCCCCCTCCCCACGTGTAACCACGTCCATCCCCCTCATCAACCTATTATTTCTCCGTATTACGTTACGTCGCGTTGCGTTACGTGCGCGCCAAGCCGCGCCGCTGTTCGAGCCTCTCGTCGGAATAGCAAAAATGATGATACGCGCGCGGCCGTGGCTACGAAAAAAGGCCGCGGCGTGTTCAGGAAACGTGAAAAACCAGGACCGAGATACCGTGGACTCAGTCTCTCTTTTTCTCTGTCTTCTGTTACCGGTGAGAGAGCAGAGAGAGAGAGAGACAGGTACGCGGACAGGTGACCGAAGAGCAACGCTTCGTCAGCCTCGAACTGTGACGCGTCTTTGTCCGGCCGTCGACAATTTACGTCGACCGAGCGTCGTCTCATCAGCCTGGAACGCGGCCCTTTTGAATCTTTTGCTCGCGACACCCACGCCGAAATAATTACAATTAAACTTAGCCGCGAGCGCGGGATTCCGAGCGCCGACCGTGGAGCTTGCTGATTTGTTGCTGGCACTAAGAAAGGCGGACTTGAACATTTAGGGTTCGTTGGGGATGATTTTATATTGTTGAGTAGTTGATTCTCGATTTTGTTGTAAATGCATAAAATCCGCAGTCTAATAATGAAGATCTGAAACTACATCTAACAAAATATAAACCATCACCAGCAGAAGCATAATTTCCAGAAGAAGAAGAGGATTTATTATTCTTCCGGAGCAAAGTTCGAGCATATTTTTCATCGAGCCACGCACCAGCGGGCAACGTTGTTTTCCTAGTTAGTTAGGGTGGTTGTCGTCTAAAAAGGTTACATCAGGCGGTCGGCGGTCGGTGTACTCGTTGCAGGGCTCGAGAAACGATGAGAAAACATTAGGGGAAGAAGGAGCGCATGGAAAATAATTACGTCGAAACTTTCTTCATTCTCGTGTCTGGGCTGCGTCAACGAAAATTTCCGCGGTGCCTGCCGCGCGCGCCGTTCGTCTCTAATTTTTCTCTGTTTTCAGATATTACGCGCGGAACTCTTTAATTGCGAGATAAAGCGGCGCGAGAGAACAGAGACAGAGAGAGGGTGATTCTCTCGCCAAACCTTCTTCAACCCCCGCAGTGGTGGCGGCGGCTGCCTCTTTTTTCACCCCTTTCTTGTGTGCACACCATACACGCATACAGGGTGTTTACCTCCCATTTTTCTTTCATTTCTTCTGAATGTCGGTCAGACGTTCGTGAATTAATGAATAAGGACACGTGAGGACAATTATTACTAGACTGCGGATCTTTGTGCATTTATGAAGAAATTGGTTGGGTGAAGCATAAAACAGTACATTTTCATGTCATTCCTGCTTTCCACAATCAGTCTATTAGTTCTATTAAAAAATTTTTTTGTGCCACTTAAGAAAAAAGTGCGTGACCTCGATCTCCTGTTGAGAAAATTATATTTTCACCATTTTTATATGTGCAACTTGTTGAATATCAAGAACTGATGATATATCGTTTCAAGCATTTTTTTCACACATTGCAATAAATGATTGAAAAATCGATGGTCGTTACGCTGGACACCCTGTATAATAAACCTGCAGACTATAATAGTATTTCTTGATTGGAGCGCTTCGTAGCATTCGTCTTCTAATAATCACGAGCCCGCGGAAAATGCGGAAACGGAGTGAGGGTTCCTTTAATCAGTTTTTGAAAGTTTCGCGAACCGCGCGGTTCGGACCCGCCCGATGACCCGACGGGTCGCTGGACCCGATTATGTAATCGCGAGCAACACGAAATCGGATTTTTACGATGCCGGAGACGCGCGAGCGCCGGGACGCGAACGGATTGATGGAACGCGGACCCGCTGTATGGGAAATTTATACGTTCGTCGCCAGCTGACGTGGATGAAAAAAAAGAGAGAAAGAGAGGACCGCTCTCCGGCCGGTTTAAAAGTGAAACGATGGAAGCGTGCACACGCGCTCGTGGACGCGAGCGAGCGAGCAGAGCGCGCGAGAGCGGACGCGAGAGAGCAACGTTCACGCCGTAAACGTCACCGCAGGAACGGGGCTTGTAGCTCGCGTTGTAAATAATTAGCGCGAACGTAAGTGTTTCCGGATTCGACGTGAACGAGGTTTAATCGCTGTCGTGATCATGATGGGGGACCAATTGTCGATTAATTTGATGCACTCCGGGGCCGGAATTTATGGTCGCCGGAGTGATCGCCCGGGTATGAACTTCGATACAGTTCCGGTTTTTTGAGCTACCGCGAAGCTTCGGCTGGATTGTGAATTTTTTCACGCGTGCCTGACTCTTAATTTTGCGCTCGCGTGCCTCGTAACGAGTAGACTGCACATCTTTGCGCTAAACAAATATTTTTTTGACTGTAAGGAACTGGAGCCAAACAGAAATTTCTTTCTTTAATAGTTTAGTGTGTCCGTGATTGGATAACTTTCGCGGGATTATTAGTTAGAAGTAAATTTCGCAGCATCTTCTTTGTCCAACGCAGTGATCCAGAACCTTATTAACAGATTCCAAATAGATAAAGAGTTAATGATGGAGTAAATGTATGGCTGTAATTAGACTAATGCGCAGTTTCATTAATTGTGAACAGTTTGGACTTTGTCGAATGCTGCTTATCATTAGACTGATCTTTATGCAAATTTTGGTTTTTGTAGAATAGTGTAAAAGGACAACCATTTGACAGGGGTGTAATTTCATCATTTTGGATTTAATTAGTAAGTGTCAAAAGTAAAAATAGGAGGAGAATTTATTCCTCCAATTATTGAATAGATTTCATTCTAGTCTGATGGCTGATAACATACGATTATCCATATTAAATCAGCTAACATGATTAACACAATCAATGTTTATTTTGAATAAAGATCCATTCACAGAATAAGGTACCATTCGACACGCTTAAAGAATTCTGTGTGTATCCCCGAGAACATGGTGACAGCACACGGGTGCTATCTTTCTATCCAAGATTGTAATCGGGTCCAGCGAGGCGTCGGGTCAGCAGGCGGATCCGAGCGGGTCCGAGCGGAAGTTTCGATAAAAACCGATTAAAGGAACGCTTACTCGGTTTCCGACGAGGCGAGGGTGCGAGTGGATCGGCGAGGAGGGGTTTTTCCGCGAGAAATTTGGTAATGAGGACAATCAGCTTCGAAGAGACTTTTCGGCGCACTTGTGGCCGCGGAGGGGCGTGGCGGGGGCAGGTGTCTGTGCAGAAACTATGCAAAAAGTTTTCAGCGACGAGCCGGAAACCGCACCGCTCCGATCTCTCTCAACCTTCCCCCGTCCCCCGCAGAATCCGCTCGCGCGACCTTTTCGGGCGTTGTTCCGGTCGAATTTGGAAAGAGGACTGTACGATGAAAATGGAACGCAACTTTACAACATAGACAGACACGTACCCGGCGTGACAGGGTGGTGCCCTCTGCGGGCTAAAATTAGAGGGTGCTGTCCGAACTTCTCCGCTACACGTTTGCATTTCCTATGCACTATTTCCCACGTGTAGGTGCGTACAGTCCGCCGGAAAACCTTTCTCTCTCTCTCTCTCTCTCGAATTTTGTCAGTTTATCGAAGCGCGGAGAGCGCGAGGGAGAGCGAGAGAGATCGACCAATTTTCGCGGGCACGATACAAGAAGAACAACGAGCAAAAAGAAGCGGCCGGAAAAATGAATGAAATCCACGAGTGAAATTGCTTTCGTTTTTTTATCGTTGTGTGTGCGTGTGTGTCCGTTGCTTTTTTTCCCTCTCGCCACAACCTGCCCGCGTGTCGGTTATGTCACCCCCGCCGAACCGCACCCCCCAAAATCACCCCCGTTGCCCCGTAGCCTCTCTTTGTTACGCATCCATAATATTTTATGGAATCGATTTGTTAACACGTGTCCGAGCGACGCGAGCGTGCCGCGTGTTTTTTTTTTTGCACGACTGATTTACAGGATCCTCGGCGAACGATAACGACGCGGCCCGTGTAAGCAATCGTCGAACGTAGATCATTGGGGTAGGTCCGGTCCAGTTGATCGAACGAACCGGTCATTTAAATTAGGAAAAATCTCGAAGCTCGACGTAGCTCGGTGAAAAAAAAGTCTATCGGTGGTTTTCGGTATTGGAGTTTCCTGTTGCTTCCTGTTGCTTCCTCGCGGCATTCTTTTCGCGCAACAATTCGCGAGACTTTTCCGCCGAAGGGTTGAGTTTCGTCGCGGACTGTACGCGCACGTACACATGTACCCTCTCCAGAGGCATTAGACGCAGTGTATCGGCGGCCGTGCTCGTGCGCGAGTATTAGACACCATGCCCACAGCTCATTTGCCAACTCCGGCAAATTTACCAAATTTAAATGCAAAATCGGCCGGTGCTCCGTCGGTCCGTGGAAGCACGAGCTGCCCGGGGCCGGGGAAGACAGAGAGCAAATGAAAGTGGGAAAGGGAGCGACTGGCCGAATGAACGGCCGCGATAGGGGGTGGAAAGAGGACGGAGATGGAATATAGATAGATAGAGGAACGATAGCGTCGTCGGTGCGACGGAGAACGACGGACAGAGAGACCTGGACGAAGCTGGACGGGACGAACCGCTCGCCGCGCTCGCCGAAAGAGAAAGAGGAACGAACGATGTAGTAGGAAACTCAAATGGTCGCAACAGTGCAGTATAGTAGTCGGCCGGTTGTCAGGCACAGCATGCGATTGGTTCACCGACCGTGTGCTGCCTCTCTCTTCGACGCTCGTTCCTACGACGAAATTCTGTCCTTATTTTCCAACGTTTCTAGTATTTCGACGGCTCGTGCTATCGGGTTCTATTCCTCGACGAGGTCATCTTCTAGAATCCAGGATTGAAGCATGCTTCACGATTGTTCCAGGGATAACATTTTTCGCTGTGTCTTCAAGATTCACATAATTGAATTATCGATGCGTTATTTTTATTTCTTGATTCTTTCTGAGATCATCTTCTAGTATAGGGTTCAAGTATGGATGATGTATGTATGTATGTGTGTGTATTAGAGGCAACCCTATATACGTATAACTAAATTCATAAAAACAGAGAATCATAAATAACAGAAGAATTGTAAAATTACGATCGCCAATGAATTATATAATAATAAAAATAATTAAACCGACTTCGAAACGCGCTAAAAAAATGCACTGAAAAGTATGAAATAATTTCTAATATTGAAAATAATTTCTAATATTGAAAAATATTGAAAAATACAAAATTGAAAATTTTCCAAATGACAGATGTCGCTGATTATGATCGCATTGGAATATGGTGGACTTGGAAATCAGTAGATGGGAAAAGAAGAAAGAATACATTAATATGTGAAAGCATGTAGAAGAATTGAAGGATTTTCGTAATTTCCAGTGTCGAAAATTTTCAACTTTGCGCCGCCTCCGAAAAGATTGTATTGTATTTAAGTTCGTGTGTAATAACATAAATTAAATGGAAATTATTTCATACTTTTTTGTGCGTTTCGAAATTGGTTTAATTCCTTTTTGTAAAATTTTTTTATTTCACACTTTTTAGTGTAACGAACTGATTTTGTAGAACACCATAGTGTGGTTTTTCGGTCTTATGGGTTATTTGCAATAAAAATTTCGTCTTGATTGGTCGGAGTAATCGGTGAACATACATAGAAAAAAGCGAAAAAAAGCACATATCGAATTGAGTAACCTCCTCCTTTTTCGAAGTTGGTTAAAAAGGAGGTAGATCGAAACGAACGCCTCGACAAGAAACACGTCACCAACGATTGGTTATCCGTGCGTCCTTACTGATTTTTACAAATAAATACGGCTTTTCCTTACATCTAGGATCCAGGATTGAAGCATGCTTCAGGATTATATGGAGCGTTTATTATGAGGGTTAGTTAAACTATTATCCCTTGCTACTTCAGGAGACCATCACCCTTGTGATCCAGGATTCAAGATTGAAGGAAGACACATTTCTATTCTTCCTTGGATCATCTTCCTCTTGCCATCCAAGGTGCCATTAAAGGATCTTCTAAGATTGTTTGCAGGAAAATAGTTTTCTTCTTGTCTTTGGGAATGAGAAAATTGAAACATCGACGCTAGTTGGACTTCTGACATATTTTTCTTCCCCAATCATGTTCCTCTTGTTCTACAATACATATTCAGGATTAAACGATGCTTTGAGATTATTTGCAGGAAAAAATTTTCGTTTCTGTTTTCGGGATCGAGAATGTTCATGTATTGATGTCAGGTGCTTTTAAAGGTATTTTGTTATCGGCTAGACAAAGTGGTTCGGATATAGGGGCAAGCAATTTAGAGTCGATATATTAGGGGACATTTTTTGTTCTGGTATTCTTGATGTCCGGTTTCCCGAACTGACATGTTATTTGATGCTGTAATAAAAGTTAACTGTTTGGAATAACATCGGAGGAAATGTGTTATACCACTTTTATTTCTCGCAACGCTGACTCGAGCTGTATATTTCATGGTGGTGTTCAAATAGTGAATTTTATTTGTGAAACTATCAGTCGGTGGAGAGGAGAGATTTACGAATTCATGTTTACATAGTCAATAATGAAGATACTGTACAGGCTCTGGGTATATTTATCCGTACATTGGACTTTGTGTATGTGATTTGAACTTTCATAGAAAATGTCCCTAAAATAACTTTAATCTTAGACTCTTTCCAAGTGTCTTTGCTGAAATCTGAAAAAATTTCCAATGCTCAGTTTGAAGTCACAAGCAAAGACACATGATTTTGTAAGCGATTCTACAACCAAGAAGAGGAATATTTGTAATGTTTTATAACTGTAGTACAAGTTGTTCTGTTAAACAATTATCGTTTAACGTGTTATGATACATCAGAAATATTATTGTAAGGATGCACCCATGACCATCCAGGATCCAAAGGTGAGATAAACGTTGACAAAGAGGAGAGCAAGGACAGGTTCACCTAATTCAGGACAGAATCGACGTTAGAGCAAGCAATCACATCCGGAATCGTCAATCACTGTCTCAGCATGACGTTTGGCCTTCCGCTTGGTGGCCGCGCGCCGGATCGAAGTGTTGCCAATTATTATTTGCAGTATACTTCGCGCCGTTTTGTTGTTCATCGGCAGCGGCGTTTATTATTCATCGTTTATCATATTGCGGCAGCCGTTCCACACAGTTACAGCGGAACGGGGTTCCGTGCACGCTGCAGTGACGCGTGACGTTACAGCTTTACATCGACGTTACACTGCTAAACGGAAAAGAGACATGGGGTGTCGCTGCTCTCTCTCTCCTCTCTCTCTCTCTCTCTCTCTCTCTGGCGTCGTCCGGTTTCCGTTTGTGTGCGTCCAAATGCAAAATGGACACGACACGCCGCAAAGAGAGGTTTATCGCGAGGCTTTTGGATTTTTTTATGGGAGGCCCGTCCTGCTAGACGATAGTTTCAACTTTCTCCGACGTCCGCCACGCGTTACAATTCCCCCTACTCTATCATACTGCTTTTTGTATTTCCCCTTTTTCGCAGTTGCGGGAGAACACTATGGGGCCGCTCGCGCGACGAATTGAGGGCGAGAAGAAGAGCAGCAAGTTGTCAATTACTTTTTATTCTTTGTAGATCTTTGTGTCGAAAAGTAGCATGATTAATGATTGTAATGTAAATCAACAAAAGAAGTAACCATTGTTGAATAGGGAATGTCGAGTCTGGTTTAAAAAAATGTGGGATTATAAATTATGCAGAAATTTCCGAGAAGCATCTAAAATCTAAGGGTTCAAGAACATCTTAATAACATAAATGAACATAATCATTTGTATTAACATCTAAAACAATCCATCTCCTTCCAAAATGCTTTCCAAGGAGCAGATTCAAATTCCTTTTGATGGAGGTTTTTACTGCAGTCGCAACGTGTGCAGCAACAATGAACTTTCGATCGGTAGTTCCGCTGTTACATATTTACAACTGGCATCGGATTCTTCCATTTTTCCTTTATTTGGTTATACGCAATGGAAGCAATAAATCGTGCGCGGCGTGATTCGGACGGATCCTGAGAGAGCAATAAAGAGGAGGAAGGGTCGTATGTGCATCGAGCCTTCGTCGCATCGATTTTTCCGCGGCCGAATGATATTACGAGTTATTACACGTTTGAAGGGCTTATCGATGAAAGAGGTTTATCGAAATGTAAAAATATTAGCGTGGGGCCGCGCGCGTGTACGCAATGATTACGCGTGTCTATTTGCGCGCGGGATATCCGCGGGAATAAAGCGCTCGTTACATTTGGTTAATACAAATCGTTAATCCACGATTGGCCTGGCCTCTCGCGTCCGTTCCCATTAAAACAGAAAAATCTAAATATTTCAGTTCGCGTCTTTGCGGACATAACCAGCGCGCCAAAGGTTATTGTTAGTTGAATATTTGGCTCCGAGTGTCGACGGCTGTTTAAGCCTCGCCCACGCGAAATGCCGTTAATTATAAATTAATTTTGCTTTTTATCCTCCTCTTATCGGCGGTTGAACGGCACGTGCGCGCGCGCGCGCGCGTGATCGAGCGAGTGGCGCACATACACGATTTTCCAGAGGGGAAGAATTTGTTTTTGCGTGTGACTCGGCCGCGGCATATTTGCGAATCGTGTTAATTATTCAAGACACTTACCTGTTGAATTGATATATTTCACCGTCACAATATTCGCGGCCGGCTCCCGAAAATTACAATGGGCGAATTACCTTTTTAATTAATCGGGAAATAAAACATAAATTGGCCGCAGCGTTGCCGATTAAATTAATACGCAACCACGTCGATGAACAGCTGTTTAATCAATTACGAAGACCTCCATTCAGAATCGATATGGTACGTCAAAATATTATCCCGTTTTCCCGACTGTTATTATAAACAACAGGTTCGTTATTATTGCGCCGGCGAATGAACTATCAAAAGGAGAACACTTTTAACGCGGAAACGGCGAACCCCGTGGGCTCTTGCGAACATTCTCACAGAAAAAAGAAAACAATACGTATCCGAGCCGACACGGCGCGGCGTAGCGCAACAATAAAAACGGTAAAAAGTCTTGAACGGATAAAGTTTGGTATTAATAGGGGAAATCCGGAATGCGTCCAGCACAGAAAATATATATCCGTTCTCCTTCTTGCCCTTTCGTTCCGATGGCGTAATTTTAAATCCCCGCGAAATTTATAGAACTGTCTGCCCCCACCAACCCGTCCGAACCCCCTATTCCCCCTACTACCTCTCGCAGAAAAGATAAGACTAATGATCATGAAGACCATAAAATACTCGGTCCACAGAAATTCCATTTTTATCGACTTCCCATGAGTTCCTTCAGCTGCACACCACCCTGCTAATCGCACAAATCGAAAATAATAATGACCACCGAGTCGTAAGGAAGACATACTGTACTGAAACAAATCTAATTTTATGGTGCAGTTTATCGTTCATTATCACTGGAAGCACCGGAGAAAAAATTTGTAGAATTCAAATCTACCACGTTCTTTGACTATTAGTTCTTAAATTATAATATTCAATACTTTTCACGCAAACATTTCCGAAAAGTTGCTTTCCAATCAATTATGACTAAATTCAATGCATTTCTGTATATGGTGATTTGTTTTAGAATGATCAAAGTTGTACATTTCAGTATTTCTCTTTCCGAGTTCGTTTTTATCGGACGGGCTTCAAAATCACGGACGTTTGGAGGGCTCCCAGGCAACTTTTCTTCGTCATTTTCCTTGACACAATTTCTGGGAGTCCGGCGAGTGGAATTTCGCGAAACGTTTAAAAACAGCCCGGTACCACATTCGCAGAACAAAGTAATTTAACATGAATTAACATAAATCACACGAGTTTCACGCGGTTATTCACTTGCACGTACGCTGCCCCGCCGTTGCAGCAGCCCCTGTTACCATCTCCGAGGCTGCCTACCCTCGCCCCGATCCCAGCCGCGGACTGATTACAACATCCTGCCAAAAGTTTGTAATTTTCAAACTTTTCATTCCGCGAGACGCGTAAGACACGCCCCTAAAATTACGAGATTTTCATCTGTTTTCCATTTTCAGCTTTAGCGCGCGATACACTTATCCTCCATTTTAATCTCGTATTTCTCGTACTTTTCCAACGGCTGCGGAAGTTCAACAATGCCGTTTCATTTCGAATTGACTCCGACAAATTTGACAATGCCGAAGTAAGACAAATGCCGAGTTTCTTTTCGAACGGATTACACTGAAAATATATTCTTGAAAAATAATTTTAATCGAATTTAGAATATTTCCATCTCCTCGTTGGACCAGAAATTTGTATTATCGAGAAATATAGGTCTTGGAAATTTAAAACTCTTTCAAATGCATGAAAGAATTTCACGTTTTACTGATGTTTCGATTCCGCTGTAATTGAATTTAACGGGAACTTGATTAAAATTAACATTTTCATACAAAATATCCATTTCATTCTCACCCCGGACAAATAGTATAATTGATTGGTACTTCGTTCGAGTGTTGGGTTTTCCATCGGCGAAAGAAACCGATGTCCAAATAATTCTTTTATTAGTTAAGGTGGCCCTTAAAATGGCGCTATTCAAACGAGTAGATAGATGAAAATACTTTTAAAATATCGATGCACTATTTTCAGTTTGCAATCGATATAGAGAAAATTTGTATGCGTAATAAAAACATTCTGAGTTGGCTCTGAGGACCCCAATTAAATGGCAATATTTTTTCTGTTAATCATTTGAATGAGTCAGAGATAATGTAATAGCATTCTTGAATTCTTGTACTGTTTTTCTGATTTTATATTATTATAAGCATTTATTTTTGTCACAGATGTATAAAGTCTGTTTGCCTAAAATTTGTTGCGAATGCTTCAGCTATAATTTTAGAAATTATATATTATTTGTTGTGTGCGGACTGGTTTGAAAATGGCAACAAGTTCGACTCTCTTAAGCGAGAGCAATTGGCCGATGTTTTACATGACAGGTCGCGCGAGTCCAGAAGTAAAACCAGAAAAGTCGGCAGCGTACCTACGGCTGCTGCGTAAAGTTAAAAAATGAAATCCATCAGACCATTTCGTCGGACACTGCATTTTCGAAACATTGCTTTCCCGTGCGGCGCTATCGGTGAGCGTGCAGTTCGAGCATCGCGATTTATTTCTATTAATACGGGACGGGCCCGGCCACGCGCTGCCAACGACGCGCAAAAGACATAAAAAAACATCTTAATATTTTTCAAATATCCGTGACGTTTTATGGCGCTCACTCGAGTTTCGCTTTTTCACGCAAACGTTTGCCGAAACTGGCCTGTACAACAATTATTCGTGTTATGCACTCGATGCGTCGAATGTGTTGCGATAGAGCGGAGGGAAAAATAAAAAAAAAACACGCACACAGACAGATTCACGCGCGTGCATACAGTTGCATACACCGACCGGGAGAAAGAGGAAAAAGGATGAAAAAATAGCCCAAGTCACGTGTCCCGCGCATCTTGTTCAAACGGTTACAATTCGCAATAAGCGGTGTCCCGCGCAGAATGGATACAAATGGATTTCCCCTGATGGAAATGAAGCAATACCATTTACAAATAACAGAGACATGCGCGCGCACGATTCTTCCTTGTAATCGGCGGTTCATTCGATTTGCTCGGCGAACATCCGATAATCATATGCGCTCTAATGAAGCGGGGAACGATCGAACCCCCGTGAATTTGCATTTACATCGGGTAACGTTGTAATCGGTTTCTCTCCAAGTAATTCTCTTAAACTCGTCTTATTTACGTTTGTAATTGCAGGAAAAGTGGAATTGTAATTTTTAATAAGGAAGCGAAATAATTAATTTTTATTTTCAAAACTGTCCGATAGCATTAGAAATTAACGCTCGTTGCTCTGTCGTTGGGTCTATTCGTATTATAATTCATTTATAAGTGAATACAACCATTTGACAATTGCACGTATAATTACATTTTGAAGATAAGTACGCAAAGCAAAGTTTGATTGAAGCCGAAAAGTGGGCTTGCTTTAATCATTTTATTGAGCCGAAAATAATATGCATTCTTGAATTTCTTTAATCTTCCAGCTGTTCGAAAATTCGCTTTCTCAAATGATAAAATTCACAGTGTAATTATATCGAGGATAAGTAGCAGGTTCTGTCAAAAATTGTTCTCCGCGCGGAGAGAACCCGTCGACAGTATCTATCCACGAACTAAAAGGTCGTGACGTTCGATCAGGGTAGAAGTAACGAGGAAAGATCGATGCCCCGTTCAAAATTCCGTCACAACAACCGGCGAGCACCGTTGCGATTTACCATTAAAAAAATGCCGTTGAAGCGACACGCCGCCACTTTGGTGTGTATCAAATATACAACGTGACAATGCATATCCATACGGGGGAGGAACGGCGAACAGAAAAATAACAGAAAGGAAGCAAAAAAACGCGATGGGGAGGTAGAGAGAGCGAGAGAGGAGAGGAGAACGCGCACAGCTTTCTCGTAGCGCGTCCCGTGAGAGACAGAACTGATCGGCGTACGTGACCAGCCGCGCAAATAAAAGTGATACACCGGGCCTTATCCGGGAATAATAAAAAGAAACGACTGCGGGCTGCTATAGTTATTGTATAGCAATAGGTCAGCCCCGCCGCAAATGGTTAATAAACCTCGAAGAGAGCCGGGATCGGCCATAAGACACACATGGGGGGTGGTTAAGGTTAGCGTTAATGATGCCCGCATGGCCGCGCGATTCTAGGGGTTGCAGAATAAATGGCGGACGATCCCGCCATCGTTACATCGCTAATACCTATTCTTTTATCCCTGTTTACCTTGGAGGTGTCACTGTCGAGTATCGATATCTTATTGATACTTAACGATTCATCGATGATATCGTTGAAATATCGTTAAGACAAATTTAAAAAAGCTTATTTTAACTCATTAGGACCCAGGTAGCATTCATATGTATTCCTTCTTATACAGTATGATAAGTAATAAATAATTGTACATGTTAGAATTGTCTTATTTCATTGCTTGGGACTTAATGGATTAAATTAGTTATTAGTTTGAAACTTTTATGTTGCATGAAAGTCAGCAGTCTAGACGAAATGAACTCATTTCCAGTACAATATCCACATATTATTTTCAACTCGCGAAAATTATTAAAGAAAAAGAGTCACAGTCTAGACCAGTGGTTCTTAACCTTTTTGAAGTCAGGGAACACTTTGTGACTATATGAAAAATTTGCGGAACACCAAAATTAATGATCCACAAAACAAACTATAATTAAATATATTTGATATATATATTTAATATATTTAATATATTTCGCGGAACACACGCACACCCGTTAAGAACCAGTGGTCTAGACATTACAAATTTATTTCTAGTATAATTAATTTACTGGAAACTCTTTTCCAGTTAGCTATTTGTGACGCGATGCACGGTTAAACGTAAATAATTACATGGAGACGTATTTATAAAATTGATTTACTCCCCAAAAGTAATTATAATGTTATTTACATTGTAATCTAGCTCCTCAATTCATAATATGAGCAACGTTCATATTGACTATTAAGAGCTCCAATACACGCAGCAGAGAAATTTCTCCTCCTACTAAATAATTTTTTCGGTTATTACCATCGGAACATTTTCATACATCATTAGCTAATAATACTCACGCGATGTAGGTTAATACATCCAATTAATATTATAAATAGTTATCAAATATCAGAATCAAGTTGGAAGCAAGAATAAAATCGAAAACGTACGAACCAAAAATTATTGTATTTAAAATTTTTATTCAATTAATTGCCAAAGTTAATTCTATTGTAATACCGCGATAAAAGTGTAATACCGAAAGCTTCGAAGTCAAAATCTGATCTCTCGGCAAAGTCAAAACTCCGTTCCTCGACCAATATTAGTTCCCGGAGCCAGATTCATCTCCCAAGGGCTCGATTTCCAGTTCTCACTCCTAGAATTTGCAATTCAAATCTCTCAAGGACATTCTCGGCCACGTCGGGATCCGGAGATCTCGAAGACGACGACAATTCCAGTGAGGCGATGTGCTAGCTATAGTAACTGGACCAGGGAACGGTTTTTCGCAAAACGAGTTTCAGCTGAATGGACCACCAGGACGGTTACACGCGCCGCGAGTCGGGAAGAAACTCGTTTCTCCGGAAAATAGACGCTGGACCATGGGAGGGATTCTGCGATTCAACGGATCGCAATGTGATGCGAGCGGAAGCTCCCCTTGTCCAGGAGATCACGACGATCAAGTTTTTTTTTTGCGGAGTGGACGAACCGGTGCAGACCCCACCTGGACCAAAGAGACCCCCAGCCGTCATTCAGGTTTCCATTTGGTCAAGAAGTTCCCTTTCATATTCAGATTCAGCCGGGTTTTACGCGATCGCAATAATCGCCTTTGCTGGCTTGCTAGGCTTTCAGTTTTGCGCTCGGTTTGTGACGCGCATCAACGCGATTCTCTCGACTCGCCCAAAGAGATCAGACGTGCCGCGAGACATTTTTCCGACAGAGTATAAAGGAGCTGGCCTCTTTGAGGCCTACGCTCTACAAAGAGTCTGCACAGCTCACACGATGTGCAAGAAGTGATTAGTACCGGTGATGTTTCGGATTTCGTGGCTTCTAGAATGCAGCTCGCGAGGCAGACTGATAGTGCGCTGATGTAAGTTGGACTGATTGTTGCACCGTGGACAGGTGCTCTCGTTGCAATACCGATCCTGTTGCAGTTTTTCATGTGTACTTTTCATTTTCTTGATACGTCTGTTGATGCTTGATATGTTTCTTTCGCGCGTTCGTTATCAGGGTCTTTTTCTATAACAGTTTTTATAGTTGGAAGCAGACAGTGGATTTTTGTGCAAAATAAATATTTCCTGGGTTAGTTGCAGACATTTATTCCTTTTTTGTTCCTAAACTTCGTTTAGTAATACAATTCAGTGGGATAAATATATAAGTTCGTATTGTTCGTGTAGGATTCAGTGGCTATTGTTCAGCAAATTCGAACTAGTGCGGTGAAAAGAATTAGAAAATGGAATTTCGATAAAGAATATTACTCAATTAGATACGTTCCCCTATTTCTAGTATTGATTCAATTCCCTTGACTCGGTAAAGTTTATTCGAACGGAACATCCTATGGCCGGCCGCCAATTTTCAGGCTAGATTCGCCGGTTTTCTATCAATTTTTATCCACTTTTAAGTAAATCAAAAGTGTGCTTTACTTCAACGCATTCGTTCACGTATTGTTATTTCAACACTCTCTAATCATACAGATAATAATCCTAGTATCTAGTAAATTAATTCGACACAGATAAATATTCCATTTTCACGGGTTTTTCTGATTTTCGAGTACATGTGTGCCACAGCTCATTACTTCCGGCGATATTAATGTCATATTTATATTAATAGCCTTGCGCATCAGCATATCAATATCTCTGGGAATTTCGGGAAAAATCCGGCAATCCCGGTCGCAGGCGAATCCACGGGGCGGGCTATTCAAAGTTTTCCTTTCGATTGGCCTCTAATGCCCTCGAGTGCAACATTCTATTAATTTTTCATCGACTAATATCCGACGGACACGCGAGAAACCATCAGCGGCGCCGTGATCCAGTCCAAATTTAAAACAAGCCGGTCTGTTCGGGGGTTTATCGAATTCTTCGATCTCTCCTCTTTTTATTTCGTCACCCCCATGAAGCAGCCCCGCGTTCTTTTTTCTCCTCTTTCTCCACCCGCGCGCGCTCGCTCGTCGAGATCGCTTTAAAGCCGCTTTCACTGGCATTCTTGCAGCTTGCTCTCTCGCTCCGTGAACCTCGGCGGCGTTCCTTTTTTCGTATCGACCGATCCTTTTCCTTCTTTTTTCGTCCCGGCGAATCGCTCGGAATCACCCCGACGTAACGGAATTAACTCGCGATTTACCGATTTATTAGCAGCCCGGCTACTCCCCCGCGTTCCACCCCCCGGACGCTTCATACGTGTACACGTAATTTCATCTATACCGACGGAGCCTCTTTCCTTCCTACGGACGTCATCCGTCTCTTCCATTCGCGTCAGCATTCGGCGAAACGAGCGCCGATTTATCTGAAAAACCAGCGCGTCCCCGGAAAAAAACTGGCCACCGACTCCTGGGGGTCAGGGTTAATCGCGAGCTCCATGGATCTGCGAGGATTTCGCGACCAGACGAGATGCTGCGGTTGAAAGGCTCAATCCCTGTAGAAAACAATGTAAGTGACAAAAATCAAATTTTTCACGAGGATCAAAAAACTTTCACGACTTTGAATTATTGAGAGGAGTGAAAATCTATTTTCTCTCTTAGTATGTTCATCGGGTTGGAAATAATGTGATAGTATTTTTAGTTTTACGGTCTCAAAATACCCGGTTAAATCATAAATTGTGTTTCGGAAATTACTGTATTTGATCTCCTGCACATTAAATTGCTATAATTTAATTAAATAAACTATTAAGGGATGAAATTAATTTTATGACGAACAGAATTTTTATTTCCTTCAATTTCTGCTCGGTTCATCAGACAATTCCGATTTCACACAATATTTCTAATTACTGCCGCAGCACTCGACGATCAGAAAAAGCTATAAATCGGATCTAAACCGAACATATTTGCAACAGGAAGCGCATCAGTAGCAGCAAAGCGGCCGGTTCGGATATCAGAGAGCGTGCCCAGCAAACGTTCGTGGATTCGAGCCCGGTTGTCACCGCAGTATTTACATTCCCGGTCGGCAACCTGTCGGTCGCGAAAGTATGCGGATACACAGAGTGGAGAGAAAGAGAGAGAGGGCGAGTGGGAGAGAGAGAGAGAGAACGCGAGTGAGAGGGCCAACGTATTCTTTCGTCGCGTGACACAACGGCCTTGACCGAATGATACTGAAAAGAGGCTAAACTTGAAAGCCTGCCGCGCCCGGCGAGCAAATGAACAAGTTACAGGGTATCCCCGGCATTCTTGGAAGCCGAACTAAAGCCCGTTGTTCCAGCGGCGCTTTAATGCGAATTGCAACTAAACTAAACCGCGTTTTATCCGCCGCCGTTTCCCCGCCGGTCGACCACCGTTCTCCGCACCCACCCCCGCGCACTGTCCCCGAGTAGATCCGCGTGTATCGTCCTCCAACCCTCGACACCCGGGCTCTCCCGCGGGAGAGCGGTTAAAACAAATGAGCGGGCAGCACCAGCCTTAAATTAGCGCCGGTAGGGGTGGTTTTCATTTCCACCCTTAAATTAGGACTAAGCCTCGTGCTTCCAAGTTTCACGGTTTTGATCGGATGAGTTACCACCGTTAAGAGTTACGCCGCCCTCCGACACCGTCTGACTTCTTCCGCCTGATGGCTATCGAACACCCAATCCCAGCAGACCTCACAAGGGAGCGTACTCAAAAGTATTCGACACGTATCCCTTTTTATAGGCCATCGTTCACATTGATATTGATTTGATTAGGCAGTATTGATTATGATGATTGGAATACCATCATACTAGTACCTGTACTATCTCCTTCAACAACGACATCGAACATTTAATATTGTAAAAGATTAAGTTATCCAGATACAAACTGTCTAAATTAGTTGCGATGTTCGGAGATACGGTTTAAAGGACGTTTCCGAAAAGCTCGTTCTCGAGGAGGCGAGCCTCTAATCCCGGGGTCCATTTTAAAGATGATTGCTCGCGACGCAAGCCCCCGAAACTTTTTCAATGAATCAAACGCGCGCGGTGCGCCGAGCGACTTCGGCGGTCGGTGGCCGTTCATCAGCGATCTAATTGGCCCAGCTGTCTCCGTTTTCCGGCGGGCAGCGCTCGTGCCGCAATGTTTTCCGTGGAGAAAAGTTATCCGGACGTCGGCCGGGACCAATCAGCCGGGGACGTTCAACTCGGTTCGAAGGGGGATCGGGTCCGGGTGTCGGAGTAAAACAGCGTGAAAGGCGGATTAGGTTGTCTCCGGGCAGGACGGAGAAGGACGGTGAGCGCGAAATCAGTCGCGGAATCGCGCTTAATCCAATAGCGGTCCTTAATAATCGAATAAAGCCCCCGGGGTCCTGAGAATCGCATCTAAGCAGACGACGGCGGCGGGGGTGGGTGGATGGAGGTCGACCAGCGAGGGGGTGGTTCGGGGGCGAGAGAAGGTGACGGTGTGGCATAGGAAATCCAGTTCACCCCCCGCACCCACCCCCGCCCGGAAAACCATTTCCCGGAACTCACTTGGTGTACGTCGCGCGGCTCGGTCGCGGCCATGTTGCCAGAATTGCCACCACCTACCCCCTTTCTCCCTCTTAATATCCCACCGCCTAGTCATCTAGTCCTGCCGGGTCCGCTATGTAAATGTGAACCAACCGACCCTCCCTTTTCGTCGAGCCCCATATACCTCGCCCCCCTTCGACTCACCGGTTCTCGTCACCACCCCCCGCGAACTACCCCCAACTAGCAGCCCCTAAATCTAAGTCCGACCGGAGCGGTACAGTCCCGGGAAAAAGGGAGCGACGCCACCTAAGGAGCCAGCTGTGTGCAGCCATCGCGCTTAGAATCCCGGCCAACTCGCATGGACGAATATTCTGGGGCTGCCACAGCGATTCGAATGCGTTCTCGCTTTGAGAGAATTCTATCTGACTACCAACTCTAACGTTTTGTTCATCAATTCAATTGAAACGCGAGGCTTTTGCTCGGGGAAAAAGCGCGGAAGATTAATGGTAGCTGAGAAGACAATAGAGCAAACCGGTTTCAGAAAGTAAACAAGATCTAGACAGTGAAACAAATATACAGAAATAAGTTCAGACGTTCATGCTAAAATATTGTACTGGATTGTAATTTATGTATGGGAAGTCTGTACGCTTTTAACGTCGATGTGTTAGTGGTATAAAATGAGAAGACTTATATATTATTAGTATAGAGTTGATACGGATTCTGAGTGTACCGGATAAGGTTATTTAGGATGGCGGACGTAATTATAGTTGTTTTATTTGGAGAATCCTAATCGATGGTAGGAGAAAATGGATGTCATGCGGCCAGCAGTTGTAATTTCTAGTAATAATATGAAATAGACCAACTGTGTTTCGTTTCCCAACGGAATTTCCTAGTCTAATAATACTGAGAAGGATTACGCACGAAGCGTTAATAGCAACCCAGGTATTTGGGTTTGTAATATATCAGTCCGAAGATGGTTGTTTGGGAATGCAGCTGTGTACATCAACTGATCTATTATTATTAACAACAGTATTCGACATAGTTTTATTATAGGCAGACAGAAAGCGATGAATTTAAATTATTTGCGGTAAATATAAATACAATAAATATAGAATATAACTCAATTTTTAGTGATTGTTGAATTAACATATTCACCTGTACATTGTTTAACAAGAAATACAATTATGTAGATGAAGGTAGTGTCTCTTCATAACAAAATCTGTTTCCCTATTACTGAACGAGAAGTGGAAAAGGACGTTCATGGTCAGACGACTAGTCCGAAAAATAGATTTCTATCGAACGCTTTGCTTTCCAATATTATTCGGAGATAATATTATAATACAGTCATCTTCAGTATTTCAAACGTATTTTACTATCACCCTTCTATTTATAATATCGAAAAATAAATATTTTTCATTCCGTAGCTCCATTAATGCGATCATACACTGTATATATGCTTCTTTTAATCATTATCTATTTTCTCAAAAGAAGATGGCTACACCTCTACCCCCATGCAGCAAGTCTGAAGCGCCAACAGTGGGGTGAGCAGCTAACGCTTCAGCCATCTTCTTCTAAAAATCGGCCCACAGTTTCATCCCAATAAAATCAAAAAATCTCTTACTAGCCTGGAACAAATTTTAACTACAAAATTTGCGCATCGACCAGACAGAAACGTCCACCCCAAAGCCAAAAGCGTCCCCAAAATCCGCAGGTTTACGGGTAAGAAGCCACCCAGCCGAATTTCTACCTCGCAAGCAATAATCCGGCCGATTCGTTGGTAAATGTCTCGGTCGGAGTGCCCTCTTCTGGTAATTTCACGAAGGGTTGACTCATTACGGGCAAAGAAGTAACAGGAATTCCCAGATTGCTGCGGAGCCGGGCTCTCTCGACCCTGGTGCCCCTAGGGCAACGTCGTCGTCGTCATCGTCGCCGCCCGGGCCGTGCAACGGTGGTGTTCCACACACGGGTGTGTTTCCGCACACGTTCGCATGTGGAAGGGTGCCATTACCCCACACGGCCGGCAAGTTCTAAGCGCGCTAAATAATGGCCGCTAGAAATTCAACGTCGAGGGGGAGGGGGGTAGTAGTAGGGGGTCGAAATGCCCGTATGGCTCTGCGAGTATTCCAACCACGCGGCGCTGTGTTCGCCTGTCCGTGTGTTCTAACATACGCCCCGCTTCCATCCCCGTAAAACATACTTAACCGCCACGGACTCCGAGGAGCGTGTATGAGCTTCCGGCTGGCCGTGTGTGTGCGCGCGTGTGTTTGGTTGTATGGGGAGCGCGTAGGGAGTGAGTATTAATTTAGGCACGTAGTCCTTTACCAGCCGAGCTAAGAAAAATGCCTGTACATTGGGGAGAGCCGGCCCGTTAGAATTTAATCTCACGTCATAGGAGGGCTGCTCCTGCTCATCGGACCATGTCTGTGTGCGCACGTGTGGGCGGTTACACACTCACGGGACAACGTCTACTGCTATGGTAGCCCGGCGACTACCGGAAAGCCGAGAACAACTGGAGGAAAGGGCCAGCTAAGAAAAATGCGCGACAGAGAGAGAGAGAGAGGGAGAGAGGGAGACACACAGAGAGAGAGAGAGAGAGAGAGAGAGAGAGCAGACTCTGGAAACGACGTTGGGGGATGAAAGAGGGTTCAACCCCCAAAGTAGCCGGGGTCGCTCCGGGAATCGCTGATATCTCGTTCGGTGTAACTCTTGGCTGAGCGGGCTTGCGAGATGGAGGAGAATTAAGATGAATTCGTGCTGATTGCTGATAAGCTAACAGCGGATCATTATGCAAAATAAGAATTGTCTGTGTTTACTCTATACTGTATAACATCTCAAGACCATCACCGCATCGCCTGTCGATGCAGAAGAAACCCCCAGCTATAATACCATTCCATAATTATCGCGGATGGTTGTTCTCTGCGTGAAAAAACAATCGGGGCCGCAGACAGATCAACCTCGCTAGGTAAACGGTGTCGGGGGTCGAAAGAATTGTCGAAGAAAAACCTCTAAACCCGTCTCCGTGTCCCGGTAGCGGATAGCAGCACGCTTTGCCAGTTGGCCGCAGTAAACAAAAAGAGGAATCAGAAGGTAGAGCGCAAACAGAGAGTCGAGGCAAGTAAGCGCTTGCTCGCTCGCTCGCTCGGTTCAGCTGAACGCGTGCGGGGAATGAAATGCGGGGGCGTCAGCGGAAGGAGACGGCAAGTAAAAAAGAAACAGCGGTGTGGTGTCCGGAAGAAAAGGGAAAAAATTCCACGAAGGGGCTGGCATCGAGAAAGTTACGGCGGTCGGGCATTGTCGGTGTGGTCTTCGGGCGTTACACAAACACAATGAGCGAGAAACAGAGAGAAAGAGAGGTAGGGAGTGAGAGAGGGAGAGAGAGAGTGCAGGCCGGGTTGAGCGTGGGTTTAAGCGACTTGCGTGTTGGTTAGCTGCTTGTGAATCCGGGAGGTCTGTCTAGTAGGAGAGAAAAGGGGGACGTACGAAAGGGTGGCCGTGTGCGATGTGGAAGAGGAAGACTATACCGAAGGAGAGTACGATGTGTACGGAGGGGGTGAACTGTGGGGGGTTGAAGCAGCAGCGGGAGAGGGTGGCTGCGAGCGTGGCTGGCGTGGTAGCGAGTGGTCGGGGGTTGTCCCTTGCTAAGCCAGCGTTAAGGGTGGCTTGGAGTATGTACGTAGAGCTTACAGAAAGGTAGGAGGGACAGTGAGAGAGACCCCCGTGGAAAGAGAGATGGAAGGAGATAGGAAGAGCGAGAGAGTGACAATGCCGGGACTGCCTGGTTGTGTGCGGCATCGCGTTTGTAAGCGTTTGGCGGAGTAAGAGGAAGGCAGACAGCGCCGGATAGAGACTAGAAATGGAACGCTAGGCGGCGGCGGTCAGGGGGCGATGAAGGAGGATGAGGAGCGGGAGGGAAATTGAGGAGGTATAGTGGAACAGGGAGAGGAGAGGAAGTGACAGGGCGCGGAAAGAGAGGGACGGCCGCGGCATAGGTACCATCGTAGGAAGAGAAGACGGAGGCGGTGAATATGGAGAACGAAGAGGAGAGCGGGTAAGCAGAGTCTCTATGTTGGCAGTCTTACAGATCAATAAAGCTAACCACCCTCACCCTCTCTCTTTCCTAGGTCCACCCTCTTCGAATCACCCACCTGACCACCTTCCGCCATCTCCGTCTCATCCGCTGGACCCGTCTCCTACCCGCCTACCCCGGAGCCACCTCAAGAACAAACCCCAATATGTCTGACAACAATGCCCGCCCGAAGGATTAGATGCTTCCGCCGACGCACGTATAAACACGCACACGTGTCTCTGCGTGTCCGCCTGCGTACAGTGCGTCCTGCGTGTTCCCGGGGAGAGAGAGTACACCTCGCCGGTTATACAAAAAGAAACTGGATTCAATCAGTTTCCTTGCGAACATATCAGATCAAATTTGGTCCTTGTGTATCAGTCTGTCAATTATCAACGGAGTCAGGAGATTTTAACAATTTATAAGTCGTTAATATAGCGATTCCAACAATTCCGCAATGCATTGAGTAGTTCTTGGAAATCATTTTCTTCAAATCGAGATGCTGGCGAAACGATCAAACGCGCATGAAGATGGATACGCGGACCCTGTCCGGGCTGCCACTCGTTCCTCGTCGTTTCTTTTCTTCGACACTTGTATCCGACCGGCGATCCGAATCTGCCGGCTATTAAATTCTCCGAAAGGGAATGAATATTCATGGTCCCGATCTCTCTCTTTCTCCCGCTTTCTCGTTCTCTCTATCTATCTATCGGTCCGGCTCCGGCATCGAGCTTTTGCTTTCATCGCGATTAATTGACACTGATTCCTTGACGGCCCGTTTGCCGCGCCGCGCGGTCGTTCTACACGACGGGAAATTAGATTTAAATCGATCTCTGCGACGTAACCTCGTTGCGGTAATTTTTTATCCGGCCACGCCAACCGGGAACCCCCGAGTCTGCGGGGCCGGCGGATTCGCGTAATTATCTCGCGTGATTCCGATCGGTTCGATGGTCGAAATTTTGTTGATTCTGGGAATTGGTCGCGGGCGCCGATCCCCCAGGTGCTGATTTTTTACCGAGCCGGAATTACACGCGATCCCGTGTCTTCTGCGTCACCTGGAAACAAACTGCTTCGTCGGGGTAATTTCAATCTCGAAAATAATCATCCGTACGGGCAATATTTATTCCCAACATTTGTATCGTGCAATCATTAGAAAAAATGAACGAAGAATTACGGAAGTAGAGGCCTCCAGCTTTATAATGAGTCCAAGTTTATTGTTGCACGATTTTCTTATATGAAACTATAACAGTTTAAATGTCAACTATTCTGAATATACAAAATCGACTATTTTTTGGAGCCACTGTATGCAAAATATAATTATAAAAACAATATTCCCTGGTTATGTTTTCTTTGATCATAACAGACCTCTTTTTATTATCGGTCTGCGTATGCTAATGAAAATTAGCATTTACCCACGCGAATTTCAAGAAAATATAATTTAAATAATTGTGTTTAATGTAACAGTAACTTCGATGCATAATAGGTCGCTTAAAATTGCAGGAGACTAGTTCGATTAAAACAAGCACACCTTAATATTAATTTCGATGCGTAAAATTTTTACGTCAAACTGCAAGAAATAAGCTCAAACGTTTCCCCGTTTCACAAAATCTTTTATCGACAACAAAAGATCCGCAGTCTTCGTGTTCGTGGCAAAACGAGCCCGACTTCTTCCCGGCTACAACAAAAACAGACCATATTTGGTTTCCCGAGGAAAAAAAAGGGTAAACGGACAGCGCGGTGTGCACGATTGTACAAATTACATCGAGCGTCCCGAAGAACGCGGTCGACGAGCGCATTCAAACAGGTGCACGGTATTTTTCCCGCACGAAAAACTCCGGGGCCACGTGGTCGCTGAAAAAAGAACGGGAAGAAACACGTAAGCATCTGAACTGCAATTAACGTTGATCCGGTGGGTTCCTTTAGTTTCCATCCGTCATGCGATAAAGCGCGGCCCGTCTTTCTCTCTGGAACCTTCGTCGGCGAAAAAACGATCCGCCGTAAGACAGTGTCGGAAAAAGAAGAAAATAAAACGGACTAATTCCATCTTTCCTCGACCGCTGCTCTCGGGGTAGAGCAGAGAAAAAAAACTTGTGTGTTTACCCGCAGAAGGGGTTGAAGAGAGAGAGAAAGGGTGTAATTGTTCGTAGAATTTTTTCCTCGGCACGCGTATCCTCCGAAATTTCCTCCAGGCCTTTCTCTCATCTTCTAGACCCAGGTAGCTGCACGTGGAGAGACTGAGGGAAGAGCGAGAGTCTGGGCGAGAGCTAAAGGGAGAGCGAGTGAGAGAGAACGGGGGTGGACGCTCGTGTAATCTTCCCTTGGCTGCGAGGGAAACGTGAGAGAGGGTGGTAGCCAAAGTTCAGGGACTGAGCGTCGGACGTGCACGCACACACTGTCATCGGAACGACCCCTTTCAGAATATTTTCTCGGTTCTTTCTTGCGGACCCTCACCCTAAGCAGGACAACGTAGGGGGTAGCTTGAGGTCCTGGTAAGACCCCCCACCAGCGATGCTCCTTATTGATCGTCCTCCGGCCCATCTACCGAAAGGGGGCATACACCATGCTGGTGCATGCTTTCTCCTTCTCCTTTATCCTCGCTTAGGTCCACCCTCTCGCCTTTGTAGCCCACCTACCAAAAACCACCTTTACTCTCTCTCCTTCTCTCTCCGTCTCCCTCTTCAGCGCAGTTTTCTCTCTCTGTCTCTCTCTCTTTCTCTCTCGGCTTCTCCGCGGACCACGTCTCTCCCTCTTCGTGTTAGCCGACCGATCGTCTTTCTCCCACCCACTCGAAACCATCTCTAACCGTCCCCGTTCCTCCCGCTTGTGTTGCTCAATGGTAACCATCAGAGTACAAAGGCTCAACGTGATCCCCAAGCGTCTAGGCACCGGCCACCACCACTACCACCACCACCACCAGACCGGTAACGGATAGTCTGGAAGTATAGTTGGTCTACTGGAAGAGGCTACCGGCGACGTCAATTTACTGGCAATTTCGTTCCCGGGGAAAATTGATTGCGGTCTACAGAAATTCATAATTAGCTCGACGTACCTGGCTGACATCCTGGATGGGAGTGCCTCCCGCTATCCGTGCGGGGTCTTTAAGTATGATTAAACGTCAGGATGGATGACGTCGGATTTGAACGTGAATGAAACCGAGCCCGAGTTGTGTAACGGGATATTGCGTAAATTGTACGCCTATCCTGCCCGCAGAGTAGATCTGAATGAGATTAATTTAAGACCCATTCTTTCGAACGGGAAAATAGAATGTCGTTTTATCCTGTCTTGGATCAATCAATCTCGTAGCGTGCCTCTCATCAGCACATCGTGTGTTAACAGTCGTGTATAATGTTGTTCAATGTAGACTGATAGAATAAATGTTGGCAGAATGCACGATGAATAAATATTATTTGTGTGTGGAACTTCGGTTATTTATAAGTTCAATTAACCGTGTACTTGATTTCAGCTATTCAGTTGTTTGTACGAAAACAAATATTTTTTGTCGACTTTTTTAACATCATTTTCTGAAAGATTTATTCTAGTAATGATTATGTGCAGTCAAAAGTTTGGATTCCTGACAGATAAAGATATTTTAATAATTTGCACGAAGATACGAAGACAATGTTGTGTGATAATTTCTTGCACTGTCAAGAAGAGTGATTGTCGCGTCAAGATTTTTATGTTCCGTTGCGAAAACGTTCTCAAGGTTGAGTCGACGGAGTGAATGGAGACGAAGACAGTGTAAGTGTTTTTATAAAGCACGGGGAAAAAGGGCGGCAAAGTCGAACAGGTGCTGAGCACGTGGTCGATCGATGGTCGACCAGCATGGGTTGCCTCCTTTTTTTTCCAGGCGGCGCGGCGCTTGTTCCGAAGAACCGCACAGAGCCGTTTTTCATTCATATTTCCACGGTCGTGACCCGTTCATCGAAGGCTATAACGCCACGCTGTGGAATCGATTTTGAATGGCGTACCAGACGCGCCCTTCTCCGCCTCTTTTCCCGGCTGTGGATGTTCCCCTAGGTCGGGGTTACATTTATATACGGTCGTTCCACGTTTTTTTTCGCCTCTTCATATTTTATAATCCATCGACTCGGTCAGACAATAAAAATAATGCGACACCACGAGCTGTCGCCGTTTGCATTGTTAAAATCGACCCTGGCACCGAAGTTAACGTAAACATTAACGTTACGCTTCAAGGAATCACACAGAAACCACTATGTTTCTTGAGTGCGATAACAATTCGTAAAATTTACTCGAAATTCAATTTCTAAAATAATTCTATTCAAATCTGCCGCGTGTTGTGGAAATGTTACTGTATTGATAAAAATGATAATAAATCCACGAACCTCGACCCAAACAAAGTACATAATATACACATCGTGAAACGTCTAGAAAATTAATTTGTTTGTCCCATCTTCTACAATTGACTTTGAGCACACCGAATATATTTTCTGGGGAACCAGCACGAACGTCCAACAGAAAACAGATACTTTTAGTTCTCGTGGTATTTTCATTTCTGAATACATTTCTGCATAAATTGCTCCCACGGCAGTCGGAGATGGCGGACGACTGTTGGTCAGATGCATTCACCGCCTTCCTTTTCTTCTCGCGACAACATTTTACGTAGACTCGGGGAACAATAAAAATTGCACGACGACTCCGCGATACCATTCCGCGGTGAAGTATGACGCAGGAATGTAGCTCGATAAAATTGTCTTGAACGAGGGGGACATTAAACGGCTCGTTGTAATGAAAATTTTCAGTCGCGACCCTCCCTTATCACCGGATGCTAGGTCATCTCAGGGGGTTGAACGGGGGTTGAATTACGGATCGACTTGTTGTGGGCACAAAGGATATTCCACTTCCATCTATCTCGAAGGATTCCACTTGCCTGGAACATAGAAACGTTCTACAGTGTTGAAATGGTGCTGTTAGAAAACGATCGTAAATATAAATCATATGAAAATTGTACAGAAATGATTATCCTCTTTCCACTCACATTCACACTCGTTTATCTGTTGCTGTTTTTAAATATTGTTTAATAAAATAACAATTTTAATGGTTATCTTGAAATTTTTATAATGATTCAACCTCTATTTGTATAAAATTAAATGCCATTTTTGTAAATCTGTCTATACACTTCTACATTAATATGTGCAATTGTGAGACGTGATTGGACTGCAGAGCTTCGTAAAAATTTCGTAAATTCAGCGACTCAATTCTGTAGACTCAGTGTACGACTACCACCGGCATCAGTTAACTTCGTAAAAATCGGAAAACGATCAAAGACCGTGGGAAGCAGTTAGGGTCAGCCCGCGGTTTCAGGGTTCGGTAATTAAATCGGCTTGCAAAATCGGCGAATTGCTCTTTCGCGGGATGTCAGGCGCACGTCCTTCACAGAAAGGCGAAGCTTCCGGTCACTCAGACTGGCAATTTATGAGGGGCAATTTAGGGGATCACCGTGTCCACGCAACGATGCCGGGCCACGCTCTATCGGAGATACCCGATCAGCGCAACAGCTGATGGCTCACCGCTATCTATCGACCCATCGACCGGTATCGATATTGTAATAGTTTGCTAATAGTCGCACGATTGTTCGACCATTGACGCGATCTATAAGCGTGGCGGTTCTCTCCGTCAGAGAAACGGAGAAGGGGACGCGACGCGCGAATAGAGTGCTGTACGGCTAAAAGAGAAAAGGGGCCAATAAGCGGAGAGAACCGATTGGCCGGCCGCGAAAATTTAAACGTGCTACGGCATGCGGTAAATTCAATTATTCTTGGCTTTGGATTCACACTTTTTGCTTAGTCACGGTGTGTCCGGCTTCCGCCACTGGCGTGCGCCCGGTTTTCCAGAGAATTTAAAGTCGTGACACCAAAACTCTCTATTTTCTCCTTTACAATTGTCTCGAGTCAATGACAATAACATTTTTTAACGTTATTACTTCTCAAAATATTTATTGTTATTTTACCTATCCGCATACACTCAGTAAAATAAGTCTCCGTACACCATTTAACACAGAATATCTTTTTTATAATTGTACCAAACGATCTGATTATTTGTAAGCAATTAGAAGCATTGGTTTACTAGATGATGTGGAAAAAAGATTTTCCAAAAATTACAATTGATCAGGTTACATGCAAAAATAAGAAAAGCATTTTTCAAAACTTTTTTATTTGGGTCTCTAATGAAAATTTAAAATATATGTTTTGTAGATCTATGTTAGTTATACACATGCTGAAAATTTCATCGAAATTTTATATTTTTATTAAGGGCACAAATAAAAAAGATTTAAAAAGTGCCTTTTTTATTTTTGCATGCAAGTAAATTGTAATTTTTAAAAAATATTTTTTACACATCATTCAGTAAACCAATGCTTCTAATTGCTTACGAAACATCAGGTCATTTGGTATAATTATAAAAATTATTTATAATTATTCCATTCAGTTCAATCCAATTGGATATTTGGATCCAATGGATTATTCCATTCAGTTGTATTATTTCAATTCGTGTGTCGCGTAAATTTATAAATTATTATATAAATGATTATTTACCTACTTTATATTCTGCTAATTTTAGTACCTCCCTTCTTGCAACTCTTGTCTGGTTTAAACCGTCACATTCTACTTACCACTTCAAGAAATGTGTTCTTCCCGTAAAATGGCAGGGATATGAATCTCTGAATGAGATTCCGTAAGAAGCCGTGCTTAACTAAGGAAAGTCGTTTACTAATTAGAAAATGAGGATCAGCTTACCCTTCAAGCAGGTTCTCTCCCGAAGGAGTAACCACATTCCTTCGACTTAATTCCGAGAGGCATTGGAAGCTCGTTTAATGCCTTAATTTTCCTGCTCGACTTTCCCCCTATAAGACGGAGGCAAATGAGAAAATCCACGTTCTGTAACGCTAATGTTCCATATCCCCTCGCGATGCACCGTAGGAACATTAATTTTCTACACATCGAACGCTCGTCTGCGCGCATTTAAACATTTTATAATTACGCGTGGTACTCATAGTTTTTAATATTAAATAGTTGTTCGCTAACAAGCACTTTATTGTTCGATCTGGATACCGTCGGGGGTCCCGCACGAAAAGTAGTTAACTTTCAATTAACACACACGCGGGTTAATATAACGTACACGGCCGTATTACACGGAAAATTTTCTACGAACAGTATTTGTACATTAAAAAGCGACGCGTCCACGGAAGTTCCAATACATCGAAAGACGCCCTTTGTAACAAAAATTTCTCCTCCCTGCTGCTGCTACTGCTCTATAGCATACTCTGGGAACTGTAGCAAGCAACACGTCGCACCATAATTTACGTTCTCGTGCCAGCCATGTCCGAGTGTTGTTGCAATAATTAATGAAACTCACTTGTTGCGAGAATCTTTTAACGTTTCATGAATCGCAGTGGCTTCGGAAAACATTTCATTGTGTGTCGCAAGCGTTGTTAAATTTTCCAGACCGCTCTCGTTGGCGCCAGCGAGCGAACAATTGGCAAGCATCGAAAAATCCTCAACATTAATCACTTAACAGAATCGGAAACTTCGTTTGTTCCCACGGTTTAGGATGCACTTTTGCTCGCTAGAGCAGATTTTTATCAGTCTTGTAATTCAATACTTGGTTCTAGAATTTTATCAGCTATTATGCATCAAATCATGGAATACTGTTATGAAGTAAAATTCCATCTCCTTCATGAGCGATCACATAAAAATCAAATAAGATTTCAATTAACCATTTTTCCAAAATTATCTTGCAACCTGTATATTGCCTACAGTTGAAATTAAAAATATTTATTTTACTTTTGTCAATCCCACAGCTGTCTAAATATTTTTAGGAATTGTTCGAATCGCGTACCTGTCTGTATTAAATTAATATACGTATGTGTCTGTATCATTGACGGACTACAAATTTGCAAATTCCTGTTTCAACCAATTTCTTAAAAAAATCAATTGCAAAATTTATACCGAATAGACAGACAGATAAGAAAGCAAGCTAATAAAAACGTAATAAAATCGGAATAAGGACATATACTTTTTCAATTGATTGCGAGAGCACATGCTAAAAGTAAAATAAATAATTAACATGTGCTATTGTAAAATATTTCTAGTATTTCTCGAAAGTGCAGACGCGATGAAACACAAAGATCAACCTGTGAAATGATCCAATATCGTTTGTCCGTGTAAGTGGTTCGTTTGTGGGTGTATTTGTCAACAGCAATTTTTCGGGCGAGGTAGAATGGCGAGTTTCCGCGGCAGTTTTCCGCGAAAATGCGTGTCGACAGGACGCCACAGGTCGTCCGCGAGAAACGGCGGACGACTTTCTGTTTTGACGCAGAGAATTAAGCGCGGCGCCCAATCTTGGGCGGATCCCGAGGTCTTTGTAAACGCGTGTAAACACTTTTTACCGTCGCCATTAGCGATGGCTAGCCGGTCATCGTGGACTTTGGCCGTGGAACACGGAGGATCGCGTGTCCTCAAACAATCTACCCCTTTTTCTTTATTTCTTTCCGGCTGCCCCCTAATTATGTTTGCTCTCCTGAGTGCTCCTGCGCTTTTTTCTTCTAATTAGTCACTCGGTTAATCATACTGCTCGCGCGCGTACGACAAACGCGCGCGTTCTCTCTCTCTCTCTTTCTCTTTTTCCTCTTTTCTCGTCCAGCACGCGCTCCCAATTCGGAAATGGAAGAATTCGCGAACGTTCCGGACAGTTTTGCGCCTAAGACAAAGGTGCCTTCCGGTTCGTGATCACGTTCATCAAGATTAATGCTGTGGACATTCTATCCGACATTTTTTCGAAATTCTACGGCCGAGGAAACGCTTTCATGGCTAGTGAAAGAGTTTCCACGTTCGAGGCTTAGAACAAAAGTGTTTCGCTTCGTCGTGGACACGGAATGATCTGTATTTCTTGCAAAAATTCAGAATGAATGGGTTGGACCAGTTGTGTGGAATAGTGTCTGTATTGTCGTATTTGAACTTGATTATTCGATGTATGTTGAAGTGTTCTGTATTAATGTATGATATCTTATCGTTGGGCGCGTGGTCTGTTGGAACTGTGGTAGAACTGCAGATTGCACTTGAACTACACACAACAAGTAATCTAATCTACAATATAATTGGTGCTTGTGTTTTCTGTGAAAAACATAAAAATATCTCGTTAGTATATAGATACACATTAGTTTTTTTAATCTTACAATTAGTCTGTTATCGCCTTGTACGAGTGTTTAATCAAATCCTCGAGAAACATTATTTAATCGAATCTCATCTTATACAAAGAATCTACTAACCATTGATGTTCCTGTTCTTGGCCGTCAACAATTTTTAATATGAATATGAAGCTCTATTTGCTTTTTCTAGATTCATTGCACAAAGGAGAAATTTCTGAATTGGTCACTTCATTCGTTACTGACTGTGCATTGTATATCCGTATTGAAGTGGTGAGCATTGACTTAAATATTCAATTGATCATACTTTGATTAGTAAAAATTATCTTGAAAGAATGTTGCGAGCATTGTCATACAGAACTGATCTATTTATTTCAGTGAAAATGATTAGGTTTCAGATAATCTGTTATCACGACGATTTTACGTAAAAGAGTAAAATTTATCAAGAGATTAATTCTTAGGGATTAAATGTCTTTGGTTAAAACGAATCGATACTTCATATACATTCATTTTCCTCAACGTTGACAGCTAAATCGACAATCACAAAAATCCCACATAACCAAAGTGATTCAACTAAAAAATGAAAATCTATATCTGAAAAATCGTAATGGAATTCACTCAAACGATCGAAACAGGGGGACAACAAAATAAAATTTGATTTCGGTTAAGGGAATGCATAACAGAGAAAAGCAGTTCCCGACTGAAATCTTTTCCACAAGAGATAAAAAGGACAAGGACCCCCCAAAAACGTTCGAATTCGGTCCTCGACCACCGATAATTACCACTTAACGCGACCCCGATTGTTACTTTTTCTGTTCCACCCCATCTTTCCGGTCACTTCTTTTCCTTTCCGCTCCTGTTCCTCGGGCAAACCAATTATCATTAAAGAAGATCCCTTTGCGCTTCCTCCTTTTTTCCCTCCATCACTTCCGCCGGCTCTCGCCAGAGGAAACTAATTACTACTGCAAAGAAACTCCCCTTTTTCTCGGGACTCGGGCTCCACGTCTCTCGTTCCATCTCTGTCTCCCAGCTTTCTTCCAACGTAGTTCTCGCGGTGTTGAACTAATTGATACTTTCCGAGTCATCTTGGACCAGTTTTAGGGTAGACGACGCGGTTTCCAGTATTAGCCAAACCAAAGATAAATTCTTCCTCTTGAGACTCAGCTCCGCATTTTTCTTCTCATTTCTGTCTTTCTAGCTTCCCTCAATGTGTTCCTAAGGGGTTTGAACTAATTGATACATTTCGAGCTGTTTTTAGCTAGTTTAGGGGTGCGTGGGATTTTTGGAGCAAACAGGATTAAAAATAAATTTTTACTCCTTGTATCCGGCACTTTTCAAGGAATTCTTTCTGATAGTCCTTACTATTAAGGTTTTACGTATCAGAGAGATTCTGATCCCTAATTAAGATAGTTGATTACAATATTCACCCAAGCTGCAATGCTTCTGAAACACTGATAAATCACTTGCGAAAAGACACAGTAAAACGTAACCTAGACCTTACCCACATTTAGCTCCTGATGGACATAGACTCGCACCCGAAAATCTCGGAAAGTAAGAATTGTACGACGACCGTGACATTCGTAAATCTGTGATTCTACCCGAGTCATCTTCGGCTAGCGTCGACACGGACGAGGTTTTCGGTCGAAGCAGGATTAAAAATAAATAGTCGCGGGCCGAGCAGGCTGGTTGGCGCGAGGAGAATGACCGCGATGAAGTACGGCGACATTGAAACAGCAACAACAACGGGGGTCCATTTGTGAAGAGCCGCGCGCGGGCCACGGTCGTTGCCCGACATGGTTTCGATTGTTGCTTTACTCTTCTCCTCCTCATCCTCTCTCCTCGCCGCCGCTGTTTCCGCGCTCTTTTTCCCCTGGCCGCTCCCGGCGCCGTTACGACACAAGAGAAAACAGCTGTTACTTCGCCGCCCCCGCAGCGCGCCGACCCCCAGAGCACGCCCGCGCAAACACGCCGCTCGAATTCACTCTTTTTTCCGTGGCGGGACTTCGACCTCCATTTACGGCTAGACCTCGATACGCGAATTTATTAGCCGAGCTCGATAGAACCCGCGCTGCCACGCCAATCAGCAACACGCTACTCCGCGAAATTAAGGGATGAATTACGTGCGTACCTAAATAATCGTTTTTTCACCATTTTTAGAAGGAAAACAAAACCATAGATTTACTTCTATAGACTAACACACGAATGAGTAACATTTGAAGAATATTTAGTAATTTTTTACAGATAAATATCTATTAATATCTAAATATTTCGCAAATCATTCGATCACTGCCACTCCGCCGCCAACCAAAAAGGCGTTTCCGTCCAAGAACAACCCAAACACCAGCATGCCAAAAGGACCCAGAAAACAAAGACCCAGAGGGATGAATCACGGGAATCAAAGGGTGCCGGGAACACAGAGCTAGTTGTCGGCAAGCAGGAAGGGCGTCGAAGATTCGATTTACCCCGGTTAGACGAGAACGCCTCCGCCATGTCCTGGCGATAGTGGACGAAAATCGTCAGTCTAGTAAAACTGTTTCCCAAAGAAATTAAAGAGTGTACTAGCCGACCAAAACGAGCAGAACAGAGCGGAAGAGTGCGAAAGAGACGAGGGTGTCCGTAAACAAACGACCGACCACCCAACCCTCCAGCCTCCACCCAGTAAGAGTGGGCGTCATCCTCAAGAAGACAACCTGCGGAGCAAAAAGTCTCAAAGCGTGAATCTCCATATTTCCAGTTTGTTTTCCAGGGTGTGTGTACGCGCGCGCGTTGCTCCTGATCACGTAGACAAGATCAGGCGAGTCTAGTTTCGCGTTCACGCTCTCGCCCCCTCGGGCGCTAGACAGGCGGCAGAGGGTCAGGTCGGAGGAGAGAGCAAAGGAACGGAAGGAGAAAGAGAAGGAAAGGGATCGGGAACGAACCTGGGCTGACGGAGTGAAAGAGATAGCTGATATTCCTAGCAGAGCGGAGCAGAGCAGAGCAGAGCGGAGCTAGTTGGGGCGCAGAGGGGGACGCTTGATAATTCCTGGGGCAAGGAAGCGAGGGTCAGTGGGGCGACAGGGGGTGCGTTAAGCCACACCCGCAAAAACAGCCCCCTGCAGCTCCGGCAGCGACCGAGCGCATCGACCGACCAGTTTCCCCACCATCAGCACCGCACACAACGCGAGCGACAAGTTCGACTCGGTTTGCAAAAGCTTCTCGAGGATACCAGCTCTCTAGCCCACCTTCTCCCCGTGCCTCAACCACCCCCGACATCATCCCCCCTGGTTCCCCTTACTTTCGACCGCCGCCGCTTCTATTCCCAGTTCGGGATCCTCTTTTACGGGGTTATATGTGCATCGTTAGGTGGTCCGAGATACTGCACACTGACACCCCACCCCCTTTTTCTTCTCCCGCTTCCACCTCCTTCCTTCCTTCCTCCCCCTCGCCATCGTCCTCCTCATCCTCCTCCTCCCCTCGCCGACCCAACGTTTACCCTTTAAGGTTCATTTGCACCTGTACGCACACGTACGCTCGGCTGCTAGATCTGAAAGCTCCAACGGCGAGAGGATTCACTGGTAAGATATCGGGGCGACTGATGAAAGCGGGATTCGCAGCTAGCGGTGGGAGCTGGGGGTTGGTGTAGACTGTGGTATTGGTCGCAAATATTAACCAGCCTTGCACTGCAAGTTGTTTACCGGCTATTACGTCTACGCATGAAATTGAATTTTTGTTGGTTTTATTGTGCACTGTCGATCTCTTCTAGTGCTATACACGTTACCATTGTACGTTGATTATACAATAATTTTAAATATTCGAATTGCCAGAACGTTAATACGTTAGCTGCATTGAATGGAAAAATTTAGAACGTGACTGGAATAAATAATTGCTATCTTCTGGTCATTTGATTGTGATTGATATACATCTTTTTTAAAAAGAATGCCTTCGTCACGCTGGCGTATGCAGTGTTACAACGCACGTATAAATCGTTATTGGAGATAGGTACAGTATTCTTAAGGTAAACATATGTTGTTTTATCTATGAGCAAATAAATCAAGATAAAACTCAAGATCAATTACCTCGTTTACGATCAAAAAGTGATTGATATTGTACTTAAGTGAAGATGTACAGTGTTAAGATTAGTACACGTGTACCCGCAGGAGCACACTCTTCAGAAAATAAACATACATAAGCATAATAATCTAAGTAAACGAAGAATGTTCGTGTGCATATATTACCTTTCACTGCCGAGTTCAAACAATTGATATTAAATTTATATCGTGCATAGTATCTCGTTAAATATTATATTTCACAATTTATTGGAAATTTTCGTACGCAATGAGTGCATGAAAATCCTCATTCTTACATAAAATGTTAACAATTCTTATTATACCGTAGCTCTCAAGCCTAAAAGACTTAAAAAAAGACGTAAATTTCCATTTATTTAATATTCCCATAAATGAACTCATAAAAGACGAGTTTACAAATTCTTGCTCGCAAATATTGGTTAGATAAATCGGTAGAAATACGTGAAATAAGGAAATAGCAATTTACGAAAGTTGCGTAGATTGTGTTATCGACTAATTCTTCAAATGGAATTCTGACGATACCTCTCGGACATGGAACGAGTTTCCATTCTCTAAAGGATTCTAATGTACTGGCTTATAATCACACAGGGATGAAAATCGCCCCACCCCGTCGGTCTATGTCTCCCTCCTTCGTATTCTCTCCTATCTGTCGATCTCCCCACTCCTAAATCTCCTTCTTCGAACCCTCAGATGCCACCCCCAACATCGCTACCTCCACTAACGACACGGCTGGCTCCATAACTACCACCAACCCCTTCGACTTCACCCTCCTACGCGATGCGCCGCGCACACTCTTGCGCAGCCTGGTCAAGAAACCAGCGAAAAACGCGGCTTTTTGCCCGCGAAAACTTTTCGAATTTCGCGACGAGTTCACCGCGCATACGCGGACACCGCGAAACTTTTCTGGCCGTGTGTGTTCGGGCATCGTCGCGCGAAAGAATCCCCGACGACGTTCGTGTGTGTGTGTGTGTGTGTTTCACTCCCTCGAACAAATAGATCGGAGAAGTGACGCAACAAAATTTATAACGAAATTATTTAGATTAATTTGATTCAGTTAATTGTAGTTATAATCGAATGTATTAGAGATACAGCCACGTTAACTGATGTGTAAAGTATTATACAACGCGAGAATAACATACACGATTGTGAAAGGTCACTTGAATTATGCAAGAATCAAGCTCAGTGTAATCCCTCGCATTTTAAAGAAAACATGAATCATATTATACGAGTTGCGAAACAGCGGAACTATTTTATTTAGCGATCTATGCTTACAAACAAGTTAATTTATTATAGTCGCTCGATATTATACTACATCAACTATGTTTAGCTTCTTCCGCGCTGTGCGGTTACGTAACTATACGCTATTATAGTGTATAACATCTGTGGTGTATTAAGTAAAAATAATTTGCAAGCTATTATTACTTCATAATCTTTATAATTACGTGGTTATAATGGTAAGAAACTCTATATAAAAGTTTAATAACCCTTTCCAATCATACTTGCTAACAAAAATCAAGCTTATTCAACAGTTTCTATTTCTATAATCTATATATCGCTGCTGAAGGAAGTATAATGACACAACTGCAAAAATTGAAATTTTACAGGACAAGCGAAAGAAAAATAATTCCAATTCGTCTTAATAGAATGACCTATAGAGTTATTCTGCCGGAGGGGAAGGTAAATAAGCATGCGGGTTATAACGACGGATCTTCCCTCCCGTGGCGAATTTTGTAAGTACAATTATGTCGATTTACAAACATCTAGTAAATGCATTTTTGAGCCCGCCAACACAATACATAAAGTCAATTTCACAAAATTTTACAGCTGCGTCATTATACTTCCGGAGCAGCGATATAATGTCACGAGAAGACGTTGCCACATGAAAATGTCATGTTAAGCAATCGCCAATATTAAAATATCACCCTTCGATCCTTAAATCCCCTTAATAGTGCTCTTCGTCTTTGTAGTGGTTGACATTCAACATTAAACGCATACCTGAGCAGTAATGTCACGGGTGGGGTAAACACGTCCGAAAGGGCGGGTCCATAGGCGCAGCCGTAAGAGTAGTATGGCAGGGCTTTAATTAAGGCAAGCAGAGGAAAGAAAAATCCTGAGGGAATTTATAGAGGTCGACGGAGACAGGGGTAAGAGGCCAAGGGGAATGGAGGATACTGGTTGAGATGGGGCTCGGTCCTAAACTCGAAGATTGACACCCGTCGTAATTTATACTTTCGAAACGGCTCTCGCCCTCGTAGAGGACCGAATGCGAGGAGGATTCTCCTGCGTTAATTCCTTTAAGCGATTAACCCTCGCACACCCTCAAAAATGGTTGCATGAAATATAAAAGATCCAGGGGAAAAACTTTCTTATTTCCCCGGGAAAAAAGATTATTATAAGTTTAATCATTATAGAATATACAAAAATAATGATTTAATTGTTGGTAGTAGGATTAGATTCTCATTCGATTTCCAAGATAAGTTTTTCTGAGATAAGTTTCGATGAATTTCAAATACTTTAGTATTATTAGCTCGACTTCGAGATCGGTAGATACAAGCGCATATTTCATAATATTATCAGAGCACTTGAAACCAGCCGGATTTATCGGCAACTGAATGACATTATAAATCGTGGCATAATATTGAATGAAGAGCTCTTGTTTTGATTCGTTAGCGTGTTAATATCAACCGCGCAATATACGGGAAAAACAATCGTACACTTCAACGGAAGGAAACATGACCGTGAAATCGTCCAAAAAGTGATCACGGAACAGAAACGTCCTTTACAATAAGAATGTGCATATTTTTCAAGAAAAAACAATTTTCTCAATTTTCTATCAATGTTATGGCGAAGGGGAGCGCAAGGGTTCGATTAAAGTATTCCACTCGGTTTTCCGGAACGTATCGAGTGGCGTCTCGCTAACGATGACTTCCGGCCACGAAATACAGCGTGGTCGTCTTTTTACTGGAGTTAAACTCCCAGGAGCATTTTCCTCGGGGTAGCTCTATTAGTGCGCCGAATAATGATGAGTTTAAACATGGCGTCGTCGTGTACGGATACACAGGTTCTCGCTCTACCCAGCCGAAGGTAGTTCGCTCGGATTAACTTGGTCCGTTGACGAGATGATTAAACGTTGATTAAACGCAGACTAAATTGCAGTCAAAAATATCGATCCCCCGCCTTGACTCCGCCACCATATCCCTCGGCAACTCTTCGAGCTACGCGTCTATACTCCGGTAACTCTCTCTCTCTCTGTCTCTCTCCTCTTTCCATCTCTCTCATCATCGGTCTCTCTGCCTCTCTATTCCTCTCATGCGCATTTTATCCATCCCTCCACCTTTCCAGCGGGTCACCTTTCAAACTCCCGGTAATCACGGTTATCTTACTCCATCCTAATGGAATTACAGCACCGCTTTGATATCGTCGCGTTTCGTGGTGCATAATTACAAGATTGCTTAATGAGTGCGACAGAAATGTGAATTGTTCGCCGGATACATTATCTCATTTAGTACATTTTACACCATAGATTGTAATTTTATCGTACCGGAGAGAGGCCGATGATCGTACGCGATTCGACAAGAATTCACCCTGTCGACGCGCGACGGTTCAATGAACTATTTACTGGCCCAGCGAAAGTGACCCTTTCCGAGTGTTTTTTTATAATTACTGAAATCATAAAGACCTTATTATGATAGTATTTAAAAAGAGTTGCGAGCAGTGAGACATAGCTTGATTCGATTGTTAATGTGTTATAGTTTACTGCAAAGATTATTTCCGTGGGTTTTAGGGACTTTATCAAATCCATTCCTCAACAATCCATTTAGGTCAAGTCACAAAATTCTTTAATTTGACATTACACTAGATGAAAGGAGGTCCTGTCGACGCCGAGTTTGGGGGAATGAATTTTTTAAAAAGTCACAGCTAGAAAATAATTTATAATTTTCAACACCTATTTAATATAAGCCAAATGTAATAATATTGTACTTCCTATATAAACCACTTAGTTTAAAGCAATAACAAATAAATGAATAAGTCACAGCTATTTCAACTCAAATATAATTTCTGACCTAATGTGTTATCCTCTATTTTATTTATAGAAGAAGGGACAGTGTACGAATCAAAAATTCGCTTCTTCATAAATTAAATTAAATAACAGTCTTAAAAATGTCTGCAAATTTTTGTCCAAATTATTCCACTAGTACATACCGGGTACCAATTTTAAGAACATTACTTCTATAAATCCAGCAGTCTTACAAATTGCCAACTGAAACATTGAGGGAAAATTCCTGTAGAGCTAATAGTTGGACCATTTTCGAAAAATAATTTATTTATTTGACCAAAAATACTATCGCCTAATAATCGGCAGCACAACGAAGAGGAAATCGACACAGGCCGTTAATACGTTCCGCGCGATCGAGCAATTTTTCCACAGCGGCCCCGCGTCAGCTGGGGCGCGTACAATTAGCAGCTCATTAACGATAAGCGGGACGTCGCGGTAGCAAGAGCTCTCATTGATTTCGTGATTTGCGATTCCACACAGAGACAGGTGCACGTACCTGTGAATCGAGGCTGGATACCTAGCAGGTCTCGTCACAAGCGATCGCTTCTGTGCTGAGAGAGGGTGGATCGGCGACTTTTAATCAACTCGATTATTGTTGGAAGGGATTGGAGCCGACACGACGGCTTTCTACACGCGTTAACGTTTTTTTCACCAGCTGGATATATCTGCGACTGGTCCCGTTCCTTCTGGATCCTCCATATCAGCCCCGTTTCACCCTGTTGCGCTGCGTTCCATAGGATCGATACGTGTTTCTGGTCGCGCGGGTAGAAAAGAGGCGGCTTTCTCGATCGACCTTAATTGCTTCGCTCGCGGTCAGCCGGCTTCTCGTTTTTCATTGTGCAAGCGTAAACCGGGGATTCTTCGCGCCGCGTCTAACGAAATAATCCCGACGCTCTCCTCTGGGAACACGAGAGAGCCGCGTTTCATTCGCGGAACCCATTGAGATATGCCCCGGCTGATTAATCGCCCGGAATCATCCCCCACCGGTGGATTTCTTCCTGGATTCTGATGTTACGGATTACGAGTCTTCATCGAACTTGCAGCCACTCACGAACAGGAATAGTAAAGGATTATATCGTCCGGATCGTTTTTCGATCAGGCTATCCCGGACACGCGATCGATCTTCTTCTTGATCTTTGTCGCGTTGTGAATTATTTAACAGCCTTGCATGGCTCGATTATGTTCGCGTCCATGTTTTTTATTTGTTGCCAATTACTTCAAAGCAGGAAAAGAATTTATACATGTAAAATAATATTTATTTTCAATTAATGTGAATCGCATGATATTAATATTTGTTAAATTTAATTGTAAAGGAGAGAGATCAACAAATACTCGAGTTTAATTAGTAATGCGAATGCGCCGATATTCTGCTACTATGTTGTATTTGTTTATTTCGGAATATAAAATATTGAAGTTCCGTAACGTATAATGTACAAAGATTTGCAGATTCTTCGTGTATCATTAACGTTAAAACGATTTAACTATGTTTGTACACGCAATCTTGTATTTAATGTACCGATTGTAGCTACTGAATAAAAATTGTTCACTTTAATATTATTTGTTTCATAATTACTTGTAGGCTACATTACATAATTGTATGTTTGGCAATGGGTGTAATTTTTATTCCATATAGAAACTATTGAACTTAGCAAAATACAGTCTGATAAATATTTACAAATTCCTTTTAGTGATGGTACAACCGATACAATTCGTGGAAAATTTAACAGAGCATCCAACGCCACTAAAAGCCATAAAAAAATGATTAAAAATATTGGATTGTTCGTTGTGCCTGCACTCAGTATCAAAAATATCCGCACGAACTTCGGTAGCTTATAAATCAGCTTATAAATAGAATCAAGGAGAGTGACGCAGTCGTGGTTCAAAAATGTTCCTCCTCAAACATAAATAACATTCACCCCGCTGTTCAGGAATTTTCCACGAGACAATCCTGCACAAACCAAAACTATTTATACCTCTGAAAAATGATTTTACCTACCAGCTAAGCACAGAACGAAGCGAGAAACTAGTAACTCATAACAAAAATGGATAAGTGAAATATCTATTGCATTATTTCTGACATATCTAAATTTTTAAAAGAAGTACATATTCATGGAACTTTTATTCCTTGCAATTATTTTCGAAAAATTTTATTTCTGTCACAGAACAGACCAAAAATTCTGAAAATAAAATCCCGTCTTTCGAGAATTGCCACTTTAGGTTATATCTTTGTCCGCTGGCAGAAAAGTGGGACTGACTCGTGTAAATTTAGCCGAGCAGATTTCAGTGAAATTTCACGAAGCAGATTTTAGTGAAATTTAAACGACCAACATTTATTGTACAGATCAGCTGATCACAGAACCGAACAAAAAATCGAAAAATGAAAACCCGTCTTTCTAGAATTGCCACTTTAGGGGATCTTGGTGCGTGCATTCATCGGGTTTCAACTATCCCGTCGAGTGTATACGAATTTCTCAGCTTGTCACAGGACGACCGGAGGGAAAAAAAGGATGGGTAAAACAACGGGCGTTGGAAAAGAATGGCCTGATATCAGCGTGCCAATATACCGATCATGCTTAGGAGGCAAATACGCGACGGAGCCTCGCCGGGGATCACAATACAGGTCCGGCGGACGTTGTACGTACTCCCACGCCAGCGTACACTCTCACAAGCTCGCAAAGAAGTGGACAGCCTGGCCCTGACACTCAGAAGCACCATCAGTTATACAGAGACCCCCACGACTGGACCAGCACACCGTCACCTACGGTGACACCAACACCAACAGGAGCGGCAGCATCGTCAACTATCATCGCGAACCGTAACACATGGCGACGCGACCGTACGAGGGCCACCGTTGGACGGGGATGGTTTTTTAAATCTAGCCATCAAGGATCCATCCTGGCCTGGCTGAATGCCCGCACGGCACACATCGGAAATGATCTAACGCGGCCGCGCGCGTATTTGTCAGTCGCCCATTATCCTCGTCCAAATTCAATTACCGGTGCCGCGACCGTTGATTGTATTTTTCCCGATCACCTGTACACCCGGCCTCACGCCTTAGGTTCCTGCCTTTAATTACACCTGCGTCTCTGCTGACTTCGTCCACGATATTCTATTTTATCTCGTTGCTATTTTTCAGATGACTTCTGCAATTCTCGTTTGAATGCCAAATACTTGTCACTAGATTCCGGATTTTATTCATTTATATTATAACAAAAATGAGTAGCTCAAATGCAAAAGACATTTAAAGAATTTAAAAACACTGCTGTGCTAGTTTATCATGGTTATTCTTCAATAATTAAGTTGTACGAATAAGTTATTACTGAACTGTGTATGAACACGCCAGCAGTCGTCGATACAAGAGGGGTTACTAAATTTGGATGAAAAATCATTAACTTTTGGGAGGGAAGATTGCCAACTAGTTGGTCCGCTAATGGTCGAATAACCTGCGGACGCAACAGGGTTTTTATTTCCCGTCTTTTAATGATGTATCGCGTGCTATAGCATAACAATTTATACGGATGCACATAATTTTAAAGAACAATGCGTCACGTTATTACGAATATCTTTTAATCGAATCAAGCTGATATGTATTCTGTGACATATTTACTCAAAATTATTCACGATATGTATACGTAGAAACAACCTCCTGCTCTTGAAAATGATTATTTTCAGAAATTGAGAAGTATGGTCTAGCTTCGTAATTAACACAACTAACAAATATTTTGAAACATTTTTCCGCGTTGTATACGTTTTTATTCTTGAAGATAATTATTTTGAAAAATCGAAAGGTATGAGTAAACACACCAAATAAATGTATTGATAGAAAAATTTCAATGTTATCCAAAAAGGGCATTTTATCAAAAAATGAATTTCAACAATTAACGTTAAAATAGAGAATATTTGATGTGATTGTAATTACCATGTGAAAAATATTGCAGTTGCAAGTCAACGAAGGAATTGGGACCACGTGGAATGGGGACGACTAAAAAGTCTGGTGATCGAAGTGACTGCAACCCGTTTTCTGCAATGTTAAGCCGGGGAACTAACGCGATCGCATATGTGTGCACGTTGCAACGAGTACGAACGAAGACGAACAAACGCGAGCGAACGTGATTCATCCCTTGTCGATACATCAAAGGAGACTATTCGTTCGCGTTTGTTCGTGTCCGTATGACGTAGAGCAATCGAATGTTCGTGCGTTCAGGCCTAGACGAATCGAAGCTTGGAATGCACTCGTTCGTACTTATTTGTTGGGTGTCGCATCATTTTATTATACAACTGGAGCGCAGTAAAAACATTCCATCTGTGGGAGGACACAAATCAAATTGAAGGTAGAAAAGAATTGAACAATTAATGGAAGTACAAGAATTAATTTGTCAAGCTGAAATATCAGCCAAATAATTGTGGACACATTGAACAGTATCGAGTAACGAATAAAACGACAACGAATTAGCTCGAATCATTTGTTATTCAAGAATAATGAATAAATTAATTATTATATTATAATTAATCGCTAGAATAATGAATGAATTAATTACACGATGCTCCTGGAAAACGAGTAATTCGGAATTAATTGTCATCTAAAATTTCGGAATATAATACATAGAAAATAAATCTTTTTTAAATTTCCGAAATCCTCGCGAAGATGATGAATTCATAATGTGGTCAATCTTTCTGCAAACCCTCTCTTTAAATATTCTCTTGTTTGTATTACCGTATGGTGTGTGATTAAAAAAGAATTTTCCACGAACTCTTGTTCAGGGACCGATGAATTTCCGGGAAGAAAGAGAACGTTATTGAAAATATCGAAATCACGGTGTTATAAATATCGAAAATAAAAATCCGCGGACGCGGACCGAGCGAGCGTATCAATGAAGAACGCCCGGAGCAGGAAATTGAAAAAGTAATTATTCAAGAACGCCCGCGAAAAATGAATTCCCGTTCATTATGCGCCTTATCAATGCTAACGTCGATTTGCTTCCTTTCCCCGGTATCGGGAGTGTCGAGTTCATTTTTGAGGAGCGCATCAGTGGTAGTGTGTATACATATAGTATACATATGTATATCGGATACGGTTTGTCCATCGAGTAAGCGCGATTGAAGAGTGAAAGTAGCATCATCTGGCACGCTGCTGCAACGCGATTCTTTTTAATTAAATGCAAAGTGTATGGAAAACGAACAACGAAGAGATATAATCACGGGACGGGAGCCATGTAACGCAATCCAGTAAATTTGTCGGCTTCCTGTTATTCTCGTTGAAATTCAATTACCGATACCGTTGGGGGAGAGAAAGGGGTGGACAGGGTTCGGTTCAGTGTTCTACATTTTTGTCGCAGCCTGTACAACGCGAAACGAAGTTGTTTTGGGGCGGTGTTTATTCCAATTTTATTCACGCCCGGCACAGTTCTCGTTCTTCGAGCTTCACTGCCGACCGCGAAATTGCATTCCTCCTTTCGCCGGATCCATTATAGTTTTCTATGAGAGCCGAATTATTTCAGCCGACCATATATACTTCGACTTTTGGGACGGGATTAAGTGGCACTCGATGATCAGCAATTTTATGGTCAGCTTCATTGTCCGAAAAAATCTGCCATCTATCATTTTTAAATCATCTAGATCGTCTAATAATAGATCAAGAGCTGCAGTAATTCGTGGATAGCGACCTGCCACTTGGTAATCAGTAATTTTATAACTAGACTGCGGATCTTTATGCAAAATAAAAATTCTCTTCGTCAATTGTAAGAAACCAGGAGTCCAATAAAATAGTCATTCTTTCTTTAATTGAATTTTTCCATCAAGATAAATACTTTTAATCCTTATATAAATCATTTATTTGTAGATGCTTTTCTCCTTTTTTTGTATTTCACCTATTTTTTCCCTTACTCATGTGTTTTATTAAACACGCCAGAAAAACGATGCCTCATAACAAATTCCGAACATAATCTCGTAACCAGACGTCGAGTTGTATCCTTTCGCACAGCACGATTTCCTTCGCTATCGCGGACGGCAGAGGTCACCGGCGTGATCGGCGAAAACAAAAATTCTTTTTTTCAGGTTAATCGAGAGCCGATCAACCGCACGGTGAATTCTCGAAAGCCCGTATTGTTTATCTCCCGATTGGTAGACGCGATTGAAATCTTTCTCTCGCGCCCCTTTTGTTCCCGGTCTCTTTTCATTCAGGATGTTCGTCCACAACCTGTAACCGCCTCTTTAAAGCGCAAATTCAGTCCCCACTGAAATCTGAGATGACGTGACTTTGATGCAATTAAGCTCGACTCCGATATCGTTCCGAGCCGGATTGGATCTATCAATTGGAAGATCAAGATAAACACGATTTCCTTTTGTTGCCTGTTTTACTGTGATAGATAGAGCGCGGCCATTGTCGTGTTTCTCATTTAAACTCTCTGCGCATTGAATCAATTTTTCCTTTTCAACCGTGATTGAAAAAGAAGGAGTGGCAATTGTAATCGATTCGAGGTTCACTGAGATTTTCAATCCCTAAATCGGAAGTTCACTGAAAATTACATTTAGCGGGTTTTATGCATTTGTGACCAAAATGCGAAAGTTAAATGTAGAATAATACACTTTTATTTTATTCCTCCCTCTCAAGGCTGATCATTTATATCGTAGATGTCCAGTCTTATACTTATGCTACTACTTATATGATTTAATTCTGTAGATATAATATTCGATGATTGTTTAAAAGATCGTTTTCGTTTCTAGCAATACACACGGCTGTATTATGGAACAATAATCATTGAATGTAACAGATAATATAATTAATTGAAGTAATGCTTCAAAGGAGTTTCATACCACAAAGGGTTAAATAGATAATGAGTTTATAATACTTTAGAAGATCAATATTAACTGGTCAGCAGTCAGCCTTTCTGGAAAGAAATTGTTAAAGCATGAGCGATATTTATACTAACCCGTATACATTAGAATCTCAATTTTTTGTCGAGCTATTCCCCACTTCCAATATAAAACTTTACAAAAATTTATAAAACTGTGTATTGATAATAACAACGCTTATTTATATTTCGAACAGAATGTACTGAACACGTATGTTATTAATTACCCTTAATCCGAAATAAAATTCTTATTTGTTGTCATTAATATGTAGGAGAATGTATAGTTACCTTAGGTTTCCATTTAAGAATTCGTCGGTCTAGTGCCGAAATCATACATTTATTTCAACTGCCCTAACAGTTGAAGCGTGTAGATTGTTTTCAGCAGACAGTGGAGCGGAACGTCTTTCGGATAATCGAGGTTCCAGGGTGTAACGCCGGTACCGCGAAATTACTGGCTCGACGCCCTTCATTTATTTCCCTGTCTCCTCGGCAGCAGCGGCGCACCGATCCACCTTCTTTTTGCGTACGCAATGCTTTTTCTTCCCTCTCGGTCAGCCCGACGTAGGGTTGCGTGCCAAAAAAGGAAACCCGACGAAGGGGGTTGGCTGCCGGCGGGGGCCGCGAGTAGAAGCGTCCGACTGAAAAACGACGCGCCGAGCCACGATGACTTTCGGAATCATTTTTCAAAATGTCTGCCTCTGTCTCGAGGGGAGGTGGGTGGAGGGTCGACACCGACGAACCAAGGGGGTGGGAGGGGGGTGGGTGTTCAACCCCCGTAGCGAAGGGTGGCAAGATGGCGGCGCACGGTAAATCGATGGAGGCTAGTCACTGCAGGCGCCCTCGCTTTCACAATCCCCAAACTCATCCCCCTGTATGCCGCCGCCACCGCCAACACCGCCGACCCCCTCACACCCCCTTCACAACCCCCTCATTTTCGAGCTTCACGCAAGCGCCCGCACCCTGGACGACGTGTCTTCGCTCGCCTAAGAATCATTTTCGAACCGATGACCTACACCCTGCACGAGACGAAACGTCGCGCGACGTCTGCGATTTTTCATCTCTTTCTTTCTTCCTTCGAATTGGAAAAAAATCGATTTTTTCCGAGGGTGCAACGCTCGGCACGACGAATTCGTAATTTTTAATATTTGCTGTATATTTTTAGAGATTTACAACCACATGTATGGTATTTAAGGGTTGGAAGATATAACGTCTCGAGTATCATCCTCCCACACCACACCCCTAATTTGAACAGCTATTTTTGATTTTCATAGAATCTTCTTCTAGTTGTTGAAAAAATCAAGACAAAGGTTACGTTCAATTTTTGGAACAGTTGCAGCTATTGAGAAACTCATGAATATCAGTGGACCATCGACGATTTTATTGTGCTATTCTTGACGATCGTCGTTTTATAACAGTGAAAGTGTAGAAGCTCAATATAAAACTGCATTTTCAATTGTGCTGTTGGTGTGCATGATTCGATTACGTTCTTCACGGTTTGTAGGTAAATTCAGCCTTGCGTGAAGACTGAATTATTAATGTTTGACCCAAGGCGATGCGACGGATCGTTTCGCGAATAAATTGAAACGAGTGCATCTGTTCTCGCGAGGAGTGCAACATCTTCTAGCTAATTGCTGGATTTTAGAATTAACGTGAAACCACAATGTTGCTTCGATGTGAGTCCAGACCTAGTCACCGAAGAATATCTTCATTTAGATCCAGTATTTCTCTAGCAATTCTTCTTAGTAGCACATTGAGCACATATCATTAACTAAAAATTACTTAAAGAGAATTGGAAGTACTCAGTTTGCTGAGAAGATACTCCACGATTTTTACGAAAATTTATATAGAAGCTTCATCTTATGCAAGTAAACTGTACACATGGTTGGTTGATTTTAGAGAAAGTGGAAAATGTGCTCTAAATTAGTGATGAATAATTCAAATCGGAATGAGGAAAAGGAGCATCGAGAAGGTAACGAGAGAATTCTCAATAGACTGTGTACGAAGATCCCTACGTGTATAGGCAAATTTTAGAGGATGATAATTGCACAGAATTTTGTTTTATATTTTCTTTTATATTCATAGCTAAAGTATTAACAACAACGCTGTATTAAACTCTTTCAAATTTTGTACGAACTGTCTTCATCATTGTCTTTATACAGATCTCACACACATTATCCACAATCTTACAATGAAAGTTTTGTAATATTTCATGAAATAGATATTTGAAAAATCTATCAGCGCCATTTATGATACCTTCGAATCATGAAATAAAATATGACGCCAACTTTTCTTCTCCGTCGTTTAAAATTGCGAATTAGCATAAACAGTAACAATGCAGCCACGAACGAAGAATTCGCACATGATAAGTTTTGATAAGTAATTAGTAATCGCGGGTACGGTTTCGCGATTCCGATACTTCCACGGTATATCGCCTTCCTCCGACTGTTAAGGTCATATAGTCGATGAACCGTGCCCAATTTAAATATGGAGCGTATCGGAAAGAGGACAAGGGAGCAGAGAAAGAAACCCCACGTGGAAGGCAATGAGGGGGCAACGTGAAAAATAAAACCGTTCAAAGGAGTCGGTGGAACTCCGTTTTTGCCCGGGCGTAACCGGCGCAAACCTGTTTGATTCTGTCTGAGAAACGAACGGTTGCCGAGAGGGTGAGAACTTGCGACGGCCACGGAAAAAAGCATACGGGATCACCGGAATTAGCCCGGCACAACAGGTTTCCGTCTCTTAAACCTTTAACTCCGAGATTTTTCCTTTTGGTCGTTTATTGCGGACCTTGAAGGGGATTACGCGTACCCGCCGCGTAACGGAGTTAAAATAATTGAATTAAAGTCTCCTTATCATATAAAAACGCGTTAAATAAACCGCCGGCAATATCTCCGACAACAGAAACCCTGTTAAACCCTTCTTTCTCTTTACCGGGAATCTTTAACTTTTATTGTTCGACGTTTAACCGGCCGCTGGAAGGGTTAATTACAGCGTGTTGGTTAACTAACCCTTGGCACGCGTACGGTCTTTACAGGTTTATAATTGGTGACAATTGTCCATTTGAATACTATGATGTATTTATTGTTTGCAACATTTTTAAGAATAACTTCTTTCGTATTACCGCCTGGGTGACTAATAAATATAATACAAATTGTTTAAATTTCCTTTAACGCACATTTTCTGTGTTACAAATCCCTGAAAATTATGTTGCACATTCACGCATGCATATTTACATTATTTGTATTAACTTTCACCTCCGGAAAACACAATTTATTGTTACACGGTATGAACAAAATTGCATTGACCCTGCATTTACGATATTATCGTGTATATAATCGATAATTATTTAAGTAAAACTCTCATTACAATCCATAAAACTTCTTTAGATATTGTTGCGAAACATTTAACACTGATATTACTACAAAACATTTTGATATTATATAGTTTCCCTTTCATATAAATAAGCAACTTTCCCTGATAAACTTCTCACTATCATATTGACAACATTAATGTAACGTTTTAATCTATTATCTCCATGTTCGGTGCAAGCAAGGTCAAGTACTCATTAAGATAGTGTCATTCAGATGTCATGCATTTCACAATATGAACAAACCTGAAGCTAAGGAATTTTTTTAAAGAGGTTAATGGAGCTTATGGTATGTATAAGTTGAAGAATTCTTTTTCCAATGAAAACCGTTTCCAAAACCCTTTCGTAATGTATACATTGATATGTTAACACTAGAATTACCACGCCGGTCAAAATGCTGGATTTTAGATTTTTTCTTTTACAATTCGTGATGTCAAAAATATTTTCTTGAGGTTTAAGTATATTTCTTTATTCAAGTACATAAAAGTTACACCGTACGCGATCCCTTTCAGGTGAACAGAGACTATGTATGATAAGGGACACACGTGACCACGGCGTGACAATGAATACACTTGAAATACTGACACAGAGTGAAACAATATCCTACGACGGGACGCCCCAAACAGGAATGCACCTGATGCCGTTTCAAAAAAATACCGGTTCTGGCTTCAAAGTCTTTTGCTGGGTTGTGTGGATCGCATAAAGAACGAAAACCTGCAGAGCCACTTCTCCTGGAATGTGTTTATCAATGTTGCTAGCGGACCCATGACTAAGAGTGTCAGTGAAATGCAGCGCTGCACTTGTTCGCTCTTTTAACTCGTTACGAAATAATTGTCATTCAAACAGTTCACAGGAAGTTTGCGTGTACCATTTGTGCATGCAATTTATGAATTTATGGATGATGCGGGGAAGCAAAACGCGATGACCACACTGCGGATCTTTATGCATTTATGGTATTCACATATTTTTTGAAATGCGAGCGAACGTGTATATTAACAGACACTAATGAGATTTTTATTGTTTAAAGAATTTTCTAAGTTGAATTTGTTCGTCATTCTTTTTTTTTATAAGGCACAATATTGAAATGATTGATTTTTAAGGATCGATTAATTTCTGGTAATTGTATGTTGATTAAATTATGCAGGACTCGTTGTGTACTCATAAAAAGGTTTTTGTCGGGTTTGTAACACCTGTGCTGAGAGAGGGGTCCCAAACTACTCTACTGGAATACCTTTACCTGAGACAACCTCACGTCGAGTGTCCCAAACGGGAATACACTTGTCCTTACCACAAGAAATTCCTGTTACTTCTGTTCACCTGGTTATGTTCACCTGAAAATTGTTTGTAATTGATTCTGCAAGTAGAACCGGCTATCAATGAATGCAGCCAAATGACACCCACTTTGTATAGATGATGTATAAGAATGATATGGTTCATGAACTTGTATACTGTGAATGGAGCAAAAAAGGAAAGTTGTTTTTGAACTTGTTATCTGTCTGTGAAGAACATGTGCTTTTGTGTGAGTGGATATTTGAATGGTTGAAGGAGGGATGTACCGTCAAAGTCAGTGAGTACCCGAAGTTGAACTAGTACAACCATGGCATCCATGTTAGGCGGTCTTGTAAAAGAAAGTGAAAAAATGTTGGGTTAGTACATGAACATTTTTAAAGTAATTATTAAATAGAATGAAATGCATTTTATACATCTTAAATTCATGTATTATTTGGAAATAAGTTTGAAGGAGTAAATATTGTGGTAACCAGACAAGTTTTGTTAAATTCGTATTTTTTCGAGATTTTAAGACCATTAATGTTCTTTTTAAATAAAATTATTTGTTTAATAAATTCTATATTTTATTGCAATTTATTTCATTCACTTTGGTACGTTATGGTAGATGAGGAGTGGGTCTTAAGTTTTAATATTTGTTGATTATTTGTATCACATAATTTATGTTAATATTTATTATAGCTTAAAAAAGGACATATTCCATATACACCATATTCCTCTTCTGATCTAATTTTTATTTGGATAAATGTGATTCAATTGATATTTCAATGAATAGCCTATAAAATTTTCATTAACTTTTAACATACATAGTCTCGAAAAATGTATAATCATTCACTACAAAAGAAAAAAACGATTACACTGTTGTCACGTGAAATGATCCAATATTTTGCAGGTCTCGGAGAAATAGTCTGGGATAAGATTAAAGATGAGCTTGAACTTCTTGCACCCGAAGATAAATTGGAGAGCAATCCGATAAACCAAGAAACGCCGACTGAAACTTTGGCAGAGACCCAACTCGACTTGTCAGACCGCGTCTTATTCTACCTTTATACACGAGATAATCCAGTTGAAGGACAACCATTGTATATTGGTGATGTAGATTTATTGAAGCAGAGCAACTTCGATTTTAGCAAACCAACAAAAATTGTTACCCATGGATGGATAAACACAGTGCTTAATGGGGCGGTCAGTTTGATTCGTGACGGTAAGTGTCTCTCGCAAACAATTAATTTTATTTAACAAACTATATACTATTATAGAATCTCAAGTTGCTAAAATATTTTTATTCTTGAACATGTTAGACTTTTGTTATAAAAATAATTCTGTAACGATTGAAATTCCACTTTCTTTTCTTTTTCTCTAGCCTACTTGAAAAATGGCGATTACAACGTCGTTGGAATCGACTGGGGCAAAATTGCATTCAAGCCATACTTATGGGCCAGTAGCCGTGTTCCAATGGTCAGCAAATTCGTCTCCAGCTTTATAAATTTCCTTCAGATCCAAGGATTGGATTTATCAACACTGACGATTGTTGGTCATTCGCTTGGTGGTCACGTAGCCGGTTTGGCAGCTCGGTTTACCGAAGGCAATGTAGAGCATGTTGTCGGTAAGTCCAACTGCTCTTTTTAATCAACTATACAGGGTGTCCCAAAATTCCTTCAACAGCCGGAAATGGGAGGTTCCTGAGATCATTTAAAGCAACATTTTCCTTTGCAAAAATGTTATCCGCGGCTTTGTTTAGGAGTTATTAACGAAAAACACGGACCAATCAGAGCGCGACTTAGACACGAGTTGGCACAGTCGGCCAATAGACAGTTGGCGCGCCGGACTGTGCTAACTCGCGTCTAAATCGCGCTCTGATTGGTCCGCGTTTTTCGTTAATAACTCCTAAACAAAGCCGCGGATAACATTTTTGCAAAGGAAAATGTCGCTTGAAATGGTCTCAGGAACCTCTCATTTCCGGCTGTTGAAGGAATTTTGTCTCGGTCTAATATTTCCTCTTAGATTACGATGCCTAACGATTTCAATTTTATACAGCTTTGGACCCCGCTCTTCCGAATTTCGAAAATGCCGGCCCAGGCGAGCGAGTAGCCCGTGGTGACGCAAGATACCTGGAAGTGATTCACACGGACGCGGGTGTTTTTGGTTACGTGGACCCGATCGGAGACATTGACTTTTATCCAAATGGTGGTTCATTGCAACCTGGTTGCATGACCAACACTTGCTCTCACCTGCGTGCGTACAAATATTTCGCAGAGTCCATCAACAGCACTCCAGGCTTCGTCGCGGTGAAATGTAACAGCTATGCCAACTTCCTCGAAGGTAAATGCAGATCGAATACCAAGGCCATCTTGGGAGGTTCGAAACCGAACTATGAAGCCAAGGGAACCTACTTCTTGGGTGCGAACAGACTCCCCCCCTATGCTCAGGGTGAACGTTATTAAATAAAACTATGAGTCGTTTGATCTTTTATGTATCTTGAAACCGGCTGTAATACATGTAATTGAGAACATTGAAAATAAATTCGACAAATACTGCAATCATTGTATGTGTGTGTACGTTGCTCGAAATTGTAACTAGCCCCCGCTGCTGAAATAGTTAAAAACATCTCCAGTCGGGCAACCTGACGTCGCGTGACAAAAACACTTGACATCATCACACGAAATTTCTGACGCAGAATTCTCCGTAAAATTTGCATAACCACTTTCGGTAGTAGTATCGACTAGTATCGTCGACTAGTACCAATTTCCCATAATTTTTCAAACATTTGCTGTTCTAGACACTTGACGGTCATTTATAATCATTTGTACCCTGACTGTATCTTTTGATAAAAAATATTTGTCACTTTCAACAATATTAATAAAACAGAGATTAAATAGCTTATTCATTCTTCATTGTTTACAAAAATACGATCTAGTATTGTTGCATACTTATGTTATTGTTTATCTTCAGCAATTTTTTTGACAGGATGTTTTAACAACCTGGTTAAAGACAGATCAAAACAAAATTTTATTACTACAAATAATGTTAGTGACGCTCGTCGTTGATGACGTAGGTGGACAGGTAGCTTTGCGACAAGGCGCCTGCGTGAATGTTGACGTCTGTCGTCGACCTTTTGCTTCTGCTTTATATGTTGTCCTTTACTTTCTCGTGATCGAACTCCATTACACCTTTCCTTCTTACCACTTCTGCAGTCACTTCCTTCCTTTTACTTCCCTCTCTCTCTTCCTGTTTACATATCAGGTAAAAACAGGTCCTCGTTTCTCTATATTTTATCCTTTCCTCTCGTTCCTTTCATTCAGCTACGTTTTCTTGTCTCTTGAATCCTGGGAACTATATAAAGGAGTTCCAAATATCAGAACGCAGGTCTACATTTGAACCAAACATGAAGGCGTACGCTGTGCTTAGCTTGCTGCTTGTTTGCAACGTTCGCGGTAAGTTTCGCTATTTCTGTACGAATACATTGCATCCTTTGTGAGACGATAAATTTTTTAATTTTATTTTACCCTTCAGTTTATAATTGAAGAAAGTCATATTCAGGCAGTCACGTTTCAATTTCTGAAATTGTTATTTATCAAATTTAAATAATACGGATTATTAACATTAGTTTCCATGTTTCACATTGATCGGAATTATTGAAATTATTTCTCACATTCACAAGATTTGATTTATTTTTCATTTAACTGAGAAATATCTTCAGTGTATAAGATAAGTGACTACACTTTCAGGATATAAGACTGTCGAGTCTTTGGAAAGTCCTCAAATTATTGCCGAAAATCCAAATGCGATTGTCCATGGAGAAAAAAATAAACTTGATCCCGAAGATGAGTTGGTGTTTGATCCAACACACGAGGAAACGCCAAAAGAGAGCCTGTCGGAGACACAGAAAGATTTGGCGAACCGAGTCTACTTCTACCTTTTCACGAAAGATAATCCGAATGATGGACAACGATTGTATCTCGATGACGTAGCTACATTACAGAACAGCAACTTTAATTTTAGCAAACCAACGAAAATCGTTACCCATGGATTTCTAAACACTGTGTATAACAGTGCAGTCGATTTGCTTCGCGATGGTAAGAATCGTTTATAAACCATGAACTTTACTGCTCAAATATTCAACTTTACTTTTATTATCAACCTTTTCTACATCTCCAAAATTGATGACAAGCACCTCTAATGACTGTAAACCTATTTTCTTTTGCTTCCGCGCAGCTTACTTAGAGCATGGTGATTACAACATTGTCGGGATAGACTGGGGTAAAATAGCTTTCGAGCCATACATATGGGCCAGCGAACGTGTCCTGATGGTGAGCAGATTCAGCGCCGATTTCATCAATTTCCTTCACAAGCAAGGATTAGATTTATCAACAGTAACGATTGCCGGTCACTCTCTTGGCGCTCACGTAGCTGGCTTGTCAGCACGTTATGCCGAAGGCAATGTTGACCTCGTTGTGGGTAAGCCATGCGTACCGATGTTGCAATATTTACAATGAGGAATATTGAGACAATGCAAAGTTACGTTACTTAAAGATTTCAATTTTTACAGCTTTAGATCCTGCTTTCCCAAACTTTGCACTATCCAAGCCAGGCGAAAGGGTTGCTCGCGGGGATGCAGATTACGTGCAAGTGATCCACACGAATGCAGGTGTCCTAGGCTACGAAAGAGCGATCGGGGACGTCGATTTCTATCCCAATAACGGTAATTCACAAGCTGGTTGCCGCAGTAACACCTGTTCTCACCTGCGTTCCTTCCGGTATTTCGCGGAATCCATCAACAGCGACAAATTTGTGGCGGTGGCATGCGAGAACTATTCCAAGTTCAAAAAGGGAGCATGCAAATCGAATGCTAAGGTCGCCATGGGAGGTGTGAAGCCAGACTACAATGTAATGGGAACGTACTTTTTGGACACAAATAAAAAATACCCTTACGCGCAGGGGGATGTCGCATAACCAATTGTTTAATCTTTGACGAATTTTGGAAGTGTATGTTTATATACCTTTCTTTATGAAACCTTATAATCTGTATAGTACTGTTGCATTGTGATGTGTATACGTTTATTAGAATATGCCAATTGTTGCAATACATGTATCTGAGAAGGATAATAATAAACTGTAGAGTATAAATCTGTCTACAATCATTATTATTATAAGTATCAATGCAGAGGAAAAGAAAAAGCAAAAGTTTCTTCTCTCCTTCTTTCATTCCCTGTGCCCACTTCGAGCTTGTGTACAATTCCTACGCCCACTCTAAATGTTAGTTTATTCTCATGTCTCCAATGACTTGCTTTTTTCATTTTGTTCTGCAGTCTAATTCTGGTAACGCTCCTCCATGTTTCCTTGCTATATTTATCATCTCCTCTTGCTCTTTCCATCGTAACACGTTCTCTCGTTTCTAGAGTTCTGAAACCTATATAAAGGACTCGCAAAATTCCGAGTCAAACATGAGTTCGTACGCTCTGCTCGGTTTACTGCTGATCCACAGCATCAGCGGTGAGTTTTTTCGGCTTTTATAAGAGTTTTATCCAATAATTATTAACAATGTAATCAAAAAAATTGGTAGAATAAAAATATTGTAATTATCACTAATAGTTTCCTTGCTTTAATCTCCTTGGATAACAAGATTCTTTATGCTTCCAGAGAAACATGTTTTCTCGCTTCTCTACATGCTTCTCTCGCATTATGAGAAGCATGCCAAAATTGCATTGTCTCCCGCAATTTTTAGTCCGTTATAGGACATGAAACAATGCCACGATTTATAGGTCTGGGATTACGTGGAGCGGACTTGGATGCGCTGCTAGAGAATGAAAAAGATCATCTCGATCCCGGAAACAAGTTGATGAGTCATCAAATACAAGAAGGAACGCCCAACGAAACCTTGGAGGAAACGGAGCACGATTTGCTGAACCGGGTCCACTTCAATCTCTATACAAAAGCTAATCCGACTGACGGACAGCGATTGAACGTTGACGACATTGACGCGTTGCAGAAGAGCAACTTTAATTTCAGCAAACCGACGATATTTATCACTCATGGATGGCTGAACACTGTGTATAATGATCCGGTCACTTTGATTCGCGATGGTAAGAATCTTCTGTAAACTATCAACTTTATCTAGCAAATAAATAATCGAAGACTGCTTAGTAAGCCTCCAAGACCTATCATAAGCAACATGGTTTATTAAATTATGAATGATTAAAATCCTACATTTTTTTACAGCTTACTTGCAACACGGCGACTACAACGTCATAGGGATAGACTGGACCAAAATATCATTCAAGCCATACATATGGGCCAGTGACCGTGTTTTGCTGGTGAGCAAATATAGCTCCTCCTTCGTCAATTTTCTTAAAAAGCAAGGATTGAATCTCTCACGTGTAACCATAATCGGCCACTGCCTTGGCGGCCATGTAGCCGGACTAACGGCTCGCCATGCTGATGGCCAGGTAGACTATGTCGTCGGTGAGTTTTTCAAATTAATCTTAAATCAACTATTTTTACTGAGAAACTATTTTTTCTGAGATTTACCCTACCCAAAAAATTCAATAATCGATTTTCACAGCTTTGGATCCTGCTCTTCCAAATTTCGCACTCTCTGAGCCAGGCGAAAGGGTTGCTCAAGGAGATGCGAAATATGTGCAAGTGATTCACACGAATACAGGTGTTTTGGGTTACGAAAGAGCGATCGGGGACATTGACTTCTATCCTAATGGCGGTGCAATACAACCTGGTTGCACCTCTAACACCTGTTCTCACCTGCGAGCCTACAAATATTTCGCGGAGTCTATCAACAGCAAATCAGGCTTTGAGGCAGTGCGATGTGACGTCTACTCTAAATTTAGCAGGGGCGCATGCAATTCGAATGCTAAGACTGCCTTAGGCGGTGCGATTCCGAACTATGAAGCCAAGGGAGTGTACTTCTTGACCTCGAAGGGAGAGTCTCCTTTTGCGAAGGGTGCAGTTTCAGTTGAATTATAAATCATTTGATAGTCGATGTTTATTAGATGCATAAAGTGGAGTGGGGTAAGTGCGTAAACAGGGCAAATGCATTAACTGGTTATTTTTATTATAATATGAACGACATTTCATACATTTATTAATGTATTAATAAGTTAGTATGAACTAGTCGACATAGATGTCGCCCAAGAATAAAGGTGTTTTCCTACAAGGTTTCCACACGTCCTACAGTGTTTCCTACAAGGTGTAATCCTACATAATACTAATTCACCAGTAATAACTGTGGCAAGAGTTTGATACTAAGAGCGTTAAGTTTTTACATACCAGACTGAAAATACATCAGTTTAAAGTCCAACTTTATAAAAACTAGTGCGCTCTTACGCTACTTCGCCTTATATAATTATGTTGACGAATATTATTATAGTATAAAAAATTATATTACTATAATATTATTTACTGTATTATTAAAAATAAGAGCCTGATTTCTCGTAAATATCAGAGAAGATAATACGATACACGGATGTAGACGGGAGATAAAAATTTCCAAATCTTTCTATTTTCCTGGTATTCGATTATCAGCCGAGATTTTTCACACATTTTCTTCCGCTGAATCGCCCATGACTTCCGGGAAGGTTAACGCCAATTCGAAAGCGAAGATACACCGTGAAATATGAAGTAATGTATCCCAACGCAATAAAATTGTTTATCGATCAACCGCCTGTTCAATTTCCGACCGGTCGTCCTGCCGGAAAACAATTAATGTTGTTTTCTCTCCTAAACTGTCTATCACCAGCAGCTGGTTTTTCAATTGATCGACTCGCAGATAACTCGGCCACCAGTAATCTAAACCCCCTGCTCGTTATGATCACTTGCACGGAATTACTTTTCGCGAACGATACTCTAACTGCTTGTCTCACACCCTTCGATAATTCTGCGGCAACAGATATTTGCGTTATTCCTCGGGAAATATTCGAGCAATTGTAAGTGTACGAAATTTGATCAATATCATTTTCCGATGCATTTCCAATTTTTATTTCTACCCTTCCTTCTCCTTTTTTATAGTTTATATAACATTGTTTACGGTTTCTTTTAGGATTATATTTATTTGGTACAGTTCAAAAATAATTTTAATTACTGGACTGTAGATCTTTATGTACATACAATTTATAACATATTTCATAGTAGCCTTATTAAGTGTAGAACAATAACGACATACTGGTAAACAACTGGCGATTGCAGAGTGAATGTCGCATTGTCAGTATCGTAAATCAGAATAACGGTTGCTCGAAAGATAAATGACAATTTATAACACTGAATATGCGTGTTATGATATTTCTACAGAGAGTCTTATCATACCAGTTTTTGCGTTTTAATGCGATGTTGCAAAGTGTAACTAGTGTGCGAATTTTACGCATTTTTGGCAAAAGTGGATTAATGAATTAAGAATAGGAACAAATTTCTATTTTAAATCTGTTTATCTTCCATAAAAATCATATTCATTGGCATGAAGACTGCCACATATTTTTTTCTGAAATCGGCACACATTAAAAATCAAATGGAAAGTCTGGAATGTAATGAGGTTTCCATATGCACGGTATTGACAAAATAAATGCTGTGTGTTGCAAGATCTTGATGATGTAGCAAGTTACTCCATGATGTCTGCTGCGAAGACACAGCGCCCAAAAGAAGGAGTACGTTTCTGTTCATCCGGCGATCACTGGGACGAACGATCCCCTTCGAACCCACTCGAATGCCGGTCATCGGAAAACGTATCCACCGCGGCAGACATTTTACAGAATTTCACCATATTTGCGTTGCACTCGTGCGTATTGCCAAGTGAAAATTGCCCGTTGGGAAATTGTCGCCAACGGAGGAGCGTAGAAACCGTGGCCTAAAGGACTCCGGTGTTACTAATTGTTGTCAGCCGGCTGCCACGTGTGGATCCAGGTGCTCAGGATTAAAATTTCAAATCGCCGAACAAGGAAAATGAAAAATATAATCCCAACACGATCCCTGGGTCGACAAATCCTTGATTCACATAATTTATTTCTTAGAAAAATAACCCTGCCATTCATTTCTCCAAAGAAATTACTTTCTAATGAAATTTATCTTACGATCCTATTTTCATATTTTTTGTATAATATACAATAGTTAAACTTTTTATTTTTTAAAGGTTGCACGTAAACGGAATGAATATAATAGGCGTATGTGAATAACTATGTATTTATTATTCACACTCCAGGTATTCTTGTAGAAATAACATTGCGAAATCGTTGGAGGTAAAAATCTTTTATCACATTTGTTTTCCCCCCTGTAGAGAACACCTTCGCTATTGACAACAATGTTGATCATTATTGATATCGTGGTATCTATTTTTTTATTTTGGAAACAACACAATTGAAAGCTGCTGAGATATTTAGCCAATTAATTCGCTGGATCAATCTTCGTTTAATCCTATTTGATCTGTTTGCAACGCACGACATAACTACGTAAACTTTATCTTATCATACCACGACATGTCGATCATTTCGATTGATACCTTTATAAATGAATCACGAGTCGGTACCACCAGTAAAGCTCGGTGAAACATGATGGGGTACGCTCTGGTTAGCTTGCTGCTTGTCTGCGGAGCCTACGGTGAATTTTTAACGCATTTTTACAAAAAATATGATATTTTGCATACTCTCCTTTTCATGTTTATCTGTTTCTAATCATCATTTTAAATTTCCATGTAAAATGATTATTTTTAAATTCGTTGCAAACTCAAAAAATTTCTTATAAATATGAAACATATTATATCGAAATAGTATTTTTGGGATCAAAATGGAAAATAAATATTCTTTAGAATGGAAAAATTTTCAGAATTATTCTAAAATTATTCTATGTTGTACAGCTGCATTCCCAAGAGACGTCGAAAATGAGGTGGTCCATACCAACGTCCAAGCGCCTGAGATACGTGATCTAATGAACGTAGAGACCTATGACGAATCCGAGGAACAAACGAGGAAGGATTTGCACAACCGAGTATTCTTCTATCTTTACACAAAAGCGAATCCGACTAACCATCAACAATTACATCTGAACGACCTAAACTCATTGAGGAGGAGCAACTTCAATGCGAAGAGGCCAACAAAATTTATTACACACGGATGGATCAACTCTGCATACAGTGATGCGTTTCGGTTGATTCGTGATGGTATGCATCCTTCATAAACTGTTAGCTTCTTCTGGCAAAATGATTGGAAAAAGAGATTCTCTTGTTCTTTGGTCACTTCTGAAAAGACTCTGAAGAGTTTATTGCAATGTCAGTTCCACTTTCTAATGAGAAGCTTGCTTTGCTCTGTTGCAGCTTACCTGAAGCAAGGTGACTTCAACATCATCGCGATTGATTGGAGCAGCATATCAGTTAGACCATACATATGGGCCACTAAACGCGTTGTAATGGTGGGCCAATACAGTGCCAGCATGATCGATTTTCTTCGGTCGCAAGGAATGGATTTATCGCAAGTAACTGTCGTCGGTCACTCTCTTGGTGGTCATGTCGCTGGACTGGCAGCCCATTATGCCAAGGGTCAAGTTTCGAACGTTGTCGGTAAGTTATGCATATTTATGTCGCATCAACCATTCCTCCTACTTGACTCCGAAGAGGCAAGGATTACATAATCAACAATTTTGTCTGCTTAGACAAGCAGGTTTAGTCGATTAAAATTTTTTTTTTATTTTCCCAACAGTATAATAAATGAAACGTTATTGGACTGTGTAATTTTGAAAACTAGAAAAGATCTCTTGAAAATGAATTCCTCTGCGATCTAATTTTATGTCTATATAAAGAAGATACATTTAATATTCAGTTGAACAATGATCACCTAATTATCGCTTCTAAAAGGCTGACATAGATAATGGCAAAATTAATCTCGTCGCCTACTGAAAAATTTAATGTTGATTTCTAATTTATAACTGCCTTTTGATTCAATCACAGGAAGCATTTATTTCACGGGTGATTACTGATTCTCCGCTTACCAGAGAGAATGAACGATCAATGTTGATATCTAATCACATAATAACCGTAAAGATAAAAACTATTTGACTCTGATTTTGTCTTGTTGTTCTTATGAGAAATTTTTCATCGAATTGTATTGACAAAAATTGGGAGGACTTTTAGAACTAAATATATTTATAAAATTTTCTACTTATTTTGTGGAGTTAATCGATTTGGCCAATGAGAGACATTGCGATTAGTTCTTGTGTTAAGAAATGCATCTTTGCAGCTTTGGATCCTGCTCTTCCCGAGTTCCACTCAGCGAACAAAGGTTCCAGGGTTTCTCGCGACGATGCAGCATTTGTGCAAGTGATCCACTCAAACGGTGCAATTCTTGGTTTCGAAAAAGCAATCGGACATGTCGACTTTTATCCAAATGGCGGCGCCATACAAGCTGGCTGCATCACGAACACCTGCTCGCACTTGCGATCGTACGAGTATTTCTCGGAGTCTATCAACAGCAAGAATGGCTTTTGGGCGGCGAAATGTGACAGCTTCCTTAACTTCCGCAAGGGTGCATGCAATGGTAACAATAAAGGTCTGATGGGAGGTCTGAATCAGGATCGTAACCTCAGAGGAACATACTTCTTGCACACGAACAGCAAAGCTCCGTTCGCACGTGGAAGAATATAAGCTGTCAATCACTTCGATGGATCGTGAAACACATAAGCATAATCTCCTGTTGAACTGTTTCTGCGATAGGTGAGAGGTAGAAGAGTTTTACATACCTGATGTTAATAATCGTGTGCTTGTATGAGTGTGATTCGTGACTGGATTTTGTATGTGTGGCTACTGCATAGTAGAATTTTACGTGTAGGAAAATTATCTGAAAATTATTTGTAGAATAGTGTCTGCTAGTGCCTTTTTTATTTTCGTAAAAATAAAATTTTTTCATCCTGTTATGTGGTATAATAATTGTAAATTAAAAGTAATAAAAATTCTATAGTATAACAAATATCATATATTGTATTATACAATACAATAAGGAATTTATACATGTCATATAAAAGCAATATATTGACATACATGTGTTTGTAGTTTGTGTCTTATTAAATTTAATACGAATTTCTATTTCGAAATTTTGTAAATACCCACCGAATTTCTATTCTATCTGTGTAAGCAACAAATAAACACGATGCTCTGTGTAACCACAATTAGTTCTCCTCTCAGAATATTATTGAATAAAACGTTCCAGCCCATTTAATCGAGTATTATATTAAAAAGACGTTTAACGCCCTTTATGTTTGATAGCCAATCAAATCTACACATAATCTTACGCAAAATACCAATAATTATTAGTGGTTAAAATTAGTAGATGATTTCTCAAGGCTGCAGCTTATCATTGTCCCTTTGGTGTAGAGGGCTTATGATGGGCAACAGTGATTACTTAAGCAGACGGGGTTAAGTCTGTAATCTCCGAAAAATGTTCGGTGAATCAACGCCGGTGTAAAGACATTCCAGTCGGTGAGAGAAACACGTGGACACAGGGTAACGCCGGGTACGATTAACGTGGAGGTAACGGACACGTTTCCTCTGGTCACCCTTCGAGGTATATTTAATAACCACTCCTCGTTTTTATACCCTTGCGGAAACTCGTTTTGTGACCACCTCTGACCGTGAGAAACCAGGTCGACGGGAGTTGAAAAAGCTAACTCTTCGGTGGATGCGCGCGCGTTACCTTGTACAGGGTGTCTTGAACGTTATCGTGTCCTGAGAGACACTCTTCAATTATCAACATTCGCAAAAAGCCACATCAAAATATTTTTAATATGTTTTACTTTATTGCTTACAGGTTATAGATTTTGGGTTAGATTTTGCCCCTCATCAGCAAGTGACACTGCGGTCAATGACCCAGTTAGGTCCACGCACGGGTACGGGTGTCAGTGAGACTGGATTACGAAGTCGAGGGGTGGCGACACGTGTTAGCGTTGACGAATAGGATCTACCGATTTCCTTATTATTGATTGTATCCGTGTGCCACTTTTCCAATTTCCAGTATCACAAAACTGTTCCGTGCGTTGTTCAATGCATTTTTTATTCATTCCGCAGTATCTCTACATCTGTTATACAAACACGAAAAGGTAACTAAATTTTTTCTGCTTTTTATTCATCCAGTTTTGTCGTAAATAGACTGTTGACCCGATAAATAGAATCTCAACAGTTAAATAAAAATTGAATTTTTCTCTTAACGATTATGATACCTTGAAACTAATACGACAGTGATCTTAAATTCTTCTGATGTTTGTACTATTTTGGGTTTACTTATTTCCATTTACTAAGTTTGATTATAAATGCATTAAAGTCCGACATTTTTCATAGAATATTCTAATAAGATGTCTCCCTATCATTCCACTTATACACTTTTTCTTATACAACAAGAAAATTTTACTGTGCAGAAAGTTGGAACTGTACTCGATCATTCGCGAAAACGTCGATCGTCTTCGTCCAGTGACGCGGTAACTGTCTGTTCCCCGGGATCGATCGATTACTACCTTCGTCCCGTTGACCCCCAATTAGTCACGAAATTACCTGAATCGCTAACCGGTCAGCACTCGTTTCGAAATTTTCCACTTTGTTGATCGGCGCGGGCATGTGTGCTCGCTTGTCGTGCGCCCGCGCGCACGCGAGAGAGAGAAAGAGAGAGAGAGAGAGAGAGAGAGAGAGAGAGAGAGACGCGCGTTTCACTGAATTTACGCGTGCATCGCATAAAATAATTGCTAAATGAATCGCGTTCTTGTTTTCCCCCCTCCGGTGTACTTATTAAGCAAACCGTTTCGATTAACATGGTGATTAATTACCAAGGTCACCGATTGATGACGATACGCCGTCATATTTACAATGCGGCCCGCGTTCCAGCCCGGAAAATAACCCGAGACTTCAAACGAACATTGAAAACAATTTCTGCCTCGCGTCCGCCGTAATATCGCCGATAATGTAACATTATGTTCCCGCCGGAAGCGCCGTATAAGTAATTAATACGTAATCGAATGAATTAAAATTAGAATGTATTGGTATTAATTGTTCCCGCTTTGTCTGGGTTCATTTCGCGATGAGCCGGCCACGAAACTTTTGTCCTCGCACCTTTTATTTTCGCCATTCACTTTCGAGTGCGTTACTTTCCCTTCAATTCTTCGCGTGATTGTTGAATCTGACAAAATGACTAAATGTTGCTGGTTTGATGAATTATTGTTTTTGATCCGTTCCAAACAAAACATTGGAGGATAATTTCTGTACCTGCTCAAGTGATTCTGATTTTTCTCAGAAATCACAACCGACACAAAATTCTGAGGAAATTCCTCGAGCACGTGCGACAGCCAGGTGTGCATGAATAAATTCAGCTGTTAAGGTGATCGAAAGAAATCGCATTACGAATAATTGGCGATCGGCGCGGCAAAAGGGCATAATTTCAGATCGTAAATATGTAACACGAGCCAGCCCGGCCAGCCACTTACGTTTAATTGGTTCTTACGGCGGCCATCTTAATTGACTGTCTGACTATTATCGGATCGAGTTACTGTGCACTTATGGTCTCATTCGCGTGAGTCAACTGTCATCGAAGGAATAAAGGCGATACCGTCTGATATAAACGGATTTATCTACTTGACAAATAAGCCGATTCGTCAAAGTCAAGGAAACTGTTAATCCCTAAGTCAGTAATTATATTACCGTACGATTGCGCTTCTTCCGTATTTGAAAGCTCCCGTGAGGTCGATTTGATGGAAAGGGGTTTCTTTCGAGATTAACTGAAGTCGTGCCGTTTAGATTGACACAAACGGGACGATTTATAACATAATTACCAACCGTGAATCTTTTAACGACGCGATACGGGTATAGAATATTTTACTGCTTTAATCTTATCATTATCGCTGGATGTAGTGCGGTCATTGACAACAGCTAATGAACGTATTAAATGCGTAATTAAATCGGAATGAGTCGAAACGGTATAAAAACGAATTGAAATGCGACAAAGTGTGTTGAACATATTTCCTAATTTATCGTAGTGTTTCAAACACTACTCTCATTGTTGTTTTGCACAGACATTATTTGCAAATATTACAGTGGTAGATTGTGTTGTTTCGTGTTTTATTATTGTCCAAATTTCTTGTATTAATAATTATTCCGTGTTAAGACAACAGTACTACTCTCCTAAAGCAAAATGTGGAACAGTTTCATTCATTCATGTTTCGTGGAAGAACAAACATTGGGGCGAGTGTACACACTAAAAATTAATAAAACTGCTTAGGATCCGGCGCAGCTTGAAATTTGGATGGACAACTATTTAACTGCAGAAAATCCGATGGATTACGAGAGACCATTAAGGCTAATTTTGAGTAACTTGATTAATTCTAAAGCGTCCAAAACTTTCGCGCCGTCGATGTAATTTCGGATAACTCCGTGTAATGAAATTCTCAAATGTTTGATCTATTTCGGATATCCCATATTTTCCTTCCGCGCTGTAAAAGTGATCGTTATATTCTCGAATCCTTAGTAACCTATATTAAAAATGGAACAGAAAGAAAGAAAACAAATTCCCAAGGGTAACAATTCTTTCTACAAAAATTTTCTAGGCACGGGATATGTTTCGAAAACGAGATGCATAACAAATCAAATTTTTTCACTAACGTCAGATAATGTCTCAGTAATTCCATAATTCGAGCATTCGTCAGGTCGTAATTTCGCCATGGCGTCGGTGTGGTAGCAAATTTTCGAAAAGTGGTCAAGTCAGACCGGGGATGGCGCTGGCCATCGGACAGATCGTCAATAAACCCTGAAGGAGAGCCATTAATCATCGGCTATCTCGGAGTCGAGGTTGCTCGTGCAAATATCGCGGAGATGGCCGAACATTCGCAAGTTCTCGCGGCCACTTCGTCGAGACGTCGCCCCGTGGAAGAACTCGATGACAAATAAAAAGGGTGCGGGGGGAGGGTGGGGTGGATAGAAATGGGTAGAGGGGTGGCCGCGGTACAATGTCCTTAATTCAAATATTGACCGTCCATTTATCAAGCGGCGCGGCTTCGATCCGCGCTAATTAGCTTTTCCTCCTCGATCCCGGATTCCGTTTCCGAGCTAGTGGGCTGGTCGATGCCTCCAGTGTGACGCTCCTTTATTTATCAGGCCTTTGATCTTGCCGCATTCACGCGGCAATAAGCAGTAGGCTTTGTCTCGCGAGTATATTTGATATCGAGGGAGAGGTTGATCGCGGGCGGAAGGGGCTGGTAACGCGTGAAAAATAATAATAAACGAAGCCAGCCCGCGCGCGTCGCGCTGACATCGCCCATTCAGCACCGCTATTAATTAGCGTTCATCGATAGATTTTAATTAGGACGCGAAAGAATTCCCGGCCTCCGCTCTGCGCGATCGATATCTTACCGGGATTGGAATCTTCGAGTCGGCTGATCTGCGAAGGTGTTCGAACGTGTCGTGAAACACCTGGTTCATTGACATTGTTATCTTATCAAGGAAACACTCCAGCGATGCCGATTTTGATAGCAAAGATATACAGTAGTTTCACACGTCCACTCTTTATCTTGAACGCGCTATTAGATCAGATTCAAGGTGGACGTTATCTGAGACTAATCGGTTGATTACGGTTTTGTTTTTTCATTGTACCTTATTAATAAATAATTAAATGCCGAGTTTTGTACACTTTTATACAGTCATTCATGCCAGTGCAGTAAAATTTCTTAAATGATACTTTTAATTAAACGAGACGTGGGGGTCGCATGAAATAAATATAGAAATGAGTTCACAAAAGATTTGCAAATCTTTCTACATTAATGTAAACACTCGTAATGTAAGCACTCGTCTTCCTTCAGAGATTGCGACGCTAAATCGCCAATCCATCATTTACATATTTACCGCGACCAACTACAACGAGATTCTATCGAGAAAGGAAAACGTAACGCGTAAGATATACTGATCAAAATCACGTTGATTATGAGACTAATGAAACGTGAAAGGTATTGTACACGTGTACATACAGTGACGATTTCAAATACATTTATCGATTTTTTGAGCAAGCAGATGCGAAGTGTATGCAAAATATCAGTGAAGTACTAATCGTGGAATGTTTAACAAATTTGCAACCGGCACACCTTGGATTTTATGTATCTATACCGTGTGCAAATATGGAGAATACAATACAGTACAAAAATTGTGAAACGTGGTATAAATAGACTTATCTAAATCTAACTTTTATATATTCCCCTTTTGTTTGATTGTTTTACGGCGCTTCTTCAACTGCTATGGTTATTAAGCGATTTTGTAGATTCCTCTGATTGCGACTTTGTCGACTAAATTTGTATTTTTCTACGTAACAGGTTACGTTTATGTTACAGTTATTTCAGACGTTATACCTGATTGACCCAGCCCATGTATAATCTGGTGAGTCTAAAAACCTAATCGAATCCGAATTCGCTTTGAAACCGATGGGAGCGGTCTCGCAAGAGTGTGGGTAACGATCATGTTTCCCATGGACTCGGGCGGAGCCTTGAACGAGCCACGATCGGCGTTACAGTAAACCAATAAACGTCAACCGGCCGGCTACAATTCGGATGAACCGCAAGATCGATTATGCGTCTCGCAGACGCGCTTAACAAATATGGCCGACTACGAACCTTCATGGTCGACTGTAGGTCCGCCAGCTCGGTTTCGCACATGTCGGCCGGTGTATTCGCGCACACGCACACAGAATCGCGAACACACGTAGAGACAGCACACACGAACGACAGGCCGGTGTCCTCTCCCGATGACGCTGCTGATCGGCGACGTAACCGGCCCCACGAAGACGATGGGGGACCAAGGACATGAGCAATCCGGCTGAAAGTCACGGTCCAACCTCGATCGACGCTGTAGGAGTTGATGCGGCTACGACTGACTGGTGATGCAACATAAATTAAACTGCATAGCTAGCCTGCACACCCCAATCAGCTCCGTGTCCCATGGTCATCGTGCAGTATTATCGGACAACAGTGTTTGCGTGCATGTGCGTGGGTGGGATCCAGCAAGGCACGCGTATACAGTTTTCTCTCTCTCTCTCTTTTTATCCCTCTCTCGGTCCCACTGCTCCCTGTCTCCTCGTTTCTCTCTCGGCTTGTCTCGCTCTCGCGGACACTGGTTTGGTGCATGTGCAAAAATTGCCATTGCGCGAGGGTTACCATCCACAGCCCATGCCGATACAGCCGGGGCTGGCCCCGCAGTTCACCAAAAATACCACCCACTCTCCTCTTTCGCGATTACGCGTCATCCCTACGTACGCCCTCGGCTACCGTCGCTGCCGCTATCACGGCATCCATCGTTCACCTGATAGCGCGACGCTCTGCTCTGCTGTACTATGCTCTGCTCTTTTTGCACCACCCTACCAACGGCACCCTCTCTCATCTAGCCGTTACGCCGATCGCGGTTTTTGAATTATGCGATTTTTCACGGCAGCTGACCGGTCGACGTGCCATCGCTGGAGGAGCTAAGCTGGGGAACGAGTTGAGGAGCTTAGGCGGATTTGAGGCGTTGATAACCTTGCGATCGACACTAGTTTTGATGGACATATCTTGTGGTAGTCAAATCTTCTGTAGATGGATGTGATTCAAAGATTTCGAGGTGATCACTGTTTTTTTTATGCAGCACTGTACGTTTTTATTGAGTTAAGCGTGTGGCCTATCCCAAAACGAATACATTGATCTATAACACTTTCGTCTTCCAAGGTCATTCAAGGTCAATTAGTCCTGTTGAAAATTTAGCTCAGTTAGACAAAAGCACGTTTATCTAGAGAAGATTTGTGACACATTTGTAACACTATGTGTAAGAGTATGTATAAGAAATATGTACAAATTATTGAAGCGTGATGTTTCGTTCGAGACTTATAATTTGCTCAAGACACGAACCGATAAACCAAGCTCGGTCCCCGGTGAAGTCTGTCCACACGTAATGCCAGTGTACGGTATTGAATATACCTTTTATCGCGCAGCTGACCGCAGCATTTAGAACGGAACAGTCGGGGACAGAGAGCGGTGGGCCTAATAAATCCTGTCGGGTTGTGTGAAAGAAAATCAGGCCGCGGTGTGGCCCCCGTCCCCCGCAGGCAATATTTTCTAAATATCACGCGGATTCCCAGCAATCACGGCCGGCAGATTGGAAACACGACGGCGGCGGGGGATCACGCGGGTGGCGAATTTCGACGCGAGAGACCGCGGCGTCGTTCGAGAATTCGGAAACGGGGTGAAGTGGAAAGCAGCGGGCAGAAGTGGCGCGCAGGAATTTCAATTTTCGCGGTCCGCCGCGTAGAAGCTGATGAAAAAGTCGCAGCCGCGGACTCGGGCTCTATCGCAATAGAATATTATCGGGATCGCAGGTCGAGTCCTCCACCCGAACCGGTCTGGCCGACAAATATTTCTCGATATCGGGCTCGACGAGGACTGATATCGAGCTGATCGAGACGGGGAGACCGTGAGCATCGGGGACATCGGGCTTCGGTTCGACATGGGGCCGAAGTGGCCGCGGAGGATGCACGAAATTGCATTTAATATTGTTCACCGGGTGAGGCAAACCAACGAATCAGCGGCGGATGGGGGTCAAAACTCGAATCAAGCAACCTGACCGAGTGGAAAAGAGACGGGACACCTGGAGAAGGCTCTCGCAGGAGAAAGAAATGCTGGCAATAAGAGAAGAATGAGACAGCTAGAGTGATAAAGAGAATGAGAGAAAGAGAGAGAGAGAGAGAGCGCGCGGACAGTTCCCTTTTAATTGAAAACTCAAGTGCCCTCGCGATCTTAATTAAGGGTTGGAAATTTTCAGCTCGATCGATTGGATAAACGAGAAAGACTGGACCCTATCGGTTGCTCCGCACTCGACCAATGGTCACTTGCGCAGCATGCACTTTACACGGCTATTTTTTCGTCTCTCTTCCTTCTCTCTCGCTCTCTTCTCTCTTCATTCCCCCAGTCTTTTTCGCTCTCTCCCTTTTTGTCGCCAGCAATTTTCATCCAAGATGATATCGAGCATGAGAACGAGGAATCCTCGAGATCTTCTAGCTCGGAGGACCTGGATGCCCGTTGTCCCCCCGTTTGAATGATCGATATTAGACTCGCCGGGCTCTGCTCCTCGTCCGGCGTTAATTTCGCTCGTTGCCAACCGGCGCGCGGCCTGCTGCAATCATACCAATGCTCTTCGTGACTAATTTGCCCGTAACACGACTCTGCCGACCTGAGTATCAGTAACGCTCGTCGGAAAATTTCGGCGTTCATTACGTTGACAGGCTCTTTGTCACAGTGTTTAGATAATGAACGGATCATTGTATTGTATTGTAACGGGTTTTCAATATCAACGTGAAACGCGTCGGCAGCTTGTCCATTATGCGGATAGCGACGCGGAAAATCGCCGATGGTTATCGCTAATGTTTTCTGCGATTTTTGTCCATGTCGACTGCTATCCGCGTGACCACTCCGAGAATGATAACAATATGCTGATTGTATGCTTCTCAAACATCCAGAACCCATTCTAGTCTCGTAACAAACGTAATCATTCCTTTTTATGAGTACTCGTAACAAACACACGTTCCTTTTTATGAGTACTCTGTATAAACAGGGGTTAGCATCCCTAAACGATCTACAGCAAATATAATTTGCTGAGATATGTTTCAAGAAAGTGACGTCTCTAAAAATTCCCCATCCCTAATCGATCTTCTCAAACTTAATCCATTGTCGTCTGCTTGAAAAAAGCAAAGTCTACTAATTGGTCATCAATTTCGTTGATAAGCAATCACTAAAAGCGTTCATCTCGACCACCCCTTAGATAAAAACGACACGCTCTCAAACGGAATTACGCGAAATAGAGCGGGATAAACGGAAGAAAAACGGTCAGGTATAAAAAATTCAGGTAACGTAGTTCACGGATATTTTGTATTTTTGTCTGGGGCACAGTATCAACGATCGTGACATTCCATTTCAGAATGTATCGTTGCAAACACAGCGCACGAGAGTCAATGAACGCCTAGAGGCCTGCAACCCATCGAACAAACAGTCACGAAAGGAGACAGCCCGCGGGAGTGTCCGAAAAAATCTTCGATAAAAAATAGTCTCTCCTGCGAACCCGAATTTTTCACGTTTTTTTTTTCTACCGGATACTTTCGAATTTTTCGATTTTTTCTCGGGTTTTTCCGTGTTTTTTCGGTGTGTGTGAGTAAGGTTTTTGCTCGCAGACCAGAGAGCAGAACCGGTGAATCGAGCCGGGTAGGCAGCCAGAACGCCCGGCGTTTCTTCGCGCTATCGATTTTGTTAGGGATCCCTGTTACCGACGTTTCCGACTTCTGAATTTTTTATGCGCAGACCACGTGCGCAAAGGCGATTGCTTCTGCTATTGGACGAGAGATGGCACCAGCGACCTGCTTAAATAGCGGTCAAAGTGTTGTCCGTTAAACACGCGGGAATAGCCGGCACGCGGCAAATCTTTTGCCCGGTTCTACGAACCCCTAGACACCCCTACGCCATTTTCCTTCTATTTCTGCAGTATTCCGCGAATAGTTATTTTTTCATTTTTTCTACTGATCTCTCCCGAATTAATCATTTTAACAACGTGTCGTTCGTCACTTTTGTAGCTCCGTTGGAAATATCGAGGTAATAGGTATGTTCTGGACGTCTTATACCATTTTAGACTGACTTATTTTGATTATTCAAGTTAGTGGTGTTACAATTCCGTTTTTAGGTAATTTATTACAATTATTCTACGATTCATTAACATATTATTTGTACTTCTTGTAGAATAATTGCGAAAGTCAGACGAACAGATGCGTTCCAAACGTTTTAGGATAACTTATAATGTCTATTAAATCTATTAACAATGACATTTTCGTCATACTAAATTCAGCAGGATTATTATTGATTTAAGACATTTTTTAAGACTCAAGTTCAATAGTTGAGAGAAAATTGTGCCTCTTAGAAAATCCATAAAAAATAAATATATTTGAAAGAACGTCTTAAAAGTCTATTAGTGCTATTCTTAGGGACGTGGTTTAGCTAGGAAAATCTACCGTAGTTTTTATATTAACAAAACAGTGTGTCGCAGAGAGAGAGAGAGATAGAGAGGGGAGAGAGAGAGGAGAGGGAGATGTGTGAGAAGTTCTAAATAAATATTACCATTACAATCACAACAGCGAAGAGGAAACATTTAATACCAAAAGTGATAAATTATGGGACAGAAACACGGCGGAACACGTTTATTTGATTCAAATTTAAATTACAATTTATTTATGGAACACCGAATGTAATCCAATTGTTGTAATGCGTGATAATTGAATCGATCGAAGTAGTCATTAACTTCTACTTCATAATTGAAACGCGTGATTAAGTGAAAATTTGTTATCGGCCAACGAATAAAATAATGCCAGGAATTACATATATCGAATAAGGCTTCTTATTCGATCTACGAATTATCTCGTTGGCATGAAATGATCCTCTTTAACTACAATTTTGATTATAAAACGAACTGAAATCGAAGCTTGAAACACAAAAACATTTCCCCATTGGTTATTCAACGTTCAATAATTTGTTATAAAACGAATCTCGACTATCAATGCGTACCTGTATCTTTTGGATACCACTTTTAATCTCAACTTCAATTAAAAATCAAATATGTTTCCGATCGTTCCGGTAATAATTAATGGGCATCCTCGAGCCCCATAAAATATAATATCGTAGAGTGGCTTTATTGTTCAGGTAAAATTACTGTCATTTTTAGAGTCTGCTCTTTCCGTGAACCGAGGCTGGCGCGCCTGATGCAAGATAACCGTGCACGCAGCCAAGTAAAACTGTCGTGTCTGTTTACGATCTTCACCAGCTGCAATGGCATGTTCAGAAAAGATACATCCGCCTCTGTACGTTTTTTTCAGTGCAGCGGTAATGCGACCAAGATTGAAACTGCAACGCTATTCTTTTCGATCCCATCGACGATTCTTGGACAGGGGATGAATATTTTAGCTCGGCCGCAACAACTTTAATCACGAATCGCGTGCAAAGACACGACTGACCTGCGCTATTGCTTATTATGATGTAAGTAATCGCTTTTCACTAGATTTTAGATCATCGTCGACGGCTGTTCCAATCAATTCAATTTATCTAACCCCCTTGAATTGTTGTAAAACCAGAAAAATTATAATTAACACCGTGACTTTCAATTGCAATTTTTACTGCTACAGTACATAAATTAATTTAACATCAACAGTTTATACGATGCACACGAGTTTGGTATTGGATTTTTTCCAGACTTGAATGTTAATTGTAGTCTAATTTAATGATTAGCAGAGACAGACAAAATTTTAGATGGATTAGCCATAATATGAATTAACACTCAGCTTAGACATTTAATCTACTGAAACAGAAGGAAGGGGATTAATTCGCGAAAGAAAATGGAAATGTGTACAAATATGTAGTTATGTACTCCTGCCAGCGATAAAGGCCAAAGTGGTGGCGTTTGTACACAAGAAAATAATTATACGCGACATTTGTGCCGACAAAGCGACGTCACAATTTTTTTAAAAACTTATCAAGCCACGTGAACATTTTTCTGTTCGTTTTACGCTCTTCTTTGAACGCGTTCAGCGAAATTATTTTATCTTAGCTCTAAATTATTTCTGGTAATCACGCAGACGCGGGTCGGCGAAGGTGGAATTTAAAACACGATTAATGACTTCATCAATAACCGTGGCGAGCCCGAAGCGTACGCCGGAAGGTTCTTTCCGAGAAAACTGAACTTCTCCCGGGACAGCTCGTTAATTTTCCAAAAAGGCTCACTTTCGTTGGGCGAGCGTCACGGCGCGGCGCGGCGGCGGCGGCGGCGGCCGTTGTCCAGCTCGCATTAAGTATACAGGACGCATCTGGACACAAAACCCTAGTATTTACTCGTGACCATTTATAATCGGCCACTCTTGCCATGGCTACTTAGCAGATATTTTACCGAAGATGGCGGATCCGCAGGCAGGAGGGAGAACAGGTTCAAAAGTTCACGTGAAAAACAGCGTCAGGAAATTGCCAGGAAATGGACGGTGCGGACGGCCACTTTCAACGACAATAATAGCCTAAACAGTTGGAAAGAAGAGCTCTTAAAAGGCCACCTCATCGAGACCGGACTTACGAAATGCTCGCGCCTATTCGCGGACCAGTGTACATCCTGTCCTCGAGGAAATTGAAGTTTTCGTTCACGTCGAAACCACGCTAAGTGCCATCAATTTCCGCTTTAAACGTTTTCCCAACCGAAATATTCGACTGTAAACTGCAAACGTTAAGTCCAAAAGAATGGTGGCTCGATTTACAAATAATTTTAAAGCCACTTAATTTTTAATGCCGATTCAAAAATCCTTGCCCAAGATGCTCTAGGATAGCACCTCACCCATTTTCATTGTACAAGATTAGAGATTTAAATTCTGTTAATAAAGCACACCCAAATTGCACGTTTCCTATGCATAAACGAGAAACTATACTCGAGATTCTCTTCGAAAAGTGCTTTGCACTTACGATTTTTTATGCCCCGACACCCCATTTACAGCAAACAGTAAAACCGAGATTACACGGAGAAGTGTGCGGCTTGTCTGCGATTTTACATCGCTGTTTCTGGCAGGTTGTTTCGATATAAACTCGATCTCTTTTATCGCAGATAAAGATTATTACCTGTTGGACCATTACAACAAATTAACCTCAGGCTGTAACTTTAACATTCGACGCTCGTCCTTTCACATTTTATTCTTGCTCGCCTGCGTGATCTGCAAAATTCTGGTGTCCCTGAAGAAATTCTAAAGAATGAGTAAAACAAATTTTTTATTCACTTGAACGACATCGTATCAAAGCTAACATTCAATTAAGAAGGAAAAGTGTTCCTGCAACCCCCTGCTTAATTTAATCCTCGATGTGCTAACATACAAATGACATAGCAATTAGATTAATTCTTCATTCCCACTTTCCTTAATAAGGTGGAAAAGAAGGAAAACACCTGCAAGAACCGTGATCTCAAGGAAACCTCGCACTCCACGTACGAAGAACAAATTCTTCCCGGTAAAAAGTGAGTGGCCGTCTTCCGCACACAAGGAAACTCTATTAAATATACTCGGGCTCCTTAACGAGCTCAAGGGTAATTTCTCACATTACATTTTTCTCCGGCGGTAATTAGAAGAATTAAGAAAAACGGTTCCTCGAGCGAAGTGTGCGCGAGGCGAGGAAAGAACGAAGGGTTGGGGGTGGCAGCGCGCAAAGGTAATTCTCGACACGTGTAATATTTAAAACACCTCAAAGGCGATGCAACGACAATGGGAGCCGTGAAACGTTCTTCTGTCGGGGAACTTTATCCTCATCCCGAACCCTCGGGTCCGTGTACACCTTGGCCAAGGCTCTCTCTCCGGGTGCACTTTTCTGCCGTCGCGTCGGTGATCCGTAAATACACCATCGTCGCGGAAAAGACGGTCGCTTTCTCTTTTCTTAACACCCCCATCTCTGTCGCAAAACGAAAGATTTATGCACGGAGACCGTAACCGCAAGAGACTGCAAGAATAAAGCCGCGGCCGTGCTCTCGATCCCAGCTTTTTACAGTCGAGAAATCCTCTTATGCAACAGATAAAACCTGCCCGCACCGCTTTTTACCACTTCTTTCTCCTACACCCCCTCGGTTTTTATCTTCCCTTTTTATATCCTTGGGTTAACACCTTTATTCGTTTCAGTCAGTCGAGCCACGCCGGTTCAAGCTTTTGCCATACTGTAAACAATAAATTGAATCCCAAGACGATTATTCAATGCGATTATTCTGCGATTTTACAATCTGCAGAGTTCGTTGATTTCAAGCTATCTAATTTGGAGTAAGTTGGCCTAAATCATGCACTACCCTAAACGTCTACCCTTGAAAATGTGTGGTTGATAAGTTTATTATTCGAGAAATTGGCTGAACAGTAGCGTTCGTAATATTACCTGTCTTTTATATTCAACAGTAGAGAACACGGAACAATAAAAGCCGGTTTGGCATAATACGTAACTTTATGCTTCCAACAACGAGCCAGAGAAAACAATAATTGAAATTAAATATATTGATAAATTTGTTACATATCATTTTTATTATATGTAGATACGCCGGTACAAAGGAAAAATGTTCGCACAAAGGATATTTAATTTCGTAAAATTTGCAAATGCTTGTTTTTTATTGGAAAGTGACTTTTGTCGGTTCTTGCGTCGTCCACGTTTTGTTGGTAGAACTGCGGTGAACTGTCACCGGCGGCAATTGTGCCGGATTAAAGCCAGACGCGAATGATGATTAATAAATTATCGAATTTATTCACCAAGTGTTATTTACATTTAACGATTGATTTCCATACTTTTAATCGTTACCGATGATATGGAATCCGTGCAATTTACTCTTCATGCCTGATGGGTCTCTCGGTGTACCCGAGGAAAATTATTGTTTATTATCAGTCGCCCGGTTGTCGTTCCCTCTTTTTTCATTCGCCTACTGCGGTAATCAATTAACCGGCTCGGTTTAATCACGTGTCCGCGTTATTAATTTATTATTCCAGCTGATATTAATAATATTTCAGTCCGACGAGAATATTAAACAACGATATTCGGATTCACGGGAATTACCGTAAAAGATTTAACATTGCTTTATCTTTATCGAACATCGACTATCTGTTTTTCCTTCACGTGTCTATGATACGTCAGCAATTAACAATAGATTATACGCTATTATAAAATTCTGCATTTTGTCATGTATTTCGTCGCCGAGTGCTATACACGTAGACGGTCATTAAACAGCACTACGTAGCCAAATGTTTCCGATATGTAGAGAACTGGTTTTATTGTGTTTACCGTGCAAATTTAAAACGGATAAAACAGCTGTAAATATCTATAAATGTTATTTGTATCAATCCATCCACTTAAGTAAATACACTGATGTTTTCATATACCACCGCTCGGACATTCTATTAAAATCGTAATTTTAACACGGTACGTGATACTAATTAAAAGAAATTTTTATTAAATTGGTTTAATTAAGGTCGCATCTCTGATTGTTCCTTCGTCATTATGTGTTGGTGTGTTAATCTACAGTGGCCAATGCTTAATCATGTGAGGATAGCTTGGTTTCTTCGATTTTCGATATTTCATTGATCGTTTTCAAATATGTTTGTTCTGATTTCTGCGATCTTTTGGGGTATTCAAAGAAGTAGTATATACATGGATCCCCTCCCACACTGGAATTCGCGAGAACGATGAAGTGGATGAAGTCGCCAAAGAAGCGACAACAAAGAAATACTTAAGGAAATATCTCCATAAGAAAAACAAAAGAAACTTATTTATATTAATTCATTCATGTCATGTTTCACAGAAATTCTAATAAACGCAATTATTTGTTCAAATCTAAGAAGTACAACACACATTACAAACCTCTGCTGCCATTCCCACCCGGTCGCAGTCCATGTGAAGAGCGATCAACCGGAAGAGCAGTTTCTCAGCAATCATTCCGGAACGACCGGTAGCCGCCGGAAGAATCGATCCGACAGCGATGTCTGAGACATAAAGCTTCAGACAGTGCTGTTCGCGAGGAAAATCCATCGCGAGTATATCTGAGAGCTCGGTCAGGACCACTTCCAAATAAACGAGGGAACAACTACCAGGAAGTTTATTCCTCGGCCTGGCCCGGCCCGGCACGTTTTTCGTGTTTCTCTTTTATGGTTGACGCGATGCGATGTACGTACTTGGGAGCGCAACTTGTCAGGACCGGGAAGAAAGGTAAAAAGAGAGCGGGAGAGCGTGTCGGCAGCTTTCGCCCAACAGGAGGGAAGCTTTACGAGGTTCTTTCTGCCGCTTCGTCGTTTCATTTTACGGGTCGTCGCCTTCTTCTTGCGACGTAGATTTGATTCAACGTGAACAGCCCATCCGGAGGCTCGCTATCGAGCCGCGGGCAATTTTCGTGACTGTCCTTTTACGTTTCAAACCCCCTCCTACCCCCTCTTTTCCACCACCCCACTCTCACTCTTTCTCTCTTGTGCGCTATAATCGAACTCTTATTATCGATGTCAGGGACTGCGCGCGGAATTATCTTGCAATTTCCTTTACGTTTTGTCCCGTCCCGTCGATTAACCGACCCGCTTTGCGCTCCGCTCGTCTCATTTGTTTACCTCATCGACGTTATTTGTATCTGATTATACCCGCTCGTACACAAAATGTCCCTCCCCGCGCTTCGTTCAGCTCAAACACCTTCATTGTTTCGAGCAATATGCGATAACATTGTTTGCCGAAAGTGTTTGGCTTCGTGAAAAACGTAATGCTGGTAATACCGTTTCTGTGCGTGAAATGTTAACGCGGATTTACAAAATGTATCACGTTTTTTGTTAGATCGACACGCCGGTGGTCTTGATGTCTTGACGTGTTTGCACGTGCCGGATCTATTCTGCTTTCGGTAGAGAAATTAAAAAAGAATTTTTTTTACGGAAATATAATGCTGCTGAATATGAGTTACTAATGGTCTGTGTGCGATTGGACTATTCTACTCAAAGTGTCAGTAAGAGACGCTTTAAGAATTGTGTTGGTAACACCAAAAATTCGCACGCCATGGGAATAACGATATTTTTTATTACTGTTTTTTAGGTAATATATGAACATTATTAAAAAAAATAATAATGACTTCCTATCGTTAATAAAATTAACATTTTTCCTGCATTTCTTTCAATCTCATATATTCCGTGATTTAATTCTGATTTATACCCAAAATGTTCACTGAAACAATTCGAAAAAGCTGATTATTGGAAGTGAATACATCTACCCTGATTTTGTAATAACCAGAAAAATGGTAATTAAGATGTATATCATTGCTTGAATAGTACAACACGAAAACGTTCTGTTAACAAAGAAGGAGACAGTGGCGCGGGCACATGTGCCACGGTAATTCGCTCTATCATCGGAATTGCGTGGGACCGTAAAACACCGTCTAGCCGTCCTAGCAACATAGTTTTAGTTAATTCGCGGGAGAAGATGCGTCTCTCGAGCGGCGATCGTCTCCACTTTGCCACTCGAGGGTTGGATGCATCGTGTGCCCCTCGCTCGAATGGTCAGCTGGACCCTCGTACACGTAAATCACGGCGTTGCCGCAGATCCAATTATCAAATTGTCCGCCACTTCAGTCGAGTCAAGAGAACCGGCCTGGAGTGTCGAAGAAAGAGAGGGACAACCCGGGGAATTCGAAGCAGAGAACGAGAGGTGTCCGGCGATACTGCTTCAATAGGGACTCGGGGGCGAAAAGCTGGAAAATCAAGGCGAAGGCGAGGCCAACAAAGCCGGCATCAAAACAGAAACAATGGCCGAAACGTTACAGAAAATTAGACACACGCGACATCATTAAATTGCCCATTCTAGAAAACATGTCATCACTAGACTGCGGAACTTTATGCAAAATAAAAATTGTTTGCATCAACTGCAACAAACAAAAGCCAAGTAACAATTTCTTTCCGTCTTTAATAATATTCTTCGGCTGCAACTAACACATTGATGTTCTTAAATATTTTTCATTTGTTCACTGTTTTAAGTTGCAACTACCCATTTTTGTCATAAATGCATAAAATCCGCAGTCTAGTCATCACAATTTCAGAAAATCATCGTGCATGACCCTGGTTAAAAAACAACTTCGCCCTTTTTTTGCCAAAACGTTAAATTAAGCATCGTTCATCTAATTTACGGTTAAAAGACAACTTTACTAAACGTATTTTATTAATTTAGTACACCTTTTTTCAAATTTAGAACCTATCGTAATCGTACTTAAAAAAAATAATTTGCAAATTAGTCTGGACAATTGTGAATTTTAGCAAACAGCTGCCAAACACAATTCATCACCACGAAAAGAAATTGAATGTACATGAACAGTCCAGAACGATGCGAGAAGCATGTATGACACATTAAATATTGAACCAAGTATTTATATGGAGTTTAATTAGGATTGTGAAGCGGTGTTCTTTTACTAGAGAATGGTATTCAGCCAACGGTGAAGGAATGAGACAATGAAATTCTTGGGTGACGATTCGCGTCTTTGGTGTCAATGAGTGTGTTAGTACGTACAATTTCGAAGCAGCTCGAAGTAGAGACGTTTGGAGGAGACGATGGAGGAGCTAAGTGCCGTAGGATCGCTAACTAAAAGAGCAATATATCCTGCCGGGCAAAACCGCTAAAGACAGCTCGACGTCGCTGGGGAAAATTTATCACTTAAGTGACTGGAAAGCACGCGAACCCTAGGGAGTATTTCGCAGTCAGATAAGGTGATCGGTCGATAAGGAGAGCCGTGAAGGTATTCACGGTAAACACTTGAGACGTTCGATAACAACGTTCGGAAGGCAACAAGACGATCTTCTCCACTCGACGCGGAGGGAGTGATTGTCCGTGCTTTTATTTTTCAAGAGTTCGCAGCTGACGTATATAATCGTGATTAGGGTCCTTGTTATATCACATCGGATTCCTTGAAATTGCTCCTATCTTCCGTAAATAAGTGTCTTCATCAATAATCCGAGTTGTAATGGGGAGATAGCGTGAGATTTTTATGTTGGTGGTATCAATAGATCCCAATAGGCACTAGATGTTCCATTAAAATGTTCCGAATGTTAATGTCAAATCTATAAAAATAGCAAGATTGAATTTATTTAACCCCATGTATACAGCGTTCTCTCTCCTTTTTTTAAATGCAAGTGTACCCATAATCATTTCCACGACACGCGAAACATTTCCTTAGGGCCAAGGTGGCGCGTGTCCCGGAAAATGCTGGTTAGCCAGGAAATGCAAACCGGATGTGCGTGCAGAAAGGCGCGCAGCACCCTCGACATGCAATGTTAATGCAGACATCGTCTTAGAACCTCAATTAATTTGGTTACGGTACACGCAATATTAGCACTTAATCATCATCAGCAACAAGTCTCTGGGGGAGAATTAATTGAAACTAATGTTTAGGCTGCGCATCGTTATGCAAAATATAAATTTTATGTGCAGCCGACTGAAGTCATACTAATTCCCTCTTTAATACATTTTAACAGGTTGTAAATAGTATGTCAATGTTCTTAAATTACTTTAATTTTTCCACTGTGTTAAATTGTATTCACTCGTTTTTGTCATCAGTACTAATGTTTAAAACGTCCTGCTGGATGCTTCACTATGCAGATAATTTTGTATAACTTTCACACTCTGGTAGAAATGATTTTATGTGCCACGAATGCACAACAACGTTCATTTCGTTGAAATTTCATTTTAATATCGACATCTCTCGGCTCTCGCTTTACACACACATTGTTTATTTATGTAATCCGCTCTTAATAAAACATAATTATAAAATCATCTGGGGAAACAATTGCTTGTTAAACGATCGTTTTGTAACAAGCATATTTGCGGTAGAGAATATGATACACACGAGCGAGTCGGAATCGAGTTCTCGATAATTAATAGTTTTTCGATGCTAAGCACACATGCGATATTATTCTCGGAAAAGGTATCATTCTGTCGCTTTAACGTTTCTTCGAAACCGACCCTGAGATTGATAGTCATCACCTCGATCGGACCAGCCGACGATATACATCAATAAGCCTCTCTTAGATTCAATGTACGTGCATAACGCGTGTGCAACGAGTGCACTCTGCTCGTCTCGAGATAACCTCGAGCTTCCAGTAACCGTATCGCACTGTTTCATGCGCGAAATATAAACGAAAAAGTCGTCGAGAATTGGGAATCTCCATTTTCCTCGTCACGGTAACAGGAATCCATAATGTTATCGATAAATATCGATAATGCGTTCCCTGAAGCCTCACGTTGACAAAAAAGTCATTTAACTTCAACTAATTTTCTATATTTTCTATGAAATTTCAAATTTATTATACTAAATTTTTATTTTTACAAGAGAAGAGGAGTAGCAAAAAAAAATTGATTGGGATAATAAAAATGGGAGGAGTAAACAATCATAGAAAACAAAATTGTGAAACTATTAAAGAATAGAAAATAGTATTGCCAGTAGCTTTGAGAACAAATACTTTGTTAGTGGTAAATCAGTTCGTTATTAATTGGAAAATGTATCGCACTCGAGAGAGAGAAAATTGATCTATTTGTCGTGATTAATAACGCTCCGAACAGACAGGCCATCGATGAAGTAAATAATCATATTTTATTTCGCTTATTATTAATACCATTATCCACACTTAAAGCGGCGCATTCAAAAAGTCGGAACATGCATAATTAGTAATCGATATCTTATCGATAATCATTAGTAATATTTTAAAGCGAATCAAGTTCCGCATGCAGCGAAATAATTGGAACGACCATTTAATTATCGCGATAATAAAATGACTCATCGTTCATTTGTTTGGTGATTATCAAAACCGCGCTCGATAAATGTTTTAACTGTCTTCATTGTATTAAATTGCAGGCAATGATGCACTTGATCGGCTGTGTTTATCAGTCAGAGGGAAATATTATTCGCGGTCAACGAAGCCCCGGTTACACACATTTTATAATAACAAATACACATTTACGTTCTCGCATGTAATTATCAGTTGAAGCAGCTCATTGAAGCGGCGCGCAGAAAATTGTGGTCCGCGGTTTATTTTTGGGGGCACCGCGCGTATCCCCGACACTTGAAGATAAAACATAGTTTGATATTTGCATATCCCTGGACAACGCAAATATATGCCCTGATCAAATTTTGCTAATATAAATGATATCGATTCCCCCGGATGATTTCATAAAGCCTTTAGAACCGCATTGGTCCCGGTCCCGGCCAGGTAAATTACGTTAGTTTAAATCGTCCAACAATTTGTTTGTTCATTAGTTTTATTTTCAGTTTACCTCTCCCCGGTTCTCTTTTAAATCCCTTCAGCAACCTGCCGTTTAATTTTATGAAAATCCTATCTGATCTTCCGATATCATGCCGCCCGTTTTCAATGAAAAATTCAATTGTTGCTTCAACATACGAATTAACCACCGATCGTTCCTCCTCGATTTCGGATTAACACAGAACACCGTTTTTTGATTGGTTCAGCGATTTCTTTCGTCGTTTAGGCTAAATTACGATCTGTCAGAATATTTTTATACGGTCAGGGATGTAGTTAACAGATACAAGAGAGTCTGTATGACATGTTAATTAAGTTGAATACGTATTTTTCTGAATTGAAATTGGTGTTTTAGAAAAACAGTACCTACTACTGAATAGGAATTACTAACGTGTCTGTGCATGGCTTGCCTATTCTACTTCAAAAACCCAGAAACATGTGAATACAAGGAAATTAATTGACAATATTTCTAGAGTATTCAATTGGAAAATTTCTTGAAAAAAATGAACAATGTTATCACTAAACTGCGGATTTTTATGCAATTATGGCTTTTGAATTTTCAAAAAATGCTAGGATATAAAATATGACAGAGTTCAGTACGATTTTAATTTATTTCAGATCTAAAAAGGATACTACCACGGAAAATAAGATTCTATTTTATTCCACTTTGTTAAAATTTGTCTAAAAAAATTGAAAATTGCATAAATATCCGCAGTTTAGTTATTACATTTATGAGGTAGGATTTAAATGCTAAAATATCATAAAATAATAATAAAACATTTTATTAAATGTCTAAAAATTTTAAAGAATGTCATACTCTTTTAACAAGTGAACTGTAGAACAGCACTTTTCGATATCGATTAGCAATTTTCGACCATGTATGAGACTTTTGCCGGTTCTACGTTCTTCTTGTCATTAACATTAGTACATTTCGGAATTATGGTACTTCCTCGAATTATTGGGGATTATGTGTGCAAGTAATTACGATAGTGGCGCTCGCGATACGCGTTAAAGGAGCCCGCTTTCGAAAATGGGCACTACACGATCCTGGAATCCGATTCAATTTCACAGTTTGTCGACGAAAATAACGATAATCAAGAACGATCGTTAATAATCACTATATTGTGGATTCATGACCCATTGCGGATTATTATACGCGCTTCTCAACGCGTGCGCGACTCGAAAACTTATTCGCGTAAATTTGTGCAACTGATTCTAGATAATTGCAAATGGGTGCGTATACTTTCAGCGAGGTATGCCATGGCTGTTCCGAATAAAATTATCGTTCTCCCGCGAATCATGATCACGCTGTTTCGGAATTTCGTTCACAGATTTGTTGCGTTTGCTTTCGCGAATTTGGTAATACTTTTTGGATTCGCAAACGCAGTATTTTAAAACATATATTATTTTTTAGCACGGATGTTATAGAAACTAAAATTCTTTAATGACACACACACGTGAATCTTTCTTTTTAATTTACGTGCAAATAAAAATATAAGTAGAAAATGAATGAAACATTGTACATCCAACATTAATTAAAAACATGTTCAATGAATCGTTCTTTTGGCTTTAAAGCTTTTAATGAGTCTTGAATAAAAAATGAACACTGCCACAAGCCACGCAGGTTTGTAAATTTTGTAATTATTATCGCATTCGTTATATAAGGTATAAACATATTTTTCACAATCTGAATCTATGCCGAGCTGCAAAAACAACTACTCCTATTATCTGAGGAGAGATTAGTATGATCTCGAGATACGGATCGACGGGGGGTTTAAATTTTTCTAAATTTCTGCAAAACATGTTTACGTAATTTGATTGCACAGTTGTTACAGGTAATGTTTACTCGCGCGGTGGGTCTTGATACACTACATATTATCAGTTTCCATCGTAAAAGTGATGCATTTTTGTTACTTCGCTAATTGGTAGATATAGCAAAATTTTATCTTGCATGCGATCGCCGCTCCTATAAATATTGATCTTCTTGATGGATCGAATCAGAAATCTTCAAGCTCTATCCAAGTGAACACAAGGTAAGCAATAATATTAAGAACCATTTATGAAATAGTTTAGTAATTAGTCATGCTAATTACGAAAGTGATTAACACAACTGTTCTTTCCTTAGAAACTACTAACACAACCATAATGAAGAAATTTTTCGCAATTCTCTGCGTCACCCTTCTGGTCATTTCTCTCGTTGAGAGTTGCAAACCACCTGGCTTGATTGTAAGTATTTTTATTAATAATTAATCGAACCGAAAAAAGATTCATGAAATATTTTTGTCTTGTAAAAATTTTTAATTGAACTACCATCAATTTTGATTCCTCTACGATAATTTTGATAAAAGCAGTAGCAAATTAAAAGTATTACCGCAAAGATCACAATTCATACTGATTTGGGTGGGAAAATAATTAACAAGAATTATAAAGTAGTATTTGATAGAACTTTCACTTTTCCCGAATTGAATTTTGAAAATTTGTCGGTCGCATCTGCGTCCTCGCAAATCTGATATTTTGTAGTCGCCTATCACTCACTGTATCTATTAATTACAATAAACACTGATGGTACGATATCGATCGTTTTCCATTGATTTTGTTATCTCGCAACTGCCTACCCTTATCAAATTACCGAGGCCAGCAAATAGTATCGAGCCATTGTCAGTATCTATGAACAATAACAAAAGTGGAAACAATAAGCAACGGACAGACATACATATGAATTGAGCGACTCACCAGCATCGTGTAAACATATTTTAATCATGTAAACTCCTAAAAAATGCCACCGTTAATTCAATAATATACAAAGTTGAACAATTCGATTATTTTTCTAGTCACTCTTTCTTTGAAGCGTTTTACAATTTTTTCAAAAGAAAATAACAGAAGTATGAAATTTTAGATTTTGAACACGATACTGTGCAATTCATAAAAAAGGTCATATTCTATAATATTTTATATTCTATATAATTGTATATAATTCTATAAATATTATTGTGACCGTATAACTTTAAATGCAACATTTTCTAAATTTCTCTTTGCGGCTACATTTATTATATTTCTTACTTTATACTAGTGGTTAGTAAATACATTGACAGTTGTATATTAATGTACCTGAATTTTCACAGTGCTCTGACGACAAAGATTGCTGTGCCCCGTTAATATGCAACCCATGGGCTGGACGATGCACCAAGCAATTGACTCCTAAAACAACAACAACAACAACAGCCAAACCGAATGATCCGACCGAAGCCCCTGCTGGCGACCAGAATTGAACAAATAATTGATCAACACACATGGATTGCACTTCGTAGGCCTGCGAATAGTTTTTAGATCTTGTTTATCATTATACAACATTATACACAATACTAGCAAAGCATTTATAGTACACCATTGAATAAATAATTGAATGAAAAAGTATATTTCACATTGCACTTTTATTTCCTTTCTGTCATTAAATAGTACTTACTGTCAATAAAGACAATTAAGAAAATAGGGAACAATTTGATACAAATAGGATAAATTCTTCTTGTAATATTATTAGACATTATTATTAGTAGGAAAATTGTAAATTGTTTTATGGATAATGAAAAGTAAGATTATGAAGTTGAAATATGCCAGAGATATGATTATTCGTAAATTATACATACTATCATAGTAATAAAAAGCATTGGCAAATTTGCATCAGATATGAGGGCAAATGTACCGAAATCTCTATTTGGAAATCGGCTCTATTTGGATTTCTGAGTGATCTCTGAATATCCTCCGGATTATCTCGAAGAGATTTCATTCACATCCAGTGATCGTTGACTTTCACATACCTATAGATCGCTACCAATCATATCGTCGATCGTCCATTTTTTATTAATATCATTGTTTCAATGTGTTTCTGTTAGTCAGACTCTTTATTCTTACCAATCAGACGCTTATCAACTATGCAAACGTGATGTGCAAATTTTGTGCGTGTGTGTGTTTACTAGCTTAACACTTGTACCAACAACACTACAACTGTATAAATACCTGAGGGAAATCATGTTCGATCAGTTCATAGTAAGTGGATAAGAAGAGTATACCTGTTAATCTTCTGGTGAGTGATACATTGTGAAAGTGATGGTGAATCATTTTTAACAATCACAACTGCATTTTGCTAGACAACTGCAACTATACGAAAGAATTTCTAAACTTAAGAATTATTGAAAATATTTTAGAATAATACGAAATCAATAACTTTAGTCTAAAATATTTTCATTTACACTTGTCCGAGAAAATAAAAATTATTTACTATTTTCTAGTCAAGTCTCCAGGTCAAGTATCTAGGAAATAAGGCAAACATTTTATTGTAACAAGATTTGAATAAAACATTCGGAATTTGATTTTAGAATTTTATCCGAGAGGAAATAGTGTATGCAATAGGCGTTGTCGTCCATCATTTTTCTTCGCAGTACAGTCAAACAAAGGACGCAACAGAACAATGAAAGCTCTAATTCTTTTTGTTGCGATTGTTCTAATCAACATATTTATCATCGTTGAATCATCAGTAAACAACGAAGACGTTTCGCCAAATGAATTACTCGCCGCTTCGAAATCCCAATGCAAGAAAATGTTTCAGAAAGTGAGTGTACTATTTTAATAATTATTTTACTTTATATTTTACCTGTGTTATTTATCATTTTTGTGTTCGTGCAGTGTTCAACAGACAACGATTGCTGCAGCGTCTTGATATGTTCGCGTATCCTTTCCCTTTATCGCTGCGGATGGTACTAAAAAGAAATGGAATTATGATTTTATAAAGATATTAGCGCAGTATGAGATTTTATACATTTATAACAGATACGATTGTGTGAAAGAATAGTGTACGAACAATGTAAGAATACTGTGATTATATTTTAACTATATTAAAAGAAACATATCGACTTTTTATTTCCTGGAACTCCTGGAAAAAAACATTAAAATTTATGAGTTACTTATTGTTATAAATAAGCATTTTAGAAAATCATGAGTTTATTCTCGTCGATAATATTGATTAAATTATTATTGTATGTCCTGCAAGAGTAGAAATCAAATAAAAAGTTATTCTCTTTTTTAAAATTTTGAATAGATTGAAAAAAATATATTGACATTCTTAAATCCTATTAATTATTATCATAAATGCATAAAATCCGCAGTCCATTTATTACAGACTAATTTTACTGAAGTTACTAATAATATAATATCTATTAAATTAATTACGGATAAATATTTTTATCTTCCACACGTTTTAAACAAATTTACCATCGTTAATCACCGAAGTAGAAAAGTTGAAGTTTGAAATTCCGTAACTCTAAAGAGTGATGACGTACGTTTTTCCCGTCATAATCGAAGCCGATGCGTAATTGCTGCCATGAAAATTTGTCATCCGCTGATCGAATCGAATTGCATTAATTTATTGATAATTGCGCCGACTACTTCTCTAAAGAGCGTGCATACACGCGTACCGTGTTATGAGATTAAAACATGTACAATATTTTATGAATTGAAATTTATATAAAATAAATAGCCACATTAACGAGCAGGAAAGTGAAAGAGCGCTCGCAGAAAACCATATTTTCCAATAAAATACAATATTAATTAGTAATTACTATTTGAATGGATAAATATTGCTCGACACCTTTACACAGCAACCGAAGAGTACTTTCATTAAACATAAGCTTCATTTATCGCGAGCTAATCTGTGGAAAATCGATTTAATTACGGAAAAATATTTAAACTGAACACTGTTCTGTATTCTTATGTATTTCAAATATAATCACGCGTCAAACGACAATTTAATTTTCAACTAAAATAAAGGTGAAATGTACCATTTTAGCAGACAATTAAATGATCATTCAATTGATTAAAAATACAAAATCGATCTTTTCAAATAAAATACCAATACATTAAACAACTACTCATTGAACTTTGTATTGAAAGGAAAAATGTAGTGCTACGATTTGGTGGTACAGGAAGAATTGTTGTTTAATGAATTTGCCGCTTGCTTGTCTATATTAAAATTCGTAAACTAAAAAAGAAACTGAAGCTGTTGGGTCGAATTTTGAAAAAGTAATTCGTTTTTTTAATGTGTACGAATACTTTGTACACCGACTGTATATGTATACACATCAATGCTGATTAGTGCACAGGTATAAATGCAGGAAATCCTCTTTTTCGATGACTTGGGTTTCGATTGTTCGTCTGCTTGCTGATGTAAGTTCTTACAAAGTTTCCATCACTTCAAAGACAATTTATAGGCTTTACCAGCTTTAATAACCACCTTCCAATAATATTTGTAGTCTTGAAGTTACTTACTACGATAAAACTTCTGTTGCTGTGTGTGATCATAACGATCCACTCTCCATATTAATTCCAATGCCAACGCACAACAAACATGCTCTCCATGGCTGGGCTATGTAAGTATGCTGATAAGATGCTTAAAATATTATAAACTTTTGATTTGATGGATTTATGGCAAAAATGAGCAATTTAAAGCTGTACAAAAATTGTTGTCTTTGTTATTGAGTTACGTGTCATATTTTACATGTAAAAATTATTCTAGTGCAGATCGTATGACGACTGCTGTCGACATCTCACTTGTTCGACGTACACAGCAAAATGTGTGCCTAAAATTGGAGTTATTATACCAGGAGAGGATACAAGACCAATCGGAGTTGGACCTTATCCTCTAGGCATTCCAGTGGAGCAAATATGTACATTACAATTACTTTTAAATTTTAATTGTAATACTATTCTGATAATAATTGCATCCGTAACATTTACACATCGAATGTAACAATTCTTAAGAGCAATAAATGCATTCGTGCTGATCAAGGAAATTACATTCTTCATGATTCTATTCCAATCTGAATGGCTTCTTTATGTGTCTGTAAAAAAGTAGATTAAGATGCACATGAACACAATAATTCAACAACATGGTTGATTTTTAATTGCTGTGAAGAATATATCAGTTAAAGTCATGTAATACTTACTTTGCAGACCAATGGTCAGAGAAAAGGGTGTGCATGTTAACAAATCTCGCACAAACAAAAATGAGTAAAGAATATTGTCGCATAAAATTATGTAATTTTGTAATTGTAACGTTACACATCGCGAACATCGAAATTCATTCAAATAATCACGCACGATATTGTAAATGTCGAATGGCTTCGAGCAGCGAGCACTTCTTCGGCGAAGTCTTAATATCGAACAGTAATTCGTCGGATCGATTGCTGCTTGGCGCAGCAATGGAATCGCATTAACGGGGAAAAATTTCGCGCGGTGTTTACAAAATAGTTGGGTTATCAAACGACGATTTAATTTTTAACTAAACTAAAGATGAAATGTACCATTTAGCATACAATTAAATGGTCATTCAATTGATTGAAAATACAAAATCGATCTTTTCCATTAAAAAACCAATACATTAAACAACTACTCATTTAACTTTGTAATGTAATGAAGAATTCGGTGCTACGATTTGGTGGTTCAAGAAGAATTGTTAAATTGTTTAATGAATTTGCCGTTTGCTTGTCTATTTTATAATTCGCAAAGTATGAGGTAAGAACTATTATGTACGGTCACTAGTAAAGATTGAACTGTACTTATATACATATATCTATGCTGCAGCGGAACTCTGCGATAAGGTGTGCATACGGGTGATTGCAATCCTGATCAGTACACAGGTATAAATACGGGAAATCCCCATTTTCAGGTCAGTCTTGACTTGGATGTCGATTGTTAGTCTACTTGCTGATGTAAGGTCTTACAAAGTTTCCATCACTTCAAAAACGATTTATAGTCTTTACCAGCTTTAATAACCATCTTTTAATCATATAATATTTGCAATCTTGAAGTTACTTACTACCATGAAACTTCTGTTGCTGTGTATGATCATAACGATCACTCTCCATATTAATTCCAATGCCAACGCACAACCAGCATGCTCTCCATGGCTGGGCTATGTAAGTATGCTGATAAGATCCTTAAAATATTATAAACTTCTGATTTGATGGATTCATGACAAAAATGAGCAATTTAAAGCTGTACAAAAATTGTCGTCTTTCTTATTGAGTTACATGTTATATTTGACGTGTAAAAATTATTCTAGTGCAGATTGACTGACGAGTGCTGTCGAAATTTAATCTGTTCGACGTACATAGCAAAATGTGTGCGAAAAGAAGGAATTATTATACCAGGAGCAGATAAAAGACCAATAGGAGATGGACCTTATCCTGCAGGCTATCCAAAAGATTGAGCATTTACATCAATTACTTTTAAATTTTAATTCTAATACTATTCTGATAATGATTGTATCCGTAACATTTGCACATCGAATGTAACAATTCTTAAGAGCAATAAATGCATTCGTGCTGATCAAGGAAATTACATTCTTCAAGGTCCTATTCCACTTTGAATAGCTTCTTTATGCGTGTATAAAAAGGTAGATTAAGATGCACATGAACACAATAATTTAACAACATGGTTGATTTTAAATTGCTGTGAGGAATAGATCATTTAAAACCATTTAATACTTGCTTTATAGAGCATATCAATGATCAGAGGAATGGGTGTGCACGTTAACAAATCTCGCACAAACAAAAATGCGTAAAGAATATTGTCGCATAAAATTATGTAATTTTGTAATTGTAACGTTACACATCGCGAACATCGAAATTCATTCAAATAATCACGCACGATATTGTAAATGTCGAATGGCTTCGAGCACCGAGCACTTTTTCGGCGAAGTCTTAATATCGAACAGTAATTCGTCGGATCGATTGCTGCTTGGCGCAGCAATGGAATCGCATTAACGGGGAAAAATTGTGCGCGGGGGTTACAAAATAGTTGGGTTGTTTCATTGTCGAAAACATCGTCGGCATGAGGAAGCGATCGACCGTATAGTTCGATGGCACAGTCAAACTCATCGATGTAAAACCGGAAAAAGGAAGAAAAAAAAGCAAAAAGCACCGGACCCGCGCTTCCACTTGCCTGCCGTCTACGGATACAGGAGCAATATTACCGGATGATTCGGTTTTCTTCTCCGTTGTTTCCTATTAAATGAATTAAAGAACAAGAGGGGGCTTTGTCGGGCAGATCAATGGGAACGTATAAAGCCAGAGCTATACGCAGTCAATGAAATATCGGCGCTACGGAAAAGCAAAAAGTGGCCGCTGCCTGACATTTTCATACCGAAACGCACGGGAGGAAAAGAATGTTCGCGGTGGATGCCTCTTTTGAATTGTTGCACAGTTTACAGTATAATTGGTACGAATTATAATTGACGAGGAGTAGCAGTGGGTGGTCGAGGAGGTGAAGAGGGCGGCAGCAGGAGGAGAGGAGAGGAGCGGAGAGAGAGAGAGGGAGAGCGAGAGGGAACGAGAGAGAGAAAGAGAGAGAGAGAGAGAGTAGGTTTCGACTTTTCCCAGTATTCGCCCCGGTGATACGCGTCCCGAAGGCATTATTCTGCAAAATTAAACGCCAGACCCAGAACATACTGTAGCTACTGTAATTTAATAGAGCGAGCGCTTTTTTGGCTGAAAAAAGCAAACCTGCATATCGCCAATAAAATTGTAAAATTATATTCGAACGTTAATATGCACGGCGCTGAAATGAAGTCCGAGCCGTACAGCCCCCCATGAGTGTAAAATAGAAAAATCTAACGCCGGTTAATGGAATATTTTACTTTATCGATCTATACCTCTTTCTCTCTCGCAACTGTATTATTGGTAATTGTAGTATTACATTCCCCGAACCGTATTGCAGATTTATGCTTCACCCAGGTATTCCAGTTAAAAACACAGCGAGACTGGCACGCTTTTGCCCTTTCCATGACTTCAACTATTAGTGACCTTTAACACTAAACCTACCGAGCACTAAAAGCGATTAAAATGTTTTAGCATACAAAAATGACAAGGCTCTATTTATTTAGATTTAAAAAGAGAAATTTAGATAAAGAAATTTATCGAATCAATTTCGTTTGATCGGCAGTGATAGGTTTAGTGTTGAGAAGAACGAGCCTGTGCTTTGGCCCCATACGTGTTCTTAAGCATTTGCTGAAGGCCTCAATTTTGTGCTTCATTGCGTGCACCTAAAGCATAAACAATGTTAGACAAGATTTGTGTGCTTTATGTTAAGACTTTTAAGCACTTTTAATACCTTTGCTAATAAAATTTTGCTGAATGTGAATGGTACAATAATAAAATTCCGAATTCTGTGAATGTCGATAAGGTTACAGTTGGTATTCTAAGAACGTTGACGGTTGTTTTTTCATGTGTGACGTGTTTTGTAAGTAGAAATTGCAAGGTTGCTTTATTATCACGAAAAGAATACTAATCAGTTTGTCATAACCCAATCTCGTATATGACTGTCCGTTTAAAAGAAATAGATAAAAAGTATGGTAGAATGTTCAGAATATGTTTCGAAGAACGTAGTACGTATCTAGTAATTCCAGACTACAAGGAAAGTTGCATTCGACACGATATTTTTCCGATCCGAGTGTCAGATGTTACGACTCTTTCATTTTATCATGTCGCTCTTATAGTTTTGCCGTAATTGCGTTTTCTCTAAACAATGCCTATAACAGTATCCATTAAACTTCTTTTAATTTTCCCGTGGATCTATTCCAGTTCCTGCCCATTAGCTGAATTCTATATTTTTAGCATAACTGTTACCGTTATCTCGCCATATGATAATTAGAAGCCCTATTTTGTTTTAATGTCTAAGAATGCCTAAGTAGTGCTTGTAAAAGATGATCGCTTGGAATACTAATGCGACTGCCTTGACTTTTTAAATCAAGGAACAATAAATACAGTTTTTAAAAAAATTGTTATCACAGCTAGTGCGATAATAACACATAAATTGAGTATCTGAGTGAGTAAATTGATAATTAGTTCGCGAGTTACATGGAGTAATCTAAAACTATTAAAATGTTACAAGAAAATATAAATAAACCAAAGACTAGAACACAATTGATAGAATAAACTTCCTAATTTTGTCTTGACAAATTTTGGTGAGTGAAGTTAGTCACACGTACATGTAGAAGTCATTTCGAGCATAGTCTTTCGCGATAACAATGCAAATACAAAAAAAATTAAGGAAAATGACTATACTTATTTGTTGAATCATTGTTTTAAAAAAAGAGACTCAATCAGGAACAACATACCTTGTCTTTTAGTCGCAATGGTTTCTGAGTCACGTGTCGGAGAAGTGTAACAGATCTTACTCTTACCTTCTGCGCACTACCAGCCGTGAGCATATACATGTACACACCGCCTAAAGGTTTCAGCATGATGCGACGTTGTAGTATAAAAGCGTAGAATATGGTACATCGACGAGTCAGTTAAGGTCGAACTCTTGGGACTAGCACTGTTAAGAAAGAGCTCCGTGTTGCTTTGTTCGTTGCTTCTGGTGAGTACGATTCATGCGCAGTTCTCAGATTCTCAGCAGCATTTTTATATCCATCGTAAAAAATTACAGAACCAGAATAATTAATTCCTCAAGTTCACATTGTAAACACAAAATTAATTGTATACATAAATTTAATCAATTTGTTTCATTCAGTGCTTGTCACATTGACGATTTTAATGCAAATTGACATTTTTATTCTCAGACACCAAATTGTATTAAAATAGAACTTTTTTCATCTAGCAGAAGCTCAAATTTCCTATTGCGTGTACAAAATTTGAGAATTGTAGTTTTTGAATTTGAATAGAATGCTGTGAATATTAATTATTTTTATTTCGCCGGTGCAAAAAATGAAAAAGTTTCATTCGTTTGCCGAGATAAAATTATTGGTAAATAAATTGAACGTTTAACGGTGTCCTGCAAAACCAATGCTCGGGAATGTGCTCTGTATCAGGAAACTGTTTAGTTAAAATCACTTTCTAAATATCTACTAACGCGATCACTCTGGCATACGATGAACTTTGAACTGACACTCGTCACACTTTGTCGTTTACTTAAGCGTAATCAGTAACGTATACTACATTCAACCAAAGTATTATTCTACACGAGGATGAATATGCAATCTTTGTTTTAAATTATCTTTCAGAAGCAATTGCTATGCTTTGACAATAAATCATTTTTTATTCTTACAAATACAGGATTCAGATATTCTATAAATATAAAAATTGAACAAACATTGCGTTATACAATGAACTGAAATATTAAATCTGTACTTGGCTTTATTAACATTTTGCTACACGACATTTGCTATAATTACTAATTACATGAAAATAAAGTATCATATATTCAATATGATTGTGCAGAGGATGTAAACAAAACGAACATATTTTGACAGTAAAGGTCATTGAATTCGGTCAATAACGGGTTCAAGGAAAAAGATTAAGTCAGCTGATAAGCACCTTAGCATCGAGTAAGACATTTTGATGTTTTCCTCAAACACACTCCTAAGATAGACACACTTCTCAGCAATCAATGTACAATTTGATTGATCACACTGTTTGTATATCAATGAATCACTGAATATAAATGAATCTGAGGATTATAAATGGCACTTAGAATTATAAATAGCTTCCGGCGAATCTTAGTACTCGACAACAATTTTACGAAATATTTATAGGCATTCGACGAAACGCTAAAATATTTAGTAAGTACTTGACAGTCGTTTCACAAGCCGGATTGTTGATACGTGTACATGTAGTATTCGGCCGTGTAATACAAGAACGAGTCGGGTCAGTAGTTAATGACTCATTCACAGATACCAGTGTATACTGCGTGCTCATACAAACCTCCAGTGTGTTCGTCAGGTTGCGTAATGAGCTGGAATTTCATGAATTCGCTGATGACCTTTGTAAATCCACGCCGTTATGGCGCCAAGATCAGACATAATTGTATTAAGAACCTTTTCTTCTTCTTCATCTTCGTCGCACACTCTCTCCAAATTATACGTCATCAAAGTTGGTTGCCTTCAGTTGTCGCACGTGAAAAGCGAGTCGACTTGTTAACTTGAATTAAATCACGTCCTCGAATAATTCTCTGTTCAATAGTTCTATTTAAAAATTCGGACATTTAATATTTTTGTGACCATTAGACTGTGCACAAAAGTCTGACAGAAATGTATTTCTCCTTCTATTAACATTATTTCATGCTAATATTTTTATCAATTCAAAACTCAATTGCAACTACTGTACACTGCATAAGGTACAAATTAATCTAACGAATATTCCGTTACGCATAAAATACAGCATGACTCACGCTTGATTAACATGCAAACTGCAAGGTTATAAGAAAATTGAAACGATCTCCAACTTTGTTTCCAGTGTGCATATTCATATCAAAATGAGCAAGCTTATGTTGTACATCTTCGTCGCCATGCTGACAATGAATGTCGTTATGGGAGCTTCCACCTCGTGTGGCCGCCATGGAGATTCCGTGAGTAGGAAATTATATATCTAATTATTATTATTATTACAACAAAGCAATTGGTCAATGTTGTGAACATCTCGAAGTGACAGATAAACGATAAGAGAAACCGAGAAGCGAAGTGATATCTCTCTGTAAACTGTAGTTTCCCGCGTTGACTGGCTCAAAATAGAATTTTGTAGCAGTTGTAACAATATGCGAGCGTTCCCCGGCACCGTTTGGCCAGCCTGATAAATACTAATGCGAACGTGTATTTCTTCATTTCAGTGCGTCAGCGACTCCAACTGCTGTGCAGGCATAAAGTGTCACAGGTATGCGCATAGGTGTCAAGTCCAGATCACGTCCGAGGAGCTGATGGCCCAGCGTGAGAAGATCTTAGGTCGGAAGGGCAAGGATTATTGATCCGAGAGCCAATACTGAGCATAAACTATTCAACATCGAATTAAATTCAAAGAGACACGAACAAGCTCTCTATCAATCCATGAGCACCGGCGGTCCGAAATAATTAACAGCTTAATCTGGTTATCAATGTTAGAAAATGATCTGATATTAGCTCTGCGAGATTGTTTAAATATTCATTGTAATACGTATTATCTTCGATATTTCTGAGCCAGATAGGTGATACCTGGTTGCAAACAATATTTTTTATCGCTATGAGATTGAATACAATTTCAGAAATTAAAGAATTTTCAGATAAAGATTGTGGTTTATTTTTCCTGTATTTTACCTTTTTATCCCGTTTAGTAGTCCATGATATACTATGTATACAGTATATATTTCATGGTGGTTTGATAATTTGTACATGAGTTTTAAATTCAGAGTTCGTCTTTGATGCTAGATATTTTTGGCAAACGTAGTGGCGGAGGTTTGATTTTATATTCGTGTATTAATGTTAGTCGTTCATAGAGGTATGGCCAATTTAATGATGATGTTTCGGATTAGAAATATAATATTATAATATTAAATCTAAATGGCAAACACGAACCTGGTCTCACTGCTAATATTATTCTGTTTGTTTATTAGCTAGTATCGTAATATAGAAATACATCAATTTCGCTAACTCGCATGTATATCCGTTCGGTCAAAACATTCGGTATAATACTAAAATTGAATATACCACGAATTCTATACACTAAAGCGAAATTCTCCGCAGTTTAATGCATCGAACATGCTCAATTTCTATTAACGCGGAAACCTGTCATAATTTCTACATTTCGGAATTTCGTTCGTGTTTTCTAGAATTTACTAGCGTCCATCAGGCTTTGTAAACAATCGTAGAATTTTTCTTTTCTGAAACGGAACCCTCCGATAACAATTTTTGTTACTTATTGTAGATGTGTAGAAATATATTGTAGAGAAGCAGAAATAGTCAGAAATAAATTACTTTCTTCTGTACATAAAGATTTTTCCACCTAAATGCAAATAATAATATTTTTACACATTGTTCTTTATCATTTTCTTCTCGCAGGTTTTAACGTTGAGTTTTTAGTCGACCATGCAAACAATTCATGACAATACACGTATTAGTATCCACGTTTCATTTTCAATCCACTAGGTATTTCTGTCCGTTAGAAAAACAATTTCTGGAGAAAAATTATGTGAACATCCGTATTAAAAGTTAAGAAAATAGATAGCTTTTCCAGGAACGAAGTCAGCCTAGCTCGACAGTGTATTCGGAATTCCCGTTCGGGTGGAAGAGGTCGCGATTATTAAGTCCACGATTATGGTTATCACTCCGAGATTACGCCGTTTTATTTCTCCGGGTCGAACGCATCGTGCGATAATGACGCAGTGAAGCTTTCGTCGTTGCAGCTCGCGTCGTCGTCGACACAACGAGAGGTGCGTGCAATGAAAGCAACGGCGGCGGCTACTGGGAAAAGAAACATTTTCGAAAAATTATAGCTGATCGACCATGTAATTGCGCTCACTGGGAAATTAAGCGGCGTTCAATTGCGTTCCGTGCAATATTGCCCGATCGCGTGTACCCCGCTCGCAATTCGAATTCGCTATCGCCTTTAAATTCGCTATCTTGTCCAGCGTTACGGTCGTCCGTTAAAACGTGATCCTTGGCTCGATAGAAAGAGTCCACCCACAGCTCGCAGTAAAAATCCACCGTGTTAAATAAAGCTGGGGATGAGAAACAGTCCGCTTTTAATCGCTTCGACTTATCTTTCGATAAACTCGTTCCCCGATCGCCCGCATCTGGCTTAATCGATGCGAGTCGTGGAGACAGTTGCTTTTCTCGAAATTCTCTTCCAAACAATTGTATCTAAAATTATCCATTTTTTCGTACTTCTAATTCCCGAAAAATTTCTTTTTATTCACTACCTCACAACTGCTGAATAATAAGTCTACAAAAATAATTTTTCATAAAATTCTACGAAGGCTATCATCATTTATCTGGTAAATAATTTTATGAATTACGTTCGAATAAAAAATTAAGAAAGTGGACAAAAGGGTATTACATTTCAAAAGGCTTTGGAATCGTTTATAATTCGCGAACGAATCGCAGAAGTTTTGCCAGCGCAAAAAAAGGCTTGCAGACCAAGAAGCACAGAGGTCCTCTTCTACAGAAACATTACCCTATCGACCGTTAAGAGCCTACCTAATTTCGAAAAGTAGGTAGACTTTGATTCAAAGACTGAAAGCTTCTTGTGTTCGTTATACGATATTTCCGCCGCGTTTCAATCTCATTAACTTCAGCTTAAAGTTAAGCGCCTCGACTCTTTTACACCGTGTCGTCTTTGTTCTTTCTGACCATCGTACGGTTTTCAGACAAAGTTCTTTTCGCCGGAAAGGACACGTCTAATGTTCGAAAAAAGAGCTACGCAACTGAAAGACGGTGTACTTAAATACGAAACGCTAATGGACAAAGATAAAACGGCGCTTTTCACGTTAAACGAAATTTCAACCCTTTCACTGTCCATTAAGAACCGACCTGTCCAGCTTTTCAGGAACCGAATTGCTTCCTACTGAGATCAGCAAATAGCAGAAACACTTAGACATTCATTAATTAATTTCCAAAATCTGAGTTTCAATATTTCTTATATTTTCTTTGTTTTTCTTCTTTGACACCTGTTTTATTGTCGGCTACAATCCATTTTCTATAATTGCAATTTATATTTCATTATTTTTAAATGATTAGATCTTATATAAGAAATAATGATATTACTTTGAAGTAGTAAAATGACAATCGCCATGTCTGTTAAATATGTTTTTTAAACAGACTTTTTCGTCAGATGTAATGAAATAATTCAGTTCTGATTTACTGCACATTTGGCATGTCATTGTGCAGCCTTGAATTGATAAGTTTTACTAATACGATGGTCAAACAGTCGAGCCAGATTAAGATTCGATCGAATATGACATCGTGTTTTATCAACTTTCTTCCGGGATGATCCCTTAATTTTAATTTTCCCGAATCTCCAATCGCGTAACGTTGATAAGGTGGAAAAAGTCCTATCTGAGGGATCGAAGGTAAAGGCATCACCGTGCAAATATTTGCTCGATATACATTATCATGCTTCAGCTTAATTGCCATATGTTGTACTCTCATACGTTATGGAACACCTTCTGTCTTACAGTTAGATACGACGCACGCTCGCGCACGTGAAACGCTCCAGTTTCGAATAACACTCTGTCACCCTGTTAATTCTAAGCTCCGTTCAATTATACTTTCTTAACGATCCTCCTTTGTTCTTGAAATGAAATTTATGCGCTTCGTTTACACCTCGGTTTAAACCCTGATTGAAATTTTACAGCGACTCGTATCGAACATTGATTTAGTTGCCAATCACTGGCAAATATTTTTGTATCGCGATTCTGACGAACTGGGAAATTATGCAAAGTAATTTAAGGGCCATAAGAAAAATAAAATAAAATGATTTCATACAAATGTTCAATGTAAATTTAAATTCTCATTCTGCAATTTAATCAAGTGAGTTTAAGAATGAGACTAATTTCTCAGTCAATTATTGTCTTATGGAGAATGTGAAGGTGTTATTCAAATACCACGAACAATTTTTATGATGTTTCTGGCGTATTCGCATTATTAAAAATGGATGAACATACGTAATAGATTTTCACAATTTTGGAACAACTTGCACTCGTTTTTAGAGTTTCAATAACTTTCGTTTCGAAACGAGATGATTTAATTAGACATACTCATAATAATTAAGACAACTTTTGGTATTCTTTATTTGGAAAAAATAGAGGGTGGCCCAAAAGTCAGTCAGCCAAAATTAGAATCCAATAATAACCTAAAATTTGTCTCTGCAGGCTATAAGGATGCTGATCAGGAATAATCACACGCGGTCGCTAATCCATCTTGTCCACATTCAATGGCAGCGATAGGAGGCTACAGGCTACAAGTGAGATTTGGGTCGTGAAGGTCCCAATATATCAAAACATTAGAAATTATCAGGAATAATCAGAGGGTCGGTAATCCATGTAGAGCTAGGTAGACAGGGTGCTATAGTGGTTGGTCCCGGTAGGTGAGCGAATGGGCGCGAAAGCTGGCAGCCGAAATCGTGGCTGGTGTCGTGGCGTGGTGCAGGTCGTGGCAAAGAACAGATATAACGTTCAGGCGGTGGGCAGGAACAGAGGAAACGGTGCTGGAGACAAACGGTAAGCCGAGGAAAGCACTCGACGCGGAGTCGAGTGTCCCTTTTCGTGGTTCCTTTCAAGTTCTCTTCCGGGAGCCAAGCCGGGAGTCCTCCACTGCTTTTAAGCTCGTTCTCTCGTTCGACCGAGGAGCGAGAAGCTGGTGGCAAGCAGCAGCTCGGATGCCAAGAGACAGGTTTTCGGCACAATGCCTTTAGGAGCCGGTTACCAGATGCATCGGAAACAGGGCCGTTCCACACCGAGCCCCGGGGGTCGACGACGCGTTCTGTCGTTCTAGAGGGTACAGAGAGGGTAGAGAGGTCTTCTCTCTCTCTCTCTCTCTCTCTCTCTCTCTCTCTCTCTCTCTCTCTCTCTCTCTCTCTCTCTCTCTCTCTCTCTGGAAAAACGAGTCGAAAGGACTTAAGTCCGCCACCCAGCCTCCGAGGAGAACCGCGAACAAGCGGCAACCGAGAAGGAGGCACGAGATAATGCGGCTAGGCACGCCGTAAACATTCGCGTGGGCACAATATGAAAACATTATCGGAGGTAAGCCGGTAGGCACACAGCAATGTGCTGAGCTTAGAGCTCGGGAGAGGCTGCGCGCTGCAACGGCCACCTCTCAGTCCGCCACCGGTGCACTGCCACGTCAGGATGTCAGGATTTCAGGCAGGTACTCGTTCAGGCCGGATTCACGTGGTCGAAAACCACTCCCCGGGCAGGGTGGAAGGACAAGGGCCGACAAGAAGGAGGAATATGCGGAATTTTCGGCGCGAGCACCAAGCCGACACGCTGCGCCGCACCGAGACCGTAACCGCTGAATCCGTTGATGAAACTGACGCCGAGTTTTTGCGAAATTGTTCCTTAACTCGACGGTAAGGCCGCGGGAAATTCGGGGATTATCGAGACCGCCGCGGAATTGAAACGACGCAAGTCCACGGCACGGTAACTGCAATCTGGAAACGCGATTTTAGGGGATCGGTGACGAAGAGGATCATTGTCTAGTGACGGGGTTGGCTCTTCTGCCAATACTCGATGTTTTCTGGGACGTTCTAGACTGTCTCGTTCAGTATTAGATGGGCCACAATATGTAGTTCTGCGTTCTTCCTCTTCTCCCATAATCCAACATTATCTGGGAGGTTCAGTCACAATGTACGTCATAGTTTCAACATGTCTCTTTTATTTTCCTCCTAGTTCATGGATGGTATTATTTACAGGAGTGTATATTAAAATAAGGTTAGAATGTTATTTAAAATTGGTACTTGTTGATCTCCGTCTTGGAAATGGTTTTGGTACATATTCGCGGTTCTACTCGGAGCATTTCATTAAAATAGTACCTATTTTAATGCAGTTACAGCGCTTTAGCGAAATTCTTGTTTAATCTCGAATCCGGTACGACCCCAACACGAAGGAATTTATTATGCTTCAGAGCGTGTCCTGGTATTTGTACATATGTACACACATCAGCGTATGGAGAAATGTTTTCAGCGTGTAACAAAAAAAAACAGTCGCGAAATCGCGCAAATTTCTGTGTATTAAGCTAGAATAAAATGTTGTGGTCAGTCTTTACATTTTTCGACCAAGGATTAATTTTCATTTTTGTTTCCGATGGATGAAATCCTGAAACTCAATGTAATCTTTCTATTGTGCCTTCATCTACCAGTTATCTCATTTTCAGTTTTTCTAACTTCGTATTACGTTAAAATAAATAATTTTTTTAGGATCGTAGAAGTATTAATATTCCCGGCCAATACAATGCTTAATAATATTTCCATTAGGTGCACTGGAGAGCATGTCAGAGATCTGGATCTTCAGTGTCATTTATCATTGAAGTTTGCTATTATCAGCCACGTTCAATTTGAGAACTTATCTCAACGTTTCGTTAGCATCACTGGCTTCGACAAGAGGTAGAGTGGCACAGTGATACCGCTGTGTGTAGCGTGGTGATTCACTATTAAAATGCACGCTGCTCATGTTCCGGATCAATAGCCACGAACCAGAGATTTTAATTGGTCAGCTGAGCAGATTGAGTTCAGGTAGTCCACTGAACCCCTGTTAATACTTTTAGGGTGGTTCATCTTCAATATTCCCATGCATTTTCTGAGGGAACATTGAGAACACTTCATTAGCTCCATTTCAATCTACATCACCGATTACGTCTTCGTCTACATCTCCATCTTAGTACCATCTAAGTAACACTACAGACCTTGTAGAATATGATTCATACATTAATTCATCACTTGCCTTTGCTGCACCTTCATGATGCAAGGTTCTAATCATCCTTCATTCTTCAAGATTGTAGTCGAGACCCTTTCCACAGTAATTCTCCAAAAATCAACTCTTCCAATTCCACCTCATCAATATACTTTTCACAAACTTCCGTAAATTTAATTGCAACAATTTCTCAGGATGTCCCAGTTAGGAGTCAACCTATTCGCTGCAATAAAAACGAAAGGCACCAGGAAGCACACGTAGGCCTCGAGACTGTATCGATAGGGTTGGTGATAGGGGATCGAAAGCGACTACGGCCGAGCAACACAAATACCAAGCTACTTAGAGAAGAGGGAAATGAGACTAGCCATTTGGGGCAAACTACCCCTGAGTTGGCTCACGCGACTGATCTTATCGCTCGCCAAGTCGAGTCCCGTTCAGGGTACGTGTTACGTACACGCACACCCTCGCACCAACATTGTATGTACATGTTTGTATGAGTATAAGAGAACTATCTCTGTCCGGGAATTGATTTCTTGCATTCGTTATTTCCCTGAGACCTAGCCCGGTGTCAGCGGGCCCCCGATCGCGACAATTAACCCTGCGCTAGAATATTAACTGAGATTCTATCTCCGTGTCGTGCAAAAACTATTTGGAATCCAGGCTACGAATCGCGTGCATGTCTTCCACCGAGAACCTAATACTTCGTGCCATTTTCTGCGTCGTCGAAGATTTTTATGACCTGCAGAAGTGGCAGGAGGTTGTAGATTATTCTTTTGTATTAATTAATCTGCACAGTACAGCGGGTTCTGGCTGTCCCATAGATGTCTACGGCGGGGTCCACAGGGAGCCGTACTACTTTGCCTTGTACAAACATTTCAAATTAGGTTTCCATCATTGGGATAACCTGTTTAAGGTAATTTGTTTTCCTCAAAGAGTATTTGTGTCAACGAGGGCACTCCTAACCACAACTAGGGAGATTTATGTGCTGGCCTTCTGGAACCAGACCAGCTCACATTTGACGATTGAAAGAAGGTCTCTTTTGTATCCTTCAGTCTCGATAAACCAAGCCCTAAAAATTGCATATTTCAATCCTTAAATTTAATCATTTATTGAAATGGCAGAAAAATCAACTTTAATAATTTATAACTGGAAAAATATTTGAGATATCAAAAAAATCCTTCGCTACATTCCAAATAATACCTCCTAGTTTTAGAATTTAAACAATTGATCATTTCGGACGTTTTAATTTTTATCAACAATGGCAGCCATTAATCGATGTACCGATAAAAGGCCGTTTAAAAAACTGCGAATGACACCACCATTCTTTGACATTTTATTTTGAAATTTTTGTAATTTTTCGCTTCTTAATTATCGTTAATAAAAATTCCCGAAAACAGCAAATTTTCAGCCAAGGCGGTTTGCTCCCGTAAGTATGCAGCAGGCGAAGACACGTGTTGATTGGCTACGTAAGAGATTCTCGTTATGCCTGGTGGAATTTGCTCCCCCTCGTGTCCACAGTTGTCCCGTCACCATCTGTCATAGTACAAGATTTCGATTCAAACCTGTCTGTGGACCGGAATTCCTCCGGAGCTTGCTGCGTGACGCATTCTCGCATAGCAAGCCCACCGCACTTCCATGGGATCTTACGGATTACACAGGGCCTCGGTCTCTCTTCGGAGTAACTCAAATCGAACTTAACAGTCGGTTAAGTCTGAGGTTGGTACGGGCCGTTTAGCTAGCCTATTTAGTCCGAAGGACATGAACTCTGAACTGTAAGCCAGCCCCGGCAACCCGGACGGCCATCAGAGGCGTCCGAGGTCATAGAAACTTGCCAGTCTTATCTCGATTTGCATGAATTCATAGTTTGCGGCTTAGCTCCTTAGACGCAAGGACATCGGAAGACCTCCGTACCACAGACTTACTCTTTCTTCAGGATTAGCCGTGTCGCTACTAAATTTAATGACCGTGTGCACTTACAACTCCTGATACAATAGCAATTTTTTAGTTAGGGTGTCTTGTGTTCCTTTTGATGATTGAGCAATTTTTAGTAAAGACGTTTTTGATGAATTTTAGAGAGAATTCATTATGAAACCTTCGCTATCTACCATTTACACTACTGTGCAAAAGAAAGAAACACCCAGCTATATTTAATAGAAAAGGTAAAAAATCAAATAAGAACACAGTAAGTTTTGAGAATGGATACCGCTGTTTAATGGAATAGTCCGGAGACTATATGTGTGATTGCGGATTATCTAATACTTGAAATGCAATAAATCAATCATTGTACAATACAATTTCTACATAAAGATATTGTTTTTTTTTTTGCACAGTAGTGTATATCTTTTTACAGTACGTTCAATAATGAAAATTGTTCATATACTAGAACAATAAAACAGTTCCTAAAAAGGTGAATATATGAATGAGTATCCATAAGAATTCTTATTTCTTAGGATTCTTGGGACTAGATCTTGTAAAAATGACATTCGTAGAACAAAATGGTACTTATTGCATACCTGACTATTTTCTCTGATGATTCATTGAATTCGTATAAATGTCTGGTGTCTACAGTATCAAGATTAGCAAAGTTGGTGTGCAGAGTGGTGTTGGCCGAACTTAGAGCGGGAAGGACAGACGTCACCGCATGATCCCATTAGCCCGAAAGTATTGCAATCGTCGAAGTAAACGGCACGAAGGAAACTAGACCAACGGCAATTTACGCAGTCGATCGGGATGATAGAGGAGTAACGACTTTTACTCCATGGCGAAAGCAGTCCAATAATGGATGTTCCCAGAGTGAATCTCCTTGAACGAGGCCAATCGGTGGCCATTTTACGCGAAACACGGCATTAGGGCTTGGCACTGATGGACGTGCACGCGACTTTCAAAGTTTTTCGCGGGAATGGCCAGTCCTATACGGAAGGCGCGTTACATTATTTATCTTATTTATCGGAGTTTGCGCCATTTTCTGATCTGATTCCGCGATAGCGGTCACGTACGGCCCGTGGCGACGGAGACAACACACAAGGTGGCGTGCTAGAAAATTATTATATGCCTTACTTTGCCGTCTGTCTGCCGAGTGAATATTTTATTAATTCCATAAAGAGCGCACCGTTGGCCGTTGTCGATCCGCGAATGCACCTCCTCGCCGTTCTAAACTTATGCAAAACCTCCCCTACGCAAAATTATCCTTCGCTCGACCATAAATGTCCTACAAATTGGCGAGCCTTTCATTTAGAATACAAAGCCAGATTTTACAATCAACTGAAGTATTGCATATTGTTTTACGGTTTTGTCCCATCATGTATCATATCATTTTTTATTTTTTTATTATTGAAGCACTTTAGACCCTTAAATGGGTCCATTTACAATTTGGTGTTACAGTGTTACAAGGTGAGATATGATTTTAATAGATAACTTACAATCTTTGAAATAAGAATGGATATAAATGCATCATGTACCATTTATAAGATAAATAAAAATATTTTGTATCTTTTATACAACAGGCCTTGTATAGAATGTTTGAGAAAGGTTAGTTTCCTCTGCCTACGTTTTTACTAAAAATTCAGTTGTGTACTTCGAATTTTGGTTTATTTATAAAATGTATAAAATACCGTCTACGAATTCGTACCACAGCATCAGAAGCAAAGATATTGAATATTGGTTTATTTCATAAAAAATTACGTATTTCAAAAATAAATATGGTAATATACATATATCACTGTGGACTAATACCGTCATTACACAAGCTCATCCCGACATTAATTATCCTTCATATTCCATAAAATATCATGTATGTTAATAGCAAGCAGGAACGAAGAACGGTACACTTCCATTTCGTTTACACATCATTAAACGTTTTAATATACATTGAATCTCCCAAATAATTAACAACCGAACAGAAAATATTTATAATAAAAACATACATATCTAATGCTAACAATTACCACTTCCCTGACGTTTTTATACAGTCCAATCTCGATATTTATGCCACGTGTGTTTTCAGCCAATGTTGTGTAAGGTTGGATCCACTGCAATTTATAAACCACAACAGAGTTCAAAAAATATTTTGCACATTTTAAACTTCGTTTAACTACCATCTTATGAAATCTATCAATTTACTGATCACAACCACGATTAGAATACACTTCTCACTGCTACGAGTGTTTCATCAGTAACTGAATGAGTAAACGATAGTCATTAAACTATGGAATAACTCTATTTGCAACTAGAAACTATGAAATCACTTTTTCTGAGACCCGAGTGCCAACAGATTGGCAAAACAACCTCTACTGAGCAGTCTGAGAAGTCGATGTCCACAGAAAAATGGAACGTGTACGCAGACTTTCCCAGTTCATAACGAAGTCGTTAAATCTCGCATAATCGTTTCACTCGGTGCTGCAGAGAACAATCAATCGTCCCGGGAAGGAAGATCGAGCAAAAGTTCATGGCGGCGATCCTGGCCGCTAATCCCCGGCGCGCAACAATTTATAACAACAACAAAACGTTCCGATAATGAAGAGTCTCCTATATTACTTGTCCGGGCGTAACGGCGCCAGATAAAAATTCGCATTCTTCCCTAGGCGGCGGCGGTCGGCGATCGTTGAAACGGAGCCGAACGATTTTATCGTGGGTGAATTATTCCGCGTTTCCAGGAGAATCTCCCCGGGCTGGCCTGAGCCCCGGCACGCGTCTCTTCGTCGATCTTCTACCCTGATCTGCACAGTGAAGGGGAGTGGAAGGGAACACTGACATTTTTTAATGAATGCAAAAGTTTGCATTTTCATGCGGAGGGGGGCCACGGACGGTCTGAGGATACGCGATAATCATTAGACATAGATTCGCAAAAGGGGTGACTGTCCGTTCTCTCCCCCGATCCGTTCGCTCCCTCTCCACCAGGCACCTGGCTCTGCCTGCTAGCACCGTACTTATCCACCGAAATTCAGGGTCCCTCCGACGTCACCCCACCCTCATTCTGCAGGATGCAGTTCCGCTCGCAAACTCAAACTGCAGCCGTGAGGGATGCACAGGGTGGCGAGGTGGTGCAGTCGGTTGCCATGGCAACCCATCGTCACTGGACACTCTCATCCCACGTTTCCACCTACGTTCAACCCCCCTGTGCACGGTGATCCAGCGGCCGGACAACATCGTCCCATGCCGAGCCAAAAACACTGGTCTCTTATTACGCGGCTAAGCCCGTGAATTGTCTTCCCTCCGAACCCCCGGTTTCGGCGTACGCCTTTCAAACAATCCCAGCTCGAAACCCGCCGAAAACCCAATTTCCGATTCCTGCGAACGTTCCTTTAAGACTTAAGACGCCACCTTCTGTCTAGCCGGAATAGCTGGAAGAAGAAGACTATTCTCTGATCTTTCGGGAGTCTAATGCGGAATATTTTGAGGTTATATACGTTGAGTTTCATTTGAGTTGAATTTTTAGAAAAATGGATGATGTACATTTTTTATTAGATATTGTTTGGATCAGAGGGTGGAGGTAACCCCTCATTTTTAGTTCTTGGGAGCTGTGTCATGATCTAACTGAATTCTAATGTGGAATATTCTGAGGTTATGTTTTACGATAGAAACTAATTTTTAGAGAAATGAATGGTGAGTGTTTTTTGGTTGAAAGCTGTTGGTTTTTGGGAAAATAGAGGTCGAAAACGACCCTTGTTTTTAGTTCTTGGGAGAAATAATGCTTGTCGAATTCTAAAAATAATCTGAATTCTTGCTACGTTTGCAATTGATGCAATTTCATAATAACAGTGATGAAGAACATGCTTAAACATACAAATACAGTTTACCAACTATGATTTTTGCAGCAGTAGATATTGGCATATTATTCCAGTAATAACAGAAATGTTGTCATGATCTGATTTGTTTAAGGGAAATATATTTGTTTGACAATATAATATAATATAGAAGTGTATACGATGCAGCAGTGCAAACAGATCCGGAAACATGCATATCATTAACAACCACTAAGGACAGTTAGTGTAATATGAAACCGTTATGAATACAATCAGGACCAAATTAATTTCCCGGATAGAAAATTTGTTCCTATTGTTGTATTGATTATTCGTACCTCTCTAAACACGTAATGCAATTACTATTGCTATTTGTGAACTATTATTAAACAAAAAGATACATTGTGTCTATAATAATAGTACACGCGCAAGTTTAGCTTTCACGCAAGAAGTACCTGTTTAACAAAATCCATGCAAACCATATTTACAAATACAAATGCAATCCAATATCTAATTAATAAACAGTGCTACATTCGAAATAGCAACTTTAGTCATTTATTTTACTTCGACATTTTTATTAATGCTGAAAAATAGAATTTTTGGTCGTTCATATGTTTTAAGTAGACAAAAGCCTTGACTATTAAGAATATTCCAATTATAAAATAACGAAATTGAAATTTCAAGCACATCTAATTAATTATCGTATTTCTTGTGGTATAGAAAATGAAGAATAGTATTTGGGGTTGTCTACTTTTCGTGATTACACAAAACCTCTAGCAATTAAAAATACTCCAATTATACAATGACGGGGTTGGAATTTCAAAACTAATCAAACAAATTATTCACCTTTGCTTGGTAAATGAAACGGCAACTCACCACAGGTTTCGCCTAAGCGTGACGTCTTAATATCAAGTATCCGCCGACGAACCGGATGACAACCACACCCTACCTTTGTCACGCGAGAGGCGACTTTTCAAATCCACCTCAAGCTGACATAATTAATGAAACACAGGGAGTGGAAAGTGTAAGCATTTTAACGACCCAAGTCTCTGGAACTTCTAGATCATTTCATCACGTTCAACAATGTACTATTGGATTGGAACGATAGTTCGTAGCGTTTGTAAATTAAAATTGAAAGCTAAAATTCAGATATTTATTCATAAATTTATTCAATAACATATTTTCCATTCTGTTCTATTACTTTTTGTCATCCCCGAGGTAACTTCTCGTGTTATTGAATAAACATATGAATAAATACCTTAATTTTATCTTCGAATCTTAATTTGAAAACGCTACGGACTTTCTTTCCAACCCAATATTTATACAGGACTCTACCATGTACAAAAACATTAAAAACCCTTTCAAATATATTATCAAATTCTATATAAAGACAAGATAAAATTATTTTTAAAAATATCCCGACGGATTTCAGGATATGCAAGGTGATTATTTTTTATAGTTCTCAATTGATTGCTCGAAAGCTGATTAGTTCATCCCTTAGAAAAATACACGTATTAACCCTTTACATTCGAAAGATATCTCGAAGTATCAATTTCATTGGAATACGATTGTGAGTGAAATATGCTTGGATATTCTGTACAATTTTATTTCATTTCATTTAACCGTTATATGCATTTACGCTTTAGAAATTCTGATGAAACGTTTACATTTAACCAACGGGTTGTTTAAATAGTTTTCGAATCGCTATTTGAAATAAAAGTGGCAATATAAAATAAAAATAACGTAATTCGGGCCGCGGTATTGATCACTACATTAATTTGATATTATCACAGGTTGATTCTCATGAGACTATATTTTCAATTAATTTCCATTCTTTCGACAAGAAATCGAAAAGGTGAAATTATTTTTTAAAACCCGTCTCTTTTTAATGTTCACTTCTTTTTCCGAACATCATTTTCTGAAAAATGAATAAGAAATTTTCAGAAAAATAATGAGAAAGAATCAACGAAAATGAAAATAAAAATAAATGAGATTAAGACATTTAACTCTCAATTAATATAAAAAATGTTCAGTCTAGCCATCACCAATTTCTACAATCCTCTCTCAACATTTCAGAAGCTGGTGAATCGTTTTTGGTACAAACTGCGTGGCTCCTTCTTCAGAGAAGAAGACCTTGCAGAAAAAATGTTCTTTTGTCTTTTCCTAAAAGGAAAGAGTAATATTCCTATCAAGTAATTGTCCTACTGCAAGGAGTTTAGGAAAGTTAATCGCTAGAGCCCTAGCTCAATTTCTTTTAAACCGAAATAAAATTTTGTTGTTATCGATATATGGCTATTGGGAAATGCACAGGCACATAATAAACACAAATTTTCCTTTTCTTGCATAAAAACGACGAACGTTAAGGAAGTATTAATCACTGTAACTGTGAAATAAATCGTAGAAGGGGTTAAGAACGTCTTCAGTCGTATCACGCGCAAATTGTCCGCGCCGGAAGCGGCCGGAGCATCCGCGCGGCGCGCCGAGCGCATTCATATCTCGGCGCGTTGGCGCGGGCCAATAAGGAAAAATTGAAAGAGGGTTGATCGTATTGAAAACGGCCGGATGTGAAGTGGCCGAATTGCGTGTCTATTCAATAAACGTGTAACTCGGTGAATCGTAATCCTTTGTCAGTCAACGAGCACAGCGGCCTTCACCCGCATCCCATTCGCGGAAAGTTTGCACGGGCATAACAGCCGTGTGCGAAATCGTGGGGGTAGGTTGGTCGCGCGGGGGTGGAGGAGGATGCGGGGGGACGGGGAGGTTTGGCGCGTCGACGGCCTCCGATCGGAAGCATCGGAAGCACAAAATCCACGAATATTTCGTAGGAAGAGGTGACGAGCAACAGGCGTCTCGGTCGAAGGGCACGTGCGCTCGGGCTGCCTCAGAATCTTCGGTATTTGATCGGTATCGACGGGCACAATACGTGCGTGTGTCCGTGTACACACGGCGCTGGGGGTGGCCGTGAAACCGTGGACGTGTGTTCCCGAACGAGAATGTGTGTCTCGCCTCTACAAGCCTAACAGGGTCACTGTGCCAGCAGGACACACTTTAGGGGTGTTCCACTGCACCCCCTCGCACCCCCACGATAATACGGATACGCAATGGGAAACGGTTGATCATATCGTCAAGTCCGATCGATCAATCCCGTTTCGACTACTTCGCACGGTTTACTACCCATAAACGCACACGCCAGTGGTGATCCTCGCGGCTGCTGCTAGATCATCCCCCTCGAGGAAAGAATAAACTGATATTGGTTTTTTCGTTCGATTCGTAGCGGTTTGGTTTTATTTGGTTTGCATCGGATGATTGTGAGAGCTTGCGTACAATTTTCAGAGACCCCGAAATCGTTTTCGAACGGAAACTGTGTGCTGTTCTTTAATTAAAATTAGTCTATTGAGACTGCAGATGCGCTATGAAGACTTTTGATGACGAAACTTATTGTTCATTGGCAGAATATGTTCATTTAGATAAAAATTATATTTCTTTCATAATAGTATGATCTTACAAAATGGAAGAAAATTTTTTGTCTAACCTGATAAGTAGAGGTGCGTATACATCCACCATATTGACCTGATGAAAATCAAGTGCGCTCAATCAGCCAATTACAAGAGGAATCTTGATCGATCGATAGACGATCGATGCGAAGTTCACTTCATTTGTCGAAACCAATCGACAGAACGCGTGTATGTGTATGTGACGCTCGATTACTCGACCGTACACGGTCATGTGCGTGTGCACGTGCACGTAACATTGCATACACACTTGTACATATAATATATACACCTACACACGTCATACCCCGCGCGTCACATCCCCTGTTTATTTCCACAATCAGCCGAGTCATAATACTATTATCAAGGGGTGTACCACGGGGTGAACCACTGCATCAGTGTATCGTGGTACGCGACCCACTGATACGATGACCCTATTGAATGGACGATATTCTGTGTAGGACAACCAATGGTTAGGCTTCAAGTTCGATCGGATTTTGGCGTTTCCATATGTTGTAAACCTGTCCGCTGAAATTTTCGTTCGAGCCGACCCCTTGCTTCCTGGATGAAACCTGGGTACTCTCTGAACACTGAGTTCATATCATTCTGGTGTATATCATTAGTAGACTGACTAATAGACTAATAGACTAGTAGACTTTATGCATTTATAGTAGATGAAATCAGTAAATGAAATCCAAAATTGTTGAAATATTTTTATAATTTAACATGTCAATATATGATTTCTGCTCTATTAAAATCACTGAGGGAAGTAATAACATTCAATTTGGTTTCAATACCTTGCAATCGATGCAGACAATTTTTATTTTGCATAAAGATCCGCAGTCTAATTATTAGTTATATCGTATTGATAGTTAGGAATTTTGACAAACTTTCATGGTTATTCTGTATACATGTAAAATAAATTTACAGAGTGCACGAAATAGCACACAATAAATTTTCTGAACTAAAATAAACTTGTAGAGTTGTAAAGTAAATTTTTTAAATGTTCAAAGTATCCACAAACGTGTATTAATAATAGTCCAAAATTTTCGTTTGGGCGTAGCGATCGAAGAGAGTCGAAACTCGAAAGATGTCGAGGGATGGAGTGTGGCTGGCCGCGTTGATACGCGATTGTTCGACTTTCACTCGATATACCGCTAATATGCGTACGCGGTTGATTTATTGTGACGGCGTACCGTTGTTGCCGGTAATTTTATCTTCATCGAATGTTTTTCCAGGAAATCAAAATCAAATGGGAGTATTAATATCTCATTCTACGGGCGCGTGTCGGCGACACTTTCCCGTGTCGGCGTGCTGCCGCGGCGCGCGGGTTCTCTCTGTCTCTATATATATATATATATATATATGGGTTTATTTCCCACCCCTTTTTTTCGCGCGCATTAAAGCGAGCTAGTCCCACGTAGGACGAATCAATCGGCGTCGCTCGCTTTTGGGAAATAACAAAATATTCGCGGTCGTCGAAACAATTACGTGACGCCCACGCGAACCCGCGCACTCGTTCCCACTCCCGCACACCTCGTGTTATCAAATCGTTCCGGTATCAATGAATGTAATGACAAAGTGTTTCCGGGTAATCAGCATAAATATGAAACGACCGGTGAAATCGGTCGCGGCGAAAGGAATTTTCACTGCAAATTTAATGCCCGAGTTAATCAACCGTTGACAGATTATTTTTTAACGTCGATCCTCGGTGTTTCACCGTGAACGCCGCTCGATTTTACCCTTCATGATTATCTTCCCTGTTGATCCATGACCTGTCGCATTTCGTATGACCAATTGGGTCTACAGAGTTGCGGAATTTGCTGCGACCTTTGCTCTTCACAAACCAGTAATATTGCCACGAATGAATTTATTTTATAAAAAATTCTTTCGAAAAACTCTATACAATTTATTCGCGCCTGAACAACATGTGTCTTAAACTAATTGCTTGTCAACGTATCGTCAGTAATTCCAACAGGGCTAAGTAAATATCCGAGTATATTCGATGGAACTCTTACCCAACTCCGCAACTGTTGCTCGAATGTCTGTTAGACTGTGAATACAGTGAGTTTCGAAGGTTATTGCGTATAAAGATGGTCCCTTCTTGATAACGCTGTACTAAGATAGCGTAGTTTCGAAGCAAGTGGCGTATCTTGATTGGAATCTTCAACCCCGACGATATCCAACCCTTGCAGCCGTTGCACAGAAGATTCTCGGTTTATACGTAAGAATCGATAGCTCGGATTAAATCGTGGATTGGTACGAAACAGAACAAACCAGACAATAATTACACCCAAACCACTTAGATGGAGAAACAAATTTTTGTTTGGTTCCAGAGCCAATGTTCATTTTGCATAAAAATACGCAGTCTATTAATCACATATCGTCGTCACGTTCAGTTGCAAGCAGTGCTTTCCAATTACATAAGCAAGCTCACAGTGTTACACAAAAGTAGTAATTAGACGATTTCGATAGGGTCACCGACCGCAGGCAAATCGTCGCGTTAATTAGCTTAAGATCCCGAGCGAGCGTTTCGCGCCTCAGCCACAGCCGTTCCGTTGTTAAAACTGTATGAATTATGCGCGAAACGGATGGAACGGTGACGTTCACTTTGTCCTGCGGAGTCATTTATTTCGGGCCGGTAATGAGAACATAAAAGACACCTGCAGAATGCGCAACGCATCCGGCGTTATTTTATATTTTTGTGCGACGAGGGCCTTTCGAAACGAGAGGACTCCGCGCATCGGCAAGGGAGCAAAGGGCTTTCGTTGTCAGTGTGAACACACGGAAATGAATGCACGCGAAAGCGAGAAACGGAACAGCGGGGAAAGAATGGGGAAACTTCTGAATGTTTCTACAATTGAGCCGTGCACGTCAATCTGATAATAATCAGCCCTTATTAACACTAGAAATGGATTATTCCAAACGTAATTGTTTTTGGCATTAATGCGACCGTAGTGCATTGTTGTTGGCATCTCTTCCGGTCGGATTCCCTCTCTCTGTCTTCGGCTATCAATGTAAGTCCATATAAAAATCGAGAGATCATTGAATGCGGAAATTCTCGAACAAAATTAAAGCAGCAATTACGATAAAATATTAAAGGTCTTTATCCTTAATATTTATTTATCGTTATATTTAATGTATATTAATTTTACCAACTTCTTAAATACCTTCATTTCCACAAGTTAATCTTTTCTGACTAATTGAAAGTAATAGTGACAACCAATGTTGAGCATAGTAGTGCATAATAATTATTACACTTCGGATCTTTATGCAAATAAAAATTGTCTGTATCGATTGCAAGGTATAGATACCAAACAGAATGTCATTTCTTCCTTCAATCATTTTAATAGATGAGAAATGACATCTTCAATTTTAAAAATTTTCATACAATTTTCAATTTCATCTACTCAATTTTGCTATAAATGCATAAAGATCCGCAGTTTAATAATTATCAAGATTCTTTGTCGTTTCGATCCACAGGACAAAATGTGCCAGGTAATAGCGTGTTCGACGCTCGACTACTATACTTGATCCCCAAAAACCGTGGGTGAAATCAAACGCGGCCATTTCGTTCGAAAAAAGATGTTAATTTTTAACAATGGCAGCTACAGGAAGAACCACTTTGTCCAGGCCGTTCTTTCCTTTGTCCTGGCTGCGATAGAAGGATTCCATGAGCACGAACAAATTTCACTTCTGTTCATGGTAAAACCGCCCGCATTGGTGAACGTGTGTCGTGCGTGTATATCCCCCGGCCGCCGTCACGCCCTTTAATTATCATACCGGCCATCACGCCATTACACTTCCGTATACAATTACTTAGTCGGTCTATCGTTCCTACTCGCAAGATTCATGCGAAGATGTCCGGTATCAAGATTAACCGCGCTCGCCATTTCCTCGAAATAGAAGCATTCGATAATTTACCGCTGCCACCGTGGACTTAACGAGCCAGACTTAACGTACCTAAGTCACAGGTCGAACGATCAGTTCGACAATTCCAGCCTAATCTCGCAAACCCGTTTATATTTCCCACTCAGAAAATTATCTGACACAATTACTGGAAAGATTCTTCTCCCTAAATCTTCTCCCTAACATACAGTGAGTGATCACAGTTGTTATTCTATACAACTCCACTAAATTAACTACACTAAATTGTATTATAATGGCTAAAAAATTTGAACAGATACATTTTTGTCATTTTTATGAAGTTATATGAAATAGTTACTTATTGTGTTTCGTGAATCTAGTATTAAGAGGTATTGATCTAATTATATCATTCATTTTTCATACTTCAACTCTGATATTTAGGATGTTTTCGCAGTATTTGTTTCTTCAGATTTTGCTCTGGTATAATTTTTCCATAAATCCGAATCGGAATATTGTACCGGGTAAGCGTTTTAGTAGCATTTTATTTCGGCTTCGTTTTTCATTGCACTATTTCACGTGTATCCTTCTATTTTATGAACAGAACTCAACTAAAAATTGTTGTGGATATATTCAGTAACATCGTTCGGATTGACTCTTTTCATGTTACTAGAGAAATTAAACATTGATTCGCCAATATTTACCGGGAAGTGCGATTTCGAATCGTATCAAAAAATTTAGAAAACAATGAACTGCTATGAAATTTTCTATTGATCCTAGAATATAATAATATTATTGTAGAACATCTAACTTGAGTTTTAAACGTGTGCGAAATTGTGGTGCGGCAAAAAATCTGTGGGATAAAGTCGAAAGTTCGAAGCCCTAATGAACTTATTACTTAATGATCCCATTATTTGTTGCGTCACACCGGTCCACGGCTCATCGAAGCTTCGATGGAACAATGAATTAGTCAACAAGTGAAAAGCCAATGGGGTCGGCCGATGGAGTCCCGATTTACGGGCTAGAATGAGCACGTTATTTCAGTAAAATTTACTCTCGCTGTTTCGATCGGCACAGAAAAACTAATATTTCTGCGCCCGCTATTAATTACATTATAAATCCACATAATCCCGCATTACCGCACGCCCTCTAATTGCCATCAATAATTATCGCATATCTGTCAGCGCGGCGGGGAGAGCGTTGTTAAAATAATGTTTAAACTGCACGCTTTAATTACATTGCTACCTGTTGCTGGCTGATTGCTAAATAAATATTTATTTGTTTGAATATTAATCTGCCGCCTGAGCCCGGTCATCGTTCGCTACAGATTAAAAATTGTTTTCCGATCGGACACGTAAGGAAACCAATAATCGAATTCTAAGAAATTACGCGGAACTGCAACACGTTCGCACGAAACAATGCAAATCAATTATTCATCTCATGAAATTTTAATGCAAGCTGAATTATTTATTTCCGTGTTTATTCATTTACGTCTTCGGATCTTTGCGTTACCAGTTTACAAAGAGCACACACATTGCATTTATTTTTATATTTATTTATGCGAAATAGAAGACGAAACTAAGCTACTAAAAATGTAAAAAAAAAAGCTAGTTTCAAGATCCGACTTCATTTTGATAACAAAGGGGTAAATATAGAATAGCTGAGCTAAACACAGAAATTAAAAAACGAACGGAACGCGCAACATATTCATCTACGACGGGCGTCCAACAAATTTAAAACGCTTAATAGTTACGGAACCGTGTATAGCCGTGCGTATTAAAACCTTACAAACTTCTCGAAGCACGTTGTGTCGGTAAAAGTTACTAAACAGCCGGTAAAATTTACTGGGCAAAACTTTCCTAACTTCAACTTCAGCGCGAGCTGTAATCGCTCCAATATTTAACGAGTGGTCAGCGGAAAACCGGTAAAACCGTTACATCCGACGAAGAAACGAAGCAGGACGATGATGGTCCGGAAGATAAGGGCGGCAACGGACAAGGAGAACCTAATCGCGGGGAGTCCGTTAAGAAAGAGCAGGCTCGTGTACCCAGGGTGAGCACCGTGCGTGTCTTTCTTGAGGTGCACCTGTAGGGGGCCCCCTCAAGGTGTCGTCGCAGAACCCCAACGTATTTTTATGGGATGCTTCGACGATTCGAAACAAAGGGAAGCGGTTGTAACTGCTCACGTATTATTAACTAAGCGTTATTAACGGACGGTGAATTTATATGCAAAATCAAAATTGTCCAAGGAAGATGCATTACTGTTGGATTTTCAATAAAAAGTGTGTCACCTCCAAGTAATATATTTTCCTCCAAATGCTTTCTTATAATGCAAATAAATGCAGTGCCTGCATAATATACTTTAATACCGAATAATAATAAATAAGTGTCATGTGTTAAGAATTTTGGTCTGAATAAAATGTTAAAAAATCGTTCTAAGGGTTTTATTACCTCTCGTATTGCTGTGACTATAGTGTACAATGTATGAGCGAAGAAAAAACGGTTGGAAACTCTTTAAACGGCTAATAAACTAGCAAGACGGTATCGAGCCCTTTAAAGGGAAGTGTGCAACGTCTTCGTCATGCTTGAAGAGTGGAAATCGAAACGTTAGGTCGTGGTACGGTGAACTTTAAAGGGGGGCCCCCAACAGGTGCACCCCTAGGAAGACACGCAACTGTTCTTCAAACCGTAACTTTAATTCTGATCGCTGACCGTAACGAAGACGTTGTACAGTTGCGTTTTAAAAGCCGCGTGTCGTCTTAGGCCCTTAGCCGTTTAAAGAATCATCAACTGTCGGTTCTGTTGGAGTATAATATTTTACGTACGTATATATTGTGTCCCCGAAAAATGAATACTAAAAAACATATAAATTGTTCTGCTGTCTTATATGGTTATTTGTCATATATTAAAAGGACGCGAATAATCAATTTCAGGATCAGAAAGAAAATAATGTACTCTTTGATAGCACTTGCGAACGGTGTCGAAGCTATTCAACCATTCTTTTACGGAACGCGTCACGTTTTTTAAAAATCCCGCGCGCCCATTCTGCGCCGAAACAATACCCCGTTCACATTTCAATTATAGGGGACTAAAAAGTTCCCGGCTAATAAATACATTCCAGCGGTCTAATACCCCCGCATTCATTCTGGTAAACTGTATTCTGAACACTCCGCGATTTTTACCTTCTCCGAAAAGTGAAAACACGTTAATGGAAAGTTATTCCCATTCTCCGCGGGGAATGCAAGAGAGAAAAACCACTTGAATGCCGTGCAGAAGATCCCTGACGACTGCAAGCGTAGGAACTGACTGGCCGAGTAAAACTGCGTGCAGATAGCAGTGAAGAGTATTTTTACACTTTGACCGGCACGGGTGCCTTTAATTTTTGGTCGGATGTTAAAAATTAACGTATGTGAGAGAATGGTAAATCGAGCAGATTCGGTTGAGAGGTAACAAAGCAGACGGAGAGAAAAGGATTGGCGACTATCATGAAAGCTGGCTTATGGAAGTTTCATTTTTATTGAAGAGAGGGTTGAAGATACTTTGTGGGAATAATCGGACTTTGAGAATGCTGGAGGAAGACGTTATTAAATTTTTATGAATTTTTAATAATCTGTTTCGACCACGCTGATCCTCTTATTTAGACTGTTTTTATTTACCGTGTTGCATTTAGGTCAATATATTTGCACCGAATAAATATTTAAACGAATTTTGTATAAGTCTTCCCTACATTTTGGGGTACAGTTACAAATTAATTCAAATTGTTGAGTGTTGTCATTTCCGTTTCAACGCTTTGAAACGTAGAGTAACATTGGGGGAGTGAATGGAGGCTGTCACAGAGTTTTTGATCACAGAGGATAAGTTGTACAGTGTAACCATGAAGGCTGTGAAGGGAATAAATGCGAGAGAGTGTCAATAGCCGAACCATTAAACGGGTCCGGGTCCGGACTGATCGTTAATTGACCTCGATGGGCACTCGACGACTTCTGGGATCTTTTCATCGTGTAACAGGAAAGTGAAACGTTTGAATTTCGAGGCGGGACAAGTAGCGGCTCTTACGGATCGGAGTCGCAGTGGTAAAACGCGAATGCGGGTGCGTACATGCTCGCGTGCCTGAGTGCATAGAACGTGTTGCGGATTCGCGCCGCAGAACCATTCGGAGAATGCGCCCGGGCAAAACGAGGCGTACAGGATTTGGACGCCATTGCCGTGGACATTGTCCGGCGGAAATCATTAAACTAAAATCTAACTGCGGGGGCTAATATTGCAAACCCGCCGCCTATTCTGAAAGCTTTCATGCCAGCCCCAATCCGCTTCGGATCGCAAGCACGGTGACACGAGGACTACGAATGATTGTTGATTGGAAAAGGAGAGAGCCAGCCAACACACCATTGCCAGCCCTGAAGGAACTGCATCCAATTCCAATGCTCTTCGCGCGCGAATTCCATACGGAAGTTGCGTTACTGTGGACTCGCTGTCGGCGACAGCTTCCGAACGAGAAAATCGCGTCCCTGTGCATTTACGACGACCGCTGCTCTTTCGAAATTTTTTATTAGAGCGATCATCAACTATTTTAACACTAAACCTACCAACGCCGGTCAAAATGACCGGTTCAAGATTTTTTATTTCACGATTATTGATAATAATAAAAATAATTTCGTAAGAAATGATTGTATAGATATCTTTAGTGAAGCACGCGTTACAACAGGAGCTGCACAAAGTGTAAATAAAATCAATCTTGTCATTTTTATAAGGGAACATGTACCAGTTACTTTTAAGTTACTTATATTTCGCATTAGGAAAATGCTGCATATTCAAACGTCTCCAAAAATGGAACTGGCACAGATTTGAAGGTTTATTTGAAGTTCATATCCTCAAAGATACAAAGATTCCCGTGAAGAAGAATTGATGGAATCTTCAATTAATTTCTTACCAGTATAGCACAGTGTGCAACAAATGTATTGCGGTGAATGTGCAGCATGTGTACCAAAAATTATTTTGTACGTAGTTATTCGATAGCATTGCACAGAGGCGTATGCGTTGGCACCTAGCGAGGACGAGGAGGGAGAGTATAAAAAATGGAGAAGTCTGAGAAGATCAGGCGGCCGATGTCAATATCTAAAAGAGGAGACAATTGATTGCCGGGTCTGGGCAAGTCGTCGGAAAACTCTGAACCCATTCGCATGGATTGGTGGGCCTTGCGCTCTGTCGGTGACAGCCACGGTATTAACATTCCTGCTCCGACCAGTAACTACTCATAGCCCCGGCGATATACGCTGCCGCGCCGAGAAAACACGCACACGCAGCCCCGTTTGACCCCGCACACACGCGAACTTCCACAGTACATTTGAACAGGGACCGCTAACGGAGGATATCGGGGTGCTTTCGTACCCGTTTTACCATAATAATTCGCCAACGTACAAGTACACGCGTATCTACGTTTGCACGGAGGTCGGTTACGTCGGTTGAAAGGTACCAGCTCAACTTCGTTCTGTACTCGCCGCCCCGCACACCCTCGCGCACCCCCTTTGCCACCCGCCCGTTTCTCTCTCTCTCACACTCTCTTCACCCCCGCTCGCTTTTCACCCCCCTTGTCCATGCCAACCCCGTTCTCTCCAGCTCTCTCTATCTCTCTCTCTCTCTCTCTAGCCCTCTTTCATCCCCCGATGCTCTTTTTCTCTTTCTCCTTTCCACCGTGCACACGCCGCGCCATGCCAGTCCGTTTCTCGCTTTCCCTCGGTTTGCAGGTCTACAGTCAAACAGACTCGGTCCGCTCCACCTTTGAATTGACCAGTCGAATTAAACCTTTTAACTGTCGCATTGTTTTTGATGGCTCATTTTCCCCCGTAAAATTGTTATTTAAACCCCGTGACCCTCCCGGCCGGACCTCTTTACGACCGACGGGGTCGCCTCGTCACCTCTGATGTTCGATCAGCTCAACACTTTGAGATCGTGCCGGCAACCATGCGCACAATTATGCGTACAATCGTGCGGACAATTGTCATCTTTATGGCAAGGGGTTGGTCATATATTTCGCTCAGCTTTACCATTTTTGGGATTTTTTGACACGCTTTGCATAGTGCAATTACACCAAATTTTGAATATTTTACTTCTAGCGACGAGAGTTAGTGCACAGAAATTTGATTGAGGCCATAAAAGTCCAGTACACCAGTTAAAGGTGAAATGAGCTATATAATATCAAATCGTAGATTGGAGAATAAGCTGAGTTACTGATTTTGTCTTTTATCAACAGGAGCTGTCTTATGTCACAAGCTGTTAATATTACAGATAAAAAGAAACTGTTGTAAAGTAGACACAGAACGTAATAAATATGGGTACACCTGTAACAGGGATCGCGATAAAATTGGACGCACTTAATGGTCATTATGCTTTAGCTTTTCTTCCGTTAATTTGTATCGGACGACGGCGCCCGCTCGAATCCCGGCGAATATAAATAGCGAAAATAAATTGTCCGGCGGGCAATCGATACCGGTGACGGAGATGTTCACTGATTCCTCATCGGCGATAATCGGGAACTTTAATTGGAGGCGTCTGTATCGGGTTCTATCTGCGATACCCCGCGTAACAATAAGTACGGTCCCGTTTCTATCAGATACCTTTAATCTCCCGCGTGCGACTCGTTCTCTGATTACGTGAAACTTATCTCTCCGATACTCGACGATTACTCAATTAAGATCGATCCTACCTCCCCCCCGCCACGGTCGAGTTCTCAAGCCGGGTTTCTTCTTTTTATCGAGGATTACTGACCTGTCCACTATAAACCAGATTCTCATTGAGCTTGATTCCCTCGGCTCGAAGTAAGCGGTTCATAAGGATTACGATCCAGTAAACCAGATTGCCATTATTCGGGAAAGACGTGCAAAGCGAAATAATAAAAACTTCCTTTAATTCCGTCGGGTTTGATTGCGCCGCTCCTTTTCGAATAATTAATGTCGAAATGGCTAGCGGAGAAAAGGGAAAAGTTCATTAATACAGAGACTCAAAAATTATACGCATTGAGTATTCTGGATAATATCAAGTTACTTTTATTCCAATTTTTATCGTCAATCTTTATTTCACAAAGTGAAATATCGTTTGACTGCAATCAATTAATTGACTACAATTATTTCATTTTTTATTAATTTCAATAAGTCACTAGCAGTATAGTCAAATTTTTACATTCATAAATCCTTGCACAAAATTACTAGTGGTTGCCTGACAATCAAATGTGTCTGATCCAGCAATTATTCCAACCTAACGACGCAATCAGAACGAACGGAATTTTAATTAAAACATTGTCAAATATACATTATAGCACACTACAATGGTTCGCGTGAAATAAAAATATCGAATTATTCAGCAGAGGATGCAATCCGAATATGGTCTCATATGGTTTCGAAAGAAACAGTTTTGGTTTCGTGCATTAACGGGGACTCCCTCCATACTATGTATGTATGATTAAAAACAAAACGAGACAACATTCAACGTGCATTCCTGTATTACTAAAAACAGAACGACGTTAATTAATATAAACGAGCTTATAAATGCCCTGGTATCTTGTTCCACCATCAACTAGTAATTTTTCAATGTGCTTCTTGTTCGGAGCCGGTGGAGTTTGTGTTTCCTGCGCCCGTGGAAAATTCAAGAGAGTACTGTGGACCTGGTGATATTTACATTTCGGGAAAAGAAGCCTCTGATCGTACGAGTTTTCAAACGAGTCGTAGCATAAAGGTTTTAAACAAACAAAACTTTGAATAAGAATTTTCATACGCGCAAAATTAAGAATGGTATCATTCGTTGATACGAATTATTATTAAAAATTGTTTCAGTAGGATCAGGCAGTAAGAACGGCATCACTAGCATAAGAGAGTAAGAGTAGTTTCAGTAGGTTCAGACAAAACATCATCCTAGTCAGATCGACATTGCCATATTTTATTATTACCACTCCACATATACAGTGACTGTAGAAAGCATTTGAATAGTACTACAAAATTGAAACGTTCCTAAAAACATTAAAAAAATTTTCCACAAGTGAGTCTACCGTAGATTTGTAGATTGAAGCTTCCCCTTTCCAACAACCCCTTGAAACTTGGTTTACGATTTGTTTCGGTGTTTTGTGGAACGAAAAAGAGGAACAAGTTTTTAGTCGTGTAGAGCCCTCATGGTGGACCTTACATCATTGTAAAGTTTGCGATTCTGCTGCTATTCAAAGCTTGATGGAACGACCAAAAAAAATCGTACATCAAGTTTCAGGAGGTTGTTGTACAGGGGAAACTTCAATCTACAAAATCTGTGGTAGATTCAGCCAGGAAAAATTTTTCCAATGATTTCGCTGAAGCTCCGATGTACAGCATTTTCGAGAAAAATTTGTCTTCAGTTCCCACCTGCTACATCATGTGAAATCATCTTTGAGAAAAATGGTCGATGGATGATGAATGTAGAGGTTTCAAGCTGTAGAACGAGATCGGGTACATCGTTGTACGATTCCTTTTTACAAAATTACTGGATATCTAAAGACAACCAGAGACACCCAGCTCAATTTCCCAATTTCCAATAGTTGCTCTTGCATCGAATAACAAGTTCGACGGTAAAATTGTTCTATAATCAATAGCGGTGACGTCAGTAGACTACTCCTTCACGGTAAATATCCGGCAAGAAAACAAAACAATATTATGAATGAAAACCGCGAAGGAGAAGAAGCGGGGAAGACTGAACGTAGGTATGCTCGCATGGAGATCGCAAACGCTCTCTCTCGAGAGAGAGTGAGAGAGAGAGACAAAAAGAGAGAACGAGCTCGAGCGAGAGGGAACGGGTTGGAATAGAATAGAACGACACAAACGCACGGCTAGCGAAAGCTGCGCAAAAAAACCGCAACGCAAAACCAGACGGTCCGTGCAAAAGGAAGGGAAAAACCGGGGAAAAATAGTGAACCGTTCCCCACCACTTTTTCCTTCCAGCTCGGTACTTAAGTTCGCTGGTGGGGGGAAATGAAATCGACAGGACGTCCACCTATCGGTCCGATGGCACGTATACAACGCGCGATCACACGGAAACGCCTCCCACACAACCCGGCACCGCTTTGTCCACGTGTATTGCGATACGTCGAACGGATGCGTCCACACACGGTCGCACGCACACACACGATCCTATCCTCACCCACATGCACATACAGTGGCTGGCTCCCCGGCTCTCGATTGTGTGCGCGAGCGTGTGTTGGCCCCGAACGTGTGTACGCCGACATAACTAAACAAGCAACAAGTGACCTTAAAATCTGCGAATAAAAATACCGGCCACTGATCGGGTATCGTGCGCAGCTGCGACCGGACAGGGGCGCAAGGGGTTGCAACCCGGCCTGTACTTCGCCGTGCCAAGGAACCACCAACAACCCCGTTGCTACATGTAAACACTGCGATCGTAGTTCGAAAAAGGCGAAAAAAAAGAAGCCGGCACACTCCTGGCAATGTCAGTTCCGTTCTACTATTTTCCAACCAGCCTGACTCGCGGCGCCCCACCAACCCCCGTGATTCTGTCAATAAAAGGAAACTTTTGCCAATTGAGCTGATGGTTACATCGGCTTGTCCCTTTTTTCATCTTTCATATGCAAAAATCACGTGCGCTTTACAGACAACCGACGCGGCCTCGTAGCATGATCGCACTGTCGTGCTGAATCTGACATTTTTTTTTCTCGAACTGGTAGTGTTCGTTGGTACGCTGGATATTAGAATACATTTGTGGGTAATTTGCTGTTTACGACTAATTTGAAGTTTTTAGTCGACATATGGAATGAAAGTTCAAGAAGAAAATTGATCATTGGTAGCAGAAGAATCTTTGTGCAAAATAAAAAATGTTTGCACTGATTGCAAGACACAGGAGTGAAATAAAAATTTCTTTCTTCTTTTAATTATCTGATCAAGCTGAAACTAATACGTTGATGTCTTTCAATCTTTTTAATATGTTCACTGCTTTAAATTGTGCTTACCCATTTCTGTCATAAATGCATAAAATCCGCCGTCTAGTAATTACTAATTAATGGCAGTACAATTTTATCATTTTGTTGGATGTTTGAAAAAAAGAACAAATACAGTATACCAAAACCTTCCTCATACAAGCTTCCTCATATGTCCAATATTTTAAATGTTAATTCTTCAACATAATGTCACATACAAATTCACATATACGTTGGAAACACTAGAGACATCAGAGCCATTACATAATTAATTACAATAACTTCCCTATAAAATCGGGAAGTTAATAAACAGGTCTGAAATTTCGTATTGGAAATGGATATTAGCAAAGGATGTAGCAGATGCACATCTATTATGTAGATTGAAAAATAAATTCAATTTTGTCAAGTCGTAAGGGAGTTTACCAATTCCTTTAAAAAGCAGCAAGTACCAGGAATAAGAGAAAAAAAAACTTAATATTTCAGTGAACCAATTAGGAACTAATGCAGAAGTTCTGCTGGTAGAAGGTGCTAGTTCTGCCCGGCTGGCTCGCCATAGAAAAATTTACATATAAAAATAAAGGATACCAACCGTAGTCTATATTAAACGAAACAGCGATAATCGAGCTTAAAATATACAAAAATAAAAATGCAAACCGTTGATCGAGAATTTTTTGCGGCTCCATCGATTTTAGAGTGAACCGGGAGTTAATTCGGAAAGGGAAAATAAGGGTTGAAACGGATAGAACGAGAATGGAAAGGGTTGAACGTGGTACGGAGAGACAAATGATAAAAAGACCTAAGTGATTTCCCACATTATATCACAGAGAAATGAATTCTTGTTCAGACTTCGAACAATCAACCCTATGACGTTGCTTGTGTTAACCCTCTTTCAGGCCAAAACAACCTAATCCATATAAACAATGTAAAACATATATCTCCTTAGTTTTTCCTCTTAAACCGTGCTTACATTACTTCATAAATTACCGAGTAATTGAACTGGACAATAAGCCAGAAGAATCAACTCTTAGTAGGGTGGAGAAAAACGGGCTAAAACAAGGATCGTTTGAACGATAGCGCCGAGAACGAGCAAACAGTCTTCGGTTGAGACTGTTTCTACGTTAGTTCCGCTATCAGCCGTCTAAGCAAGAGTTCGCCACTGTCCAGTAACCCTTTTCACCACCACAAACAACCTGGAGCCCCTTAGTACATGCGGACACGACTCCACAGACGGGGGGTGATTTTTCTTTCAAACACCAACACAGCTCGCCGGCGTCTCTACCACCACGAAGACGGAGCCGATACAGACGCGCATCGGTGGGGTTGCGCGCATCCTCGTCCCGCGTGCCGAAAGGGGTAGCTACCCTCTCTTTTCTCTGAAATCGCGCATGACCAAAATCGCTTGGGCTCTTTCTCTTCTCCGCTCTCATTGAAATAACGTGGACTCTGTTCAGCTAGCAGGAAACTATCAAACATCTCTATACCCCAACATCCCTTACCCTCAAACTCCTGCCTACTCCCCACACCCTACCAGAACCGAACAAAGCTAGCAAATTTTTTCGGTATTGCTGCAGCTATAGATAGAGGGTCCGACGATATCTGTTCGCTGGATGTGACTAAGAGGAGATAAAAATGGTAGTTGAAGCATCATCGGAGTTCTTAGAATCCATCTTAGCCTCCCTCATTTCCGCTGCGCTAGTTGGAGGCCTCGCGTGCGTCCAGCCCCGCCAATATCAGCGTGTACCATCACCTCGAAAGCCTCCGTTACACCTCGACGTGCTCGCACAGACGTGGCCACCTACACACGTCGGCAACGTGATAAAGTAAAAAAGCTCTCTGTTCTTCTCGTGCCCGCCTGAACGTATCTGTCCGTCCCTCTCTAACGTCGCGAACCGTACGAGCGCGTGGTCAGCTTACGAGTCTCTTGGCTCTCTGTCCCTCCTACGGTGTCTATTCTATCGTTCTCTTCGTCTTCATGCACACCAACCGCGCGGCTCTTCGTCTTTCACCCTCTCGTTGCCGGTCGGCGAGCTCCGTCTCCGTCGCCCTGAACGCTGCTCTGGCCAGTCGAGTGCGTCTCGGACGAGTTCGGGGATGTTCGTGTCGTTCGCAATCGTCCTCGTCGCGCTTTCGGACACCGCCGCCGCCTCATCTTCCTCTCGCAATTTATCCCCTTCTACCAGCGTAACCTGTTCACCCACCACCGGCGATTCCGTTGCGAGCTTCCACGATCGAGATCCTCCTCGTCGCACGAACGACTCCCTCGCTGATATCGTCTTCCTCTGGACTCGTTCAGTGCCGGCTGCTGATCCTACGTTGCCCCATCCAACTGCCCTGAACGAACCTAACGCGGGCGCCACTTTGGGAGCCTGCCCCTCGCTTATTCTTTTTGCGATTCGGATCTCGCGTGATCGATGGAACTGGGTCCTCGATTTTTGTACTTGGTCGCTTCTCATGCGATTCGTCAACTTTTGACGACAATTTGTAACGTGTCCTGTATAGGGTAGATACCCCTGTATATAAAATTTAAAAATCCGAACGCTAGATTTCATGCTTAGATTTATTGGAAGACCTAATTTTAAACATTCATTTATGACACACGCTTTGATTCAAAATGGTTTGATGAAGATGCACTTTGCCAGACGAAAACAAATTTAGACAAGAAATTATCGTGGTGGAGCAATCGTAATGTGAATGAGTCTGCTAACCCTCTTATTGCAGGGGAGCAAGATGCTACCCTCGTTCGACTTAGAAATTCCCATAACTGGCCCTTCTGGCGACGAACGCCTTGAGGCATTAATAGGATACAAGGGTCATTTTCGTTAAGCGTTTACATTTCGTCGCTAACTATACATCCGTACATGAAGAATTCCTTACTTCCGGTCAAGGTAATAATTTATGAAAGAAGTTCCAAGTATCAAATGTTTAAACATACAACATATTATTGCTGTTAACGAGCCTTGTGCTATACTTTTACCAAGCACAACCCCTAACTGCTGTTCGCAATATTACAAACCAGCCTAAAAATTAGTAAATATCCACGATCCGGTAACAAACATTTTACTCAAGTCTAAACCAAGCTTTTCCAAGACGCACCCCTAGATTCCTCGTCCTCCGAAAACTTATTCCTGGGAAGAATCTGCCCGTAAAATCGGAAGAAAATCGCGAGATCTTGTCATATTCAAAAACCGTGGCTCGAGATCAGCTCTAGCGAGGAATCGTGGGGCCGATATCAATTCGGCGGGCGGTCTTTCTCTGGCATGTGGTCTTGCCGGACGACGGGTCTCTGTCTGTCGGCGGGTCTCACTTTCTCTGTCGTGGTGTCGGACCGTTCTTCTCGCACCTATTGGGAGCTTCGTTGGCCGGCTAGGCGAAGGCAGAGTGTACGAGCTTTCGACGGCGAACGTGAGCGTCGCCACCGTCCGGGGCAGCGGCCGCGAGGGGCCGGCGCGGCGGCTTGGCTCGGCTGGTGGCCGGCGCTTGTGTTTCTCTCCCTTCGGCTTACAGCATCCGTCGGAGCTTCTCCTCTCTCCGCCTACGCGGCTGCGAGTGTGCCGTGTGCGCCAGTGCGCCCGCAAGCCCGCAAGTTCGCGCTCCGCCACGAAGCCCAAGCTCTCTCTACCCGCGCGCTGATCGGCCACGTTCGTCAGCCGGGCCCCACGGACAAAAGGCACCGGGGCCGCGCGCGAGCCGAGAGAAGAAACGGACGATTTGTTATTTCTCAATTTTTCGACTAACAAAAATAACCACAACGTAGTATTCCAAACGCGAACAACCGGGGGCCGGGAGCGGGGCAACAAGCAACAACTTGTATTCCAGAAGAAGATCCATCCCCGCGAACACACTCCACCGGGGGACACACCAAAGCATCACACACGACGACGATTCATATCATCGACCACTCTCCTTTTTTTTTCGCCGATCGTCCAGGGTCAAGGGAACACGACAGTTTGTACAAACACCAGGTTCAAAGACGTGCACAAAAAGGTGGTTCGCGGCGAATTTGTATTTATCTAGAAACACTCGAACGCGCGCGCCTCGATCGCAGCCGAGACCGAGAACGGTGACAGTTCCCGGCTGAACACGATCTCGATCGCGGCGGCTACCAGTGATCCGTGAATCCAAGAAGAGGATTTTACAACGCCGTCGAGTGCGCCGACTTAATTTTTGTGAACACCGTTCGACTCACACACGTCTTCTTGAAATCGTCTGCGAGTGGAATCGAACACAGGTGAGTCACCCACCGTCACGAGGATTTTCTTCTGAGTTTCTTGGATATTTTTACTCCTTTCGTTCCATCAGGCTAACGGTTCTCGAGGATAACGTCCTCGACGGACCGTTCGCCGGTTTTTATTTTATCTAACGATTTTCCGCTTTTTCGTTCTGTGTCCTTCTGGAAACGGAGCTTCCTTGACCGTCTCGCGACGAATGTGACTCGCGACTTCCTTGTCGTCTCAGATGTCGGCGATCTTTGCTTACTTTCTCGAGCTCATTTCTTCGGATTCTGTTCAAGTAGAGAATATCGTTAATCGTTCTGAATTTAGTGTTTCATTTTGTAAATTGAAAATTAATTTGGAAGCAGCATGTTTTTTCCTAAAATACAAAATGTTCGAAAATGTTGTTTCTCATGTTTGTCTGTCGAATTTCGACTCGTTGTTTGTCTGTGTGGTCGGAAAAGGCAAAGGTTCATCTTTCAGGCGACGAGCATTTCATCGGCGATTAGGCGAGTTTCTTTCCGCCCGAGTGCCTTGTCTGTCGCCCACGGATACATTTCCCTTGTCGTAGGCTCCTCGTCGCAGGTCTTTGGTTGTGGTGCAATTTACGGTGATAGTGTGCAGTGGTGACGGTGTTAATTGTGGACTATCTAACCGAAACCTAATCGCTCCAAACGTACGCGCGAGAAATCGAGAACGTGATGGAATTGTTTCGCAGGCTGATTAAAATAAGTGGCAAGTGCTCAGACTTCCGAGACTCTTACGCGACCCGTGTGCGTAAAAATCAGTGTAAAGAAAACCGGCCGAAGCAACAGTCGTTAATAAAGTGACGGCCACAGATTAATACGCGATTATTAAATTGAAAGGCGATCGGAGGTGGTGGTAAAATGAAATATATCGGAGTCACGTGGCCGCTTAATTAAAATAACACGAACGCGAATGTTTTATTCGTCGTCTATTAACATTCCCGTATGTGTAACGTTAATGTGCCGCGCGCTCGCGTTAATGAAATCGGTTTAACAAGAGCAAAACGCGGACTTATTGTGCGAATGTGAATGAAATTTTCGCGATATCTCGCCGGGATAGCCGGGTTTATGAAAATGAAAAATGACTTCCGAGGGAAACAGAATGTAAATCATATCGTTGTCACGGTGAACGTTTCTTGAACCTTCCGCGACATGTTCGGACCTCTGTTTTTAGAAAAGATTAATAGAAAAATCCTAGAAAAGATTAATAAATCATGAACGTTTCTCAGACATTTTGAAACGTGAATGATCCGGGAGATGTAGAGACAGTAAACCGCGTTCTCGTACTTCTCCGTCGAAGTAGATACGGTCTGTTCTTATCAGACGTAAGTAGATTCACTCAAAGTTCTCCTCCGACGCGACGGCAGCGGAATAGAAAGACACGTGCTGAGGAAAACTAAAAAATGCAAATAGTGACCAATAAATAATTGAGAAAAGTGTTGCTCTTAAAAATCTGTACGTTCGCTAAATGTTCAATTAAATTCGTTTAACATGAAATTAACCTCGGACGTATCTTTTAAAATATAAATTGAATAATACAAACATAAAAACTCAGTAAAATTCTAAAATCCATAAAATCTGAAAATAATTACTCCTGACATTCTATTTTATAGAAATCGGACTACTTTGAATTTTTAAATCGTTAGCATATACCGCGAAGTGTTAAATGAAAAATCGTTCGATATTAACGAGTTCGAGATAAACTTCAACCATTTAAATTGCGCGTAACTGAAGCTGATGATATAAGTATTTTGAGACTTCTTGTTAGTCAAATATTTGAGTACTTTCGAGGTGAAATAGGAAAATAGTACAAGATAAGCTTCTTGGGAGGTCCGTCGAGTAGAAGTCGAGCACTTGCACGATGCTATGAGGATCCCTGATGCTAGCGAACGTTCCCGTCGAACCGAGGGTCCGAAAATGAATATCCAGCATGAATCGTGAACCCGGTAGAACCAGTTTCGTCGGTTCGAAGGGTTGGGCGAGAAAAATGCACGGGTAAGCAGTCGTGCAGGAAGGGTTACTGCCGGAACACGGCTCGGATACGTTCTGTTGTCGAAATGCCGCGTGGCAGTCACCGACGCGATCGATGACCGCGTATAAACAGCTAATAATCAAACGAATCGTGTCATAAACAATTCCATGGCCAGGTCGCCGGAGTGGTAGTAAAAGTATAAATGAGTTTCGATCGGGAGTGGGGTCGCACGGTCATGCGTGGGGTAGCCGCTTCGAAAATCGCGAACAAAAGTGGACTGGCATAAAAATTTCGCATCGGCACCGATTGCATCGAACTCTTGACTTCGACGGTTCTCCTATTTTCACCGAACCTAGTAAACCGATAGAACGGTAGTCCAACATAGTTGGGTCTATGAAAATAAAAGGATATTCGCGAGAAATTCCAAGTATCATCATTTTTTTTTGTTTCGACGGTGTCTTGTATTTCTCGATCGGAATAATCGATTTTTGTATTTTTATCCTGTTTGCCGGGAACTTAGAAGAGAGAGGTACTTTGAAAAGGTGGACGTCGGCCACTGATTAACTCGAACGGAAGATTTCATTGTTTTCAAATCGGACACTGATCAGATAGCAGAGTTCTGAGTCATCGTGTGCGTGCAGACTTTGCCCGGCTCGCATTGAATCTTCGTGCGCACAGTGGGGCGAGTAGTTGGCCACCCATGTCCTTCTCTTTGAAAAGCTGAATAGCGGAACGCCGCTCAAAGATTTCGTTGCTACTCCCGATTGTATTAAATCCTTTCGACGGCTACTCCTGATTGTGCACGTCACGGGCAATCTGCGAGGATGTTCGGCATCGCGGTGTTGGCTACTACAATGCCCGGTTCGTTCGTTTCATTTCGCGACACACTGCGAACTTGGAACAACACTCTTCCTGGCTATTGCTGATTACCAGGCTACTCGAAACTTTTCATTCCCAATTACGAGCAGCTGTGCTGCCTCTGAATTTATTCACTTCCAGCCAAATTTTTGGCCTCCCTCTGAATTAGCAACTCTGTTTTGCAACGCGAACAAGGAAATTAGAAATATTTGGTAAATATGCGAAAAATTGTGGAACACATCTTGCAGGGGTAGAAAATGGAATATTGAGAATGGTCAGTGTTCCGTGTCTTTTTACAGGACACGGTGATCGAATGATTGGACATTTGTTTATACTGCATGATTATATTCAAACTTTTTTTTCTTTAACTTTGAAAAATTATTTACTCTTCAAGTTTCTTTTAAACTATGTAAAACCAGTTTTCGAAAATTATATTAATTTCTTGTGTACTTAGTTGTTGTCACTAGTTGTCACAATTACCGTTTCTACTATAACTGTTGCTAGCTTGATTGAACATTTGGAACTAGTAAAAGCGGAATTTCGGCAATTACCAAATTAACCGATAATTCCGTAGAACATGGTCTTCGCGGTAGCCAAGTTTTCAATTTTTTAATGACATTGTTACCTAAACGGTACAGTCGAGTAATATTTAGCTTCGTGTCCAACAACAAGATTGTCGTAGCTAAGTGGCTATCTCCGTTGTAGCTAATTGTGTTACATAGATGACAGTCTTCGTAGCATGAAGCGTATTTATAAAAATCCTGAAAAGGTGTTGTAGCTAAGTGAGTACACAGCTTTGTGGTAGCTAAGTTCGTCACAGGGATAATAAATCTTTCCGACGTTGCATGAAGCGTATTTATAAAAATCCCGAAAAAAAATCCACATCGAGTTCTCAAAACCGCCAATAGCTGGTTAAGCTATGCATAATCCAAAAATGTCTCCAGACATGTTGACCCGGGGTCCAGCTAAGCCCGATCGCGAGGCACCGGGAGGGGTGAAAGTGATCTTGTCGGTCAGGTTACATCGGCGCGACAGTGTCACGTTCGGGATGCATCAAAGGTCGATCAGAGAGGTCCGAAATAAAAAAAGCCGCGGAATGCGCCGGCAACAATGCATACCGATCGCATGACAAATCTACGAGGTCGTTGTTGCCTTCGTTTGGTGGGAGTCGGCCCGATCTAAGTGGGGGACATGTGTGTTCCGAGGGTGAACGGGTACACGTTAACGTCGAACAGGTCGACACGCGACGTATCGGTCGTCGAAGAAAGTAAAAAAGGGGTTTGCGGGGAAGCGGTAGGATTGAAGGTTGCCCACGAAAGAATCGAAAGTCCCGTCGATCTAGAAAAAGACTGCGAGAAAGAGACCGTGATGGAAAAACGAGAAACCTAGAGAGGTGGAGTGAGCGAGAGAGAGAGAGAGAGAGAGAGAGAGAGAGAGAGAGAGAGAGAGAGAGAGAGAGGAGGGGAGAGGTAGAAAGGAAAGGAGAGAGAGAAAGAGAGGGTACGATCGAAGGAACAAGAAAAAGTAGAAGGATAAGAGGGGTTGGGGTTAGTCGTGGTTGCTTGTAAGGGTTAGTCCATCGAGAAAAGAGAGGAAGACGTAACGAGTGAGAGGTTAGGCGAGCAGCAGGAAGGGGTAGGTTTGTATCGAAGGTAGAAGGGGATAGTGCTAGATCGCCGGGTGGGGTGGAAGGAAAAGTTAGCTGGTCCGGGGGTGGGGGCTAGGAGGAGGCGAGGGTGAGTGGGTTAACTGCAAAACCCGATCGTCCGTGTTTTTATCTTAAGACGACTCTCCGGCTAGAAGCAGCGTGGGAGATGGAGAAGAAGGGGATTCTCGGTTGGTCTGGAAGGGGTTCTCTCTTCCCGACGTTGGAGTCGGACTGGAGGGGTATAGGAACGACAGGCGGCGGCGGCGGTGGCGTCGGCGTCGGCGTCGACGTCGGCGGCGTCGGTGGCGGCAGTGTCGGGATCGGCGTGCATCGCGGGGTATAGCGAGAGAGTTTCCTGGTGGTGGTAGTGCTGGACCGGTCTGGGGGTGGGTGGGGGTGACAGTATCGCTCCTACGGAAGAATTGGTGGGGATAAGACTACCCTCGGAGGCAGGAGTGCGTTTGCGCCGCCACCGTGGAGGTGGCATCGGCTGCTAAGGGTTGCTTATTCGCCCCAGTCCCTGGCGGCGGAGGGGTGGTCTCTCTCTCGCCCGCTGACGACGGGGGTGGGGAACCCCTCGTCCCCGACTGCAGGGTTAGGGTGGTCTTTAGGTCTGTCAGTAGCAAAGCGGCGGCCTCATCATACGGAGCTGCCGGGCTGACCAGCCAGGCCGAAATCACTTAAGACGCGTACACCTTGTAACATAACTACCGTGTGTAGAGGCGGCGCGCGCGCGCTACCGCGTCGCTCGCACCTACACCGTAACGCGTACATACATGCACGCGGATACATTGACCCAACCATACCAACTACTACTACATGCACACCGCGACGACACATGCACACCGCGGACACACGTAAACACGGACGCGCGCGCTACTACCACTCCGACTACGACTACTACTACAACTATACCACCGATCGCATATGTATATATAACCATATCCCGTGGAACCACCGGACAACACTCGCACACTCGGACGCACACAGACGCGCGCGCGTAACCGCCAAATCATCCAGCTCGATCCGCATCACGTTGATCCGGCACACGGTCGTGCTGCTGCTACTGCTTCTGCTGCTACTGTGACACGCGGGCACTGGTGATAAATGCATGCGCACACCGACGCGTATCACCGCGAACCATACACGCAGTCACCGGCGTTCTTATATACGCGCGACCTAAGGACACGAAGGAGCAAACGTCGTGCGAAAACGCGTGCGTGAAGTTGGTGCATACGAGGGCTTTCAGGATAGAGGTGCGTGGAGGTGAGACAGCGACGCACCGAACCGGTCGGTGGTTCCTTCGGATGATCGCAGAAGCCCGGTGATACTTGTTAGTGGTGGACGCGTGAACCCTAAACAGACCGGAGAGGCTACTACGTCTTGTGTGTTAATATTATATCGTTGCATCTCGTGATCATCGTCTACGTCGACGTATCCAGTCGATCATGACGAACAGACGATCGTGGATCATTTAGCGGTCGTGACGTTTTCCTTTCGGTTGATGGTTTTCGGTTTTTTGTGTGAACGAACGATACCGATCCCGGGATTCGAACATGAAGCTAAGATGACGGAACGGTACTGTGGAGATATCGGGTACAGTGTGCAAAGACATTGCGAGGCTGCTACCTACCGAGGCTAAAGGTAGCGGGTCCCTCCGCCTCGTCACGCCTGTCTAGTGCTTCGTCGACCTTCGACAAAGACTGTTGTTCTGTGTTCCTACGTAACTTCCTCTTTCGTGCCACTCGACTGTTTAGCAACTAAGCCCGCGGTAACTCGACGTCGTGAGTCAGTGTAACACGTGCAGTTTTATCAGCCGGATAACGTGCCGCTGCCGAGAGAATAAGGTAATCCACCGTGACACGGTCCGTTGACATGTGTTCGCCGGATTTCAGTGATGTCCTCGATCGTAGCATCCGATATTCTTGGACTTACGGGTCTCAGTGTACTTCCGAGTTGACTGGGAGTTGGCCCTTGCGAGTGATGTCTCTTAGACACCCTTAGAAAACTCGGCGGTACTCGCTCATCTCGTTCCACTCGTTCGTGTAGTTTGTCTAGTTTGTCTAGTTTGTCGAACCTGATGTTAGTTCGAATTTTAACGAGCAGCTAAATCTTCGATGGGACATTCTATCGGGAATGGCTCTCGTTTTTTATCGCCTAGCTGTTAAGTGCGACGGGATTAACTACCTCCGGGACGAATTCGTCTCGCGCCTAGCCATGAATTTCAGTGTGCGACGAAATGGACCCGTCTGTATCGCCGAGTTTGCTTTTTTTTTTATTTTTATTTTTATTTCTTCGCGATCCGCCTCCGAATCTCCCGATCTAGCAAAGATTCACCGGCGAAAGCGTTCGGCCGTTTAAGTCGCGTGTCGTTCCCCCCGATAACTGTGAATTGTAATTTTAATGGAGCTGCCTTTCGAACCGGTTATTCGGGAGTGATTGCGTGCTGTTTTCCCGGATGCTGAATGAACGCGTTCGCGTCCGCCGACACAGAGGGGGGAAAAAATACACGCTTACTTGTTGGACCGTCCTGAAAAGAGCAACGGACCCGTATTATTCGGCTGGTGTTTAATTGAGATTTAATTGATCCCTCCATTATTCATCGCGATCGTCAATGAGCGGTTTATACGGTGTACGCTCTATCGGTGTTTCACTTTCGTTCCCATCAAATTCTTATTGCGAAATATAATTTATGCTTTCTGTGTTGTGTTCTCATTTATTTATTTTCTTATCATTATCCTTTGTTACCTCCTTATCACATGGTAGTCGTACAAGCATCTATATTTCGTTGAACAAACGATTGCGAATAGACTGTCGTGAGCTTTTTCATTTTTTAGAAAAAGAAGTTTAAGAGAACTTGCAAATGAACTTGTACGATTACGATATTTTGCATCCTTGTCTTACCATTTATATGTTATCGCTTTTTTTTTGTCTGATCAGTGATTCACAGGAGTGACCCGTGTCGAACCAGAAAAATTCTGTGACTTGGTGCATATAACAAGGAACCTGTGGCAGTAACGATTCATAATCACGGGAATGAGCAAGTTCACGCGGCACCGGGTACAATAGATAAACTCGTGACGATAATCATTTTAATCCAGCTTCGTCGTCTACTAAGCAAGGAGTTATTCGCATAATTTCGTGTAGTATTTCGCGAATATTCAACAACAGTGTCTTCGATACGGTCCGGTCGTCATTTCGTCCGTCGCGCAGTGAGCTCCTTCGAAAGATCATTCACTCGACAGATTCCTCATCGAATTGTCAATACAAAACGCTCGCATCGTCGTTAAATCATGGTTCGCTCTTGAATTAACCGAGTGCAATTCGAATGGCAACGCCGGGAAATTATCTTCGAAAAATCAGTGAAATCAGAAATTCAGATTAAACACAACAAATGCAATTTTAAATGAAAATCATCGCGGTTCTGAGTCACATCGGTCGAAATACCGAGAAATTATATGCGAGATATGGTCAGTGAAATCCAAAACCCGCAGTTGATCCTCTGCCGGCTCAATGGGGTGACTGTGGCACCCCATGAACCTTTTTAAACGAATGATAATGCCGTGGTATTTATTGCTACGGATTGTTATGCTAAATTTCTGTCAACTGAAAAAACTGTTCCTGACGGACATCTATTTCCTTTATCGCGGTCTACGGTGTCGTAGTTAACTATTTTAAATTTTAGTGAAAATCCTGCGCCGTGTTTTGTATTACAAGTGCATAAAATTCGTAGTTTATTTGTTCCAAGCAAAGTTTCATCTGGTTTACTAAACGTGCCAAATTACTTTGAATGTTTCGTATCAAATAAGATCTAAGACGACTGAAATTTAATTTTTTTTATAAAAATTACAAAAACACAATTTTACACAATGTTTGTGTGTAAAATCGAATAAAGTAAATGTTGTGTACATACGTACAGACAATAAAGTGTCTTTCGAGTGATTCTTTACAAAAGCGAATCGACAACTTCAATAATTTTAGAATTAAAAATCTGAAATGAGTCTTTCTGATTTGGCTGATATTTCTAGTGAGGAGTGTTAGTACAACAGATTTTAAATGAGAATGACAGGTTCAGTCCTGTCCATCAGACCGGACACTTTACAGCACCGTCACCGTCTTAGTAGTATCAGACGTGCCGGGTCAGACATCAGGAGTCTGTCAAGTCGAGCCAGATCGGCGCCAGTAGCGAATTGCGTTCACGACGACATTAAAGTTCCGCTACAGAGAATTACATTATTTGTTGTGATCGATAGTTCAGTCCCCGTTCGCAGAGCGTCGACTGTCTGACTATATTGTCCCCAGGTTAGTTTATTCACCGCAAACGAGAGACGTTTTTCAGCTTTCAATTATTCTCCGGACCGTCTCGACTTTCAATTATCCCGAAGAACACCTTGTATTTTGACAGGCTCAATTGATCGGCGATACAATCCTGTAGACGGAGCTTCGAGTAAATTACTCACTGATAGGTCTATACTTCCCTACTCGAACCCTCAATCATTATTAAAAAAACTTTGACGTAAAGTTCTGCTCCACAAATCGCAAATTTGATCAGTACTTGTGTGATCAATCTGGATGTTCAATTATATACAACAATTTTCTAATTGCTCATTGTTCCATAGATATACAAAATAAAAATTTTACCTTTAATTATTAATTATTATTAACCTCAGTTATTACACTTCAAGCCAACAGAATTCGGCCGACTAACTGGATCAGTTTTTGTATGATCAACGTTTATATAATAATTTTTTAATTGCTCACTTAGCTCACTGTTCTATAGACTTAAGTACAAAACTAAAATTGTAGGGTCGATCACAAGCACTTCAGCCAACTTCGGAAGTTCTGCTGATAAATCGAATCGTTAAGTGTCAATCAGTTTGTCATTATTTTTTTATTAAATCATGCTCAAAGAATGCTTTCAGAGCTTCTAGATACAGTGTCTAGAAAGATATAAATTTGCCTCAGCGAAACGTCTTCAACTTGGACGATTGACGACCTCGCATGATGCAAGGAGTCGGGATTAATCGTGGGAGAGCTCTGCACCCTTCTGAGCTTAGGGAATAACTGTCGAGCCCTTCTTCGATAATTCTTCCGACTCGTAAGGGACCTTTGACCTATAATCAGCGAACGTGTCGAACAATACGGGCCAGCTGTCACTGTCCCCGTCTCTGTCGCTGTCTGTCGCGCGTTATCAACATCTGCCTCGTAAAGCAGACCGATCCCCAGCATTGTGTGTGTGTGTTCATGCATACACATATACACACCAACATATATCCACGCAGACGCGCGCGTAAACAACGGTGAACCCGGCATAATCTACGACAGATTCGGATTTCGAGTTTCACGCTTATCGGCCGGGCACTACTTCCAATATTTGTTCCCGGGCGAAAGGCAGACTGACTTTTATCAAATCGATGTACGCACTATCAACGAGAGAATGGGCTACTACGTTTCTCTTTTTCACAAAGAACGGGCTCCTCGCCGCGGCGTCTGCTTCGTGGGGTTATTAACCGCAGACGGCTCGGCTTCGACAAAGAAATCTTCGGGAAGGGATCGAAGAGTCAACTTCTTCGAAAAATTGTTTTTACGAATTTTTTTAAACGGAACTAACAAGTCAATTTTTAGCTTTGTGGACTTAGTCATCAATTTTCAGAGTTCAATCAATTTTCTCATACTTTTAGGGATCGAAAAATTGTGACAGTTTAACGGAGGAATCTTATAGAATATACATATCCGTGCAAAAGTTAAATTTTTAATATTAAATTAAATTTTCAAAATTTCGATTTAAATTGACCCAAGTGGGAACATCGATTTATTAATGATTCGGGCTGAAATACCTCCGACATCTGCTGAATTTTTTAGCCAAGTTTAAAATAAATTGAATGACAGGTTTTCGAAATTTCGTGACAGGCAATTCGAAGAAAGGATGTAACTTCGTATTCGAAGTGATACCACATTTTGTATTTTCCTCTCGTTCTCTCGTACTCTCGGGTGAGTATTTTTTATTGAATTTTATGAATATAAATCGTCTTGTGATTGGAAGTATTGCTTCTCTACTTTTCTTAAACAATCCATTATTCAGTCAGTTAATCAAGACTGAAAACCTAACCGGCCAGGGAGTAGTTAAACATCGTCGTACAAAAACGACCCTTCGTGAACGATGTTTTCTCCGACACGGTCTTTGATGTATTTAATTCTGAACTGAACTTTCCAGCAATCGTGATAAAGAACGCTGTTCCGGTCTTAGTTCCGCGGAGTATTATAGAACGGTCCTTTCTTGAACAGAAATATGACGATTACAACGCTTAATGGTTGCTGTCCCGCTTTGAAACGCTGTATTCTCCATCGCAAATAATCCGTTTTTATTCCTCGTTACTTGTTGCTTCGCAAAAGACTTCGTCCCGTGCAGGTATAATGAAGATTCACAAGTTGCTTGTCTAAGGTATTCATTCTTGTAAAAGCTTTGAAATTCCAAGGTTTATTAAAAATAATTTGGTTCCAAGAAATTGTTCAACAAATTCTATCTTTAGCATTGCCAACTTCTTTCAGTCATCGCAAACATTGATCAAACTCACAATTTTAAAAATGGTGTACGTTCCTCGCTATAGCAAATTAAAAATCAAGTATTTGCTGCAAAAATAGAATATCTCGGAAATGAACAAACAATTTAATTTGTCAGAAGCATTCGTAAAAGAAATAGGACTTAATTTGTTTTACTGTAAAAAGAACATTTATTTGCAAAGCTTAAGCTAGAGGAGACTCAACTTATATCTTTCCGAAACGAGGTGTAACTCGTTCGAAATTAACCTCCCCGTTCCCATTGCTGTCTTACTTCTCCGATTCTGTTTCGGTTCTTAATTAATTCCAACTCATTTGCGAAGGGGATCACGTCAAATCTCTGTTCGGCGAAGTAGCAGAAGTTTTTCAGCGGCATTGGTGGTTTAAAAGCGGACGAGTATAATAGAATACATCGCTTAATGAAATCTCAGGATTCCAAATCCCATGGGACGCGACGTGTTTCTCAAAGTTCTCGTTCACTTCGCCGGTGAAACTTGAGGCTGTGCGTCTCGGTTAAATTCCTACCGTGTTCCGAGGAGTGTCAAATGAAAGGTAACTCCTGGTGACACTTTGTATTTTGTAGGGGCTCAGTCTTCAAAGATCCGGTAAAATTTACATTGACACTAACAGAAAGGTGCGCACGAATTTCACAAAAAAGAAATAAAAATAAATAGTAATGCATTAATTTCCTCCAATAATTTTTAGTGACGTATAGATTGCTGATATTTATGCAAAATAGAAATGTTCCTCTTTTTCACACATTTTAATAAGTTGAAAATAAGATCTAATGTCTTCACAATTTTATATTCCGCTTACCTATTTTTGCTATAAATACAATATAGTTATTATTTTACTGCAAGTGAATATTTAACTTGCATGTGTAAATATCAAGTTTTTCAAGTTTGCTGCAGTTTCTTTTGAATCCGACAGAGTTTTAGAGTATGAGATCGATGACAGGTAATTTTGTTGGGAGCCTAGTTCTCCGATTTTTGGTATTAAAATTATGTCTTCGATGGCATGAACAGCGAGGATCGAACGATTAGGCGAGCTTCCAAACGCGGCGCTCTGCAGCGGCACGCCGCAAGCTTTCAAAATTGCTATTTCGGTTATATCTTGGCAAGTGTTGGGAACAACGACTGCTAAGCATTCCCAAATGGCGGCCGTTATCAGGATTTGCTAAGTTTTGGACTACCGTGACGTATCTTAACGTATCCTCGTCATCGTCGTAGTAAACACTGCGCGACGCGAGCTGAAAGTTTCGCCGGGGCATGATCGTCGAGCCTAATCTCCTGGGACATAAAGAAGTCGCGAGCTAGGTAGCATACGAATCAGCCAGACTCGAGGAAGACAGCTTTTGTTCCTTACACACTGATTTCTGTCAATTCAACTAACACTCGCCACTAAGAAAATATTTCCCAGTCAATAAAAAACGCATTCTAAAATTTTCAAACATTTCATTCTAGAGACTGTCTCCTAAAAATGTCAGTCAACAGATTCAACAATTGGCGAACATGCAGAATGTAGCAATTTACATGAAAGGCTTTTTAAAGCTTCATGCGATACATTTTTTCCTGTTTATTGTTCTAATAGCACACCCGCGCGCATCTACAATTATTCCGTCATTATTCTTTGTGTTCGTCTGTATGGTAAGTAAAACATTTTTTTCGAAATAAAAGTTCGAATAGCGTGCGAGAGCTTGCGGTGGAAAATCAATACCGGCAGAAATTAGAATTCATAAATTATCGGCTAAAACAGGGAATGTTGTTATCGACACCTCTGACGAAAAATATTAGCGTTTCCGTCGAGCGTTGTTTTTATAATTGCAAATTCCGCGGATAAAGAGGCATTTTTGCTCGCGGAGATCGAAGGATGAACCGAGGCGTGCAAACTGTTTCAGAATGTCGTGCCAAATCATAAAAAAAGGGAAACAGTATACCCGCCGCGGTGAATCCTTTCAATGTTTTATCAATCAGGTCCGGGGGAAACAGTAGAGCCGATCGCGTAACATCGATGTACAAAAATTGTGTAAGAATTTCTATGGTTTCGCTTGCCTTTTTTCCGGTTTCGGGTGAACAATGAAATCATTTTTCTTCTAAATATAATATCGGAAATTCAATATTTTGGCGGGTGTGGAATAATTTTCGATGGATTTCGGGATGCGGTTTTCGTGTTCCCGAGGCAAGAGGTTCCGATGATAAATTCTTTCGTCGCGGGATTTTCTCGCCGTTCGCAGCTTACACCCAATTTTCGCCGTTGCTTTCGGTGTACCCACACCACCGTTTCCTGTTTCTCCATGCGACCAGCCAACCAGCGACGTTAGGGCGAAGCTCTTACGGCACAATGAGTATGCAAATAGGCCGGCATTCGGCTACATTTGTTTCAACGAGCTTAGGAGCGGCGCGCGGCCTCCTTCGCGGAGGGTCGTAAAAGTTTACCACATAGCCTCAAATCTTTCAAAAACAAGGGGAGCTGCCCTTTGCACTCCAACACTTTTATTGTCTCGATTTCATTTTCACGGCTACGGCCACGGGAACGCTGCTAGCAACACGCGATCCTCGCAGATTATTCCATCAGCGTTGCATCTCATTTGATCAATCATTCTCGCGAAATAAAAAACTAACGCGGAAACTACGAAATTTTTAATAGGAGTACAATTTAAGCAATGACGCTGAATATAGTTTCGCCAGGATGGTTAAAACGAGAGGAATAGCAATTTTTTCAGAGATAGCAGAGCGTACGATGAAATGATGGAAAGCCCAGTAGATGTCGCTGATAACCGTGCTCGCCACTTTACAGAACATTAGCTTAGCGATAAAAAAGATACATAACGTTTTTCAATTGATACTAACATTATACGGCTGACGATACCCTGAATAATTATTTAGCTATATATTTTGTACTTTCCATTGGACTTTACTTATAAAAATTATTGATAAAATAGAAGAATCTTTGCACTAGAATATGCGTATCTCTGAACAAACAGTTGATTTCGTTTTATAATTATTTGAAATTTTTACTGAAATGTTATACTGAAATTTTACTAACATTTGCAAATTATTTTCAAGGGTACGGAAAATAGTTGAAATTGCAAATATTAAATATATCGCAGGTTTCGAAAAAAAAATCCCGCTGACAACAATCCGCAGGCGACTCTCCTAGGCGACGTTTATTTCTGCACATGCAATAAGAGAAGTCAAGTCGATATCTCTCGCGCGACCTGACGCGCGCAGAAATATAATCGATCAAAAAACCAATCCTTCGGTCACAAGCAAATTCGAACGACAGAAAAAAGTTTCTAGTAAACAAATTAGATTGTTCGTCCCGTGGCCAGCGGATGGAGCTTCGGTTTTTTCGCCTGCAGGTGGATATTCTCGCTTGCTTCTTCAATTATCCTTCCGCGGATTGCGAAAAACCATCGAAACGGAGAGCCGCGATCGAACGCGGCGGGACTCTTTGCAATTAATAATATCGGTAATTGGTGTACACATGTCGCGGCCGGTGAACTTCAAAGGTCATCGGCTGGCAACCAGTTTAATTAACGCAATCAAATGAAAATATTCATGCGGCCGTCGCGCGCGTGTATGTGGCTGTGCCCGTGTGTGTGCGCGAAAACATGCACACGAGCGATCGCGGCCACCTCCGCCACCCGCGAACTCATTATGCAAAAGTTCGTTGCGTTCCCGTAATTTCAATATTCGTTCAAACCCCGACAGGCTCGGGTCCCGTTAAATCGCGGCATTGACCCAGATCCGGCAATTTTGAGTCCGGCTGCGTAGTCATTCTCCGGTCATCTGCATTCTTTTGCCAAAAACGACACCAGATGGCCCATAATTCAATTCCATTTAGCATGGGACCATTGTAATTCGCGACAGATCATTTCCCCTTTAACCCTTTGTCATCTGCTGCATGCAAGGAAACACGTATTCTAAACTCTTGATTTTCTAATCCAATTCAAAAATGGTGAAATCGGGACCGAATGATATTTATGAGATAAGTAAGAAGCCTCAGCTAATGTTATTGTTAGCCGTAAACGACACGTTATTAGAACAGATAACCCTAGAAGTGCCATTTACATCAAAATGGTCCATTCAAAATAGCCTTTTCGAAAAGCATGATACTCTTCAATCTGTTTTGCAAACATGACAGAAATGACAAGAAATATTAATATCAGTGCACCACTAAATTTATTTCTGCCATTTTCTCAAGAGCAATTTTTCCAGGTTTTATTATTGCAAAATGATTGCAGGCCACGCGCTAAATTTCAACTGTCGAAAGGAATTCTATAGGGAAGTTAACGAACGAAGCTATAAAGGTCTGGGTTGACTATATCCACAGGATATAGTCAATCGATGGTCCACAATATTAGCACTCGAGATCTTTTAATAGATGCCGCAAAAATATGCTGGCTAAACTATTCACGCGTCTGAGAAAAAAGTTGATCGCATTACGCCGCGACAAATTGAGAAAAGGTGGAGTGTGTGTGGAATTATCAGCAGGGAAATTATGTTTGGCAACTGCTGAATTACTTTGTAGCATTGCATCAATTCTTTAACCACTGCCTTTGCAACGCGAGAAATCGTGAGGTAATTCCGATAAAAAAAATACGGACAGACAACCTCAATGATTTAATGATTTTACGAATGGTCAAAGGTGAAATTTCAATTTTCGAACACCACTTTAATCATAATTTGATCCAGACAATTTTCTGCACACAGTGTTTATTAATTCAAAGACAGATAACTCAAGGCAGATAAAATCGATGTACCATTTTGTGATCAACATGCTACGAAATAATAGATCGAAAGAATTATTGGCCGAATTAACAAGAAAATGGCAGGTTATTGGAAGTGGATAGATTAAATTGGCTGATTTGGTCGAGAAATGATTCGAAACTGCGAGTGGATGGCTTAAACGAAAAAAATGAGAGGATGCTCGAAAAATGCGGAAGATGAGATCGAGAGTGGTGAACGAATAAATTTTTTTTTGCTAACCTCTCGGGGCCGTGTTCGCTCTCTAATTGTCTCTGGAGAGGCTTCTATGTTTTCCTTTGATAACGATGCTGTTTATCACGCGCGATTGCACCCGCCGCATACGATCTAACGCCAGATATTACCGTCCCGGAAGTCGCGCAGCTTTCTGCCTCTGGCTCAACGGCAATTGGTGTCCTTCATCACCCCTTGCAATTGTCTCGAGGATGCGAACGGATTTTCGCACGGTAATTGCGAATCGACGTGTCGCGTTAATGCGTCATAGTAACACCACGTCACGCGTCTCTAGCGGGTTCGCCGTTGTCTCTGTCACTAAAGTGCAGTCTTCGAGGCGTGGGAACACGTGTCATCGCGGAACGACCTTCGACCTAACGAAAAAAGACGAACGATCAAGTAACGCGGTCGACTTATAAACATACCTACGTCAAGCCTTGCGTTTTAATTAGAACGCGTTAGTGTAAGAAGGCACGTTATTAGGCTACGTGTGACGCGAGATACGAGGGTCATCGCGTTTGTGGGATGGGTAGTTGATTATCGTCGGTAAAATTAATTTTGGATACCTGCAGTATTATTGGATTTATTATTAAACGAGATGCTGCTGGTCTACTTGTCTAGCGTTCACCTGAGGATTATAGCTTCGCTGACGCGAATCGATTTTCTAAAATTAAATGTATAGGTACTTTGCAATATTAATACAGTTAAATATATTTCTAAAAATGGCTCTGTTACGATTATGGATTTGCGTTCAAAGTGATTAATTCTTTACAACTTGATAGAATGAAAATCTTGTTCGGTTACACCAGACTACAATAGATAGACCACTGAATGAATATAAATTTGATATAGTTAACATTTCTATTCGCAATAAATTTGAAAAACACATGCAATTTTTTCCTGAAAGCAGCATCAAAAAATCACATACCGGTGAAAGAAGAGGTGTCACGGTTGACACTGACCAATAAAAATAGTTTAATTTAGCATTCGCGGTAGCATTCCAAATTTATTGATACAAACTGTCCTAGCGTCGTTTGTTACAGCTGGACTTCAGAACAGAGTGCGTTTATCAAATATTTTACTCTGCATAGCGCAATAAAACGGGTGTTGCAATCAAATCGAACACAATTTACATGCTATTTCGAATCTGCCTACGTTTTATCAAGAAAGCACATAGTTTGATCCAAATTTTTAAAAATCTTTTCTAAAGAGTACTAGATGGAAAATGTCAAAAAAAAACATTTTTTCTTTTCAAACATTTTCATAAAATTATTTATTTAATTGTTTCAAATTACGGCTACTCAGTTTTATCATAATCGCATGAAATCCACGGTTTACTCACGAGTTAATTTATTAAGAATGCTTCACTTTAAAGTCTCCCGACAGGGCAGTAAAGATCGTTTCCGTATCACAGGCTAACAATAAGTGCAACGCGTCCGCACGCATGCCGTGCACGTATTGACACTCGTGCGGTGTGCGGTAACGTGCGATCCGTCAACATACACATGCGTGGACGGTTCGTTGGTGGATTTCGCTATCGGGGTTGGCGCGGGTTCTAGTGCGTGGATGTGTTTGTTGTCTACACGCGGGGGTGGCTAAGAGACACAGCAGGATCGGGGGTAGGTAGTGGCGGAAAGAAACGCAGCCGCTGCCGTGCCACACGGAGACGTATACTAATTAAAGAACACGATTGTCTGGCCCGTTGTGCGAAGACATGCTAATTACATTTTTCGAAGGATAAGTCTCTCTTTTCGCTCCATAGACTTGGCCATGAATGAAGCGCGAATCTCGCGCCCGCTTTCTTTTCCTCGAATGAAAAGGATTTCTCTCTGTTCCTCTCTCTCTCTCTTTTCTGAATCGACGTGCACCTACCGAGCTCGTACAGAGTCCGACCCCACCTTGCTTCGCCATTGTGTCGCCAGCGCACGTGAGACGGTCTCTTTAAAAGAAACGGAAGGAAAAAAACTACTCGTTTTGCTCCTTCTGCTTCCGGTTTAAGTGTCGCGACAGTCAGACACGATCTCGCTGTAATCGTCGATCGAAGAAAATTTAAAATCGCGTTTTAAGGGGATTTTAAATGGAGAATCATTTTCTTCGGGGTGGCTACTAATTAGATGTGATCTCGTCGGATGGCTGATCAAAAAATTGAAGATCTGAAAATTTTAAGTGGTGTTTTAATTAGGTATCGTTCCGAGGCGATCGGTACGATTTTATCGGGTGAATGGACGCCGATCGACCGGCCGTTTGTTATAATGTTACGCAAATATTTGCAGATTCCGGTGAAGGATACGCGGTACTATATGTATACTATACGGACAGCACAATGACCGGTGACGAAAGCGGCTCGATTTAATAGAAATTACTTGAAATTGATTAAAATTACCATGAACGACCGGTTAAATTTGATTTATGCGCTGATGATAAAATCGGAATTATTATGAATACCGGCGCGGATGCTCTTGACTTTGTTGTGCGGATTTCGAATCGCACCGCGGAAATAGAGCATGCCGTTGCGAAATTATACCGGAAAGACTAGGCGTGTTTTTCTAAACGGTTTCCTCTGTTTTGTAGATTAACGAATGACGCCATAGCTGACAGTCGGTCGGTGCGCAAATAACGGGACACAAAAGGTAAGTCGAAGATCAATTGTTGTGTAGAATTGTTTGTTGTCTATGGACGCGCACCTTGATTATTGATCAAATGTGTGTATGCATTGGTAAAGGAAAAGATGAAGATTCAAATTGAAATTTTAATGAATATTTTTTTACTAATAACAATATCAAGGTGTGTCTCCTTTTCGTTGTAGGTATAAATGTAAAATGTTAATACTCGTGTTCCATTGGCAGTTTGTGCATTTGAACATATTTTTCAATAACACTCGTGGAGCAGTTAAAATTAGTGTATGAGATCAGTCTATTAAAATTTAATGAACTAGTTTGCTAAGAAAAATATTTTCAATGTTCAAAAATGTACCACTGCACTTGGAAGATTTGATGATGGTGTGTACCACAGAAATAGTTCGACAAAGAATTTAAAAAGGGTGCTGTGAATTAAGAAACGGTTAAGAAAACTACGAACCATTAAGAAGAAACACAGTTTTCTTCGATAAGCTAGACCATGTCAGACGATGATCTTGATCGATCCAAGAAAGATGAAACGTGAGCGCTGTCCGCAAGTTCCTTGCCCCCCGTTCCTCTGGCTCCCTGGCAAAGGTCTGATTCGACCAGTGCACTTTAATTCTTCCCCGGCTCTCCGCCGTTCTTTTTTGACTTTTGTACATCACCGGCAGGATTATGCGAGCAAAGAGCCGAGGTCTTTCCATGACGCGAGCGAATGCTTAGAATTTAAAATGCATTTCATATCGTTATGCTCTCCCCTTCTCTGGCTCGTGGGCTCTTCTTTTGCGGGGCACCGTCTCTCTCTTCTTCGAAGCGGAGGCGCGTGGTCCGTCTCCCTTTTTCTCCCTTTTCCTCTGGCAAACCCCTTCTCGCCCCTCTTTGCCCACCCCCTGTCGGCCCATGTTCCTCGCCCGCACCCGCGAGTCTCTCTCTCTCTCTCTCTCTCTCTCTGTCTCGTTTCTCTTTCCAAGAATCAGTCCTCCTGCCCACTCGTTCAACAGACGGCATATATGTCTTTATGAACGGTATGTGGAGTAGACAAGTGCATTAAAACCTCGGGCGTTAGTTCAAGCTTCAAGAGGAAGGAGGATGACTGGGTTGTAGGAGGGTAGGTAGATGGAGGGCTCAGGAGGACACACAAAGGAATGCAAAGTAAGAACCACGACCTCCGCCAACCCCGTTCTCGCGGCTAGCCCCTCCATTCCGCGGCTTCATCCGGCCTCATCCTCCGGCAGCCTTGCTCTCCTCCACCTCCTACGTCGTCGTCTCCACCTCCTCCTTCATCGTATCGCGTCCTCCTCCGCCTCTACCGGAGGTTACAGCGCATTATCATACAAGGCGGACCTCTCCTCGTCTTCCCTTAATTGTTTTCCACCCTGTTCTCCCCTGTTCCTCGATCCCCTTCCTATCCCCCCTCCCCCGAAACCCTCTAGGCCCCTGCACCCATCCTCTTCTCATCAGATCCTCCTCCAACCGGTTCCACAGCCGATCAACCAACGAAACAACCAAACCAAGCAGAAAGAGTGTTTCTCTTTGCCTCGAGTAGACACTCGTCGCGATTCTACGAGTGGTCACTCGTCAGCCGCCGAATTCTACGCGATCATCCTCGACCGGGGTCGGCTGGCATCAAAGGTAGAACGGTTTTGCGCCCGAGCCGTGAAACCTGCCACCACACCTACCAATCGGGGATGGAGGTAGGGGGTGGAATACCCACCCTTTCGTTCCCTGGGAATAAGAATCGGTTTTTGCGAGTTTAACGCTCTCTCGCTCTCGAGAACAGGATTCTTTTGAGGCTCCCTCTGATTAAAGGAGTCGCAAGGTGTCGGGGGATCTTTGTGCTTCAATTATCGGACCAGCTTCTCGTTTGCGCGAAGGTGTCGCCGTTCGCGGCACGGCATCGCTCGTTTGCCTACTTAATGCGAGACACCGAATACATTAAAGTCAACCATGGTCTCGCGGTGAAGCGAAGGCGAACCGCCGCACCGCGCCGTCAGTCTTTGTGCACCAGTCGCGATTTCCCTTCGCGAAACCCGTCGACATCGCGGATTTATATTTCGACAGGCTCGCACCCGGGTCGCGCGCGCGTTTTTCGGCAACGTTCCGTTGCTAGGTGACCGGCGACGCCGCTGTCTGCGATTGAAATTCATTTATACGACTTTCTGAACGCTCCGATGAACAATGGTTTATGCACAGTGAAAAATGTTTGCAGCCCGCTCCGATAAAATGTGATTTAATGGCGCGACGGATCTTTGTAACTATGTTCAAACACGGCTTTCGGGATATATATTAAGGCCGCTCGCGATTTTTCTGGATTAAATATCTTGTCTGTAATTATTGAATTTTCCGGTCCGGTTGACATTCTTTTTCTAAAATGTTTGAGCAGAAGAGAATTTTTCTGTGAACTGGTTCATCTGTACGGTAATTTTGCGTTCTTTCGGAAAAGGTTAGATTGTTTTATGTATTGAGTTCAATGTTAATAACGATATATTTATCTGTACAAGAATGTTGAGTTTGAGCAGAAAATAATCTGTGGAAGAACAAATTTAATTATTATACGGTGATTTTATATGTCATCCAAGGAAGTTTGTACGTTATATACAAGACTAGCATAAAACTGGTGACTTATTGGCTTGCCTATAATAATTATTTGCATCATTCAACTCACAATGTTCATGTATCAATGTTATGTTAAATTAGTTTAACATAAAGTTCTTCAGAAAAATAATTGTTTATTGAATATAATGAATTTACTCTTCATGAAGTTTTATGCTCGGAACATCACGAAGTGAGGAAATCTAGCTGCGATTGGCTGTGGGTAATCGTGTTTCTTATCAGTTATATTGATTAAATTTACGAGGCATATGGCATTGGTTCTTCCCATGATGGAAGTTCCGTTCCCCGATTAGTCATAGGAAGTTTCCAGAAACGAAGGATTAGCGTAACAACTTCGCATCACACATCGACATCTGTTTAAGATGAAACGGTTCACCCTCGATTGACCTCGGCGTAGGTAACATTTCTCAAACTCTCGTTAAGAGTTTCCTCCTGGAGATTCACAGATCGACAGTCCTTCCAAAACTCGATTACGTTGCTCCAATACTAGCCTTAATTAATTCTCATTACCTCACAAGCTCCACTTGCAATTTGAAAAACTATTACACCAATCAAAATGTATATTTCTCGTAAAAATGATGGAATCAAATTATTTCGTTAAAATTTTAATTAATATACTATGTACAGTCATGTGAGTATGAGCACTTAAACATTTTTGTGATCCATCAATGATGTGTGGTACTAATAAAGTATTTTAAGTACTGGACATCCACGTTGTTATTATCTACTTTTATTATCACAGACTGTGGATAACTGTGCAATAAATTGCATAATCCAGAAGCCATACAAAAATATTTTTATTTGGTGCTTATTATCTTACATGATAGTATACTCGTGATCTTCACACCAGCTCGTTGCTGTAAATACTGTATTGTTTTAAATAATCCGGTGTAACTCACGTAATTCGTACACCAAACACTTCCTCTGTGCACGGTTGATTAGACAATATTTGCGTAGGTGTAACGCGACTTGACATTCGATTGAAAAATCTCATGGCCCCGGCCGGCCGGGGCAAATTGAAATGGAAGTTGAACGAGGTTAATGAAATAATTAATTTATATACGCGGCCGCAACGAAGTGGTCGCGCGAATTTCAAACACGCGCGTGTTGTACATACACGCGCGCTTTGAACAGCGAGAATCCGCTGCGCGAGCGACTTCACAAACACTTTCTTTTATCGAATTTACAAGCGGCCGCGCACACCGCCCAGCCCAGTGTAACACAATTACAAAGCCATAACATACTAATTCGTTTAATTCCAAATTATCACCCCTGATTTTACGCGTTGTTGAGCGACGTTAACGCAGCGCTCGCGGTAAAAGCGATTTACGTCGATTATGCATATGAGCCACGGAAACCGTCACAAATTTTATTACGAAGAGCCAAACAGGTAGCGATCGTCGAGAGCCCTCGACGAAATGGCGGGAACCGTTAGTTCGTCCCTTGATAGGTTACCAAAATCACCGACTCAACGGGAGGATGCATCGAACGGTGCACAATAGCTGCAGCGTCATTATTTTCACTCTTACACGTATTTCATTATCGAAGTGTTCTGAAATTCTTCACTTCATGCTGAAACAACATATTCCACCAGCTAAATTTTTCATTTGTGCCTGCGAGTAGCTAACACATTTTCGAATTGCTCAGGGTCTTATTTAATTGAGGAAAGAGTAATCTACATGAAAATTTTTTACATCGGTTATGGAACACTCTGTGTACGCATTCTCAGAATGAAATGAAGAAACGGAGCCGATCTTGTTTCACTCAGAGCTCCCATGCTGCAGCGACAAGATCCGGTCTTCGACCACCAATCAAACATGTAACGCGAGATTGCGCAACGCGGGATCGCGAGACCTGGATTCCGTTGGAAATCACGTAACAGACTGAATCTTAGTAATTTCCTCTGGCGAGTGAGTGAATCGCCGGTGTTCGGAGAACGGGCGACACCGGAAGCGCGAAGGGACCGTCGATCCGTGGATCGCCGGTGAACCCGGTGCTAGGTGGGGCTCTGTTGGTGTGTCGCGATTGCCCGAGGAACGTGGAACAAACGGTGAAGCCCAGAGGAAGGCGTGTAAGTGCGTCGAATCGGTGGAAACGAAGGCGAGCCAATGCACGCTGAATGGCCGTCGAGAATGGCGAACGACAATGGACGATCGGCGCGTTCTTCCGGAGCGATCGTCGTTTTCCGCGCGGCTGTATCCTACATCCTACACATCCTCCACGTCCGACGCCCATTGCCACGAACGGGGCCGGATCTTCGCTCTCTTGGGCCCTCATAGAGTCGATTGGACCCCGTCCCGGTCGTCCTCTATGCCCGCCAATCGCGACTTTCGAACGAGCTTCGCATAAAGAACCTCAGGATAATTGCGGCCACGGCCCCGCGCGCTCGCACGCAATCCGCAATCGCAATCGGCTTCGCAATCTGCTTGCAATCTGCTTGCCAGATATAGCCGCCGAGTTCTTTTCGAGATGCCTCGGCGACGAGGCTAGCATCGATTTCCCTATCGCCAACCCTATCTCCTATTCGCATTCAGTCTATACGTTATACTCGCAACCGGCGGCGTTACCTCCAGCCGGACACTTGACGAAGCATTATTCCCAAAGATGAGATATCGGCTATTTGATCAATCATTTGGAGGACGGTGATTCGGCTAATGGGTATTTTCCTCCGCATTGATTGCCGATAGGGGTCTCCTCCGACGGCAATAAATACGATACTGATAGAAAGTTGATTGGCAACCGGGGGATTTTACTTCGTTACCATTGTAATTAATTAAGACGCTTGTACCCGCTGTAGAACCGACGATCGATCCGGATATTGAATAGTAATGTAGAATTCCGATGTGGAGTTTGTGTGCGAGACAAAGGGCGGATGCAAATCATATAATAGTCATCCATTTCACGAGGATTCTCTGATCTTCTTTCGTTATTTGGTCCTTTGGCGTTCCAATTTTAAGTGGCTGTTGCACTTTTTGCGAATTGCACTGTTTCAGACCGATGAGTTCGTAACCAGAAATTTATACAAAATTTTATGGAGAAAATCCAAATTCTCTTGCCTGCATCAAATTCTGTTAAATCTCTTATTAATTTCGTAAAACCATTTCTTGAAATTATTCTTGTAAAAAAGTAAATGATTCTTGGATTTATTTCTCGTAAGATATAAATAATATAATATTGCACTTTCGATGAGGACCATTGTTTAATTAATACACGACGAAACCAACTGACAAAGTTGTAAATATTAGGATTTGTTTGTTATTATTACTGTCAAGTTTCCGCCCTGGAAGTCCACAAAGTGACAGCAAGATTGTGCATAAAAAGAATTGTAGCCATTCGTCTATCGATCAGTTTGACATACAACATTCGGCTGGGCTGAAAGCGCAGGTCGAAGTAAGATTGCAGGCAATAAATTGTAAAACCGGAGTGCTTAGGTCATGATGTAATGAATGCCGAACACAGATTATATCCGTGGATGGAGAGCCTATTTACCTAGAAACCGAGGGTGTGTTTAGGAGGAAGGGAGCGGAGAATTTCATTGATACGAGGGTGAAGCACGTCCACAGTTACTTGCACACAATACAACCACTATACGTGACGCGTGTGTGTTGCGGTCGTAGGTTTATGAGTCGTCACAATGAGACGTACCAAGATAACTCTGTGTCCAATGTCTTCAACATTCGATCGTAATTACTCATCTCCGAAACGTAGATAACTGGCCTGTTTCAACGGGAAATTAATTGCGGTACGAAGATGGACATGCTTCACGAGTCAGAGTCGTAATTGTGGCACAAAAGACACATTTCCTTTCCTGCACATTTCACAACTTCATCTTGTTTTACATACATTGTTGAAACTTCATCTTGTTTTACATACATTGTTGAAACTTCTTCAGTCTTTTATACATTGTTTTGTAACTTTGACTACTTAAATTTCATTGTTCTTCTTTTCGTTTGACACTTCGTCCTTGTATAATTCGTTTATAATTGATCTATTTAATTTAATTTTGTTTGACAAACATTGTTTATCTTCTAGTTTAAAAGTTTGGTTTCATAAATTCTTTTGAAATTCGACTGTTTTAAGACGGAATGCATTTCCTTGTGAACATTGATTTAGTATTACATCTTTCGAATACAATTAAGATTTTCAATGATCATTGATAGTCTCAATCTCAAGCCCTAAAGTAAATAATTTTCCATTGAACGTCGATCTCCGAGTAAATACTTATCCTCAAACATTAAAGATTCCGTGCACACTTATGGTTTTAAATAATTATAGAGTGACTTGTTCAGTGAATCAACACATAATATATACACATTGATATACTACTTGAATCACGAAATGTAACAAAGAGCAAAACCTGACGCATTCGAGATTCGACAAGAGCCTCGGAAAAAAGAGTTGTCGAGAAGAATATTGCCGTAATATGGTTCTTGCGAGATATCGCCGCTATCGTCCGGCGATATTTCCGGTTCCTGCTCAAGAAGTGTGCTGCCGAAGATAATTCATTATCGCTCCGGTACCGGACTTTCTGTCCCTTTTCTCCGGTGATGTAGGAACGAACGAACGAACGAACGACAGAAGACGGGCGTGTTGATGCTGGGTAGCGGTCGGCGAGGGAAGGAGAAGAGGCAAGATAATTAGAGAGGGAGGGTAATCCTGAATCAGCGTCATCGAGCGAGCGAAACGTATCCTCCTCGTCGAGTGAGCCAACCGGATGCACATTGTGCGCCGTTCTTGCGCGTTCTCTCGTCATCGTATAAAGACAACCAGCTCTCGCGTTGAGACGCGTCGACGGAGAAAACCCAATGTCAACGTCGCCGCGTTTATCGACCAGTCGCACGCGCCTGTCGTGTTTTCTTTTCGCTCATGTAACCGCGGAAAAGCGCGCGCCGCACCGCTACGGCTTCATAGGCGAGCGTATAGATCGCTGAATAGATCCCCGGCTGCGTGAACAAGCCGTTCGATCGAAAACCTGTCCAATTGCCGGTGATACTTTCCCCGACCCATCAGCGTCCTTACCGGGGAACGCAAATTGTCACCTCGGATTTTTTTCAGCAGATTTTTCCGATTTTTTGAACAGTGAAAAATTAACTTGACCTTACAATTAGATGCAGCTTCGAGTCTGGATAATTTCTTATCAGTGCTAAAGAGGGGACAGGTATAACCTCCTGATTTGTCTGAATCAAAAAATTGTCAAAAATCTCCCCCACATATTAATACCATTATACACATAAATATTCTACATACATTCCGAACATTTCCTTATCGCAAATCCACAGCGAAAGAAGCAATAATCAGAAAATCAGCGGATAACGAAATAGAGACTGTCATTCGATTAGAGCAACGGGAGGAACGAAGACGAGGAACGGCTACATAATACGATAAATGGGAGGATAAGCGGATCTCGATCAGCGTGGAAGAAAGAAGCTTCGGTTAATGAGAAACAGAGTGAAGCATCTCGGCGCTGCAATCGAAGGGGGCATTCATCGGACAACAGCGAACAAAACGATGCAATTTCTGAATGTCTTGAAATTCTGAAGTGTAGCGCTCGGACGAACAGTCAAGAATGATAATCTATAGAATGCGAAGGAATTTTTCGGGGGTTGGTTGAAGGGGGTTTGGATTCGCGGGGGTGGGTTGCCGACTGCATCGGCCGTTGCAGGAGAAAGATCCGGAGCATCGAACGGTCGAACCATCGAGCTCGTCTCATGACTCGCGGTATAAAACAATATTGATTGGAAGTACAATGCGGGAGGAATTATGGGGTGGATGGGTCGAGGGAGTGGAGGGTGGACCACGGTGCATTGTGCTCGCTGCGTCCGGTCAAACTTTTCATCATCCCTCGCAGCCTCTCTCTTCCTGCATTTCTCTCTTTTTCCGTCCGCGCGCACCGGCCGCCCTATTCCTTTCTTGTTGCCCTTTCGCTCTCCCTTTGCCGCTCCTTTTTTCTCTTCTTCCCCCCCGGCCGCCAATAATTATTGCAGTTCGTCTCGATTTCGATGGCCGCCCGATGACCATCGCCGCGTTCTTCAAATTTCTCCTGCCTTTTTTCCATCGTCCTGCGATTAACGCGCCACAGATTGCGCATCTAAACGCGCAAGACACCGCGGAAATCGAAAAGCTTCCCTCGAAAATATTTTCTCAATTTTTTTGTACATTCTTTGCTGAATTACGTGTAGTAAGCTAGTAGAAAGTGGAAAAGTCCTACTTTAATTGTGCATAAAGATCCGTTAAGTAATAATAAAATTAAATAGGAATATAATGAGAATTTGACTAGATTTTCATCTGAACGTCGACTATTGCGACGTTCTCAATTTATATAGGTATCTCTAACAAGTCGATCAGTACACGTCGATTCTATACATAGAATCCAATTTAGAGTCAGAAAACGTTGCATTTTGTCCAGCCTAGGCATCTCTCGAATCAAGACGATCCAGCTCGGATATTCGGGAGATCTAACGAGCCCTCGAACGATAGCCGCGGTAACAAGTCTGAAGGAGCGAAGTTGGTCATAACACACGTGTATCATTACATGCTCGCTCGGGTAGTTTTCCGGAGTTCCGACTTTTCCGGTAGCGAGAGGCGAGAGACGAGGCGGAAGCACACCTTGCCGCCGATTCCTCTGACTTTGCGCTCATACGTGGAACCGTCGGGGGGTGTATCGGGGAAGCGCGAAGCAATCGAGGCTCATAGAAAGAGCCTTTCTCGTTTTCTGTGTACCCTTCGAGTCCACTTCGTCTACCTGACGGAGGAGTATCGCGGGCCAGGCCGCCTAGAGTTATCGTGTAGCTACACGATACTTGCCCGTTCTCCGAGTTGAAAGCTATTTTCCCCTGTGCCGGAGAAAGTAGACGCGGGTTTAGGTTCTGCCGCTTTTCAAAGTGAGTTCCTCGAACCTCGCGATTCGAACGAACACGCCGCGCCGTCCTCTGCCCTTTTCTCTGTTTCTCTCTCGCGTATCGCCTCGGCACCTCTCCGTGTTCCTCTCTTCCTACCGACACCCCTCTCTCGTTCCCTCCGATTCTCTCTTGTGGAACTACCCCCGCCCCCGATTTCTTTCTCTTCGTCGCCTTCAGACTTTGTGTCCATGATACCCAGTGCCGATCGCATCGGCCATCGTCGTTTAATAAAGCCGCAATAAAGGCGCTGCCTGAGAGGATCCATCTGATCTGCGGAGCGTAATTGCGAATAATCCAAGTGTACACAACGCGTGTGTTTGCTGGTATCTAAAGAATGCGCGTGTGTGGGTGGGAGAAACGTATGCGTCGTGTCGCTGAGCCGAGCCTTTGTCGGCTGCTCGGTGATATTAGTTTTCAAAGTTTCCGTATACCGTCCGAGGGACCGAACGGCCACGGAGTTTTAAATATTACCAAAGTTGTGTAACACTTGATTTCGATGAATAATTGGTTTTCCCGGGGTACCAACCCCCGCGTAGGGGCGCGGACACGCTGCGAACATCGGCGCCGGGTTTTCCATCTGAGGAATTGAAATTTCCTGTAACACATCGAGTTACGCGGCAGAAATCGATTTCGTTGAACTGTACATAGCTTTTCGATCTTCGACCATTGATTTAATGAACAAGCTTAAAATGAGAACCATTTTGTGCCAAGCACGTCAAAATTACCGATTAAAGTCGACCATCGTACCAACTCAATATGAAATTATTTCAAAGTATCAATATTCGAGTTCAACAGTAAAATTTATATGAAAAACAATTTATGACTGGATTGCGAATTTTATGAATTTAGAATAATATAAAATAGTTTAAATTGCGAGGAGAAGAAACGAATATTTATTGGGTTCCAGTAATTCGAAGTTGTCCAGATTTGAAATCAAAATCGTACACAACCTAAATCGATTTCTTCCCTGGGACGAGTATAGTACTGGCTTCTCCCCCATTGTAAAGTGCGGAAGTGACAATCGAAGCCCGTCTTCGTCACCCTATCAACGGTAGTTACACGAAACCGGGAGGGATCGGAAGAACGACCGGTCCTTCGATCCGTGTCGAGATTGTTTTGTGAGCGATTCGATGTTCGGGGAAGAATAGTGGACATTCTTGCCAGCCGTATACAGTTTGGTAATTTATTTCTTGCCGGATCTCCTGACCACAGGATGCCTGACGAGGGTGGCCCAGAGATTCATTTCCGAGGTGTGTGCTCTACTCCCTTCACCCGCCCCTCTGCCTCCAACTATTTCCGAATTAATTAAACTATCGAGGCGACCGAGTGTGCGATTGAATCGTTAATTAGCGACCGCCCTTCGTCTACACTCCCTACGAGAATTAAGGCAACCGGCGTGTCCTAGCCTTTATTTACACTTGCCCTGTCGATAAATCCTGTGTCTTGCACGATCTTTCCTCGTTTCTTCAAATTTATAAAATTAGCGGCGATGCAAAGAATAAATTGTATTAATACTAATTAGTAAATTCTATTAATCTGTCGACTGTTTTAAACTGCACCAGCTCGATCTTTTCATAGAATCTGCCTGAAAGGAGCATCGACAACTATTACAATAAAGAATATTGACTTACTAATTGATTTCTTGTAGGGTTATGAGAAACGTTTCTCAATGCACTCATTCAGCAATGATTTTATCAAGATCCTATACAGAGTCCGCGTTTAGAGCCGACAAAACGTCGACAGTCTTTACGGTTGCAGCCGGCGATTCTATAATTCGTCGATAACGTTATCGACAATTATCGGCGAATTAATCGAGTACGTTTAAAGGAGCAACGGCCGGTTCCTGGGAAGATGAAAGGTGCATTACCGTGCCGATATCGAGCGAATTTCTTCTCGAGGGAAAAAGGTCGGCGAAGGGCGGGGGCCTTTCGGAGGATCCTGAATCCGTAGATGCAAATTATTTGCTCATCCGCCGGCATTCGGACACGAATCGTCCCTGCTGCTGGGGCTGAAAGAACCACGCAAGATTGTTAAGAATTACACAATGCTGTGCGACAAATGAAGCGTTTCAGGGAAAAGCCTCCGCCGCCGCGCGGTTTTGCGGCCCTCCCCCGCGTCGTGCGCGAAAACAAGTGAGAGCAAAACCAGGGGAGAAAGAGAGAGAGAGAGGGAGAGAGAGAGAGAGAAAAAAAGAGAGATCGTCCGTGCACGGCGCACAAGCCTCGGGAGCTCCATCAAGCCCTTCGAAGGGTTATGAATAAGGGATGAAGTTCCTGCGTAGTGGCGCACATACGCCGCCAGTGTCCACGCATTCATACGAACTCAGCCAAGTTTTAAGCTCGATTGTATGTCGGTAAACGAATAAATGTGCAAATTTGACGAACCAGAGCCGCGCTCTCTCGCCCCCTGGCTGCCCTCCCCTTCTTCTCTGCCCTCACCCACCCCCGTAACGTCACTCTATTCCTCTCCTCGTCCTATTGGAGAACGGACGCGTGAACACGCACCGTTGACAGCAACGAGTGTACGTGAAAGAAAATAAAAAAAAAGATTGACATGCAGGACGGAGATAGCGAGAAGAAGATGACATTATGCTCGGGTACGGCCGTGCCTCCATATTTTCCGGAATTACCTGGACGCGTCGTAGCTCTGCGTGCACACACGCTGTGCCTGTCCGTCCTCCTCCTCTACCTCCCTCTCTATCTCACTCTCTGTTCCCGGCGCTCCTCTATTTTTCGCTTTTTCTCTGTCACGAGCACGCACATACACAATCGCGCACGCACACAACAGAGGCTCGCGGGGTCGCAGAAAAATCCAGCAAGTGCGTTGCGCGTGTCGACACACCGATCGACCCTCATGGACACGCTGGGCGTTCCTACGCGCGGGTCCGTGAATAAAAATAATTAACGGAAAATATATACGAACGTCGAAGCGGCGATTGATTTACGGGGGAGCGCGAAGGCACGAGGCGGGACCCGTAATTTCGCAAAAACCGCGTATCTGTGGGTTCGGCTTCGATTTTTGTTTTTACCCTGGCCAACCAGATCGACTGCACACCTCCTGGCCCCTCCACACACCCTGTCCTCCTCGCTTGCACCCCCGCTGTCTCTCTCTCCCTCTGCCCATTTCTCAATATACCCCCGCGAAACAACCGTGTGTGTTTGCCCCTGTATGTACGTACGTGTATGCACAGGCATGTATGAATTTACGCGGACGAATTTTTTTTTCACTACTCATCGTTCTCTCAAACCGTGCGAACTCAACGGGCCATGATACTCGTTGCCGCAGATATTACGGATAGTTAAGCAATGGTTTTTCGCATTTCATCAAATACACTACCGGGGATACTTCGGACACGGACAATCGTGTTTTTGTGCGGTCGAGGGGTCTTGTTTCGCGATCGACTGACCGGTTTCTTTGAATTCCGCCGATACCGCGCGAATTTACGCCTCTTTTTTCTTAATTGATTACCAGCGGAATTGTTCCGTGTCGCTTTTAATCCCTCACTCCGCGATTTCTCTCGTAGCCCAATAACATTTTTTTGTCGTGAATAATTCCCCACGACTGAAAAAAAATTTGCATTCATCGTATATTTAATGGCCAAATGTTGACAACAAAAATGTGGTATCTCGTTTGAAAGAAATAAGTAAGATTCATGTTGAAGGGTTAATCCCTCAGTACACCCAATACTATACTAAGATTCGCAGTCCAATTATTATTAAACCGTCAATTAACAAATAACTGTGAAAATGTTGTCGTGTTTTGTAAATACGACACTGTATATTAACATTGACACCGGAGGTGAATTAATGCAATTGCTTTATTACTAGTTGAACAATATTTGCAATATTTATCATCATGCCGATTTAATTTCGCTGCAAGGTACAATTTCGCTCCTAATCCTGCGCGAAACCATTTATCTGATAAATCCAAATTGTTCATTATAAATATTCAAAATTACCACGGTTCATCACCCGAAAAATCCAATTTATAAATTCAAATTATAATTGTCAGAAACTACCGAAATGAACGTAATAAGTTTTTCATTTTGTGAACGTGAGCTTCATTAAACGGACGTGATAATTCATCCCATCTACTACCTAAAATCGTCTAAACAAATTTAATGTCTCGAAGCATACAATTTTCGAACCACTCTACAGAACAGTTTCCAACTGATTAAATGAATCTCATTCATCGAAATAAATAAAATACATAAAATCTCACATTTAAACTCAGCTACATTCAAGCTTACGAAAACGTCTCTGCAGATTTTCCAAGAATCCAACTTCACAAAAACACCATATTCAGCGCGACGACGTCGCTAAGCCCCTGGAATGACGCCAACGCATTCGAGCGTACAAACTTGCAAGTATTTGGCAGATGGCAGCGATCCTGGCACCAGCAATGCAATTTACAACTTGAGATCCTTTCAAGATCGTATAAAGAACACGGCGAACAAATCCGCGATTTAAATAATCCCCCATATAATTAGCCAGCGGCACTCGACCCGTTAAACGGCTCAAGAAGCTCGTCTCTGACCGCGTTTCTTCCCATTCGTAATCAGTCCAGCATTTAACGAGTCCTTTCTCCTCCTAGAGCGGAACAATTGCTTTCTAAGCATGCGTTTATTCCGCTGGCAGAGAGCTGCACACAGGAGAATCAAAAACGATAAACGCGACAGCGTGTTCCCGAGGGCCCAAGATAATAACTTTTTTAATTAAAGGAACCACTTTGACGGCGCAGGAAACATGGCCGGATACGTCGACAGGCTGGCCTGTGCCGTTTCGCGTGACATAAGTCAGCAGCGCCGGCTGCACTTTGCATTATCTTCTCCTTAAAAGGGTGAAACGGTTTACAAAGCAACCGGGCTTGCGAGGCGTGGGCGTGGGTGGAGGCGATTTAATGCCGTGAACGACTTTCTCACCCCACCTCCGGGGGTGGTTGGTGAGAAAAACGAAGCGCGCGCGAAGCTAGAGAGAGGTAAGAACCGCGGGGGCCGAGAAGGACAAGGTGATAGGGCCACGGGGCCGGCTGAAGAGGGACAGATGACGAGTCTTGTAGACATAGTGCTAGGGGGTGCTTAGTTCTGCCGGGTGTGAAAAGCGGAGGAAAACGCAAGAGAGCTTTTTTTCTTCTCTGTTGGCCTCTCTCTCGGCGAAGTAAGTGGCTACATCGTGCACAGCACGTAAGTCCACAGGTGTCCGCGGACAATGACTCGCGTCCCTGTTGTGCGTCTGGGCGCTGACTATGTGTACGTGTGCTACGGTATATAGCCGATCCGGTGTGTGTACGTTCGCTGATTTCCAACAGGGTGTTGGTGTCAGTGCACGTACGCGGATCCTTCGAAGGGGTTGGGACTACCGGGAGAAGTCTCTTAATTTCCGTGCTTCGGGACAAAGGGGGAAAAACGAGCGCTCGAGAAAAGAGCCGAAGGTAAAAGTGGGGCCGCGTCTCGCGTGACGTCGCGTCTCCTCTATTCCACCCCCGCAGGCGAATCGTTCTTTCTCTCGTTTCCGGCGGACCCGTCGTCTTCATCCCACCATGGTCCTCCTACGTTGCTTCTTCCCACCGGTTTTTCTCTCCCTTAGCTACCCCCCTCTTATTCGAGCGAGCGAGCGAGATGATGGTAAATAGAGAGAAACAACCGGCGACAACACGGCGAGGGTGCATCGCGGACCCGATACACGCGTATACGCAAACATTCGTGCGCAACAGACGACGATCCTTTGACTCTATCCGCGATTCGCAGGCTTCTGCTGCTGTCGCTTGCCGCTGCTTGCTGCGGCTGCGGCTGCAACTGAGTATGCAGCCCGCTCGAACAGCCGCAGGATCGCCGTGACTTTAATTCCGGAATTGTTTGCTCCGCCTTCCCTCAGAAGTTAACTGAAGTGGCACAGAAGTTTTACCGCCGTCGTACGTGCCGCTCCAGCTTCGGCTCATCCTGCGATTGTGCGCGCACTGTGGAACCACTGCCACACACACAGCCCCATTCCCGGATATAAGGCGCCCTTTCATCGAGGACATGCACAGTCGAGTAATCGCGTTCGACGCTTGTCTCCACCTACCGAAACTCCCCCCTAATACAGGTTCAAAAGATATTGAAAACTCGGATGTTAATGTGACGGGATCGGGCGTAGGTTTCTTCCGCGTTGCTTTGCGAGGTAGCCGTTTCGAGAAAGAAAGGTTGCACACAGTTATTATAAACAAATTTAAATTATTCACGCGTAACTGAATTTTTATTGATTTTATAGATATAAAGGAAACCCTGTTTCCCTTGAAACAGTAAACAAATTAAAAGATTTAAAAATATATCTTGCAATTAATGCAGACTATTTTAACATCTGCGGTAATTTCTACGTGCTCGGATAGCGCGCTGAACATTCCATAATTCATAAATAACCAGCGAACAAACATTCTTTGAGGAGCGCAAGAACAACAAGAGGAACTTGGTAGGTTACTTTCTTCAAGCTCCATTTAGCTGGCGCGGCAGTTAACGAGCCGAGAAAATCAACACGGAGGGTGGGGTAATTAGCAGGCACTTGCTGTGAACTAAGAAATTCTTTCGAGAGATAGATAGAGAGAAGAAGGAGGGAAAGAATAAGGGGGGTGAGATTTCCTCGGGAAACGGGCGTCTCTAAGAAACGCCGAACTCTCGAAGTCTTGTAACCTGTTGGAGCAACCCCTCTATGGAGATAAAGTGCTTTCTTGGCGAAGAGTAAAGAGGAGAGAGAGAGAGAGAGAGAGAGAGAGCCGAAGTTTAGTGGGGTTCACCGCCTGAGAATCTTGAGATAGTCGGGATAAAATCTATAGAGTGACATAGATGGACCCGAACGGGGGTGCGAGGAAACGAGACAAAAAGGCACGCGACCGGAGATGTTTCCGGGCGGAAGGATGCGAGAAAAGCGAGCCCTTAAAGCGAGAGAGGCGGAAGGAGATACCGAGCAGCTAAGAGCTCTTTGAAGAAGTGACACCTTTGTTTTCCCACGGGGTGTTGAAACGTGCGACGAAGGGTTCGTAGTCTTGAGGAAAATTGACGGCGCGAGGAAATTATGTGGAAACCGAGATAATGCCCTCGGGGCTCTCGGAATCTGCTTAATCCGCACATCGATCTTGCAAATTTTGTTCGACGTGTCAAAACCTCGACAAATACGGCAGAACTTCCGTTATCCGGACCTCTCATATCTGAATTCACTCCACAAATAAATCGGCATATATTGACAACATAAATATAATTATAAATTGTATTTCACCTAGGATTGTAAATCATTCCTCTTCTAGTCAACAACCACCTCTAATGTGACCGGAAACCACTTCACAATCTTAAACAATTCATATATTTATTGCATGCTCACTGAGGATCTGGTTCAGCACGGAAATTAAACAACTGTCCTATTAGTCGAATGTTCCATTAGTAAGGATAATCGAGGGTCGATGTCGCTCTTATAAATTCTCATGTTGTCGTTTTAGAAATAGCACACCATTATATGTATTTAAACTTTTTCGGCGTTTTTGGACGTTGTGCTTTTAAAAAAAAACGTTTCGATCGACTCCACGCGTTAGAGTTATTTAAAAGTTCTCGGGGGAAAGATTGACAGTTTATAGGCAAAACGGGATCGCTCCAATATGAAATTTAATTTCCGTAGAATGGTTTAATTAAAACACGCTGCACCTGTTGTTTGCAGTAAGGACAAAACGAGAAATTGTGTTATGAAGGCGTCACAATTTTGTGGGCATACACTGTACCATACACGTTGTTAATATGAACCTGTAGTAGATTCAAGATAGTGGACAATTGCAGAATTTGAAGATATTAGTTGTATAAATTCATTCGTAGCCCCTCGAGAATTTGTTGATTATTTACAATATATCTCTATCTTACATCTAGTAATACAACTAATACATCAATACTTCTAATAAATCGAAAACTTCGGACACCAAAACTTTGGATAATCGCGACCCTATTGCACTTTCGTTACACGACTTCGAGCAATAATTCCTAGATGAAAATTCCGTGCTTGATCGAATGCTGAAATATACGATTCTCCCAATTCCGTTCTGCCGAACAAAACGATTGAATATCATGCTAAGAGTTCGAGTGAGGCTCGATCGCGCGGTGAATGGGGTGTCTGGTCGCGGGACGACAACGGGACAATCGAAATGCTCGAATTTTCGTCGGACCACGTCAACTTGCGAGCACGCACGGAAATTAAATCGATTATCCTTGGCGCATTGTCTCCGTGGCGCGGAGCAATTTCGACATCTGCCGAATGGCAGCTGAGAAAGAGGAGCATCATCTCGAATTACCATCGGGGGCGGCCCTGCGATCTCTGTCTGTAGCATCCGCCCTGTCACTAATCCGAAAAACCTCGAAGAAGGTTCATCATCTGCTTGTAGGTGGCTGTCTGTCTAGCAGCCGATGAATGCCAGTCGTCTCGTGTTTACGGCGTTTTGTGGGCAAACAAAATCGGCGATCTCTTCCTCCACTTTTGCTGCTTATTTTCGACGACGAGTCCCCCAGTTGCCACCCCCATACTTTTCCGTCCCCGCGTTTCGGAGCTAGGTGGGGGTCCTCTCTCTCTTCTTTATCTCCGCGGTTTGCTGTTTTCTTTTGTCGGTGTGCAGCCGAGCGGGCCGCCGGTGTTCTGCATATTTTGAATATATCCGAATGGATCCCTGTGCACCTTTCTGACGTGCGCGCAGCCAGCGCCCGGAGAGGCGGCGCCCTTTTTTCCAACGGAGAGCGAACGTGATCGAGTGCATCCACGATATTCTCCTTTCGCTCGTTCCCCGCCGGAAGGACACATCGGCCCTCCATATTGACGTAACAGTACGACACTGGGGCTTGTTAAATATTTATTCCCGGCCGGGCGACACAATGGCCGCTCCTCGAGGAAGAGGATCACCGCACAAAAAGAACAGCAGCCGCTCCGCTAAAAGTCACGCGCCACTGAAAAGCTCACGGTTTCGCGACCTGGTGGAACCGATCCATTTCACCGACGCACTGGTAGAACGAGAAAACCCAATGTGGGGCATGCCGTCCCGGAAGTTCCAGGTGAGACCCTGTTTAACGTCGATACCGGTAATAGGTGCGACGAGGGGGTGTGCCTTGACGTTTTGTGGAACTTGAGGTGTAGACCTCTGAAGGATGAAAATGGGCAATTCATGAGAAGTACTAGCTTGTCTGCATTAAGAGTAAAGCTTCCACAAAATAAATAAGATTGCATACTACTTAAAGGTCTATATTATGAACAACGTTCCAATAAAATAAATTACGCGTGTGAATAATTTATTATAAGTTGACTATATTATGAGTAAAGTATCCATTAAATAAATTACATAAAACAAATAAACATTATTCTAATATAATGCCTGTGTTACGAGTAAAGTTTTGCTGAAATAAATTGTCTGAAATAATTAAAGATTCAATTATATGTAAATAATTGGTTAATATAAGCTTATTGACCGATATCTCCTATTGCAATATATATTATGGGTAAAGTTTTCATAAAATAAATAAATACTAGTCAAACACAATGTCTATACTACGAGCAACGGTTCCACAAAATAAATTGCGCAAAATGAATAAGGATTTGGTAACGCGCGAGTAATTGAACGTAAGCTGATTGGCCTAAAGCGATTTGTAAGCTTTGGATGGCTGTTCACGAGCCATAAAACGGCCGGTTTCCAATAAGGAAGTATCATTCATCCTATTCCACGAAGAAGGGGGGTGACTCCAACAGGTTTCAAGACGCCGGGTGGAGCCCTGAATCGTCTTCGCGGCTGCCAGCCCCTAAGGAAACACCATCCCTTTTACATCTTACAAGTTAGTCGCTTCCTGATCCTCAAGGAGGTCCACCCTCCCTTCGTAGCCAAGCCTGGGTTTTCTTAGCCCCTTCACGGACGAGAAACTTCCCTCCGAAGATTTTCCGGGCCGGAGGGTACGGTGGGAAACCTGTTGATGAAAAGAGACAAACAGTGGGATGAGAGGGTGGCCTCGGGAAAAGAAACGAAAAGCGTTTTCTTATGACGATACCGCCGAGGCTGCCTCACCATCCCCCGCCTCGCCTCGAGGCAGCGTCCTCCTACCCCCGAGGCGCCCTCGAGGGAACAAGATATCAACTTGTTGCTGTTGGGATTCAGCCTGGGCCAAGGATCTAGAGGGTCGAGCTTTTTATTTTATTATTTAGAGACGGCACGCGAATCCGGCGATCCCCTTTCCCTCGTCAAGCTTTTCTCCCCTTTTCGTGGGTTAGGAGCGTTTTGTTTCGCAGCCACAGGAAAAACTATGATAACGCTGCCACCGAGGGGACACGCATACTTTTTCATGCGTTTTCCCTTCTGGAGAGCGTGAATCAAAAGGTAGTTTACTCCGGTGTCATCGTTCTCATAGAATTTTGCGATGAAAAATTATTATGACCGCCGATTTTATACATTTTTATACGTAACAAAAATTGGTAGAAGCATTAAAATCATTTAAGTACTTATACCTGAGTATTATCCTAAATTTATTAAAATTATTGAACGATAAATGTTTATTGAACACCTCTTCGGATCGCTTCCACAATTTATGTTGTATTTACCTAATATACGATTATCTTCAGTGTGGCATCTTGGGAATTTATTGTCAACATTTTTATCTGTTGTGAAGTTGCGCTTTCAGAATTGATTTTGTGGCCCTCGAAAGGAGAATATTCCCTTTAACGAAGGAGGATTGATTCGCGTGGGTTGTTTATTTGCGATCAGGATACGATTTCCTTTCCGAGTTACGTAAAGCGGCGAAATTGCAATTATAATTCTTCCCCACACCTGATCGAAACAGTTATCAGAACAAATGACGCACGTTGGATTCCGAGATAAAGGAATTCTATTCTTGGCGGTTCTGTCGCTCGGATATTATCGACTTTTCCTTCTATGCCTCCGCATTTCCCGGAACCGATGCAATGGAATTTATTAATAAATTCTGGATACTTCTCTGATAACAACAGCAAAGTAAATAAAATAAGGCAGCCATGAGAAGTGATGCAAATTGTATTGACGTGTACGGGGCGTATCAGTCTTGATGTAAATTGAGATTATGATTCACAAGAATCGAAAGATAAAATAATCGTCACCACCATAATTAAAAATTGGCTCTTCTAGGAATGGTGTGGAATACGTTCCTATGATACATTCAATGAAAATCTACAATTTACAATAGAGATTTATAGAGAATTTATAGATTATAGATTTATAGAGAAACATAACATTAATGAATGCGAGTTACGACTTTTATAAACATGTATAAAATAATTTTAAACTGCGGAAATTCAATAAAAGGATTGAAGTACTGTCTCGAAGGAGAGAACTATGAGGACACTGTGTAGACAGATTGTGTCAATCGAGGGTGGACCTGTTAAACTTCCTTGAAGGAGTTCCGAGGACATGCATCCATTCGGAAAACACTTGTTGAACATCGAACTAAGATTGCTCGAGCTAAGAAGCCACTTGTTGCTTCATCCTTCCTGTAAGGAACCGAGAGTCCCGTTCCAGGATATTTACTGTAATAGCTAGATAAATCTTGTTCAAGTTCAGCCATAAACCCTGACTCGTGCAATTGGCTATTAGAAGCTAAAACGCTTTATAGGCACGAAATATTCTCTTCCCATTGTTCTTAATATCGAAAACAAATATTTTTAATAAAATTTACTTTATCTCCTTTCACGATATCTGTACGCATTCATTAAATCAGTGTAAATATGTACTACTTACAGTTAAAAGTAATCGAAAAAATTGTTAAATAATTTGTTATGTGCTGTGTGATGAGAGATTGTCACAGCTTTGCCAAGAACGCCGCCGATCCCTCAATTCTTTGATTGAAATAATCCATTACTGCTGCAACGATTAGATGAAAGGGGCGTCTCTTGAGGCGGAGAGGTCACGTGTTCCGAGCACAATTCCAGACACATGCACGAGCTACAGACACGATATCGGTTTAATCAATTGCGCGATACATCGGATACCGACTTCGATACTGATATACAATGGCTGAGAATAGGTTTTTTGTTACGGTAAAAATACGTCCGCTCCAAATACACAAGTTTGCTGAAAATATATTCGGTGGCCTTAACACAAAGATGCTGATTTTGATCACATCTCAAGTTGCTCCTACTTTTCACGTTTTGACAAACATATTTTATACAAATATTTTTGTTCCTACAGGTCGATGTAAATTCGTATTTAATTAGGATTTTATATTCTCAGAAAAGAAAAACTCTAACTATGTCAGACACAATCTCGTGCAACAAAAGAAATTTAGACACAGTAGTATGGATTGAAACAAAAATCGCATGGACACAGTTGCTTATCCAGACGTTCTCACAAACAACAATTCGCGCGAGAAAATAATAGTAACCTGGCCAGCACGAATTAATGAATTTCCACCGAGTTAACACGATGAATGACAGAACTTAAAAAAAAAATACAAGCTCTCCCCGAGTCTTGTGAGATGATTAGATTCTGCCACGTGCCCATTGTGCCACCCATCGACGCAACGCCCCTTTCTGTATGCGCGCACGTGTGCGTGTCGTTCATGCATGTCAGTGCCTTAATCGGACGTGGACCGTAAGACGGAGAACTGTAATCTCACACATCGAAACTACCTTTTTCGTATATGTGGCGAAAATCTTCCCACAATTTCTCACTTCTATACATACATTTACATTAAACATAAATATAAACGTAAATCAAATACGAAGAAAAAATACGAACATTAATTTATATAGATAATAATTATAGTTTTTATTAATAAGTACACAGCGGATCTTTATGCAAAATAAAAATTGTATGCCTGAAGTGCAGCAAACTGGAGTGAAACAGGAGTTCATTTTTTTTCTTAATATGTTTAATAGGTTGAAAAGAATATAATAGTATTTTAAAATTCTTCTGATGTTTTTACTGTTTTAAATGACACTAACTCATTTTTGTCATAAATGCATAAAATCCGCTGTCTATTAATAAACCATTAAAATAATTGACTTGTGTATTAAAACTCGTCTCGTCAACGGTCCATATGAACCTCGAACCACCGCAATAATCTCGTCGGAGTTACCGAATAAAATTCGTAGCGGAGCGGGGTGCCGGCCGCTTAATAAATATTTGTGACGCATGTAAATAGAGAACAATTTGGCAAAATGGGAGCAAACTATCAATTACAACCGCGGCAAATACAAACACAGAGACAGTGGAACTTTCGGCGAACGGGACTGTTGCAACAAACACGGAAAACATCGAAATATTCGAAGCGCGATCAACCCCGGAGCTAATTCTCTATCCAATACCGAGTGTCGTAACGAGGTTTCATAGAGGGGGTCTAGTAATCGTCTAATCGTCGTGGAGCAGACTATAAGAGTACCCTCTGGTTAGACCTGGTGTCGTCGAGGGGAGTGCCTAATCGACGATCGAGAACAACGATAAGAACCGCGGGGTACGAGGAGAGGGAACAACCAGAGAGAAAGAGAGAGAGAGAGTTTGGGATCTTCCAAAGACCATCGAGTTGTTAATATTTGATTTTCAACCCCATCGGTCCCCTCTGAGAACGACGGTGCTCGTGGATCGTCCGAAGATCGACTTTGAATCTCCTTTTATTGAGTTACGCAACGGGGAAGGCAGCCGGCCAAGTTCTTTGTCTATCGGGCCATCTGTCACCCTGAAGAGGTCTCTGGTCGATCTGGGGGTGTCTCGGGACAGTGGTGTGGGCGTCAGGGTAACGTCGTTCGACGACGACCTATATACATATACTCGTGCGTTTGTAAATGCGTGATCGGGCACGGGCAGACGCACGGCGCTACGCGTGTATTCCCACGCACCCGCCGATACACAATGAAATACGATCGAGATAAAAGAGAGATAGCGCGACAAGTCGAAACGGACCTCTGGGATATGTAGAGAGAGGTACGTGTGTGTATGTATCGCGTATTGATTTTCCCCGTGTAGAGTTAAGCCAACGGGGTAAGCCGAGACGCGACAAAGTTTATTAATCCTGGGGGCAGCGAGCGCGTCTGCGTGGCCCCGGTCACGGCAAACGGACGCTCCATGGGGACTACGGAACTTTTGATGTCGGCGAGAGAGCACGATGGAATTCGCGCGTTTACCTGCCGAACGCAGAACGAACCGCTATTTCACGACGGAACGATGCCAGACGCACCCGTAGAACCTCGAATTCGAATGGCAAAGGAAGCTTAAATATTTTAGGACACGCCGACAGACCAGTTTATCGGGAAATTATTGGTGGGGGTGGGCTTCTGTCTGAGCAGTGTTTCTCAACTTTTTTCCGCTCCGCAATGGAACAAACGGGGGTGATCTAGCCGGAAAAAGTCATTTCATGAGGAAATAGATATTTATTTATTCTTCTTCCGGAATTTTTATTCAGACTAATTACCGGTGTTGATTACTTAAAAGAAAAATTGAATGAACAATTTTGTCCAAAGCTTCCTTTTTCACCTTTCTGAAAAGCTAGTTTGAATTTGAATGCACTAGTCGAAAATGATATTCAGCTAATAGTTGAAACGCATTCGAATGAGTTAATTTCGCCTTCGGAAGTTTCGTCTTAACTGCCGGTGCCGTATAAATTGGTCAGCCGAAAAGCGCGGCTCCTGGAACGAAGGAAAGGAACGCGAGAGAACGACGGGAGACGTCTAATACATCATAAACTTGCGAACAAAGAGGAGAGAGAGGATGTCGTGGTGGCACCGGGGAATCCACCGGCCCCCGTTATCCTCGGGTACAAAACTTTGCCTATTTGTTAAGTCTTGCCGGCCGAAACTGTCTCAGATACTGCCGTCGAACTATTCCTCACACCTATGACCTCCTTAGTCTCATCCTTCTTCCTTTCCCACACCCTCTGAACCTCCGTTGCTGCCTCTCCGATGCCTTGTCTCGGTGCATCCTTTGCTGGAACGCTGAATAGCGGCCACAAAGACGCATTCTGTTTCGCGAAATTCGCTCCCCGACTCGGGAAATTGATGACACGCGAGAATCCAGTTTCGTCGAGACGCGAACGGAAGAGTTTACGTTGAAATATCGCCCTTGCAGTGATCCTTCGGTACTTTGGAACTATTCCGACTTGGAATACACCGTTTGCAAAAATATTTTCTCATCTCATCTCATATTTACAGAAATTTTTCTTCGGTCCATAGACTTGCATTACGTCTTAGGGAAAGTCGATAATTATAATTTTCGTGATCAACTAGCTCAGTCACCGGCGACTAAAATAATTCGTCCTTCAGCAGGGTTTATATTTACAGGAGCATTTATTTTTAAAAATCATGTTAAAATAATCCCACGGTCCCGATCAAACATTCCACTTTATAAACGGTTAAATAACTATTTTTCCCCGGTGGTAATACACGGGCTCGCAAAACGGTCTCTGCACTGTCAAGCCCGAATTAAAAAGTTGATCGAGCCGGGACTAAATTTTCTCGACGCTGCTGCGCTCTCGAAAGGATTTCAGTGTTTTCGGAGGCGCGGCTCGGGCGGGGGAAAAAAAAGGGCTGATAAAATTTTGTTCGCCCGTGTGCGCCGATGTATGCGTGATCAGAATTCGCGAAGTTTCGCGCCTGTGGTTCGAGTCGAAAGTTCGAGTGCGACACGCGCACATGACATCGCCCTGTGTGCCGGCGTGTGTATCGAGGGTGGTAGCGAGCTTTCGGGGGTGGTTTCATTGTAACGACAATATCGCCTTGGGCGGCATTGGCGAGGCAGAGATGCAAATTTCGTGGAGGACGGCTCCGGCTATGCGCTTCTCTGCGCCGGACGACGAATTTAGTGACTGCTGGTGATCACGATCATCCAAAGCTCTTCAAAATATTCTGCAAAAAGATCACACCCTCGCTTATTTCTCCCAGAAAGCTAGCGTACATCCAAAACGCTTATGAGATAATAATTACGATTCTAATCCGTTCATTCTATTTCCAGTAAAATTGGAAATAATGATAGGTTATATAGATGTAAATAGAAATTATAAGTAATATTACCTATTTAATATTACTAAGCAACTAAGTTCGCGACCTCCACATTTTCTCAAGCAAAATCATTTATATATGTATTTCTTCAGCACGAGTAGTTTATATCGAATTAATCGCAAAATTCAGAGCTTCCTAATTATATACAGTTCTAGAGGAATGGTGACTGAATGAGGTTATAATAATACATTAAAGAATTACGTAACAAAAGGTCGCGAATTTAGGTTGCCAACCTAATACATTTTGATAAATCCTGAGGATTTCCATATTTCATGATTCACCTATCTATCATACACTATTATAAAACAATTTTAAATATGAAGGAATGTTCATACATTCGAATACTTTTTTATAAAGTTCTACTGTAAATTATTTATGGCGTAGAATATTTAGTCTGACATAATTGCAAGTGAGTGGGTGTACAGATGAACGATCAGTCTCTAAGAGGTTCGTGTTTTGGTCTGTTTCAGGGGACAGCATCTTTCGCATCGCCACGGCAGCGTTCCTGGTAAGTAGTCAGTATTCGAAAAAGATTAGCCGCTATTTGAATCCCCAATGCACCGAATCGCGACCGGTTTGCATCCACGTGAAGCGGTAACGGATCCGACAAAGCTCACCTTGAAGGGAGCCGATCCGGCATTGTGCATCGTCGTCGATTCCTCAGCGTTCTACGCCACTGCGTACATATATGAGCGCGGGGAGCCGGCTGACGGTCGGGAAGGGGTTGACAATGCAGCTGCGACGACGGTGTGGCAGCTTGGTAGTCTTCGTCGTAGTGCAATGTCAGTGGCGATAGCGCGGTGGCGGAGACGGAGTATGAAGAAGGGCGGTTAGACGTACACATTGGGGGTGGTAGACGACAGAGAGAAAGATAAAGAGAGATAGATAAAGAGAGGAAGATAGGGGGTAGATGGGGAATGGGCTCGGAACTGGTAAACGGAGGTGGAGACGCTCTAAGGTACATAATCATGCTTGCTGATTCCTTCCCTAATAAAAGTCTCACTGTCAGCCCATCCCCCACGGGTCGCATGCCACCCCCCGCGCCCTTCTCCGGCTTTGCTACCCTTATTCCTCGTGGTCCCTAGCCCCGGAGATCCTCCTTCTGGTGGTAGCTCGGCTACTTCTCTCGCGGATCGGCGCACACGTCGACGGAAGTGCATACTAACCGGGTCCGCGGGATGCACCCCTGCACACAGAGGAGGTCCCGCGACAGAGACCACGGCAGAGACAGAGCCACAGCTCAAGCCGGCGCAAGAAGACAAAAGTAGACAGGGTGCATGCACCCTGGGATCGCGTGCCCGGACCGGGGCAACGAGAATTACCAGCCCGAGATATACGGGTCAGAAATGCTTGCTACAGCAGCATCTGAACTTGCAATTTTTTTCATCTCTCTCCCGATATCCACTCGAAGATTACGTATTCACGTTCGTATTTGTCTTGTTCCGTGGCCTCTTTGTCAACGGCGCATCCTCCTGTCTCGACTCTGTCGTTCTCTCGTCTCGTCTCGTCTCGTCGTGTCTCGTCACGTTCTCGATACCGAAGGACTTAAGCTGATGAGTGTGCAGTATCGACCAGAGACGGACGATCCTTTCCCCTGATCCGTATCAAGAACGATTTGCAAATTAATTTCCCCTTTGTCGGCGGACCGTCAACGATCCGCCGATTTTCATGGTAAACAGCGCGTCCACGTTACCTCTCGGCTCTCTATCATGGTATTAATAGGCTGACGATGCAACCCGGGGTCGTTCGTGCACCTTCGCGACGTCACTCGATGCACTGTGACGTTAGGATGTATAAAGAGCTTAAGATCCGCTGGCCATTGTTGTTCGGCTGAAAGTAGTCGGATAGAGGGACGTTGAAAGGTCTCTGTGTGCACAAAGTTGCTCGAAAATTGCATAACACTGGAAAATGTTCTGTAATACGGAACAGTGGTGAAACTAAAATAGAACAATTCAGTTTAGCTGTTTCTATATCATTTTTATTATGGTTTTTTTATTATAGTTTTCATTAAAGTATTTTTATAGGAGTAAAAATAAACGTACTTGTATGCGAGTAATTTTCGTCGCGCAAAATTATGCATTTATGGCACGTGAAAATTTAAAAACATTTCATTTTCTTTTCACCATAGATATTTCAGATACCGCATTGATGTAATGAAATAAATGAAAACGTGGACGCTGAGTTGCAAAATTTTAATCCAAAGGAAGATTCAGCATAAAAACAATTAAAATCAAGCCAGTGATGAACGAAATTTTTCAGTGAAATGTAATTAATAGACTCTGGATTTTATAACAAAACAGAATAAGTGAAACTAAAAACATTGACGGTATTACGCCTATTTAGAAATATTGTAAAAATTATGAAAATAGATATTAAATAGAAATGTAATTTTTTTATCAATATCTTTAATGAGCAGAAAATGAAATCCGCAATTTAGCTATGACTAAACGCATATTCATTTAACTTCTGTGGTTTGGGATTGTCTTGGAAAATTTGGATAATTAGAGTAGCAGAAAATGGCCCCGGGGGGGTTGCTAAAACATCGGTCGTATAACACGGATCTTGAGGGTCGGCGGTACAAGATCTAGATGATCTGTATGGAAGCAAGTTAACCGAAAACTAAAGAGAGGCCTGACCATTCATGGTGCGGCTACCCTCGAGGTTGTTAAGGTGAGCCAGCAGAAGTAAGGGCACGGTTTCGGTGTCTTCGTTTCAGGGTCGATTTTTAAAGGGCCGAGCATTCGAGGGTCCTCGTCCCAGACAGGTCTCAAGGTGCATGTCTCTGGTGGATTTAAAAGGCCCTCAAGGTGATCGTGTGTAGGGATAGAACCAGATGGCTCGACCTACCGCACCTTTCTCGTTCTTCTGCCTCTTTCCACCCACGTGTCTAGAACCTCGAACCGATCTCGACATGAAAATGGATTTTCTTTTCTCTCTTCACCATCTCTCTCCCTCTCTTTCTACCTATCTAACATGCTCCTACCTTCGCTGCCACAGTTTCCTCCCCTTCCGCACGCGTTAATAACGCATCTCGATGCAGCCGAGGAAACTCCGTCGTTCGACATATGTTCGAAAGTCATTGTGCACCGCCAGGGGGGGAGAGAAGATGCAGTTGCGGCTTCTGGATCGTGAACGCATTAAATGCGGGAGTTTTTAAGCTCCCGTTAGAAGAACGCCCTAGCCCCGAAATTGGGGCCGGATATCGTCGAGAGGGCCCACCAATCTGTCACGATGACCCAACTCGGATAGATTGCGGGGGCGACCGAATAAAAGATACGGAACGTTACCAAATTTTGTTTCCTACTGGCGGCCACTTTGTGCTCAACGGCCCGTCTACCTCTTGATGAGCTACGAGGGGTACGCGTTAGGTCTGGGGTTAGGCGATTCCGTGCCATAACGGGGTTCGACCTCGGATACCGAAAATCGGCGTCTCGAAACGTTTCTTGGATTACTTTCCGAGCAGATGCGCTGCAAAGCGGTCTGATACTTTTGGGGAAACTTGGGTGAATTCGATTGGATTGAACAGCTTTCTTCTATAGGTACATAGTTATCGATAGATATCAAAGTTTGAAGAGGACGTTGATATTATACATCTAGTATGTTCTTTTTTGAAATATTTTATTAGACCATATATTGGTATGATAGTAGAGGGTTGATGTTTCTTAAAAATATAATTTATTAAAATATAACGCTATTTCTCCAAGTTCAATTTTCCTCAGAGACGTATGTATTATCTCTTGTACGAAGAGTAAACAAAAATATTCCAGCCATTCATAGCAACGTGTTCATATCGATAGGGGTGAGAGGCAAAAAGAGAGAAAGAATCGGCTACAAATGGCTCGAAATTCGGGCTTAGAATGCGGACCCGATTTGGCAAACTTTCCAGGTGTAGTGTTTGGGAAGGGGCGCACCGTCGGGCACGCGTTCGAGGCGCAGAAAAAGCAAAGACAGTCCGGACAAAAGATTCGACCAGGACGGACATTATGTTTACCACACGAAACACCCCCGCAACGCCCAGCCGGAAGGCCGGATGTCTCGTGCTGGGAATTATCAGGACGGATTTACGAGCGGCGGCGACAAATTGGCCTGTAGTTCTTCCCTTGTGTATCCGGGGCGTTACAGTGGCCGAGTCTTTCTCGTTATTGGCCACTTTGGAACCGTTTAAGACGGCAAAGCCACTTTACCGGAATATGCCCGGACAATGAGGAACTTCACTTCGCTCGGTTTTCTCGCTTTGTACACCTTTACGGCGTGCCCCGCCATAATTACCGAGGATCTTTTCCTCGAGTCGAGCGAATGGACGCTGGGGGTCGTGGACTGGACAATTTCCTTAACATCCTCGGGCCCTTTGTGCACAGTGTACCGGGCACACGGCTTGCCGATTCAACGCAAAAGCACAATTATATTGTTAAACGCTGGAAGAGCTGTGCCAATTTTCCCGGAGAAAAGACGCTTTTCGAATCTCGCTATGGAATTGTTACATCGATGTTCCTGGGATTGTGTGTCAACACCTAAAATATGTGAACGTTCCTCGAATCTAGCAGTTATAAATTGGTTGAGGATTTTTTATAATGCAAAGTAAAAATGTTCGTCCTAGTCGTTTTGGTAGGTCGAAAATAGAGTACTAATGTTCTTAAATTCTTATACTAATTCCCGTATTGAGTGGCAGCATTAAAGAAATGAAAAGAACACAGCAGAGCTAAATTGGTCGATAATCGAATCTCGCAGAGCCACGGATGCACCGAGGAGCATTAGGGGCTTCGCAGCAGTCATTTCTCAAAAATAAAATATTACCCCGGGGGTGAGCATTCGGAGGGGGCTCATCCTAATGCCGGAGCAAATCGATCGTAAGTTCGTCACCTTAATAATCTCTTTCTCTTTTTCCTCCTGGGTCGGTTGTCCCCTGTTCAACGGTGTTGTATGCACCACGTGAGGAAGCAGCCGGGCGTCTGACCAGACGGAATTTCAATGGGGCACGCCATAGGCACCCCACATCGGTTCCGTCCTCTAATGTGGAAGTAGCTCGTGCTACCTGAGCAGCTGCGCGTGTGTGCGAGGAAAAGGGGACTCCCTTGGCAGGAGTTTTTTTATTTTGCTTTACCTTATGGGCCACCAGCCGAGGGGGAGCAAGAGAGGGCGAAAGAAAGAGGGGGCTAGCAGAGAGAGAGGAGAGGAAGAAGGCCTCATGGGTAGACGCCACCAGGTACGTGGGCCCAACGTCACGCTTGAGAGGGGGGCCATCTGCCCCCCTAACGAGTATGTGACGTCAGGTGTGACGACGTGTGCCCCGAAGAAGTGTCTTCGTACGACCCCCTCTCGCTGAAACCAAAATATTCGGGGTATCCATTCCCATTTACGTTCTTTTTGGGATTTCAATTCTTTTTTGCCAAACCCTTGAACGGTGGAGCTTGGGCCCATTTTGACCCAGAGAATCAAAATCACCATTTTACTTTAGGTCTAGAAAAAGTACGGTAAAAACTATATTTTAGCAGATTTATGAAGATTTGCATAACGCATGATTTGCACAAGTTCGGCATAATGTAAGAAAATTGTGAAGATTTGGGGTCAGGTGTGACAAGGTGCGCCCCAAAGAAGCCTATTGCTCCATTCTCCTCGCCCCCAGGCTCGCAAAAGCAAAACATTGGGGGTCTCTATCTCGATTTTCGTTTCGATGGCGCGCGAAAACATCGCCTCTCTGTAATTCATCGATTCGAGGCCGTTGCGTTTCCGCAGCTTCCATTTGCCGCGATTGTACCCGGCCGCAAAAATTGTCTCTTTCAATTTTGCGCCCGATACTGGGCTGGGTGTGCGGCGCCGGCACCAGTATAAAATATGAAGTTCGGTTTTACGGTTAATTGTATTGGCGTCTGAAGGGTCGCCTTTTCAATTCGCGAAATTAATTTCGCACCGGCTCGCGTCCGGCTCCATATTGATTGAAAAGTTTACGTTCGCCGGATGCCTGGTTATCGATCCACTTTGCGGAACTTTCGGCAAACCTCTCTGTCTCAAAGCGGAGGCCCCGAAATGGAAAATGCACGGCCGCGTCGCGTCGCGTCTCGTCTCGTCGCTGACGACTAATTCTTCCCGCGTAATTAATTATTCGAAACCGGTCGAGTCGATCGACGAAAACACGACCCGGCTGTCGAAACTCGCCACAGAGACGTCGATGCTTTTCAAACCGGAAGCTCGAGAAAGTCGCGAACTAACCGGGGTACTACGACGAATTGAAGTCACGCGGCCCTTATGGTCGTTTTACGCTCCGATGAAAGTTCGACGAAGTAAAAGGCTGGTATGGATAATTGCCGGTACCGAGTTTCCTGAATTCTACTTAAATACGATTTCCTTTTCTTCGAATCTGAAAATAGCTGCCAACGAAAGAAACCTTATTAGAATGGGTAATTAAAAGTTTCGTTACTCACGGACCGTCCGTGGATTTCAACCGGATTATTGTTTCTTGCGCTGGAATGTAAGTTTTCACTATCGCCATTCCAAGGCTCTTAACGATTTGATGGTAGCCATGGTTAGATTTCTTTAAATTCCTATTCATTAATTCTTTTTTACATATTTTGTAATCTGTATATCTTTGAGATATAAATTTAGATCTTCTTATTGGATATAAACAGCAAAATTAGAATTTACATAGAACATTTTTAATTCTGTAAACTCTAAATATGGGCAAAAACAGTATAGATACTATTCTATGAAAATATAAAATTAGAATTTGGAAATTGTTCATACCGTACTAAAAACCATATCGACCGGAAAATGTACAGATTGAAATTCGTATGAAGGCAGATAATTGCGCGTTACTGTCACTCAAACACAGTTGAAATAAACGCAAATATTAAAGCGCGCCATATATGTTGTACTGTAATATTGTTTTCGCGAGAATGAATTGAGTACACTCGCTTCTTTTAATATATCCCAAATGGTCCCACTGTGTCGGGACTCACATTTATCGGAGTAGGCGTGTTTCGTATCTTTAACAAGACCGTTAAATTGTTCTTTATCGCACGGCTCGGTGTTATCATGCTGGGCGGCTTCTGGAGATATATGCACGCACACTTACTTGTCCTCAGCACGCCCAGAAAGCCTGTGTGTGATTTCTGCTCTGATTAGTAAGACCATTTACGTCGCGCGAGACGAAAGCCAGACTTCTTCTGTGGTGACGTTCGAAGCTCGTCGAGCAAGCCATAAAACAAATAAAATACATTCATTCTCTTGTATTAATATACTGAGGGTTCATTAAATTTTGTGAAGTTAATACTTCAGATCATGAGGTACATGCTTTTTCATTAGAGCATACTAATTAGTTGATGACCGACTTCTCAGAATTATAATATAAAAACTAATTTCATTAATATTTTAATTTCTGTGGTAACTAAATTTCTCCTCCTACAAAATTAATGAAAGAATAAGTTCTGATACGCGATCAGGTGAATAAAAGATTGTAAAAGGCGGCGGAAGTTTTTCGCAAAATCGATAGGGATCTGAATTATTGACCCCCAACAAAAATAAAGAACACATTCTAATCGGAGGTACAAAATTATTCGTCGAATGGTATAAATTTCTTAGAAATCGCTCAGCCCGAAAAAATCAATAGATAGTTGAATGACCATCCAAAAATAATTCGATGGGTGGCGGGTGTTCGGAAACTGATTCCGGGGACTGGTTGAGTCGTGACAGATGGATACGAGCGATAGTTTTGCGGGCAAGAACGTCTCCCGCGCTCGCAGAAAACGCGGGTTTCGCGCGTGTAGAGTTGGGGTTGGCTCTCGCATGCGTGCAATATATCAAAGAGTCAAGAGTCGGCCCTCCTTCAATCGGTGCTCGCATTCTTCGAGGCGCGCGTCGAGAATCGTGCATATGCATCGATCGATCGGTCGCGTGTTGTGCGCCTTGCACGGCCGGGCTCCAAGTATAAGTACGTAATACGCAGGAGAGAACGAAGGGGCATGCGTTGCGGAACATCTGCCGCGGGCGCGTGGCCCCCGTCCGTGCCCCAAAGAGCACCGACGACTGAAGAGAAGGGTCCTTTGAGACAAAGAAAAAGTATGACGTACCGGCAGCTGCCGCTCACGGTGACGTAGGGCCCCCCCTCTGTCTCGCAGGAGTCCCGATCACCTAAAGTGAGTCCTCGCCGAATCGAAGATTTATCATCCCTGTGCCCCGAGCTGTACCCGCAACTGCGGTGGTAATTGACGCCCGGGCATCCACAACACCAGTCTCTTCAAAAGATCTTTGTTTTTGTGGCTCAGCAATATACCTGAGCTGGACACACGTCTCCAAAAGCAAGCCAATGTCTCCGCAAGATATTCATTAGAAATTATGACTAGTGGTTGTGATCAAAAAGAGTTGAGTAAAAATTAGTTTCTTCAGAGTTTTAATAAGTTGAACAATAAAATAACACATACTCATGCTGGTTAGGGATGCAGAAAATTCGCTAGCAAGTCATTATTGTTGTCCTACTTCTTAGTGGATACGAGGGGTTGCAGCCTCTAGCTACCCTTTCCTGTAAAATGTACAAGTCACGTTATGTTTCATTCATCATTCCTTTCTCGATGGGTAAACACCGAAAAATTTGCACCATGAGGAAACGAGGCAAATAATATTTCTGTGAACTTATTTCGTCTGCAACAATTGTGGTTTCATCAGTAAAATCCCAAATTATTTACATGACTTATTCAAAGCTTCGGGAAGCTGTACTAAAATTCAGTACTTCAATAAAAAAAAGTGCGCAGCAGCTGGTAATCAAGGTATCCCGAAACACGGTAAAAGTGTTTAACTTGGCTGCTTCATAACTTGCGAAAATATCTCGGTCCAGTTGGATCCTCTATAAGCCTCGATCCGGCTTACTTTCACTCTGCCTCTCCCTGCACGGCTCGGGAGAGACCGAGCAAAGTCCGAGAGTCCATCCTCAAAGCTGCGAGCCGCCGAGTGCATGTCTTTCTTCTCAAGAGAAAAACGAACGAGGAAAAGAGACAAAGACAGAGGTACGCGGTAAAGCGTACTAATCTCCCAAGTAGACACGCTAATGAAAGCCCGAATGCCACTGTCTTTCCCAATTTTTTTCAAGGCTCGTCCAGCTACGTACAGCTTTTATCTCGCTTTCAACTGACTATTACACTGAAGATACCGTTGCGATAAGTATTCCATACCAGCGCGCGTTGTCGTTTCCGAATATAAATCTCAAACTGTAAAATTAGCAATTTTCATTCTCCCAAAGACCTCAATTAAAACACTTACAATTCAATATCGCTCCTAATATTTTTCGCATTGAACAATTTTGAAGTTTTATTTCGAGCTTCATTTACGGGAAGTAGAAAAAATTGCGACTCAAAAAGCACGTTTTATTAACCAACCAATTTTGCGTTAAATGTTCTGTTGATATATGTTTCGGTCGTTCAGTGCATGCGGTAGAGTTTAAGCTGGAAGATGCATTTTCATTGATTTGATCCTCTCACCGCGAAAGGGTGTCCTCGGGCGATACGCTCGGAAACGGAATCAACAAGAAAGGCTGCGGCATGAATGGGTAAACATTTGAATAAGTCACATTCGGGGCAAAATTTACGCGCCGGTCGAGAAATCGTGTTCGGGGATCCTTATTACCTGATGGTTCTTCTGCGCCCCTGACTAAGGGTGCTTTACCACTCCCAATCTCCTCGCATCTGTCAGGGCACGCGAATATCGCTCTTACACTCGAAAGACGGGGCCTCGAATGGGAAAAATAATATATCCACAAGCTGCACTTCTCCTTCGGAAACAATCGATCAAAACGTTCCAGCTAAATGGCGCGGAGCTAATTCGTCTAGAACAAAGCACTGGCCCCAAAGAAATTTAAAATGCCAGCCGAAAGTACTAGCACGAAACGCCGTCAGTCCTTTTTATAAAATATATGGCACAAACTTTTTTCTGTAGTGTCGCAAATTGTTTCACTTTCACAATGTGTCTCAAAGAAAAAAATATTAATTACTGCATAAGCAGATGAACAGTCTTGTTTTATGAGAAGAAAGAGGTTAAAAGCAGATTTTTTAGAGAGACGGTTACCTCCAGAAGATTGGACGTATCACCGGCGCGTATCCTGTACATTTAAACTAAAAGAGTTGCGGAAGGGTGGCGAAGGGGTTTGCCTGTAAGATATAATTCCGGGAGAGGCAGGGAGAGAAACAGAGAAAGCAGGGAGCACAATGACCGCGGCGAATCACGAGTGAATTTTGAGAGCGAAATCGCAGGATATTGTTTGCGAGACAGATGCATCATATACGAGGAAAATGTGAGCTGGCGCGGTGAAAAGGATTCGCAAAAGGGCCCAGCCGAGAGAGCAAAGCCGCGATTCCTTTGCATTCTTCCATCCGGGAAGAACCCTTTCATTTGCATCTGTCTCCAAAAATGCAAAAAGGCCTTTCCCAAAATACAGATGTTCCTCGGGTTAGGTCTGCGGCCGCGCCAGCCGCTCGAGTGGAACGGAAAATAGGATATTGTGCGTTTTTCGGCCTCTTCCAAGATTCAAACGAGGCTGTCGTTTCCACCTTTGAGGATTTCTTCGACCCCACAACCCGATCACCCGGCCAGGTGTACCCGCGGATCACCTGCTTTCCACCTTTCCAAGATGGAAAATCACTTTTATCGAACCACTTCGAAGCGCAAACATTTCCCTGGACGTTCGTAACTTGAAAAGTACATTTTCTTATTTGTAGGATACTTTAATTGGAAAAGATATCTATCTCTAGTTAAAAGTCTTGATGTCTTCATTTCTAAGCGGAGGATCTTGAAAAGCCTGAACCGGTCCACTCAAGTGTTAAAACAACAAGTCCCCGTCAAAATCGTAAATTTTCCGATTTCCGGCGTTCACGCGCTTCCACAGCTGACTTTTGTATATAAATAATATTCATCATTAAAGCACGCGCCGGCACACAGCGAGGTGATTATCGTCGCCGCGTTTATCATCGTTAAAATATTCCGTATCGAGTGTCGATTCACGCTAAACGTTGTTTACCGCTCCGCGACCGTGATTAACGTCCGTCTGCTCGAGTCGATCACCTATAGACAGAGAGAGAATGAGGGAGTGAGAGAGAGAGAGAGAAGTAGAGATAAAACGATCGTTCATATGCAAAAGGAATCGGGCAGGAAAAAGGGTTGGGCGAAGTGTCAAAAAAGTCGTACGATAAGGTCGAAAACGAATGGTCGGCAACAATGCCTATCCAGCGGATTCCATTATCGAGATCAAAAAAGATTTCCAGCCGGGTACTTGGTAGGTAGTCGCGCGTATTAGCTGACAGTTCTGAAATTGCGAAAAACGAAGAAGAAGAGGATCGTTGCGCACGCGTGAACGAGGGAGGAAGGTAGAAGACACTCTTAGCCTAGCCGGGCGGACACGTATGCAACGATCTAGAAAAAGAGAGTCCGCGTTAGATCGAGTTTGCTGATTTTCTGTCGTAGGTAAATTCCTCGCCTCTTTTCGGACGTCTCTGCCACCCCTTCCCCCGCGTGCCGAGTAGATTCCATTCTGCGGAGCGATTGTGCTCTTAGGACGTGGCACACGAGGACGACGACACACGACGCGACGTGGGAGCGCTTGTGCGACGGGCTGGGTGCGCGCACGTTTTTTCGCGGAGATTTTTCGCAACGCCCTTCGGCTCGTCCTCCACCTCCACCTGTGCTACTGGCAGAGAGCTCGCCACCCCCACCTGGCCTAGCCGCGTTTTTTATTTTAGCCCGCGCGTCGCCGCTCGGACCGTCGGGCGATCAATGAATTGAAGCGTTCGTCCTTTTTTTTGGTCAGTTCCTACCCCTCCTCGTTCGACGCACTACCGCCTGCATCGGCGTCTCTTTTCCGCGTAGTCCCATCTTGCTTCAGCAATGCTTGCTCTCCCTCTCTCACTCTCTGTGTCCCTCTCCTCTGTCCACCCTTCCGCCCCCGGTTTCTCTCCTGCACCCTCTGCTTCTCCTCTTCCGTACCGAATGGTTCTTTCTCTTTCGGCCCGGTCGTCCCTCTCCCTCGTTCCTGAACTTCTCTCTACCCAACTACACCCTGGTGCCCGTTCGTTCGGGACCACTCTCTATCTGCATATCTCATTCTATACCCTCCTCTTTCGCCTCTGCCTCTCTCTCTCTTTCTTTCTCTCCCCGTTATCGTCCTTCTCCACCTCCGCCGGTACTCTCTCTGGTCCAGCTCCGATCCTTTTCGTTCCTCATCCGACTCACCCTTCCGTGCTCGAGAGAAACGGACTGGAAGCTGTCCCGCTTGCACTCCGATCGGCCCCTGTCTTTCCTCTCTTCCTACAGGCCGGCCTATCTGACCCTATCCTTTCCGTCTCGTTCCAATACTCGCTGGACACGCAGTCTCGCCCTCTAGCCACCCTCTCGCCCACACCTCCTCCTCATCCTCTTCCTCCTCGTCCACCTCTTCATCCTCCCAACCCCCGTTTTCTCTCCCTCGTCCGCCATTTCCCCCCGCTACGTACCACGCACTCACACACGGCCGACCGGTCACCCCGATGCATGTGCATCCCACATGCACCTGCACACGTGCAGCCCCCGCGTTTCGCGATCTGGCATCGCCAGATAAATCTCGCTTACATACGAGGAACAGAGAACGCGGGAAAAGGGAGAGGAACGAGGAAAGAGGAATTGGTGCATGCGCCGTGAAGGGAACGCTCTCTTCTACCTTGCACGATTCCCCGTTCCCTGTCTTCTTTCTCCGTCCTGCAATCTCTCTTTTTTTCTCTCTCTCTCTCTCTCTCCCGAGTTTCAGCCTTTTCCCATCCCCCCTAATGTTGCACTTTTATTTCGACAAAGGCCCCCAGGGGGTAATGCGAATTTCCACATAAAGTGACGGACGCACCTTGGAGTAATATCGCGAGCCGAGACGCGAGAACGACCAACGGTGCAGGAAATGGACGCAGCAACCCTCCCCGATACGGTGCGTCCGGGCGCCAATCTTCCGCGCGGAGGAATTTTCGGCTGGAACGGTCGAAATCACCGCTTGAAAGCCGATCGATCACGGTTTTTGTTCGCGGATATCTTTTTTCTCTACTGGCTCTTCAGAAATCGGCAAACAATTTCCAGCCGCGCGAAACGCACGCAAAAATTGCTAATGCGTCGCAAGGCTATTCTTCGATGGCCCTGATTACTGGATGATTAATCTTTTTCTGCAATACCGTGAATGATTTTATTCTGACTGACTGAAAATATTGGATCGTAAATTGGTTCGAATTCGAACGATTTATTTATTTATTTGTTATTGCTTCAAGCCAAATGTGGTTTATATAGCAAGTACAATATTATTACATTTGGCTTACATTAAATAGGCGTTACATTGTTTCTAAATTTTTACAACCCGAACGATTTAGTTATGATTAGACCGTGAATCTTTTTACAAAATTCTAAATTTCGTGGTTTATTTCGTGATGATCAGGATGACGAACAAGTTCGATCTATCAACTGGGAAAACTAATATTTTTATGTACAAGATTCTATATTCGCTCTACCTTAGGTTTGAACGGTTTCCGTGATACTTCATAATTTTCGGTAGGAGGAAAAAATTGGAATTTTCAGGATCGTTAAAACGATCGTACACCATATATAAAAGCCTCGATATCGCGAAGTATCCGCTGTCGGTGGATCCGGCCACGCATTAGGATATACAGTCGGAAGATATGCAAATTCTCGCTAAATTATTACAGGCGTGCACGGCGTATCGGTGTTTCAATATTTTCAGAGATTCACTTATCTGCCCGGGGCATGTCGGCCCTGTTATTCTTCAGAATTTTGTGTCGGCCGCTTCTATATCATGCTCGCGGCACGGTTCCACCGGCGGGCACGGCCGACTTCCGTAAAAACCGTTCCCCTGGAAACCGTCGGGAGCGGGCGAGTGCAAAATTTATAACGCATTACGTCCTCGCGAATATCGCGACACGCTCGCGTCCGGTTAACATCTGAAAAGCGGAAAAATGGAAACAAAAAAATTTATAATTTCACCCTCCACCCCTCGCGGCGCAATTTTCCCGTCTCTTTGCCCCCTGTTTCGTATCTCCCACCACCACTGTACATCAGCAGCAGCAGCAGCAGTACCGTGTGCACCCCCGCCCATGTCTCTCTAAAAAAGACGTAAGTTTATTCATTATCCTGGACGCACAGTGCTGGACAGTAGTCGGCTGGACAATTGGACTGCCAACCCCGGCGAGGATAGCCTGGGAGCTCCAGCGGCAAATAAAATCGTATTTCATCCCCTTGCCGGCAAAAATGTTGTCTCTCTTTCCTCGTTTCTCGGCGGGCTCGGCCGCTCGCTCCCTCTCTTTTCGCGACGCGAGCTCGTACATCAAAGCTCGCCTGCGTCTATCTTCCTCCTCGAATGTTGCTGCTGCTGTTGCTGCTGTTGCTGCCCTTCCACCCCCAGCATCCCTCTTCCTACCCTGCCAGAGCCCTCGGCTCTCTCTCTCTCTCTCTCTTTTGCTATGTCCCCCACCTCGCTCGGCACCAACCACCCCCTCATGGAACCACCGCGTTGCCCAACTACCCCCTTTCGCTGCCCTTCTGACCACCACCCACTCAACCCCATCCTGTGTACAACTCATAAACTTTTGTACCGAGCTTTAGTAGCTGCGAGCTAACTTCCGGTTTTCGCGACACGCTCCCGGTGTGTCGTAGGGGCCGGGCGTCGGCGAATGCCAATCGGAAAGCCGCCTGCATCAGCACAGAGCCGAGCCGAGCCCGTTCAAACACGTTCCGAACCAGCGCAAATGCGAACCACCGATCCCCGTTGATTGCCTACACATTTGCCAGTTTATTACTCGGTGCAAATATCGGTCCGCCACGCGGCTCTGATATTATTTCTTTCTCTGTTCCCTTCACAGAGCGCACGATCGCGCTCCACGCTTTTTTTCGGATCATAGTTCGGAGTAATTACCGGCCGATCAGCGGGACCGATGCACGCAACAGGCGATCGCTGTGGACTGGAAATCGTCCAGATACAACCTATGCGATCCATGTTCGCGTTCATGTTCCTTGCTTCATCAGTCTTGGATCCGAAGGTGGTCTGGCCACGATTTATTGGGTCTATGTTACTTGAAAGTTAAGATGGTGCTAGGCGTCTTGATAGCGGATGATCGTCAAGATGATAGTTTGCGCATGGATGCTAGTTCACATTGGTTGCAGACAATTTCTATTTTGTTGAAAGATTCGTAGATTTTATTAGTCGCAAGTCTGAAGGATATAGCAACTGATGTTTCTGATATGAAGGACTTGCATATCCATCGCTCGTCACGCGGAAATGGCGTAAAATATAAAATGGCGTGAAACGGGATGAAGGAGGGGGACTAAAATGCAATACGTGACGGTGCAGAAAGTTATCGCGAACGCGGCATCGCGATTTGTTTCAACCCTTCCGCGGCCCGGGCTTGCTTCTGGGTAGCAGCGAGCCTGGACGACGCGGCGCTGCGATAAGCTAGCTGACCGTCAGTGGTTTTCATCATGTAACTCGATTAGCCCTGAAATCCCTCTCTTTTTCGATATAATTCGACGCGAATGCAATTTGCAGTAATTGCAGCGGTCCACCAGGAGCATCGGCCGACCCATCAAACCGGCGAAAGCCGATCCTTTAAATCGGGTTTGCGTTCTCGTTGATGAAGCCCCGGCTCTCGCTCCGGCCGTCTGCAAGGCGGTTGCGGAAGATATACTGCGCGGATAATTCGAAAACGATCCTGCGGAGCCACCGTTGGCCGTGGTACGATAACGGAAACGTCGGGTTAATGAGGACGATTCACGATGACGTCTTGCGTGATAGTCCCGTTTTGCCGTTCGGGGGACTTGTTAAGTAACAAGTCGCGCATCCGCGTACGATTAACGAAACGCCACGCCGCGTCGCGCTCAAAGAGTACGCGGAGAAACGAAATGTACATAGAGAGCCGAGCCCGGAGCCGATTCTTTCGGCCCGTTAATAGAGCTTAGAAAAAGCTCCGCTTCTTCCGTTGAAAGCAAGACTTTTACTTATTAACCTGAAATTACAGGAAACTAGGTTGGGCGACAAGGGGGTGAAAAGGGGGAAGAGAGTAACGACGACGGTCGAGAACGTTTTTCAGCGTGCTTTATTCAACGGATGATTAAAAGTACAAGAAACTCCGGGCTGCCAGCCGAGATCGCAGCCGTGCTTTAAGCGTTACTTACGCGTTTCCTCCTCTCGCGGCCGTGCGTCGCCAATTAAAAACCTGACTTCTGCCAATGCGGTCTCGCCCGGCGCCCTGCATTTGTGACTGACAGCTTCCATCGGGACGTTTACCGCCTGCCGCGTTACGAAAAAAAAAGACGGAGGGGAAAAAAGTGAAACAGCAGAAAGAAAGCGCAGGAACGGGGGGAAAAAAAGAGGCCGTTTCCCGAAAAACCCTTTCGAGCGTGCACATCAAAAGCATCAGCCGCGCGGCGGATGCAGAGAACTCTCTCTCTGACTCTCCTGCTCTCGTTCGCGCTCTCTCTGCCCTCTCTTCCAGCACACTCGAAGGCACGTCCTAATTACGTTATCCGTTCCGAGGCGGGAGAGAGGAGAGAATTAAGGGAAAAACTGTTATAATTTTTAATTGGAAAACGCAACTGTCGTCCGTCAAATTGGACCATTTGCCACGTGGCCGACACGCGAGGACTCCCGTTAAACACCCCATGAGGCTGCACGGCTAGGGGCGGATGCCGCCACGCTCTCCTCCTGGAACTATAATAACAGGTGCTATGTATAGTAATTATAGTGTACGGTTCACGCCGGGTCGGACGATCATCGCCGGCATTAAGGAGGAGTGCGCGTTCGAGAACGTGCTCCTGGGGGAGGGCTCAGACGCCGTGCTGAGAATCCTGAGATGCACCCGGCGATCGCTGTGGTGGGGAGCGTTGCATTGGTTCTATTGTGACTCCTGAAATCGGATCGTGTTACGAATCACCGAGGGATGTGGTTGAACTCTAACTACCCTTCGAATGCGAAAAAGTAAAAATATCAAAGGAATTTTAAGTATTAGCATATCCTTCCCAACTTGGTAATCCTATTAAGAAAGAAAATCGATATCTACTTAATTCCCATTTGTTACAATTAAGGTAGAACATTTTTATTTTGCATAAAAATCCACTGTTCACTTTTAATAACATTATCGTCCTCTTGTGTTTTTTACAGTGTATCTTACGAATGGATAAAAATCTGCATCCAATTTATTTTAATTCATGCTAAGATAATCGATCGGTTAAGTCTAGCTTTGCTTCAGAAGAAACTATAGTCCTTCCTTCTTGCAAGAAGTATGCGTAATGATCTTAATAGCTACCCACTTTATATACTAGTCGCTTGTCAGGCTTATAATAAATGCTATAGTATGGTAGACAACATTTTTCATAAAATTTTGTATCACTTTAAAAATATGTACAAAGAGAGGTATTTCTAAAAATTATAATGTATAATTATACCGTTTTAATTCGTTCTAAAAAATGTCACATTAAGTCCATGCACTTAAACACTCTTCAATAAAAACAGAATTGAATATTCTAATATAAAATCGTTCATTGAAATAAATGAAGCGGTTCAACTATGATTTGATTAGTGTTCGTACACAATCGAACAAATTGTCTTGCCACTAATTAGATTTCGAATAATTTCGTGTTCGACGAATCTCTGTAATACTTCTTGCATTTCGTCTGCCTTTTACATTACATTTACTCTATGCCGGCAAGCAGCGCAAAGCAACGATTATTGAAAAAAAAGAGAGAAAAACTTATGTAATTTAGCACGTACTCATTTGGCACGGGGATTCATGAACCGCGGGGAATTGAGAGTCATTTAATATCAACGAGCCGGCCGCAAGGCAGCGGTAAATGATTCAAAAAGCCGATAATGCATTTCCCTCTTCATCCGCCGTCTAATTTCTGTCGCATTTTTTATCCGCGGCTTTGCAGCGCGCAACAGACGCGGCCGACAGATTCTTTCCATTTGTTTCGATCGAACAACGATCGACGTCGACGCGCGTTCTCACGGCCGGATCCGGAATCGAGTCGTGAATTTTACATGCGGAGGGGCCGCACGCATTCACCCATGCCACATCGCAGGAAGTCTCCTCTCTCTTCGTTATCCCGGGCAAAAAAAAAGCTTTTGTCGCGTTTGCAAATCGAATCCGCCGTCAAGTGCTTGTTCATATTTCACGCGGCAATCTGCGATTTTCGTTCTCTTATCGAAGAAGCTCATTTTATGCTCTATTGTTGTACGATAACATTTACTGTAGACGGCGATATTTCGCGGACCCACGAAAATTAGCGGGGTTAAAGATTTATCGCATTTTCTCATTCTTCTCAGAACGTTTCTCATTCGGCGAAAAAGTTGGGATGTATTGGAAAATATGCCTGTTTGCAGATGCGACAATGCTAAATGATAAGATGTGCTTTTACGATGGTTAAAAGCAGGATACAGATTTAATAGGAAATTGAAAAAGTGTAGGTAATTATTTAATCAGAAGTATTATAAAATTAAGGATATGTAATTCTCAATGAACTGCGACCAAAAAAGTATTGAAGCGTTAATCGAAAAGAATTTCTGCGCCTGACCCTAGACAACACGAACCATCGACGCAGCGTTCGTCAGTTCGATAAAATCGGCTTCGCCACTAATTAATCGGCAAAGCTACGTGACGAAGCCCCGAAAAATAGATGCACCATGGCGCTGCACACGACAGAGCGATGGAACAACAGGGTAGATTACCCCGTTAGCCGTCAGGCGATTAAAATCGGTGCCGCTCGAGCGGGTTGCACCCCCGTTTGTTACATTCGTACTCGTAAGGAGTTGATTCGCGCGCGGCGCGCGTTCTCCATAATTAAGAAACACCGTTTAAAGTATCCCCGGCCGGCTGCTCCGACGAATTTGCAGCGCGGGTTTCGCCGGGGTGCAGCTCATTCCTCATTCTTCCCATGATTTCGCGTCCGCTGATGCGTCCACGGCAGACTTTTTCGACGAGGCTTCGCCGGGCCGAAACGCGGATCTGCACGCACCGAACCGCGCGCGCCTCGCCCGAATATTCCCGACTCTACACGCACACATACACGCGTATACTCTTCTCTTCTGCACCTATATCTGCGTCTCCATCTGTGCATCTATATTTATATCAATATCTATATACACACACAGAGAGAGCGAGAGAGACACAGCGACAGGTGCATAGTATATGTACACGTTCGGAGTCGCGAAGAGAGCGCGCGCGCTTGCGCCCGCGAGCGCGCACACAGTCATTCTGCGTGCACATTTACATTTACGCGGCCGCGGAACCAACCTGGAATTTCTCGTCGTCCTACCATCGTTGAATCCAGAATGCCGTCGTGAATTCTGCATAATGCACAGGCCACGCTCGGCCGAGCTTCCTGCATAAAATAATCTCTTTCCGCGATCGCGATTCGCAGCCCAAGCCGGCCAAGTGAAAGAGTGGCAGATGTCACGTTGCCGCGTATTTTTCACCGACCCTCTCTCGCCCTCCAGACTGCCGCCCCTGGTCCCTCTCCTTTTTACGAACCCTGCCTCTCTGCCACCTCCTCCGTAACCCACCACCTCTGGCTCTCTCTCTCTCTCTCTCGCTCTCTCGTTCCTCCTCCCTCCCGCTCGTCGCATTTTCTATCTGTCTTCCCTCTTTTTTACGGTTGTCATCGGGTGGTACGAACGGAGAGGAAATAGGAGAGGAGAACGTGGAGAAGAGGAAGTGGAAGTGCAGGGATAGAGATGATGAGGGAGAGAGAGCAGAGAATGAGAGAGAACGGGAGAGAGTGGGCAGAGGGCGGCGCGGCGCCAGGGCGAACATGCGTGCGTGTGTGTCCGTCCGTCTGTACGTGACAGAGGCTGAAATTATGGGAGAATAAAGAGGGAATTCGAAAGTAGTGATGAAAAATCATTTCGAGCCCCGGACACGGGCGAACCTTCGAGACGCGTTCTATTATCGCTGTTAACCCGGCGACGAGAGACTCCAACCGGTTGAGCTGATAGAACGGGGGTTGTGGGAGCACGTGTCCTACCGCTGGAACACCTAATCTATTCATAATGAGCGTCGATAATGCTAACGAGAATATCAGTGTTACGAGCCTCGTCTTTTCCAAAATTAATGTAGCCAACTTTGAATCGATGAGGGTAGCGTGATGGCCGCTTGACTTGCCTTTAACCCTCGGCTCTTGGGGCTATTTTGATGAGGTGCGGACTCATCATAGAAGGTGTCGTCTTTTAGCTTGCTTGTTTGCGTCGGGTCTAGCTGGGGGATCGATCTCGAAGAAGTAGGTAGAAAATATTTTTAAGAATTGAGATAAATTAAATCTTCGATTGAATCTATTACGGGACATACACATTGCGAAAGAAATTTTTAGAACAATATTTATCGCTTTGGACCATAGACATATAGAGATAGACTGCGCCGTCTTATGGGCGAGTTGAAGCCCACAATGGCGGCGCGCGGTACAAAGAGTGAGAGAGAGAGCATTAGCCGGGGTCCATAGCGCTCTCTTTCTATATGATGTGTCGACACATCAATTAGAAAGAGAGCGCTATGGACCCCGGCTAATGCTCTCTCTCTCTCGCACGCCGCCATTGTGGACTTCAGCGCTTCGTTCAGGCCGCGCAGTCTATCTCTATATGTCTATGCTTTGGACGAACATGTATACAAACGAATAGCGATGTCGTTGTACAAGGAAGAGTCAGGCTATGGTTTCGAGTTCGAACGAGACTGGTGAAGTATGGCGAGGGTTAAACACGACACGGCGTTGCTAGCGGGCTAGGTGTGATGGCCGAAACTGGTCTAGAAAATGACAAAAACCTGCGTGTCCGTCGCGGTACCGGGATGCCTGTGTCGGCATTAATACCTTGTTTCCTGGTCGGCACTAGTTTCTAATTAATACTTGCTACATTTGTACGTACAGCGCGCGGGTGGCTGGTTCTTTCGCGCGCTGAAACGTGGATGATATGTTGTTTGCACGCCGGGACAACGACGCCATGCGACCCGGCCGGGATTAATGGGAGACAGGCCGATGATACAATTCCAGAAACGCTTGATATTTTGTTACACGGTGGGACACAACGATTTTTTTTTCCCTGCCCTGCTCTCTCTCTCCCCCAGAGGAAATCAAAGACACGCCCAACACGAAATATCGATCAGACGGCGGGCCGTTTAAGCGTCGCGGACGGTGTCGGAAGATTGGTAATTTAAATTCGCCGGAAATAGTTGCTCCGTTATTACGAGAATTTCCGCGGAATATTCATTCACAAAGGAGGAATTTGCCGGGTTAGAACGGTGAAACGTATCGTAGCGACATATTAAAAAGGGGAATTAATAAAAATACGCCGGTACCGACCATCTACCCGGCAAAAATCAAATATTCTGAAAGACGGTAGCGAGCGAACGCGAAAAAGAGAGACGCAGCCAGAGATAAACACACACAGAGTGAGAGAGAGAGAGAGAGAGAGAGAGAGAGAGAGAGAGAGAGAGAGAGAGAGAGAGAGAGAGAGAGTGAGAGAGGGAAAATGATGGATGGGCTATATGACGACGGCAGACAAATTAACCCCATACGCTGGCGAGTGCATATTTTTCTGAAATTAATAAAAAAATAACGGACGGCGGATGCTTGAAGCGTATACGCGGAGATGTAACATACGCGCGCGTAATATGCATAAAAAGCCGGGTTATATGTCAGGGCTCGTTTCAAAAAAAAATCCACGCTTATTCAGGTCTCCTTCCGGTAGGACTGGACAGATTGCCGCGTTTAAAAGGGAAGACATTAACAGTGCCACCGGTGAAACGAGTCGCGAGAGCGAGGCGCAAGTCGCTCGAGAACCAAACCGAGAGAGTCGACAAAGAAAATGATTTTTAAGCGGACGCTCCCGCATTCTGCGCGCGTTTCCGTTCCGTGTGCGCGAGTCCGATATTTTTCCCTGGCGAGTATAATTTTTCATGTCAAACGGGAACGCTGATGTCGCGCTGGAGAGCACCGGAACCCGAAGTGGAGGGGACGGGGGGATAGGGGGGTGGGACGAGGGGATGGTCAGAGGGAACCAGGAGGCGGAGGAGGGCAACGGGGGATGTGCGGCCGCGTAAGGAACAAAAATCGCGGGAAACGTCGCGGAACACGGCCACGGTGAAAACATATTCTTGATCACGCTCGACCATCCTCAAAGCTCTGAAGAGTGGCGTGGATTTATCCTAGACCGGTATTCTAATGAGAGGCGAACACGCTCAAGGACAGCGAGCGGAAAAACAACGGGATATGGACCGGGATGGATGGGAGAGAGAAGGACCGTGATGGGAGAGGGAGGGGTGGGGGGTCGAGGCGTGCGAGAGAGGCTGGACGGAATGACGGCGGAGGACGAATTAGCCCAGCGGATTAGCGTCCGCATATTTTTGCAAAAACGAGATAATGCAAAAAAGCGCGCTGGCCGGTCCGGGCAGACTCGTACGGATGCTGCGTAGTAGAAAGGCTGGTGGAGGAAAAAGGGGTGGATGGGCGAGAGAGGATGGTTTGTGACGGACGGAGGGCAGGAGAGGCGGCTGGGGAGGATGGTAGGGGTGCATCAGGGGTGGAGGGCGTGGCCAGGCGGCCTCTGGCAGGTTTCGAACGAGAAAGAGAAAGAGGAGCCCGCGTTTCCGTGGTACCAGAACTCACGAGAGCAAGCCAGATAGAGGGAGACGGCCCGCGGGTGGGAAAGAGACCGAAGACAGAAGCAGAGATCGAGGGAAAAAGGGATGGAGAACAGAGGGCTGGAGGAGGACAGACTACGTAGAGACAACGTACGGCGGAAAGAGGAAGGAGAGAGGAGGTAGAGAGAGAGAGAGAGAAAGAGAGAAAGAGAAACGAACAGAGAGATGGGGAGAACACCGGAGAAGAGTGAGAGAGAAAGAGAGAGAGAGCGAGAGGGCGCTGAACGGAGAGGGCCAACGAGAAAAAGTTATAGACGCATAGCGTACATGTGGTGCACGTACGTGGCCTGACAAGACGCGACTGTGATGGTGCGTTGCATACGCGACACGTACGTGCAAGCCACGTATGCACCGGCACGCACGTAGCGAGAACGGTTCTCTGTGTACGTTTAACTATAGCCAACGTGGCCCGTGGGGCAACCGGGGGTGGAGGGGGAGGGGGGGACAAAGGGGTAAAAATCATTGCGCGGTCCAGCCTCGAGGCTGATCGATGGTTGCTGCACTCACCCCTACATCTACTACCCTCTGCCTCTCTCTGTGCCCGTGCACCCCCCTCGACGTCTACCCTACGCCACCTATACCCTCCACCCACTCGGCCACCCACCCGTCCACCCCGTTAGCCCCCGCGCGCACATTCACTGATCCCTGGGACTCACTGACTGGCCAGACAAAAAATGGCCGGTTCGAAGCCCATCCGCCTCTGCCCAGGCTGACGTCGGGTGTTTGATGACCTCGGGGTGGCAAGAGAGGCCCGGGAGGTGAAGAGTGCAACTATGAGCCTGGGTGCAACCGACGGCGGGGACGACTGGTGCACCCGAGGGCCAACGGCCGGAAAACCGACACCCTCCTCTCACTATAACCCCCCTGTACACCGTCCTGCCCCCTCCCACATACCCCCAACCACCCCCCCCCCCCGTTTCGTCCACCTACAAAAGGGTGGGCGCCGGGAGGGAATCGATGACGGTAGATGATTTTACGTATACTAGTTCGCCGGTCAGCTCTGCCCTCTTTTCGCGGGTTCGGTAGCCTCCCGATTGGTAGCCAACGTTTCTACATATTCGACGCCGACGCCGTCGTCGCTTCCATGCTCTGTTTTTCATAATTCCTGTCACGTGCTCCTGGAGAGAGGATGAATACGAATCTCCCTCGACGATGGACCGAGAGAACCATCATAGGTAAAGACCGACGGAAACAGGTTCAAGGACTTTTCTCATTTTTTCTCTCTTCCTCCCGCTCTATCCCTCTTTCTATTCCGAGTTTTGCATGCGATTTTTTTGTTGACGCTCAGCCCCTCGATGGCCTCCCATTATCCGGGACCTTCGTTTCATCAACAGCTACTCGCGCTGCTTAGCAAATCTGCGAAACTTCGTCCTCTCGTCATAGACACCAACCCCTAAAACACGATCTTTCGTTCACGTTGAACCTGGGAAAAACGACCACGATAGAAGTACATTCTGTGCACGATCAACTTTTGCTCGAGCCTCAATATAATCGTACTACAAGACACACTCTCATTAACAGATTTTTTCAAACATGTTTCTAACGACACCTCTTCAAGATCCTCCTAATTGCTACCAACAGAACGAAACTCCACGAGGACGAGTAATCGAGAGGTAATTGTTAAAGGTAGGGTCCAAAAGGACCCAGGTATAGTCGTCCAAGGGTCGCCCCCACAAAGCTCACAATTCCATAAGATTTTTTTCCCCGAGTAAACAATCGCTGTTGTCGCATTTTATCTTGAAGATCGTTTGATGGCGCTTGTCGCGTCGAACAAAGTGTCGCGGTGTCAAAACCGCCCCTTCAGCGTAGCCTCTAGAAATTTCGATCCCCGGCTCGGCTGTTCGTGCCAGCCTCTCTAAAGTCGATCGGTGATAACCCTTGCCGAAGCGTTCCGCAGAGAGCGGCGAGACCGGCGAAGTTCGACGCCAATGACACGTCGTCACGGTCGTTAATGATGCGCCCCTACCTCCGCGGGGGTGGAGGCAGAGGCGCCTACACTCGACTCGATCCTTAGGTTCACACCCGGGGAGACAAAACGCTCCCTCTGCAACCGAGGCGTCCTAAACGGATGTGTGTATGATAGAATTTCTTCCGTCATTAAGAAAGCCTTACAATGTGTACGGGTTTCTAAGCGCGGCCGGATAACTGTCGTCCGAGCGTCGCCGTTTGTTCTGCCGTCGCGGGAGTCGTCGCCGCCTGACGAAACTTTCGCCGTCCTCAGGACGAAAGTACCGGGTCCATCCCGTAATCCAACCCCCTTCCTACCTGTCGCCGCTGCCACCCCCTTCTGTAGTATATATTCGTCGCGTGTCTATTGAAGTGACGGTAAACGCGACTGGTGAAAATTCCTCGCACTTCGCGCTCCAGATCCGCTCCAGGTTTCTTGTCTCCTCTTTCTTCCACCGGTACCCTTCCGCCCTCGGCTTCCTCGTGCACCCTCCTGCCTCCTTTTCCGCTACCCTGTCAACGCTTCTTCTTCGAGCTCGCGCTTTTTTTCACCCCGCGAAAACGGCTCGCTCAATGGTTACGCGCGTCCCGCGTCTATGCTCAGGTGACGATTCTACGGAAAGGTGGGGGCGGGCTGGGGGTGGCGGCGGCGACGGCTGCCGCTGCTGCCGGTATTATACTCCGAATTTTCCATGCGAGAGGGTAGAACGGAGATGTTCCTCGGTTCTTCGTGCCGCGAGAGGATGTTACGGTTTCATATTTTCTCTTTGTTCTTGGCGGCCTTTAGAGCCGTGCTCGTGTCGTCCTACCAACCCCACTTTTTACCCCCAAAGAAATGCTGTTATCCGCGCATATTCGTTTTTAGGGGTGTCAGGCGACCGGTCGCCGCCTCCTCGCTCCCTTGAAAAGGGAAGATCCGCGCGAGAAAAGCGTCCCTTTCATTTATTATAAGAACGTTGTACTCTTCGCGCTTCGAGGAGGGCAAATTGTTTGTAAAACAGAGGGATCGTTCCTTAAGGAAGCCTGATCCTCCGCCCATGGATTTCAAAGACCTCCTCGCGAATTCATTTAATACAGACATAAGATGATCATAGAACTCCTTTACTTTGAGGAAACAAAGATTTTATATAATGTACATTCTCATGATTTTAAATCGGCTTCAGTATAAATTAAATACTATCGGAAAACATTTAACATACTGACACATTGGTGGACCGAAAAACCGCGGCCTCTTCCCCGATTCAATTACCCCGGAACTTCCAGTAGGCGTCTTCTTGCCGTGATAAGTCAAACGAATTCACCGCCGACATTTTAACGATCCGCGCAATCTGTTCGCCTTCGCAGCTCGAATTTCCGTGAGGACGATCACGCGTTGCACCGGCCTAGACTCGGCGAGTCAACGGGGGTGCCCTATCATGTTCAGATACCGATTTGAACCTGCATGTAACTCTAACCAAAGCGAGTCAATTCAGAAAGCAGCGTAGGAGTAAGAGAGGACAAGGGAAAGAGTATACAGATATAAAGCAGCTCGAGTGCGGCCGATAGAGAGGGAGAAGGGTAGAACCGGCTCGAACATGAGCGTGAGAGAGAGTGAGAGAGAGAGAGAAGGAGAAAAGGGGAGGGAAGGGAGAGGCAAAGAGAAAGAATTCCAGCCTGGCCTAACCTACCCCAATCGAGGGCTTACGTTGGAAAGCTTGCACGGCAACGTAGCGGTGTAGGCAACGGCAGAAGAATCATCGAAAAGCCCAGCGCTTTGCTGGGTGGTGTAGGATGAACGAGCTACCGGTGCGCGGTCATTGAATGGACAGAAAAGGGAGTAAAAATCATTGAAAAGCGATGACTGCGGCCCGACGCAGGCAGAGTGGATCATCAAATGACCAGAGGCCACCCCTGCCCGCTTCTACCAGTCGCCCTCGTGTGGACCCCGCTTTCATGATTTCTACTGGAAATTAGCCAACTGGCTAACGACCAAATAGGAACCTTTTGCCTTCTCCCTTCCTCCCTCCGTGCGCCTCTTGTCTCTGAATCTGTCCGTCCTCCTCCTGCCCGCCTACTCCTTTCTCCCGGCCACCAGTTCCTGCTCTGTTTCCCTTCCGAGAGTGCTCCGTGCCGATCGCTCGGCTCTCCATCGAATTTGCGCCCTCCAACGGTGCACCCTGTCGCTCGATCGCCCGACCATGCTCTCGTGTTTTTCTGTCGCCAACTTTCCAACAGCTCCATCCCACTCGTTCCTCCTGCGATCTATCGCCTTCCACGTCTCGATCTTTCCATACCCTTCTTAGATTTCCTTAAGAAACCAAGTACACTCTTCTTCAACGCTAATCCTACGGAGCCTTAAACGTAACTGGTTAACGCTCCCAAGGGTAAGCTTAATTGTTCATGACCAAAATTACTATTGCATTATTTTTCAAGAAATCTTAAAAATCTATGAAATAATCGCCAATAAATAGACGAATCACAAAATACAAGAAACACTAGATGATTTTAATATCACCGGTCCATTATTTACAACATATTGTGATGGGAACATATCAATTTGTATGCTTTGCATAAAAATCTACCGATAAGTATGAGGTTAAGTCAAAAGATTTCGAATAGCTATCGGTTCGGTCCGAGTTTTAAGTCGATTTCGATACGTGTGTGCATGGCTGTTCTAACCGGCTAGGCTGGTTCTGAGGCGGGGTAAGAATATATCTCACCCGAAGGAAATATCGGATGATACGGGCCGATTCCGCGCAGGCTAGAAACGCGGAAGGTGGGACGGGACACGGGAACAAAAGTTTCGCGGTTCGTGATAGAATGATAGACGTTTGTTCGGGAAAGAAAAATGCAAGATTCGCTGCAGTCACGAAATGGCAAATTGGAGTTGAAACTTCCCTCGTACGGGTTTGGGGTAGGTTGGGTTAAGGCGTGATGGCGAGAGGGTGCGCGGCGGGGGAGGCAGGGCGGCCGGTTCTCCTACGGAAAACACAGGTCGAGGGTGAAAGTTCTGGTTAATCGAGTTTCGTCTCCACGGGAATTACGAATTCGTGCGTATTGTTTAAAGCGCATCCTGCTATACTTACCACCGCGAAAATGATAACCCCGAACGACCCACCAATTTTTATACCAATTTGCCATTTTTCAGTGTCTCTCTTTCCGAACAATACTCGAGCATTTCTGCAAGTTAGAATGAAAATTGGAAAATCATAGATTATTTAATAGCAACCCCGATTATTAATGGTATCATTCTCAATTATTTATGCATTGTTCCTATATTTTTTAGCTGTCCTTGGAAATCAGTCATACGTTGAGTAAACATTTTTCGATCGGTCTTAAAACTGAATTTTCACAGTATATGTATTTAGTAACTCGTCTTTATTTAGCAAATGTCTAACTCGACGTTGTAAGGCAAGGTGTTCAAAGAACAATTTCTGTGGGAAGTTATAGCTTTTCATTTTCTGTTTCGCTGAGAATGTTTCGATTTTATAGGATTTTTCTGCCGCGAAAGTTTGGCCTATCAACGACGCGTTCTCGAGGGTGCATTCTCTTTGGACAGGGAAATTAATTCGCGCACGCGACAGAAAAAGGGTGCAGTTGTTGCGCTAGTCGTGTCGACTCGCTATAGATTCTCCGGTAACCTTAAAAAAATCTTAGTACGGGTTTCGGGGGGAGGGGCGAGCAGGGCAAAGTTTAAATTGAACCTGGTGGTGGTGGTTGGACGCGAGATGCCGACAGAAAGAGAAAGACGCAGAGAGCCGTGGGGGGTGGAGGTTAGGGGCTTTGGAAGATATACAAGCGACGGCTCACGTGGCTCGAAGTAGGGGGTGTGCCGTGTGTGCGAATCCCCGAACCGAACACATGCAAGCTTTGATAAGCTTTGGGAACACATATACGTGGTACTGAGCCATTCGAGCCTCTCGCCTCGCGGTTCGCATAATATTACGAAACGCGCGCGATTCACCGGATTCCTTTTTAACGCCACCGGGCTGCGTTATGAGAAAGACCCGTGAAAAAGGACATAATACACAGCCGTCTGGCTCTCGCGATCGTCGGCAACCCGATCTAACTCCGATTTTCTATGGGAGGGGCATTGATGGTTCCTGGCGAGCCTCGAAAACGCAGCCCGATCGGAAAGGATTCGAGTGTCGTTCGGTTTTAAGGAACGCGGCCTTTGAGAGACTTCACTTTGCAACTACTTCTCTGACGTTTCAGTAGTACCGGATCGTTTGCATCAGCCCAAATGGACACATTTTTCCAAAATTTTTGCACGGTATCCAGTTTATTGAACACTTTGTGTGGGACGCTTCAGATCCTAGTAATTAGCGGAGTTGGGCAAAAATTTAATCAACGATTGACGAATAAATTTGTGCTTCAATCGTTAATCGTAATTAACAATTAATCTCCTAGGTTAGTCGTTAATTGCGGTTAGCGATTAAATACTTACTAATCGTTAAAAAATTGCGGTTAACGATTAAATACTTATTAATCGTTAATTGGGAATAACGGTTAAATTTCTACTTGAGTAGTTAATTGCGATTAACGATTACATTCCTTTCAATTGTAATCGCCAATCGGATAATTGATTAATGATTAACTGCTGAAATTTCGAAATGAAATACAGAATCAAAATTATATGAAATGTAAACTGAGTTTAGGTGTATTGTCATTTGGTCTATAATACAAACTCTGTTTACGTGCTTCTACGTTTTTTTCGATGATTTCTTATTTTAATCAACGATTGACGAATAACTTCATCAATCAATTGAATCAGTCTCCGATTTTTCGATGATTTCTTTCTTTAATCAACGATTGACGATTAACTTGATCAATCGATTGAATCAGTCCCCGATATTTCGATCATTACCGTTTTTAATCGTACACATTAATCAATCAATCTTGATTAAAATTTTAATCGATTAATGCCCAACTCTGGTAATTAGTAGATTATGAATCGGTATCCAATGGTTTATTTCTGTAAAAGTAAAATATGAACAAAATTGGGCTCGTCAATTGAGACATTTCTCATGGCGGGAATAAAATAAAAGTACCATTTTTGGTGCAATATACGCGTTTTTGTGTTTCGTAATTTCGTACACGCCACATATGCATGGAGATCCGCAATCTGCTAATTCCTTATCGTTGAACACACCTGCTCAGTTTCAAACTGCTATTCTAGAAAAATTATTTAGATAGGCATTGAGTAGGTATATTTTTCCAATTTTACGAATGGTTTCATCAAATAGTCTAGCAAATTTAAGGAAAATATTGTTTTACTCAAAAATACACTTCTAGAAGTGCTGTAATAAATTAGAGACCTGGAGGAAAAAAGAATAAAATCGTACGAAACAGTAAACAGTACATAATTAAATAAAACGATAATATTCTAGTGAAGTGGTAAGGGTCGACTAAAGGGTCTTCGAAGGGATCGGGTATTAATAAAATGCAGTGAACGCGACATTGGAGTCTTATGCAGCGAGTCTTACGAGGCAGTCCATTATCGTATCCGAATTAACGCGCCGCTGCGTCCGCAGAATTGCCCTCGGAAAAAGGATCTCTATTTCAGCAGGACGCAGGATGAGTGTCCTTCTTCATCGCCGGCGACAGAGTCGCCTCCGTGTATGTAAGAACGAAGAAACAAACCGGGGCTCCGTAACGACGGAACAAGATAATAAAATTCAAATGGAGAAATAAATAAGCAGTAGGGACCCTCCTTGAAGTATCCTCTCCTGGAGGGAGTGCGCCATCAGACTCTGTTGGGGTGATATTCTGCCCTCTCCCGGTGCGCCTTACTTGTCCGCGATGCAACCCTTATTTCCAGCGGGAAACAGGCACCCGGAAACATGATCTGATAAAAACTAAGAAGCGCTACCTCAGAAAACGGCTCAAAACTCGAAACATCTCAATCGTCTTGAGACAAATTCTTTAACCCTCGTACCATCAACCCCTGACCGCACTTGTGATTTAAGGCCTTCTCCTTCAGGAGCAAGTAGAAAAATTTAAAAAATTGAAGATGTTTCTCACAGAATTTGTTTACACAGATGATGACATTTATGCCGTTGTGTAACAGAGATTTCCATAAAAGCTTCAATAGTTTTTTCTAATAACAAGGATAAAGATATTATTTGCTTTATTGTATTCTTTAATGACAAATAATTTTTTAAGACTTTTCGTCTTCAGATCAGCGTCTCAGAAACCGTAAGTTTTGACTCAAGCGGTTGATGAACATAATCAAAGTGCATTGTGCAGCCACGAATCGGAGCCTGTTTATTCTTGGTTCCGGGCGGTGGGCAACGTCGAATATGCAGCCGCGAGTACATTAACTTGGAATAAGTTTTTTAACATGGCCATATTACGTTCCACGGAGCGTTTACACGCGTCACTAGCGAGAGAAAAAAGGCACCGGAGCGGGAGTAAAACATAAGTTTCGAAGGTCCTCGAAAACCGACGTTCGTGTGCACGTAGGTTTGCCAAATTGCCGTGTAGAAAAAGTTCTCTTTAAACGTCCCGCTCTATCTGGCCGCTTTGAGTCGTCCCTGGGTATACCTCTAGCCGCTTTTCCCCGCGCGCACATAGAAAACGTGTTCTCTGCTATCGCAGACCGCTCAATCTGCCGAATGTTAGGTTAAACGCGCATATATACATGGACCCGGCCCTCCGAGTTTTGTGGACCCTTCTGACCCTTCATTGCCCTGCAAATTTGGGTTTATCGATCGCTGATGCAGCCCCATGCTACGCTGCAATTTCAATGTATTCGAAGAAACTCCCGCAATTGACCGATCCTTGGTGTATACACTAAATCCATTTTCACTGTTGTTCAACCCCTTCACTGCCCCCCTCGATTCGAACACACTATCTTTCTCATTCGTTCAGCGAAATTTTCACTTTTTTTTGTAGTTATACGCTCGAGTTTGACTATTCTGCGTGTTAAAATCAGCAGCAAAATTATTATCGGTTTAATTCACAATTCAGTCTCAAACGTTGTTATGCTTATACGAAAGATACTGTACTTCTTTTCACTCATTTATAAATTAATTCAACAATTTATTTTGCCAAGAACATTGCAAGATCATTCTGGCTTCAAGATGTTTACATAAGGAACAAACCTAATTGATCTATCAGTCTATCAGTTTATATCTATTAGTTTAAAAGCGTCTGAAATATCAGATCGACTTCCGATTCGTTAACAGAGATTGTCATTGTGCCTGGGGCTCTCAACAGAGCCAGAAAAAACGTTCCGAAACGTAAATCAAAGTTCGACTAACGAACGACTAATCCTTCCCGCGAGACCGTTTCCTCGAGTCCCTCGATAGCGGAAACCAAATTGTACCTACCTTAACCTGGCTACGTTTGGGCACACTTTAATCTTTTTCGTTCGCTCAAACTCAGTTTTATCCTACTTACCTCCGACGCTGTTTCGGCTCTCGCGAGAGCCGGAGTAGAAGAAGGGTTCCACAGTCTTTCTTCCCTCTCGACTGAATCCTTCCGGCTCCCTCTTTTGCCCTCCTTGCGAACATGACTTAAAGCTCGCCGTCCTTCAGCCGAATGGGGTTTCGATGGGGTGATTTCGACGATTCGCTCGCCGACTGCTTGCGAGTCTCTAACTTCGTCTCGAGTCGTGGCTAACCGTGGGGAAAGGGACCTCGCCTCCTTCGAAACTCGTTAGACTGACAAATTTATCGGGGCTATGTCGATCCTTTAAAATGCATGCAATCTGAGCTCGTTGCTCGCTGATTTACCGTCATCGTCTCCCTTGGTCATCGCCATCAAAATCTCACAACAGTATCCAATCACGTTAACCATTTCATCTGAAATTGCTAGACCATAAAATGAATTTTTGATCAGTGAGAATAAACCTTACTACTTCTTCATCATACATATAACACCGTCTTCTCGAGTGACAGAAAAAGGAGATCATGTGAAACCAATTTAAATTAAAAGAAAAAAATGGGGATGGAAATAGGGTTTGATACGTGCAAATAAAAGCTGTGTAACTTTAAAGTAACATCGTGGTATAGAACGTTAATGAACGTTTGATTACGTTAATCATCGCTGTATATCAATATTGCTTCCAAAAAGTTCAGAATTAACCAATACTGGAGCGCTTCATTTATCTTGTTAATTTTTACAATTCCCAACGCTTCAGTATATTGTTGTACATTACTCGTTATTCGGAATGATTTGTCGGTTGAAATAATCTGCAGATTATAAAATTGATTTAATCAAGAAACCAACGCGTCGATATTTCACCCACGAGCGTCCTTCACAGTGAAACATCACCCCTAAAATACTCGACTTCTTTAAAACGTGAGTGTAGTGTTAAAGTGAAAAATAAAAAAGTACAAACTGGTGCAGTATATTATTCCAATTTCTGAGGATTGTATGAGTGTTAATCAGAGCAATCGCCCACAAATTGGTTGCAGAAAAATGAAGGGACTAAAATGAAATTAGATTGAGTCGATGCACCGGCATTTTCGGGTTTCCACGTTCGGGCAATCGATATTCGTTTCTGAAAGTTGGATTTTCCAACACGGGGCGCAGAGCGCCGCCGAGGAGAAAGAATCGAGGATCGCTCCGGATACTCGAGACTCTTCTGAATAGGGAATCGCAATTCCGCTCGATACTCGGTCGAAAAACCGGCATACGTCACCAATACCGACGTCGATTCAAGATGTAACCCGTCCCTTGGAGGATTGTTATTTGGATCCGAGAAATTCAACCCTCCCGGGCATGCAGCGAGAACTTTAATAAGGGTCGTTCAAACTTCTCGGTTCTCGTTCGAGCAAAAATCGTGCGGCTTGCGCGCGCGCGTGCACGAGAACGAGAGACCGATCTGCTCCCTCTCTCTCTCTTCTCTCGATCGGAGCAAGAAAAGCCGGGCTTGGTTCGTCGTCGCGGTTGTCGTCGTCGTTTGCAGCAATTCCGAACCGTCTCGAACGCATCGGGAGTGGCGGGAAGCTCCTCCGATATTCTCCGGCGAGCATTAAATCGGTCCGCGACGCGGAATTTTCTTAATAGCGAAAACGAGCACTGATTCGAATGGTGGCTGAAGGGTAGAGAGGGGGCTAGGGGTGGGAGGTAAAAAGGGATGCAAGGAAGCGGGGGAGGCTTGAGTGCACGCGTAGAACAAGCCGTAAGAAACGGCGAAGCAGTCGGCGACGTGGGAAGGAAAAACGAAAGAAGCGATGGAAGAAGTAGATTCGGAAGGGAGGAGGAAGAAGGAGAGAGAAATTGAGAAACGAGTAAAAAATCGGTGGGGAAGAGAGAGAGAGAGAGGGAGGGAGAGGTTGAGGAAAGAGAGACGGTCTGAGGAGTCAGCTACCGACTCGACGACCTCCACCGACGATGAGAACCTTTTAAAGAGAGACGGAGAAGGAAAGAGTTAAGAGTCGGCTTGATGACGAGCGTAACGGAGGAGTAGAAGGAGAGAGCGAGGGGGGTGGAAGGGAAGGAAAAGGTGGCGGGTAGTCGGGAGGTGGAGTAGACTGGATGGAGGAGCCCACATTGCAATGATATCGATTCCAATGCTTCTTACTAGACGCGGTTGGTTAGGGTGGGCAACCCCTTACTTTTTATCCCTTTTCCTCCGCCTCACTTCCCTGCACGCGCCTCGACCACAGTTCCCGTCCTTCTCACAACCCCTCCAGCTCGCTTTCTCTCTCTCTCTCTCTTCCGATCCTCTTGCGATATTTTACTCGGTTATTTTTGCTAGCCTTCCTTTTACCCCTTTCTCCTTTCCCAAACCTCCCACCCGATTTCCCTCGATTTTTCCTCGGTCTCCCCCAAGCTGGTTTTTCTTACTGTCGGTCACATAAGGAACAGAATTATATTCGCGTTGATCCGCCATTGTCAGTCAGGGTCACAGGGGATCTCAGACGAATTTAATGAAGCGTTATCGCCAATTTCGCGACGTCCCTTGATACGTTGATTCGATCGCGTGCCGGAGAATCCTTATTGTGGCGGGCGCTAATGAGTCGGCGAAACTCCCGGTAATTAATGTCTCGGCGACGAGTTATTTTTGCGTCGTGTTCGAATCAGGAAAACTCGCTAAAACGTGGAATACATTTGACATCTATCTGTCCGATTCGATCGCGTTCTACGAACTTTGTATCCGTGTTTAAACCCAGAGACTAGGCGAGTTCATCGTCGGAGCAGCGCAATGTTGCAGTTTCTCTCGTATATTATTATTCTCTGGTTGCCGCGAGACCCCGAACTTCGGTATCCTCCTTAGTAAACCTCTTGATGAACGGTTCATACCGGAGGAAACGACAGGAGAGCAGAGCAGAGGTAGCTAAAAGAAACCGGAAGAATAGGGAAAGGGATAGGATTGCAGGCGACGAAATAGATGAGGAGAAACCGAGGCGGTCGGCGGGAGGAGGGAGAAAAGAGTGTATATATATATATATATATATATACATATATACATATATATATATATATGTATATATATCTGGAGATCCCCTGATTACTGTGAATTCCGTCTTTTGCCGTCTGTCTTTTCGTCTTTCCCCGCTTCATCCACTTGTCAGAGTCGGCCTGCCTCCCGCTCGCCCCACCACCTCTCTTCCACCTGGTACTATCTCTCTCTCTCTATCTCTCTCCTCGATCTCTCTTTCTCGTTCGTTCGCCCTTTCATATCTTCTTCTCCGTCATCCCTTAGCTGATTTCCCCTCTCTTCGCGATGGTCCCCCACCACGGGGCCGAGCTCTCTTCGTTTAATTGATTTCTTAAGACCCGATGGGGTTCGCGGATGTGACTCGAACGGATGCAGTTTTTCCTGCTTCTCGCCCCACTGTCCTCCAACCTTCATCCCCCGAGCTCGGTTCTCCCGGATTTTCTTCTTCCTCTTTTTTTCTTCAACAACCACGACCACGAACGAACCGGCTCGTTTCTCGTCGATGACGACGACGACGACGACGAATACGACGACGCTGGGAAACTCGGAGGAAGAAGGACGACATAAACGGACGTGGAGATGGACAGGTTGGTGGAAAAGGTGTAGTGGAACGGGGAGACGGAGAAGGGTGCAGCCCGAGGGAGGGAAATGCAAGATATTGCAGCCCCGCGGGACACACAGAGACGTAATCTCCACGACGGAGCCGGAGACGTATTACAATCCCGCGGTCCTCCAACCACGAAGTCATTCGGTTTCCCGTGCATGAATGGCCCATTCTCCTTGGCCTGTCTCTAGGAAAGTCTTTATCTATTCCGATTACCGCCCCCCGAACCGTTCCACCCCTCATCTCAACAGTTCATCCTCGCCTCGGTAGGAACATCAGCCCCGAGTTTTACCCCGGTTTTCCAACCAGGCAGCCCTGGGTTGACGGATTCGGAGAACAAAGATTCCATTTTTCGCCAGGCGCTTGGGACCAAGGTGGCTCGGCGTGGCGGAGCGGTGCGGCGGGGCAGGCGGGGCGCGACGCTGCGGGTTCAGGAGGAACGGAGCGGAGGAGTAACGCTTCTTGCGTTGCAGATTTCTTTCATTATTCCTCTTAATCACGCCTCGGTACGCTGACTGCGCCGTTCTCTCTTTCTCCTCGTTGAATTCTGACACCGCGGAATCAGGACACCGGATGGGAGACTCTTTCAAGATGCTACCCGGAGCTTTTTTAGATCATCCCCCCGAGATTGAATTCCCGATTCCTCGCGCGGACGAGATGTTTTCTTAGAGTCGTACCGCACCGACGGAGGAGATTGAAGTGGAAATTTCTCTCGTCGTCGATACCCGCGACGATGTTCAGAGAAATCGTTGACGCGTGAACAAAAGACGAAAAATAGAGCGAGAGAGAGAGAGAGAATGATAGAATAGCGTAGAGGTAAATAAAGCGTGGTTTTTTCTGCGTGACAAAAATAACGATTCCCTTCCCGAATCCACCTTCCTTAAAATATCCTTCTACCCCCTTCACAAAGACGGTAGACCCCCTTCGTCCTCGAGAATCCGCACACTCCTTTTTTCCACCCTGTCCTTCGAGCGTCTCCCTGACAGCCTCTGAAGCTTGTCTCTCCCATCGTAGACGCATACACGAAGGGGTGCGAAGTCGTATGAGCGTGAACACGACGTAGGAATTGGAGGAGAACGAGGGCCAGGACGAGGGGGACCGCGAAGAACAAAGAGTGCAAGTATAAGGTTGGCCGGGGTACACGGGGGTAGGGGGTGGCCAGGGTGGGTGGTGCATATAAGATGGGCGACGTACAATGCACGTACCCTCGGTGTACTCGAGGCTCCTCAAGCAATGCCCATGAAGGGCTGAAGGGTACAGAGGGAAGATTCCGAAAACTCGGCCGCTCAATACGTCCTTGCTACGACTCACCCTCGTATCTTCTTTCCTCCTTTCCTCCTCTTGCTCCTCGGCGGCGCACCAACAGCCTCCGACGTCTTTACTCCCTTGACTCTTTCCATATTCCAGCCTCTGTCCCTGGACCGCTCGTCGTCGACGTCGGCGTCGTCTATCCGTCCACCTTGATCGCCCTTACAATGCTCTCCACCCGAATATCGCCGGACGCGGACCAGCGCCGGGGTTCCCGTCGAGTGCCGTCAGAGACGACGACAGGACACGTAATTGCGTTTAATGGGCCTCGAAAGGAGCCACGTAACAGGGATGGAACTTTGACGTGCACCCGGTCCGGCCGATCCTGTTTGCTTTTGCCGCGCAAGTGGTTTCGTTTCCCTGTTATCGGCTCATTTAAATTGCCGGCCTTCCGGCTTGGCCATCGGGCCACTGTGTTTCTAATAGACCGTTTCGCGATTCCTACCCCTCCCATGGCCACTCGCCGATTGACCATCTGAAATTACAACGTTACGAGCGTAATTAACGCGCAGTGTAAACACGATCTCTAATATTAACTACAGCCTGATCGCGAGCTTAACCAACCGGCCTGTTGAAAATTCGAGCTAGCGATCGAATCCCCGATTTTTCAGCCCTCTTCGAATTCGGTTTCCTTGCAAGGGATTATTTGAGCACCCCTTGTAAGGTGGATACACCGGCGACACTCCAGCATTCCTTGCGCGTTCTCGGGGGTGGGCGGTTGAACCTCAAGTGGAGTCATCGTTTGCGAGAGTGCTTACCAGCCCAACGTCATCCTCCTCCTTCTCTTCCTCCTCCTCCTCCTCTTCATCTTCCTCCAGTCGCCATCTCCGTCCTTCTTCAAGACTCGACGGCGAATCCTCGAGCATCGAGCGTCGTCTACAACGAGAGCGACGTAAACCTTATTCTTACGCCACTTTACCTCAAGATGTTAGTCACGGAAGGGGGCACTCTCCGGCGAGCTACACCGTATGTATAATCCCTTCGCCGTGGCGTAACGGTAACGAATTTTCGAGTGGACCGTCCCTCATCTCTTCGTTCCCTTATCGTGTATTATTCCCCATCTTCTTTCCACGGCGTCGTCTTTGCCGTCTCCTCTAGTCTATACCACCACCGGTGCTCGCTCTCTTCTCTCTTGGTCTTTGATCGAGCCCCCATTTAGACGCGGCGAGAGCAGACATTCAGCCCCGGATATCTCTTCGGGAAGAACTTCGCCGGCCGTAAAGTTGCCCGCGTCTTCGACCCAGTTCGCCCCGGCCGTATCCGGTGAATCGCAATGACCGACGTCGAGAATTATTTTCAAAGATTACTGGGTCATCTCGCCTCTATTCAACCCGCTCCGCCCGCTACCGAGACGTTCCTTCAGTTTCGAGAGTTCCACGGTGCCCCCAAGTCGCCGGCCTGCTCTTCTTCCGGATTTCGACAGCCATTCAGATATCGAGCTTGCCATGTAGGGCGATATACTAATTGTTTGCTTCTTGCGCTCTATTAATAACGAACCTGCTCGGATTCCATTCTCCCCTACCATTCTTCTGAGTAAGTATTAGATACTTTAATAATTAGGACACGTTAAGCTTGTTTAACTCTTAAAGACATTCTATCATGTCTCCAGAATATGGGCAGGTCATTTGGTTTTATAAAATGTTGCGATACATTAAATTAAAAAATGAACTTCAATATCCTTTTGAAAATTTGTTCGTTGCAAGTAGACTGCTTTCTGTACATCTATGTATAATAAATGCGCAATGGTGCAATATAAATACTATGTGCACTAATACTAATACATTTATGATAGACACCATTGTATAAACACTTTCGAACAAAATCTCCACTCGAAACAAAATCTGGCCAAGTCTGGCGCAACACACGTTCACATAGAAACTCGTCCAAGACGTTCAAACTATTCACTGGTAGCTCGGAGCTGAAACGCGCTAGAACAGTTTAGCGAAGACATGAATACGACGTACAAAAACTATCCCCAACCCTTCCGTAGTTTCAGCTATTCCGGCGTCGAGACGAAAAAGGCCGGGGGCTTCAACCGTGTCATTATCCGGCCGTTCATCAAGTTAATCGTATCGTCAAATAAATACACGTGCTCGCGGAGAGGTGTAGTTCGGTCGTTAGCTAAAATCCTCCATTCATCCGTGCCTTTTCCGCGAACAGAAGCGTCACTTCAGCGCCGCTAATACAACGCACATGCAAGTAATCCCGGCGCGGCACAAGCTCCAGGTACGGCTACAAAGAGCTGGAGCCCAACGACGAGTACAGTTCGTATCGAAACACTTTTCCTACGTCGTTCCGCGTCTTTCTTCTTCCGTTTTCTAAGGGAAGTCCGTTCTGGGGGCTTAGAAAGAGAGCTAGTCATCATCGTCGTCGTCGTCGTCGTCGTCGTCGTCGTCGTGGTCTCCGTTTTCTCTTCTCCTTTGTCGTTCTCTATCGACAGAGTGCTACTTACAGAAATCAGAGCATGGCTCTGTATACGGATCCTCGTGCTACTTACGTCGTAAATAGAAGAAGACTAAGAGAAAAGAGGTATCCGGTGGAAGGAGGCAGCCCGTTGGAAGCCTCGAACTCCGACGGTAATGTCGAGTAGACGCTTACTCGTCGTCAGAAGAGCTTTTCTTGTTCTTGATGCGCGTTGGACAATGGTGAAAAAAACACTCCGCTGCCTTCTCGCTCGCTCCCACCCCTCGGCCAGCCTCTCTTTCTCTCTCTCTCTCTCTCTCTCTCTTTCGGGCTGTTCCCTCTCTCCGTCTGTTATCAGACTTTCCTCGTTCCGACAACCCCTCAGTGGTCTTTTACCACTCCGTCTGTTGGCTTCCGCGATGACACGAGGAGGCGGAGGAGGAAGTACGAGGAGGATGAGCATCAGCTGGAGGAGGATGAGGTGAAGGAAGATGAGAGGATCCAGGGAAAAGAGGAGTCCCCTGAATGTCCTCCACTCGCTTTTCTTCATTTCCTCGCTCTCCTCGCGGCTCCTTCTCCTTTTCTGAGCGGGAAGAAAAGACGTGTATGCTGGAGGAGGAAGCCGTATGAAGGACAAAGTAACCCGTACACGCTCCGAGATGTGCCGGCGCCACGGTATTCGCGGAACTTCCTACCGGTCCTCGTTTGATAAGAGGGCCACGGGGTTCGCGGGGTGGGGGGTGTACAGAGCCGCCTTCAGGAATTCAAGAAAGCTGCAGCCGCCAGCAGCCGTCGCCGTTGAATGCGTCGAGAAGGCACACTTTTCACCACTTCTTCCTCTTTCTTCGTTTTTCCTATACTTTTTTGCCTCCGGCCCGAGGCGAGGGTCCGGGTGACAACCACGCGAAACCAAGTACAAGAAGCCCACCGCCGCTCCTGTTGGGGAGAAGGAATAGACGAGAGAAGGAGAGAGAGAGGCCGATGTAAGAGAGAAAACGGGCGAGCAGGACAACGCAGCCTAAAGAAAAGCTTAATATGCTCGAGTGCCGCGAAGTGAGGATTGTCTCTTTCTTCTCCGCACTGCCACCTTCTTCATCGCCGACGCCCGGCCGACAAGCTTATTAGCCACTCCACTCTCCACGCCTCCTCCTGAACAACTTCTTATTCGACGCTCAGGCGACCGGCAGGTGTTTTCATTTAAACGTCTTTTCACACCTAAGGAAACCGTCGCGTCCTTCAGCCTATTAGCAGAGGGTGCCCTCCGCTGAGGATTACGGTCTGTGACGTGTGCGGTTTGCGAGGACATTTTTTATGCGTGCAGCAGGATCACTGGGTTGTTCAGATGCTTCAAATTTATTTAATTACGCAGCATTCTTATTTTTATATAATTAGTGATATTTGCGTAGATTTATTTTTGTGGACGCTTCTTCCTATTGTTCGAGAAACTAATTAATGGAATGACGATTTTGGTGCTCTAAGTCAAAATGGACACGGACTTTACCGTCGGGGGGTTAATAATCGTTAGCGAAAAATAATTATAAATACAGCTCGAGTGGTATAGTCCCTCGTGGCCCAATCTTCCCCGGGCAATTAGCTAGGCACGAGCGTCTTCCTGAATGGGCGGCGTTTAAAATATGAAAGGAAGTAATCCGAAGGTTAATTAGTGCCGTGCGTCCACCGGCCCGTATGACGAGGTGTGTCACCGGCGACATTTATACGTACGACGAAAAAGCAATATAATTTTCTGCGACACGTCGTGTCGGGTATCCGAAGCGCGACAAATAGTCGCAGGAAGTGCGTACCCACTGGACCAGGTATCCTAAGTGGAAGCTTCCACTTTCATGGAGGAAATGAGTTCCCACTCCTTCCGCTCGGACTTTTGATCAAATACCGATACCGGCAACCATTGACGAACAGCCGCGAACAAAACCGAATTTTCTTCTCCCCCCTCGTTGATTATGTTTTCTACTTATTTTCCAGGCGGACGGAAATGCTCAGGGGGTTTTGAACGCCTGTCGATTCCTCTCGGGATCGACTCGTGCGCGAAAAACCGTGCGGGAACCGTGCGAAAAAAATGATTTCCATGGTAAACCGTTCAATTTCCCCGCCGCCGCCGTCGCGACGTATAACTTTTTATTACGCTACATTATATCAAATTTCTTCGCCGCTAGAGAACACCGGATAATGGACTCTGGAAAGAGCAACTCTGTCGCACTCGGGCCGCACCCGGTGGCCGAGAGGGCCGGCGCGAAAAAAAATATTTATGTCGCACTCCCTGTCCGACCGGGAAACGACAAAAAATGGTATTGGAAATCGGACAGTGTATGGCTGCAAAAGTGAATGTACAAATGTTTGAAAAACATTACTCGCGCGACGTCGGAACACCGGATCGAAGGGGTTGCGCGCGACGGGGGAAATCAAACGCGATCGAACGGACCCGAACAGTGGTAATTCGATAACGGGGTAATGCGAGACGTGCATCAAGATCTACGAATCGAGGGGCGAAGTGGAAAGGCGATCTTGTACTTTAAAATGCTTTAAAAATTTACCTCGGTAAATACCGGAAATAATCATTCAGACGGTAAACGAAAAACTCGTGAATTTTTAACGGAGACGCGCTGTGCCTGTTCGCGGTTGCTGATAGTGGAACGCGATTCGTAAATCTTTTTATTAATCACGGACAAATAAAATGTATCACTTGCTGCGTGCTCGATTTATTAGGACCGTGACTATCGGACTGGAACCATACGTTTCGGATATTGTATTTCACTAATTCGTGAATAATTGTCATGTAAATTCATTTGTTCGCGCGCGGTCTGCGAGAGTCTTGTTAAATCTGCTCTTGCAATTTGTATGAATATTGTGGTTCTAATAGTGTGCTTTGTAGGAAATACTATGTGGACAATTTAATATTATTTAATAAATTACTAAACATTTAAATATTGTACGAGGTATTATAGCACTTTTATATGTATAAATTGAAGAAAAAAATCGTATAGAATGGAAATATTCTAGGTCGGATGAAATGTTTGGTTTTTCAATGAATCGTACAATTTACTGGAAAACATATAACAAGAAAATTGCTGCAAGCTGTTGATCGTTCCATCGACGCTATTAACAGACAACACTAGTCCCGGAAATTCGCGAGGCGCGTCGATGGAGCTGGGTTGTAATCCGGAAAGGAAACGGGGCCGGCTAATCCGTGGATTCGAGATATCGGGAAGGATCTCGTCAGCGAACCGAAAAGTCGAAGGGAGCGATGGCGAACGGCGACGGTAAAAAGTAAAAAATTCGCTCGCGGCAGGGGGCAAATAAAATTCGCGGCTGCGCCGGGATTTGATGGGATCGCGTCGGCGGTGCTCTTGTTCCATAATCGATCAGTCGGAGGCCCGGCTCTGACTGCAACTAATTATTACCGGGCGCCAATTACCAGGGATAAACCGTTCCCGAAAATCCGGCTCCCGTCGTGGCGATCGACAAGATCCTCGTTCCGTATTACCGGAACGTGACCGGAAACTCGTGTGCGCTGGACCAGGTAACCTCGCCTGGAAGCCTCCACTTTCCCAGAGGAAACGGGGCCGTTGTTGGTTCCGTTCTCTATCGTCGCTGCGTTCGTAGGTGCGGTGAAGAAGGACGGAAAAGGTGCGGGGCCGGCGCGGTACGGTACGGGATCGTGCGGGGCCGGAGGAGAGAGAGAGGCTTGTGGCATAGAGAGTAAAAAAAAAAAGAGCGGCGGCTTGCGCGGGCAGCGCGGGACAAAGAGGACAGGAGAGAGATCTGATCAGTGACTGTAGAAAGGCTACAGACATCGGAGGGAGGAATCGAGAAACAATGGGTGGGACAGAGGCGGACGAATGAGACAGAACCGACGGCGCTGCTAGATGCGACGCGACGCGCCGCGCCGCAGAGAAAGCCGGAAAGAGGAAGGGAAAGGGAGAGAGCGAGAGAGGAGAGTGAGCGAACGAGAGAGAAGAAGGGAGAGAGAGAGAGAGAGACCGTGAGAGGAGTGTCGTGCTAAGGGGACGTGGAACGATACCTGTGCGACTGTCTGTCGTCCGGACGTCCGTTGTTTTGTTACAATCACGTATCCGTACGGTTTACGCGGGTACGTATCGGCACGTTATAAACACGGCATACCAACACGAGGAAGCGACGCAGGATGTGAGCTGTGGCTCCGCTTTGCTCAGCTTTGCTCCGATCCGCTCCGCACCGCTCCGTACGCCTCGAGTGGACGCAGCCTCGCGATCGCTCGAAAGGTGCGGAACACTATATTCCGGCCTTCGTGAACGCATCATTGTACGCGGACCGGAAATGATGTCTTAATTGACTCCCTCCGCGCGCCAGCTCGTTGGCTCTGATCCGCGCAGCGTGGAGCGGAACGGTGCGGACCAGTGCGGAGCAGTGCGGAACTCGTTTTGCACCTCGAATTGCACCCCGACCAGATATTCGCTCGAAATTTTCGCCACGGACCTTTCGACGGACAGTCTTTATCGGGCCACGTTATCGGATTACTGGTTTGGACATTGACGGAGAGCCAGAAGGGACAGAAATGGAAAATGACGGGCTGGCCGCCCCGCGCGATTTGGTGGCGGAAGTGCCGCGAAGATTGTAGGGAAATTAAAAACACTGCTGCGATCTTCTGTGCTCGCGCGTATCTTGCCTCCCATTTGCCTGCTCATGCTGTTAACGGGTTTCGAGTTATCTCCGCGGAATGGGGTTGGTTTAATTATTTTTATGGGGGGATGTGGAAAAATTATTCAATTTTGATCTGCCGCTTCGGACAAATTGAAATGAAATCGATATTTTGCTTCCTCCAGGTTTCTCTGGCCCGTACAAAATTTGTAAATTAATTAAATGTGTATAGTGTTATTATAATTATTTATGGTATAGGTTTTCCTTTATTATATACGATTTGTGATAAAGATTTCACAAACCACGATCGTAGATTTTCACGGACCGGTGAGAATGTTGATCATCCACGATGCGGAACGCGAGAATCGAGTTAACGCGCTCCTCTGGAAGTCGCGCGACAACGGCCGTAAACTGTCCACGAGAAACTTGAAAGCAGTAAAGAGCAGTCGTAATACGGGCGAGAAACATAACGATCCGACCGACTACATAACAAAGTATTATAAAAACATTTTATTGTCCGCGGGACAGCGCGGTTCGCGAACGAATTTTAGTCGTTTCCCTTCGACTTGTCGCTCACACCAGAAAGACATTTTTTTTTCTTCTCTGCTCGTTTGGAACGACTCACCCTCTCGTGCACAGAACGTTGAGGGGTAGCTGAATGGTTAGGAGACGCTTATTACTTGAACATTTTATTGAAGGTTGTACCGGATGATATTGCAAATATTTTTCAGATTCTCGAAAACCAAATATATTGCTTTACTTTACGAGTATTTCTTCAGCATGGATCTACTTTTAAGTTGAAAAATTAAAAATTAAGGAAATGGTGCCATCTCGAAAGAACAATTCATATTTTCAAAAATGGCGAAAGATGCCTCATTTATTAAACGCGTTTAGGAGAATATATATATACATTCTTGAAGAAATTCATACATTCATAACTTCGATTTTTTCGACTGAATGCAACAGACTCCCCCCTCAAAGTGAAGTGACTGGGGAAATAGAAAATTCCCGCTCGGGATCGCACTCGTCGCGACAGATAGGCGCGCGAAAGCTCAACAAAGGGTTAAAGGAGTAGCCACGCACAGCTGAATCACGCGTGCACGAGCGAGAATGCGAGCCTCCCACATGCGACGATCTTCTCTTCATCGTCATGGTACGAGTCCGCAACAAGTTTGCTGCGCAACGGGTGCTCGCATATCGCTCACTGGGCGGGTCTAATGTAACGTGATTACGTATTTAGAACGACAAAACGCTCGAGAAAATACTCTGGGACAGTCATCGTCGCTCGGCTACCAGCCTCGCAAAAAAGTCGCGGTTCCTTCACATTCCGCAAGCTTTTCGAGGAAACCAGATATTTTCGAGGATCATCCTCCTATTCCGACTGTCCCATTTTAGCCCCATTGCAGTCCCATACTTTAGCCCGAATTAAAACCAGAACGTTTTCCACAGATTTTGTGCAATCCGTAACAATACATAAACTGCATCTTCTTGTTTTTCATTGTCATATGTTTCTTCTATTATAAAATGTACATTGAAAGTTAGGGATATTTTGAAAAATGTGATAGCTATGTTTGTTTCATGACTTTTGACAACAAAGCGCGGTCGTGCAGAATAGCGGGCTGTCCAGGAAAACTATCATCCGAGGCGATGATCGCTTCGCACGCGTTCAGCTCGGTACGGAATCAAAACCAATTACGCATTCTGGCGACGGTCGCGCTAATTAAGCGCGCTCGCGCTTAACATAAATAAGCCGCGAGGCACGAGAGTGCGAGAACGTCATCAAAGGAACAGGGCAAAAGGCGCGCCAGATAAAACGTGCTACGGTACGACAGCACTTAAACCGTTCAATTATCGATACGTCGGTGTCGGGGGACAGTGGTGGGTGCGATTATTCAGCGAGTTTTCGCGCGAATCAATAGAGACGAGACGGAGATAACCGGCAACGATGATACAGGCCGGATCAAAAGTCTCCGTGTCGGCTCCGCGTGGCCGTTTGATCGTCCGCTCGAACGATAATGAAGAATCCGGTGGGCGTAAGGCAGAGTCCGCTAATGATATACAAATTAAGAATCCCCGGTCGGCGACGTGCCCCGAAACGAAACGAAACGCGACGAACTAATTGTTCGAGAAGACGGAAATAATAATAATTACCGGAGCCAGTGGGGCGCGCGGATAGATTCGAGTGGCGAGTCTGCGGGGCTGACTCGTATCGGAACGGAATCAATTAAGATCGATGGCTAACCGGAACAGCAGGTTGGTCAGGGCCACGACAAACGAGCCGGATGCAAGAGAGCCGGACGCAGTTTAACGGGGACATTCGGGTGCACGGGGTGCGTCGGATTAATCGTGCACACTTACATTTCGTAATTATCATCGAAACTTCAAAGACGGGGGCCTCCACGGGCTACCGCCGAAGTGGTTTCATTAGCATAAAAGTTCAAAGGCTGTGCCTACAAAGCGACCGACCGGTAGCCCCTGCGAGAAGATACGCTGCGCGAAGAGCTGGCTCTTTTTCTTCTTCTTCTTCTTCCTTGCGTCTCACTCTATCTCTCTCTCTCTCTTTTCTTTCTTCTTTTTTTATATCCTAACCCGCAAGGCAAGTGTCTTGACCAGAGAAGAAAAGGAGAGCCAAGGGAGAGGAGCCGAGGAGAATCCGACAAGTGAGTTCTCCTCAAGGAGGGAAGCGATAGGGGTGAGAGCGGAGATCGGGAACGACAGAACCGAACCTGAAGAGAAGAAGAACGGGCAAATAGGAGCGAGAGTGAAAGAGAGACACGAACGCGACGAGGGAAAGAGACCGACGACCGATGGAAAGGGAAGGAGGGATTATGGTTGTGAGTTTGCTGAGGGACGATGGCCAGGGACGAAGAGGGGTAACTCAAGACGGGTCTAAGTGAGTCTTCCGGCCGACAGGCAATGATAGCCCTGAGAACTGACCTGACCTCCGGATATGTGTTGCGCATATACGTGGGGACACAGACACCAGGCCAGTCACGAACGTGTCACAACATTGTCCGCCTCTATTCGGGCCCTGGCTGATCCGTAATAATGGCTTATTTCGTAAATCGGAGATTCGTAATGGGGAACGCACGCGCGCCAACGATAGGTAAGCCAGTAGTATGCGGTCAATTCGGCATAAGCGGTTTGCATGATGCCGAAGAGTTTCGGCTGTTGAGGTTACGAGGTGTACACCGAAGACCAGGCCATTAGGGATGGGAAGATGAACGGCGTTCCCAAATGGAATTCGACCGGCTATAGCGATCAAGCGATTCGCTCGCACCACCCCTCGCGAAAAGTACTCGATCACACGAATCAGACCGTCCTATTAATTATTTAACCCTTGATACCCTTTGCGACACACACATACACACACACACACACAAGCTAACATATTAAACCATCTATCGGCGAATATTTTATAATTTCTAAAAATCTATGGTCTGTAGTTAAAGACTTTAATGGACCCTTCGACAGCAACAACAATTAAATGAAAATGAATCATTGTAACGAATCCAAGAGAATACAACCACGACCAGTATCTCTCATGACCAATTAATGGTTGAATATAAAAACAATATGTCTGTATCTATACAAAGCACAGATACTTGAACAATTTTTTTTCCAATGCCTATTTTCTTTATTACTTCAAAGTAGATTAATTCGCTTTGAACAAAAGAACAAAAGCACCCACTCTTTATTAATATTTTCTTGGAACACCGTCGGCGTTCTTTTTATTTCCATATACGCACGATATTATTTCCCGTTTTTAATATGCGCACAAATAATTCCTTTAACGATCGTGTTCAGGATTTTGATCACTTTCCGCCAGAGGTGGTATATGATGTCAGAATATTATTAATTTTTCTTTGATCTCGATTCGCAATGCCAAATGGAAAAAATGAAACATCGGGTCTGCATTCTGCATCGAGGTAGCTGTTCTATAAATTAGGATGAAAGAAGGTTTATAGTGAAAATGAGCATTCAATTTGTGTACAATCACTGCGCAAGTGCAAAGTAGAAAATTTTGTTAGTGCTTTATATACTATACATATACTGTAACATATTTTATTTATCAACTGAATGAAGAAATTTATTCAATTGTTCTCAATGGAATTATCTTTGTAACTCTAAATAAAAAGTGTGGAATGAGTCATTTGATGATTGGTGTCCACAGGCATAATACTCAGGATAGCGCGTGTTTGTTCTTAAATAGCGAATGCTTTTGTGCAGCGCGGTTTAATTCGCGTAAATTACACTTCTCGTGCCCGCTTGGTCAAGATACCTATAAGCAGAACACAAATTACACGATACAGCAAATCACGGAATGATGACATAATGCCTCCTACGCGTCCCAGCAGCCTTGGCGTTGTCAGATAATTAACTGGACATGTGACCGGCTTCCGTAAGAACCCAGGCCTGCGCGATCGAGTTTACGACGGACATGAGCGATAAGTATCGCGTCGTCTTTTCCTCGTTATTATTCCATGAAAAACCACCGGAAAATAACGATACGCAGCATCCAGGCAGCAGCGGAGATCTGCGACGTGGCCTGGCTACGACGAAGACGTCCTGGTTGTCAGATTGAATTTCCGGATGCAGTTAAATCAGTTCGAAGCAGCACCTCCTCCCCTCATCGTCCCTTCTTTTTAAGCGTCTACTTCGTAATTTGAATTTCTGAAAACGACGTGTCATTAACATCGGGCCGACCATTTGCCGCGTCTTACTTATGTTCGACTTAAACCTTAATGAGAGCCATACGGTAAGTTCGTATGCCGACGCGCTTAATGACGTCGAAGGTATCAGTTTAAAAGGAGCGACGAGGGAGAGCGGATCTAGCTTAAGGTCGTAGGTCGATCGATGGGCAACAGGGCACAGTATTGAAGGAGAGCCATTTGTCTTCGTAGCTACTTTGCTTGTCAAACGAACCGGACGATTATTATGGCTGCAAACGTTCAACGCCCAAGATTCAACACGCTCCTTTTAAGTTGATATTCCACGCGACTTCGCCTGTCGAGCATGGTTAACCCTCTTGAAAGCCGTGAAAAGGGAACTTCGAAATACTTGCCAACAATGATCCCAAATCGGTGACGGGACCTAACCCTCGCGCCAGCACCGTAAATGGGCTTCGACCATTTATGGTCTACATTTTCTGACCCGTGTTTTCATGCAAATGCAAATATTCTGAAACTTTCGAAATTAATTACGAGGACAAAAACGCAACATCATAAATAATATTCATTTGGAGAACACAAAAAATAACGAACCGACTTGTAAGTGCAAACTCGACGCACCACGATCCACTATTCTAAGAAAGTCTGTAAAGTCGACTAATTGCGAGAGAGTTATATTTTAATAAGTCGTCGGCGAGAGATACGCCAAGATGAAGGAAGGGGAAAGCGAAGAAAAGAGGATTCGCTCGCAGCGAGATGGATCCCTAATGAAGGCAAAAAGCGGAGGAGAGTGTACCGAGAATTCAACACGATGTTAACCGGCCGATCACCCTTTTCCAACCCCCTATGGATGCCACTCAATCCACCCGACAAATTCGGAGAAAAATGAGAGAGAGAGAGAGAGAGAGAGAGAGAGAGAGAAAGAGAGAGAGAGAGTGGGGAGTCGATTTAGTACCGAAATTCTGGTTCAGCCAATTATTCGAGTAGCGTTTATAAACATTTGTTCAATTGCTGCAACTCAATAGTACTGAAATATATTATATAAATATTGGATGGTCAACAATACGCGCATAACGTCAACGATTAACGAACGGTATATAGATGCACAGAACTTGTATAGCTCCATTTCGAAAATGAAACATTATCGCCACAATGTTTCTGCATGTATACCTCTTTCAGACGTGATTCAATTCGATCTGTCTATTGTCCATTTAATACTTTCGCTAGAAACTGTTCAAAAATGACGATTAAAAATTTTAAAATTTGTTCAGTTGATGGACTCAGACTGTTTTGATTTCACACATCTCACTTGTACTATATACTATGTGCTTCATTGTGGCGTAATCGACGAATTTAATGAAAGCCAGTAAAATGAGTTGGTGGAACCGTCAACGTCAAGTCAGCTCGAGACAGGGCCAAAAGGGTTAACCATAGGACCGGTCCGCAAGATATTGCACGCGATACCGTAGCGCGTATCCGCACGCACGGCCATGCAGATCGCTAATTAGCATTCTCATTGAAAAAGGCTTTTCTCTGGCGAGTGGGGCGAATCGTGGGGAATATCACGGGGCCTCGAAAAAAAAGAGGAGACCAGCACAAAGGGTGTAGCAAAGCGAGCTGCTTGCGGAAAGAGGCGGTCACGGCGTGTTTCCGCGTCCCTTGCATCTCCTCCACGTTATTTGCTAATTCGGAAGCAATGTAAATAATCGGGCGTGATCGCGTCCGGAGAGAGAGAGAGCACGTCACGGAATAAGCCTAACCGGGCCTCTCCAGGAACCGAGGAGACGAGCTTCACTGACCACGTGGCCCAGCCAACGAGAAAGTATAGTCTAGCAACGTTCCGAGGTCCGGCCAGGTGCGACGGGTCAATAATTGTCCGATCGCTCGCGGTCATCCAGGTGTATCGCCTTCCGTAGCATTGTCAACAAGTTCCGGATCTGAGATACACGCCCGCCTACACCGTATCTCGGGGAAACACACGGCGGCAGAGCGAGGCGCGCAGTCTTTTGTCGGATCCCCGTCGTGCGAGTCCGCGCGCGCGATCAATTCATTTTCCAGCGGCACGGCAAGCGTGTGCATTCAATTTCTTAATGAGGTTTATTACACTCCACACAGTCCTTTCTGCCGTTCTGCCCTCTCTCCCCTACTGCTTTTTCTCGCGTTCTCTTATGTATATCCCCTTTGTCCCGCGCGCACTCAAAACATTCCGCGTTTGATAATATTTTTATTTTCCCTGTTATTCTCACGCCCCAGGTGTTCGCATTGTGACTTCATTAACATTACCCGGCCACTCGATACACTTTGATTACCAACCGACACCACACGCCTCTCATTCTAGCATCCACGCGCTCTCTTTCCTCCCCGGAAACCTCCGACGCCGCGCGATCCTGCGTCTAGACGAGAACGGATTTTCCTCGGCGAAAATCGTTATTTTTTTCTGGGCGGTTTCGGGACGAACGACGACGATATCACGGGCCACAGTACTATATCTCCCTCTCTGTCTCGTTCTCTGCTCTGGATATCCAGTCGCGTATCCACAGGAAACTTTTTCCTGTTCTTTCTGAGCGTCCACCCTTTTCCTCGTTGGTCCCGGACGCCACGTCCGCCTCCTCCGGCTCTCTCCCTTTCTTTCATGTCCTGCCGCAAGGTTTCGTTTTATAACCACGTAAACTCTGTTTAATTAACGCGTGGACTGAAAGAGGAGGAATTTTCGATGTAAGCGGCGCATTGCACCGGCGGCAGCGGGTGCATAAGGTACGCGCGCGCTGCACGGCGCGGCGCGCATTGCGATGATCCTACGTCGGTGATGGAGTTGGTCGAGACGGTGGAGGAGTAAATGGTTAGAGGTCGGTCTGCAGGGGTTGCAACAGGGAGGACCGTAATACCCGGTGCCGGCGGTGGTCGTACCGTTGCCTCTGATGGTGTGGTGGTGATGGGCGACGGTGGTAGTGGTCGGGCACTTGAGAGAGCTCACCGTTTCCCTTATTCCTTCAATCAACGTCAGCTGGGGAGGCAAGTCTAGTGTGTACCCTGAGCAAATACTCGCGTTCTCCGCACTAGAGCAGCATAGAGCTCAATGACTACATCATCCACGAAGGTGGTGGTTAGCTAGACGCGCCTTTGCCCCATCCCAGGGCAGACAGTCATCGAAATCGATTCTTTCCGTGAAATAAACGGCGGGCTTGCAAATACTGGACGGCATTATAGTAAATACGCCCCGTGCACCGGCTCCTGGAATCCGTGAACCGCGCTCGCGAAAAGATCCGGGGATTCTGCAAACTCTAGCTCGTCATCGCGTCATCAACGTTGCGCCGGAAAATCTTCGAATATTCTCTGTTGATCGCATTTCACAAATTCTTTGAATTACAGGGTACACGTGTTAACCAATTTTGTACATCAAGAGATACAGCGAGGGGAGGAATCATTTTTAAAAAATTGGACTATATTCTTCGAATTTGTTTTTTTAGGTATTTTAAATATTAGTTTACTAGATGATGTATGCACAATTTTTATCTCATAAAAATTTCATCAAAATCAATCGATACAGGAATAATCGACAAGCATTGAAAGATGTAAAGAATTTTTTAATTTATTACAGAATCAAAGTCGTCTGAAAATTGCCATTTTCACTATTTCTAACCGTCTATAGCTCGTGGCAAGGGTGCGTGAAAACTTTCCTCACCCGCTGCATTTAATTAATTAACACCAAAGCTACTAAAGAGTCGGAGTGGTATGTTTGTAACTTCTTATGAAAATCGCATGAATACATTTGTTAACGTAGCTTTGAAGTCACGTACTGATATATCAGGATTTTCGTTTGTAGCCACGACATGGCGAATATTTACCTTCATAAACAAAAATGTTTTCAATTATTGTAAAAGTTCTTGCTTGATATTTTCAAAGGCGTTATTATAATTCATTTTCAAATCAGGTACGACTACAATATAATTACAATAGTTATTTTTACCATAGGTGCATAAAATCTAGAGGTAACAATTTCTAGCTCCGTCATTTGTACGAGTGTTGAAAGTCTACTTCCACTTACGGAAAGATGAATATTTCCCTGAAACGTTTAACAATACTTGACATGCCAGACTGTTCTTGAAAATGAAGGGAAAAAAGTGAAAGAACACGGAGATAGATCAACCATGGCAAATTAGGGACCCTCTTACACTTGGCCCGTACACTTCGGGACCCGTCTGACAATTAGGGTGTCGATGTCTCGTATCTGGAAAGATCTCGTTAAAGTAGGAAGGAAGAGGGCCGGATACACGGCGGTAACGCATGTATCATGGGTCGTCTAAACAAGCTGTTTAGACGACTTCAAGTTAACCCAAATTGACTCAATTGGATTAACCGCGCCGTGGCTCATCCGACACTTGGGAACCGGCCTGTTCCGGCGTCACCGTATCCGCGAGAGAGCCAGTCCTTCGCTTCTCATGCAAATACGCATCGCGTTATTCCACCACTTCGACCCCACCTCCCCGCCCTCCTCCCTCCTGAGTCTTTTCTAGACGCTTTTTTCTCACCCGGTTCTCTTGTCCCCAGCCCTCCTTGCCCTGTCCGCGAATTTAGCTGGTTAGCTAAATTGACGGCGTTTGGGAAAATTGGTTCGCCCACTCGTCGCTCGTTTTATATCTGACTTGCTCTTGTCAGGAGACTCTCTTCGTCTTCTGCGTCGCCAGGTGTTTACACCATTCGCGCTCTCAGTGGTTGATTAGCGTGTACACCTCACGTTCAGTCTTTTAGAAAAGATTTGTAGCAAGAGGCTACACCTTGGCTACCCCAAGAGGTAACCTTGATCATTGCCTGGAAAATATTCTTGACCTTCATTAACTGGCGAATTCCTGTCACCCCATTGACAAGCCACGAGATCAATCAATAAAAGAAGCGCAGCATTTTATCCAAGCATTGTTTTACAAGTACTGATACCTACATCGTAGCGTATCATGAGAATGAAGCGTTAGCGGACGCGTTCTTGAGATTGAGAAGCAACGAGGATGAATGGATCCGAGAGAAAGGCTCGAGCAGTTCCAAGAAAGGCTGGTTGACAGAGCTCGGCCGCAGTTAGGCTCGGAAAAAAACTTGTCTATTAAGCGGGTGGCTGGCGTAATTCGATTCGCGCGGAGTCTGGGTGCCGTGTACGCGGACCACAAGCAGTCTTCCGCTCCTCAAGCCAGTTTCGCGTGCACACACGTGACTCGGTGACGCACGTCGTTCTCCTCTGTCCTGTCTCTCATGTCAATTTACGGGCGAGGGCCGCGGAAGGAAGAGACGGCGACGAGGAGGAAGAGGGAATCGTGTGTGCTGCTGCGGAGGAGGAGGTGGAGCGAGGAGGAAACGCGCAGAGAAGAGGAGAGGCCCGGTCGAGGCTTACGCTAAATCGTAGGATCGGGGGAGTGTTGCATGGATTGGAGTGTCCGTTCCTTGACTAACCCGTGGACCCTACGCGTAACCCATACACACGACTCGTTTTCTCCTCCTCCACACTGTCGGCAGCCTCCTCGCTGCATCTCTGTTCCTCTAGATACCCCTCTCCGACCGATCCGCTTATTATCGTTGCACCCGGCCGGACCCGACCCGGCCCGGCTGTCTTTCTCTCTTGGCCGCTCTCCGCGATATATGGATCGTCGGAAGTCACCTTCCTCATTATCATACCAACAGGCTCACTCGCTCACTCGAGCACAGCCTTCATCCTGTGCCCTAGTCACTTACGGATCACGGGTGTTCAACCCAAGTGCGGGCTGGCACGATCGCCCGACGATCGAAAGGGCCGAGCAACGGCCCGGTACGGCAGACTCGCTGAGAAGCGAGAACCACTGGCCTGGGGGACAAGACGCAAGTCCATTATACTCAATCACGCCGTGATTGGCTCAAACGATCAGACTACCGCTCGCCGCGCGTCGTTCCACGGAGATTCGCGCGGACGTGCCGCGTTCAACTTCGTAACGTCAAGAAGAAGAGATCCTGCTTTGCGCTCGTACCCACTTCCCCTCGTTTCTTGAATTTCCTCTGGAGCTGTCTGGCAGCAGCCACACTCGGTATCAGCCATATACTCCCGTGCACTTCGTAGTTGAAACATCATATGTTTCTTTGGTACACCTGTAAGAATGGCTACAAATTATTACAAAATGAAAAGTATCAGCCTTGATGTACGAATCGAAGCTCCCCTATATTCACAACATGTACATCAAGCTTACGATATATTAAATATTATTATAGAACAGTGGATAATGTACGTACCACATGGCTGTCACTGTATACTTGGTCTCCGTTAATCCTCCGTAATGTGCAATCTCTAGAAAATATTGAATTGCTTCTCAGAAGCATGATCTATTTTTACTACAATGAACATCAACTTTCTCATTGCTTAAAGGATAACACCACAAGCCAGCAGCGATAAGATCAGACTGGAAGAATCAAATTAGACTTTGTAACTCGAGTACACCGAGCCATTAGCAGCCACTCAAGTATACATATGTGATCGAAATCCGTCCATATCCGCTCGATAAATCGGTTCTCAGTAACCAGGTGTTTGGTGAGCGATCAAAGGTGTGTCCTATGCATTCCGTGTCCAGGACCAGGAATGTAGACCAAGGTCCAGCTGCAACAAAAGCCGTGGCACGCTCTGAGCGGATCCCATTCTGCGCGTATCTGTTCCCGCATCTGTTTCGCTAGATCCAAAAGATGACTTTCCATCTCTGGCCGGATATCTATCTTGCTTTCCACCATCGTGCATTTGTTTTTTATTGCGGTCTGCTGCGTGGCAGAGATAATCGGGAAACGCAGACATTCGTGCTCGATATCTCGAATCGACGATCGCGTCTAGCAAGAGCAATACGATCGCCTTAATAAACGTTGAACCGTGGCCCATAGCCTTTTTGTCCAGTTTCCCTGGACAATGGGCTTTAGAATATTGCGTTCCGTTGAGACTTCCGTCATACCCGGGGCGCAATGCGTCTTCTCTTTATTTCTGTTCCGCGGCACTTGGAGACATAAATCCGCAAATAACGGCGCGGAAGAACTGTGGGATCTCGCAATTGTTCGGTACCTGGCATACTTTTCGCGATCGCGGCTTCCGGCCGTGCAGGATACCGGAGGATCTCGCGAGCCAAACGCCCGAGAGCACGGGAACTTTGGCAATTGAATATAATTAAGCAATCTCGGAACGGCCGGTAATGCCGACGACGACGGGAAAAAGCCGGCGCAGCAAAAAGCTGGAGAGCACGCTGGCCGGCTGCCATAAGGAGACCTCACCTCCAAATGCCAACGACAATAATGCCGATAATCCTGGCCCGCTCCTGCTTGCCAATATGCTGCGGACGTATCTACATAACTACCTCGGGAAAGTAGCCCGTGGCCAATAAAAAGCAAACAGAGAAAGAGACCGGCGAATCTGTCGTTAAGCCTCTCCGCGATCTGCTTCTCACTGATTACTCGACTCCCAAATCTGGGCCTCTTGCTTGGCACCGGGAAAGGAGGAGGAGCTCTTACCCTAAAAGCTGCATGCTCGCAGTGCAAGCATAGTGATTGAACCGACCAGCTGAAAAATTCAGATAAGATCTATTTCGATCACATAAATTATATGAAATCATCAAGATTTTTCCATTTTAATTATCCTTTTAATCATCTCACATTTAGTAGGAGCATGATCTATCAGCGCAAAAATTAATTTTTGTGTCTAGATAAACAATGCGCAATGATAGAAACAGTAATGATGATTGCAGTTGAAAGCTGCACTCGACCTAGAGAGATTGAACACACCCGACAAAAAATTAAGATAAGATCTATAACCTGGTTAATAAACCGCAGCGATAATACGACAGACTAATAGAAACAGCGATGAAAATTTTATTGAATTCCTTTTATTTGACTGTACCATTTTTAGCACGATTATCGGTTTATTGGTATCGCTGGTCAACACCAGTTTGGAAATTCGTTTCTACATCGTTTTCTAATTTTAAATGTAAATCGATCTTGGTTACCGTGAATAAGTAATCGAACATTTTTCACCGCTGCAAATGCGGTATGGAATTTTTGAAACCAAGGAACTCTCTCACTTTTAGTTTCAGCAATTTATCGAAACCGGAATTAATGCTTGGGTGAATAAAAGTTTTTAGTAGATGCTTAGAATTTGAAGATGCCCTGACTTAAGGGTAAGGGCGATGGTAATGGTCATCAACCGCAAGATGTATCCTCGTCTGGGACACATTCTTATCTCGATGAAATCATAGTGAGGTGAAAAATGCGACGTTGAAGAAAGGAAGTGGCTAGACAGTTACTCCGCCGTGGCACGAGTCAACCGGCTGGCTCACGCGACTTCGAAGACGTTGGAAAAGTAGGGGTCGTTGGGGTCCGTGTGTGCTCCAAGACGTTAGGCCGACCTCGGTGGGGCTGCCAACAATGGCAACAAGAAGCCGAAATGTCGGTTACGCCTTGTAACGGCAGCTGGCACGCGCTCCTCAGCTCGTAAGGAGACCTTTCTTTTACCTTCTTTGCCCCTTCTCCTCCATCTTACGCGTTGGGGAACGGCCAAGAGGGAAGCCTGTCTCGAGAAGTTACCTTACCTGAATACTGCCGGGGGATACCTGGACATTTAAATCGGGGGACACCACCCGGCTGAACCACCTGAATACTAGCAAGGGGGCCTTCTTGATCTTGCAGTGGTGTCGAACGAGGGAGACCTTGCCGAACCCAAATTTCGCTTTCCATTCTTTTGCAATATATCTCCAAAGTTAGTAGACTGCAAATCTTCATATAATGTTTGTATACAGAATTTTCATAAATTATTCTGTAAACATTTATATGATTCTACATATTACGAATGCAATCGTCCTGAATAAATTACCATTTATTACCATTTGCTATTTCAATAACAATTTTTATGAAAATTCAAACAACAACTTCAGACAGTTTAGAATCTTTAAAGAAAGGAATGCTCACAGTGTTACACATAAAATATCTTAAAATGTGTGCACACTTTGAACGTCAGACTGTGAGGCTAAGGGATGAGGTAGGACACGACGGAAAAATATTAACAACAAACTGATCGTCAGTTGCGAGTGAATTATTTTATAGAATAAGACTCATTTCTATCGACAAGTTTCTTCTAGAACCGTGGCAAGTTTAAATACCTCGAAGGTCCCCCTCGGGAAGTAATGTCTACGCCGCTGAGGGCAAGGACCGTTGTTCCTACTTCCTTTCGAGAAGGCGGAGGAAGGGCGCCGCAGGATTTTTTGTAGCTTTCAATATTAGACGTTAGCGTTTCCCACAGAGAGAAGTCATGGGAACACATTCAGAGGAAGGCCGGTGAACGTCTCGTGAAAATTCTCCGAGGAGATTTGCGATCGCAGCTTGGGGAGTTTTCCGGACAACCGTCCTCTACCCCGTATAAAGGAAACGCGCGGTGAAATCTTTCTTCCCCGATAAATTGATCGTCCCCCCAGATTCACAGGCTTCCCTCTCCTTTGATATTTTAAAATATTACGGTCGGAACTTCCGTTGAAATTTTACCTGATCGAAGATAACATTCCAACCAACGTGGAAACACCGTTTAGCCCTGAAAACCTAAATTATGTCACCTCATAACTGTGGTTTCTGTGAAAACTGATCAAACAGTACACAGTCCGGAGTATCAATAATTGCAGAAAATAATTACAAAAGGAACTGCAAATGCAATAGCACCGCAGAGAAATGTTAACATGTAAACATTTGAAGGGATGCCAGCGTTAAAGGCAATTCGAAAATACGAAACGCGAGCACAATGTCACGGCCAGTTTCACGGCGGCACGTTGGTTTCCATTCACATCGGTAAACCGAAAAATGCGATCGGCGCGCGCGCGCTCACCTCATAAAAGTGACGCGATGCTCATTATCGCCGGTATTATCTGTAATGCGGCATGAATGGCGACCGAAATCGAAATGAAAACGTAGGAAAGGTCACGCTCGTGTGCCAGGAATAACACGACCGTGGCGTTGACCCACATTGTTTTTGAAACGCGATTAAACTCATTGAAAACGGCCGAAGGTAGATTAATGGCCCCGGGTCGGCGTAATCGCGGAGAGCGAGGTAAAAAGCGAAACAAATTTAACGAGCTGTGAATTATGAAAATCGGTGACAGGCGGCCGCTTTTAAATGATCCCTCCTCTCTCTCTCTCTCTCTCTTTCTCTCGCTCTCCCGGTGGTGCTCGTAGTCCTCCCTCTCCCGCCCCCTATTTCCCCACCCCGTCTCGCGAAGTTTGGTTTGGGCGCGTGCCAGTGAATCGAAACGATTCGAATGCAAAATAATAATAAAACAGTCGGGTAGATTGTGGGCTAGCATGGCGGGGCGTGGGGTAAAGTGCGGGGGTGGCATCGGCGAGCGGCGGGAGGCGAGGTTTGCAGCGCATTAACGCAATTAACCTCCAATTAATAACACATCAATTGACACCCGGTCAACTTGTTGCATCGGAGCAGCCCGATAATATGCAGAACGCGTATCAGCCCCGTGTGTGTATGTACACGAGCCACCGTGCCCCTGTCCTTTGTGTGCGTGCGTCATTATGTATATATGCGGCGCAACCCTGTGTCTCCGACTGTATCTCTCCCTCTCTCACTCTCTGCCTCTCCCACGATGACTATGTGCGTATGTACTCGTGATTAGGCGTCACGAAACACGCGGGTGTGTTTACGTGTCTGCGGATGCGTGCCGGCGAAGGGTGCTGGGTCACTTTGCGGATAATAATGAAACGAATGTTACAAATAATTTTCTATCGAGGGGGAGAACGGCGCTGCGGCAGCATAGCTATGCGTGCGGGATCGGTGGCGTACGTACACACGAAGGACATGGGCTGATGACCATAGCCGGGTTCCCATGCAACCCCCTGCGAACACTCGCGCCACATGACACTTACGGGGGGTGGAATTCCAGTGCACATGCCGTCGTGGCGTTGCCGCGCGTACGCCATGTGGAATACGTGCACCATGTGATACCCACCGTGTAGAAACCTGCTGATACCTACTTGTAAGCCGCCCTAACGCCCGGAAGGAAGTTGTTAGGGCTGCGAAGTAAAAGTATTGTTTCGCTTTCGATGCGGATTCGACCGGTCGGTGCTCCTCTGCCGGCGAAAATAGTCGAGCCGAATTCGATCAGCCTGAAGACCATGATGACAAGCCTTATTGAACTAATTTTAACCCTTGTAATAAATACGAAATATTCAAATGTTCGCTCTGTATGCTACTGTATGCTACAAGTGTACAGAATTTACACTACGTCTGATGTGATACGAATAATAATCAGACACGTGACGACCAGAGGGTTGAAATAGAAAAATCGGTCTAGATTCTCGCAGCGACAAGGAGCCAAGACTTGCCGAGCGGTGGAAAGAAAGAAAAGTTGAAGGTGGCTATAGACGGTGTCGATAGAAATTTCATATCTGTTCTATTGATTTTCATACTTTCTGTCCTCGGCGACGATAGCGGCGGAGGAGGAGAGGTGGCTCGCGTCCGTCAAAAGAAGGGGATCCAGGATGGCTACGAGATATACGTTTCTTTCTTTTCACTTGCGGATTCATTAAAAAATTTCGATTCGAAGTATTCCCTTTGAAATCGCATACAAGGTTGATCTACCGATAGCGAGCCCCGCGTGATCGATGGTAAGAGAATAACGAGAACGCTCCTCTCCTCGCCTCGAGCTTCTCAGCGCTCGGGTCTTCCTTAATTACCCGGACCTATAGGTGGGAGTTATCAACGTCGATAGCTCGAAACAATAGCCACCTTGGATCGTAACCCCTTAATGCTGAAAATTCTCCGGGAAAAAGTCGACAGAATTATGAGCCAGCCTTCCATTAACCTGCACTCGTAATCAACAGTTAATTTTGAAGGCTGGCCCCCGACCGCCCTCTTCTCGGTCTTAACTTTTTTCCCGGGTAGAGGTACTTTGTTTCGCCGCGTCTTTCTTTCTTTAATGTTTCTCCGATCTGAATCCGCTCGTCGATACCACGCCTTTCGTTCCGTTTTGCAGGAATTTCCGCATTGAATACGTACCACTCGACGAATCGTTCTCTAATCTCGCGGCAGCAACCCCACCGGCATAACCTGTAATCACCCCTTCAAATCAAGTCACCTGCTTAAACGGTAAATATCGCATGACGCACAGGAAATGGCTGTGGGTGGTTCATCAGACTGTTTTCGCTTCGTTAAAGTGATCGATGCGACGTCATTAGCCGGCACAACGATCGGCTTCGGCAAAAACCAACTTGTCCGTCAAGATTCACCCCCAATCGAAAATTATAAATAGATCCACCCCTTGGAAATCACACATTAACCCTTTCGCTACAACCTCAATCAATCCATACAATCAAAATAATTTATTCAATGAAATAGAAATTTAGCAGCATCTCAGACATGATATTGATTTTTTCCAAATCGATTTTAGGAGGAAATATTTCGTTTGCTTTTCGCCAGACAGGTATTGACGCGTCACGAGGCGATTCCTGGCCGCGTTCTTCGCGTGCAATTAGCCCGACGTGTCGACTTCCGAGTCGGGGGACCTTGTGGGAGAGTCCCTAAAACCATTTCCGGCGGAGCACCTTTTTATTCTAACCGCCTCACGCATGACGGCCCAGAAGGGAAGTACCGATCAGCGGTAGGAAGGCCAGAAGTTCCTGACCCCCCTCGAAGTGTTACGTTCTTCGAGGCAGGTACGATTGTAGACGTTATCGAACCCCGAGACCATATGTCACCGTTTTCACTACACCCCCCGCACATTGCCTAAGATAATTGCCAGGGAGCAGTATCTCCGAACGAAATCTTTCTGTTGGGGAAAGGCTCGAAAACTTGGAAATATACTGAAATAGAACGATGACCGAATGTGACGGTCAGAATCTGCTAAAAATTGCGCTCGTCATTCTTCAAATAAAGGGACATTGTAAATCTAACCACCAACTTGACAGTCTCTATATAAAAATAAATGAAGTTCCATTTAACTAGAGTATTTAATAGAGTTTTTAATAATTATTTCCAACATTGTACGTCTCATTATATATCTCTAATACTGAAGGGTTGATACGAATGTCTAGGTTGTTCTATAAAAATAATGAAACAACTCCATTAACTTGAATCAATACACACGTTTTTAGTACCTCGTGAATTCGCGCACGCCACAGCCAGACAAAGATTTGTAGTCAGTGGTAATAATTGTTCAGATTTTATTGTGCGATCGACTAAATGTTTGTAATTCTCGTACACTGTTGAATAGTAAATTATTTTCTATTTTCATAAATGTTTCCATTAACCATCGGGGCTGGTTTTATTATATTTTTTAAAATACGCACACCATTTTTTTTTTCGTTAGTATCTTTTTTCCTTTTAATATTTAATATCGAACAATCTCCGTCGGACGGCGGAAGTGATCAATATATTCAATAGCACGCGCGTCGGAGAAACGAGCAGATAATAAATAAATTTTAAGCCCGTTTATCCCTTTCGTACGCACGATCGCGTAAACGGTCGAGAACTGTGTGGTGTGTTTGTGTGTGTGTGTGTGTGTGTCTGTGTGTGTGTGTGTGAGAGAGAGAGACCTGAAAGCTCATGCGCGTCGGCTCGAAGAAAAAAAGTACAACGATTCCGTGCTTCCACCAATTCGCCGCTTTTGCCACGTGTTGCTATATACGCATTTCTCTTTGAGCCTCCTTGTTGCTTCATGAGCCGCGCGTATACATACGTCTAGTCGCTCTGTCGATATATAGGGACGAGTACTCGTGTCCTCGAACGCAGGCGGCTCGTGCGTAGGCAAACTATGGAATATGTCGGCCTATTGAGCGCAGGTGCTTTAAGCTGCTCAGCTGTTGCTTCGGGATCTCATGCACATTCACGCAGACATATATCGCCGCGGCGATATTGGTGCACACTAAGCAGCCGGCGCGCGCTCGTATCAAACTGCGTGCGTGCAAACGCAGAAGGTCGACTCGCGTGTACTCACGCACTTATGCGTATCGGCAATTGAATCGTGAAACGATCGAGCCTTGTCGTCGCTGAATGAATTTGTGGAACGGTCGGACGATTATCCTTCATCGTCGTGAGAATCCTCCCCCGTGAAGACAACCCCCCCCCCCCAATCCAAGTTTTATATCAATATCGAAAATTAACTATTTGCATTAAAAAACCTTTCGCAGATCAGCTTATTATTTTCTAACAATTACAATAAAAATTTTAGTTTTAGAATTTAAAGTGAATTGATAAAGTAAATAACTACGGTTGATGAAATGATAAATGTTTTTAGCCACTCATTAAATAACGTTATTTTTACTTTTCATACCTGTCAACTCGCACAGTGCATAATAAATGCGAGTTATTATTATCGAGACTCTTTCGAATTCAAAGACTGTATCGGGAAAGTTTGCGGGGTCTGTTCAAAGTGTAGAGTATGTATGCGCAGAGTATTCCACAAGTTTGACCAAGCCAGATGGTGTGCTGGTCTATGACCAAGGATTCGCGCTATCAATTACTTTTTTGCGTCCCCCTGCCGCCTATCGATCAACGACAGCGCTTCGAATAAGAAATTTAATGCAAGTAATTTTCTTATGGTCTCTCCTCGGCCTCCGGCTACTTTCTTCTTCGGCCGATCCTACGTGGACATCCCCTATGTGGTCAATGTCTGCGGAAACTCTCGGCAAGACAGCCAAAGTTTAAAAAGAGTGTCTGTATTGCGGGTGGACGACCACTCTGTCCGTTGTATTTTTAATCGAGAGTGTTCGGCATCTTCGTTCACGTTTCTCAATATAACTTGATAAGCTCGTGCAATGAACCGATGCACTTTTTTGCATTGATTCCCTGAGTTTTTATGAAGTAAATGCACATTACTTGCTGATGGTCGAATGGAAATGATAAATTTTTTATCGGTAAAGTTGAGGGAATGAAAGTCGAATGTGGAAATGAAAAGCGTCTGCGATAAATATGTCTATAGCTTCTGAGGATGTATACATATGTGTATAGCGAGTTTCTAGACTTCGAAGAATTTCATAGTAAGCACGTTACGCATCAATATTGCACCGAGTCGTTCTCTAAGGTAATAAAAGTTATGTGTAGGAAAGTTGCGTCACGGAGAGAGTCAACAATAGCGGCGGACGGTAGGCCGTAGACGGTTTCTATCTACGGAAGTGAAGAAGCGTCTATATACAGACCAGGTCTAAAATAAAAGAAAAAAAAGAAACAGGAGACGGTTCAGTATAACTTTTCCGTCTAACATCGATTCCCCTTCATTGACCGTAGTAGCGTAGGCGAGAGCCACTTTCGTATTCGAAACTAAAGGGGGTTCCCAACGTTATTTCTGTTGCAGACGAATAAGAAGAACCGCGGTAACGAAAATCGAGGCGAGGGAGAGAGGGGCAGCCAGCCCTTTGGTGAGCTCGAAGGATGCAGCTCCCAGGCGGGAGCACGAGGATTCCACCCGCGAGATCACCGGCTTCGCTTCCCGTAATTATTAACGGGAGTAGTAACATTTCATCGACTGTCGCCGAGGAACGCAACAACGGTAGAGACTCAAATGGAAGCGGCGTGGCCGGCTTGAATTGCCATCGCAGCAAGATCGCAATAGCGACTAGAAGTTGCGGAAACGGTCCCGAGAACGTGTCCCGCGTCGCGAGAAGAAGTCGTCATTCCGAGACGAAGACGAATCGCCGGCACCGAGTCATCGCGAAGCCCCAGCTGTTGGCGTCCACCCCACGACGGAAGGAGGGAGGCGAGGAATAGTGAAAAGGAGGCGCAGAAAAACCGAGAAACGACGGAAGAAGCGGAAGAGGTGGTGCGAGAAAAGGAGACGAGGAGGAAGCAAAAGTTTGTTGGGAAGGAGAAGGCTGCCGACGTCGTCGTCACCGGCGACAGCGGAGGAGGAGGAGGAGGAGGGGGAGGAGGAGGTGGAGGAGGAGGAGGAGGTGGAGGAAGAAGAAGAGGAGAAAGAAGAGGCGGCGGCGGCGGCATAGCAGCGGGAGAAGGAGGAGGAGGAAAAAGAAGTGGCGGTGGAGGCGGTGGCGACGGTGGAGAAGGAGAAGGAAACGGTAAAGACGAAGAAAGTGGAGAGGGAAGAGTATCGGCGGTCAGAGTGGGGCGCGTAAGGTAGAAGGAACGAGGAGGAAAGGCGGCCGTGGTAGGGGAAACTGCCGGAGAGTACGGAGTAGAGAAGCAGAGGCAGCGCGCTGAGCCACGAGGGGCTATTCAAGCGTGAAGGGGAGGGGTGACAAGGAACCCTGGCGGGGAGGGGACGCGGAGGCCTTCGGGGGGCCGACCAACCAGACGGCCGATGATGTCATCGGGGGAGGAGACCGAGTATTTCGCCCCCTACGGAGCAACCACCGAAAGCAAGCAACAGCAACTCCAGAAGAAGCAGAAGCGCACCAGACAGCGCGTGGACGCCGGCGAGCCGCGCAACAACTATTCGAGTATACCGCATTTTACCTCCCGGCCATCCTTCCACGGCGGCGGTATATACGGTTCGATCTTCGGTGGCAACGTGCCAACGCAACAACAACAACCGCCGTCGCAACATCACCAGTCACAGTCGCAACAGCAACAACAATTACAACCACAACAACAACAGCTCCAGCAACAACAGGCTGGAGCAGCTGGCAGTCAAGGTCACATAGGTACAGCTACGACGGGTCCCACTGCTCAGCAGCATTCCGCCCACGCGGCATTCGGTTTCTTCGGGGCACCGGGTTACGGCCCCACCAAGATGTTGAACGAGCTGCTCGGACGACAAGTCAAGCAGGCCAGTGACGCCGGTGGTTCACCGCCAGAGGGCGGCCACGGGATGACTGGCGCCGGCATGGATTCTGCCGCGAATTTGCAATCCGGTGCTGTGGTTAATTGTGACGATCCCGCCACCGCTGAGCTCACGCAGCATATGCTTCGAGACATACTGCAAGGGCGCAAGCTCACCGCGCTCTCGGTACCGGAACAGCCGAACAACAATAACAGTATACACAGCAACAATAACAACACCACGACGGATCTACTTAAGTCACAGCAGCAGCATCAACAAAGTCCTCAGCAACAAAATTGTGATAGTGCGCGTAGTGGAACAGTGCAGAGTGGGGGCGAGGAGAGTGTCGATGGAAATAATATCGTGAACAACGCGAATCACAGTGATCGTGATACCGTGATGCCGGGCGATGCTGAGGACAGCGCCGAGGACGCAGCCGCGGCTGCACGTGCTATGGAGGAGGCGTTAGCCGAAGCTGGTATGGAACCTGGGGCCAATTTGGATGGGTCGGACTGTGAGCAAAGTTTACCGCCGAGTCCAACGCAGCCAAGGTCAGGTTCGGTTTCCGTCAAGGAGGAGATACAGGACTCGATGAATATCAAACGAAGTCCGAGTAACTCGCCTTGTCCGATAGTACCGAAAACCGAAATCAGTTCGCCGACCACCGAGATTAAACGTGCTCGAGTGGAGAACATTGTCAGCACGATGCGGAGCAGTCCTGCGCTACAGCCGACCACGGTGAACGGCTGCAAGAAACGGAAACTGTACCATCCACAGCAGCAGACCGTGCACCACGTTCTCCAGCATAGTGCCAACGACACCATGATGAGCTACGAGGAGGAGATCGAGGAGGAGGAGGATCCTTCGACGATCAGGCAGAAACGTGAGGAGAAGGACAACCTGAAGAGTCAGTTAAAGTTGCTGCACGAACAGCTGGCGGTAATGCAGCAAAAGTACGACGAGCTTTCTAGCAGAATGGAGCCAGACACGAGCGAGAGCGGTGATGCGCCTGCCAGTCCTCAGCATCAACCTCAACCACCACCACCGAGACCACCGCGACCTCATCCACCCGCGTACAATGGCCTCCCAGCCATACCAGCTGAACATACGCACCCTTCAGCAGCTATATATCACATGGGACAACATAAAGCCTACCTCGAACAGCAACACGCTGCAATAGAGAGAATAAAGCAGCATCAGGAGGCTCTAGAAAGCATGAAGCAGCAGGAGGCTGCTGCGAGGCAACAACAGCAACAACAGCAGCAACAACAACAACAGCAGCAGCAGCAGCAACAACAGCAGCAACAACAACAGCTCCAACGACAAACCTCTCCACCACCACCCCCTCCGAGTCAAGTACAACAACAGAGTCAAAGCAATACTGGCCCGTCCACGCCACAAACGCCACAAATGCAATCGGCGAGCGCGCCTCTTCAGCACAAAGACATCCAAGAGAGGTTAAGTGTTTTTAGAGGATCCGCTGCCGCGATTGGCTCGTCGGGTCCACATATCACTGGTGCGGACCTCGAAGGGTTGGCGGACATCCTTAAAACGGAGATCACATCGTCTCTAACAAATCTAGTCGACAGTGTAGTGGCGAGATTCGTGCAGCAGAGGAGGTATCTTGGTAAACAGAGCGAGGCGGCACAGGTTGCCGCCGAACAATTGAACAAGGACCTCCTGTTGGCGAGCCAAATACTCGAAAGGAAATCACCTAGGACGAAAGTAGTCGATAGAGGAGCACCACAACCACCCGGTGGCCCAAACGGGCCACGGGGGCCCCACAATGGCGGGCCCCCTCCTACACAGTCTACGGGTTTCCCTCAAATCGGACTCATGGGTGGTGGGCCCCATGGTCCTCATTCTGGCCCCACGGAAAACAATCTTAATCAAATGAACCAATTGCCGCCTCATGTCAGGTCGAACGGAAGCGTATTCCAGACGCCGAAACCGCCGACGTTATACGCCATGACCTCCATGCAAGCGCAGCAACAACAACAGCAGCAACAACACCAACAGCAACGCGAACACCAGCAGAGAGAACAGCAGCAACGTGACCAATACTGCAAGATGAGGAGTGACGAGAGGGAAAACAGGGATTCGGAACAGAACGAGGCCCTGTCGCTTGTCATGACCCCGAAGAAGAAACGTCATAAGGTAATTATCCTCTAAACAATCCTTAAACAACATACAATCGTTTGTGACATAGTATCAATACCAAAAATGAATGAGTTTAATCGAAAGATCTTCTAGTCCAAAATCATCTTACGCTCTCGTAATGTCATACAAAAAATTATCTTCATGTAGTCCATCTTGTGTGCTATTTTGTATTGTAAACGAGCATACATATTTATAGGAGTTTCTTTCTTGAACATAGAGAATATCTTTCGATGCATGTTATTTAAAGTGCTTTCTTATCGTTCGCTATATTTTATCAATTTCTCGTATTAACACTAAACCTACCACCGCCAGTCGAATGATCGGTTTCAGATTTCGAAGATGATAATAAAAATCACGAGAAACCGAAATAAATTGAGTTTTATGAGGCAACTGGTTTTATTGTTTGGTGGGTTTGGTGTTAATCGTAAATGTTTAGGATAAGTACTTGAATTTCACATTGTAAATCAAGGTATCAATTAGTATTTTCCTTCACAGGTGACGGACACGAGGATCACCCCGAGGACCGTGTCTAGGATCCTGGCGCAGGAGGGTAGCTGTTCGCAAGGGGGCAGCGAGAGTCCGCCGCCTCCACCTCCGCCGAGACCTTACCACGCGCCACCACCTATGCTGCCAGTGTCTCTGCCAACCAGCGTAGCGATACCAAACCCAAGTCTCCATGAGAGTCAAGTGTTCTCGCCGTACTCGCCGTTCTTCAACCCTCACACGGGTCATCCGGGTCAGGTACCACCCCCTGGATCTCATCATCTACCTGCAAGTCCTCCAGGTGGAAGTGTAGAACTCAGGGATTCCCCGCCGTTGCCTCATCCGCCGGCTATCCTGCATCCTGCCTTATTGGCGGCTGCCCAGCATGGCAGTCCAGACTATGGACATCTGAGGATGGACACCAACGACCGGGGCAGTGAATGCAACAATGGCGACATCGGCTACGACGGAGTGCAGCCTACAATATCCTTTTCTAATGATACAGTCAAACGCGGAGCAAAAGTCTCCGCTAGCGAAAAGTTGGAGAACGTCCAGAACGCAGTGTCCTCGCGCAATAGTTACCGAATTGTCAAAGTTTACGATTCAGAGTCGACGACCGCTGTTAATCGGCGGTCGAGTTCGATGAGACCGCGGGTAATATCGCTGAAGACAGAACGTCTGGATCGTTCTCCAAAGAATGTACCGAAAATCTAACTTTTAATATTAAAACCTGGAAGAGTATGTGTACAGGCCAAGGCGAAAGAGCCGGTGGCTCGAGCGACGTCGTAAAATCGAGCGTTAAAAAGCGTTAGCAAAGCGAAAGAGTTGATGACGATACTTAGGGAATGTATTCTCTCCCCCGTAAAAGGGAAACGCGAGGCTCTCTCGGTAACTTTGGAAAACAACGTCGAGTTCTCCGGGAGAAAAAGCCGGCCGGCCAACAACCAGAAGGAAGTCGGGAGAATACCAGGAGGCGGGAGGAACCTCGGACGAATGTTAGATTAGTTTGCCACGGAGTTAGGCTAATGTTGGCTGCACCTACGAGTAGAGTTTGTCCGGCAACAACGCGCGAGGTCGAAAGTTCTTTGCCTACTCGGCCCACCCTCGACCTCGAGTCTCACCCAACTTCGCAAGCCAATAATCTGTCCCGCAATTTCGGAATTTAACCGCGAAAAGGAGAGAGGAGGCGGTCTGTGAACTTCCTATCACGAGCCGTATACTCAACTTATCGTAGATAAGTCACTTCTACTACTTCTCCGGGGCTGCATGGGAATCCGGCAGACTCCTTTTCTAAGCGGTCAACTTCCCGCCAACTAGATTCCTTATACTTGACCGTTCGCATGGCGGTGCTTTGGCCCCGCCATTGTGTTTCTCGCTCGCGATACCTTCCAGTTCCATGCTTGCCCGTTAGTTCGTTCCGACAAAGCCGAAACTCTTCGGAAACAGTTAATTAAAATCTACGGAGCCTTTCGTAAAGGACCAAAATTGTTCTAAACGCTCCCACTTGAACGTAAATTCCTAAACTCTCTTAAAAGCTGGAACACAAAAATTATTCTGAGGAAAATCATATTTAAACATAAGTATCTAAATTCTCGAAAAGGGTGTTAGTCTCTTCATCATCTCTTCTTTCCTTTCTTAAAAGAAAGAAAATTGTTCTGAAAATTATCCATTGATTTTAATACAACAAACGAAAATCCTCCAGATAGATGTTAAGGTCTTTCCGTCGAAATTCCCGGTCGGCTGTAAAATAATCTGCAACCGGGGGAAGTCCTGCAGCCTTCTCAAAGCGTCAGCCTCCTCAGAAAGATATTAATTAAACTCTCGCTGATCTCTGGCTCCGAAAAAAGGCGGGATTTGGCGCCGAAAGTTGTCGCTATGAGAAAATAGAGGAACGCGATCCCCCCCGTTGGAGTTTACGGCAACAACCGGAAACCGAGGAAGTCGGGAGAGGTCCCTGCGGCGGTTTGAAAGCGTGGCGAGGCAGGTGCGAGAAGTTGAGCAGCTCCGATTATCACGCATGACCCGGCCGTGGGGGCAGTTCTCGCAGCGCGGCCTTCTCTCACTTACCGAAAGCGCTAGCAAATATCGGGCTTACAACCTGGAAAAAAAGACGTATGTCGCGGGGTAGGGCGGGGGCGTTTAGTGGACGTGTAAACGCGTCGGGAACGGTGCAACGTCGGTACTGCAACGGTGTGTGTTGGTTCGGGTCGCTCGATCGGCCGCGCGGCGTTCTTTACCACCTTTTTAGCCGGCCTTTGATGTAAAATCAATGGCGCATTTTTTCACTCCCTCCTCTTGGGGTAGGTCGAGCGCATGGCCGCGGCACAACCTGCTGTTCACCATTCTCCTCTGGATTCACCCTTGTGTCTATCTCTCTCTCCCGATGCGAGCGCTATGGGGGCCTTCGACGGATCCGAATATGCTTCGCGCGCTGTCCGAATTTCCTTCCCGGTTCCATCGTGACGGGAAACGCGATGGTACACGCGGCAAATGCGTGGCGAGGCGCGTCGACGCTATCGGTGCATCATCGTTGCACGGAAACTGCATTTTTTCGCTGTAATCGAGCGTCGAGCTGGTCTCGAGACTCCCGAGCTGATTAAGTTGAGACAAAGTATTGATTGGTGGGCATCTTCAAATAGTAAGGAAGAATTCTATTTTTTATCGTATACACAACTTATACAGGATTGCATTGAATTAGTAGAATTGGTTCGAAGTTGCTAAAAGATTGTAAATAAGCATCTTTATATACGAATATCGAAGTTATAAGTAATTAAATTCTATGTATACACTAAGTAATTAATTGTCGAGCAGTACGAATATTTAATATCACATCTCATAATTCACTTACTGGGAATCAGATACCCCATGCGAGTAACGCAGGGTTAATATTTCAGATTTGTTTATCGAATATTTCTAGAAGCTAGAAGATGTGCGGTTGCACATACTGATTATAAAATAGAGCTGTTTTGAACGAATTCTATTAATTACTGGATGATACGCGTTCGCGTTAGTATTTCTGATTGGAAAGGAGTTCTCGGTGGCATCTAATTATGACGTTTACGAGCGATTGCCTCGTTCTTGACATTCGATGTACAGCTCGGGCTCGTAAAACACAGAAGGCTGGGTATAACGCGCATTACTCGCGTAGGAGGAAGGACCAGCTCGACAGCCGCGGGGCGGAATAATCCTTATTACAGCTCGGGTATCTCGTTATCATCCATCGACGCTACCGCGAGCGCAAAATGCGACGCGGGGGTGCGCGCACGTTTGATGGGAACGGCTACACTTGTCGACTCGTTCGCTTGTAAACGACAACTTCGCTTGTGCGCTGAGAGAGTTCGCACGCCGACAGTAACACCAATAACGATAGGCGTTCGTAAAAAATTGTAAACGTCCCGCGTTTTACCCCTTTCTCGCGGAATTAGATGGCTTTACGCGGATCGAGTGTCTAGGAGAACCTTGCTCGAAACGAGTCGAAGAGAACAATTGCCACTATTTATTTTTAATTTTTCTCAAACAGCCCAAGAAAATTTCTGTGAAACAATTTTCGCTATTCTATCGCAAACATCAAGTTGCATTAATATATTTAGAACATTTGAATTATTTAGTCTTGAATAATACACCTAAAAGTGTCATTTGAAAATTTTTATGGAAATGTCATAGTGTGATAGTTCCTGTTCCGAGTAAACGTGACGCCATTTACGAGATGAAAGAAGGGTCGTTCGATCTTCGGAATCGGGTTCTTCGAGGAGTCGAAAGCGAGCCGAAGGCACAGACGATCCGCGAGAGATTGAACACACGGATTAGCCGAATAAGAATGCGATGAAACCACATGAAGAGATCCCATTACCGATAAGGAGTCGGTAAGGCTTCCGCTGAGGATACGGCCAATCGTGGGCCAACCTCGGCGAGAACGTTAGACCCCTATTGCCCTCGCGACATCCACAGCTTGTACGATTTCTAATCCAATTTGATACGAAGAAAACACGATTAAGTTTGAGATATTTGCGTACACAGAAACCGATTGTCGCATCGCTCGGCCGGCCATCTTGCTACTGGGCCTTTCGATCATTCTTTCGGGTCCATACTCTTCCAATGATATAAGAACGTATACGTATAAGTCTAACGAGCAGTGTACAAGCACTGCTTAAATATCGGTTTACGATCACACAGCAACAGAGTATTTCCTTAACCACGGTGAACTCGTCAACGCTGACGCCGATGCATCTGAGGAAGGCGAAGCTAATGTTCTTCTGGGTCAGGTACCCGTCTTCGTCCATCCTCAAGATGTACTTCCCCGATATCAAGTTCAATAAGAACAACACAGCGCAGCTGGTTAAATGGTTCAGCAATTTCCGGTGAGTACCATCAAATTATCTATTCATGCCGGAATTGGGGCTGTTTATAGCTTGTAATCGTTTATCTGGTGCACGGGGTGTCTCAATCGAAACGTAAGCCTCCTTACGAATTACGATAATGTTTCTTCTATTATAATGGCTATGATCTTCCACCTTCTTGTGCAATTCTTTGTTAGTAATGTGTCTGGTAACATGACTCTGCAATTGAAGAAAGACTAAAACCTTAAACTTGAAGTTAAAGACAAAATTGATTTTATTGAAGGTAATAATCGATCGGCTGGTTTTATTTGGGACACTCTGCGCACCTTCGGATAAGAGAGCGAATAAATTACAGTACGAAGGCAGTCAGTTCCCTTACGATTGCTCGCATGCTCGTCAATTAGCGTATCGTTTTCGGAAAGAGTATAACAACGTACGGGTACGCGGAAATTTGCATTCGACGTTCTCCAATGTTCGCCGACAAGAACGCCCGGTGTAACGTCCAAGAACATGGATCACAGGTCGCGGAGGTGATCCGTTGATCGGATTGATGAATTTTTGAATTGCCGGTCCCTGATTTCCCGTGTTCGTTCAGCGAAAAATAGAACAGGTCCGTGGAAGACGTTCCGGTTACGCGATCCCATTCCGTGTATGCAAACGAAATCGAGCTTTCCAAGGGATCGACCACTCCCTACGCAGAGGAACGGTCAGAACCCAAGAGACGACAGTCACGATGGGTGTGTCCGAATCTTAATTACCCTCCCTTCGGCCGAGGATAAGTAACGTGGCTACATTGCCGCAGGTATAAAGCGTAGGAGGTGGTGGGTACCGACACATACCGACCGGCAGGCATTAGCCTGATTATAATTAGCCTGAGTACAGTACAGATCCGAGATATAAGGCGGTCAAAGAGGCCGCACTTGGTCACGCCGTTACATTATTGCCGTTTTCTTATCGTGAGAGACGCCCATCCTCCCGAAAACCATAAGTTTTCACCGCAGTTCGCCGCCAGTCCGGCGAATCATTTATCAAGAAGATTCATAATTAGACTGCGGATTTTATGCACTACGAAAATATTTAATTCAAATGCAGAACATTCCATGAATTTTGAAACGATTAAGAAAGACAGTTCTTGTTTTACACATAAATCTATTTATGATCAACGTTTCACTCGCCAGTGATAATTCGACTCGTGGTCGTCGGCGTGATTATTATTCGCAGCTGAATATAAACCTTAATTCTTTGTCGCTAAATTGATTACTTAAATTTTGAAGGACTTATTGAAAACGACTAATGGCTAGAAACTTTCTGATCAACGTCTGAACACCGCCGAAAATTTTAATTACGAAGAAGTGTGGAATAGGTGTAATAATCTAATCTAATAGTCTACGAACGCGTTTTAATCCGCATCTTGAAACAGCACCGTCATCGAGAAGCCTATTAATAGTCTCCCGGCGGGCACCGCGTTAAAGTAATTAGAGTTCGTATAATCGTACGGTGAATCAATGTTTCAGCCGTGGATTTCTGTTGAGAAAATAGATAGTGGATATTGTCTAGCCGACTAGGAGAGCACCGTTGACAACTTAGAATTTCGCATGCATTAGAAGCGAGTCGGAACACGCCGCGAACTTGACACCTCCGACTGGCGATACTGCAATTTCAGCATCGATTTTCAATACGTTCATCATGCTGGACCGCGCCGCGGCCGATCTCGTACGAAATATTCGAAGCACTCGAGCGACCCGCAGGAAAGCCAGCCACAAAAATTTAATTAACGCAGGGAAAGGTCCATTAAAAATTGTCGCCATGAAAAAAATGAGGGAGTAGGAGGAGGAGCACACTTAAAATTTTCCACCGGGGAACATGAGCGGATCTCCCGGGTTGCGAAAATTTTTGCTGCGTGAAATGAAGTAGAGGCTCTCGCTGCTATCAGAATTATACAGAATCGTTTTTCGAATCGGGAGGACCGCGGGGCTCGAGGAATTAGAAGGAAGCCGAGTTCGCGGTGGAAATAGGCGCGGCATGGAAATAAAAAAAAAAGGCATACAAGTTTACATGGTACATATAGAATATATAGATGAATACAACGGAGGACCGTGTATGTTAGCGGGAAAGAAAAGGGTACGGGGATCAGTTGCGAGCAACTTGTCCCTCGTGCCGTTGCTCTTTCGGTCCCCTCCACCCCTGGCCCTGTTTTCGCTCTCTCGAAACATTTTCCAACGTAGCCGACGAGAAAGAGAATCGGTTAGAGTGGGTGATAAGAGAGAACGGCCACGGTGCGTGTTAGCGAAAGTTTGAAACGTCCAGCAAAAATTGCATCGGAGGCCAGGCTCCCGTCGTTAAGCACAAAGCTAATTACCGGCTGGATATATTTCGCTACATTTTGTCGTGTCGGCCGCGGGGCTCTTGGGTCTCTCTCCAACGACACAGCCTCCACTCCTCCCGTGCACTCTTTCCTCCATCTCCCGTTCGACGTTGACTTCTGTAGCGATCAGCATCACGGATCAGAAACGTCGAAACGCGAGGAGCCACCGCTAATTTCTTTCGGCAACCATCTCTTCGAGGAGGTTGGCACGTGTATAATTTTTCTAACTTGTTTGTGATTATTTCCATTCTTGTCACGTGCCATTTGTTGTAACCAGGACATTTAGGAATCACGGTTGCTAGCGTACGATAAATAGATCCAACGATAATAAACTATGAAATGGAGGAGATGGATTGTGGGTCTGGCAGCAGGTTACCGATTTAAGTAAGTTGCGCACGGCACTCGTCCCTCGCTGTTAAGCAAAGTGTGAAAAAAAGGATGTACCTGCGCCCGTCGTAAAATTAACATGTCCGAAGGGGACTGTTTGTACTAGTTAACCGTTGCCGGTTGGTAAAGAATGAACCATAGGGAAAAAAGATCTCCCTTCCGAGCGATGTCCGCTTATAATCTCAATGTTTCTAGCCGGCGCGGCGGTGTGGTGTGTCCATAAATAATTTTTCACGTCTCCCCCGTTGGGGGCATCCTTACGGTCGGCGAAAGGGAGAAACGGAAACTTTCCTCTTGACAATCCTTGCATACCAGTTTCGTACAAGTTTTCCCGTGAAATGGCGATTAAAGGACGACACGAAGGTGCCAATATCGTGCCTCATTAGGCACACTTTCACCCTACGGGGACCCTCTCCTTTGACGACTAATCACGTAAGGGTTTACCCCCGGACACTTTTTCCTCCTGTGCTCTCTCTCCGGGCACAGTCGTTGTGTCGAGCGTGCTCGATCTGATAGCCTAATGCACGGCTTCCTATGCGGAAATGCCTCGCTACATTATTCTACGCTGGCTCGTGTACCTACCCGGACACCCTCCACACCCTTTTCCCCCACCACCCTTGACCGGTGTCGTCGTTGTACTTTTGTCACGAGAGCACCGTCACCATCATCGGCCCAATGCTTTTGCCAATCTTCCGCTGTGCCGAACGGTTCCCCGGCCAAAGAAGATTCGACCGAATCGATCTCCAGATCTACTTTAACGTTCAAAGGGCTCCGTTACGGCGACTAGAAATTCCGTTGTCATAGGAAAAACCACAAAAGCCCGGAAACTTTACGACAATACCGAATACTATTATTATTTCCACGCCTGATAGTTGAACACCACGAAATTGGTAGTATTTCCCCATTCTTGTTCTTAGCACATAAACTGCCGAGCCCCAAGACGAGCCTGATGTATATTTCTTTATAATAAATAGACTGCAGCTTTTATGCATTTACGACAAAAATGGAACATTAAAAGAATTTTAAAATATCGATGTGGGTAAATCTGGAATTCGCAATTTTGATGGGCTTGGTAGTTCGAGCGTTAAAGAGCCGGAACAGTGAAAACGATACGTAGATTTAAAGTATTAAATGCCGCGAGAATATCGATCTGTCGTATTTTAATCGGCAGATCGCTACCAGCGATATAAGTTATAGTCCAGATTAAGATAAGAAGCTGTCAGGGGAGTGAATTTTCGGATTGATCGGGCAAATAGCGGGGAATCGTACGTGGGCTCGATGTGTGGTTGATAAGGCTCGATAAAGCTTAAAAGTCTGCGAGAAAATTTGAGTTCGGTCGAGCTTGGTCGGGTCGTTACATTTATTTATTACACTTCCCTGATTTTCTCGTTAATAATTATTGAGACAATTAAAAAAAAAAATGTTGTTTGTATTCTGTTTAAATTTCGAATACTATAAGGCTCTTCTAGGTTGAAATTTGACAAATGTTTTTTTTATCTCATCTACAATTAGATAGAGACAAATTCTACCTAGCATTTTATAATTAAAAAACAGTGTGACTTTTACAAAACATGTGGTTACAACAATTTTTCCATCGTATTAAACTGGTAACTGCGGTAACAATTTCAATCAGGAGATCGCGGTGAATCGCCCCCGGTTTCTCTGCAACAAGAAAATCGGTCTCGAAGTGAAAACGCGAAACAGAAAAGGGAGATGAGCGTTGGCGCTGCTCGATAGGGGGGTTCGGGGGCACAGAGCGAACGAAAGGAGACGTGGCGTGGGAGAAAGAGAGCGGGACGAGGTATCACAAAGCGATTCTTCGCACCCTATTTTCTCACGCGCACGACGAATCGAAAGCACGTCCGATATCTTACGGAGACTAGTTGACGTCGAGCGTACATCATCCGATCTGCTTATATCGACGACGATATTGACAGCCTTCATTCGATGAAGCTTGCCGGGGGGAATGATTGGGGTCGTCGATGACAGGGTTGCGACGCCTCTATGTGTGTGTGTGTGTGTGTGTGTATGTACGTGTTCAGAGCCTTGTTCTTCTCTATGTGTGTGCGTGTCTCTCTATCTGCCTGCATCTCCGCCTCCGTCCGTCCGTTTGTGCGCGAAATAAGGGAAAAAAGGGCGACAGAGAGAAAAAGAAAGGGTGAGAATCGCGCGGACTCGGGTTAGTTCGTTATCAGATCTCACGGTAGGACATGCGACACGGCTGACCGCGATCTTATCTGCCGGATGGAAGGAATTTTATGTCGTATAATGGACAGACATGGCCGTGCTCGACACGTACGATGGATTTGCATTACGCGGAAGCCGCGGCTTTCTTCGTGACGAGCGAAAATCCAGCACCGATTCCTCAACGCTTCGCTTTATGCGCGCCTTCGATTTTACAATCAAGTACCGCGGAGTCGTTCCACTTTTATGAAAATTTTTGCGCAAATATTCGCGCGATGCCAATTTTCACTTGTATTGTAACCATTCGAAACTGTTTTCATTGGCGTAGTCAGTCGATTATAAATTTTTTAGTCAAAAGAATGAGGTTGAAGAATAGGGCTTTGGCATTATCTAGGATATCCGAATGCCAGTTCTTAAAGGCTATTGAACAGGAATGGAAGCGATAAGCTCGGACCCCTCGACGAATGTAAATGCTCATTCATTCGGCAACATTAATAATGTATATTGCGTAGATCGTCGGTTAACGGCAGAAAATACGTTTCAGTAGGCCACCGGGCACTGTTCTTCCCTCATTACTCGCGTAAAATATTCACACCGCGTAATCGGGAGGGTCATAATAAGACAGGGATTAATGTAGCGTCTTTTTCGGACGGATTTCTATGGAGAGTACCAAAACACGAACACGAGCATTACTATAATTCTCCGAAGTGTTCGAAACGCGAATAACAAATAAGAAAAATTGTTGTACGATGTAAATGAGGAAAGCTGTTGAGCAAATAACGAAGTCACTAAAGAATTCAATAGGGGTTGGAAAAAGGGGATCTCGGAATTCTGAATAATTCTCCAACGAAGGTGACCTCCTCGTGTCGCTATATCTAATTCCTTCTTGTGCCTCGTGCTTATCGGCAAAGAAAGATCTACATCGCAGTGGACATTACGAGCTCCCCACCTTCGTCCGCCACCCTCGGTGGTTAGGGTAATAACGTGGTAATTTTCTAAACTGGAATTTCCTTTCTCAACCCCTAGCTACCGGTCGCGCACGTGACCGATCGTTAGCGTCTACTGTCCTTCGCTTCCTTGCCATCCCTGGTGGCTTGTTTCGCGTGAAGTCCTTTGTGTTGCCACACCACCCTACGAAATAAAACATTCCCGCTTCTTAAAACTGCTAATTTTCATTAAACAATCCTTTATATACAAATGCACATACACGTTCGTCCACTAGTGAAGACGCATGGAGATGTAGGAGAAACATACCTAAAGTGCTCATTTACCACATCGATTGCCTCCACAAAGTACAATAAAAAGTAGATAATATCGAGACTTGATGCAACCGGTTCAAAAAAAGTCGGTACAACTGAGAAAGCTTGCATGCCGAAAAGCAGCACAGCAAAGTCGCCCGAGGTTCCTTGAAATCTTGACTGGGGACGGGCCGAAGGGGCTGGAGGCGATCTCCACGTATGGGACCGCGTGTGTTCGCTTTTCTACGGCGGTGGCGGCGTGTATTTTAATCCCACAAGATTGTGTACGCCTCGCAGGAGTAAAGAGAGAGTAAGAGGAAGATAGAGTAGTACGGTAGCGTTGGCCAGGGGTAGGTTGGCTGTGGAAGGCGTGCATAGGCGGCTGCGTGTTATACAGCGAGCAGGCGAGGGCCATTTAGCGAGAAGGCTAGACGCGCGCGTCGTTGCACATGTACATACACGCGTGTGCGATGCGTAAGAGTGCACCCATACGGGAACGATGACGACCGAGCCCCGGTTTTCTCTTATTGTGAGGAATAAGCTGACTGCAACCGAGGGAAAAGAAAGGGGGAGAGAGGGCGGTCGGAGAAAATTCGAGCCTTGAGGTAGTGCACACGCGGGTGCGAGCGAGAGATAGAGGGACAGAGCGAAAGGAGGAGGAGGAGGAGAGAGAGAGAGACACGTTGACAGGAGGAGAGAGCCCGGGCACTACGTACGCAGACGTCCGCAGGTGGGGCCGGAGGTGGAGGAGATGTGAACGCGTGCTTACGTTCATAGGTAGCGGACCGTTCTCCCGTAGAGTATGTGAGCTTCCGGGGTAGAGCCGGAAGAACGGGAACCTTGTAATTACTATGCTCTCGTAATCTTTTCTACTTCTCTATCCCCTACCACCGCTTCTTCCGGCCTGTTCTTCTTCCAGTTTTTTACTAGTTTCTGCTCGCTGTTCCCTTGTTTCACGAGTCTCCGGGCTCTTTCTCTCCCTTTCCCCCTCTCTATCCCTCTCTCTCTCTCTCCACCCGGGTTCGTCTCTTTGCGCCACGTCGGTGCCGTTCTCTTTTCCCTATTTTTCCTCTCCTTTTTTTGGAAACCGCCTGCTGAAACTATACGGATGTTGTGCAGCTCTAATTGGGGTCGTTTTCTAATGCAATGCGAGTCTGGAAAGGGTGCTGGGCTCTTCGAGCTATCTAGCGTGTGCTCCGCGGCGAACAATTATCGTCGTATGGATAATTTCGTTATTTCTAATGGGCCCGACGAGTGCTATTATCTTTGGAAACTCGCGACGCGTTGTCGCGCCGTGGATCTAGACAGAAATGTTCAAGTCTCGAAATGACAATTACCATCGCGAGATCCGGTCGTTATTGCCAGGCGCAAGCTTCCGTTTCGAAGTTCCCTCCCCCACTCTGGCTCCACGGTTTCTGCTTCGAATATCCGGCGTTCGAGTCTGAGAAAAGTCCTCTTTCGATTTTCTTCTCCTCCCGCGCGGAATAGTCTGGCCCTCGGAAGGAAGAAAGGATCCTGCGCGAAATGAGCAAGCACGAGTTCTTTGAGACAAAAGCCGGCGGAGAAGGCGAGAGAGACGAGACGAGGAGAGAGGAGAGAGGAGACGATGGTCGCCGGCAGAGCCAGAGGTAATACATCGAACATGAAAAAGAGTTGGGGATAGCTCGGAATACCGGGCAAGAAGCCGGTAGGAGAGAGGAAGAGAAGAATAAAAAAAGGGTACACGGGAAAGGAGAAGACGACGAACGAGATTGAGGCAGAGTGCGAAGAGAAAGAAGAGAAGGGAAACTGGAAAATGTGTATCGCAGCACAGTGGTGGCTTACGGTAGCCCAGGACCCTCTAATGAAAAGAAGGAAACTTTGGTCTTTGACATTCGGGCCGCGGCCTTGCTGACGGCTATACCTGGTCCTCCTCGTAAGGGAACGAAGGAATGGAAAAGAAGAAGATGCCGGTGATCTCTTCAGCCGTCCGCCAGAGACCCTTGAAATCCACAAAGGAGTGACCCCCTCCCATCGTGTTCCACCGCCGTGTCTGTACACGGTATGTCCCGCACACGGGAACCCATGTGCAAAGACATACACGCACATAAACGGCGAATGCTCTGTATATAGATAGCTCCGACGAAATCTCGAGGAATTCGCGCCAGCTCCTTAATTAAAAACTCAATGCACGGCACAATGGAGTGGCAACTCTTTGGCTACTGCTACAGCTACTGCTGCTGCTATTGCTGGCGGAACGACCAAGGCTGCTGACGGTGGCCTTCCGCAGACAGGCATCTACAGCACCGACCTATCGTGTCAGCAGACTTTTGCTTCTTTCCCGAGAAGGTCAGGATGCCTCATTCTGAGAGCATCGGGGATGATGGGAAGCAATTTTTCATGAAGACCCATGCTTCGAATTATCCGTGAATTATCTATCCATCTTCAGCCGATTTGCTAAAAAGAAGAGATGATTTGAGCCGATAATTCCAGCGTATCAATTGTCGATATTGCACGTTGGATTCGTAACAAGTATGCGTGCGCGAGAAATATTTTCCGCGTGTGTAGGGTGTAGAAGTATTTTGGAGTGGAACGAAGGAGCGCGGTTGCGCGCGTCCGCGAGAAACCGAATTTTTCGAAAGAAGGGTAATCTGACTTATGGCGGTGCAACCGGGATGAAGCACCCTGCATCGAGCGAGCTTACCCCACGTGGTGGTTGTGCGCGTAAACGGCAGTCACTTAATTAAAAATTACTTAATTACGTTCTTGGCACTAATTAGTGGCGCTTGGCTCTCTCTCGCCCGTGCGCGCCTCGACTGCCTAGGCACCGTTGCCACCTCTTCTTTCTCTCTCGGTCCGCCCACACCACGACCTCCTTCAACCCTCTTGCCCTCCTCGTCCGTTAGCTGCCTCCTTCATCTCCTCTTACACCCTCTTTCACTTCTACACTCCGTTCACAACCAGCCGGCAGCGAAATCTCTGTCTTGGTTTGCATTCTTCTTCTCTCTTCCGCCGCCGCAATGCCGCCAACCCCTTACACCCTCCTCCACCTCCGCCACACCGCCTCCTCATCCTCTTCCTCCAACCTCCACCCCTCTCCTCCTCCTCCACCTCCTCACCATCGCCAACAATCCGTCCTACCTCCCTCTTCCCCTTTTCTTTCCCTGCTCGCCGGAAGTCAGACTAGCAACGAGTTACCCGAAGCGCCGTAAACTTCCGGTTAACGTTATTTTTCTTTTAATTCAGTTTTCTTCCTGGTTTTCACGCACCGTCAACCCCTCCTCCCTCGTTGCCCCGCGACCCGGCATCCATCAGGATTACCCTTTTGTTGGCGGGTACACCATCGCGGAGTCATCTTCGAGACCCTCGGTACATCGTGCTTGAAAAACGACCATCTCTCTCTCTTTCAATGATCTCTCGCGCGACGTCACAGACTGTGCCTACCCTCGTTCGAACAACCCCTAACGTTCTCCTTCGAGTTCATCTATTTCCGTTAATTACGGAGACATCGTTTGTTCGCGATTAACAATCTGATTAGAAGGAGTCGCGAAGATCCCAAGACTTCCGACTCCTCCGCGGCTCCGCTGGCAAAGAAACAAGAGTCTTGATCAGGCCGGAGACGAGGACGAAGAGAGTAGCGAACGCGCGGCCGAAGCTCACCACCCCTCGTGAAATGTCAGTGCCGTAACATAAGGGGTTCCTGCTGGCGTTGCAGCAGGCAACCAGTCAGGCAGCAGAGAAGCATCGTTCCTTTTCGAATTTTTTGATAATGAACACAAGTACGAGAACCACGACTGGTATTGGCTGGGCGGCAGACAATGCGGTGGCCGCAGGGTTATCGCGGGAGGAACAACGAAGGAGGCGGGGGCTGGCTGACGGGGTTTCGATGGGAGCCGAGTCTCTCCGCGCGCGCGGGGAGAGAGCGAGAGAGAGAGAGAAAGAGAGAAAGAGAAAAGGAGGAGGAACCGGAGGGAAAGGGGGCAGGGGAGGGTGATACCAGGGGACTTTATAGGGGATGTAAGCATCACCACTGCAAGGCTAATCCGCCACTATGAGCTGCTACTTGCAGCATGAGTACGGTACACTCCCTGCCAAAGACCTTTTTCCTGCCACCCCCGCCTCCTTCGCCTCCCTCCTCCCCCCTCTTCGCCCTCCGGGGAGTCTCCTTTCCGGTCGTCCTGTTGGTCGAACGGAACGGTTCGTTGACCCTGCCAAGGGAGAATGCAAGCCGAAGGACGAACGAAGATGTTGCTTCTTTGGCCCTTTCTTTCCGGCGAAAGGGTGCGCTCGCCGGAATCTCGAGTGATTTCGACTACGCCGGCCTGCGGAAGCCACGTTGAAGTCTTCCTGGCCTCGCAGACAATATTCACAAAACGAGGATTCAAATTCCCCCGGAAATTTCTTCGTGCAGGTTATGTCCTAATTGAGCGTCGCGTCGACATGTCCTAGAGCTTCTATTGGAGCTATCAGATAAATCCGTTCAATTCTTTGATCATTCCACTAATGAGCATTCTTCTGTGTCAATAATGAGCAAGGTAAAACTTAAAACAGTAAAATGATTGAAAGTATCTGAGGTTATTAAGATGAAAATAATTAATGAAAGTGTTGAAACCTGACTTGATGACCAGCTTCAACGTGAACGTGTCCTCTGACGCAACTGAAAACAAAGCTAATTCTATAAATTCTTTGAAGTGGACAAACTATACGATTTCGTCGGAGCGCGAAATTCAATTAGTCCATAGCCAAGACCACAATCTGCGAAAAAGGAGTGGATCGATTGGCTCCCCGGGATATTGTGCCCGGTGTGTCCCGATTACGTGTCATTCCATCATACCGCGGGTATTTAATATCTGGAGGAAAGTGCCTGACGTTCTAAAGAATTTCATTGTCTTGGCCGTGTATGAGTCCGAGGGCTCGTTATATCCGTCTTCCTATTGTTCGCCGAATGCATTCCTGCCAGACAGAAATTACAGGCCGAAACATCTCCCGGGCCTAGCGGTACACAATATCCGGTTCTCCCTAAGAAATATTGGAAATAGTTGGTCGATCCGCGAAGGAAACAGTTGGCAAGCTGCCTAGTTCTCTCTCTCGCCGCGGCTTTGCTCTGGATGTGCTACTTGCGATGCATTACTTAGCCGGCAAGTGCAAGCACGAAGAGAGACCCAGAAAATTCATCGTCCGATGAATGCGCGCCGTCTGCGCGTCGGTTTTTTTCCTCGGAACCCCCCAAACCCCCTCGAGCCCCCCTTCTGCGTGCACCCCCGCAGAGGATCGCCTTGCGTCGCGGGCGCATAAAAGGTACGCGGGCCCTGGCCTCTCTCCTCTTCTCCCCTCTCTTCAACTCTCTTTCTCTCTCTCTCTCTCTCTATCTATCTCTCTTGTGTTCGTTACTGGAATTCAAACGCGATATTGACCACGGAGGACTAGCCGGGTAACTAAATATTGATCGTTCTCCTTTGCGATCCTCTTTGTTTCATTTGCAACGGGAGAGGCCAACTGACACGAATATCTTCTTTTCTGCCTTAAGACGAGAGGCAGCAGCTATTACCGGGGCCGGGGCTCGGTTTTCTCGCGACACTGATTCCACTCCTTGAACCCCTTCGCTTCCTTTCTTCCCGTTGTTAAGTACACGCGGACTCGCCGGCTTTGAGTAATTGTTTCCCCGTGGAACCGGGAGTCGTGTACTTTTCAGACGCTGCGAGAGAGCAAAAAGAGATTCTAGAACCGCGGGACTAGAGTTTTCTAGCTGCCGGGGCTCGTAAGGGATATTTCACCGGGAATTAATTAACACCGCCAGACGAAACGGCCGCCGCTTAATTAGAATATAATTGTTCGAAATTATTGGCTTATGTCGCGAACATTTTACCTTCGGAAGAATGACTTTCTTTCAACGATGTGGCAGACGAGTCTATTTATTGTGTACATTCTTCTTTTCAAAATATAATATAAATACAGCAGGGTTAATTAACATCGTCGGACGATGGAGCGACTGAAGAGTCGTCGACGTTCAATTAGAATACGTTCTGAAGTTATTGGGTTGTGTCACGAATCTCTTAAATTTAGAAAAATTATTTTATATCGTATATTCGCCTTCGTCTTTCTAAAATACATATAATACAAATAGGTGCAGGAGGATGAAAAATATTTATTCCTGGAAAGTACAGTGGTCGCTTACAAAATTCACGGTCATTTGACAGTTCATCTATTACATAAATATCATATAGTCAAGTACGAGCTCATTATTAGACCGCGAACTCTGTGTATTTATTTCCGATCTTCTAAAATTCGATACGGAGGATTGTTTTAAAAAACCGTTCCATCATTGCTCCCAGAATATGACTCTATAAACCGGCGTATGGAAATCTGGGGCGATCGGAATTAAAATATTTTCATTCGCGAAAATAGCTCGCGGATTTTCTGGAGGCGGATCAGCCGCGCGGGGGTCTGAGAAAATAACGTAGTTAAAGGGACTCCAAATAAATTTGATAATAGCGCCGGCGCGCAATCTATTATTGCAGAGTTCTCTCTCTCCCGTGCCGGCCCTGCTGTCGGCCGTCATTTTTCATCCCGGTTCGAAGGATTTTTGCGGAAAAAGCGTACCCGCCTGGCTAACTGACGTGTATCCCTTGCTCCAGCGCAAAATCTCGTGAAACACGAACGCACACCGGCGCGCACCGGCAGAGGCCGGTTATCCGCGAGATAACGGAGACTCCGCACGAAAAATGTGAAATGATAATGTACTCGGTATCCCGCCCTAATCGGCTTTGTATCCGCCGTGATGGCTGCTGGACCGGGGGACTGCAAGCCGAGCGAGGACGTCGACGAAGGGGGAAGAGAGGGGCCGAAAGGGGGAAAAAGAGGAGCCGAAGGGGGGCAGAGGGAGGGTCGGGGGACAGGGGGTGGAGAGAGACGGCGGTGTCGGATCCTGGGGGCAGCTGGGAGATGCAAGTCTCCTCCGGCCTCCATGGAGGATTTAATTTACATCCACCGGCGAAAAACGCGGAAAACAGTTTATCAAAAAAGTTACTGCGCAGGCTCCGACGGCAAAGAGGCAGATAGACAGATAGATAGAGCGGGAGAGGAAGAGAGAGAGAGAGAGAGTTGGGGAGCTGGACGAGGAAGATGTAGAGGAGAACGAGATGCCGGAGGGAAAGAGGGGGTGAGGGATAGAAAGAGGGTTCACGACGGCAGAAATGAAATTGTCCGTGCATGGATTACCGTCGACTTCGTTATACCCTCGAATTAGTCTTCCCCTCTACCCTCCGACTTCCCTCTTTCGCCCGATTCTACATGTCCATTCTTCTTCTACCTCTATCGCGCGTGGGTGCATCATTTATTCACCGCTCCTAAAAAAACACTTAAGTATTTTTAATAAAACCTCTTAGCTCGCGCGAACACTTACACCTCCGATGCCTTGAAACGCCGCGATTTTTCAGCGGCGCGCAGTATTCCTTCGGAGGCTAATAATTCATTTCCAATTATGCTGATTTCGACACCTCGAGATCAGTGTTGTCCGGCGTCTGTCTTCCGGAAGACGGGCTAGCGTTTTTCACCTTGCCGTTGCCTGCATTGCGTCGGAGAGGGCTTTCCCGCCGAATCGGGGAGAGAACCGGGGGGAGGGAAAAACCCGAAAAAAAACATACAGCTAGGGACCGTTTAAGTGAGAAGAATGCTCGCGCGTGACCCCTGACGCGGAAAACGTTCATGGGACGGGCTCGTCGAGCGTAACTTTAAATTTCCCGCTAATCCCACGGGGAATCGGTTCGATTTCTCTTGTGACGTTTCGCGGCAAAACGTCGGGATTCGAAATCGGCGTGGACCGAGCGTAAAATTACTGTTTCGGCCAACATTTACCCTGGCACTCAGGGGGGTAACGTTCGACTGGACAGCGACTCTGAATTGATTTCGTTTGAAATCCCACCCCCGCCGTCCCTCCTGCCTCTTCTGCGTCCGCCGTTCCACCCTCCTTCTTCTCTCTCTCTCTCTCTCTCTCCGCCCGTTCACTCCGTCTCTCTTTCTCTCTCTTTCGCTGCCCGGATCGTTGTTCGCCACCCTCGATTTTCTGCTCTCGCTCTTACACCGGCACTCTCTCTCCTCTCTTCTCGTTCGCTCCACCTGGGCTCTCTCCGCTGTCCCTCTCTCGCGGCCGTCGCACACCCCCGTGTCCCCTTCCTGCCCCTGCGCCAAAGCTCCGCTTTCAAATCTCGTCCCGGGGTCTGCGACGTCTACGTACAGGCCGGGCAAAATGCATTTCAATCCGCGCCATTTTCTATCGGTCGCATCGCGCGGGCGCGCTCGCGCGCCGCTTCGAAAACGCGAAAAACGATGGACACATTAGTCAGGGCACTGCTCGCCGCGATACACGAACGGCGAAAGTGATTCCGCAATCAATAACCGGCTACGGCGGTTTCCACGGTGCCTGGCCCCGGCGAAATTTCTACAATTTGGCCGGCAATCGACGGACAATGCCCCTGGCCCGACCATAGGCGTGATACGAGGCCCTCCCACGACTTCGTTTTTACCAACGGCACCTGGCGCATCCCCTAAACACTCCTCCATTCGAAACCACACCGTTCCTCGCTGCTTCTTCGAGTCCTTACCTGGGCGTGAAAGACTATCACCAGTTATGTATGGAACTAGCTATTCTCTTCTGCAAACATTTATATTCGTGATGGGAACGATTTCATTAGATTAGACGGGTATACAGGGTGACCACGAAACAGAGGATCGAGGTTCGATAGGCTGATAAAATTATGCAAATGTCTAGTAGCACGTTGACTGCCCTGGTGATACTGTTTAAAAATAATTGTTAGAATCTTCCTAATATAGTTAAAATTGTGATGTGAGTCTAATTGTCTAATTGAAATGAAATGTCTGATTTCGTATCAATAACAATTCAGTTTTCGAGTATCTTTGGTCCATTGATATGATCAATAGAATCTGTAAACCACAAAAAATTTAGCTGTCCCTATGCATAGGACAGCGTTCCAGCATGGTTTGATCTCCTACTTTACGACCACCCAGTATAACGCGACAGATTACAGGCCGCGATGCATGAAACGAGCGAAACCGTGAAATAATATGTCGACGCGATCAGTTCAAAATTGACCGGCCGTCGCTGGTAATCAATGAACCTTACGTGGTGCCAAAGCGAGATCAATGGACGTGAATGACTCGATGATGCCGGCCAGGAGCAAAATGAACCCGATGATCGTCAAGCGGTGCGCGAGAGATTAAATGAAAGGGCTAGTTTAAAAAAGAGTAAAAAGATTTGTAGGAGATCCAACAACTAGCGCGCGCGGCCCAACCGATAATGTCCGTCGTCCATTCAAAGATGAGGGAGAGAGGAGGGTCGGTGTCACTGGTCCCGGTGCCACGTCATTCGATATTTTTGTCAGTAAAACGATATCAGGCAAATTGCATCTGTCCTTTACACCGTGGCTCGGAGCCAGATCAAACGGTATTCGTCCTGGGATATTACTCTTCCCTATTCCTGGGTCCCAGACTGCACTTTTCTCGCTCCTATCTAGCAGAGCCCGGGCGTCGATCGAGTGTCTTTCGACGCTAGAAAGTGCGCTGGGAGGGGATGGGGACGAGGGGCAATAAATTTATAGGCTTTCCGGACTCAGATTTATCGAACAATCCGCTCTATGTTTTCGCGTTCCCGAATCGTTGAATTGATAGCACCGGGAGCAGCCTCCGAAACTTCTGCTTCATCCACATTTCTCTTTCTCGCTCTCTCTCTCTCTCTCTCTCTCTCTCTCTCTCTCTCTCTCTCTCTCTCAGACACACATACACACGATATTCTCTCCCATTTAACCCGGGCGCGCAAACCTAGCTCCGGAGTCCTGGCCGAGATGGATGTTGCGAATTTGTACCAGCTACCCGACGACGACTCCGCTCTGATTTTCTTTTCATTTGGCGACCCTCCAAAACAACCGGCTAGAAACACTGAGGCCGTGTTCCCTGGGCAATGGCCGTCGAACGGGACTCTTATTGGCGTCGTATGTAAATCGCCCATATGCCGAGTCGACTCTTGAGCACACCGCAAGCATGCGGGCAAACGAAGTACGCAAAGCACGACTATCTTACGACACGGCATACGGGCGACAAGTAGGCCGGCGTCGTTAAAGGAGTAGCAACCTCGGACGTGTCTGCGGAGAAACGTGTTGGGGACTGCTTCCGAACCGTGATAACACCGCTCCACGCTACTTGGAGGCGCGATCAGGCGAGAAATGGGGGACCAGCTTCTACGAACTCATACGTTTTCCTTTTAGCAGCTAGACAGCTTTTGCAACACATCATAGTACATTAACTCTTCACATGTTTGACTTCGCACTTGAAATTCTCGAAACTCTTCAAATAATCTAAATGACCCATTGTTTCACTTTTAGACACGATGATGATGATGTGTATGAACGACAAGTTGGAACTCTTAGAGTCTAAATTGTCGCCTACTTAGAGCAATGATGCAAATGGCTGAAATACATATGATAAAAATTCACGATGCAAATGGTGAAGATTAATGTCCTAGGAAGAGGCTAGCACATATCAGTGACAGGGCCAATTAACTCTCGCGTGGAAAGCATTGTGCCCAACGTCCTCGGACGTTCATTTAAGGGCCTTACCTGGCCCCGATGGGCCGGGATCGTTTTCGAGCCATGAGCGTAAGTCGGTCAAATATTTACGGGAGCCTCTCGGTTCATCCCCAGTGGTCGACAGTTGTCTAGCAAATCCTATTTACTGTTACCCAACCGACTATGTGCACTAGAGATGCTGGGGGATGCCTATCGCCCCTAGCTAACCTACTGCCCTACTGCCATGAGTCTCACCCCTGAAAGAGTCCCTCGTATCTTTCTTTCTTTCACGGGCTTTCGCATGTTTTTCGTCTCCCTCGTTCTCACGTGCCGCAGTCGTGCTCTTGCTTTTTTTCCCCTCGGCCCCTCGCTCCCCTCGAGACGTCACCATCTTTCATCGAACGCGTAACGGTCCCTCGTAGATCGGATCACGCGATGATTTCACGATTTCCGTTTTCTGTGGGACCCACCGAAGGGCGCTTGCGATTTTCAAGGTTTCTTTGGCTAGGGAATCCGTCCCCCGTTCATTTTCCGTTCCCCCGTTCCAGTAATCCTGTGCGGATCCCGACAAATGCTGCGTATGATTCAAAGGATGTATGCCGATGGCCGGTCGCCTAATTTGCTTGTTTAACTTATTCGTGAGCGCAAGTGGCAAATAGGATTTTCTGTGTTCCTCTGGTCATGTGGATATATCTGTAACGACGGTATCGAAACGGTTGGCGAGCCGTTAGGATGCGATAGGGACCGCGTGACGAATGATAGACGAGTCCTCGCGGTAGACCAGTTCTCTCGGTTCCCTTGAAAAATGCGACCTAGACCCGCGTCTCTGTTTCGCCTTGCAGCTCTTTTAAGCTGCAGGCTGCGTTCGTAATGTGGTTTAGCGTGGCATGACAGGAGGTAAACTTGACGACAAAGAATTATTGATTTTTTCTGAGCGAGTTGAACGAGTTGCTGGGCGGTTGAGCGGTCCCGGTAGGGTATTCGACAAAGGATGTTTTCCGAGTCCCTAACCTAGGTAACCCTTCTCCTACGCGTCTCTCTTCTGTGTACGTGTTAATGTGAGCTACCCGGAGAGAGAGAGAGAAAAGAGAGACAACGAGAGAGTGAGCGAGCGAGAGAGAGAGAGAGAGAGTAGTCCGTGGGTGTACTTTCCCCTGCGTCAACGTGTGTGCCAGGGGTTCGTCCTACACGTTCTCTCTCCTTCTCCCTGTCGCCTGTCCTCTTTCCCCTCTTTTTTCGTCTCCGGCTGCCCGCACGCCGTGTGTACTCAGCCGATGCACCAAGGACTTAACTGCCTCATTGTCGTCCCAGCAGGCATCGGAGCTTCGGGACAGATGTGCAAAATTTAAGGTTAGAGCACCGGAGAAATCGTCGGTGGCGGCGAGACCCCGGATTCTCTCAGCCTCTTTCATCCTCCTCGCGGCAACGGTCCCCGTCGTTGATGAATGGGGAGAGAGTCGATGACCGGCGCGTTACGATTGACAAACATGCATACTAATCGCCTCGGTATCTAATAATTCGTCTACTGCGTCCCTCGATCGCCGATCAGTTGTGAACTCTCGGTCGACTAGAGATCACTGGTGATGAAAGGAACAACAGTATGCAACTTTGAATTTCCGCTAGAAAAAGCGGCCCGGCCGGTTCGCCGGTCAAGTAAGACGGCCGCAGTCGCGAATGCACCGTAGCGGAACCCGGTAATTGAACCATTAAAAATCCGTTCGATCCAGCGGACCTACCGTAATCAAAGAATACTTTTAAAAGCAAAGTGACCGGGCACTTTGGCCCCCGCGTCTGACATCCCCCCTCCCACCGAGCCCAGAGTCCGGCGCAGCGTTGCAGCAGCCGCTGAAAGTGCATCCACGTTAGAGCTCGGTCTTTTTGGAGCAGCATACACCCAAATAGTCTAGTCCAGCTTTCGCACCTTATGCACGCGAGGTTGCACATGCATAGTGCAACACGGCCGGTGCACTGGCTCGGCCGCCAGGGAAAAAATCGATCGAATAAAAAAATGCTTGACCGATGCCGACGTGTGACGAGGACGCGAATCGCGACCAATAGGTGGTGGTGGAGGAGGACGAGGACGCCAGCGGGGTTAAAGGAGGGGTGGAAGGCGGACGGGGGCTTAGTACGCCAGCAGAAGGAGGGATAGTCCGGGACCATTGAAGAGTGAAACCGCTCAAAGCAGCTGCCCCCACCTCCCCTCTCTCTCGCTCTCTCACACTCGTCCAACCTTTCACCCTCCACCTCGCCCCTGATCCTCGCCCGCTTCGGCTTGTGCGCCCACCGACCCCAGAACCTCGACTCTCTCTTGCTCCTCGTAGCTTTGAAAACCACCCCTCTCTCTACTTGGACGTATCATGCAGTCCTGCATTACCCCCCACCCCCAGCTTTCTTTTCTCCACCTCCAACTCTTTCGCTCCCTTAAGGGAGCCGAAAATCCCGCAGTAAGAGCTTTCCGTGCGGATGCGGCCAAGAAACCGGGTTATCTTTCCACGATTGATACCTTGTCACGTGCTACCGGACCCCTGTCTACCATCGAAAGTGTTTCGTCCAACTACTCGGCTCTTAGAAATGTTTCTCGACTATCGACATGGGGAATGATCAACTGACGGCTGGGAAATTTGATAAAATCCCCTACACAAATCGCTAGAATAAGATACATCCATCTTTTGATGACCCTTAAGGACTATGTCTATACACCGTACAGACTGGAATTTATTATTTTGACCGAACATTTTCTGCTGGAGTCGGAATAGAAATGTGTGGAATAATTGGGCGAACCGGTTCTCGTTAATGCGTGTAAAATATCGCCAGGGTACAGTCGAAGGTTCTAGGGCCCGCGTGCTATCGTTTATGGCGTCGCGTCAAGGTATGCAAATTTCTGATTTTCAATGAACACCGGCTCGCCCGCAGACGAGTTTTCTAGGTTGGTTTCGGGCCTAATGCTCTTTGCATAATAAATTCAGTAAAATTTGCATCGGGCAGCGCGCGCGCGCGTCACGGTCGGAGAAAATGATTCGTCTATCTGACTCCTGAAAGCATCGATGCTCCCCGGTCGATGGCTGAAAGAATGAAAACGAGTTAGAGAGAAGAGAAAAAGAGAGGATCAACGAAGGGAAACACGAAGGGGGGTTCACGTGTGTCTAAGGCAGCCAGATGCGGTAGAAAAAAAAGAAAAGAGAGAGAGAGAAAGACGAGAGGGGGTTAGGGGAGTCGAAAAGTAAGGGACACACGAGGAGCGGTATTGTAAGATCGGCGCGTGCGGCACACGGAACCTTCGTTGGCTAAGTCTATGCCCTGTCGTAGAACCCCCGTGTGTTCAAGCCCTGGGCCCCCTTCGCCCTTCTACCTTTTCGTTGCCACCGTTTCTCGAGTTCCCTCTATTATGAAGGGCGAGGGCCCAGGAGCTCATTGTCGGGGGCACATCTGCTGCGCGATTGCCGAACGATTGTCTCGCAAGCTTAGGAAACTCGCTCGTGGAAAAGAGGGTAGTTTAGCAGCGGGTCGAGGAACCACCGATCGGTCGAGAGACATGGACACGCGTGTATCCCTTTTGTAAAGATGGCCAGGAGGGACGGCTGTTTTCGAAGTGGTGAAGTAACTTTTGCGCGATGCTTATCTGCTTGTTAATGATTCGGGTCTTGTCCCGGTGTCGGTTCAACGAACGCACTCAGCTAGTCAGCGCACGTACGTACTGGCCGATTTTTCGACTGTTCGGTTCACTATCCTCTTCACAACCCTATCCATCGGTTCAATATCCTGTCTACAAACCACAAACGATTATTAAGGATAAAAGATTCTTTTGTCGCGATTAGTCTCGTTAGAATATAAGGTAGACGATATAAGCAAGTGTAAATGATCGCAGCGTTTGTCGAAGACCTAAATTGATGAAAAATCGATGAGAATCTCGGGTTGAGTCGGTACGGTATGCACCGCGAAGGGCGTCTGCATCGCCGCAGCTGTCCTCCGGGTTTACCAGTGTCCTGAAAGAGACTCCAATTACGTTCCCCCTGTAATTTAAACGCGTGCGCGCGGCGCGCAACCCCGAGAAAATGATCTAATTCGCGTATCCCCGGATGCCCTCAGATGTACCGCGGAAAAGTTCACCGTTCATGATCCACGAGCAAGGATCCCCTACCGAAAGGCGTCACACCGGATATATCACCCCGTTCCGTTGAACAGAGCCCTTCGCCGAGTCCAACGCGCCGCTTCGTCGGTCGCAATCAACAAAACGCGCGTGGCCCTTAGACGTAACCGTTACGGCTGGGCTCGGTGTCGCAGAATGCATCGTACTTGGCTGAGTGGCCGTGACGGGAGAAGAATGAAATAATCACTAGTTAACTTGTATTTTAATTACTTGATTTTCCGGGCGGCGGTTTGCGCCGGCAGCGTGTCGACACGAGGAGAACGATGTGTAGCAGGGCTTGTGGCCGACGCCGCTCCGTGGCTGGAACGGGTGGCAACCGCGAGGCGACGAGCGTCGTCGCGTTTGCCGCCTGGAAATCCGGGTGCAGATGGCGTTAAAGTGTTAATTACCAATTAAGAAGGGTGCACAGGGTGCAGCATCAAGACCCTGCGCGACACCTTTTTGAACGCGCCCTCTGAATGGACGTTTACGCCCTGACGGGCAAACGCGTGTACTCACCCATCCATCCGCGCGCTCATGAGCCACATGCAACCACACGCGCGTACGTGCCACGCCGGCACACCGATGCGCTGGGACACGGTGCATACACGCGCATACACGGCCACAATTTGCCCGCAGAGAAGACGTGCAAGTCTGTGCAAGGTCTACTCGGTTGCACGCGCGCGAGACGCGAAGGGACGAGACGCGACCAGACGAGACGAGACGCGGCGCGGAGAGACGCCCAGCGTCGCCGAGCGTCGCACACCAGCAAATAGACGCCATCCAACACGGACGGATAATCCACAACACATCGACGAGCCAACGCGAGCGAGACGCTGCGCTGCTGGCAAACACGTAAACATGCTCGCGCGGATGCTTAATGTTCTCTCGTTACATGCACTTTCACGCCTCGTGCCCGTTACCCGTGAGGATAAAGTAGAGCGCGACACGACGTTCCTCTCGAATTCTTTGCTAGCTTCTTCTTCCGCACCCTCGCCACAACCGCGGACGCCACCACCGCAGCCTACCGCACACCGCTAACACCGCCACCGCGCCACGGTTTTTCCAGCTGGCTATGACGCCATCGGTCGCAAGCACAAAGCGGCTACGCGTGAATTTATCTCCGCTGATGGCGGATGAATGCGCCGGTAAACGTCGCCCGCGCGCGATGCCTTTCTGTTAATCGCGATGAACAACCTCCCATTCTCCGAACGGACTTGTTCCTGCCCAACGATAATTACAACGTAACGGAACCCAACCGTGGCAATAAAGACACCCGCGACGAACCGTTGTCCCAGCCGCTCCTTTCAGTACTAATTAAACGACTCCTTGAGGGGGCGCCTGGTCTTGGCGCGCGCGTTTCAACGTTCTCGCTTTTCTAAGGAAAGATAGACAGATACGTGCTACCAAAGTACATTTAACCAACCTCTGAAAACGGTTTTCTCGTTTACTCGCTCGTGCTTGCACCGCTGCAAGAAGTTAGTTACGTTGATTTTCAATGGTAGTGACAATCGTGGCGATAGTCAGAATTTTTGGATCCCAGATTTTCTCTTTTATAATTCGTTTTCCTGAGAAATTTTTTTATCTCTCTCCTGTGAAATCTGATTAAATTCAATCTTTTCACAGTTAAATTTTCTTACTGTTTTGATTTTGATCATAGTTATTTATATCATACGTACATCTTATTAAGCATATTAGAAGAGAAAGAGAATTCTCTCCGAGACCAAGCACTTTACTTATTCATTAACTCGTGCATCGCCAGAAACGAATATAGTCCACTTGCAGGACTAAAATAAACAGCCACGTACTACTGCTGTCTACACCAAAAATATTTGTCGGACAATCTTACCATCGATCGCGTCTAAAACAATCCAACGATTGATGAGCGTGAATGGCTTTTCGCGGGAAACGTTTAAAGGAAAAGCAAAAGGTTGTTTCCAGGCTCGGTCACAGCTGTTTCGTGCGGTGGGGGACAAAGCTTTCAAGGTGATCGACACCGGAGCCGACACTTTGCAAATCTTAGCAGATTGTCGGCTGTTCCTTGAGCGTCTGCTCCCCTTCTCGATGGAGTCGTCCGTGGGAAAGTTTCGCCAAGAAAGCCGGGCGAGGGATTGAGATTTTAAGGGTCAGCCCCGGTCTTGGGGAACCGAGGTGTTCTGTATTGTCGAAGGTCGACCGACTTGGTATAACCGTTAAAAGGGAGCCGGTTCGTTGGCTTAAGAAGCACGATTGAGGATCTTTGAATGGGGGTTTGGCGGAAGGGGCGAGTGTAAGGCGAGAAGACGCGAGCCGTCGTTACACGCCCAGTGTCATTTCGCGGCTTAGAAATCAACGCGATTGCATGTCGCTGATTTCCTCGTCAGTGACATTTCGCCACGCCTTGTTTGCCGAGTCGAAATGCAAATGAAGTCCCATAGAAGCGGGAAAAAGTCACCGCGTCGTCCCCTAATCATTCAGAGATCTAAGGAACGAAGGAGATCGAGGAAGACGCCAAAACTCGTTTACGCGGATCGAATCCCGCGAGCGTTGGAGTGTCGCAAAATTAAAAAAAAAAACACGCACACACACACACAAGCGAGCGTTGTAGCGTCCCCCTTTTAATTGATACTCTCGGCTATACGGCGTGTAATCCGTTACAAAAGCGACGCGTCGAAACAGCAACTCGCGACGATAAAGATCACGTATGAAGGAGGCGTCACGTCGACAACCATCACCGCCATTAAACGCTTCAATACACGGCACCTCTAAAGCTCGTATTGTTGCCTCACCTGCGTCGCAGTACGCATCGCCGTTACAAAAGAGGAATTCACGAATTCGCGGGCGCCGTGGCTCCATTCGCGGGCCCTTTGTACACGAAGAGAGGGAGGAAGAATTCGAATTTAAGAAACCCCCTCGCTTGAAACGATTCTTCTCCCGCTGGTAGCAGAAAATACAAACGGCTAGGAAGATTGTTAAGGAAAACGTTTAAACCGGAGGGAGTGCCGAGTGTTCAAGTAGCGTCGAGGTAGCAAAAGCAACTCCATTTAAGATCGAACAAATCGCGGGAAAGAAGGATGCTTCTACACCTTGGTCATTCAGTGCTCTCTCTCTCTCTCCCCCAGGAAAAGAATCTCACTCTAAGGATCGCGAGAAAACGCGAGGTAACGATTTCCGTTCGTGGGCGAGAGCTAATTATTCCCTCCTCGAAGACACCCCGCATCTTCGTTTCCTTTCTAACCACCACCCCCGTCACTGTCTCTCTTTTTTTTCGGTGGCAGAAGCAAGTCGTAATTAGATGCTAATAATCAGCACCCTCCAGGAGGATCACACTCTTTTCCTCTGTTTCTACGTCTCTCTCGCACTCTTTCTCTTTCTCTCTCGCTCGTTTTCTCTTGGTTTCCGTCTCTGTCGACGTCGCCCCGTTGCAACGGGGCGCAAGAAATCCCAAGCCCCTGAAGAGCTTATTATTATCCTAATTATACAATACTATAATGAATGACTTCGCGGCTCACCCTCTAGCCCTTACTCTCACTATCTTCCTCCCGGTGGCTCTCTCGCTCTCCTCCTTCCTCGTTCTACGCCCTCTCACTCCTTCTCCTTTCTTCTCGTTCACCGTTGCTCTTCTCCGCTGCACTTGGTGGTCGAAGAGTGGCAATTCTAGCACTCGGGCTTTTTGTCAAACCGACTACGGAACTAGTGCCATCTCCCTCGCGCCCTTACACCCTATTATGCTTGCAGCCTCGTCTCTCGTCCCGTTTTCTCTCTGTCTCCTGGTGTCTGTTTTAATTAGGCACTTCGCAGATATATATACGTATCTACCATGCAGTATTACGTAGGTACATAACCCAGCCAAGCGCAGCCCAGCCCAGCCCAGACCTAGCCCAGTCTCTGCCTACCATATTCCGCCTATACTCGGCGATCCGACGAGCTTGAATGCGGTTGATGGGTGGTTGAGTAAGGATTATAGACGCAGGTGACACATACACGTTACCTCCGAGAGGTTGAAGTCGGGGGTGGCTCGGTCCTGATGGGTGGGTGCCGGTGACGGTTCAAGGAGACGTTGAAATAGAGAGACGAAAAGAGAGAACCCGAGAGGAAGAAGGAGACGAGAAATGCAGAGTAAGAGTGACAGAGAGAGAGCGAGGGAGAGGGAGAGGGAGAGAGGAGAGACGCGCGAAAGGGAGAGCAACCAGAAAGGGAGAAAGTGAACGCGAACGCGCGGCTCCCGGGGTAAGAGGGAGAGAGAAAGGGCGCGGGACACGATTCTGCAGAGACACACTCCTCTTTCAATTCTCCTCTCGTGTGCATAACCTTCTCTGACTGACTGCTGATAAGAGCACGTGAAATTGTCTTAATTGGCGAGAGAGCCAATCTGGAGTGATCGAATGAGAAGAGCCTCTCGCGTTTCTGCCACCTGACTCCTCCTCTCGCCCTTTCTTCTGGTCGCCACCGTATAGATCGGGACGCGACGCACGAAAGATCCCATTGTTTTCTTCCGGTGGTTCGAGTGGGTTCGATCGACGAGTGCCATTCGGCCAGCGATCCAGTCGATCCCCATCTTCGCGATCTTACTCGTTATCGAATACACACGTACGCCGCGATGCTACCTAGCGCTTGCCAGTCGATCTTACTTGCTCCTCGACAGTTCCTGCTCTTGGGTAGCTTCGTTAACGTTCCGGCTCGACTGCTTCGGTTAACAATAATTACTAAACCGTTTGTGCCTACTCTTGTTCGAATGAGGGAAACGCAAGGAAGGAATAGGTGTAAAATTATAAAATCTTTCTACAGAACCTAAGTAGAATCTCTGCAATCGTTAAGAATGGGATCTCGGAGATTCCGCTCTGTCAAATCTCGTTACTTCTTCTCATTGGCGAAGAATGCGCAGTTCAACAACGCGGCTGGCGTTAGGTTAATGAATTTCGGTTGATTCTTCGCTGCAACAAGATCGTCAGCCCGCAACATGTGCATGAATAGACACGTGCAGAAAGGGCGAGCTTCAACGTCTGCAGAGGATCAGGGGCGCGGGACGAGGCTTCTTAATAGAATGTTCCGTCGTCGACGACGGGCGCATCTCGGTTCACTCGGCAGCCAACGATGAATATGGAAACGAAACCGTTCGTCGATTCTGCGACGAGTCGCAAGCGAGTCCGCCAGGCGGAAGCAATCTTAAAAATTGCTCCCAACGGCACCGAGCGAAGGCCAAGACTCGAAGGTTGAACTGGTTGCCTCACATTGTCGAGCATTCAGGGATCTCGAGTTATACAAGCCGCAGTGGCACTACCGGTTTCCCGCTGAACCGTACTTCTTTCCATCCCCTCGGGATCCAAAGTGCAAGATCAACCTGACTGCCATTCTCACTGCCATTCTGGCTTGCTACTCTAGGATACTTCCACCAGCGCAACGCGCGGCCCGGGCATCTGTGTGCGTTTAAGGGTAAGCAGGATAGGGACCCCGGAACGAAAGATTAAGAGAAGAATGGAAAAATATCCGGGCATGTAGCAGACTCCGTTTACCGGCTTGCTCTTTCCCTCTGTGCCTCGCGAAACCTCGCTCTCTCTCTCTCCCGACTCTTTCTCTTGCTCTCTTTCACTCTCGGTTTCGCGTTAAGTCGTTCGCGTGTTTACTTCGCTCGACTTGCTCGCTCGCGGTACCGAAGAATACAAGGACCGTCCTCTGCTTCGTCGTCGTCTTTCCATGTCTTTTACCCCTTCCACTCTTCTGTGGTCGAGAGAGATTCCGGGCTCGAAGGAAACTAGTCTAGAGTAGTGTGCATATTTGCCTCCATCTAGATCTTGCTGCTAATATTCCGTGAAAATATTCTACTGCACCGTGCGTACGATCTCTAAACATTTTAATGGAATTCAGCTACTTTGCATGTCCACGCAGACGCATGCTAAATGTATAAAAGGTTAGTGATACCTGTTGTTGCGCTAATTAATCTTTGCGCGGGACATTTCCATGAGCCATTTCATCGAAACGGAAGAACGAAAGGCGATGTGTCTCGGATTCGCGCGGCGTCTCGGTTGAATCGTCGCGCGGGCAATTCTAACGTTTCAATTAAAAGGAAAATAATTAATTTCTTAATCAGTGGCAGTCGCATTGAGGTCTCGCCTACAAAGACGCCGTACAAAGACTCGCGAGGCTCAAAGTGCTTGCAGTTGCAGCTCGTAGCGAGGTGAGGCGCGGCGCGACGCGACGCGGCGCGACGCGACGCGGCGCGTTTCTTTCCTCAGTTTTCGGTGAGATCCACCGAAGCGGAGCCACCCCTTCACGCTGCCCCCTTTCGGCGGCCTGTATGAAGTCGCGGGTCACTATTACTATATAAATTACCCGCCAATTAGTGATTTGCGCTTGTTTTAACTGCGTTAATTAATGAACGCGAACGGGAAACTTGACGGGAGCCCGATTTTTTCCTTTGCCAGGCAAGGCAAGGAAACGGGAGAGGAGAGGAGAGAGAGAAAAAAGAGAGCGTAACGCACGCGATCCCGGCGCGATGTTTGGGCGCGTGTGCGTTGCTCTCTTGCACACACCCTGCCAACCCTGTAAAACGTCGACAGTCGCCTAACCCCCCGCGACGAGGGCGTCGAGATCTTCTTGGACGATACACTGTAACACGTTCTTAATAGTCTCTTTGAACCGCGTCGCTTGCCATCCGACGAGGAGATGTACACACCTCTTTGCTCGACTCTCGCCCCTTCTTCCTTCTTCATCTTCTCTCCCGCCTGCGTCAGACCACTTTCAATATCGACCCCTTAATTAATTATCGGCAGTGCATTAGCATTCTCCGATCCGCGAGAATTAACGCCGAGGGCACACACCCGCGCGGACAACTCCGTAGGAAAAAATTATTTTTGCCCTTTCCTGCAACCTCTCCTCCGTCCTTTTTCTCATATATTCGTTTCCGTCTCGCGAAATTCCGTGGCCACGTGGAATCGGTTTGTTCCTCTTTTTATTTCGGGAACGTCGACTGCCTTCGTCTGAGACGCTGAGAAGTAGATTGCAGAGTTTCATGCAAAATAGCGAAGATTTTTATTATTGATAAGTTCAGTATTTCGTTAGAAATAGGCACACCATCTCATTTATTCGATTTTCATTTTGCAGAGAGTTTTACTACATCCAAATGGAGAAATACGCGAGGCAAGCGGTTTCGGAAGGATATAAGAACGTCGATGACATTCGGGTCTGTGGCGATTCGGAAATTTATCGGGTTCTCAACCTCCATTACAACCGAAACAACCACCTCGAGGTAAGAGTCCAAAATGTATGTATTACTATTCTAGCAGGGACCTATACAGTTTTACTATTATCATGTCGCATGCATATTATCATTTCGTAGTGAAAGCATCTTGGAGGAGTACTGCAATAGTGTCTCTAGAAAATCTCTGTACAATCTGCGAATAAACAAGATTGACAAACTGGATAAAGTTTAACGAATGCGGTGAAATTACCAGGATGCTTTCTATGCTATGTAACGCAAATGCTAGACGTCTCTGTAGTGTTTTCTGCTTGTTGAAGAAGAAAAGTATTATCTGAAAAATTTTCAAAAAATCTGGAGATGAGCCAAATTCATGTAAAATTACTGAGTAGCTTTCTATTTCATGTATGCAATTATTACATGCATCAGTATTATTTTTTGCTTGTTGAACAAGGAAAATAGTGTCCTTAAAAAAATCTGAAATTAAAGAGTGATTGATTCAAAAAACTGAAGAACTGACGAAGTAAAATTACCGAGAAGCCTCTTAATTTGATGTAAGCAATTTGCTAGATGCCTATTGTTTTTTTTCTGCAAATTTTCTGTTTGCCTGCTCGCAATCGTTTTCTAAGTTCTGGTCGAATAAAATTTTCTCCGGCAGACAATGGGTACAAAATTGGAAAATCCGTAATTACTCGCTGACTAAACCGATCCTCGGCGCGTCTCGTTCTTCTGCCGGTCGAAACCGCGACGAATTTCGAATGCATCCGGTTTTCACACGCGGCAGCCGATTACGTTTCCTCGCAAATCACTCGTACATCTCTATTTTCCATTGTGGGCGCAATTTACTTTCGCCACGGGTAATGACGCTGATTGTGTATCGCCCAGCGACAGGCGTTGGTCGCGCTGTGTATACAGTAGTATACACACACGTAAAGCAGCTATTTAATATTATTTAACGAGTCTCCGGTGGAACCTGGAGGCTCCATTCTTTTCCGACGCGGCTACAATTGCGACCCGCTTGACGTGTAATTAATTACTCGTGTTCGTTAATAACCCAAACGTACTAATTATAAGTGGAAACTCTTAGCACGCGCGCCCGTGCTCGCGCTCGCGTCTCTCTCGTTAAGCGATACGTAACATCGCTTTTAATTCCGCGGATTCACGGCTCCTTCGTTGAACTGTAATGAACACGGAGAAGTAATCTTTCTCGTTTGTGCGACGCGCGTTTACGCGCACTCGTCGCGAAACTGTCTGCCGATTAAATTACACCTGTTACAGGAAGGTCGAAATTAATTTAAACACCGTGGGTTTGCCAGAAAAATATAAGTAAGAAAGTAATTGGAAGGCCGCGTTTAAAATCAAGTATATTATTGAATATCATGAGTAATATTTTAGTTATCGAATGGTTTCTCGTTTCGATTGAATCGAGTTCGGTCAATATCAAAATTCGTCCAATTTGAGTCACATTGTATGAATGCATGAAAGTGAAAGAGTAGACTGCGGATCTTTATGCGGAATGAAAATATTTTAAGTCAATTGTCGGAAACAGAAGTTTAAAAAAAGAATGAATTTCACGTATTCATTTTTATCATGAATGCATAAAAAACCGCAGTCTAATTATTATCGAATATCTTCATCGCTTAGCTTCGTTATTGCTTTTACAACATTGCTTTAGTACGCTTATGTAGATGGTTTTATAAATGTCTGTGAGTAAAGTAGAATTTATAGAAGATTACGAAATAAAATACTGCTCGAGATAGCGTCAAGTTGAGAGTATTGTAATTTTAAGAAAGAAAGGATTAGAGAGGACATTTATAATTGAAAAACTCTGCAATGATTTATGCTCTTGTTGAATAAATATGTCGAAAAACGAGAAAGTCGACTTACTTTATTGATCAGGAATAAAGATGATCGATTGTGGAACTTTATTTATTTATAACGTTTGGAAAATGAAACATTTTTCAAATAGACCGAGTTTAAGTTTGAAATGAAATTTCGAATATATTTTCATTCTAGTTTGTATCACTGTCAGAGCTACTTAACACGTTCGCTACTATGCTTTATTAAATGCAACGTACCTTCTCGATATATTAAGACAATTTGACAAAAAATTATAAAATTAAATTTGAAAAAAGAGCAAAAACACTGCTTACCTGAAAAGGTTAAATTGTATAAGATTCCACAATCTAAGGATGAGTATTCCATGCAGTATTATGGTTTAAGGATATGACAGATGTTTGCGAAAGTTGGCTGAGGAGATCTAACGATTGGGGTAACGATTGCAGGTGCCGAGCAACTTCATGTATGTCGTCGAGCAGACGTTAAAAGAGTTCTTCAAGGCGATTCAAGGCGGCAAGGACACCGAACAGAGCTGGAAGAAGTCGATCTACAAGGTGATCTCGAGGCTGGACGACCCAGTGCCGGAGTACTTCAAGACCCCGAACTTCCTGGAGCAACTCGAATGAATCAGGAGGTCGGGTGGCTCTTGCTCTTCGTGGCGCACGGGCTCGTCAGCGTCCGTCGGCTCCCGGTAAAATCCAAGAAACAGTAAGAGAGAAGACGAAGAATAAATGGAACGGCCAGCGAGGAAGGATCGCATCCGCCAGGAGGTACACGTCCTTCGCGTAAAGCGCGTTCAGGTATCCTTAAACTAACATATCGCAGAACGAACGTGAGAGAGAGAACGAATAAGAGAGGTGATGATGATGAGAGCGAACGTGGGGAGAGCTTACGTTAGCGTAAGGAGGAGAAAAAAATAAACGAACACGAAAGACACACGCAGCGTTTTCAGATGTGTTTTTTAAATAATAAAAAAGACGGATGAAAGGGTACGCGTGTATCGAAGGGATAGAAAATGAGTACGCGTCGTACGGAGGCATCGATCATCAACCAGAGAGACGATGAGGAGTGCCGACAAAGGATCAGGCTGTGACCTAATCACGAGACGACGTCCGCGCGCGCGAGAGACAGGCTTCGGGTACCACCTTTCGGCTCCGTGTCTCTCATCGGATCGATTCCTGGCCGAGGGAACGGGCTCTCGGCACTTCGAACCTGCGGAAAATTAGGCGAGACCATGAGCTAAGGTTCCGGCCCTGTTCTCGTCGCGCGGCGGCCACGCCGCGAACACACACATACACACCGAATATCAAAATACGACGTACTTCGGAGAATCACGAAGGACAAACAGGACGAAAGCGTGGTCAATGAATGGCAAAGGATTCACATTGTACACACACACTACAACCGCTTCGAGCGTCGAGTATTGTTTCGATATGTTGCGTACAGTCCACGATTAACCGCCTAATTTTAAGACGACCTCCCTCGCGGGAGTGTAGTACGGATTGCAGAGAACGGATAGCGCGTCTGTCCACGGCGACGATCGAGCGGGGGCGACTCTTCATGGTCGCATGCACGAGGCGCACGGGTATATACGTACACTGATTTTGTCCATGTTTTCGTCTTCGGAATGAAGAACCAACCGTTATTGTCTAATCGTGGAGCGAGATCCGCTGGACGGATCCTCCGCAGCTTCCTGTTGAGAGAAGCGGAAGAGGAGCCCTTCTCGTGGATCTTCGGGAATGACCCGGAACGGATGCGTCGTCCTCCGTTCCGGGCCGTTTCGTGCACATCGGGACAACGATCGTCAGTTTTCAGGGCAATCTTGTTCGCGCGCCTCGTGTCCGTTCACAACGACCACCCCCAGACCCCCGGAAAAATAAGGCCGTTCGAGCGCCGCCAGGAAAAATCTGATCGAACAGTGCCGAACGGCGCGATCGCGTCTTCTCCGATGGGACAATGTTGCTGAAGGTTGAGCACCGGAGGCACTGGCAACAACGCGATCGCGCCGTGGCGCTCAAACGGTTCGAACCGCCTCCGTCGGTCGTCGTCTGGGCAGGGATTTCTTTTCTAGCATGATCACCACTGCAACATCGCTCGCCCGAAAGCGAGCCTCGATTCGTTGAACACGATGAAACTGCGTCGAACAGTCGGCGGTTCGTGCCGAATCGACGGACACAAAAGCTTAGACGGACGAACTTCTTAGGTACGATTCATTTTGTCCCCCGTAACGGAAAGAGGTAACATCTGTTCGATGAAAAAAAACGGAATACGTATATATATATTGATATAATATATTAATATATATATACATTATATATATATTATATATACAAGATCGGGCAATCCATATGCCGTCTGACAGGATCTCGATCCTTTCTATTAAGTTGTACATAATTATGTTAGCGATCGAATTCTCGTGTAAAGTCGAGGAGAAGTTGGAGGCGGATCCGGTTCGGGACCGCCTCGAATTGAACGGAAAATAGATATGTGTATATCCTACGGTACGAGCATTCCTAACGATATGTCGCAAAATCCAGCGCGGATTCCAGCAGCGGACGAGAAGAGCATGAAACGCGAACATCGAACGTCGCGTCGTGTGAATCGCACGCGATCCAGCTGCCGTTTTGCGGATCGCGAGGATGACGCGCGCGCGCGCGCGCGAAACTCCCGGGGAGTACTAGATTGGTTTACGTTAGTTTCGTTCGTGGTCGAAGATGAACGGATTTTTCCTTGTCGTTGATGATTATATTTTTCGTGGTCCGTAGTTACCTCGGCGACGGGAGAAACGACACGGGAGTAGCTGGGAGAGATGAGATAAAAAAAGGAGAGATTCGTTTTTAAACGGGCGGGAATTTTTGTGAGCGGCGCGCGTTGCATTTATACGACGAGGAACGTGGAAAAAAAACGTAGAGATGTTTTTATTAAATATGGTTGATTGATAGGGAAAAAGAAAACGAGATTAGGCTAGTCGCGGTGACAGGAGTACTAGTAGCAGGGACGACAAAAGGGATGGGCAAAAATGCGATATTTAGGGGGGGGGGGGATAAATAAAAAAGAAAAACACGAGATCCAGCATCGGCGGCTTTCGAGAGCGTTAGAAGATTTTTTAAAAGAGGAATGATGAGATGATGATGATGAGAGAAATTACGGAAATTATGATAATAAGAGTAACGAGAAATTGACTACGTAATGGAGGGGAGATTAATGGAGAGATGAAAAAACGTAAGATTACCGCGAGCCGGTGCGTAACTATATACAAAGTAGATTATTTTAAAAACTTATATATACACATATATATAGAAATATATATATGAAGAAATTTTTGGGGATGTATGTATACATGTAATTGCATGTCAAGATTATATGTATATATACGTTGAAGACTTATGAAACGAAAAAACGGATGTTGGCGCGATTAAAATTGCGTAAAGAATGTGTGACAAAGGGTAGACGCCTCCCTCATTCCTCTTGTACCCGATCTATTACCTACACATGTACACACATGTGCATACACACACACACACACACACCAAGAGACACACGAATACGTACACAGACAACACGAACGACGCGAACACACTTTGAACGTTGTAGAAAACCTAACCGCGATCCGTACATTGTACAGGGGAAGAAAGCGCAATGTTTAACGCCTATGCGTTTCTACCGCAAAACACACAAGATTATTTCGTTTCCGCTAGACGGTTTGTAGATAATTTATCGTAAAAGTATAATGATTATGATTATAAATATATCTTTGGATGGTAGCCAGTCCCTGTAACTTAACCTACATTTTTTCCTTTGATTTTATTCTTTTCCATTATTCACTACCACTATTATTCTCGCTATTACGTGCACTATTATTACTAATAATTCTTACCAATTATTATTATTATTACGATTACTATTATCGAATATTACCCGGCATCATTATTACAATTATTATTACGATTATTAGTACTATTATGATTATGTTCCGTGGAAACGTGACGATTCGCAATTATGATTGGTACACGTCCGGTGACAATTGGTAATTGTCATTGATTTAGTTTACGTACGTCCAAATATTGGCTCATCCCTTTTGTGTAGCGCGAACACATATATCAACAACCTAAATGAACGATGCTCCCTGTCCCCTAAAAGTCCTGTCCCTTATCTTTTCTGTTTCTCTTGATCCTTTTACGTCACGATCAACCCCAAAATGAAAAACTACCCCCGGTCCTTGCCTGAACGTCCTCGACGTTCTTCTGGCATTTAGTTATTATTATTATTATTATTATTATTATTGTATTTAGTTATTTTATTATGTCAACGACGATGATTATTATGATTAATATTATTATTATTATTATTATTATTATTATTATTAAGCATGTATTATGCAGTGTACACAAGCAGAGAAAAGCAAAAAAGGAATACCACACAAAAACACACGTTTTTTGTAAGCGGTGAGTCTTAACCTAGTCACGAGTCACTATTTTTTAATTTTAACGATCAATTTATCGATTATTATTTTATTTATTATTTACGACAATAAAAGCGAGACCATTGGACTATGAGTTGTCTTTATTTTCGTTCGTTCTGTTCTTCCTTATGTTAAGAAACGCTCGCGAGAACCCTGTACACCCCGAGACCACACTATTCCCTGAATTTTTAAAGAGAGAAATTGAATTCGTTCGGCGAATACCTCCCGAAATTTGCCACGATCAACTTAACCTGGCCTACCTTCTATTCGAAACGAACGAAGAAAACGACAGAAGAGACTAACCTGGGCTGGAAACCGACTAGATATATCGTCGAGTCGAATCGCAATCCTGAGACATGAAAAATGTCTCCCGGATTGGGGGGAGGGGGGAAAAAGCGATGTTTCAGGAAGGGCTGTAGGAAAATTCGACAAATTGCAAACTCTCTTAGATGACTAGACAGTGGCCTAAAATTAGTATCTCCTTCGGCGCTGGCCTAAGATTTTTGGTCTAAATGTTTTAACGGGGAGGAATATAGAAGGATAGAGACAAACAAAAAATGATAACGCGAGGGGAAAAATCGTTAGGAACATTTTTCGGGGATACAAAACGGTGAATGAAACACGTACCTGGGGTCGCGTCGAGGCTCGACGATTCGATACCGCGATTTCTAGCCTGATCACGTCGCGTCGTAGTCGCGAATTCTTCCTTTCGTTCGACTTTTTTTAATTGTCACCGTAAAATCTCGCACCCGATGCATTCAAACAAAAATGAACAGGAATACTATACGCCGGGGGGAAAGAAATGTTTATTGAACGAGTATCTCGAAGGAAATTTAATCTACCAATGCGCGATGCGATTAGCATACTCGTCGCGTTCGACAAATTGCGCTCGTTTGTGCCGCAAATATTTGCCGGTACGATCCCAATCTGGCCGGGGGAACAAAAAATAAAAGTTTCGACCGCTTCCGATTTGTTGGTCGGGTACTATGAACTACCCGATCGACGGGAAGCGATCGTGAGGTTACAAATTACACAAAAAGAACTATCGAAGTTGATCGATATCATTCGGATCGATTTTGTTGATGAATTACTGACTCGAGGAAATTAGTGATAAATTGAACAGCGATTTAGTTTAACGTTCGAATCAACGACTATCTTTCAGGAGATACTACACAACAGAACGCATTCGTGGATTAAACAGTTTCGCGGAACTTCCGAACCACTTTACGCGTCAACATCTTTTTCAGAAAGCAATGAGATTCATCTTCTTCACGCCGCTCAGAAACCGTATAAAACACGGTGGAACAGATTCGTAAAGAGAAGCAACTTAGGTTATTCGATAGTAAACCCATAAACACCCAGCAGAGGCTCCATCACCGCGACAACCACAAGGAACCACCAGAAAAATCGAAGTACACCATACAAACGCCAACCGACAAAAAGCTGGAATCAAGGAAAGCAAACAGACCAACAACAGTGCCAATTCGTTCAAACGATTCAAAACCGAACCGAGCACGATTCAACCGCACGCTTATATTATATATCAGCAAAACAGAGAAAAGCACGCCAGCAGACAATTTCTGTTTCCCAGTTCGACCGACGAATGTCCGAGATCGAAATCCATTTCCGAAAACAATCCCGAGTCGTACTTCTCATCGCAGATAGGCGATGACTGGGATCGAAGAAGAGAAGAAGTAGATGAGGAAGAAGAAGCCAGCCGTCATTTTCCATGAAACCGAGGAAAGCGTTCGTCGAAGCAGAAGAACACGATTACAGAGAGAACAGATAAAGAAGAAGAAGAAGAAGAAGTTGAAGAACACTTTCGGTTTCTTTCTCCGTCGATCGAGGTTCGAAGTCCTGTCACGAAGGACGAGCCGCCAACGGATCGAGACGATTCCCGCGTCCTGCTCCCTCTTCGTCCCGCTACGAGGATCTTCGGATCTAACGTGGAACCGAGGCCATGGCTCCGAAAGAGCTGTGGTTTCAGGATGCTATAAGGTCGAGGCGGGTATCCTGTGGTCGAGGGTGTTTTTTCGCCGGACTAGGGCAGGTGAGAGGGTAGGCTGCGGGCGCGGGGTGAAGCTGCGGAGAAACGAGGAAAAGGGGCTTCCTGTGCCGATCTTTGTCAACCTTTGATAACAGACGAGGTCCGCGCGATGCTGTTCGAGGTACGGAGAGGAACGATCGTGAGAAAACAGACTGGAATGAGAACGGGAACGAAGGAAGTGACGAACGAGAGCCGATTGACTCGCCGCCAATTTGCTAAAACGCAAAAATGCGGAGAGAGATCGAGAGAGAGAGAGATGATGATTAGATGAGCATGGACAAGCGAATGGAACGCGGAATCGAAAGATGTGTAACAATAAAAAACCACGAAAAAACTAAATATACGAGAATTGGGAAAAAATCGAAGCTAAATAAGCACACATTACGTACATACCTAAACGCGTAAGTCTTAAGGAACAGAAACACATGTGTAAGCAGAATTAGTTAATAGTATTTAACGTTAAACACTTGCAAGCTATTAATTATTATATAAATGACTAAACTCGAGGTAATTAAACCAAAAAAAGTATAAATACTAATGAAAACCGAGCGGAAGGTCGTATCACGCTGCAGGGAGAAAGAGAAAGAGAGAAAGAGAGGACGACGGGATAAAATACGAGCGCTCCTACCCCCGATTCGACGGCGGTGTAGAGTGTAGAAACACGAAAACGTAAAATTAAACTGGTGAAAAATAAACAGACACTCACACGCTAATTAAACTAATTATTACTGTACGATTATATATTATTACTACGATTATTACCTATCGAGTTCGAGAATCGTCGTGATAAACGGAAATGAAAAAATTGATTAAAATTGCCGTATCGAATAGGATTATTAAGACGGTGAGAGCGAATGCGGGATTTACTCGAGGTTAGAATGAGAATTAATAACGAGGACTGAGTGTGTTCGTGCGAGTTTTTCGAGAGCGAAAGAGAATGAACGAAACAGAGAGAATAGAGAGCGAGAGAAGTGAGAGTGAGACGATGGGCAAGGTGAGAATACTTCGAAGTACGTTCATCGAGAATAATCATTCCTCAAACTATTAGACACGTAATTAGGATATACATATTAATGACGAAATGCTGCGCGATCACGGTGGATCGACGCGCACGTGGCACGCGTTTAATCGCGGGAACGCGCGCGATTAGGGAAAGTTTAAACAAAGTGGGAGAAAGAGAGAAGACAAGGGGGATGATAATATAGTAAATGATTTATTTCTGCGTATAGTCTCATCGTGAACCGGGATAAAAAAAGAAATCGTGCGCCTTTCGGATCGGGCGCGAGCGAGCGCGCACGCGACACGTTAGTCTTTATAGTTGTAGGGACGCAAGGGAGGAGAAGAAATTCGATTAGTGTGATTCGGCTATAGTGTGACTGCGACGAGGACAACCGAGCACGTGAGAGGGAGAGAAATTGTACAGTGAACGAGAAAAAGAGAGAGAGAGAGAGAGAGAGAGAGAGAGAGAGAGAGAGCGCGAGCGAGTGAGAGACCGAGAGAGTGAGAGAGAGAGAGAGTGCGAAAGAGACGAATCAAGAGGGGATGAATGCGTTAGAGAGAGAGAGAGAGAGAGAGAGAGAGAGAGAGAGAGAGAGAGAGAGAGAGAGAGAGAAGAGGAGTGATGTTTTTATGTGAGGGGTAGCGCGTGCGTATGCGAAGAAACTAAAAGAGCAGATTTAAAAAAAAAAGAGAGGGAAGAGAAGCGCGAAGCAGGTGATTAGGGAGGAAGAAACGGGGAGTAATTACTGATTGTTGACACCGAGTGAGCAAACTTTCTGTGTGATAATCTCGTAGTACACGTAGCACGTTAAGTCTACAATAAGTTTCGGTAGGAGATTTTTAGGTGAGAGCGACTAAACTTTTTAAAGAAAATGAAGAAAAGATGAACGTAAGATGATTAGGGCGAACGTGAAAATTTTTACGGAGTCCTCTGGTCCGGAGCTTCGGGAGGCGTTCTTGTTAAATAAATGGATTTTACAAGTGTTTGTTCAAAAGAATCGTCTGGTGCTCGGTCCACCGATCGTCCGTCTACATATCATACGCGGTTTACGTCTTACACGTTGATTCGTGAGTCGATCAGTTACAGGAGACTCGACGGGGCCGTGGATCACTCCGGTGTCCGTCGAATTGATCTACAAAGGTGATTCGATTCGTTGCTTTTGAATGTTGAACGCGGCGCGACGCGTCGGAAAATCTTTCGTTGCTGACTATAACGACACTCGAGATGGTCCCCGCACTATCGTTTACAGCAAGCACAGGCAGTCGATACTCCTGCCTCGATACTACAGGCTCGCTCTTTGCAGGCTGCGATGTTCCAACCGGATTGATTTCCCTTGACTGTGTCATCATTTCCTATTTTCCTTTAATGTGTTCGCCGGTTCGATTGTGCAAGAAGTTTCGTTCACCGCTGAGAAAAATGTTACCGTTCGGTTCCGAGACCGGGGTTGTTTGCTCGAAACGTGAATGAAAATATTCAGTCTGAAATTTCGCAACATGAAGGGACTAAGAGTCGAGAGAATTAGTTTAAGTAACGTCTTTGGCTGCTTTCCGAGGTCTATTTCGTGACGAGAGGGAGTACGTGTGGAAAGATAGAGTGAAATGCGCAAATGTGACGAAGCGTGAATGTGACGATGATGATGAAGAATAAAACTTTAATAGAGGTAGCGAAAATTCTAAATTAAAGTTCCTATCGCTTAGCCTTCTAGCTGAACTTCGGCGACCGGTTTCGACTAAACAACCCCCTGTTCCTGCATGAGTACATTGATCGCCGTTCAACTACCTCGAATTAGAAAAACCACTGACGGCAGCCCACAAACGCCAAAAACAGCCTGCGAAGAGCGAACGCATACATACATTACTTTGCAACTACCTTCAAGTGATAGCAGACTGAGAGGTTCCTGATACTCGGACTCTCGCGCGATTTCTACTCTCGATCCCCAGATTATATATCCCTCGTTCGTCTCGAACATGATCGCGTCAGTTGGAGAAAGATTTTTCGCATCAGATCGAACGGTTTCCGGCGTGAACCGGAAGTTGTTCGAAGAAAGCCTCTCGGAGTCCGTGAACTGTTGTGGATGGATCCGTTGAAGTCGGAAGTCTGCGGGGTGGGTGGATGTTCACGGGGATAGAGGTGAAGACCGACGAATATTGGGAATGGTATAGAGGAGCGTGTAGGGAGCCAAGTGTCCTTGATGCGACCGTCGTTGAAGCCACGAAATCTCGCGATCTCAACAGGTGATTTTTTTGGTTCGGTGAGAAGAACAATCGGGAACGGTGTTCGATGGTAGGTTGGTAGCGGCGGTAACACAGTGTTGTCGAGAGAAAGAAAGAGAGAGAGAGAAAGAAAGTGAAGAGAGAGAGAGAAAGAGAGAGAGAGAGTGAGAGAGAGAGAAATAGTGAGAGTGAGAGTGAGAAAGAGAGACAGAGAGAAAGGGAAACATCAAGGGAGACAGTTCGAGAGGGGGTAAGGGAAGAGAAAAAGTCACGACTGAAAAGAAATCCATGCGAATTGTGATTTCGGAACTGAGTTCGGAGCCACGGGCGATAGACGTTCGGCGCAAACCGATCCTAGCTGAAAGAAAAAACTAAAAACGTGAAGACTGGAGAGTGAGAAAGAGAGAGGGAGAGAGTGTGTGTGTGACTGTGGAAGAACGCGCGGATGGGAGTCAGTCGAATGACAGATCGAGCGTGTGCGGCGAGCAATAGAGACAACGAACGAATGCTTTGAGGAAAAAAAATTGAAAAGGGAAGAAAAAAATTGTGAAAAATTATACAGAGATAGCCGACCTCCTTGCCTACCGGGGGGTCCGCATATATGTATTGTAAAGAAACAAGACTAGTAAATGATAAAAGGAACGCGTGTGGTCGGAGAGAGAGAGAGAGAGCAGAGTGAACGGGAGGGAGAGAGCGGGGATCGCGTGCGTGGGAGAGAGTGAACGGACAAATTATTAGACCAGTTGTAAATGTAAGTTAACGAGGAATTTTCTCCCCATCCTTTTCGTGCACGATACTTTTGGCCAAACTTTCGCGAGCGTGAATGCGAGTCGAGCAAAAGCTGAAGCGAGATTTCATGTGCGTGATGCTTAAGCGTATGAGTAAAGAAACTGTGAGAGAGTGAGCAAGAGAGAGAAAGAGTAACGTGAGATATGATATGAGGAAAGGATTTCTTTTTTAGTGGAGAAGAAAGGAGAACAGTGTCACAGAGAAAGGACGGAAAATTGTGTGGCCCAATTCAGGTCCATTGTTCAACTCGGTAGCACCACTTTGAGCAGGATCGAAACGAATCGATTGCAGAAGGGCAGGCAATACGCACAACAGGCCAAACAACAAAAAAAAAAGAAAAGACGACTAAATGTGTCGCTATCTATCCAACCCCCCAATCATCGATTGTTGAAAGCAACGAATGTCCAGTCGGAGATGCTTGAAGCTAGGAACCTGCTCGCCAGTGGAATGTATTTCGTCCACCCCCGCTCCCATTTTCGTTTCACTGATATATCGAGATCATTCGGTATTCTTCGCCCGAAAGACACGATTCAACGTCCACCGTTTACTGTCCCAAGGATTCTGAATTGTTATTAAAGAAAAGAAACCAAAGTCGTAGCTAGCCCGCGCATCGACCGTTCGATTTCAACGAGGAATCGCAATAGGATGCAATCTCCGCGCATAAATTGCGCTCGCGGGACCTTCGCGAGCAAATTTTCCCCACTATCATCACTCTCATCTAGCGATCTTCCAGCAGGAAACTCCAATGTTGCGCGCCTCGCAACGAAAAAAAAAACACTTTTTGATTTGCCATTTGGAGAATTAGTCCTGCATCAGTGAGTGAGACGAGTAGCCGGGAGGAGAAAATTTTAATGATTGTACTTGCGTGTACCCGAGAAGAGCACACACAAGATAGGAATGGGGATGATGTTTGGGAACTATCTGATATGTATTTCTTGCGCATACGTCTCAGCTAGCGAAACTCGTGCTAGGTTATACACGTATTATCGTATGTAGGGAATCGTAGGTCTATTAAGGTTTAACGATACATTACAAAGCAAAATGCATAAAACAATGTGGATACTGTGGATGAAGCGAGAAAGAGAGAGAAAGAGAGAATACTTATTTAGCGAATCGACGAGGAGTGTAATAAGAGAAGAGAAAATAAAAAAGAGAGAAAAGTAAGATAAATGAAAAAACAAGTTTAGCAGAACATACAATGCAGAAAACAAAGCAAAATACCTACGTTGATGTGTGAGGATGTGAGAGCTAGATCGCCACGTTGAGTCCGATGAAGTCCTCAGAGATAATATACAAGCGCAGACCCTCCGCAGATGAGGTGATAATAAAGGAGACGCGAGCCTGGGCACCGTGGTCGGTCATCTTCGTCGCTCCGGGACAAGTGTCAGGGGTTTTATAATAGATTTTTAGAAAACGAAAAAAAAGAAAACGAGTATCTCACGCCAAAAGCCAGACAATACTTTAATAAAATAAATGTTAGTCGTTAAATTCGGTCGCGCGCAGACTCGCGCGCGCAGCCAAAAAGACACGGGGAATAACAAAGATTTCGAACGGGAATATTTTTTTCGAAAGACAAACGCCGAAGAAGAGAACTAGGGGTGAAACGAACACGGTGCGACGAACGATGGCGCTGACTTTGCCCGGTCAGCTGGAACGTCTTGTAAGAATATTGTGGGAATTGTTTTTCTGCGTCCCGATTGGTTCGAATTAATCGAACTGAACCGGGGCAACCTACACAAGCAAGTACATTTTCGACTTGGCACCTCTGTCTCCATGTTCGCCACACTTATTACTTATCCGGATCCATGATCGGTGACGCATCATTCAGTTAACAGTGCCTCTCAGATCACGGCTCTAGTTGACCAGAGCCCCCAATTGGGTTTCTTTCGAACTCGATCGACGCGAAGGAAAAATCGCTCACCGTCGTTAGATCTAGCAACGGCGATTAAATTTTATACCGGCTAAAAATTCTATTTTTCATTATTCCGACGAGGTATCGATGAAATTAATGATCTCTAGAAAGTGCAGCGGCCAACGATTAAATAACGACCAAATACTGATTAGATGGTAGTCGATGTATGTACCGCGGTGGCGACGTTTCCGATCGCGTCGCTCGCACACACACGTACACACAGTTTCAACCGGTATCCTTTGCAATAGTGATCATCGGCGTGGGCCGTGCAGACTCCGGCCACCCGAATCATCGTCACAACTCCTCCTAATCATTCTGGAACGCGAGACAGAGGTCCCAGTTCGTCAACCTGCCTACTTTTCACGCAATACGATATTTAATGACTATATACCACTTTCAACACATGGACATTCCTTTCGTACGTTCTACCGGCATTTTACTGAGTTCGCTTTCGACACGAGAAGTTTTTGGATCAATTCATTGCTGTCCTAGGTTGCGCACAAGACGACACACAGAAATGTAGTGCGGGGGAGTCGTCCTCGATCGTTCCGAGATCGCGATCGAGAAGATCGATGGTCGGAGTGAACGGGAACGGGACGGATCCTCGGCAACGGAGACTGAAAAAAATTCCGTGTTTCGGCAAACACCAAAAAGAAAAACTCAGCTCAGATGGCGGGCGGGAACGTGCACGCGCTAACCGCGTGGCAGCGTTCCCGTTTGTCAGCAGAATACACAACAGTCAGTGCTCGGCAAGGCGAAGTGCATCGTCGCCTAGCAGCACACCCACACACACGCGTACAACGACACGAGGACGTGCATACGTGTGTAGAAGGGTCGCACACGTTGTACGAACTGTCACACTCACATACAGACACGCTCACAGACACACCTACGCGAACGCAGGCACGCACGCACGCACACGCACATGTACATACACATTGTACACGGCACAGACACACGTTCGACACACTCACACCCGACACAGGTACACGCAGTTTCGGCCAGAATCCAAAAGACACATCAAGGAAAAAAGTACAAGTTTATCACGTTGCGCCTTAATGTTAAAAAATAAAAGTTGATCAAAAGAGTGGAAGATGAGAAAAAAAAATAAATGCGAAGCGTATTCTTAACCAAAATCGGCCTTAGTATATACTTTTCCAGGGCCGAACGGTGATAGACGACCAGCGACCTTCCGCGCTCTCGACCATTAAGCCCCCAGATCCCCAAAAAGAGACCCCGAAGAAAGATTCCCCCTCTTCTCTAGATTGTATAAATGATATATTATAAATATATGTATACATATAGCGGTTGGTATCCGCCGGCGGTGGGACGTTTCGAAACCTCGCAGCTAACTCAGCAAATCACCGAAAACCATCGAACGATTTAGGGAAAAATTTTTTCGCGGATAAAACGGAAGAACGACGAAGTGAGAGAAAGAGAGACAGAGAGTGAAAAATGAGAAAAGGATGATGAGAGGAGAGGAATGAAGAAGTGAGAGATGAAGAGAGCAAATAGTTTTCTCGGTTCCCACCGCGTCCGGCCGGATTCGAAATTCTTATGGTCCGCGTGCATGTTGGACGAGGAGCGAAACGCTGAAAAGCCCTTCGGGCACGACGTGGACGCGAGATCTGTCTTTCAAAGCCCCATCTCGATCGCCGGAAGGTCTCCAGTCGATCATCGCACGGCCCGAACACTCCACTCCTGCAACCCCGTCGCGATTTGTCCCCAAAAACAGCCCCGACCCCCGAAAAAACACCCTCTTCCACCCCCTCCTTCCCCGCCCCGTCCGCCCCCGAATCCTAATCTGCTCGAGAACGAAAAACGGGCAGCCAGAGATCTAGAATGAGGATTTAAAAAAAGGTAAAATGGAAACACAGTGAACACCCAAATCCGTCAGGCGAGAGAAAGACAAGGAACGGAGACGTTTCCTTTCTCACGTCCAGTGAAGAAAAACACTTCCTGCATGTGAAATTTAAGCGACAATGCGAGTGAACGGGTCACCCGGAATTATTCCAACAGCCTTTCGTCTTCGGACCTACAAGGAGGATGGCTCACAGATGATAGGGGAGAAGATTGAGGTCATACGGTCCAAGGTTAGAGGACGTGGAATAATGACGAACGGGGATGATAGAGAAAGAATGTGCACAGGACTCGACTGTCGACTCGCTGTTTCCCGCGGCCGGGACGAAGGAAAATTTGCCAAAAATCCGAGAGTTATCGGAAAACCTCAAGATAGAGAGCGCGAGAGAAAGAATGAGAGCGATAGAGAACGAGAGAAAGGGTATTAAGGAGGGATTAACCACGTATTATCTCGTCACGTAGATCTGCGGTATTATTTAACATCCGTTTTTCAACAAACCTATCTCCGAGAGACCCGACTAGGACTCGAAAACGAAGACGGGTATCAATCAGCGGAAGCTGCTCGCTCCAAGTTCGAAGTCGACTACACTGCGATTCGGTAGACTGCTGAGATCGCCACACAAAACGCAAATTGCAAAAATGTCTGTCCGAAATATTATCTACAAGTTTCACATAAAGATCGAATTTCTAAAAAAAACCATGTTGAAATGTCAAAAATGTCTGTTTAAAATATCTTCTGTAAATTTCACTTAAATATTGAAGTTCGAAATACTGTTTTGAAATTCTTATTACAAAAAAGATGTGTGGCCACAAATTTTACTTAAAAACTTTGGATACAAGTTCTTTCATAAAACATTCTGTACAAAATCTACTTTAAAGTGCTCGCGAATATTCTTGCAAAATTTCATTCGGAACTGCACCTGTAAAATTTGATTATTGAAGATGAAGTTCGTAAAGCGAAATTGCGCGAGCTTCAGTTCGGAGTTGATTGAATTATGCATTCTGCGGTGTGCGCATCCTCGTCAGCTACCTCGCCATCGCAAAAGTCCGCGCTGTTGGGCCACCTCGTCTAATCACGTGCCCATTTTCTTGTTCACGAAAGTCAACGAGCCAGGAAACGGAAATGAAAATGAAAAAAAGAAGAAGAAAAAAAAGAAGCAGCGTGTCAAGGAGCGATCGTTTCGGCAAGCCTTCTAGTAAAACGTTTGAAATTGGTCACGGACGCAGGGTACGCGCCGATCCATCGCGGGCGTGCGCGTGCCGATCGTACAGGATCCCATAGAAACCCGCTTTGAACCCTCTGAATAGCACGCGACGATCCAACTGACCCGGTCCAATCCGACAGGTATGCAAACAGAACAGAACCGTTCGGACGAACCAACGCTAGACACACACGAGACAATATACCGCAGCAGAGCAACATCGGCGACCACGCAACAAACGCAAATGCACCCGCATTCATCGCCAAACGGCGTCCACACGCACATAGAAGAAAAGAGAGACACGCGCCACGCAGTCCGACCGTGACAATGCAAAAACGTACTAGAAAAGAGTGAGTGAGTAAGAGAGAAGAAGAAGAACCACTAAAAATGCGATCAGCCTCAACGAGGCGTAATGCCCCGAAAAAAAATGAAACGTAGAGCGTCTCGGGATCTCCCTTCGAACAAACCAACATGCAACAACAGTAAGAAACAAAAAATGAATAAAATACAATGAAATGAAAGAAACTGTACAGAGAGAAAAAAAAAGAGAAGGAAAGACTCGGTCTTTCTCCGATTAGTCTTCAGTGTACATAGAAGTAACGATATCACCAATAGATAATAATAATAATCATCCCGGCAAGCAATAATCACTGGTACAATTATTGCTCGTTCGTCCAATTCGTCGATAATGTGGATAGGTAACCGTAATACCCATTCTAAGGAGCGATAATAACGGCGTACCGACGGCAATCACGAAATCAACGACGGTGTCCAACGGATGCCGATCGATGAGAATAAAAAATGAATAAAGGTGGCTCGATATTTTGCCGATACCTTTAACCGGTTCTCGAGAACTGTTATTTTTTCTATTTTTCCGACGACGGGAGTCGCGCGGAACAGGCGCGACACGTCACCGAACAGATGTATCATTTACAGGTAGACACACAAACGTCGAACGAATCGACGCTGGTTTTCATTTCGAACGCGCCACATAATGCCGCCGCCGCATGCGCCGGGATCGATCTGTGAACGATCTAGCAAAAGCGGTAACGATAGATAGTAACGACTTAATTGCCTCACAGCCATACCTCGGTTTATTTTTAATAAGAAGCTCGTTTACAGGCAGATACGTCGAACCCACGGATGTTCGACGACCGGTTTTCCTTAACTACCTCAAACGCCGGCTTTTCCCGGCGAGTCCTCGCCGTTCCGGGGACCCGGGGCCGGCACCTTAAGACTTACGTACTTAGTTAAACAACGGTAACGCAGGTCTTCTTTTTAACAGGAACGTATCGGGCAAAATCCTCCGCGAAATTAGATGTCCAATATCAAATTGAATCCGATCACAGAAAAGGGATTAGGTGGCGTCCGGTGTCAAGACACCGGTCACACTTTCATCCTAATCCTCTCTCTGGAGAGACGGACCCCTCCTCCTAAAACCCCCCACTCAATAACCGCAGCGATATGTAAAAAATGAAACACAAAAAGTAAACTCTAAAACGAAAATAGAATAAAGTAAAAGGTATTTCTCACGACTCGCTAAACAAGGGACAAGCATTACGAATCGAAGCGGCGAGTATCGTACTTCCGGCGATCGGTCCGCGATCAGGAAGCCGAGAAAGCTGGACGAGAAAAAAAAATACGCCTGCGAAGCCAGGCTCTCGGGACGAAGAGTGGAGCCACGTGGAAGAGGAGAGACACGATCGTTGGCCCGCGACGCCGGGGCAACGCAGACTGACATAACCGAATTCTCTCAATGAAGCCATGAAGCGAATCCGTAATCGGGAAAAACAGAAAACGAAAGAACCACCGCGAAACAGCAGAGAGAAACCACGAAGACCGAGAGGAAGAGAGTAAACCGATTAAACCGATTCACATAATCCGACAGGCAGAAAAGTATAGTATATGTGTATAATGCGTCGTAAGAAAGAAAAAAGAAATAACGAAAAGCAAAACCGGCTCTCCCGGGGAGAGATCGCTGCTCCACGGGATCGTCGGATCGAATCCATAGTTTAGAACGAGTAATCTTGCCGCTGTGTAATTCGTTTGAAGACATGAGTACGAAGCAATTCGCATGGCGTCTAAAACGAAACCACAAACGAGGGAATGCGTATGTTTGAGAGAAAGAGAGAGAGAGTGAGAGAGAGAGAGAAAGAGAGAGAGGGAGAGAGAGTGAGTAATTGAGTGAGAGATTGGGAGAGAGAGAGAGAGGGAGAGAGAGAGAGAGAACATTTCAAATCAAAGAGCAGACAAGATGAAATGGAAATGATTGTGTGAACGGGAAGGAGTTTTCTTTCGATAGGTGGTCAACGAGCGAGGTGGTAGAAAGAAAGGGCAAGAGAGAACGAAAAAACGGAATGAGTGATTTTTTTTGAAGAGTACACGAAACGAAAAGATGCAACATAAAAATGCAACACAGACTAACCGGAACAATAAACAAACGGTAAACAAAGTACATACACAGAAAAAAAAAGAAACGGAAAATACAAGCGAAACTTCATGGAATCACTGGAGATTCGTTATTCGACTTTCTGATTTTTCGCAGATTTTCGCGCGGGACAACAGGTGCGTCCCATCCGAGATCCCATCCCGCCCCCCGTAACCACCGCAGAAAGCAAAGATAAACGATAAGAAACCACCACCTTCCAACCCCTCGGTAAATCCTTCCCAAAACGACAGGAAATAAGATTTGCTTCCAGAAAAGAGTAAAATAATAATTAATAATACTAATAATAATACTAATCCATACGCGTTATCGAAACCTAATAAAATTAAAAAAACTATAAACTACCTAACAATAATTATTAAACGATAAAAGGGTTAAGAGTATTGATTAATTGAATTATACCTAACGATTAATTAAAAAGTAATTAATTACTAATAAACACATATAACGATAATACGATTAATGATATATAGTATAAACGGTACGAGAATGACCCGGTAAATGATAAAAAAGAAGAACATGACGGCTAACAAATAATCCACCGAGACGAAGCGATATCCGGCCTGGAAGAGAAATCAGTTGCCCGAGAAAGAGAGAAAGAGAAAGATAAAGAGAGAGAATTAATGGGGCGGTGCCGATCTCGAGCGTGACGTTGAATTCTTTCCTCCGAAGAACGATCATGCTCGAGTTCCCTCCTTCGCAGTTCATAGTATTTCGACTCGGGGCAAGCAAGGCCAATCCAAGCGATTGGCATCATTCCGTTCGTCGGATTCCTTCTCGTCGAGGTGGTCGTTTCTTACCCATCATTTATACGCTAGTTTGTAACTTGAGACTTAAGTATAATGAAAACTGAGAGAAGTGAGAAAGAGAGCGTGATGAAAAAGAGAGAAAGAGAATACACACTCGCGTACACACGGGGATACACGCCCATACACAACATTACAAGCCCATTAATGATACATAATGATATAATTATATTATTGATATAACTTACGATTATGAACTATCCTAGTGGTATTATATGACGACATAGTTGATTGATCTGTTTAATATTGAATGTCTGTAGATCACAGAGCGTTTGGAACTCTATGCTACACACGCCGAGCAACCCGCAAACGACCCAGCTTTGCTCTTCCCTTTCCAGGTCCACAACTTAACCAACCCCCCCCCCCAACCACCCCCGTAAATCCTCCTCGAAGTTCCTTCATAACCCCTTTGACCCCCACGCCACGCATCACTATCGACATACAAATATGTAAAAAGCAAAAGAACAAAATATATGAGAACCGCGTATCACTTGAAACAATCGTCGACTGAATTGTACAGGTCTGTACAGTGAAATTGTACCATGGGAATCAATTGAACCGCAAAATTCTTCGGAACCTCGAGACTAAAAAAGCGAAACATTGAATTGGGAATTCGATATCGAAACATTTCGGATAGAAAGGGAAGCTACACCGGCGTAGGACTTCCGGATTTGTTCAATTGTCGCGACCGAGAATAAAAAACGCGAAAGCAAAAGCGACGTTCGAACCCTTCGAGGTCGCCAACGGGAAAAAAAAGCGATTCAATGTAATCAAAATTCTTCTTCAATTGATCTCGCTGAGGGTGCGAATGTTTCATGGAAGGATGCGCAGAAGGCATACAGCAACGCTCTTTTACAACCGGATTTCAGTTTCACAACCTTTTTTCAACCGACTCGGTGCGCCTTGAAACGCACCGCAGCACCTCCAAGCCCAGCAAACACTACTCGAGGACAACTGGTTTTATGTTTCGAATCGAACTGGACGACGCAAATAGTACATAAACGAACGCAATAGTAAACCGAGGGTGTCGCACAATGGCACCCTCGACCCGATAGCCTTCGGAAAGAGCACATCCACGTGGAAGAATCTGGACTCAGCGGCTGAACGAGCCGGAACGAACTGCAGCTAGTATAATTAAATAGAAAATAACAAATCAGGTGGAAGCCAGAAGAAAGCGGAAAGCAGAAGAATGCGAGAGGCCTAGAAAGGAACGAACAATTCCGCGAGAGCAAACTCCTCGAAGCCCTCTGCCTCTGTTTTTGTAAAGACACGCCTACCACGCGACGTCCATCGATAAGAGCCGCGAAACCTCGATGATATCACGGTTGAAACCCGTCTCGACGCGGTTTTCGTCTTCTCGATCGACGTCCCCGACCAATAGGAATTGTTGAGTTTACGTTTTTTAGCGAGTAAATTCTTTGCCAGGCTGGCCAAGCTGTCGGCCGTGTTCTTACCGGTTTCACGGCCGATTTTAACAACCCCCTACCAATGGGGATCTGTTAAAGCGATCGTGTCCCTTGGGAAAACGAGCACGACCGTTCTCCTGGCCGCCGCCACGATTCTTTGTACATTCACCGGTATGTTACCACTTCGACGATCGGACGTGTTTTTTCTTATTGACGCTGTTTTATTGCTAATAAGTCTCTCAGACGTTCGTCGCGCCCCCACTGCTCCAGCGCTCGAGAACAAGACACTCGGCGACCCGCCGCGACCAGCCTCGCTTGTGTATGTGATAAAATAGTTACGTTCTGCTGTTTATCTCGATTGATTATTTCGTCTGTTGACTCGTTGAACTAATACGAATGCGAGGCTGGGTCTGCGGACCAAGGGGACCTCCGGTGGACGTCGACATTCTGTCAAATGTCGATATCGGTGCTCAAGGGGGCGGAGAGCGGGCGCCGCAGACGACGCTGATATCCACCGATTGGAGACGATCCAGCCGGATGTTATTACGTAGATTTTTACCGTTATACAGAGGGTGACACGGACAGTTCAGGGATGACGATGAGATCGAGTTAGGGACCTCTAGGAGCCGCGCTATAACGTTATTCGTGGAACCGTCTCACGGTAGACACCTTCTCCTTCCGTAGAAAGGTGCAACCCGTTACCGTTCGTTCGACGCGCCACCACTGATATCGTTGTTAATTGATCCGATACAAACGAGCGACACTTTGGCCACGGTAACGAGAACTTTTCATCGCGAACCGATCGCCACGGACGCGTACGTAGTCCGCATTCTAGACCGATCGAAGGGTTCCTGTCGGTTCTATGTGCTTCCGCACTTGTGAGCAATGTTTCCCTCTCCGACGAAATTCTGTCAAGTTCAAAGGACGAATGGAACACTTACACAAGGGGCACCCACCGGTGTCCGATATACACACACGCGATCTACACGCAGACTCTTCTCGTTATGAACCTGGTGCTTGGAGTCCATGTTAGAACGGCCTGTTCCTGCTATCCAGCGCAGACCACGACGATCGTTTTCATATTTCTTTTCATGAAAAACGTACGACACGTGTCCAAGGATCGCGCGGAACCGGAGACCTATTTACCGATATACTGCAGCTGACGATCGACGTTGACACTCCGTCGAGTCAACTTGAAACCTCAATATTCCAAATTGCCATACACAATTTTTTCTTTCGCAACCAGGCAAATTACCGTAATAGTTACTTTGACAGAACTTCAATCCGCCGATCCCTGGATAACGCTATTCTCGAGATTTTCGCGAAGCTCCGTAGACAAGACTCTCCACTCTAGAGTCTGTATCGTTGGCAACCGGTTTTCAGTTCGGAAAGTGGAACATACTGTTGTCTTCGGTTGGATCGCGGAAGCAGGCCGTAGCACATGAGACTCGAAGCACAAACGACCCCTGAGAAGATTGAGTTCGCCCCTGGGTAATGTCAGGCGAGCGTCGGGCCGGCTCTCAATTTTGAAATAGCCATTTCGACGAAAAGCGAAAAAAGTGAACAGACCCCCAAAACCCGACGCAATAGAGGAAGGCAACCGGATCAAAATACCGCCACACGAATCAACAGTTTCTCGCGCGGGGCCCGGCCGCGGCTGCCGAAAGATATTTCTGCTTTAGGGGAATAATAAAAATTAAGGTTATCCTGCCTCCCTGCTCCTGTGTCCCCCCGTCCTTCTCCCGGCACCCCCGGATGCACACGGTCCGGGGTTGCTCCGCGAGCTGCGAAACCCCTCAGAGGATATGCAGATAATTTTATTAGGTGCGGCAGCCCGCTAGTTTAGATAAAGGGTTTGGGTGCATAATGCCCGCCCTCTCGGGCCCGCGGAATAAAAATCGCCAGGTTAGCCGCGGCCACGTGAGCGCGTGGAAGCGGGTCCCGCGCCCAATCTCACTCACAGCACACACTGGGCCGACTCGTCCGATAGAATGTGCCTTCAGTGTTGATTTTATACGAAAAAAATACTAAAATTATACAAAGGGGCCCGACATAGACCGAACGCCCACCCAAAGCCTGACTGGCGCTCGCCCGATGCCCGTTTTCAATCCTGCACCGGTCTGAACCATACATTCACAGGAACAATCACATCCACACAGAAATATCCTCCGAAAGACTTAGTCAACGAACCAGGCACTCTTGCGACGTTCATACCCAAAAGTCAAATCTGTCTTGAAATTTGAGGAACAAACTGCCTCGGTAACGCGATCCAAGATCAGCCGAGTTCGAGAACGTTAACGTCTCTTTCCACGTTTCAATGATTTAGGATCACCACTCGCGTCTGGGACCATGTTTACAAAAAGATGAATCGTTAAGTATTCCTGTATAGCATTAAATTAAAATCGTTCACGAGGTGTAGAACGCGTCTAGGACTTTGTACATTGCACGCCGTTGGAACAATGCAAAACCGATCCTCTGTAAACGTTATTTTGTATTTTTTTATCGAGCTGACGAAGAAAGATATCGGTTAACCGTGGAGGATTCACGAGTCTGAGACGTGACATGTTTTCGACGCGGTTCAAGGTCGCGGGTGTCCTTCGTGACAGGTCACCTCGTTTCACGAATCTGCGCCAAAGAACTTGCCACCGAGCTATCTAATCCTGTGTCGACGACCAGGTTTTTTTAATGTACATCGATAAGGTATGAACGTCGAGAAGAATGGGCGGACGACGATGTCTTTTGGAGTCAATCCGGTATTGTTCGAAAAAGAGAAACCCTGGCGCACACATATGCGGAATAACAGACACAAACACGTGGAACCGTGCGCAGGGAGTATTTGAAAAGCCACACAGACGCCACAGACACGCACACACACGCATACGAACACGCTCTAAAATCTATCCAACCACACCCCAAAAAATGTAATTTTGGTTGATGCAAGGAGTTCGGAACGCTGCTATGCACCGATAACACACACGTATATTGATTAAATGCAATTACTATGCGATAAGTATACTTACATAATATATATGTGTACTATGGTCTCTCCCACTTTCCAGTCAGAAAATCCCAAGCCGTCGCGCGCGGATCGAGCGGGCATTCGTTGACGTCGCGAGCGCAAATACGATCCCGGATCGACGATCGAGGGCCAAACAAATGGATCCACCGGTGATTCATGAATGATTGATTTCGACGCGATCGGTCGAGTTGTTCGCGATCCCTCGTCAACACCTGGATCAACGTGCGACGCCACCCACACTCTCCAACGACCCTGGGATTCCCGACGTGCCACCGACACCCGTTCCCCCAAAATCCACCACCAGCCACACACACCCCCTTGTCCCACACGGAACCCCATAAAACCCCCAACATCCCTGGCCCACCAAAATACAAGCATAGAATTTAACCACATTAACTATGAATGACAAGAAGCTACGTAAGAAGCTAACTAACTAACTAACTACAATTAAACTTACTTAATTATTAACAATTAAACAAGCAGTAAAGCAGTATAAACAGTAAATGCCCAGTAATCATTGAATTGTGTGTCGACAACTACATACTAACTACCTACCGTATATCGAAGTAATAGCCGTATGTAAAACGAAAGAAAAAAAACTTGTATTCTACCAGTTGTATCAGCCAGTCCAGTTCTAATAAGCAAACGATTAAAAGTAACCCAACGCCCGGTTTTAATGATCCCCCCAACCGACTGTCCTCCCAACCTGATCCCGCAAACCCCTTCTGTATCCCTCTTACACCCTTCACTGGATCATCCAATTACTTAACTCGTTCCTCCGATAATTGTCCCGACCTAATTACCAATCTATCCGTCTCCTTCGACGTAAGTAACCCGCAGAATGTACCCTTTCCCCTTTGTCCCCTTATCCTACCAGCACCACTACCGCCACAGCCAACCACCACCACCACCGTCAACGACATTTTCCCTAGCCACGTCCCATTATCCCGACACCACCACCAAGCCCTCGTTCACCTTTCCACCGGTAATCCACAGAGTAAAATACCGCGCAGTATAACCCAGCCAGTATAAAACAAAATGATCCGCCGGATAAAAAAAACATGATATTTACCATTAGTGTTTTTTCGTAGACAGACGTAATAATGAAATGGAAAAACAATGGACTTCGTTTACGATTATACGCACACGTGTGGGGAGACCATGTAACTTTAGCTCCGCCGCTCATCGAAGCCGTCCGCGCGGCGCGATCGATGGCGCCGTGATCCGGGGATCGAGCGGGTCCGCCGGCTCCCGATCCTGACCCGGGAGGAAGATCGACGGGATCGACGGCTTATGATCGATCCGATCGAGAAAACGGTCCGGCGATCGGGATCACGGCAAACGCGCGCCGCCCCGCGTCCACGGGCCGGAGCGGATCGCGAGCGCGGACGCGCGACTCGCCCCGAAACAACACAAGCTGATAATTAGCAGCTAGCGCCCTTTTCGATTCCCCGATTAACCAGTGTCCCTCGACATCCCTCTTCTCCATCCTCTACAGACCCCGAGAACCTCACACATTAACCACCCCGACCCCCCCATCCCCATAAAAACCCTGAACCCCGAAACCCTTGAAGCTCGAAGAGATTCATGAAGACACCAAGCCACAACCCCCATAACCCTATGCCTCCGCAACCCTCGATTCCCTACGTGTTGTATTATCCGTTATTTTCGATATAATATTATATATAGTATACTAATGATATTTAATGATAATACGACGACGATGAGGTATGGGAGACGTTTGGTCACACACAGAAAAATAAAAAAAAGTAGGACACTACACGGATTACGTCATCCTCACACGACTATTCCGATCGACACAGCGACGACAAGAGCAAAAAAATAATAATAATAATATGAACAAACTCGTATTACATTCGGTTACAGAGATACACACAATGGAATACGTTGCATTTACACGTCTCTACTAGAATACATGATACGTATACGTACATTACCACACGAGATCGATACTATTATTACAGGACATGATGATCGACACGCACACACTGGACCATGTAAACCGTATGAACCATATACATAAAAACATACATGTATACACATACACACACTTTTACACGGGAAATATACGCGACAGGATCTACTACTACATACACGCAGGAAGATATCTATACACACGCGCACGCACACATACGTACACACACGCATCTACGGCCACAATCTACAGATACCAGCAGTAATAGACAGACGTAACAAAGCAGAAAAAAGCAAATAAAACTAAACAAACGTAAGGAAAAATTGATCACAATGAAACAAACACTAGTTGCCGTGCAGTTTGTGAACAAAATAAAATAACAAAAAAAAACATGCAGTAATGATAACCACCGACCTACCCGCGGGTCCGCTTCGTTCTTGCCCCGCGAGACTGAGCCGCGCGTTCCCGCGAGCAGAAGACGCACGCGCGCGATCGTGGACGCGAGCAGATCCGAAGACGCAGAAGGCGGTCCGGGTTTTATCCTGGCTCCTCGATACGATCGAGGAGCCATCATTTTTGTCGCTGACGAGTACCGTCCGCACCGCTTATAATCCTCGTGGCGTCCCTCCTGAACGTCACGCGAACAGATCGATCCGTGTTCGGTGTTCGACGATTGCGAATAGAAATATGGCAACGCGCGGCTCAAGCCTCCGTGAACCGGGGCCTGAAATCTGCCTCAAGCGTAGCTAAACGTTTTTGTACAGAATTTAAACGATGAATGCATAAACTGGATATAAAATCTTGAGTTACAGAGCAGCACTATACATACCACACAGATGATGTATATATTTTTACGTTACAGAATATGCCTGCGCTACAGTCAGGCGCCATAAGACTGGTTCTCATTTCCCACGAATACAATGCGTATATACATGCCACATAAACCTTTAACCGAAGATGAACAAGATGGAAAAAAAAATCGTGAATGAACAAATGACCGAAATATATTGTAATGATAAAACTTAATGATATTTGTATACAGCGCGAGGTTACCCGTGAAACACAACACGGGTATCGTCGCCAACACAACGGGGGTTCAAACAAAACACGCCATGGTCAAACGAGACCGGGGCTGCCCGCTCGCAACGACGCGGATTTTAATCGGTCAGGGAACCGAGGTCCGAGAGGTCGATTCCGACGATTATCGACAACCACACGCAAATATGCGAGAGATAGAGATTAATAAAACGTATATATCCTTTGCCGGGTGAAGGCTTCTACGCGTGAACAAAACGAAAATAGTAAGAAAAATCGAGGAACGATAGCTAGGGAGTTAGGATAACGATAATCGTGTTTGGAATCGACGTGAACCTCTCGGATCGATCAGAAAAAAAAAATGGGTAGGGACGCCGTCACGGCAGAAAACCGAAGGTGAACTGAATTGGCATAACGAATTCGTGAGATGATATAGACCCGTAACGTTTTAAACACCATGAAAATTAACATCCTGAGTTCCGCATTAGGCCGTTATACCCACCGAGCTCCATTGAAAAACTCGTGTCCAAAAACTAACAAACGAAACCGAATGGGAAAAAAGAGAAAAGCGAAAAAGAAAACGATTCAGAGAACACAGCGAACGACAGACCGAGAAAAATTTTGAGAATAGTCGAGATTTAGAGAGCGAGAGTGAGAGAGCGAGAGAGACAGAGTGAGTGACAACACCCAGATCCGTCGTCGAACTGCGATCAACATGTGAGAGAACGATCGTAGATATGGGAACGAGCGTTTCTCGTTCGTTCTTGAGGGGTCGTGTTGCTTGCGGGTACCCCGATAGAAGCATAACGCGGGTAGGAGTTTCTAATCAAGAATTCCCGTGGCGCTCGAGCGGCGACACTTGTCGTTCGAGTCGCGGGAAGGTCCTAATTTTCCGAAAATAAAAAATTAATAATAATTAAACACTAAATCCGCGATCGTGGCCCGTTGGTCGCGCGTGGGCTTCGATCGATCCGAGGACGGCTACCTAGGAGAATGCCAGACGAATGGGCCTAAAAGCAAAGAAAGATAGGGAAAGGTGAGAGAGAGTAGGAGAGAGAGAAAACACACGCGGAAACGATACATCGTCTCGGGATCGATCGAACGGTTCGCGACGCAACCGGCGGGCCAGGACACATTCATGACACACAGTTTGAGTTGCAGTGCAAGCGAACATCTGTAGAGCCATATACGTATAGTATGTTATTGTATCTTTAAAATGGAAACAGAAGCCAAAACAAAAACAACAACAACAAAAAATAAAGTAAATAAAACAGAAATGGAAAGAAACGAACAATTGATGACAAAACTTAAACGTAGCAAATGTACATTTTTATAAAAACGTGAGAAAAAAAGATTATGGAAAAAACGATGAATGGTCGCGATTGCATTTCGATGAAACCACTTTCGATGCTTCGGAACAAGGGGGAAAAACGAAAAAACGTAAATGTGACATACGAGCGAAAAAGCGAAACTAAAAAACGGGGAAAAAGAAACGGGGGAAAAAACGCGGCGGAATTCGTCGCGAGGAATTCACGATAATAATGAAAAAATGAGTTAATTCGAGAACAAAAAGTAAATTGCGAAACATAAACGGAGAGATGAAAGAGTACGGCGTGTGAGTCGGTGAACGAGAACACGGCAGGTAGTGCGAGAGAATGTGTGTTTCGGAGAGCGATATATCCGAGTGTGCGAGCATGCGAAACAATTGCGAGCGAGTGGGTAGCGCGAGGGACAAGAAAACAAAAAACCGAAGAAATGCAAAAAAAGCGAACACAAAAGAGACAGTAACCGATGAAATGCGAATGGAAAAGACGACGATGAAGAGAAAAAGATAACAAGAGAGACTCTCTAACGAAGGTTGCATCTGGAATCGCGATTCGCGGCTTGGTCACCGGCGGCCCCGTCCGAAACGGGTGCAAGTAACTTTTAGGTGTATAAAATGGAAAAAAGAGAACGGGAAAAGAAAAACGATACCAATTTTACCTTATCCTCTCGTCGGTTTTAGGATGTTCTAAAGAGATTATTGTAAAAAAAAGACGAAACGATGCAGATGAGAGAGAATGTGCGAAGAGAGCGAAAGAGAGAGATCTATTGTTGTTCTCTATGTAAAACGATAGATCGACCGGTCCGCGATCGATTGACCGATTCGCGGAACGAAGACGAGCGTGTGAGTGAGTGGTGAAAGGGAGAATGCGACAAAAAGTAAAGAAAATTTATTGTAAATTCTTGGGGGTGATTCGGTCGCCCGGTGACCGCGCCTCGATCTCGATGCGAGCTCGAAATTTCATGGGCGCCGGATATGAGATGCACGCGGACGAAACTATGGGCGACGACCGGCCACGACCATAAGCCCTCTTCGCCCATAATCTCGTCCGTGTTTCGCGTTCGACGACTGTAAAAGAAAAAAAATAATAAAATAAAAATGATACACTTTCCTTCTTCCTGGCCCTAAGGGATGCTCCCGAAGGAAACGACTAAGAACAAAAGAGAAAAAAAACGATATATATAAATATCTATATATATATATATATATTTTGGACGGATTTCGGCTCTAAACAGTGCGAACGAGAAGCGAGAAATTGAAATAAAAAAAACACGCAAGCCTAAAAACGTGAATGGTTTAGGGAAAAATAAAATGATACCGTTTCCGAGATCATGCGATTCGGCGTCCTTGCCTATTTCGAATGGAGCACGCTTGTTTCGATTTCGAAAATCGATTATGGGTTTTTTATATATTTTTGGCAACGATATCTCGATACTATTTAAGGTTAATAAGCTTAAACAAACAAAAATGATAAATGGGGGGAAAACGAGGTGGATCGTGGGGAGAGATTGATACGATTGAGAGAACGACAGAGAACGAAGGCGCATCGCTGTCGTGTTTTGTAAAAATTTTTCGACAGGTCGAAAGAGGACAATGATACCGTGCGAAAGTGTGAGTGCGAGAGAGAGAGAGAGAGAGAAAGAGAGAGCGTGCGACGAATGTGCGTGGATAAAACGAAATGTGAGATTTATTCCGTGTGCGTGTGAGAACGTTCGAGAAAATCGGTAGAGAGTACGAGTTAACGTGTGCGAGAGAAAGAGAGTGAGAGTAACGTACGAACGAGCGAGCTGACAAGGAGAGCAAGAGAGAAAACGCGTGCAAAAACGAGAGAGAAAAGCGATGGTAAAGTAATATTTAAATATTCGTATCAAAAGAAAGAAAAATATTGTAGGGCCTCGGAAAGAATACACTGGCGACCGAATGGAACAAGGGAGATAAAGAAAACGTTTTGAGGAAAAATGAAAAAAGATAACTAACTTGGCGAAGGCGAGTAAAAAAAAAGAGAGAGGCCGAGAACTACTAAAAATATTTATAGTATATGGCTACAAGTACAAATTACTTCGACTACAGAGCGTAGGTGTATTGATGTGTGAACAAAATTTGGTTGGCCGATGACCGTTTTTGAAACCATCATACTGCGTATCAAAGTATGTAAAATTTATTGAATAAACGCTAGCGTATTATGATATAATGTAATCTAATAATGTAATATTATAATGACGAGTCTAAATGATGATGTTAACTTGAAGTTTAGAGAAGCGCGCGTGAGAAATTGTGCACGTGAATGAGATTTAAGAGATGAAAAGACAAAGAGAATAAGAGAGAGAGAGAGAGGACAAAAGAGAAAAAAAAAGAAGTTATTGTGCATACGAAAACGAAAAAAAAGAGAGAAGATAAGATGAATGACAAAAGATAAAAAAGAAATCGCATCTTTATAAACGATTATCGGTACGATTACTATTATTATTGTAATTAACGATTGTCAGTCATTCCCGTCACTTGTCATTATTGCGGTGAAGAACAAAAACGAAAAACGCGAAAGATTAAAAAGGATCATCCCCATTCACGTGGGGCTGGTTCTAACCCCTTAGAAAAGTTCATTTCTTATGATTCTGATCCACTCGCGAAAATGAAACACGTGGAAACAAACAAAAAGTAAAACAAGTGCGACTATTGTAAACGTTCCGTATCATTCTTATTGATTACCATTACTATGATTATCATTCTTATCGTTATTATTACGTATACGTTTATTGACATTATGATGATTGTCAAACCTGCGACGATTAATGGTATTCTGAATTGTCACTATTATCATTGTTGTACTGTACATTTGTAAACGACAGCGAGAAACTGAATCAGTTGTTCACAATTTTGAGACACATATATACGTTTCTGGGAAAACTCTACAAAACTGGGAAAAGATAGGGAAAGAACGAGCGAAAGAGAGAGAGAGAGAGAAAGAGAGAGAGAGAGTGTGTGTGTGTACGAGAGTGAGAGAAAGAGAGAAGATCGACTCGAGCGCTTACAGTGTGAATATCGTTGCGCGATTGTTGAGGAGAGAATGAGGAGAGAGAGATCGTTCGACTGATTTACTAGCGTGATCCATTCAGTGTGAACGGAAGCGAATGCGATTTTGCGCGCGAAGGTGTGTAACCGGGACGAAAGGAGGAAGAGAGTGTTAAGTAAGTACGTGTGCATGGGAAAAATGCGAGAGAAAGGTGATAGTCAAATTAGAGAGCATGCGCGCGAATGAGGAGAATTATAATTAGCGAGGGAGAAAATTCACGCGTTAAATTACTTTGCACGGGGACAGAACGAGCGGCGATCGGCGCGACGATGGAAACGACGAGGGGAGAAAATGGCGTTTTCACGGTTTCTGGCAAGACAATTTGGGAGTTGAAAATTCGGGGTTTTTAGTACGTGTGTGCGTGTATGTTGGGGGCAGGGGAGGGGGGTGGACGAGACGCCGAGAAATTTCCACGATAGAGCAGACAAAAACCACAGTATGGCGAAACGTTTTTGGCAATGGAGTGAAAGAGAGATAGAGAACAGAGGGTCGCGTGCAGCTGATTCTTTCGGAACCGTTCGGATACGCTATATACATGAAACGAATAAAAGTTAAAAAGAAATGGAAAAGAAATAAATGAAAAAGAAAGCGACGAAAAGAAGAAAATGCGAAAAATTCCTAATAAACTCGCCCGCACCCGGCAGCGACGCGCTTTCGGCGCCTCGCAAAATTCTATTTTTGTAAGCATATTTCTATAAAAGTATACTAACGATACGGCAAAATTTATTATTCCTAGTGTGGTGAAAATGAAAATTGAACGTTTAGATTTCGTTAGTATAGTGTAAAGATGATGATGGGAAAAAGAAAATTAACGATGTCTAGGTCCTATTCGTGTATTTAAAGGCGAACTATTAAGGGAATAAAAAAAAATTATATCGTCGGCGGCGTCGTAGGTTGTAAAATTGTACATAAATTATTGCAAGAGGAGGCGCAGAGGGTTGCATCGCTGACACCGCGGCACGTGGCTAGTTTTCCTCATATATATGTATGTATGTATGTATATCTTTGGCACTGTATAAAGAGAGCGAGAGAGAGAGTGAGAAAGAGAGACGAAGGGAAGACGAAACGAGGTGTAATAGTTGGGAACGGAAATGGTGTTCTTATGGCGGGAGGGGGCGAAATTTGTAGGTTAAGGGGTGAGTTCTTTCGGCACCGGAGTCAAAATTCGTGTCTCCCGGATTTAGCATCGCGCGCGCCATCGCCGATCGACAGAAATAACCCTCGTACGTTCCTAAAAGAGTGTGTCAAGGCACTTCAAAAACGAGAAAAAGAGAGAGAGAACGTGATAGAGAAAATGCGAAAGAGAGAGTGAGAGTGCGAGCGAGAGCAAGGGAAAGAGAAAAGAAAACCGCAGAGAAAAATTGGGAAAGAAAAAGATGAAAAAATTTTTAATCAGAGTGTGTATTTAGGCTGTCTCGTCGCGAAACGATGGTAAAAAAAAAGAACTAATAAGTAAGCAAAAGAGAGACACAAAACAGAAAAAAAACGAAGAAAAGATAAAAAGAGATTAGCGGAGGAAAGTGTGGATAAGTGAAAAGTAACGAAAAAAACGATCGCCCTCCCTTCTCATAGCCCGAGAGTGAATTCGACGACGATGCACTGCCGCTTTTTGAAGTAAAAAAGAAACAAAATGATATATATAAATATATAAATATATTATATATATATATAGATAGATAGATAGATAGAGGCACCAAAAATGGCAGAACGGAAATCGTGCGAAATTCCGCCGTGAGGCTGACTGAATCGCGGAGGGCGCCTCGTGCGAGTCTCTTTCGTTTTACTCTCGAAGTAACGAAGAAAAGTTTACGTTCGACTGGTGCACATGCGACTGCCTTTTTCTTACCTGATTGCCCCGTGTTTCGGTTTCGGTTTTCGGTTGTATACGTTCTCGCGTTCCGCGATGATTTTTCCTTTTCGCCGAACGACGAGCGTCGTCTATTTCGCTAGACGTGGCGTCGCGATTATATTAGAAAGAAAGAACGATAGCAAGAGAAAGAGAGAAAAAAAACAAACGAAAAATATACATCTATACGTATACAGTATGTCCTTTCGTTTTACCGTTCTTGATTTTATTCCGCTCACGGCATTCTTCACATGAGGTATTTCCGGAGGCGATTCACGACAAGAGAGAAAGAGAGAGAGAGTGTGTCAATGGTTATTTGAATGAAAGAGCGACTGTCGAATTTTTGGGAAAAACGAGAAGGGAGAGAAAGGGGGTGAAAGAGTGCTAGGATGAAGGGGAAAACAACAAGAGAGAAGATGGAGGTGATGGAAATGATGTTTGAGACTGGAAAAGTGAGACGATTCGAACGAAAAACCAATCGAGAGACGCGTGCTTCGTTCGGCGTCACAGCTTCCGGAACGGACAGCAGTTCTCCGAGGTGTATTCCCGAAGTTTTCTGGAACCTCGTAGAGCTGCGCGGATTGCCATCGGGTTGTGGAACACGTTTAGCTTGTCAGTCTATATTTCTTTTCTGGGTATTTTTTTTCGGTACGTCGATCTGAGGAAGTTGTGCACGCGAAATGTGAGAATGCGAGTGAAAGACGGCGCGAGAGAATGCGTGGGAGCGAGCAAGACAGACAGAACGAAAGAAACTGGACAAAAGGCTGGAGAGAAAGATCGTGAGGAAGAAAAGAGCGAACGAGCGAAAGAAAGTAGACGAGAGTGAAGACACACAAGAGTATCGTAGTACACGGAGACACACATACCAGCCTCATACACGAACGTACACGTACATTACATTTTGCATACACTCGGTGATACATACAAATGCAACCCACACACGTATACATGCACGGACTCGTACATCCGACAACGTACATCCACATGACATACGACACCACAGGGACACGCAATATTATATATATACGACTCCATAGATGATGGCGCGGCACACTCACATAGTGTCTCTCGGATTGTTCCACAAAACTTTTCATTCAAGTTTGCTTCAAGAAACCTTCTGTTTTCTAATGTATGACGTGTTGTTGTCGATATATAAAATAAACTTAATAAAAAAATACATCATGCGGTATACGTCTGTTGCCCTTCATTCTATCCTGAAACCCATTCCCTAATCACTTCACTGAATCTCATTTATTGGTTAACATATCTTTTGTTTTTAAACATAGTTTCTGTGTGTGTTATAGAAATTTATTGTATTAGATGATTGCATAAGTTCGTTCCCGCGATTTTCATAAATGTCGCAAACTGTACTGTACGTCGGAGTGTAAAAATAATTAGATAGTCACCATTCTTTTCTACAATTAGAATTACATTCATATATTTCCTACATTTATTTTCTACAATTAGAAAAGAATGTATTCTTTAAAATTTAACCATCGAATTTTATTTTCAAATCAGGCACGAACTTATGCAGTCATCTGATACATGTATAGAATTTTTCATTTTCTATGACTTATCTCCTCGTCGAATAATGTTAGTTTTCATCGTTGTGTTTATACGACGTCCGAGATGCAGCAGAATGAAGGTAAGTACATATACGATTTTAATTAAAAGAGTAGAAATATATCAATCATAACATGAAATGTGATTTGTGAATCATCTAAAATTCTAAAAAATTAATTATAAAATGTATAAAATTGTTTGGAAACGCGGTACTTGTATGAACTCGAATAAAATGTTCGGTACGTTCGTGTTTAATTACCTTCAATTGTCCAATTATTTGAGCTGTTCACTGTATTACAAAATAACCCAACAAATAGATAAAAATTAAACAGCAGTAGTTTAACTGTCGACAGAGTAACACAAATCGAGAAATAAAAAATTAAACGCAGTTCATATTGCTTTACCATTTTAGTGTCACAGCCAACCTTACCGACCAGTCACAATGTTTGTCATTTCAATGTCTGAACGTATACAAAAACAACATTGCACCAATTGTATTTTCAGATGTATACTTTAAAAATAGCTAAATATACAAAACATCTGGAAATTATTAGTCTCTCTTAATTATAAATCAAACAAAACTGATTATTGATTAACCCCTTTACACTACCATCTGTAGTCACGCTTGTGTAGCAGGTTGTCTGCATTCAGGTGTGCATTCAGTTCAAATTCATGCTTGAAGTACTCGATAAAAATGTCATATAACTTTAGTCTTCAATTTTTAAAACATATCTACATTATCAAATTTGAACCCTCGTAATACTGACAGTATTGAAAAAGACTAGGTCCATTAAGACCCAAACTCATTTCACCTGTACGTGTATAAATATAACAAAAACTTTCTAGTACCCAGATTATTAATTTTGTAATTTCTCGAGCATGAAACATATTTAACAATAATTAATTTATCAGCACGGTAGACTCTGGATACCATTTCAACGCATAAATATAATAAATCGTACAACAAAAGCCCCCGATGGACCAGCAAGCATAACAAATATATTGTATCTCCTGAAAGAAATATTGTTCAATTTCTCGCAATCAGGACTGTAAAACGACGAATCAGAGGCGTTTCCTTCGCCCGCGTTAAGCAACCAGTTTTATATTTTCGCGACCGTTTCAGAAAAGGGGCATTCGAATGCGCGGTAATTGCTTTTTTACCGCATAAAACATTGAAAGGCGCGGCGGAACGAAGAATTTCCTGAAACTAATAAACTGCAACAACGGAACGGATCATTATTACAGAGGCAGGCCAACGCCGAGGAAACACTCGACAACATTTCACGGAACCGACCGCGAAAAGGGGAATGCAGTTTATTTCCCGCGATCGCGTTACAATCTTATTCAGGTCTCGCAGCAATTAATGTTCATTAGTGTTGAAGTCTGTATTCTTCTATTCAACGGTGGGGCCGGGTTCTTAAGTTGCCCCGCGCTCATTCGGGCCGCGTGAACTCGACGAAATTAAATTTCCATTTTTTCCCAGTCCCCACCACCTCGAGGGTTAATGGGTGCGGGTGGTAACGGACGAAAAGTAGGGTGGTAGTGCTTAGAAAAGTCGCTTGGAAAACGAGAAGAGTATCGTGGGGCTCGGCTAAGGTCTGCTAAATCAACGTCCGGACGTCCGGGATGACGTCGGACTGCTGTTATATTGTATAAGTACAATAATACGTTTTGAGATAAAACAGAAGAGGTTACAATTTAAGCTGAACAGTTTTATCAATCACTGATATAATCACTACCTCTTTCTACAATTGTCTCCTGGTTCCTTTTCCCTAGAAACTATGTGGTTTTTCTTCGGAGAAGATCTTAAGGTAGTTTTTGACAGTTTCCTCTAAATAGTAACCCGAATGTATGAGAGTCTGAAAGGGAGACTGTACTAGTTTCAACCCACAGTGATACGTATTTTTTACTCGAAGCGTGCCATATTATAGATAAACTGCTGATTTTATGCATTTATGGCTAAAATGAATGAACAAAATATCGGGTAATGAAGAGTAGTGAAGAGATCAGAAGAATTTAAGAATACTTTATAGAACTATTTTTCATTTATTAAACCTATTAAACGAAAAAATGCAGTTCTAATTAAATCCTATTTTCTACAATGCAGAAACTTTTTAGTTTTCATAAAAATCCAGAGTCCAATTATAAGACTTACGGTGGTGAGACGGACACCGGCTAGTCGTTCTCGTCATTCTAGTTGTTCACAAGAAACATACTGGCAAAAACGAGTGATCCTCGGTCACGCAGCCAGCTTAGCCCTCGTAACAGCTAAATCAACGTCTGGACATCCAGAAGGATGTCGCGCTTGTCGAATGAACGATGCTCGGCGCCGCGCGTCCCTTCTGTACAGTTGGTGCAACGACGCGTGAAGCGTCAATACAAAAACTTGTGAAAGTGTAATTAGAGAGGCAGTACATCTTAGATCGTTATTTTGAGAATATGTTAATGGCGTAAAGTTAATGAAACGAATGAATAGGGTCTCTTTCTCTTTCCGCGCCGGGACGAAAAGGACGATCTGACTGAAACACCCCCCGGAGCACCACCAGCTCCGATTTTCCAAGTGACGGCGTACAGAAGAACCACCCTGAAGCATGTAAATTCGCTTACGCATCTCTAAGGGCCATCCACCCTCGAACAAACATCCAGCGCGCGAGAGAGCGACGACGGTCCGAGAGTCGGAGAGAGTACCGGATAGACCTTACGCGGTGTGCTTCATTAGACCCTTAATGAAATTTCAACACTTTAACGCCCCGACGCCCCGGGAAATATATAACCAATGAACTCGTTTTCACACCAGACTGCCCCGCATCTTCGTCGCCGGCAGTCAGGTCCTTCTAGTTTCTCCTACCCTCCTCGGGGTCGCATCTCGAAAGGAAAACAAGGGTAGGATTCACCCTCGGAAAGACGCTCGAGTGTACCCCTAGTTTTACCGGTTGGTGCGTCTGTTATTTTCTCAACCGCGAACCTGCAGTCAACTACTCGAAACCACTCGTCGAATGCTGTCACATCGGTAAACTCGGCTTCTGCCGGACCGATTGGTTGAAAAACCAATAAGAATTTTAAAAAATTAATCATGGACGAGCGGAAGGAACAGACTTAATCTTAAGTCTGTGTCAGTTATTTCCAATTATCAGGTACCAAACATTAAAATTTCTGCGAGACCTACGTTACCGACTAAAGAAACAGCAATTGCAGAAACAAACATTGGCAGAACGTGTATCGACCGATTCGCACAGTGTTCACGTGCAAATTCGTAGAGAGCGCTTATATACCAATTATTTTTGAAAATTATTTTTCACATACGCAATCAAGATATCTATTTGCCAATTTATTATGCAAATTTGTGTAACATCTTGTAATTGGTGAATTAATTTTCGTCAAAAACGTGGTACGTACTGTTAAAATTGAAACTCTACTAAAATCATAATGTTTTTACAATACTTGATAAGTAATTCACTTTATAATATCATTGTCTCATCTCATTAAAAATGTTTATTAACTAAAATACTTATATTTGTTTTGGGAATAATCATTTTTTTTAAGAAACGCAATACATAAATTTAATACGAGCCACAGTTAACGACATATATTTTAGTGAGATCATCAAGGCAAATCTAAATAATTTGAATGCTAAGCGACGAAAGTTCCAGCCTGATAAAAATCAGTTACAGGCTCACGGACGTGAATATGAAAATTGCAAGCGTACCGCGGCGCAGTTTCTTGGCGACGTTCTCAGGTCACCTAAGGACAAGTCTTTTCTTTACATTCCATTCTTTACGATCAGCCGACGAATATCACAATGTTTACCAGATTCGGTTTCTTACCTCTTAAACGCCATCCGCTCTCGTTTACATTCCACATTTTACGATCGGACCAAATATAATGTCGCCAAATTTATTGCGATTACCGTCTGAAGTTCCGACATCGAATGTTAATCGAGACACAAAAGATATCTCTAATCGGAGGCCCGGGACGTTCGATGACGACTTCGAAAAATAAAATCTGAATCGGGGCCTCGGCGAGAAAAAACGACGAGAACCATTACGACTCTAACAAGAATGTGTCAGTTGCCCGCGGCCGAGTCGAAACTGGTTGCCACAGTACGAAACAGTTCAGGCAAAAATTTTCATGATGTTCCTGTATAAAAGTCGTAGTATTTTCCGTCGAATTTTTCCCTTTGCCACAAGTTTGTTGCCCCGGTGCCGAACCGAGTGTTTTCCACATCAATTTTTACAAGACGTAACGCACTATGAGTCAAAACATCCATCCGTCCAACAGAGATTCCAAATTTTTACCATTTCGTCTTATATAATTCTCTTTCATGTTTCCAAATTTTTAAGGACCCTTCATTAGACTGCTATGTACTTGTGAAAATTATTTATATAGTTGATGTCCCTTTTTTGGTACTTGACAATGGACAAACAACACACATTTGATTACGTGCCTGAAGAGATGCAGTTAATAAATTCATTCAAATTAAATCAAACGGTTCGGTACGGTTTGGTAAAAATGTCACTTCTATCTTATACCACCGGTTCAATTCTTGGTGTTTTTCTATAAAAATCAATTGCACGTTCTGGAACTTTCTGTGTAATAAAAATTTAGATTGCGTAAAACAAAACTATACATAATATTATAGGCTGTAATACAAAAAAAGCCGTTCAAGGAAGTAATGTATGAGAGACTTGTTCTACTTGCTCTTAATAATTTTAGATCCCCTAATAAGTAGTTTAAAGATCAAAAATACAAAAGGTAGTGAACGGTTAAAAAATGCAAATATACACAAGTAGCTGTCTCAGTTATAGTAATACAGTTAATATTTCTCCCACGAAATACATTAAAATTTTTATATGCATGTATGTGATATACTTATTCACGTGTATTATCAATTTTTTCACAGACATAATCGAGTTTCTGTTTTTCAACATTGCCAATTTGTCCAATGTCTACCTCGGAAAAATGTGTACACGTCAAGAATCGAAATTATCTTCAGCGGTCCATGCAGTTCTACATTCAAATATAGTTTTTGTTTGGTTTTGAAGTTCACTTCAAGCAGCGTAGCCACAGTTTTAAAGCACTGCGCTACGTATGATTGAAAAGAATATACACTGTGATGGGAATAGTCGTCTCCGAATACACCTGAGAACTATATCGAAACGTCTGTTGCGGGGTTATTGAAACCAGCAATCTGCATTATAATCTGCCAAGCGCGGCTGCAAAGTAGGCACTCCATCATCAGGTGGAACCGGTTTTTTCGGCCTCGGTCCTGCAACCGTTCAAACTGCTACTCATTGCGTATTCGTAATCTTGGATCGGTGATCTCCAATTGATTCCTATCATTTTTTGTTATCTCGTCATTATCAGTGCGCATCCTGTCGCGGTTTTTACGAGTTGGAACTCTTTTAACCGTGTCGGACGTAAACGCACGCTCTCGACCAGCATACCCGAAAACCAGGATACTACCATCTTTAATGTAAAATCCAGATCCATATTTTCGTGCTTCAGCAGCAGGAGTCCACCGGATCTCGATCACGAACTTCAAAACTCCGCGCTCGAATTCCGGTTTTAAAGATACATTGTTCAGATACATAGCATGCATTTTTATGTTGAACAATATGAATTATAAAAGCAATTGATGTTTTTTTTTACGAGTGCTATCTTCAGACCAATTAGATTAACAAATGAATAAGAAGCGCATTATCCAAGAATTAATTCAGACGTTCGAACGACAGATTGTATCGCGATAAAAAAGATAAAAATCATTCGAGATTCTGTTCCATATTCATAAATTATACAAGGACTTCTAAACTGTACATTTACTTCATTTAAATTGTTGTGATATTAAACATTTTTATAAAACGATACTTACCATTTTTAAAATATATTTAAGATATGCATAAAGGCAAGCTATTACCTCCAATGTTACTGTACACTTTGATGTTAATAAAATGAATGAGACAAGAATAGATTCTGTTACATATTCATAAATTATAACTTTTAAAATGTACATTTACTTCATTTAAATTACTTAATTGCATTACTTAATTAATTACATTATTTAAATAATGTCTCCGCAAATACGAAACATAAATTTGGACAATTTCGATGAACGTTTTTATAAAACAGTACCTACCATTTTTAGTTCTTGGTCAATTTAACCACGAATCTTTCGTCCAAATATTTTTAAGTAGTGCACGAGGCATACTATTATTCCAAATATTACTATACATTTTGTTGTTAATGAGATGAATGAGATAATGGACAGAAATGACATTTTTGGAGCAAGGTAGAAAGACAAGTGAGAGGATTCGTTGAAGCGTCAGGCGGATGATTTTCTAGGATTTTTTGCCGGGGTTTTAGGTCTTTTTTCGGTGAGCAGGTCGAGGTCATTTTCGGCTTCTAATTTGTTACATTTAAACAAATCACGGCACGCAGAGGGGCCGACGGGGACGTTCGCGAGAATAATCGCGTGGTGTGCCGCGTGCACGTAAAAGGCGGGCTGAACCTTTTTGGAGAATAGGGGAATTTTGTTTTCGAGAAAACGAACTGAGAAGAATCGATCGTTCGCCGTAATAACGGGTGCGATTCTCTGACGGGAAACGAGTCGAGTCGGCGAAGAAGAAGCGTATACACAGAACGCCGTTCCCGAGAGTGTAGCTCCACTCATTCCGAAAATGAGAACGTCTACAGATTCTACCTGCAAAACTGGAATAACTGGTGAGACCCGGTACCATCGATGCTCTCGAGGAAATTATGTTGTTTAGCCTGTGAGAACGCTACGCGATCGGTTACGCGAAACTTCGGAATGGCGCTAATGTAGAAAATATCAGTCACTGATGTAGGGTGAACGGAACCCGAAGGATTTCTATTTTCTATTTAATCGCGTTCCAAGCCGGTCGCATTAAACAACACGTTCCGCCAGTATGTTTTAATAGATACGATGCACTCTCTGCGCTCTCTGCATGTGTTATGTGTCCATACACCTATGCAACCGTTTTTATGGTTTCGCTTATAGGACTTGAGCTCTGCACCCTTCGGCTAACGTTCGTATCAAAATCCAAATCGAACAGAGACTGCGTTTAACTGCCTCTGGACTTTACAACGTGGAAGCGTTTATGCAATCTTATAAATTCATAAATGCGACACTCCAGCGGTATTATTTTGAATCTTTGAGACTTCGGGAGAGTTTATAGCCTAGAAATGTATCAATTACTGTCTAATAAAATGAATTAAATTTCTCCACTTCATATTTTTTGTCGCAGCTTTGCAAACCAACTAGTTCTGGATTAACGTAAAAGATATCAAATGCGGATGTGAATAGTAAAATTATGGTACATAGATACATTTAATTGACAGAATATTGGAAGGGCACTAGTAAAAAATGGTTTATTAAACAATTACGAAGAGGGGAAGAAATAGAATAAATAAATTCAATAATCATTATTTTATGACAATATACATACTATTTCTACATTCAGTGCCCATTACTTATCCAACCTAATAACTAAGATTACTATAATTACAATACAAGTGTAAAGGAACTGGAAAGAACAATTAACTAAATTAGGACGCCAATACAAAAATATCGTCGCAGAATTTTAAATAAATAAGTGCGTCGAAAAATGTTGGAACACAGCTATTGTACATTGAAAAATTGCTATGTATTTGTATAAAACACACTGTCCAATTGTCAGGGACGTTTATGGTCAGCGATCGTTGCTTCGAGGAGCGATATTAAATTAAATATACCTTACAGGGTCAATAAGAAACGTTTCTCACAAAGTTAATAGAACCTTTGCATTTCCGACATATTATTTTAAATTGTACACGCAGAAAATATCGATTCAACACTACCTTTAATGTTCGACTTTTGTCGCGATAAAAACAGTTGACAGCTGGCGAGCAAGTGGTGGATCGAAGAAAGATATGTTTCCAGCTTATGGGGAATGATATTATCTGGATAGGTGTGTATACCGTACAATCAACAAAAGTCATACAATTGCGCATTACTCTATAGTTTGCACGATAATGAAATGCAACTGATATGCGCCGTTCTCCTTCTCCTTCCGGGCGCTACTCCGTTCGTTTCCCGACCCTTTAAAGGGCTACATGCAAATTTTGTACAGTTATTTCCGATATGTTCAATGCTATTAAATTTTTTTATATTAATCAAGAGTTTACTTTAAACATTATTTTAGTGTGGGGGTTCAGAATTTTATCATCATTTCTGCTTAGAAATTATTTCAGTGCAAGCAAAGGATTGCAATTTTATAACAAACTGGAGTTCCAAAATATGCTATTTCAGATAAAAATGGATGAAGACGCTTCTTATACCCTTGCAGACAAAAACCAGTCTCGCTTAAATTACGAATATTTCGATCATTTTCCGAAATTGTCCAGTGAAACTTTTCATAATCAATGTCGGAACTGTACACTTTGAAATACTAGTAGGAATTACTGAATTTCATATTGGCAGTCGTTTGGTTCTTTACTGAAGCAAGTGCATCAAATTTATTTCACGGAACAATTCAACAATTTTTATCGGTATTAATATAACCTTGTCCACGATCTGACCATGTACGGACATACAACAGGCCTCCTTTCGAAACCGTCTCGAGGTCATTTGTCATAATTGTTTAGGTATCTGCAGTGTCATCGTGGCGAGTCCCTTTTATCAAAGCTTCGAGATTTACCAATAAAAATGACTTAATGGAAATCAAGAGAGAACAACGAGTATTGAAGAACATCGTTCTCTGTCGATGAAAAAATTGACATAAAAGTGTAACATGACGTACAGCTATTGCGATAAACAAAGAACTGCTTGAAAAAGTACTAGCATACATGCATGCATGTTATACTGGTGCATTCTACAAGTTTCTGAAACTTCTTACAATACGATGGTACAAGAAAATAATCCATTATTTCTTCAAATAAATTCCGGCAAATTTTCAAAAATTTCTTTCTCGACAACTTTCGTTTATGAACAACCATAAAAATTGTTTTCCGAAAACTGAACATCAAATGTAACGGCGTGTGGGAAACTATATGTATGTTCATACGTGCGGCATAACTCATTCGCTCGCGCCATCTCACGCGCACATTTTATTTATCACCGTGGAAAAGGAGGAACAACAAAAACGACATAATTGATCGATACAAGCTGTGAAGTCACATAAATTGGTGGCAACATGGTTCCCCCGTCTTTTTCTTGTTGTTCCGTTTGTGCCTCGATTTTCACTTGGCTCTGTGTCTTCTTTTCGAGGTCTCGTTAGGGCCACTTTTATGCGGACGTTACAAGCTGTAAAAACCGAAACTGTCGCCGAACGCAGGGCTGTAAAATCGTCGTTATGTGCATCCACGCGTACATGTCACCGTTTACATCCACGTAAACACTAGGAACAGGGGAGCAGTGGTATGGAGGGAAACGTAACTCGATGCGACACCAAATCGACGCTCATTCGCTATCTTCCAACACCTGCTGCAATTGCAACGTTCGTCTAAATATTTTTATTAGGTGCTTGAAAGTCCTCTGTTTGAATAGAAAAACAGAGAATATTTTATGTCAAGTATTTTCCATTTCACACTTTTCACGTAGTAAGTGGACTCTCTAATCGTCATACCATTTTTGATATCTTCATGAGAACTGCTGGGAAAAGCCATGCTGCATTTATGGGAATAGATCGTAATCTTATGGGGCAATTGTTAGCGAATACGGCGGGTAGCACATCCATTCCGAAGAGTTCCAACGTCTCCTTCACTGATTTTGCAATGTGTGATCTAGTATTGTCAGCCTGAAAAATCACTCTGTCACGTATTTTGACATATTCAGGATGTTTTCAATGCTCGACTTAAATTGACTAATTTTTTAAGTGTCTGACATGTATCATGTAATCAAATTCTTCGTCTTGGAGCTTATTTGTTTTCTTCGTTGACTGTAATCCACCTAGCATAAATAAAATACAAGATGAAAATATGAACTCTTCTTGACGCTAGTTCTAAAAGACAATAAAACATGTCCATAACAATTAAATTGAAATGTAGCATTCTTTTTAAACAAATCAAAGTTGACACTTTATCATGAGATATAACCCTCTATTGTTACTTAATACTGTGCAATTTATACAGGAAATATTTTCAATGCAACAGAAATCGTTGAAATGACAAAATTAGGTTGCACACCTTGCATAAACTATTTATACAAACCTCAGAGGAAACAGAATTTAAATTTGATTATTGTAAATTGTTGAATATTGTAAAAGCTATGGAAATTCTCGTAAAGTCGGTAAACATTTAAACTCGTGCGACGACAAGCATTACCTTCCACGTCGCATTTATAGCCGGCAATGACGAAGTGTGCAAATAGTGTGCATGGCGCACAGTAGGCAAGGAATTCACAGAGACAGCTATGTATTTGAGGAAGTAGACTTACGCAGCGACTTCGAAGTCGTCGTTAAACGGCGAAAATCACTTAACCATCTATTCGCTGTGTTGGTTCGTTTCATTAGCAAATAACTTTCCATAGTAAAATGTATTGGGTACAAAACAATAACCGTCCTTCTTTGGTTTTTACTCGTCCTTCTCCTCGGTGGTTTATTGTGCAAAATTATTTTTCTTGTTTCCCCTCGCCTATATTTATCCATGCAAACAATACCAAACACTGTGAAATTTGTGTAAAAGTTTGCATACTAAATGAATTGTTATTAAATAAGTTTGGAAGAGACTAGAGAGAGTTTCTTATAATTGAATTCATTAGATGGATTTTCTAGTGGCTGAACATTGAACTCTTCCCCCCCCCCCTCTCTCACTCTCTCTCTCTCTCTGCAGTAGGAAATAAAATATTGTTCTAAGGAATAAGAGAATAAGAATGATTTAATCAACCAGGGTCGCTGGGTAAGACTCGCGTCCCCACTTTACCTTCCCATTCTATGACGCTATTGGACACCCTATTCGATGACGCGTTCGTCACGTGACTAATCCGGTATTAGCAGAGAGAGAGAGAGAGGGTAACTTTTTCCCCTGAATTCGAGTAAATTCCCCTCATCTGGCGACTCTGCTCGTAACCTCGTCTCAGCAAGGCAAGGACAGGTGAAATCATCATCCTCGTGTTTCATATTATACGTGCACTTTATTCACACAAGAAATTGCGTCCATACAAATATGTAACATTTTGCATGAATAGAACAATTTGAAAAATACATGTTTTCCATTCCAGGAGACAGATCACGGTTTGAACGGTTCCCGAGTCCGTCGAGCGCCTGCGTTTCGTGCAGCACGACTCTATGAAACGCACGTTGCACCTTGGGTAATCATAAGATTACTGATAACAGCCGCGATTTATCTCGAGGAATCCAGAATTTCTCATACAACCGTACAATATTAGGAACATTTTCATATTACAAATGTCGAATTCCGCCTTCCCCTTGCTTAGCAAATCGCGTTATAAAATCCGATTTTCGCCGGAACGATTGTTTAACCTATTAGAACTCCCTATCCCCCTCCACGTATACACTTAACACAATAGGGTACAATACAGATAAGAATGAGTAAAAAGAATCAACGGTATGGCGATGATAAGTAAAGTCTGCGTGGTTAACAGGATGTAGTGGTGTTGTTTATGCAAATTTCTCCTATCTCCCAATACAAAGTTACATTCACTGTTAAATCGTATATACAAAACCGGAGCTTCGATCCGTTTTCCGGGCGCACCAAATCGATTTCATCGCACGAAGAGCACAATCTCGATGAAATCACGTCGCGCTCTCATCTGCGAAATCGTGTAGTCTGTAAGTAAAAATCGTGTCCTTGCAGAATATGCGTATAGATTCAGGCTAATAGATTGACAGCGACAATCAAACTTCATTCATTCGACGAAGATATCTATGTTTAGGAAATTTTTGAGAACGGACACAACTTAATTAGATATTCGATAACTTCGAATAACATTACGGTATAGTACATTAGCTGTTATTATATTACATAGCTTTATATATACAGAGTGTTCGCAAAAATATAAGTCTAACCAGCAAACGAAAGAAACGTACGCAACGGGTTCGTTCAAAAAATTAATTCGTCGCTGTTTTTTCTCTCGAGATATCACTTGTACGCCACACTAACACGCTTTCACATACTCATGCTTTTGAAGCTCACAGACTAGGTCGACCAATTTACATACAGTAAAACGAATTTCCGAAATTGAACTATCGATTTCATTAATTCTCTAGCTGCATCGATTATTGTTATTCGATTACACTGGCTCTTAAAGACCGGAAGACGAAAATTATCCATCGTTGACGGATAAAAAACATGTTGACCGACGAAATGAAAGGATGCCAACGAAAGCACTTTTACCTTACAGCCTAACTACATCCGATTTAGAAACCGCATTTTATTAACATTTATAATAGTCCGATAGACTTTATGTGTTCGTGACGCTCAACGAATCTCGTATAAAGTTCAGCTTGAGACGCTGACTGCAGGCGGCCACAAAAATCCCATAAAATGAACGGGAACTTTATGCAGTTATAGCGCATCAAAGTCCTTCCGACGATCATGCAGCGAAGAATTTAATAAAACATCTCAGCAGTTTTGGGATAAGAGACTTCGGGATAGCATCGATTCGGATAATCGAGGTTCTACTGTAATTGTAAAATAAGGAATTTAAAGTCCGTCAGTTCCAGCGTTCAATTCGATGCATTGGCGCAGCAATGAACTTCGAACGAATTGCGTCGACAGTGAGCGTGTCAGGGCCGATTCACACTATTCGCACAGAAACTTAACGGTTCCGATCAAAACTGATGAGACCAGCATTCTTCAATGCATTTACATATAGATGGTTATTAGACCGCGGATCTTTATGAACTTGTGGTTTCTAAAAATTTCCAAAAAATCTTGGAGTATCAAATCCGATAAAATTTGGCACGATTTTTATTTATTTGGGACCTACAAATAGTATTACCAATCAAAATAGGATTTTATTTGGTACCACTTTCTTAAAATTTGTCCACAAAAAATTGAAAATTGCATAAACATACGGATCGTATCATCATAGACAGGTATCGGAAACTTAAAAGAAATATTATTAAGGTATGAAGTACCAGTATGAATCGACCTTTAAGCATTTCGCACCGAGGCTGCGACGTGGTTTCGAAGATTCGCCGAAGATTTGCGGACTCGATCGGCACAAAAAGGTAGCTGGCCAGGCCGTTCCGCGAAACAAGGTTCGCCTCGATGCACAAGAGGATGCACAATGCACGTGTTTCGGCGAGTAAACGAGCGCGACCATTGCAGCGGACGCATATATCATGACAGAAAATAGGCACCGCGGTGTGCGCAGCTGCGACACCGTGCTTGATTTACGGCAACGATTAAGCGGACCCTTTGAAAATAGTTCTGCGTTGACGGAAAAATTTTAACGAGATCAGGAACACCCGAGCAAACGCGGTCTCACTTAACGGCGAAACAGATTACAGAAACGGTAATAATCGCTTAATGACACAATCGCATTGAACAAGATCACGTGTCACATTTCGACAGGTCTTTATGTGCCCGTAATTATGAAAGTGGTCTCAGTCATGTATTTCTTGTTTCGAGATATTTAAAGGGAAAGGATATTAACACTAAATGAATTCCATATAATGTTGAAATAATGGGTACTATCTAACGGTTCATTTATGACAATATCGTAAAAATTACATTGAATTAATTCAGTTTAAAATAATGTGATATGAAATAACTGATATAAACTCATTTCTTTTAAATATTGACCTAGACCACTTTCATAATTATGGGCACATAGGACAAGACCCTTGAAGCTTTTACCGCGGTATCGGTGCACGCGTGCGAGCTTATCGAGCTTTCCCAATGATACGATTGTCTGTAATTAATATAATAAAGATAATTAAGATAACACTGTTGGCTTAAAATGCAACTGCTTGTGTTCTACTTTCGAGCACGAGCTTTTGCAATAATCTAACAGTCGTTCGGCGACTGTAACAAGCAATGTAATTCTACTGAACGGTTCGAAAAGCTCATTCGCAGCTTCTCGCCGCGAGTCCAGTACTACCTTTTAGTTGTTAGTGGATTACATAAGAATCCGAGGACGCTTGCTAAATTAAACAAATTATATTATTCCTTAGGATATCGTTGGATATCTGGTGATAAGCGTAGAATGGATAAAGACGTCACCGGTAAATCGTGTGTGTTCAGCAACTATCAATGGTAATGATTCGGTGAACAGACGATAAAAAAAGAAGAAACGTGTGGTATTGACCATCGATTATTATTCGCTTCGTAGAACTTGTAATATTACGAGAACATACATACAATGCCTATCTACGTAAGTTTCCTATTTATACTCGCATTCGTAATAATTGAAACAACTTATTATATCGTATAGTACATACGTACGTAGTCAGATACACCCATAATGCAACGCAGACGAATAAATAATATAAAAGAACGAAATAAACGTTGAACTGCTTGAATACGTGTGTGCGTAGGGGATAATAAAAAGTCTTATGCGACAATGAAAGTACGTGTTGCACTTTAAAAAAAAAAAAACAAAGAGAAAAGAACGGTTGTACGATCAAAGGTACATAGCTAGTACGATACACCTTACACCTCACTCGGATGGAGCCATTCAACAATTTTGGTAGCATAACCACCTCAACTCCCAGCTTCTTAGGCTCTTTGTACGACAATCTTACAATTACGTCTTCGTGATCACGCATTGAGGCCCAGGGACTTATACCGAAATAGAAAATACCGGTATTTTTCGATTATAGTATGAATTCCGAGTACGATGTATTTACCATTATTTTTCGGTTCTTTGAATTCGATTAAAATTGTCAATATGTTGTCGAAATAGAAGCTCAAAACATAAAACCAGTGGATCCTGTAGGTGTTGTGATAACGTTAATTATGTTAGCAAAGTCATACCAAAACTGATTGTATAATACATACACATATAATTCCGAAATACAAATAATTATCAGCATCCTATCAGAGATTTTCTGTCTGATGAGTTCGCTTCATCGGAAGTAATTTACACAATGTTTATAAATCGCGAGCCAGAATAAATCTGACATTGCCTTCATCATTGCTCCCACAAACTCGCTAATGATACAATGCCTTGATGCGTGGCAATAGTGACATCAAAAGTAGAAATGAAGTATAAACAAAGGACTCCTCGAAGTCAGTGACGAAAATTGACCATTGAGCGATTCACAGTACAAAAGTATTTATAAATAAGTAGATTAGTAGATAAGTAGAAAACTTAATTATTCTCGTAAGCGTGTTTAAACCTATTAGTTATACCAGTAATTAGTGTGTTAGTGTTAGTAGTTAATATATTTATTTCATTAGTTAGTGTTGAGATATCCTACAAAGAAATAATGGGTCGAATGGTTAAAAAGTCTAAAATATACATATATTATCACCTTAACGATACAATTTATTTAATGATATATTCAATGATATTTCATTACATAGGACTAATCAAAATGTCATGTAATATCTGTCTCTATTGTTATTATTGTCATTTACGTACACGTAGTTAATATATATATATTTGTAATTGTACACAAAAAAACATATGACTTAATCACCTAATCGTTCCTAGAAGAATACCGAAATAATACCGGTATTTCTTTCGGTACCGGTAATAATGCGTTTCGGTATAACTTTGTTCGCCTAATGCCGGTATCAAAATCATACCGGTTCTAATAAGTTCCTGTCGAGGCCTAGTCTTTGGAAGAAGACATCGATCCGACGTCTATGATTCCATTTATTCTTTTGTAGGTCTCTGTGTAAGATTAAAGTTTGTAGCGTATTCACAGTTCGAGTTGCTCGATTTCGCGACGCTTATGGTTACTTATGTACAAGGGAATCGCCGAACACCTGGCGCTCACGGATGAAGCTCGGAGGTGATGTCGCGTGTGGAGGAAACAGAGAACGCTCTTCGATCTCCAACATTTTCAGGAACATGATGGTGTGTACGGAGTCGCTCGCCGTGCAAATCGTTCCGTACACACCGGATAGAAATAATTGGCGATTGCGAGATGGCTTTATTGAAATCGAAAAGCAGGACGTACTTCCGAGCCGGAGGTGCGAACACCTTCGGGGTCGATCGCGCGGCGTTTCCTGGTTTTACCTGTGAATTGCAGTGCCGATTCGTCGCTAAACGAACACCTTTCCCCTTCTCGCCATCTGTAACCACAGCGGGATTAAAGGCTTTACGCTAAATGGACGGTTCGCGTATCCAGCAACCGGAAGCGTGGAATTGTGAGTCCGTACAGTCGTGTCCCTGTTGCGTCGCGTTTTGTCGCGTTGTGTGACATCGTGCCGCGTCCCTAGCGAGATCATTTATGTTAAACATTTACCACTATGTTCCGTTACACGTGAAACACCTGACACGCTATTAGACGCGAAGGGTTTCGTGGGCGACAAAATAGCAGGTTGCATGACGGCGCGGCCCGAGCGTCAGGCGAGGCGTCAGTCTGCGGTCTACGCCATTCAGAATTTCTTCGGCGGCTCATCGAGAATGTTTCAGATCGATTCGGGCCGGGACAAAGTCCGTTGACATTGCCCGCTTGCGAAACCATTTCACCGTTCACGCGAAATGTCCTCTCTGACTCGTGATTGCTTCATCGGGTGTACTCGGTGTTTAGCTGTGGCGAGAGACTGTCCACGGTGGCTCATATTGTTTGCTAACTATCCCACTATCTGGACTGCGGATTTTTTTGCGAAATAAATAGACGCTGGGATGAAATAAAATTTTGTTTCTTCGGTTAATCATTTTAGCGAGTCCATAAAATGCATAAAATCCGCAGTCTACTTATGACTCTAGACTTGCAATATACATAGAACTAAAACAGATGTACTTTATTCTCGATGTAATTTTTAAAAATTCTATAAAATTGAAACAAAATACACTGATCTACACAGACATCATTGCCAGTGAATAATAAATTGTCCCGCAAGTCGTTCAACGAGAGCAGCAAGCCAGAAACTGTGATCTATCGGAGCATAATGGACAGTGGTACACTATAATGAGCAACGACACCTGAATTTCGCGAGTAAGACGAAGGAGATTCTGGAACAATGGACAGTGCGGCGCCAAGTGGAATTCTCGTTACCGTAAATTAGACACCGGAAGTTCGGTCTCCGGCGAACGCTAAATATTCGAGGGCCCGCACCGCTCGTTACCGAAATGCAAATCCATTTAAACCGGGCGAGTCATTAAGCTCTGTACGGTAATAACCAATCGAGCTTCACATCAGATTGTTACTCGGGAACGTGTTCCCGCAGCAAGAAAACGACGAAAAAAAGGAGCGGGAGAAAAAGAGGAAGAAAGAGAGAGAGAAAGAAAGAAGAGAGGAGAGAAGAGAAAGATGAGAGAGGAGAGAAGAGTGAAAAGAGAGGAGGGCGACGGGGTTCATGACAGAAAAACGAGGAGGAGCCAGCGAGCAGGGGGAAAAAAAGGACGAAAGAATGAAACAGCATATCGAAGAGACAGCCCTCGGTGTTCTTATTTGAAAATTAATTTGCCGCGAGATGGAACGACCAGTTTTTGAGCGGCCGTTTTATTGCATCGTGTTGTGCAACTGACACATCCGTCGACTTCTTGATTGCGCGCGCGAGCGCGCCCGCAGTTCATCGATGCAGATCGCTTCTCTTCTCTCGCGAGGCTTGCGAATATTTCGAACCTGTATCGGACATTCTTCCGTGGGAACCGGCCGCCATTGTTCCGCGACTTCGGCTATTTCGATTAGCTCCGTGATTAACACCTGAACTACCAACAGAGAGAGCGCGCCTCGCCAGTTATATCCTCGAAATTACTCGAGTGCTATTCCGCGCCGGTAATGAGAATTAATGATTTCCCACAGTAAGTCTCTTGTTCAATTGTTCCCCACAAAAGCGTCTTTATGATTTCAATAATTGCACGATAAAAAATCGGTCATTTTCTCCGTGGTTTTACTGCTAACAATGGCCGCAGGAAACACGGAATGCTCTGGAACCAGTCTTCGAATCCTCCGGAATGTGATCGGAGACTCCATGACTTTCTTGTGCTGAATTTTTGAAGTACATCTTTATCAGAGGAAGTGCGTTGCGCTTAATGAAATATTTTAACAAGGCAGGTAAGCAGCGAAACAAATATTTACTAGATTCTGTTTAAAATCTTATTCAGAGGTTGTTTGAATGTTTCAATGTCGTTGAATGGTTCCTTTTTTCGGGCTCTCGAAATTTAATTGATCTTGCAACCGAACATGACACGAGAATGTAACCGAGGATCTTGCATACATCTTGTTACAGTGTCCACATACATGTGCACACGAGTTCAATGCACCGAGCAAATTCCAGGATGCGAGTATCCAGGGGAAACTCTAGGCTTACGATCGAAATTGATCGAAGTTTTAACGATTTGTAAAGCGTTCGGTATTGAGCATTTAAAGCGTACGCTGTTCAGGAATGTTACAGAGCAGTTCTGAAATCGATGGATTATGCAAGCTTTTTTTGAAAACGTTTTTGAATAACAAATTACCCATTGTAAACCTGAATCTTTGTAATTGCGGTTAAAAAATAAGCGTCAGTGATCGTCTCGCGATCATCGCTACTCGATTTGCACGCCGGTGTGGCAACATCCAGGAGAAACCCACGTGTCACAAATATACACACTTCCCACCGTATTTAAAAGTATTTCACCGGTTGCTTGCGTCCGATCTGATTCGATCGGCGGTCTCGGCTCCTTTTTTTCTCCTCCGTTAATGCGTTAATGCGCTCATTTACGCCGGGCACTGTCATACGTCGGTTTTCTGCGTTCCTGTTTTCTCCATCGCTGTCTCTCTTTAGACTGATCGCTCGCTGGCAACACTCGCGCGTCCATCGAGTATCGAGAACTAATTCATTACACGACGTCAAGGGAGCTTAGATTACCATCGGCCATCGACGGGATCTTGATTCGGAATGTCGCGCCTCGCGATGTTATCTCATCCAACTTTTTTCTCCTTCTTCTCGATTCGTCGATTGGGACGTGGGGACCATGGTGCCCGTTTAGGAGGTTCAGGTCCCCAGAGCAAACGAGCAAACTGCGATTTACAATATAGCTATGTGCTTAGCAAAGTATTGTGAGTTTCTGAGAATCCACAAACTGTATTAATCTATTATTCTAAACAATCTTAGTAGATAGAAACTGTATTATGAATATGTACATCAGGCTCCCTGGAAGGGATTAGGTGGAGCACCGTAGGCCCCTTGTTCCCGTTCAGTTTGTTGATGCTGAACAACTTACAATCTTTTTATGAAACAATATTTTTGTTCTTTCTTCTCCTCAGTGTCCTCGATCGGAACATAGAGGTCGTGGTTCTAGGTCTAATCCCCACCTAGACGCTCACACGCTTATTCTAACGCATATCGTCATCTTTCAAACTATATTACGGGCCTGAAATAATAGTTGCAACCTTCCCAGCGAACAGCAAGAATACGTGTGACTCAACTGTATCACTGTGTGCGTGACTCGCATTCCATCCGAGTCTCTTCTTACGAGACGCGGAATAACTACATATATATATATATGTTAAGGTACCTCGACTGTTTTTAGCTTCTTCCTCCGGTTCTTCAGACATAGGGCACAGTGATCACACGCCTGGTTTTGAATCGCCTATCAGAAGGAGGTCCTCGGGAGCCGGCGCGGAAACCGCGAGTAGAATTGCGAGCTCGATTTCCTTACAAAGTACCTAAGCCAGAGAGGTGGCGCGGTCATGCATGCGAGGTTTACCGCACGCGACGACACTTGATCATCGGGGATGGAGGAGGACCGTCCCGAGCGATCAGGTTCACGGGCGACTGAATTTTAGCAAGTGGCCGACGGCGACGGTCATCTCTGATGATCGTGCGTGAGCCCCAGCATCCTTGCTCTCCGTCAGCCGAGAGGCACGTGCAACAAAAACCATATACGCAGAGGAGAGACAGAAACAAAAAATGGAGAAAGATGGAGAGCAGGAGGGAGAGAGAAAAAGATACACAATAATAAAATAAAAGCGGGATGAAGGAAACGGGGAGGGAACGAAATGGAAAACAAAAGACAAAGATCGGGGGGTGGGGGGGCGAACGTAGCGAACGATGGGGCGGATTCGATCAACGAACCGAAGGACGCGCAAGGACGAGGGATGCCCGAGGTGTACATTGTCCGTGAACTCCGGCATCCCACGGAACCACTCACAAAAGTGTTCATGATTTTCTCGTTCTCTGTCTCTGGGGGTCGGCAGACAAAGAAACAGAGACGAAAGAAAACTATATTCGAAAAACAAGAGCGGTATAGAAAAAAAGAAAAAATGGCTAAGAAGAAGAAGAGAAGTATTCGGGAACACAACACACACTTAATTTGTTTGCGGCCTTTGTGTGCTTGAACGTGGGACCTCGAATCCGCGACGCTCTGCTGCTACCACTGCTGCTGCTGATGCTGCTCTGTTGTTTTGTGGTGAAACCTTGACGCAGCGTTCTCTCCCGGTGGTTGTCGGCTCCATTTCTGAGGGCAATCTCGATCGGGTAGGCTGAAGATGAAGTAGCGAGTTTCTCTCGACCATCGATACCATAGCCGCCACTGTGTGATCCTCATGGTCTGGATCCGCTCGAGGTCCGGTCCGTTTTGCAGGATATTGGACATCTTCACCGGAGCAACCTTAGCCCCCGGGGTCGTTTCCGAGAAGTACAACGTTCTTGGCTAATTGCGAATTTCGTCCTTTCGTGCCGGTGCATGTGCCGATTCGAAACATTCGGGGAACGTTGAATAGGTTGAACGAAGAACGCCGACGGTGCTGTTGCTGCCGATGATGATGCTGTTGCTGCTTTTCTCTTTGCCGTTTCCTTCTCCCGATCGACTGCTCTCTGGCGTTAACACGGCGTCGCTTCTCTTTGGATTCGACCTGTTCTTCCAGTCGCTTTACTTCACCGACTGGTCGGTAATCGATCTGAAATCAGAAAAAAAGTTTGGCCTGCGGTTAGCGATGTGTTACATTCGGCGCACCGGTCTTGGGAATCGCGTGGAAGAACACCGCTCGATTTGGACGAGTTTCTTGGGCGGCCACTCTCTTTCTCTCTTTCTTTCTTACCGATCTTTCTTTTGCTCGCCTTGCTCTCTTTCTTTCGCTCGCACAGCAATCGCTGCATACCGCAAGGCGGCTGGTGTGTTCGTGACGGGAATGTTTTAATTATTGGCATCACGCGCACTCGATAGGGGACCGATCGTATTTAATATTTGCATCTCGGATTGAAACGTGATGACGAAATTGATTTGTCGATCGATTATGCAAATTTAGGAAATAAGAAAATTTTTGGAGAAGTTATATTTTCGCGAGAACCCCTGTTGCTTCTTCTTTTTAGGTCGCTTACGCATATTCATGAGTGTTATAATAATGCTTCGAGGGATTATTCATGTCTTGAAAACTATTAAATGCAACATTGGACTTTAACTGTATACTATTATTGATTCTTTTTATTTCAAACATTGTTGGAAAATTCCTTGGAATCACAAATACTTATGGGTATATTATCGCAAACTTAGAATGTGCGAAACCTACCAGAGACTAAATTTATAAATTATGTCAGTGGAATTTTATAGGAAAATTTCAAAAGTCCGAACCTAATCATTTCACGGAAAAAAAGTGTAACGGAAATATAAAATTTTTATGAAATTACCCTTTATTACTGGCTTGTGCTTTGTAATTCGGAATATGGCGTATAGTATATCGCATAAAATCTGCACACTATTCGTTGCCCATATTATTAAAACAGTACAGTGTACATTTAATTGTATAATTGCTATAATTACATAAAACGCTCGGTCTACTCGTTACCCATATTATTAAAACAGTTCGGTGTATATTTAATTGCATAATTGCTTTAATTGCACAAAACTCGAAGTCCACTCATTAGCCATATTATTAAAACAGTTCACCGTACATTTTTTTATTATATGCCATAAAATTTTCTTTGCTGCAACGGTGGCGTCACTCTTTCCCAAAATACATTTCAAAACGAAATCAAAACGAAATCAAAACGAATAGAGCCTTGGTGAAGAATTATGCCTAAATGACCGGTAATTAAGTAACGGGGGAGAGCGATCATTGGGGCTGAGGATCAGAAAGAATGTAACGTAGATGGCGCCAGGGATTGAAACTGCTCCCTAAATATCCACCAATGTTGAGAAAATTTATACATATAGTTTAACGATGAGGGACCATTTTTCAACAAAAAAATTGCTATTCTTCTACGTGATGCTCCGACGAAGTTATACAATATTTTCTGTCCGTTTTTAAATAAAAAATGTTCTCCTGTATTGAAAATGCACATCTGAGTGGCAGCAGTACAATTTGTTAATTCCGAAGTGGTTATCGACCAATCACCTAAAGAAATTAAAGAAACTCGTGCAACACAGTAGTGAGAGTGAGCGTACAGAAATTTTGTTGGGCTCACGAAAGGCCTCAGGATAAAATAACAGGATTAAACATCGTGCATTCCGCATGCAACAACCTAACAGTCCAGAAATTACAGGCGAAACATCTCGAAATTCCTGGATCGTGGCTGCACCGCGACCGCGGGAAACGAAACCGAAAGAAAATTAACGACTAGCGTGCCGGGCTTATCCGGCGGATATTAAATCTGGTAGCGAGACATTTCTCATGCGAAAAGTTTACACCGGTCTGGGCGGAAGCTTACCGCAGGGGCTGGTTTAAGGACTTGTAGCAGGTCGACGAAAGCGGAAGGCGAAAACTGTTCGAAGGTGATGGGAAAAGAGAGGGAGAAGAAAAGTGGAGGTACGGAACGAGAGGTCGCGGGACGTCGATGTCGGCGACGACGGACGTCTGTACGTAGGTGCGCGAAAGAACGAGGAGAAAGGAAGGAGAGAGAGAGAGGGAGAGAGGGAGAGTCGGAGGAGGAGAAGGAGGAGGAGAGAAGAAAGCCGAGGGGGTATATTATGCTCGCTAAAGTAATGTTACCAACTCGAGAACTGGCGAACTAGCCGACAGTAAAATCCATTTTATGTCTGCCTCGTAAAGCCAGTCAAATGAAACCCGGGGACTTAGTTTTCATACGTGCATCCACCCCCCATTTCGCCCCGGCCAGGCAGACCCGGTTTCCTGCTCTCCACCGCAGCGGGGATGGTCGTCATTGACTTTTTCGAAAGTCTAGACACGCCGGTTCCTCTTCACGGTTCTACTCCCTAGGTTTCTCGCTGATCTTTCCGGACAATATTTCACCTACATAACCAAATCCCCCGCCCTTGAGACCCCATCCACCCCCGACCGCGATTCTAGGACTATCCGATGAATAAGCTTCGATATGCTCGCGTAATAACAAAAGGATTTCACAGAGATTCCCGGGATACGAACTGAATCGAGGATATCGATTCAATTTTCATTTGACGCCTTGATGAGTTTGTGCGACGAAGATTCTGTCAACGGCTTGAGCGGATTTGCGCGATACCGATGTATTTTGATTTGCGAAAGTGCTGGTACTGTACGAGGTGTGATCAAAAACAAACCGGATTCTGTTTCCATGTGAACGTAGAGGGTAGAAATGTCGGAGACCAAGGTTCTGACCAATACTTGAAAAATCAAAAATTCAAGAAATTATCAAAGACTGCTATAGCCTCTACAAGTAATCTAATGATGTTAAGAGGGTCGTGCAGGTCAAAAAAATCGAAGGAACTATGAAAGAGGTGGACTAGAAAAGCGTGTAGAGGGCTGATGGAAAGGGAAACGCCGGGGAAAAGGAAGCCGGTTAATAGGTCTCGTAACGAGTCTCGTAACGCTTATGCGAGACGACCCCATCAAATGTTATACATATTTAACCTACCGACGTTGCGCGGATTATTATTTCCACTCGTAAAGCAAACCGGTCGAACGGTCGACTGTTACTTTGACGCCGCTTTCGTTTAGCGGGAGGAGGATCATTGGCATTATTTCTCCCCGCGATATACATACACAAAGACAAATATCTACACGCGTCTACCGATACATTGTGCATACGTATATGTACACGTCTGTGTACATGTATGTATATTTACATTACGCATTCTTCGAATCCCGTTCTGGTTCACCGCCTTGTCCCGCGGCTTTACGATTCGTCCTGTTTTCATGACTTTCCAACTATCGTCGGAGATATGAAACGGCCGTCTCTCTTTTTCATTTCTTTCGCTGTTCGCAGCAGCGAAAAGTAAACTTTCTTACGCGATTTTACGCCTTTTTATAAACCTCCCCATCGGCCTGCAGAATGATTAATTTTTTGTTTTTTTTTCATGGTTATCGTCCCGCCGGATCTTTATGCAACCGTTCCCCTCCCGAGAACCGAATAAGAAAAGTCGACACGATTTTGTGTTCTGAGCCGAGGACGTTTTACTGGCGATCGTAAAAATATGCCGGTTGTACGTGTAATATGCATCGGTAAATATATTCGTATCTTTGTCCGACTAAATGTTATCGTGGTGGTGCGACGGAATGCTACAAATGCATAAACGCGCTCCGCTGCTGTCCGGTTATCGCATTTCCCTACCGCGTGTCCACGGGTAACAGTCAGTCGTCTCTCGTTTAACTATTCCGTATTCGAAATGTTTATATGTCCAATTATGTATACCTGCATCGTTGCTCGAATACCTAATGGATTTCTGTTTCAGTGCTGCCCGCTATTAGCTGAATACTACTATTTAATATCGTAATTAACTTCTTTTCTTTTACGAGAAGTATTTCATTTGGAGACATTGGATTTTCGGTAATAAAAGTAATTATTAATCGAGCTGACAATAAACACTTTCACTTCCTCGTTAAATAAAGGGAAATAGTGTTGATAAGTGAACATTCTCGGAAAATATTTTAATATTTAATCGTTTCTTTGACTCGTTTTTGAGCCTCGTTATCGCCGACGATTTTCCATAGAATAATATTAGCATGTACTGCGACGTACATTATATAATTATATCGATCGACTCAATTAATATGCACCGAGAATCATTTCTTTACTGGGTAATTGTTATTGCAGTTTACATATTACAGTTGCAGTATACATAAACTATTACACGGGGCCGGCTATACGACCGTATAATTAATAACATAACTTCTCGGCGATCAAACCAGAATAATAAATAATAAAACTGATTACCGGGGTGGACGACTTCTAGTTCTCGAATCGTAAACTATATTAGCAGTTAGTTGCGAGGAATGCCGATAAACAGTGTGTGCGCGTGTGTGTCTATTAAAAGTTATACTTGGAAACAATATATCGATTTACGATTTGGAAATTTATACATATAAATAGGACAGTTTTATTATTCGAAAGGTATTTAGAACTTTTCGATATATTTTCTCGCGAACTTCTACCACCTGTAGATATAATCGATCTGAAAAATTATGATAATTAAATGTCTTAGCTATTGGAACAAAAAATGGTAACACGAATACCAACGATATTCATAGCTGTTAGGTGGCTTTCAAGTGGCACAATATACATAGAAAAATGTTTCCTTAACGTAACCATTTTTTTTGCGAGTCCTTGAAATGACTTATTCACGTTTTCATAAGTGGTTAAATGGATTGATTACAAATTCTTTAATTCAGGGATACAGAGATTGTAAAGATACATTCACGATGAATTTATTTCTTTGAGCAATTATTCAGAAAAACTTTGAAAAACACGTTTTCATATTTTATTCAGAAAAAGATTGAAAAATACGTTTTTCAGATTTTATTCACAAAAAAGTTTGAAAAACATGTTTTTTATATTTTTATAGAGTAAAATTGTCTCAACACTTAGCAAAACAAATTAATTACTACGCACCGAAAGAGCACCGCGTGCGGTGCCTTACAAAGATAACAAATGTCTTATTTAGGCTTTGTGAAATTTCTATTATACCTGCTTAAATAATAAAAATTGTTCGATCAATTCCAATTGAGAGATCTTTATGATTACAATAATTATAAAATATGTAATCGAATAGAGCTAAAATCAGTCACTTGATCGTTGTAAATTCAGTGTTAATATCAATATCGAGTAAGTCGCAATTTAAAGAAAACGAACATTGTATCGTATTACCATTCTGCAATATTGAAGTTAGAATACAGCCTTTTTAAGAACTATCGCGAACACACAGTTCATATTCTATTATTTTAAAGTGGCCTTCTCCCGGCCATGACGTGCCCATAAAATCATGATTTATAACTATGCCGCCTCGGAAACTTTTTATTACGTGCTCGATGTTTCAGCGAAAGAATCGTTGTCGTTGCACGTTAGCGAAAGGTAAAAACAAAATCATGGAAATATTCAAATGGCCAACCTTCGCGCAATCCACGTGGCATATTTTTACTCTTTTTCGTATTTTACATGCAACGACAAGTACGCTCCGAAATTTATGAAACAGTTGAAACCTTCTATTTGTGCAAAAGAAAAATACTGAAGTGTTTATCGTTTTCTGATGCGTTCTTTGTACCTATATTTTGAACGTTGTTAATAATCGAGATTACGTTCCGTCCACCCTGTATATTATTGCGAATTTCGTGTAAAGTAATGGGTCTAGAATGTATGCAACTGACTCTTGTAATCCAAGAACACTGTTGGCCAAAAAGAAAACGGGGTTTTTGCATCAAAAAGGCCGAGGTTTCATTCAGATGCCAATCACCTAAGATCCCGGCATTAAGAGAGACGCAAGGATCGCGTGCAATTTACAAGGGAATCAACTGGTCGCAAGTACCCTCTCTCGCGATAAGTAATCTCGGGGCTCAACCCCTTCTCCCGGTGGTGCTCAACGGGCAAACATATACAAACAAACTGTTCCGAAGCAGCTTGGTGCAGGCAGCCGATTGCCAAACGTTTTCCGATGGTTTCCAATTCGCAAGAGAAAAGTCAGAGCAGCCTCGTACACCTTCGAAGCGGAGGACCTGGTCAACCGCTTTCTCGACGGAAACTTTCATACGGCGGATGATCTAGGCAGGTCCCGCGACAGCTCGAAAAGCCGTAAAAGGAGGTCTACGGAGAAGAAGACACATTCAGGCACGTAGCTAAAATGGAAACGGCCACGGTCGTTGCGGACATAGTGGGTGGAAGTTTATCGTCTGCCGGTAAGTGCTTCGCAGGTTCTCACTTCTACCCCGTCCGCGTTTCCATCTAAGGGGTGGGAGGCCCATAAAATCACTGCGAATACTTCAAATAATACCGATCTGGTGAGCACAGCCAGCCGAAAGGTAAGATCGCTCGCGGTCCAGGGGCTTATCTTTCTAACGTTATCCGTTTATTTTCGCGTAATGTGCCGCTTTCGAAACACTACGCTGCGACGAAACACAGCACCGACTTAAGCCGAATTTACATCTTTTCGCCGCGGATCATCGCGGATGAATCATCGATGGTGGGTATACAGCATCAAAACCGTTGCGATCAATGTTCCTCGTCGAATAAACCTCAAGAATGTCTCAGACATTCCCAGTTAAAATATGTAACACTAATTTTAGTAAGTCTGACTTCAGACAGATGAAACTACTTGTACTTCAGACATTGTGTATAAGCTCGATTACTTCACATTGACCTTCTCCGCCTGTACAATATTCTAACAGGGAAATGACATTAACCTTTTAAGACCTGACTGTACTTTATGCTTCGACTTATTGCAAAACGCTGGTGAAAAAATACTTGGAACCCAGCTGGTACTTAGAATTACTACCTCTTCAATTTTTGAAACATTAGTGAAACTGACCAGTTCAAAATATTTTAGTACGTGAACGTACAGATTGTGAAGATTTATGGGTAATTATTCAATGGGTCTATCTCATGTGCAACCATTCTTGGTGAACAAACAAAGCTAAACGGAAAATGGTACAATAGCTGGTCGTCTGGTAACAGCATGGATCAATAAATGTCGGTTAATTTCGCTGATGCTCGTCCTTCTTGCCAGTCGTAGATCGGTCTGCGAGGCAAACAAGCCCGTGACGACCAATCCGCGAGGCGAATGTATTCCTTCTAGTTTATGTTTCCCTCGTTTATCGTCGTGGCTCACGTTCGATCGGCGCGGGCCATCGTCCGGGGCTGAACGGGTGCGGAGCGGAGCGGAGAAGAGAAGCATCCGAGCTTGAACGACGGACGAGAGGAAAATCGAGGCGATTCCTTGAACGCGGGTGGCCGTTCTTTTTGGTCGGTCATGGAACTCGATTATAGTCCATGAGGAGAGATCAGTAGGAGGCGGGGTTCTTTTCATTAACGAGAGGAGAACGCATACCCCGGCCTCTGGACCCCAGTGGCTTAGCCTCCACCAGAGAGGTAGGTGCTCGACAGACGTCGTATTTCATAGAGGCCCCGACTGTATTTTCGCGCATATGACTTTAACTGTCGATGCGGACTTCGCTTGTATTTCTTCTCAAGTTTTACTGGCGCTAGGTCGACCGCTCTGAGCCGTAAACGTCAGTCCCCGGCTAAAGCCCTGCACGCCTGCTTGTCAGGTTCCTGCCTTCTTCAACCTCCTCTTCTCCTTTGCCTGCGCGCCGTCTCTCCCTCGTCTACTTCGGGAACACGCCGGCCAATGCCCAGAACCGTCCGATGGTTTAGCGACTAAACTTTACCCTGTGGCCACAGGCCGAGAGCCGCGTACCGCTCGTTCATGACCGAATCGCCTTCGATCACGGCCGATACTCCTCGATCGAACACTTTCAACGTCTCTCTCCCCCCCCCCCCCTCCCTACGGTTTCTGACTTCCACGGTTTCCCTTGCGTTAAGGCGTTGCGGTAATTATTATACTGTGGATCTATATGCATTTTTGGCTTATGGAAATTATAAAAAAATGTTGGATTATAAAATTCAATTGAATTTAGTACGAGTTTTATTTGTTTTGGATCTGCGAAGGCTGTTTCCATTAAAAATAGGATTCTATTTCATTCCACGTTCTTATAAGTTGTCTATAAAAATTGGAAATTGCATAAACATCTGCAGTCTAATAGTTATTATTAATTCGTTTAGGTAATGATTAGTATCCATGCAATTTTTTTCGTAGAAGCTAAGTGTACTTTTAGTGTTTTTAAAGATCTCTCCAAACTGGACATGCATATAGACGTATGAAACTAGAGTCCATTTACACATCTGCAATAATAATCGAAAGGAGCATCGCATATCGAGGGAAGAATCGGACGCACGAAGGAGACAAAGGAACCTCGTAGAATCGCGTTCGGATATCACGGGCGAACAAAGAAACAGCGCGGGACGCCGAAAAATATAACAGTTTTCAAGAAATTCTGTTTCCAGCAACGGGGTCAGGACGGGGAGAGGTTTTAGAACCCACCGGAAAACGTCGGTACCCGTAGCGTCTCGAGACTTCATTAGAGATGCAATATGGCACGGTTTTTGCCGGGCAACCGAAGGGAACTGGCTACGTGCGAGAGAGCGGTCGGTTGCTTTCAAAAAAGTTACGACGAGGTTTTATGGGGGTTTAATTGTAGCCCGCGACTGTGGTTAGAAAGTAGTAAAACTCCGTTTGCCAAGAGTGCCTGGCAAGTTAATTATTGCTTTGTCTTGAAAATTGCGCCTCCATTCTTAAAGAATAGGGGCGACGATCGCCGCCAAGGCCGACCGGACTTTCGTACAATATTTTCCACCCTGTCATCATAGTTGTCCTCGAGTTTCTCACAACCGAATGACAGTTTCTCTGCGGACCAATGCCGGCTACAATCCTTCTGTTCTTGATACAAGCGTTCCATATCGACTTTTTATTCCATGCGCTGCAATGAACATCAACCAAGCGTGTCACATATCTTTTTTATAGTCCTTGGGGAACGAAACCACCCTTGGTATATTGGGGTGGAGTGAAAATTTAATTACGTTGGGAATTATTACCCCACAAAACAATCGAGATAAACACAGATGTTCCTCCTCGAAACTTCTCCATTAAAAACTAATGAAGCGTAAGTTGAATGTCGAAAACGTTCAAATGGCACCATTTTATACAGATGCACGTTTAGTAGTACAATTTGGAAAATCGGAAAGGTAAAATCCAATTCTTTCATAAACTGCCAGTCAATATGTCTGTGTATCGCGCACCATTTCCACTTACGACGCAGTAGAAAGATTTTATTACACTTCACCTACTATGGCGAACAAATTGTGTCACAAACGGTGTACCGTGTTCAAATCTAACAAATAAATAACGATTTGTACAGGGTGAATCTAAAATTGTACACTATTCAACAACAAAAGGATCAAGTAAGCGATACTTCAGAAAGAATAACATTGTAACCAACCCGTGTGTTTACTTGGAGGCACTTTTCCATCAATTCGAGCGATTACAAGGTCCGTGGCTGAAAATAAAGCAGACAAGGGACGAGAAAGTAAGAAACCTATCGTGGTGCACGGAGAGACAGTCGGTCCGGTCGGCCGGAGGGTTGGTTTTGCTTTTCGCGCTAGTGAGAGCAACATCAATGTAATCAGGCAGGTCGCTTAGAGCGGACTTAACGACGATCGTAAACGTGGTTCGCTTTACAGCTCGCGGTGTTCGTGTGCTTCGTCGTGCGTTTGTTTTTCTCTCTCTCTCTCTCTCTCTCTCTCTCCCCTTTTCTGCGAGCGTTCCACCGTTCCTCCGGTTCTTTTGCACGTCTTCCTGTTCTCCTTCTTGGCCAACGTGTCCCCCGACTTACTCAACCGCTTCGCCGGTGCGGAGCGGAGCTGTGCGGCGTCATCGCGAAGTCGTAAGTGAGACGCACCCCAGACTCTAGCTTATTTTACTCCAACCGTAGTAAACTAGCCGACTTTATGTGACAGACACTACCGAAGTCGAAACCGTCTCACGACTCACAGACCCGTGATCCCACGAGAACACGCCGGAACTGGCGGGCTCATCTTTGTCTCGGGTCGTAAACGTTTCGAATACCGTGCACAGGGACAGAAGAAACGCTGTCCGAACGGAAGGACGAGAGAGAAAGCGAGACAGAGACCGTTCCATCATTAAAACCGATCGACAACAGTAATCTAACCGTGTATCTATATTGTCTGTCGCGACAAAGTGTTCCACCCGTGTCCAACCAATTAAATTTATCATACCCGGCCGCTTTTTTTAATGCGTTCTCTTGCCTGTTACTGTTTAACCGAAACTGTAGCCGAGTGAGAATATGAGATAAGGTGGAAACGCGAGGTTAAAAGATTTTAACTTGTACAAGGTGCTAACAGATTTGACAACTACCGTATTAATTATTAGTAGACTGCGGATCTTTGCAATTTTACTGTTGGCTAAATTTAATGAACAATTTCAAGCTACGTACATTCATATTTTACTTAAAACTATATTCTGCAAGTCTAATATTTCAAGCACTCCATCACAGCCAACTTGAACTTGACTTTCAAGCAAGTAATAAATGACGGGCGAAGTGTTAACTATCAGTGGACTGTCGCTGTTGAGCATAATCAGTTAAAACTACAATTGATTAACGTGCTTCCCAGCACCGTCACATATCTAACCACGACCTCGTGTTTTGCAACCGTCGCACGTGGAGTTGCATTTCAACAATCAAGGACTTTCTTATATTTTCAATATTCCTTTGAACAATTTCCGTCAGTTGTTTTACAGAACCTCGAATTCGCGTGAATACACGAGCATCACAGCGTGTATCATCGCGAAGCCGATGAAACCACTGTGTAATTACGATAGATAGTTCAATATTTTCGAACAAAATAGAACAACTGTTCCACCGGTGTAACCGCAGACGATTAAAGAAAATCACCTTTAGCTCCTTTAAACAGACGGTTGCGGTAACTCGGTTTCCTCTCGTTCGCTCTGTCTCGTAGCTTGCCCGTGAAGGAAAAATGCCAGTGCGGTAACATCCTTTACGACTGGAGATTTACTGACTCTTTTCCCTCTTTAAACAGAACATCAATGTCGTCTATAAACGAGATGAGATTGACCTATCGTATCTCTCAGCAGAATCTTTCGGCAGAGTAGTACTGTTAGATCTTTAAACTTGGCCGCAGTCCAACAATATCCCCCCGCGTCCCGGACATACGTGATTCATCGTCTTTATGTCAAATGGAATCGCTTAATGCAATTCGTCTACAATTTCGCAACGAAACTCGCTTCAAAACCGTCATGTCCAGTCACGATTATTCCTCACTATTCCCTGCCTATCAATTTCAACTTCAGATGATTTTACTTCCAGTTACATAAAAGATGGAACACCTAGTATATTGAAACTAAGCGTATTTCGTTATTATTGTTCATAAGATGAAGAGGATATACAATTTAAACTAAAAATGAAAGTGATCCACCGAGGTATTATGGGTTACATTTCACGAGTAAAAGCAAGACGATTGTCCAAAATCGTCAAGAGTACGCCAGGAGTACGAGTATTCCGGGTAGCAACGACATCTGCTACTAGCTTCATCAAGGCCGCAGCTAGCATTAGAGTGGGCGCACAAAGCAGCTCGAGGAAATAAATACGGTCTCGACTTTAACGATGACAACACTATAAAGAAAGAATCGAATTTCCAAGTACCTCGTCACCCTACGTGCTGGCTTCGTACGCGATCCTCGTTGATTAGTTTCTTCGTCGAGCGTTTCCAGAGATTTACATCCACTGAGGAAATTAAATGCTATTGCGTTGACGACAATTAGTCGATTGATTGCCTTTCATAAAGCATTCGCAGTGATATTTGTAGAGTTTCTATTCCTGACAGCGGATTTTTTGCATTCATGGCAAAAATTAGTAGATGTAATTTAAAACAATAAAAACATTGGAAAAATTTAATGTATTATTTTAACTATTAAATATATTAACCCTTATACGATCTTCAGGGTGAAAATTCACCCATTTACTATTTCCACATACTGTAAAATGATTGATCCCTTTATGTCTATGTTGTGAAATGTATTTCTTTAAAATGTGACGTTACAAATGGGACATAATTTGTTGATTTCACGTGTAGAGCAAACATGAATGAATTATTATCCTAGTCTCTTTTATGCAACTATTCTTGAAGAGCGTATGAGGGTTAAGAAAGGAAATAAATTTGTATTTCACTCCAGAGTCTGATGTAACTTACGTAAAAATATTGTATTTTGCATAAAGATTCTCGCTGTCTACTTATTTATTTACGAAGAAGTTACGAACGCAATTCGACCCAGCTGAGTAGGAAGTTTAATTACATCATTTTATGTGAAATTCACTAATGATTAAGCTACAAATGCTTGGCTACTTAGAACGTCTCTGAACTCAATGGAAAAGTGAATATGAATTTTATAAAGGAAAATATAAATTTTGCATTCATAACAACACTGCAAAGCATCGCAGTGTTCCGTCCAGTTCGAAACGGTTTCGGATTGGTTTTCGCACGACTAGGAACAGAGTATACTATAGCGTAGCCACTAATAGCTGCTAATACACACCGGACGTTCGATTCCCGTCACACGCCGATGTGCATTTTGCGGTTATTCATTCTACCCTTTATGTGAAAACAGTAATTAAAGAACAACTACCGCTGTGTTACACCGGCGGCAGTGTATTATGTCTACATACATATGTCAACTAGCCATTAGGCGTGGGTCACTACGGGTGACGATGTCTATTCGCGAGTATGCGAGTACTTGCGGCGTCGATGTAATGGTGGAATCCGCGTTAAGTATTTTCGCCTGAAATTATTTCTGTCGCGTGCGCCGTGCCGGCCAGATTTGATTTACCCTTGCGTACGGTTGGCGATCTTGATTCGACGCTTCGTGTGAAAAGTCAAGTCCTGCTTATTATTGGAACAGACGTGCAGTAGAAACAGCCAATGACACTTTATTTCCGGTCGTTCGAAATGACCTGAAGAAATAACTAACAAAATATGCTGACACTTAATCGTATCATATATAATAATTACGACAAATTAAAAACTTGCACATATTAATACTCATCGTAGATAAACAACTACAGTACTCCAAATAAAATAATAGAAACACTGCAAAACATCTTAAAATATTCTGCTTGTGATAAATTTGACAAATTCTGCAGACTTCACAGAGTTTACAGAATATTTATCATGCGTTAAATAATTATTAATTGTGAGTGTATGTTATTAATGTTATTAAACGTATAGTATATTTGTACCGTGTATGCATAAAAACTGTAGTTTAGCAATAATTGTTTAGCGAATAAGAGCTTTGACTTGATGATTGAAAAAGATCCGGCGATGGCGATATCAATTGTAAGCGATCCTTCAATAGCAATAGCGACAGTCCACAATAAAAAGAAAGCTGTAAAACAGGAGCCCTTAAAAGCGAAAGCAGAAAAGAAAGAAACGGAAGAAGGGAATAAACGGAAGTTGAAGCACAGTTTGCTAGTCCGAACAGCGCGGTCTGGTTAGCTCTTGAAAGGAAGGGCATTTTATAGGTTAGAATCAGTTTTATGTGTGCCAGATTTCCTATTACGACCCCAACTTCGAGCGCTCCAGACGACAGAGGAGCTTCTAGAGAGAACTTTATGTCCTAAAACGAAAACTAATCCTTCACCCGTATTTCTCCGAAGAACCATAATCGTCTCTCGTCCGTCGATTGACATCAGATTCGGCCCAAGGACTTCGCATCGGCAGGAGACTTCCTTTGAAAATCATTTCAGCAAAGAAATATAATCATTTGGAACATGATCACTTCTTGCTTCATAATACACACTTACATGCATTATAGATCAAATTTACTCTTAGTTCTTCTAGGTTTCGACTCGTTTTAGAAAATTAAAATTAATTGTTCGCGAGTTTGAATAATCGTTCTCTCGTAATACTAATGTCGCGACATTTGCACTCGGGTCAACATTGCAAAGCGGGTTTGTATCATCGGGATTACGACGAATTTCAACAAATTTTAAGACAAACGACTCGATGGGAGCGAAAGCATTCTTCGCGACTCGTGAGCGACCTCAAGAACAAAAACCACAGAAGTTATTCGAGTATATGTGAGGTTTGTCAAACGGGTCCGATCCAAAGGAAACATTCACAGATTACCTCATCACGGGACTTTTGCTCGTGTGAGCGTGACTTGCGTGCTGTCGACCGATTTTCTCTTCTCGCTCGTCGAAAACGTATCGCGTGTCAAACGGATTGAACGTGTCTGGTTTAAAAGTATTTCGCTCGATGAAATGATTCCTCGCGTTGTCGGATATCAGAAAAATCGGTGAGCAGTTCCGATGCTGTTCTTGTCCAATACTATCAAAATTCGACGAGTTTGAACGCTGTTCTTGTTAAATATTATACAAAAATTTGACTCACGAGAAACAAATTTATTGACAAGAATAGTTCAAGGCTAAATTACTTCGTGGAAAGTTGAAGGTTGACATTCGACATTTAAGGTGTCCGAGTAAAATTGAAGTTCATGGAGTGCAAGAAGGCTTACCGATGCTAGCAGAAGGTTCTGGAAGGCTCTCAGGTCTGAGTGGTACTCTAGTAGCAGGTATATGAGAATTCAGCGTATGAGGATGGGGCCCTAAGTCGATAGCATTCGTAGGCGGTGTACCTCCTATGTAGGGCACTTGTCCCTCATATGTTGGCGCATCTGTAGATCCAGCGTATCTGGTACAGCAATACCGACTAGATGGAAGCATGCTGAAATCATTCCAGATGGGCATTGTACGAATCTCGTAGCTACCTGCAACGAAAAAGAAACATCAAATTAGCATCATCTCTTTCAACATTGTAACACGTCTCATCAACATTAGAAGTACAGGACCTATCACAATGATAGGTACCAAGATACTGATTTTTTACTTCTCTTTTGAATTCAACGTATCCATCAATACCTATGTACAGGAATCTATATTTGCATAAAGGTGTGTGTGTGTGGACACGTCAAGTAAATATCATCGTTTATTAAACCAGTAAATGGGTCACCACGGCGAGGGTGCATATTTCCTGTACTCCCTCATTATGTCTTATTTGCCTCGTGCAAGGGAATTAAGTTAATTAATTCCGCGAAAAATTTGAAATTGAAGCTTGCTACCGTAGTTTTTGCTTAAATAGATGTTTGATGTTCGCGAATTAAAATCGAAATCGAGCCCAGTCGACATAATGGGGATTTGACCACGAATCGAGCATCATCAAAGAGGATTCCGAGAACAATGCACCCAGAATTCACGTGGTTCATAGCCAATAGAAATGCAACCATCGGCATCAAGATGGCCGACCCCTCGAGGCGTGGTTTTCACAAGGCCGTACAAATAGCAGATCCTGTTGAATCTGCCACCCTGTCACATCACATAACCACGGGTTCGCTTGTCGATCGAGCTTTGCCATCGTTCTAATCATTGCCGTTCATACCTCCCTATTTGCCAGACCCGCTCCGGGAAAATTAATTAACATAGTTAACAGTAACGAAGTTGACAGTTGGCGCACCGGGCCGACAGTGCCAACACGCGTCTATATAGGTCGCGCTCTGATTGGTCCGTGTTTTTCGTGAATAAGTCCTGAACAAAGCCGCGGACGCCATATTAGCAAAGAATCATCATTTTTGTAAAGTCGCTTCAAATGATCTGAGATACCTCCCATTTCCGGATGTTGAAGGAATTTCAAGACACCTTGTAGGTTCCGAAAAAATGCAAGGAACTGAGTGTCATCTCTGGCGTTGACGTATTTAGAAACTTCCTCTTTTATTGGCTTGGTCTTGGCCCTTTCAATATTTTGGTGGAGGTTGCCTTATTCATGTGCCTTCGCTAACATCATTATCCATGTTTTACACATTCACCTTTTATTTATTGGTGTTTTAAGTATTATATTTTCCAGACGAGGTCGCTCTGGGTGGAACGAACTATGATCTTCAGGTGATGAGAGAATGGTACTCGTGATTGTCCTGCATCTTCCAGGCGATCTTCGAGCTCAACGAGTTTCGTGGTCAAGGATAGTTATTTGCTTTTCGTTATTTTGCTTTTCAAGAATATGGAGAACCGCAATCACAACGCAATTGGGCAGAATCCAGGAATTGTATCGGAATTTTGGCAGATCGGCAGCCTCAAAGGCATAAGTCTACGGCAGTTATTCGTCAAGACTGTCACCAAAGCGGAAATATTTCCTTGATGTAGTAATTTATAACGTGCGTGTTGCCGCTTATAATAGGAGGATTGAACCGGGAATGTTGTACTTATTTTGTACAACGTCCCCGCGACAATGGCAGCTCAAACAGATAACAGAATTTCGAAATTTGTGAACGAGAAACGCTACAAAAAGGTCTTTTGATTAATTCGATTTCACAACGTTAACGTTAGAACTCAATTTATTATTTCGAGTCTCCACATGTGACTGATGGGCGGAAAATACAAAATTACAGTCTAACACGGTTGTAACAATGAATCTGAAAGATTAATGTTGTTTTTTTTTTTTTAATTTGTCATTTGTATTACTTATACTAGTCATAATTGTTGAAATGAATAGATTTAGTAGATCTGCTGAGAGTCTCTCCGATCCACCAATATATCTCCGTCGTAAATATGCATTATCGAAATCGATTCGATAATTATCTTCCAGTTGTTGAACTGTAAAATCAAATCTTCGAGACGAGTGACTATTTTTCTCGATGGAATTCGTTGAAAGCCGTTCCATTATTATTCCATCGCGATAAAAGTTTCAATTGAATCGCGGTAAAAACCACTTGCAATGATTTTTAGTACACTGTAGGAAATAATCGATTCAAAAATTTTATAAATCGTGTGATATCTTCAAGTTGGTATCAATTTCAGAATGAATGAAAGGATCTTGTCCAAAGTGGTACCCCAAAGAACGATTTTCGGGTGATAACACACTGGAGCAACAAAACGAAAGACTTCAATGATTTCTAGGAGTTCAATTGCGATCCTAAATTATTTACATATACAACATTACTGTATTAATCTGTCTATTTACATATTATATTGTTAACGTTACCACAATATAGACATTCTTAGTTTAGCAAAAACACCCGCAATCAATGGTAAACTGCAATAGTACTTATTATTGTTAGAAATTTTAAGATATAATACTCCACCTTGCAGTACACGTCTGTTAGCCTCTTCAAAATCGCCATTAGCACCCTTCACGATCACGTACACGTAAATCAGCATATGCCAAGGAACCTCGAAAAATTGCATAAGCCTGGTAGTCTGCAATAGTAGAAATTCTGGACTGTCAACTGTTAACAGAATAAACACAAAATATCTATTAAAACGACAATCGATCGCAGATTTACCGGTAACTTAAAAATAGCATTCTTGAACTTTCAAACATCCTTTGATCCGTTAGTCGGTGCTCATTCCATTACAATTTCGCGTAATCAACAATTAAAGAAAATTTTATATGAATATCTTCATTTTTGCATGGACAAAAGAGACAATAACGGCCTAGATGTCGTGTCATGTATAGTGAGTGCTGTTCTTGTTAAATATTATACAAAAATTTGACTCGCGAGAAATAAAATTGACAAGAGTAGTTCAAGGCAAAATTACTTCGTGGAAATTTGGAGATTGATGTTCGACACTTAAGCAGTCCCGACTAAAATTGAAGTTCATGGAGTGCAAGAAGACTTACCGACGCTAACAGGATGTTCTGGAAGGCTCTCAGGTACGACTGGTACTCTACTGGCAGGTATATGAGAATTCAGCGTATGAGGGCGGATCTCTAAGTCGATACCACTCGTAGGCGGTGTACCTCCTAAGTAAGGCAACTGTCCCTCATATGTTCGCGTCTCTGTAGGACCAGTGTATCCGGTACAGCAATACCGTGGAAGCGACCTGAATTCATTCCAGAACGACATTCTGCGAATATCGCAGCTACCTGCAACCAAAAAGAAACATCAAATTAGCATCATCACTTACAGCATTGTAACACATCTCATCAACATTAGAAGTACAGGACCTATCACAATGATAGGTACCAAGATACTGATTTTTTACTTCTCTTTTGAATTCAACATATGCGTCAATACCTATGTACAGGCATCTATACATGCATACAGGTGTGTGTGGACACGTCAAGTAAACATCATTGTTTATTAAACCAGTAAATAGGTTACCACGGCGGGGATGCATATTTCCTGTACTCCCTTATTATGTCTTATTTGCCTCGTGAAAGGGAATTAAGTTAATTAAGTCCGCGAAAAATTTGAAATTGAAACTTGCTACCGTAGTTTTTGCTGAAATAGATCTTTGATGTTCGCGAATTAAAATCGAAATCGAGCTCATTAATAACGATTCGAGATTCCCATTTGTCATAAGGGAATTCCGAGAACAGTGCACCCAGAATTCACGTGGTTCATAGCCAATAGAAATTCAACCGTTCCAGCATCAAGATGGCCGACCCCTCGAGGCGTGGTTTTACAAGGCCGTACAAACAGCAGACCCTGTTGAATCTTCCACCCTGTCACAACACATAACCACGGGTTCGCTTGGCGATCGAGCTTTGCCATCGTTCTAATCATTGCCGTTCATGCCTCCCTAATTTTCAGACCTGCTCCGGGAAAATTAATTAACGCAGGCGACGCTTGCACCTCGGCACTTTATCCACCCACCCTTTTCATTGCAAAGGTGAATATCGAATTTCAACAAAAACCTATTCATCAATGTACTCTACTATGGTTTACACAACTGCTCTGGTGCCCATTCAATTCTATGAGTATTTAGGAGTTCAGATGTATATAATGTGTGCTGGTCTATTGCAAATTTCACCCACGTTGCTCACAATCTTTAAACATTCACAATTCACTGAACTGTATGTAGGTCACCGACTAGTTTGGCTGAATAGTCAGTAAATCATACATTTTTCAGGACAAATAATGTGATCTCGATCTATGTCAAGACCTCTATACAAAGAAATGTAATACATATTGTCAGCAATAATTTCCTTTTTTTATCACTAGGCACAATCAGGATACAGTACCTTCTACAAAGATACCACATGCTCGCCCGAAACTGTCGTTCACTGTCATTCACCGAGCACGCTTTGAGATGCATTCCGCAATATCTTATTCCGACTTCCACGCCAATTCTTGTTTTGTTAAAATGCGGTTACTGCGAACGGGACCAATTCAGGACGAAGTATCCTCCATAATGCGACCAACCCAAGGATGGAACGGATCGCCTTTTGCTCTTTTAAAGTTCGCGGTTAACGGTGCACCTCGGCAAGACGTGTTTCCCGCCCGGTTTTCGACAACTTATGTTCGACATTACCGAACAATCAATCTCGCATCGTCTTTTCTTTCGGGCGAATTTGTACTCCCGCCGCCACGCTGCCTCTCTATTAAATTATCTCACGCTTCCAATGAGACATGTTCAATTACACTCCACGCGAGCCAACTTCATTTTCTCCCCCGGTGATCCTGACAGGAGTCGTGTCGTTACCTAAACGACGGTGACACCGAGATTTATGTGGCTTTATAACGTACGCGAATTTGCGAAGTGTATTCGCAATTTGTCCCGGAGTCGCTACATTTCTCGAATTTCGCGCGAACACGAAATAAATTATTACATGATCTTATATATTTTATCTCGCTCTAAAATTGAGAACTGGTAGCTAATAGACTTCCTATTGTCGATAGAAACAAACTTTCTAGGTGAAAAATATTAAATATTAAGAAAATGTTCATTATATGCAGGAATGTGAAGGGAATTAATTGCTCGTTGAGAACCAATAAATGCGTCAATAGTAAACACAATAAAGGACTTTTTTACCTTCATTATGAATATTTCATTACCACGTACGTACTGATTTATTTAATTACACATTTCCATCGCAAGTGCACGTAACGAAGAAATTGAGTCTCGTTTTATAGCGTTGTCAAGTTATTTACAACTTTGAACCATAAAACCATACTAATTTCTAATTGGGTGACAGGTGTAAACCATGCATCTAACTATGGTAGTAAAATTAGCGCAGCCATTGCAGGGTTAAAGGTGCGCCTAATGAAGATTAATAGCATGTATTGCGTATATCGTGTCTTGCGCGTCGTGATCCCCGCGTAAATTACCATCGACTCCGTATCATTATTCTTACCTTCAGCAAAATCTGCGACATCTTGTTCGACGAATTTCGTATTCCACGAACCGCAAAGGTACTGTTTGGATGCGTCAATAATTCATATAGACCCTGATGTGCATACATTCAAGTAAGCTATCGGTGAAGGTAATTTGACAAATGCGTGTATAATTAAGTCTTATCTCGAATTACCCGCTGCAAGAGAAAGCAAGTAGTCGATTGATTTATTGACTCGATATTTCTTCTCAACAAATAACGCGCGTTCGCATCTTCATTTTCGGTGTACGGTATCATTACATTTCAATGATTTTATCATGCGATTTCTGAATATCTTCCACTGATCCTGGTTGTACAAATGTTCATCCAAGAAAAATTATCAGGAAATTCCATTCCGATCAGATTTACAATAATTTCCCTGCACACGAGCTTCGTGGAACGAGAAACAAGCAATTGTACAATTTCTTGAGAAAAAACACCAGCTGCCACGATTCGCATTGCAACAGGAAAGGCGAAGCAGGCGAGGAAACCGAGGTGGAACTAACGACAAGTAAAACGCGCGAAAAAGGGGAGAAAGAAATATTCGTTCTCGAGAGAGAGATAACCGTATTGAGAGTTTTCGGTTGAAGGGGCAACCTTCAACGAATCTGGGAATTTATTTATTCTAGCCAATGAGAGTTGAACCAAAATTTTTCTGATCAAAAAGAACTACATTATAATGAAGTTTCAATATTCATCGTACTCTATGAATATCAAATACACTTCTTTACCTCGTGGGTATGGCAGGGGTGGTCAAATTTTGTCGAATTTGGTTAAACGATTTCGGTGTGGGATATTTGCCAGGAGAGTGATACTATCGTTGCGGACACCGGCCGATACCGAAATGATTTGTGCGTGGTTCGAATTGGGCAGATGAATCCAGCGAGCGGAACACACTCGAAAACCGGACGTAAAAATGCTGCACGACTCGTAAATTATATTTAATGGTGTGGCCTCGCATGCAGAGCCGCCGGTGGATCCAGCTTTCGCAGGGCCCTCGCCAATTGCCGGCTTCTGGTGCCGCGACTGTCGTGTTCATCGTTGGTAATTTGATTCGAACCGTACACTTGCTACACCGCACGATAATTCATAATCTAGATCGCGTCGAAGAATTATCTTGTTCGTGCTGTACGTGTACGTGTGCGGATGTGTGTCTGTGCATGATTCAGTGTCAGCGGCAGGAATTGTAATTTTACCGCCACGGCTTTGATTACTCGGGCCCGCGTTCCAGCTTCGAGAGCACTTACATCGATTTTATTCGCGTGCAATTATTCCTCCTCGTAACAATTTCACGTTTAACCACGTCCCAGCAAAAAAATCAGCGAGTCTCACTCTTCGGGACGCAACGATGAGCCCAGCAATTCTTTCATTCGTTTCCGGTCGTTTGATCCAGGGGGCGTGCGTGCTATACAACGGAGTATGTAATACGTTTGTTATAGTCCGATTTCTATTTTAATCAATTACATTTGAATGCGGCATTATTGTTCCCCGAGGAGGCTTGCGATTTCTTCAAATTCTGCAGATCCGGACGACTCATCCATTTTAATGAACTTTTCATTTGATTGCATATTTTATCGCACATCCTCCGCAGCCCTAATTAGAGGATAAAAACCGCTCTCATTGGTTGCATCCACTTTGAATGATCGCGCACCGCCGCGGAATTTATATTTGCAGATCCGCGACGACCATTTTCGTGCGAAATTCTTCGACGGATTTAAGTAGACAATCTTTCCACAAAAATAATCTACAAAAATTGGAATTTCTAGCTGCTGAGAAAATGCATAGAAAAACATAAAAAGTGCTGAAAAAAATAAGTGATCATCGTCCGGACGCAATGACAATGAAGAGAGATGTGCATTGAATTTATACCAGAGCGTTGATCGCACGACGAGCATGCTTTCACACTGTCAAAAAGGATCGAAGTACCGCCAAGGGCGTTCAAAAATAGGATTCCGCAGCTGCGCCTGTATTCGCCATACTTCGGTTTACCGAAACTGCCATAACTTCCGGCACCGCTAACAATCGCGTGACGTCACTGTCGCGATTTGTCGTGAACGCCGACGGAATTCTAAATGCGAAATACATATCGCCGAACTGCTGATATTTTTCCCTTCTTCTTGCTCTCTCGACGGACCTCCTTGTTGTTTACCTGTGCTCATTGGCTATCGTCACGTTTCATACGTCGACGCGACGGGTCATGCACGACGGAAGTCGTTCCGGTATTTTGGTGGGACTATGGCGCCGGTGTGATTATCATAAAAGAAAATAATAATGACGATCCTCCGAGAAATTCGTCGTGTAAAACATTTCGTGACACGTGCTGATAAGTTACGAAGACTTTTTCGGTCGGTCATACATTTGGAATATTTTGTCGGGGTTTGTTATTGCGATTACAAGGTGATGCACAAACAATGCGAATTTTCCGCACTGTTTTCCAGCGTTTCTCGTCCGCGTTGCTCGCTCCCTGTCCCTCTTACAACAGGTTCGAGCAATGGCGACGGCCGTATTTACTAAATGGCGCCTAGAAACGTGCGCATTATACCCGCATTGATGTTACCAGCGGCGTTATTACCCGCAATATACATACACACAGGGACTAGTTGTAAGTTTAGCTGCGGAGACCTGGTTGGATGGAAATACATAAGTTCCCGTGCACGAATAGACGGACCGTACGTGTCAATATTTGCAGTGTCGTGGTGCCGTGGTAGGGGACGTTGGATGATATATGCACTGGGAATTAACCGCCTGTCGCTGACCGATCGAACGAACCAGCCACGGGTTCATATTTAATTAGTCGACTATTAAGCGCCTTGGAAAATTATTCTGGATCGTTCGCGGTTTTTTCTTAGTCACGATTTTATCCCTCGCGTTTCTATAAACAATCCGGTCTCAGTGGAACTGTGAAGTAGCCGGCGAAAGGTTCGTGACGGAGGAAAGATTGGAACTCCAGTTAATACTTTGCAGTCGAACGGCCGAAACGCCATACTGCCAGATTTCTCGCGTACGACTGAGGATAATAACTAGACTGCGGATATTTATGCAAAATAAAAAATGTTACTATTGATTGCAAGACGTAGGAGCCAAATAAAAATGTCTTTCTTCTTTTAATTAGCGGATTAAGCTGAAGCCAATACGCTGATGTCTGTAAATCTTCTTATTATGTCCACTGCTTTAAATTGTGCTTGCCCATTTTTGTCATAAATTCATAAAATCCGCAGTTTAATAATAACAAATTGATTGTAAATTACAAATACAGTATCCCAGGAAATTAAAGAACAATTGTAACATTATAAATTACAATTCAGTGTGCTCCCTTAACTTTCTAGAGTAGTGTATCTATAATTTACAGTCGATAAGCTCATCACGAGTCTGACACGATATTGTAGGGCAAGGGGTTAAACAATGTTCTTCCTCAACGCGACCTCAAACCGGAAACACAAAAAATGTCACTATGTGAAAGAAAACAGGTCGTCACACGTAAAATCCGATGTTCGCAGGTTAAACACAAGTGGATCAAGCATGATAAGGTAAGACATGATCAAAACGTTATAAGATACATAAACACATAAGACACATAAAATCTTTTGTAAAATCAGTTTCTTGTTTATCCATCGATTGCATACGATAAGGGTACACGGAGCTGCGCAATAAATTATCGCTTTAATGTGAGACAATCAAAATATGAACGTGCCACCTTACGTATCCCTACACCCTTGCCATAACTTCAGTAATAATTCATGCAATTGTTCGCCCTCGCGTCAACGTCAAACGCTGCCGGAAAGAAAGTGCGCGTGTGTTGCAGCTATGTATGTAAGAGGGAGAACAGATACACTGAAATAGGAAAAAGTACTTGCTTCTACTAAATCTCATGTTCCCTGCCATCATGAAATTATTATTACTGTAGCCAAGTACACTGCCGCTCAAAAGTATGTGGACACTTCCTTAATTCTTATAACTACCTGAAAAAAGTTATGATATCTTTGGTAAATTCGATTATCTTGTATGTATTTCAGTTCGTACAGTATTGGAGAACATATTTTAATAATAATTTATTAAATATCGCACCGATATAATGATAAAAAATAATTATATTTTCTTTTCTTATTATAATAATTAACTTTTTCATTACTTCACTTTCAATAAGGTTCCACTCAGATTCTAAGATGTCCCACAAATGTTTTTCAGATTTGGGACTACGTTTTCGGACTTGACCATCTACACGATACCATAGTTTTTCTTTTATTTATTTAAGAAAATTGAATAACTAAATCGTTTATTTTGGTACTGTTAGAATACATTACATATACATATGTATATTCATAATAGACTTTAGCAATAAATATTGTTTGATAATAATAATACATTATACATATATCACAAATTTCACGAACACGGTAAGTATATTATATGTATAGGTAAGTTATGTATATGTATAGTACAATATTCTTCAGTACCGTTCCGATCAATTATTCACTATAAAAGTGGTTGGTACTGAAATATATATATATGTACTTGGATGTAGAAATAATAAATTCATGATGCGAGAAAATAAATATAAGATTAAAACGGTAAGGAAAAAAGTTATACATCAAGTTTCGAGGTATTGTTGCAAAGAGGTGTTCAAATAAAACAAATTTTTTCGAAATCTTCAGCTCAAAAACTTGGCCACTTTTTTCGCTGTTTCCAGACCGCTGTGCGCCGAGGGTGGTGAGGGGTTTTGACAAGCTGTCAATGGAAGAAGGCAACTCGTCGGGTAGCGCAACGATGTAAAACTTTAATCACCCGTGTTCACTCTTCTCGTATAGTTCCCCTGGATCCTGTCTTCGTTTTAAGATTCCAAGGAAAATCGGCGACTTTGCGAGTAGAAGAACGAAACGAAACGTAACGGTCAGGGGAGTTTGGGGGGAGGGTCTCTCGAACGCCCCGAGAGCATAAAATGGTAAACGGGCCTTTGCACGCGGGAGACATAACAGCAGGCAAGCCGATTTATATGCGCTCCTTAGCTCGTGCACGCACTTTACGATATGTAAAACCATTGGAGCCGGCATTGTGTGACCGTCGTAAAAGCCGGCCGTTCGGACCGCCTCAACTTTGAAAAACTTTCAAATAATATTACAAGTTTTGCGCTGTGCAGCACGCTCTCGGCTCCGCCCTCTCTCCTCTCCGGTGCTGCGCGCACTTGAAGGAAAGGGTTGGTTAGCATGGCCCGACCACTCACGATTGCTCCTCGGTTCCTCCGTTTCCGTCCTTTCTCCTTTCAGTGACTCCTGTCGCGTAAAGGAGACCGATTGCGGTGGAATTAGCGGTCGAATCAAAGTACGAAACCGCTCGGGTTCGTGGTTACACGACACCGACCCTGCACTTTTACTTTGTACCACGCTACTCATTGGCCTGCCCGGTATGAACTGGATTTTCAACTCCTCTATTGTACTCGATCGATTGCACCGATCCCTCCTGGAAACTCCAGGTCCCCATTTCACGTGTAATAAATAGACTGCGGATATGTATGCATTTATGAAGAAATTAACTAGACGAAATCTAATTGTAAAACAGTAAAAAATATAAAGAATCGAAGAATGTTGTTATGTTGTTTGCAACGTAAAAAGACTGAAATGAATTTTAATTTAACTGTACTGCTTCCCAAAATCGATGGAGAATATTTTTATTTTGCATTAAGATCCACCGCAGTCAACAAATTATTTTACATTTCTAAGTTGGTGATATAAACACTCTCCTGTCAAATTTCCTTTTTTTTTTACTTATGTTACTTTTCTTACGAACGAACGATATAGCAGCGTCGTTGTAAACATGTGTTCTTCTTCTCGAGACAATGTATGCGAGTTACACGTCATTGCTAATAATTCATTAGTGGCACGAAAGTGCCACACTGCAGCGCACAATTTACACATTACTACAGCAAATAGTGCCAGTCGAGAGATAGACCGCGCAACACTAATTACGAACGGGTGAACTTTGAGATTAAGGCAATTATATATCGATAATTATGCGCTCCGCAGTAGAAACAGTTAATTACTATTACCAAGTGTATCGCACATTGTTCTAGACCGGAAGATGGGTAACACGTAACGTTAAGGATGCGCTGAAAACGCGTATATGAAGCCATAAGGAAGCAGGGTATCGATTAATTAGTGCCGCTCGTTGCGAGACTCTAATGCATCAAAGAACAAAGAAATATCGGCGATACTGAAGAGAAAAATATTTTCCTGACTCTTATCTCACAATTCGCGTTTGCTCAGACGAAGTTCAATAAGTATTTGTACTTTCTGTGAAAACAAATATCATTGTAAAATGGGTCTATTTTGTTATTTCATTTGTAGACTGTCAGACGAGATTGTACACAATTTTGTTGAATTTATAACGCAACGCGTGAAAACCAGAAAGAGGTAACACATTCCATAATTCAAAAATGTTACTTATAATGAGCGAATAATAAACAGCTCATAAATTTGGAATGCGGGAGAGTAGGCCCTCAGCAATTATCCGAAACATTATGAAATAAATCTGTAACGTGCTAATTATATCGAATTTATTCCCAATGGTTTTAATATGTACCTCATTGATCCGTGCAAGAGAAATCGTGTCATTGCAAAATGACTGGCATCTGATTTATGGATGCGTGATATATAATTTGATCTGCAGGTTAATCAACACGGATTTTAACTGCACGGTTTTTCGAGAATATATGGCCTTATCATTACACTGTCGCGTACTAATTAGTATATTCGGACAGAAATATTCAAAATATTGCTGATCAAACGCATTCAATGGCATGAATTTCATGCGATAATTCTTCAATGCAACGATGTGCTACTCTTTACTTTACCGGACTCAAAATTTGTGCCTTTCTCCTATAAATTATGATGTACAATTTGGTATGTAATCCAGTAGATTTGTATCCGGGGCGGCTGCAGATCGAGTTTCGATCCTGTAGGATCAATGGTTCAGGAGTTATGCTTGCTTAAAGTTGAGCAATCTGCAGTGTTTTTGACAGGTAAGGGTGCCGCCATATTGGTTTGTAGTGACGACCGCGAGCCGATTATCGAGCAGAACCGCCAGTCCTTGCCCGCCCCCCTCAACCTAATCACCAACCAACTCAGTAAGCGCGGCTCGCGGTTATCACTACAAACCAAGTGGCAGCGCCCTGTCAAAAACACTGCAGATTGCTCAACTTTAAGCAAGCATAACTCCTGAACCATTGATCCTACAGGATCGAAACTCGATCTGCAGCCGCGCCGGGTACAAATCTACTGGATTCCATACCAAATACATCATAATTTATAGGAGAAAGGCACAAATTTTGAGTCCGGTAAAGTAATGTTTACCCCAACGATGTATTTCCTTTCGAATTTGACTCTCGTTTGAGATTATTTTGCATAATTACAGGATTTTCACGTACGTATGCATATGAAACGTAGCTTATTGTCACGTTAGATCGATAAATTGCGACTTTTGAGGGACAAGTGTATGGCATTACAGCTATTATAGTTAAACGGAGTTTAATGAATATTTGAAGAACACGCAAAACACAAGACTGAACGCTAGAAAAGAAATACGAACTGTTCGCATCATTCTAATACAATTCTGACGTATTTACATAACAACAATGAAATCGTATTGACAATTGTTGTCTGTGATGTATGCGCGTCGATCTATTATAATAATAAAGTGGAACGTAGCTGGTGCTCCGGAAATGACTGGACGAATCCCTTGCGCTGTATAAGCCGCATTATTTTTTGAACAGAACGCAATTAGTTGCGATATGTGTGGTCGATTCAATGGATGTTTACTTTAGTTTAAATCGCTGGTTTCTGCACGCGAAGGGAACACGTGAACGCAGTTTTCTTCTTCAGCCGAAGAAAAAAACATTACCGAGAACTCAGCACGTCATAGAATTTATTGATTTATTCATTATTGATAGCGAGATTATTTAAATTAACACAGCCTCGTGTTACATAATATTGTATAGTACATTTAGCATACTGAAACTGTGTGTGAAAATGATCAAATTCAACGTGAAACGTTCATAAAAATCCCATGAAATATTCTATATACATTACTGCATTATTTTTTAGTAAAAAAATCAAATAATTGCACAAATATCTTGTAGCCATTTAAATTACAATTCAGTATCTTCTTTTTTTGTCAACTTTTTTTGTAAGTCTTTTTTTGTACTTATCGGCATTTGTCAGGGAGCTTATTAATCCATTCGCAAGGATAGTCAATACGGTTAATAAATAACGAGATAAGTTATCGACGATCAAGTACGAAATCTATTCTTCTAGCACGACTGTAATATATTCGACTGAATCTAATACAGAATTGAAGGTTGTTAAATTACGAAATTAACTATGAAAAAAAGAGATTGTTCAAGACGACTATAATTAGCGATAGCATCAATATATTCCTCTTTGATCTCATTATAACGTGTAGCTCCATCTCGTGCCATGGGGTAACAACATAATTAAAAAACGAATGTTCCAACTCCGAGGAAAGATTACGAAGTCGTGAGAAACGCCGGACGTAACAACCCATTTGAATTAATTTACATAATGCTCTACACTTAAGAACACTATGTTAGCATTTGCCTCAGAATCGAATCATAAATTCTACACTACAGCCATTGCAAACTTGACATGCCAGAAAGTTGCTGCGAACTGTGCATTCCACAAATTAAACAATATTGTGTGCGATACAAAATACGTCCACTTTTTATCCATTCATTTACTTTTAGAATACCAACATAATTAAACGTGCAGAACAGTTTCATTTTTCACACATGTAATTATATTTTATAATTAATGCGCTCTCGCAAGCCAAAAGAAGCAGTGCTTCAGGCTTAAGCAATTTATTTTCTCATGAGTTTCTAATTTTTTCCAGGCAAACAAATTTTATACATTGCAATGAAATATTCCACGACATCCTAATAATTTTCGCAATTTTTACAAAACATCTACATCCTCAGGAATCAATATAATAGATGTATAGAGAATTTTCACAATTTTCCAAGGTACGGATATGACTGCGTGAGTTATTTTCGCGTAATTAACGGGAATCGTTGCACTCGGCGAGCAATCGCAATCGCGGATCGAAGATTAGCGGTGTGCGACGAATGTGGGAGCCTAGCCGGCGGAGCCATAATGGCGAGCGATTAATTTGCGTGGCGCGAGTGGCTCTAATCAAAGGAGGAGTGTCGATAAGCGTGCCTGATAAAGCAATTCCGAACTTCGAATCTGACAGAACGATCGAACCTTCTGCTCGATAAGTGAGCCGGTGCACGCTCGTAGTCGGCCGCATACGAGAACGCATACGAGATAAGCGGTTGTTACGAACATTGTAACGGCGGATGTCAAGGAAAACTAACCGGCGCGGCGCCTCCCGCGTGCAACGTGTGCAGAGTGCATTCACACGTTGCAATCTGCTAGCAAGAAAGTACTTGCGTGCACCGAGGATCAGGCGGCGCGGCGAGCGAGATCGTCCCTGACAAACGATGCACATCGGCGCGGCGTCGCAAATCACAGTGCACGAGATCCGGAGTCAGTAGACCCGAGTGACTCTTGCTTTTTCTAGATTGATACCAATTTTGCACGAGTAGCTCATTGTTCCCCCGACTAAGGTGATCGCTACATACCTCTGCCGACCATGATTTTGTACTTTGGGTAGGAAAACGATGAAGTTAATTTTGTCTGCCTTGTTTAAACAGAATAAGCACTTGGTAGATATAGGGTTTTTTACAAAGGGTCCGAAGGTGTGGTCCCCTTTATTTATGTATTGTAGATTTTCATGCAAAATAAAACTTTTCTGCATTGCAGATTCCGGAGTCTAATTTGACACTGACTTCTGCCGAGCTAATTTGAGCCATTACACGCTTGTTCGATCCTCGGGCGACTCGTTGCCATCGCTACCGCAGCATGCGCGTCACCTCTTGTTCTTTTCCGGCTTGGTGCACGAGCGCACCTTTTATCTCGTCTGCTGTTCCCCTCTGTGGAGCGGAGATCTCGCGGTTATGCAAGTCCATAACAAACATCGTCAATTCTCGGGCAGATTGTCTCTTCCCGTCCCTGACCGTCAGCCGTCAGGCGCGTCGTTCTCGAATCGGGTCGGCTCCAGAAGCAGAGCAGAGCAGCGCGCGTCCCTTGACCGTCAATCTTCGTCCAATAAAAACAGACACGGCTCTCTTCTTTTCCCGGCCGAGCGGATCCGTAACTAAGAGTTACACATATTTAACTCCTCCATACAGAGCATGCAGAGCTCCGGTGCAATCTTCTCTTTCGTTCTGCTTCCGTTCCTCTGAGAGGCGGCTCCAGCTGTTGACAGTGTATCCTTCTCGCACAACCAGTAACCAAGATCGTGTCTTCCTTTCCCAAGCGCGATTTCCACCTATTCCATTCGCCATTGAAGAAACGGCTTCTCTCGGTCGCGTGTACACGGTTCAGGGTCAAGCTGCGAACTCCTTGTCGATTTTCACAGTCGAGAGAATTAAAAAGATTTTTTCTCTCTTGCACTCCTTCTCTTTCGCGTTCTTTCTTTCCTGCGCGATCGCGCGCTCTATCTCTCTCTTCCTCGAACTCTCTTTCTCCAGGGCACCACCGCCAACGGCCTTCTACTTTATGGCGCACCTGAGATCGAGTTCCTGCGCGACAGGATTTCGCGTGATCGAGCTATTTGCATTCGTGATCGGCCGTACCCGTGGAACGACCGATAATCAACCCCACCCCGCGCTACCACTGTCACGACACGGATAAAGAAAGTAATAAACGGAATTAGCTGTCCGTTCCTTCGGGCCTCCGAAGATCAGTCCCCTTTTCGGCGAGGATCAAACGGACGGACGGACCAGACGGGCGGGATTCGCGTGTCCGTCACGAAATCGTTCTACTAGCCGGAGCCGGCTGATGCATGATAGCGAGCGTTCGCCTGATCAGCCGCATTTACGGGCCATATTGTGCTAGGTCGTTCTGAAAGTTCCCCCGACCGCTCATAGCTGGCTCTGGCCTGCCTTCCGCAATGATCGAGGATCATCTTTCTGCTTTCGCAAAAATTCGAATTCGAAAGCGTTCCACCTTCTCATAGGTCCTGTTCATATTTTCAATACATCCTATCAACTGGTTCACAATCTTTCTGACTGGACAAAAATTCAAGTTCGGAAGAATTCTACATGATCTAAGAAACAGCACGGACCCGAGGGTGTTTCTTAGATCAAGAATGGACTGTACAACAGTGTCAACGGTCTACTGGCAATACAAATTAATTGTCGTTACTTGGAACGCGAGAAACAACATCGTCGAATAATTGATTCACGATGCAGAGACTCTGTTTCACGAAGAAAAAAGAAGATCGAGCGAACCAATTATGGTAGATGTTCAGGTGTTGGTAACGCCGATGCTCTTCGATCTTCGAGCAGCGATTTCATGCAGTCAGAAATCAGCGGAACACCTTGAACAACTCCAGCCTAGTGTGAACTGAATATGTATCGTGTTTTGGAGCGATGGCAGCAAGACGTGGCAGCGTAAAAGTAAAAGGGGAAAAAAGGCAATAATGATGCTCGCTCGCGAATATACTTTATTTTTGGCCGCTCGATCGGATTAAATTTATATCGTATACGGTATCTTAGTAGTTGTCCTCGAGACGGGCTCACTTGAAATTTACGCAGGCTGTCGAAAGAGTAAAACGCATCGCGGCGCGGATATCGTCTAGAAATTTTATGTTGGCCACGCGTGTCAAATTTATATCTGTAAAGCAAAAGATGTCAGCCCCGAGAAAATACGATAACGTGAAACGCGTTGACGAGCCAACAGTATCGACACCGGGAAAGAATAAAAACCATAATGGAACAGTTTTGATAAATCTGAAGGATTATCACAAACGAAGTTGAACGTTTATGTTACGTTAAAGCATCTTTATGCGCTGGAAGTTTATTACAAACGGTACACAAAAATGTTTTGATGGGTGCATTTCCTTATGCGCCAACATAATGGCACATAAAACGTAATTGATCGTCCTTGCAAGATTTATTTGCGATTGTCTGTGTACTATAATAATGAATATTACGTTCATAAATCAATACAAAACCGCGTGACGATGCAAAGGTCACTACAATATTTTTATTATTTTTATGATTGTACTTAAAGATCAATTTTACGCATTTTTTAAATAAAAGTGGCATACGTCGAGGATAAATTTCCAAGGACGTATTGGGATAAAACTTAAGACACCCCTTACAATGCAGTTTTATTAAGGTCGAAGGGTAATTTAAGTGCATAAACAGGTAAGTATATTCGCGGATTGGGCAATCTTCTAAATGTTCGAGCGTATAATTTGTAAAGGTTTATTTATGGTAACATAAATATTTATAGAGACATAAAACCGCTTTCCATGGGTAATTATTAAGTAAATGTTTCTTCAACCCCGCACTTTATGATATATTTACCCAGAGTCGTTTAATTACCAGTGCTATTTGTTTCTCCGCGAAATGAATTCTTGTGAGGCTGCACAGACTGTTCGAACATGTCCGATTCATTGGCACGATCTGTTTCGTCTGCAACGAGGTTTGCCTTTGTTCAATATTTAGCGATTCCAGTCCAGATCTAGCTTTACGACTTCTGACGCATTTGTAGAACGTTGCATCTGGGAAATTCGCGAACGTGTACCAAGTTTCTACATTTAACCCGTCCCGAATAAACCAAGTAAAACCGTCTTAATGTATTGTTGACAGACACCCCATTGCTCAACGCAACACAGCGCCACTTCAATTTGTAATTCTATTCGCGAACTATTCCAATTGGCCGGTGAGATTTTAAATTCTCACCTGCCAGCGCGGCTCAATTAACGTCGCCGGTCCGTAATCGTTTCAAGATGTTCTATTTCTATAGCCGACACCGCGTTACACTCGCTGAACTTTGGATAAGCCTTCGTGATGAATAATTGTCGGATATGGCGGAAATATAACGGCCGCATAAATAAACTTTGTTATGTAGATCATTTTGAGCAATGACGTTTTATGTTTCAGGAAACGCGGCCGACCCGTGGACACCTCGCTCGGTCGCGAAAACAAATTTTCGCCGATTATTTTTAGATGACCAGGCTGCACAACTTGCTACAAATTTCAAATTTTTGATATTTAATATTTACATTTTCACAGTTAACCGTAACTATTACACTTTACGATTCGGTCACATCTTCGATTCTTAAGTAAAGAAGGTTTTGATACTTTCAGCTTAATCGCCAGAACAAGAAATTCATAGTGAAAGACGCGTGAAAGGATAACCTTTTAAATTGTATGTTAACATTATCCGTGCCAACTGACTTTCATTTGTTTAGACGTACTAAAGCGCTATCTATGAGGAACCAGCTTGCACTCTCCGAGCGATGCTTTAATTGGATTCATTAATTCGAATATGCAATTACTGATTAGACAGTAACGCATTTGTTATACATATATGTATGTAGATAATGTACATAAAATAGACGTTAGTTTATTGCCTCTGTACTTTTTAAATGATGGTATGAATTAGAACCGAGTCGATGCTCACATCAAGTGTATGAAATTTTTGTTTAACTATCAATCTGAACACTAAACCTGACTTTTCCAGTAGAGCTAGTGCAAGGAGCAGACGCCTGTCTCTTTAAAAAAAAATGAAAAAATTAGCAGGTATTAAAGGTCAATTTGTTGAAGAACGCTTCTAGAGATTCTTCAAAGCGACATTCGATGGTCGATCAGATTTCCCAAATAAAATCGGGCCATGCCAAAAGCTGACAGGCTTGTGAAACAGGCTGAGATATAGGTGCCGTAATCGCATCGAAACCGCTGGGCGATGCTCTTTATTTAAAATGTGTTCAGCGCGTTGCTCAAGACCGCTCGCCGGTTGATTTTCACGTGTAAAGGTTGGAAGAAGCATGACCGTTGGCATCTGCACGCGCGAACTATAGCCGGTTTGTTATTACACACCAACACGCCGACTTGAATTTTCACTTATGCAATATGACTTGCAACTCGCAACACACGAGTGTTGTACTTTGATCCGCTAACAAACGGCGGCAACTCCAACGTTATACAGTGTCTATTTTCGAACGTTGTACGCGCCGGTTTCTCCGACGTAGAGACAGAGAGAACACGAGCGAGAAGAGTCCGCGGAGCACTCTCGAGCCGTCGATTATTTTCACGGTCACGTAATCGGCTTAATAACCAGCGGCTCTTAAAGACAAGAGCTATCGGATTCGCCGTGATTTCGACCCTGCCACACGGCCAGAAATAGAAGTGCAGCCGTGCACGCTTCAATTTCCAAACTTTCGGAACCGGAAGTCAAATTCTTGTAGCGTTTCTCTGCCAGGAATTCACTCGAGCGCAGCTCGACAAAGTAAGAGAATGACCAAAATCGAAAAGGTCGCAGTCTAATGAAGATAAAAAATTTGGAAATCTTAAATTCAGTCATGTCTGCCTTACCTTTTCAAATGTAGCACCAGTCGATTGCTGAGATTCTTCCGATTACAATAAGACCAAACACGATGTAAATCGGTCTACTTTTATGGCAGGCTTGATTATAGCAATCATACAGCAACTTAGCATAGCGAATACAAAACTAGTCCGATGTATGTTGTGTTTGGACTCATTTTAATCGGAAGAAAGTCTCAACAATCCAATGATACTACGTTTAAAAAGATAAGACAGAAATGACTGTTTTGAAAATTTTACTATCTCCTTTGCTGTAGTGGCTCTGTTCTCTTTCCTAGTCTACTGAGCTCCAGGCACGAAGTGGCGAGGGAAAAGTGGAGATGGATCGTGCAAATTCAAGTCTAATAGATTTAGCGAATTCAAGTTCGCACTAGGTACTGTAAGTCCGTTTCGTTCTGCTGCGCCGCCGGCAGCGTCGTCATTTTCTTCGGTCAGGCCTCTCTCTGTGATGTACCGTTAATATTCAAATTGCTCAATGCTCACAGACCGATCTTTCCCAACGAAATCCGCTGACGGACCCGTGCACACCGAACGAAATCGCAAACGTTATCATCCGCGAAAAGTCGTTTCCTTAAACTGTTTCATAGCGGCAGGTCACGATTTATCCTCCGGTCACGATGCATCTTCTCGCGACTCTAACCTCCCATCACGTTGTTTCAGGAGCCATCGCTTATCTCCGTTAAATCCTCGTTTTGCAGTGGGTCATGTACGTCACGCTCAAATTTTTAATTCTCAAGTGTGGTAAGATGTACGTGGAGAATAAATGGTTATAAAAATGTCTTCTTTTCGAAAATATTACATTTATTCCCTAATGATTGCACCAATTATCAGGTTGGTTTTTCATCTTTTGAAAATGCATATTGACTCGAGTACCATAATGTAGACGCCATATTGGCGAAACCAAGCAGTCTCTTCGACCAACTTAACATTTCCGCCTAGCACACACGTCATTTGAACAGTCTTAACACGTCCGCTACCAATGTCGCACATGTGTGACGGCCACGATCTCGAATTTTTGCAAGGAGACGTCAAATTAATTTTATGCACGCTGTTATTTAAAATCGTAAGACATACATATATATCGTGACATCCAGACAACATCTGCCACTTTTGTTTGTCAATTCTTTTCGTATTTTATACAGGTGCTGCATTTAGCCCTCCGTTGCGCGACACATTAAGACGAGTCCGGCATATAAATTACGTACAATGCTAATAATGAAACAACGATTGATATTATCTCCCTCCTATTAAAGGTCGCAAGTCCTTCAAACTAATTGAAATGCCATTCATTAACGGAAGAGTACATATTCGTGCAGAAACTCTTTCAATATCGATTAACAAAATATCTGACCTTATAAATTCCAAAAAAATTTAATATTTATATATTATAAGGTCCATTCAATTTGAGATATCCGACTGTGTCAGTATACGTCAATTGAAAGTTGCACAGAGTAAGTTTCAAGTGGTTAAACAGTGGCTGGCAAGAAAGCCCAACGCGTAAACAATATTTCCGTGGTTCTGGCCGACCCAGAAAGGTTTATTGAAACAAAGATCAATTCGTTGCGGCGGACTGCAATTACCGGGACCCCTACCACCGACGGAACGTCAGTTTGGGATGGACGATTTATCTCGCCGGCGCAGATCCGCGCAGCGATTGCATTCCATCCATCTTCGTCCGTGAGCTGAACTTCTCATGCTCGACGGTGCGATCTTCATCGCATTATCGCATGCAACTTACGTCGACGTCGGGAAGAGATCGGGAACCCGTGGCTCCCTCCGTTCCTCTTTATCTGCGAATCAGATTGTACGCTACGGACTCTTTCGCACGCGCTTTGAGCCTCGCTTTGAGTCTGGTTTACAAAGCGAGTGTCGCGTCTGACGCGCATTAGGTGCCCGAGAGAATGCTTCTGTCGCCGCGCGTAGTTGCAGCTACGGACGGGATCAGGTTCAATACGCTGCCACGAACCCGAGTTAATCTCAACTTAACAATAGATTTACGGAGCATGACGAAACCACACCTTTTAATATTTTTAATTTATGATTATTGAGAATTATTCTTTTACTATTCTTTTCACTTCTACTGTTCCGTAAACATAGTGTTAAGGGGTACTCCAATTTAGATATAATTCATGTGATCAAGATCGAATCTACTTGCAATGTACTCCATCCCATCGCTAGTTGCAACTATTCGAGCATGGAATTTCATATCGTAATAGAAATGTAGTCACATGTTTAAATAACAATGATTAATATTATTCAATCTTTCATTTTTATAATTTCCCAAAGATTCGTAACTCGCAATCAGATAAAGAAATTTGCTCGACCAACGAAGCTGAAAAATCGCCTATATTTAGGTACAGCTTCTTTGATAAAAATTTGCAATTGAGACTTCGCGACGTGCCGTGTTAATTGAATCAGGTTCGCGCGATGTAATAGTTCCTTGTCTCTGTATTTTGGCCCTGTCTCAGTCCATTCTCATTTGCATCTCCATGTCTATTTGTGCTACCAGATTCCATGTGTTTCTCTTTAGAGGCGCGCACACAGTTTCTCGTTTCCTTTTTACTCAATCCTGTTCGTTTACCTCGCGCAGGTAAACTTGGACGTATAGAGGAATTCAATTTGCACCACGCTGGAGACAATTTGCACCGTGGCGAAGACAATGTCTGACAATAAGAATGAGTTTGTATCACAAAAGGGAATTGGACGATGCTCACTAGATAATTTTGACACTACATTAACGAGCATAACTCTGATTCAACACACTTTAAATCAGAATAACTTTTTTATGAATGGACCAAACGACTTCAATTTCTCTGTAAGGCTAGAAGAATTAGCTTAGTAAATGACGTCTAAAAAAAATTTTGAAAAAATGCATTTGGTCCATTCATAAAAAAGTTATTCTGATTTAAAGTGTGTCGAATCAGTTATGTTCCTTACTGTAAGTAACTTGAAATTTTCAGTTGATTTCAACTTGGTAAACAAGTTGAAAATTACTGAGAAATTACATATTAAATACACATAAATTTCAAACAATTTGAACTCAGATAAATGCACTTTTCGGCCGACACGTGTCCGATGGACAACAATTCCGACTGCTTACCGCTCCATTTTATAGTGTTTGCAGAGGTAAGTGCAAGATCAAATTTATGATTTTAGTAATTGCAGCTGTGTTTACTTAGAGTTAGCGCTCAATCCAGGCATGCACAACTCGTAGCTCCAAGAGCGGCTCTTGTTGCAGTTCTTCCCAACCTACGTATTCCAGCCAGTTCCCAAATCGTTCGGTTGTGCATGAAATACTTGGTTTCTTACAGACTCATAAGCATATTGAACTTATTTCACGTGCGTCAGCACTTGATTCAGATAATCGAGAATTTATGCTCTCTGTTAAGCACTTTATTGAGTTAAATGCAACGTGGAAGTGATAAACCGCATCGGTTTCTTTCATTCGATCGACTCATGCGCACGGCACTCGAGATTTGAATTTTGCGGTGCACGCTATGCTCCGTTCATACTCTCGACCAACCACTATGTAATGACACGGTGAGTTGAGGAAACTTAATAATGGACGCCAAATCTATGTGCAACTTTCCGAGACAATGAACACACTGGAAAACTGAATAAACAATGACACAGAAATTACACGGACGCAAAATGTTCCGAGTTTCGTGTTGCGTGATTGAGAGTTATTTTCGAATTCTCTGCCTCTCCCGTCACGTAAGAGGTGGGAAACATGTCTCTAAATTGGTGTGCGCGTTGTTTCTTACAAAAGGAGGTGAAACATTTTCGCAGAAGTCGGAAAGAAAGGATTCACCTGCTGCCGACGACCGTTGAACGATCAAGTGCCTTGGCTGACATTTTTCAAGACTTCGCCAGAACATTTTCATAGTTTACAGAAATTATCAGAAAAATTATACGAAAATCTATTAAGAATTTTCATTCTTTCGAGACTCCGAAATTTATATACAAATACTCGAAAACCTTCTGTGACAAATTTCAAGTCGTCACCCCTACCACAAGGGTAGTTACAGGGTGAGCACGGTTTAATGAATTATTTCTTCTGATCTGCTCAACAAAAAATTATGAAAAAATTCATGAACATTCTATCTAATATCACAGATGACAGTGAATTATTTCGGAATTTTTATAAATCCGGGAACATAAAATTGCCGATTTCATATTGAAGTTTTCAGAGTACGTTCATAGTATTATGGTCGGCTTATTAAAATAATCAAATGGAGAAACACATTTTCATTTAATTTCTACTGCTTATGATGGGCTTAGAAATTTTTTATTTTGCATAGAAATCCGTAATAACACCTGGTTAATTTCTGGTTATTTTCGCGTGTTCTGTTGACCGGTTAAACGCGATTTAACCGTGGGAGCAAATGTGGAAGCGCAATGTGCAAATGCATTTGACCTAGTAGTTTCGCTAGATTTGTTCAGGGCGGGTGGAGAAAGAATGAAAATAAACACTGCCCGAGAGCTCGTGACCAAAGGAAATTCGCGGCTCGGTCGAGCAGAGAGTGCGATTTCTCGCATATCTGGCCGACGACGTTTCATTTTTCGTAGTTGCCGTCTAGGAGGCGAGTCATTGACAGAATTAGATCCGACCCGAACTTTCTCGCCGGACTGTACAAGATCGCGTTCGACTATCCGGATTCTCCCGGTATCTGATGCAATGCCCACTGACGAGTGCCACTTGCAACTTTTGCACACTGTTGCAAAAGCGCGCGTCGCGTCTGTGTGCGCGACATGCGATAAAGGCCGCGGTAGATAGTAACGCCGATGAAGATTGCGGACCAGGAGCGTACGGGTTCATAGACTCCTGGGTACTCTTACTATTTCTCTATGATCCGGAATTGGAACACACAATTTTCAATATTTTTCGTGAATCTGGAACATTTGACTCTTCAACATTCATTTATAGATAAATTCTGCCAATTTCACGCGTCTTGAAAATTGTCTCTGCTTCAAACATAAAATCGTTTATCCTTTATGACTTACTTTCAGAATTTAAAAAATGGTATTAAAAAATCAAAGACCATCAGCACAAGTTTTCTCTTAAAACATTGATATTATTCTTTCGAAAATATTAATCCTCCCTAAAAAGCTTCAAAATTGTGATAGCGCGAAGAATAAACAATTCAGTGCAACAGGTTGCATATAATACATCGTTGAAACAGTAAGTGTCTAGTACCACAGGTAATATAGCAAATACTATGTTAAATGCAAATTAGAAACTCTACATTAGAATAGAAAGATCACAGATAGGATTGTGCGAATAACTAAGGATTTACAAACTAGTAGTTCGACACATATCCATAAAGCTGTTTCCTCGCGTTAGTGCAAGCGAATGCTAAACTGTATTAGCAGCACACGATTTGCAGCTATGCAAAATCCAATTATATATTATGCAAGAGCCAGCATGTTCTTTCTCTGCGAAGAAAGTGACAACATATCTCGACATTGTTCGACTGGTACAAGTTGTTCTTGTTAATCAGTTCTAAGAATCGAAGTAACTGTAGATCGATGAAGTAACGTTCTTGGGAGTGACAGTAAGCTTTGAAAATTACCAAATCCAATGGGAGTGGATTAAACAATGGTTTCCACATTGACAAATATTCGTTGCAAGAAAACAAATAGGTTCAAATGAAAGCAAAAGTGAACTGCAATTTCTATTTATATTTCTCGACCAATAATTTACACAGTTATGGTTGAAAGAATAATTATTATCTGTAGTTGGAACTAGATACTAAATGTATTAGCAAATGTAGTTGTTTGAATATTCTAGTGTAAATCGAATAATAAAAATCTGTTTAGTGCATTTTTAAAATTGTGAATATATATATACCTACAACATGGTTCAGACATCAGTTTAGGGCAATTCGGTGCCCAGCAATGTTAAGTATGCTAATGAACCATTCACTTGACTGTGTTGCGGTTAAGCCGCTCGTCCTTGAGTTAACAAAAGAAGGAATCGCCGCAAAATAACTACGAATTGCAAAAAAAAGGAGTAGAAAATGCGAACCTGTTCGTTCACGTGTTCGCATGAATTGCACACGTTCACCGCCCTGGCCGGTGTGCCCCTGACACTCGGATGATTACTGTACGGCGCGGCGGCGCGGCACGGCGACGAGCGGCCTAATTAATTGCGACGCGATCGTATCGTGTGTCATTATTTCGTCGGAGCCGACCAGGGTTACAAATCTTTATCCCAATGATCTCCACTAAACGTACGCAATGAACGAACTAATCACCAACATTGAAACATCAAATGGTCGACGTTACGTAACGCGCGTAATAGAAATCGCAACATTGAAATACATACACATACAGAGCGCGAGAAACGTAACTGCGCGATAACTCTCTGCACCGAAACTGTACAAATGCGTTTGAGAATTTTCCGTATATACTTATAGAACAATTATAGTAATTATATCACGTTACGATATTAAAATGTAATTATACCGTCGCAAATAATTCCATTCGTCGAAACTGCACAAATGCTACATCAATTATATCGTGTGGTATTATTAAAATAAAATTGCAGAAATTATATTTATAATAATTTGATGAATATGTTTGAAAGCGACACGTTATATCATATATAAGATAAGCAACAGAAAACTTAGTTGTAAGGGTTAAGCGTTTATCAGCCGATATTGCGGTGTTATCTAGAACGCAATGCACCGTTTGAATTGACGGTCTGTTGGTGTGTATGTAGAACGGATAAAAAAGTCCTTTATTCTATCATGATAAGGGCAGAAAAAAATGATTGACTTGAAAAAGAATTATATTTCTTACGAGATAACGACACGACTTCAGTGCATTTTTAGAAAAGAATGTATGTACCTACTTCTAAGAATTAATATACTGAACGTGTCAGTTGAATCAGTTTTGTGTCTCCACGTGTACAGTACTGTCCAAAACACACGATGTAATATTGGATAGTAAAAATACCAGTATCTCGTGTTATCTTATGCAAATAGTAAATAGTTACACTGATTAAAGTTAAACGAATGCTAATATTTCAGACCATTTTGCTTAATGTCTCGCTTGTTTATTCTAATAATCAAACTGTTTAAACCGAACACTGTTTTAATCGTAACATATAATCGTATAAAATGATTATAATAAAATCTTGTGATATAATGATTGCCGTACATTTCTAGTGTCGCCTTCAAAGATAAAAAATAGAAAAACCGATTTCTAAGTATTAGAAGCTTATGCACTGATATTGCACCACTATCTGGAAACAATATTTGTGCTCAAATCGTAAGAAATGTGTCATACTTCGCTAGTTTATGGTGGAAGAGTTCAAAGAGGCCCAGTCAGTATAATAAATAATAATCCATAATAAAACTGGTAAGGAAGAAACTGCAGGAGGAATGGGCAATATTATTCTTACAATTGTTTCACAATAATCTTTCTTGTTGCATTTCTTGTATGAACGTGACGCTGCTAATGGTACTACAATATTCAGAGTACGTATTGTGGTAATACCTCAATAACACTTTCGTTTTCATTACATTCAACATATTGCACATTTTTTGCATTTATAACGCAATTTGAAACTCGACGCAAAAAATGTTTCAGAATAACGTTTTATAAGATTCCTTTTTATTTGTGTTCGTCGGAACACGACAGAGCCTCTAATAAGGCAGAAAAATCTTTGATACCGTTCTCTGTAAATCAGCTCATAACAATTTATATTTATACTATCCCACGAGAGAACGGACTTGTGTAACGACCAGTTTTCTTTCTTCGCTGCGCATCTACGCGCTAATTGGTTCAAGAAAATGGGGAGTGGGTAGTGGAGTGAGATGTGATAGGCTCGCTGCGCCCCCACCATCTAGATCAACTCAAAAGGCTGCGCAGAACGAGTCTATTCTCTCGTGGGATAGAGTATACAAAAAAAATCCGGAATACAGAAAGATCGTGTTGAAAAACACTACTGTTTCTGCGAATTTAAACTACACAAAGAAAAAGGAAAATGCCAGGAACGAGAATGTCCTAATGATTCTTAATTCCCTGTGCATACATTTATAACAGCGACATCGGCATTGTAGTCACGCAACGCCAGTTACTTTGTGCGTTGCAAAGAGATACGCGAATGCGTCTCCCTGTAATCTATGCGATGCACTCGGAATGCGGATTGACGGAAGTGTTAGCTGTTGCACGAGCAATCGAACGGAGTCGGCGAAAATTGGAGAACGAAAATATCACCGAACAAGAAGAAAATCACGAGCTTAAAAATTTTTAAACAACGTGCTAATGGCGCGTTTCCTTATATATCTAAATAATTAAAATTGGACTGCAGATTTTATGAATTTATGGCAAAATTGAGTAGATGCAATTTATTACATCGTAACATAAATTCGTTTCATTATCTTCGGATTTATTAAATCAATCAATTATAAAATTGTGTTAACACTGTAAGTTTTTATTGAATCACAGGTATTTGCAATGAGTCACAAAAAATTATTTTTACATATGTATGCAACTGATCGTTCATTTTGCCAGATAAAATACATACTCGTAAGTACATATATAGGTTTTTTTTAATTAATATATGAGCGACTAGTGTATAATTTTGTTGTACGTCTTAGCGAACACCGACAGTGTCGGAGCGAAAAATACGAATTTGTTCGGCTCCAATGGAAAATATAGAAGGTATTGTTCAGACAGGTTTCATCATTCGGATCAGTATGCGAATCGGTGAAAAAAGGTCGGGCAAAGAGATGCGACGCCGACCGCGGAAAATGCGCGGCACACAACATCGCGTTCGCCAGTCGACCGTGTTCGAACACGTGCCTACAAACAGAGATGTATATCGTCGCAACACCGCTTCCCAACACACAGACAAAAAGTGGTTTGACATTGTGTTGCGTAAGACATTTTTAAACGATAGAAGATACGTCAGTTTAACTTGTGGCAATGAGTCGCGGAAAACTATGCATGCGGGCAGCTCGTTTGCACGTGATCTACGTGCCCGTACGCCGACTCTCGACGTACAAAGAAACTTTAATGAACGATTAATTAACGACGCCTAGGGAACCGCTAGGCCGACGCTAGATTTATTAGCCCGCTGAATTTATCGAGGCGGAGCACAGCATACCGTTGCGCCGCGCGTCTGTGCCCGAAACGTCTCCCGGACGAAATTGCGAATTTCGCGGTGCCCCTTGCCAGCTACCACTGTGAATTGCAATTTTTCTTCATGCGAAGAGAATGCTATTGTCCGGTGTGATTGGCAGGCGTGGCCGATCGAGGAACTATGAAATATATAATTTAAAAGACGGGAGATCGCGCGAATGAGAATTTATTTATTCGTATTTTTACTTTCATTTATCCGTAGGGGAATTTATTTTTCATATTGTTTTATAAATTTTTATTCTCGCATCTGACTCGGCCCAAATCTCCTTTCAACATTTTAATTTTAAACCTGTTTGCCCTACAATATTTCCAGGAAGTCTGATCGACTAACGAATGAGTCTGATCCGTCACGGTCCGAGGTGAAACGCTATTCGGGTAAACTTGAGGGAGACGAGTTTCGCCGAATGGACGAGAAACAGACAGGTGTGCAATCGCCATAAAAGTTTTCACTTCAGACGTGCGGTCTTATGTGCACAGTATTGGTCTGATTTTTTTAGAGCAGAATAGCCGTTCGTGCTTAATTAGAACTTTCTTCTACTTTCAAGACAGTACATAGAAGTTTCTTATCTACAGAAGAAATGAATGCAGTACATAGAAGTTTTAGTAAGTATCACCTGCAAATTACAACATTTTTATTAAAATACAAAATTGTATAGTGTACAAGAATACATCATTCAGACGCGACACCTTTCTATTTCCGCTCGAGCCGTGTTAACAAATTAATGAACAATACTCATGAAAAAACTTTGTAAGAATCTGTCGAGCAACATATTTGTCGCAAGTACAAACGTTCATAAAAATTCATGTAATCAATCTGAAAAATGCTGTCTCACGCATTTGGATGTCGTTTGAATGCCTTAAGCAGCAATTATTGTGATTTATATCGAATACATTTTCAACGTGCTATATGTCGGACCTACGTGGGAAATAATAATGCACCGACGTATACATAATCCACATATCGATGCGTATCACTATTGCATTTTAACGTTGTGCACAACTTCACGAAACTGACTCATCGTCAGGCGATCCTTTGTCGGCAAAAAAGGGAAGCACGTTTCAATTATAATGTCACGTGAAACATCCGGTTGTTTTTCTGCCACTTTTTTCGATAATTGTTTGTTCGTTTGCGGACAGTGGATTGTTACAAAACGTTACCAGCAAATGAGTATCTGTTGTTATAAAGCAGGTACTTATTTACTAACAAAGAGCGTTCGGTTTATCCTCAACAATGTAGAAAAACATAATACAAAAACGTAATTAAAATATATCAAAATTTTTAAATACTATAAAAATACTTATCGAACAAGCGATTAAATAATTTTGATACCTGAAAGAGTAACTACACATATAGTTATCCTATTATGCGAAAGGAGAACAGGAACCTTGCATCCATCAGCTTTTCAAGAATGCTTAAACTTAATGGAAACGTCATGCATAACGACCCGTTGTATAAATTCTGCATAAATTTATACGTTAACTGTAAAATCTTATTAAGAGAAAAAAAAACTGGAAAAAGAATTTTAAATGCTCCCGCGTATCATGAACGGATATGCCGGGCAACCTCAAGGTCGTTTCAAGGGCGTCACAATCAAATTCCCCGTCAGTGATTGTTCCCTTTGCGTACGAATTTACATGTAAACATACGCCAAGGTAATGCATGCTCATTCAATGGACATGATTCTCCATTAAATCTTGACGTTTAAATCGCCTTATCATTTTTTGTTAAATTGTGCTTCAAAAGTTGCCAGGGTGAAACGTTTGTTTTTATCCGTTTTTATCCCGTACTTAATCGACAAAAACTTGCTGGTCGTGTCGCTCATTATCGTGATTGATTTTGCTATGTAATATGCGTTGCTTTTCGTTATTAATTACGCGTACATCTCAAACTACGTAAAATGAGAAGCATAAGCAAGAACATGCTGTCATTAAAATGCAGTTTCCTTCTGATGTGGAAATTTTCATTTCCTTTGACAGGATTAATATTACTTTCATACTTGCGCATTTGTATAATATTAATATAAACAGCAACTTCAATATATAGTTTCACTCACTCGTCTGAAAAAGGTCGAACGTTATCGCCAGTAATTTGAAAACTCCCCAGAAATTAACATATCGTATTCCTCGATAAAGAAAATGTATAGAAAGTAAAGAAAAACAGTGTTTGTTGACATATTTATACGTGTATGTAACATTCCGAAGACCTGTATATTATCTGGACTAATTATCTCACAATTTACTACAAAATATACGTACATATACAAGCTGCCAACGAATCACATATATGTATGTACCGTGTGTCCAAAAATTGTTTATGCCAAAGTCAAAGAACGTACAAAGTTTATTTAACGTATATGACCTTGCGCGTTACCTTCAGATGTTTTCCTAGCATCTATTTGCATTAACAATAATCGGATGGAACATACCGGTCCAAATCTTCTTGAAACTTTGATCCAGCTTTGATCCGCCGGAGGATCTTCGTCATAAATCGGTAAACGAATTGCACGTGCAGTTTCTTTCGCGCGGCGTCCGGTGGAATAGCTTTTAAGCTGCTTGTTTCATCGTTTTTCACGGTGTACCCTTTGAAAACGCGTCCGTTTTATTGGCCTGTTTGCTGCTGTCGAATAAAATGCTAGTGCCCCGGCGTTAAGAGCCATCCTCGCTGTTACTTCGAGCAAGTGTCAACCGGTGTTATTTGATCCACGTTGAACGTACTTTATGTTACATGACAGTAACAAGTTCTCCCGCTTCAACAGAGTTCCACGGCGCGGCTTACATCGAGGGGCAACACTTTGCTAGGCATCTTCGTAGAGGGTTCATGGGAAGCTAATTATTCCACGGTCTATCGGTCAGCACGTTCCACAGCCGGCATACTCCACTGCTTAATTACCGGCGACGCGAACGGGTCGAAGGGATTAATTAGAGAAAGACAACCAGTTCTCTCGAGGGCCCGCATTAGTATAAAAAGTAGCACAATTAAAGTTCACCGCGAAGGAACCGTAGCATCCCGATATCTCATAAACGAACACCTGTCGCGCAGAAAACAGGTTTCCGTTGTTGTCCGCGACGCTGCGGCATTCGTACTGATTTCCATCCGGCGGGTTTCCCTCGAAAATGATTTCTTTGTAACAAACAAACATTATCCCATTCACCTTGTTAAGGTTTAGCTCTTTGCACTCGAAGATGTGTTAATTCCAAGACCAAGATATTTTTTGATCTGGAATATTTCCAGTGTACACTACATGACTTACTTCCCTTTATGTATATAAAGTTTATTTCAAGTATATGTACCATTTGGTAAATCAAAGACCCAGAACAACTGGTGCCCAAGAGAAAATGTCAGAGAAAAATGGTTGAGCCGCGGAATGATGGAACAGAGATCGAGCTCCAGAGGATTCTCACGTTTCATTGATGAGGTCTAAGGACGGCAAAACTGTGAATTAGCTTAATAATCGGTTGTTGTCCCGCGAAGGGCATTTTAACGTGTAAAACACAAGACTTGCACCTGCCCAAAGGATACCAATTATACTGTCAACGTAACGGCGATGATGCTTAGCCTCGTGAACGTTTACTGTCTCGATCATATACCCAGATAAAGCTCCGGGAGCGGCTACGATGCGAACCATCAACTACTCCAAATTGTCAGGTACAAAGTAAATGTATCGTATAATTAAAGCTGGGCCCCTCATCGTGAAAGCTCTCGCGTTGCCATATTCACGAAATCACGCGTGTCCGTTCGACGATGGGCCGTATCGCCTCTGGTCCGGGTCATTCAACGTGAGATCGGTCACATCTTCAAGTACCATGCCGGATATCGTTAAAAAAAAATGTATATGCTACACTCTTCACTTAAGTCTCAAAGGATTTCTGAAAATTGTAAAAATTTCATATGTCCTTGATGTATCAACCTCTTCTCGTTGAATGTAGTCAAATATCGTTGAACTGCTGAACTAACGAAGCAAAATGAGTTTTGAAGTGCTCACAGTAGAAACTAATTTAATTACTTTCTAGTAATTACATTAGGTCTGGACTACTTAGTTTGCATTGGAACGTAGTTCGATCCAGAGTTAGATCGGCACCAGACTATGTTAAGATAAAATTGATGTCTACCAGCATGACATGAAGTCAAGCTTAGATTATCTGGATTTCCATTAGTTACATTAGATCTAGTCTTAACTAGGTTGCCTTATTAGTCACAAATTACCTATGTATATCACGTCCAGGTTAAATCTGGTTTAATTAGTTTACACTATTCAGATTCGACTTAGTTCTAATCGAAAGCATAGTTTCACTGAAGCAGGTCTGAAGGATTGCAGGCATATTTCAAAGACGCGTGCTTCAAGAAACTGTAGAAAAATGGATTTTTCCAATGTTTTAGCCCTGAAGACCTCGTTAACGCAGTTTCCAGGTTGAAAATGATCTCGCACACGAAGACCTGTACCTTTTTTGCACACGTATTCCATAAACTGGGATTTTATACTCCGAGTATGCTCCCCCCCCTGTAATATCCATCACGCTTCATCTCGATCGGTGCCATTCGGAAGAAAATCTCCTTTTTTCTCTTCGATTTGACAAGACTTCTTTTCTCCGGTGAGCAATCGCCATTTACGTGCAAACCTTTTTCTGCGAAGGCTCTCAAAATCTCTCTCTCTCTCTTTCTCTCTCTCTCTCTCTCCTTCTCTCGCCCGATCATTCTTCTCACTTTGTTTCTCCGCGTTCTTTTTAGCCGCTACGTCCCAAGTCACGTTTTATAGTCCATCCTAATTATAGGTTTGCAACAGTAAGTTATGCGTAAAATTTCTGAACGGTCGAGAGCGACTGAGAGCAGCAGCTGTAAAAAGGGTAACGTTTACCGAGCAAGTGGAATCCAGATATGGCGGTGCGTTCTTCGGGTAATGAGCTCACGGTCATTACCATACATCGCGACCGTGCTACACACCGTTGCGTTGATCGACGTTGAAACGACGATAAAGCCGAGATATACACATTGCATCCGGGGAAAAGTGTGCAACTTCGTTAACGCTTTTCAATAATTTACAATTCCCCCACGCTAACTTCGGCCGCGCGCTCTGCGATCCATTCTGTTAATCATCAACGAGATAACAATCGTGTATCTATGCTTTACTGTCGGTTCCTGTAACGCGAGCAGTGCTATAATTACGTGTTTTTTCAAGCATTCGAAGACATAGATCTATCTGCCCGGTCTGCTAAAAATTATGCGACGCGCGTAGCTCGTTAAGAGAACAATCCTGAACTGTCGGGGTAGATATGTAGGCACTTAATTAAGAACGAATCACTCCGCACAACACTGTCTTAGCCAGTTATTACAAGGTTACGCACGTTATCGCGTATTTTGTGTCTATGTACACATCGCCCGGAGTAAGATTGCACTTCCCCGGGATCACCGTTGAGTTCGAAAACATCGTCTGTCTTTTTACCCCGGAAGAGGTAGAGATCTCAGGTTCTCACATCCCTTAGGTTAACAGATATCTACTATCTACCACCAGCTGCAGTTCGTTGACCTGACCGTACGTCCCTTAGCTTTCTTTTTTAGGCACTGCCGTATACTTGAAGCCATCTGTGCAGTTACTCACCGAGTAGCCCAGTGACACACTGGCACACGGCTGAATAAGAGAGTTTTTAATTCAATCAGTTTCTGCTCTTTCTCTTGTTCGTTGCGTCGTCGTGGCGCACCACCAACGCTCGACTCAGTGGAGCCGGCTGGCAACATGCGTCTAGGTCGCGCTCTAATTGGTCCGTGTTTTTCGTTAATAACTCCTTAAGAAAATGTCGCTTCAAATGACCTTGGGAACCGCAACATTTTTTAGACACCCCGTGTATGCAAAATAAAAATTATCTACATCAATTACAAGAAGCAGGGACCAACTAATAATTGTTATCCTTCTTCAATGGTTTCAAGAAGCTAGGAATAATTGTAGCACACCGATATCTTAAAATTCTTTTAATCTCTCTGTTTCTTCAAATTGCACCTACTCATTGTTATCAAAATACACAGAATCCACAATCTAATTACCATGTATCTTAAGTGTACAAATTAGTACGTTCTCTGCGGCGAGAGATCCAGCGCGTCACTTCGCCAACTTTATGGTTAAACTGAGTAACAAAGTTATGTAAGTTAATGTGGAAGTACCACGCGAGCTCGTCGCATACGAAATGACCGAGACCCATAAAGCTTGAAGCGCTCTCTCATTAATTGATGAATGAAAAATAACACCAGATAGCACTTATCATATATGAATATAAAGCGTGAAATTAGCTGAATCGAATAAGATCAGTGAATCATCAATTAATCTAAGCAAGACTGTATACGTATACATAGAGAGGACGAAAGCGAACTCTCACATTGATCTCCGGTCAAAAAGTATCATGATAGTGTGGCTGATAACTTTTCAAATAGAGTCGTGTAATAAATATACAGCAGATTTTATGCATTTTTGACGGAAACAAGTAGGTGCAATATAAAACAGTAACAATCTGTAAGACACAGAAGCAGAAGAAGGAGAAAATTGCAGTTTCGAAGGGAACGTAATCAATTTCTGATTCACTTGTTTCGCAGTAGGTCGAGCAGAAAATCGCTTCGAGATCGGCGCGGCGATGTCGCAATGAAGAATAGCATTTAATTTCTGATTCCGTGGGTACGTAATGCTTGTGTGCTAATTGCAAGCTGCAGCGGAGTCCTATAATTTCGCGGAGCCGGGTACATCTCTCCCGCTGCGAAGGACTGCATGCGATCGACGATCCCGATCGAGGGCTATTATGTATACCGGCTCGTTCCTCAAAAGCATCGTACGAGGCAGCGATCGATTATCGACTCCGGAGCCGGCTGTTACAGGCCGGTTACATTGTTACAAATGTCAGGATAGTCTAGCCCGTTGTGGTTGTCGATCTCACCCGAAGAATGCACGACCTTGTGCAGAGAGCGCAGCGGTTCTCCACACACACACACACACACAAGCGCGCATACACCTGCGCTCGGGCCTTCGCTCGGGTTGCATTCGCGGCGATGCGGTGCACGTGGCGTGCAACCCGCTCCATGTCAAATTAGTTGTACTTGGTTTTCCTGGATAATTGTTTCATGCGAAACGAACTGCTCGAATTCTTCATCGCGATTTCCTAGACACCGTCGAGCCGCGGTTATAAGAACGCAATGACGCTATTAACTTTGGTTTTCTCTTCTTCTCTGTGTGCAACCTCGCCGCGCTGAATGCTACAGATACACCGGCGGATCCCTGTCGAGAAGCTAACTATATTTCATCATAAATATTAATAGACGGTTTATTACGCCACGTGTCACGCTGAGAACGTACGCGTGTCCAATATATGTATCGCCCCGCGAACTGCTCGCACCCATACCGCGATTACCCGAAACAACAAGGATTTTTGTTTTACTATTTTCGGTCGGTCGATTATGCAACCGATCAAACCATGCTGCACGTGCTGCACTTGTGGACTGCTTCTTATGGGCTTTCGCAAACGGAGACTTGTTCTTTTAACTTTTAATTACTCGCATATAGTACTTCCAATCTCAATACTTGAAATTTACTGATTCATGCATAAACATATTTGTTGAATAAATATTTATTTATATTGGAGTCGTATAAAATTAAAGGGGAATGCAAATCTTTATATTTTCAAAAATCGTGATCAGTTGAGATTACTCTGTTAATAAGCAGTCTGATCGCAAATGCTTTTATCAGGTATAGTATGGTTTCAAGAGAGCTTTCACGCGGTTAAAGCATATTTTTCGTCAACTCTTTTTTGTATGATTTTTCAAGGTCACCTTCAATTTTTTACAAATACACACATAATTTTTTACGCCGATTTGTTAGAGGATTTCAAGGCGAATTCGGAAACGTATCATAACATTTAAAAAATTGCAAAAACGATTGGAAAAAATTTCTTTGTTAATTTTCTTTCACAAAAAATTTGCTATGATCAGGTGAAAGTTCTTTTGAAGTCATGTATATGTGATAAAAACATTTTCGATCGAACAGCTAATAACAGAGTAATGTCTACTGATCACGATTCGTGATTCCCCCTGTATATTATCGTATATTTTAGTATATTTTGGTAGAACACACCGTATTCTAGTTTATTTGCAAATAATGCAAAACCATCGCACCATAAATTTGGATCGACCTTAGCCGACTGCTATGCTTGTACAGTGTGCACAGGTAAAGTGATGTTTGCGTCCAGCGGTATGAACGCACGTTGAAGAACAATAAATAACGCAATGTAACGGGAGGGGAGGGCTCATTTTCAGACGATCGTGCATCCAGCTCCCGTTAAGTGTGAACAAGCATATTAACGATAACGCTGCTGGCATCTATTTGTGATCACTTTCATTGACGTCTACCTTGCCAGTTGACACACGAGCCACGAGCATTCTCCGACCGAAGATAAGTAATTTTTAACAAAGAGAACATGTGCGCGAGTGTCCTAGGCTGCCTGGCAATTTACTGATAGCACAATATCAAACGACCGAGTCTAACAATATTCTAATTATTATTCTATCTTTCCCATATTTCACTTTTACCGATGACAGGGAAAATTACGGAGCTCCTTTCTGGCTTCAACTACGTTATCGTATGCTTTTTAACTTTACTTCTTATTTTAAGTACCCACATCGAAAGTGCATAAATTATACACATTTTAAAACAAAATTCAAGTTGTGCACGCTATTTTTCTTTCGTTTACTTAGTTCAATGTAACCGGAAAATTAATATAAAATTAGTACCTGAAAAGTAGAATGGATACAAAAATTGAACATTTCACGAAAATGAATATAAAATTAATATACCTTGAAACTGTCAGAGTAATAAATGTTTCAAGGCGAAATTTAAATGATTTACATTATTTTTATTTTGACGTCGCTGTATGAAATTTGACGCGAGTAAAGCTATGTAGGAGTATGCGTAAAATACTTGAATGTGTGCATAACGAGATAGTTCATTTGATAAGCCAGTTTAACTGTAAGATGGAGGAAAAATGTCGGCAATGATGTTCGAAGTGAATAAATTCTGTTATCATGTACAGAGAATATCCGATCGCATTAAAGCAATGTTATAAACAACTATAATTTTACTGGTATCGTCTGTAACCCGAGCCAGGTGCATTATATTACAGTTCAGACATCTACAGTCCCATCAAAATTCAAACGACTGCCAAGCACCTGGATAACATATCTGGAGTAAATAAGCTATTTCATTTCGCTATCCTCAGCTATCCTAAGGCTATCGACGGCTATCAGAGTTTAGAATGAACGCCCATCGAGAGTAGAGTTCCGAGTACTGTTACCATGTTCTTTGCAGTGTTAAACTTGCTCGCGACGCTCAGGATAAGGCGAGCTAGTTTGATAATGAAATCAATGTCGTGAACTCCGGGAAAATCGGCCGACACGAAACGTGCACAACCATAAGCGACATACATGCAATTATGCAGCTAGATATTCAACAATGTAATCGAAAACGGAAGCTGACTGTATCCCTTAAAAACTACACGCATATCATTTCCGAACTTTCATACGGTCTTTCTACGCTCGGTATCTAATATGGAACAGGAACGAATAACACTTGTCATTGTTAATTAACTGTGATTAACTGAAAGTTATTCATGATGCAAATAGATTTTCAAGAACCATTCTAATCACCTATCATTAAGCCTTTCCGGAATTATGTACTACTGGTACATACTAATATTTCCGACGCGTAATTCCAGCAGTTATGAAACTTATGATTACGTTTTACTGTTCGCTTCGGCTGCCAGTGCTATTGCCAGAAAGTCGAGAGATGTTCTATTTTAACCACCGGCGGTTATAGCAATGTTGTCATTTTGTTATTTAAAATAAAAACACTGCGGAACGGCCAGCTGATTTTAAAGTGTGTTAGATCTCCATAGTCATTTCTTATCAGCTTTCAAACACTCTTTACTTTTTAAATAGAAATATATTTTTTTATGATAGTTTACCTAAAAGTACTTCATACTAGAAATCATAATCCCGGAATTTTATCTTACAACAAGAGAGTGCTCCTACTCACGAAGCAAAAATTATTAGAAATTATTTAATGTCTCAGAATGGCCCCCGCAAAGCGCTGATTTGTCCCGTATTCATTCAAAGAGGTTAATCGAAGAAAATTTCGGGGAATAAAATTTCGAGAAACAAAATTTGAAGAAATGCCGACCCGCAAAGGTGAAATGACTGACCTCAAAAGCAGAAAGTATCGCTCGAAACTCTCTGATGTCGTGTTTCATTTGGTCGAGTCATTGGAGTGGATACAGTTCGTGATTAAAGAGAAATCTGTTGGCAACGGACAGGTACGCGAATTGCAAGTGTAATAATGGACGGTCGAGGTAGCGCGCGGCGACGCGACGTACTAGCAACACTGTATCCATTTGGAGCAGGTTGATGCAGTTGATCGTCTACCTGTTCGCCGGTGATCAGCAGGAATGCGACTTTCCACATGAACTTAAGTGTTCGACTGGACGAACTGGATTGGATCCCCGCGAGCACATTTATCCTGAAACGGTGTTGGCACGCGTGAAACACGGCGTCTTCGCCATAATTACTAGTCGTCCTCCTGGTTGCCGGACCCGGGCTAATAGCGTTACACTAACTATCCGCTGTTACGATAACGTCCAGTTCATTTCTCCTCTCTTATAAAAGTACATGTCCTGCTGCGTGAGATCTTATTCATGAATTCACCGTGCCGTTTTTTGCCGACACGTCTACCGAGACTGTTGCAGGATCTCACGATACAAGTGGAACGGTCTGATGCCAGCTTCACGATCACGATGAAAATCCCCGTCCACACTCGACATATTATTATTTCCACTGCATGGATTTTCCGCACGACACCAAATTACGCGTCAGAAACTTAAATGCCACCGACAGGCTCCGGCATGTTCCGTTTCGTTACACTCCTCTAACCTTCCGGCGGCAATTGATCCTTGTCCATCTGGACTATTTAGGTTTCAACCCTTCGTCAATGCCACCATTTTCATACGACGTTCAGTGATGTTGTGATTGGCAAAAATAAAAAAAATTTTGGTATTAGCCAATAGGACTTTACTATTTGATTATATATTATTTTGTTATTTGCCAATAGGTGAATTCTTCTACGGTAAAAAAATGTTTGAATAATGGTTCCGTTCATTAAACGGCGCACAGCACGCCGGTAAGGTGTGCATTACCTTAATAAACAATAAAACGGCAATTTAGTCGGTTTATTTGCGGCCCATTTGGAACTCTATAAGAACAGCTATCGAGATCGAGATGATACGCGCCTTGGGGCGCCAGCAGTAGCTAATATGACGAACGGACCATAGCGGGCTTAAGCGATTTATAATGATCGGCTCGTGTAAACAGTAGCCCAGCAGGTTGGCTACATAACAAATTACGCTACCTTCTTTTTCACGCCTACTTGACCGCTTCACCTTCGTAAATTTCACTCGCGCCAGACAACCAGTGGGACAGTGATGAATGATGTGTCTCGTTCTGCCGTGTTAATTCGAATGGGCGTATCTCGTGAAAAGTGGCTTCTGAGAGAAATGACTTTTAGCACTTTCTGTTATGCCGTCGGTGTTTCATATAAATTGAATTCGGTAAAATTCGACGAAATAGACACGCCGTACGAATCAATGCACTCTTTATCCATGAAGGTGTAACTGACAAATTAGTAAACTGCGGATCTTTATGCAAAATTAAAATGTGCAACGATTGTAAGAATCGGGAGCAAAATAAAACGTTCTCATCCTTTAATAATTTTAGTAAGTCGAAAATAATACATGTGTTTCAATTCTCTTGAGCTTTGAACTACTTTAAATTGCGCCTAAAATCCGTACTGACTATTTCCAGAATTAAAGAAGAAGATTATTTCCACCATGGAAGAACAATGGGGATTTCCGATAATTACACTATACCTTACCACCATAAATAACAACGTGCATAAAATTGATTGGACTCGCTTCGCACGAAACAGCACAGACCATGGTCGTCGGACGCGTGTGACGTTCTCTCGCATCGAACGTGTTAATGGAACTACGAATCCTCTGTTTTTGCTAGAAGCTCGGCTCATTCCGCGTTGAGTTCGCTGTCCTAGGATGTATGGATAATCCAAGGTCATTCAAGGTCATGCAGGATCATTCCCTTCGCCGAGCTTCACGGAGCAGGTATGTACAAGATTTTCTGCAGGCCTCGAAATGTTTCGACGCGATCATAAACGACGCGATTTATCGGGTATTCACTACACAAAGTGGTTATTTTAATTTAAACCTGTAGGCTAATTTATAATTCTTCTGGGCGGTTTGGTTAAACCAATAAAGCCAACAATTGGAAACATAAAGAAGTGATAAAAGTTTCTCTAAATCTACAAAACCGAACCAAAAAATTGTACATATCGCTGCTCCGGAAGTATAATGACGCAGCTGTAAAATTTTGTGAAATTGACTTTATTGGGTTGGCGGGCTCAAAAATGCATTTACTAGATGTTTGTAAATCGACATAATGTAAATCGAGGCTGGTATTTATTATTTTATAAATTGAAATAACTTAAAAGTTGCAATAATAACCCACAATGTCTATAAACTACTCTCATAGAAGAATTAAACCGAATCTTCAATTTTTGCAGTTGTGTCATTATACTTCCAGAGCAGCGATATAAACCATGACAGCCCCAACCAATTTAATAGTTTTTTTCATTCTCAAAGTTTGTTAATTAAATCGGCTCAGATTTAATATTGGATTTAGTATAAGAAACTGCAAGGGTTCGATTAGTTTGTACGTTTGAAAGGCGTATTACACATTTAATAAGTAAAGACAGCTTAATGTTTCTACAATAATTCGCCTATTAAATGTCGCGACTCATCTATCGAGTAGGCAAGAATGACGATGTGTAACCAAGTAGAATTTAATAATCCATTTCAGCGAATCGCATTCACCTGTCCGACCGCGAAAATTGCCAATGCGATAGTCATTTCCTGCTCGTGGCGTATAAGCGCATGGAACACGCTCACATTTCCCTTTTCGCAATTATCGAACTCTGTCGATATACGCTGAAATTGCAAAATGAAACCAACGAGTTTCTATCTTGGTACCTGGTGTTATAGTTCGTCCGTGCGAACCATAAATTAACGAGAACCTTCCGGTATAGAAAATCCAGCAGTGACTTGCACGACACCCACGACCCTCGCCGATTACAATTACAAATGATTGCTTTATGGTTTATACGGAGAAATACACCGTGCTCGTACTCCACTTTCTAAACAATTGATTTCCTTGCACAATTTCTGTCGTTCTGTCTACTTTATGCATATTAACTAGAGATCTCGATTTCACGTGTATCTGAAATACACGTGTTACACGTGTAGTTCGGATGTTCGTGTTGAAGTTCGTGTAAAGTTTACTACACGTGTGTCTTTACTACACGTGTATCTAAGTACACGTGTACACGTGTATTGAAATACACGAATACACGTATCGAAATGTATAATTTCACATGTATTAACCCATCTTTTATATAAATAGTTCTGTAGTTCTGTCACGCAAAAACTCCGACCGGCGAAGCTTTCTGACGGGAACCGTAAATTGAGCGACATGACAGTGTGTATTTTTCAGAGAGAGAGAGATATTGTATAGCAATAGAGAGAGCAAGAGGGTAAGAGAGAGGCGCCGCGGGGGTTGGTGAGCGAAGCGAACAGGGGGCAGAGCCCCCTAGTATCCCATATTTTATTTCGTCATTAATATCAGAATATTTAGATATGTAAATTGTTCATGAGACTTATTTACTGAGTTGCAGGTGAAAATAAGAAGCATTATGGTTTAGGTTAATAAAGTTTAATTTATTAATCTTTTGTTCTGAGATAACAAAACTAAAGTATTAACATTTTGTGGAAGTAAACGGTTTCGTTTTTTTGTTACAATACTTCCAGCACATGAAAAACACCGTTCCGACATCGCCGAAGTTGCTGGAATTGTTAAATATTTTTTGGCAAATTTCGAAATTGCTGGATATTTGTTTGCCCTACCCTTCCATCATTCAAATGGATTTAAAAAATTTTAAAATTTTAAAAATTTCAAAAACTTTATATAACTATAATAAGAACTATTTTATATAATATTATAGAAAGATGGGTTAATACATGTGAAATTATACATTTCGATACGTGTGTTAAACATTAAACGAACTCAAACACGTGTATATTCGTTACGCGTGTACACGTGAATTTTCAATACACGTTCAGACTCGTGATCTCTAATATTAACCCTATTAATATCAACGCCGAGTTTAAGCGGCATCCACACGTAACTAGTGGTGCTGGCAGCGGCGACTATAGTCGGCATAAAGAAACTGTAGGGGTCCCGGTTTACAGAGAAAGCTTACTTGCGTACCCGGTAAGGAAAGGGTTAAGAAACAGGATCAATCAAGAGAAATCTGTTGAAGCAAAGAACTCGCGGTAAACTATCCGGGAATATACAGGGTGTCTCAAAATTCCTTCAACATCCGGAAATGGGAGATTATTTGAAGCAACGTTTTCGTTTGCAAAAATGGCGTCCGCGGCTTTGTTAAGGAGTTATTAACGAAAATTGACAGTTTGCGCGTCGGGCCGACTGTACCAACACGCGTCTAGGTTGCACTCTGATTGGTCCGTGATTTTCGTTAATAACTCCTTAACAAAGCCGCGGACACCATTTTTGCAAAGGAAAATGTTGCTTCAAATAATCTCAGGAACCTCCCATTTGCGGATGCTGAAGGAATTTTGAGACACCGTGTATATTTATTCTGTCGCTGGATATTTATAATGACTTACTGCAGCACTGTTCAAACGTGCTTATTGTGTGGCCGGCTCGAATTTCAGTTTGAGTCTACGCTACGATCGATTTTGGAGGATACTATTGTTCAGCGTCCTTTTAGTGTCTCTTTGACGAATTTATTGGTCTGTAGTACGGCTGGAATGTATCAGCTAACTTGCTGGGAAAGTCGCCCTGACCGGACCGCTCTCAATGGCACTTGAAGCAGCGTGGGCCACGCCAGGGGGCCTGTGCTTCTAATTTACAAGTTCCGAAAAAATGCAAGGAACTGAGTGTTATCTCTAGCGTTGACGTATTTAGAAACCTCCTCTTTTATTGGCTGGGATCCTTTTAATATTTTGGTGGAGGTTGCTTTATTCATGTGCCTTCGTTAACGTCATGTCATTATACATGTTTTACACACTCACCATTTTTTGTTGTTGGTGTTTTAAGTATTATATTTTCCAGATGAGGTCGCTCTGGGTGGAACGAACTATGATCTTCAGGTGATGAGAGAATGGTACTCGTGATTGTCCTGCATCTTCCAGGCGATCTTCGAGCTCAACGAGTTTCGTGGTCAAGGATAGTTATCTGTTTTGCTTTTCAAGAATATGGAGAACCGCAATCACAACGCAATTGGACAGAATCCAGGAATTGTATCGGAATTTTGGCAGATCGGGAGTCTCAAAGGCATAAGTCTACGGCAGTTATTCGTCAAGGCTGTCGCCAAAGCGGAAATATTTCCTTGATGTAGTAATTTATAACGTGCGTGTTGCCGCTTATAATAGGAGGATTGAACCGGGAATGTTGTACTTATTTTGTACAACGTCCCCGCGACAATGGAAGCCCAAACAGATCACAGAATTTCGAAATTTGTGAACGAGAAACGCTGCAAAAAGGTCTTGTGATTAATTCGATTTCACAACGTTAACGTTAGAACTCAATTTATTATTTCGAGTCTCCACATGTGAATGACGGGCGCAAAATACAAAATTACAGTCTAACACGGTTGTAACAATGAATCTGAAAGATTAATGTTGTTTTTTTTTTTAATTTGTCATTTGTATTACTTATACTAGTCATAATTGTTGAAATGAATAGATTTAGTAGATCTGTTGAGAGTCTCTCCGATCCACCAATATATCTTCGTTGTAAATATGCATTATCGAAACCGATTCGATAATTATCTTCCAGTTGTTGAACTGTAAAATCAAATCTTCGAGACGAGTGACTATTTTTCTCGATGGAATTCGTTGAAAACCGTTCCATTATTATTTCATCGCGATAAAAGTTTCAATTAAATCGCGGTAAACACCACTTGCAATGATTTTTAGTACACTGTAGGAAATAATCGATTCAAAAATTTTATAAATCGTGTGATATCTTCAAGTTGGTATCAATTTCAGAATGAATGAAAGGATCTTGTCCAAAGTGGTACCCCAAAGAACGATTTTCGGGTGATAACACACTGGAGCAACAAAACGAAAGATTTCAATGATTTCTAGGAGTTCAATTGCGATCCTAAATTATTTACATATACAACATTACTGTATTAATCTGTCTATATTTTTAACGTTACCACAATATAGACATTCTTAGTTTAGTAAAAACACCCGCAGTCAATGGTAAACTGCAATAGTACTTATTATTGTTAGAAATTTTAAGATATGGTACTTCACCTTGCAGTATACGGTTCAGAGCCTCTTCAAGATTGCCATTAGCATACTTCACGATCACGTACATGTAAACCAGCATTTCTCGAGGACAGTGGAAAAGCTCCATAAGCTTGATAGTGTAGAATAGTAGAAATTCTGCACTGGCACCTATTAACAGAAGACAAAATATCGATTAAAACGACAATCGATCCACAGATTTATCAGTAATGTAAAATTAGCATCGTCGAATTTTCAAACATCCTCTAATCTGTTAGTCGGTGCTCATTTCATTACAATTTCGCGTAATCAATAATTAAAGAAAATTTTATATGAATATCTTCATTTTTGCATGGACAAAAGAGACAATACCGATATAATTGTCGTGACATGTATAGTCATATTTCTGTTCCGCCATTTGTAACTGAATTGGACTTTCTCGTAACTTTCTAGCACCTGTTATAGTTTATGGCGGACGTTGAATTGAGTGTAGCCGGTAAAGGAAGTATTTCTCTGCGTTGTATGTATTATTCACGAACGTCACGTATCTATATATTCAGCTAACTTATACATTACAAAATCAACCATTATTCTAACTTTTCCATAATCTGCAAAACAATTTATACTTGTACGACAGCTTTTCCCCTATTTTCACTACTTACGCCATTTGCAGAACAAACCGACACCAGTTCAGTCGAGAAACCAAAGAGTGACGTCTACATTTCTGTCTTGGGGTTAATACTAGAACTACCGAACACTAAAAGCGACTATTTTTTGCTGACAATTAAAATTAACAATGCCTCATTGGTTAATCGACACGTTGCACGATCTTTTTTAAAATACACGTCTGAATAAATGTGTCTGGCAAGAGTCCATCAAAGGATCATTGCAATCTCAATAACTGATCGAATTTCAATGACTGACAACTCATTTTGACTGATCTCAACGATTCTACGACAGCTACGGCCAGATCTATTTTATTTTACAGAGTACCGATTTATTATTTTCAGCTTGTCAAAATGATTGAAATAAGTTTCTTGCAATTGACGCAATTAATTTTTATTTCGCATAAAGGTCCGCAGTCCAGTCATCGCACACACGTGACCGAGTATTTAACAAACGTGTTGATCGAGCAGAATTCGCAAGGATATCATTCTGCGAACGGATAAATCCGTTCCGCGAGAGACACTTCCTATCGGGCAGGTGTAAAGGGCCGTTCGTGGTCGTCGGTATCTGGATCGATCGAAAATAATCGTTGGTTAATAGTTATTATTGGCTGACACCTCTTCACCGGGCAGGGTTGACGGTGGTTGGTGGATTTGCGGGCGAGGAGCCTCGTGAACCCGTGGTGATGTTCACCATCCACCGCGTGCGCGTACAGGGACAATATTACCCCGGCGGGTACGACATGATATATTGAACATTAATGCAGCCAATAGTAGCGCGTCCGCTCGGTGCAGCTCCGCCTATAAGAGAACTTCTGGATGGTTTTTAAAAGGCGGAAATAACTTTCCCCTTCCATCTTCCTTGCACAGTTCGCACATTCCCTGTGTTGCCTCGACAAAGAGGAACGGCGGGAGGGGGAGAGTGAGAGAGAAAGAGTGAGTGTGAGAGAGAGAGAGAAAAAGAGAGAGGAAGGGCGAGAGAGAGAGTCTCCCTCTCCCGTAGCCACCCCTCTTCAATTCTATCGAATAGACAACACGACGCAGAGAGCAGGTGCCGTCGTGACGCCCGGCGTTGGTTCCCTCCTTTTCCATGTGCAGGTGAACCCGGCCAACCACGTGCTTCGCTCGGTACATGCGCGTGTGCCTTGTTCTCTCTCTAGCAACCGCTGCTCACGAGGAAGAGCAGAACGCTCGCGGCTCCCATTAGAGAAAAGGAGAGAAAACAACGGAGAGTGGGAGAGAACGAAATTCAACGGAGAGAGAACGGGACAAAGTGGAGGGGCTAGCCTTCTGGCCGAGGGAGGTCTCCTCCAGGAGCTTGGATAAGTAAAGACGAAGAGGACCTAGGTCGCTCCTTTCGATGCCACATTGCCACCCTGTCCTCTCCGGTCGTTGACGGTTTCGTTCGCCGTTCCGTTCTGTCTTTCTCTCTCTCACTCGCTTTCCGTCTCTTTGTCTCCTCGCTCTTGGAATCATCTCCCTCGACCATGTCGATCTCTCTCTCTCTCTCTCTCTCTCTCTCGTCCTTTCTACTCGTATTCTCTTTCTCTGGCACGTGTTTCTCTTTCTCGTTCTGCCTTCAGCGAAGAGACTGTGTCCCTGTTCTCCGGGTATATGTATACCCGGTATTCTTTCTTCCTCACGTTCTTCGGCGAACCTTTCACCGTTCGCCGCCATTTTGTCCGTGACGCCAATGACGCACGGTCTCTGTAAAGCAACCTATACACGCTGAAACATATTGCGATTCAATGCATCGGCTCCTAAGTTGAGCGACGCTTTTGCAGTGCCCGTGTGGTTCGGGAGCTGGTTGTGTGGTGATGCGTGAATTTGAAGACTGTATTAGATCCGGTGCGAAGGGTCACTTGTTTGTAGGGATTGGGCCTTGGTTGCCGGGTTATTCTGACCCGGAGTTGCAAATGTTCTGAATTCTAATTTTTTGGATGCAGGTTCAAATCGTTAGAGTAAACGTGCTTAAATCAGTCCCTATCCAATAATCAGTCTTCCTGAAAACAAATTGTTTCTAAATAAACTATTAAACAAATTCTTGTATATTTCAATGAGCACAATGATATCGCTTTAAAAAACATTTAGAAAACAGCGTATTCATGGTAACAATGCATTTAAGATGGCCGACTACTGGCCTTAAGCGGTTGACTACAGGGACAATTTCCCTATTTGTATAAGGAAGGAGGTCAATGTTGCGCTCGACGAAGTAGCCACTTTTGGGGAACGTGTTTCAATGTTGATATCTCACGTCCAGCCGAGAAAAATCAGCGAAGCCTTTTATACATGTTGAAACGAGTTGGTATCTAGGTTTCGTGTTGCAATGTATGTAGTTTGACAGCAAACGCAACTTGCATCGTTGCAGAAATCACAATCCCGTATTAGGTACGTTGTAAAGGAGCAGTTTGCGATAAATCGTCGCTGCGGCATTTTGATTAACGATCCAGGAGAAATTGCAACCTCTTTCTTCCACGCTAACTGCATCTTTCGTCGCTGTAGTTTCTTTTCCAATGCTGCGGCGAAATTTATCTATTAGATAATGAAAAGCGGACTCATCCATGCGAAAATAATTTCTGTGATCGTTAGGTTCATTCGCTTCAGCTATTTTAATAATGCAGAATTAGAAAATTTGTTCCTCTGCCCAATCATCCTCTTACCTATTTCTTTTCAATTCTCTAGTTCATTTCTTTCAGTTTTTTATTTGTTGTAATTAACACACTTTCTAGTATTGCTGAGGAGGACTGGTGTTTTGTACGAAGATCCACGATCTACTCGTGGCAAACTGAGAAGAATCTCTGATGTGGAGACAAAATGGATTTGATGCAGGTTTCTTGGAACCTAAATGCCGGTGCATGCATCGCAACATGTTTCAAGTGGTGTACGTTGCTTAAGGCTAACATGAAGGAGAATCGGCCTGCACGAAAAAGGAAACGCGCAAATTTTAATGCATCTGGCCCCCGAATACCCAGAATACTAAGAGCAGCCATAATTTGGGGTCCCAGTGATGCGCATTCCGACGGGTTTTGTCGTTGGTGCTTTTGCGTATTTGTGAATCCATCAATATCCCCATGTTTCAATTGATCTTGATATAAGATCATCCGGTTGCGTTTCGTCAGATCTTTGTTCATATATTTTGGTTAAAACCGAGAATTATTTTTTAACAAGCTTTTGCGATGCAGTAAGATGTCTAGAAAATTATAGGTAAATAATAAAATACATTTTCATTACTACTTTGAAGTTTTATATACTCTTCGATCTGTCGACTTGTATCCTCCGTAATATGCAAACATTTGGTTCACCCTGTACGTTGATAATTCCGAAACACCTGCCACATTAACACGTTGATAGCGTCGTTTAGTCGCGAAGACTACGGTCTTTCATCGCGCATTAAAAAAGAGTAGGTTCAATTTTATGCAGATTGTTGTACGACACATTAACTGTAGCGTCACCTGCACATAACCGATCCGACGATTTGTCCACATTTAGAACATAATTTTTGTGACGATACCGTCCCGCATGCGCCAAATTCGCTCGGAGCTGCCAGATGCGTGGAAGCGTAATTGTCAATTTCCTATTGTTTATAATTATTCTAACATTAGAATTAATACAATATTGTAACGGATTGAGTTACGACTTTCGCGTCTTGCCAAACGTTCTGTTGGCACTGTATCATGTGGAATAGCTTGGTAGCAAACTTTTGAATATATTGTGTTGACATATTTAGCTCAATGCTTGAACAGACATTATTTGTTCTCAGTATTTCACTCAACCCTCGCTTCTAGACGCGAGAACGATTAAAACATTTATCGAATCTCAAAACTCAATTTTAAAGTGAGTCGATGCTCCTTGCGAAATCATTGTTTTAGCAGTTGCCCACCATCAGAGCTCAGAAAATCCTTGTACAGCACTTGGCTCCTTAATTATTCAATAAATAATAAGGGATCGTGCTGGTCGTATACCCCTGCAAAATTTCATTTGCCCAGTGTACTGGTTCGCACGTTTATGTGTAACGTACGAATCCTTATTTACGACCGTAGCCAGCACAGTTTTGAAACAAATTCTTGCGAACATCATGCGATCGCGACCCAACGTATAATTATGTAAATACAGAGAAAATATCTGGTGTATCGGCGATAAACAGTAAACTGAAGAAGAATGTGGAAACGCACGCCGGTTCGAGGATACGCCGTCGCAAACTTCAAACATATATAACCAGGGCCCCTCGCAAATTTCAAAGTGGTGGTAGCAGATTACACTTTTTTGCGACACAATTTAAAGAATGTAATTGAAGTTCGGAGAAATTTCGGGGAGGCGGAGGGAGAAGAAGAAGGCTGCTTGGTAACCGAACAGATTTGATCGCATCTTCGTATGCAAACTCGCGACCGATCCGTTCCCAGATCGTCCTGGCCTTCGTCTCGCATTGGTTCTCTGGACCATTCTGCGCCGGCAATTATTGTAATTTTATTGTGATCATCGATATGATCGTATACGAAATGGCTGGTTATCGTGTAAGCCGAAGCCGGCGAAATGACCGCCTTGTAACTGGGCGTGTACCGTTCATGACTTAATTTTGAATGCATAAATGTTTCCCTGCGTCTTTCATTAGCAGCCCCATGCACTCAGCGAGTGCATCATGCGAACCTTCGTGAACTCTTCGATCCCAATAAATTCAGGATCGCCGAATAATCCGAAATAATAGATGCGGCCAATTTCAAATATCTTTGAAAAATCTAACAGAGAGCGGTAACAGCAAAGGCTTACAATTAGTGACAAACACTTCAGACACAAGCTCTACGAAATATCAATGTCATCGATGCTGGTCTTTTATGACGAAATAACTTCGTTTGTAACAAAATGAATAGAGATCATGTTAAATTGTAATGAAATACGCATTGTGGTGTTTTTTAAAAATGTTCACAACAAGCAGTGTAGACATAAGTGTTGAAGAGTGATACCGCTCCCGAAAGAACTAATCGATCAGAAAATTGTAGTTAACGGGAAAAATGTTCACATTTATGTAACGTCTCTTCAATAACACGATAGTCGCACACTGGAATAGTTTTCTTAACAATGGACACATAAATTTCATATTTGTGCCGACGTTGTTCGCGAAGGTATCCTTGTGAAAATCGTAAAAATGCTATTAAAAAAGATTATGGCACGAGTAATGATAATACAGGTTATATTCATAATTCATACACCGCAATCGTTTTCATATCGCAAACGGTCAGTATACAATACATTTATGTCTTTACGGCTAAGAACACTGCAAATACGAGGGTCGGTCAAATACAAAGTTTGCTTCTTCTTCGACTTTGTACTTGAGTTACTTTTTTACAACACTTATCCAAACTGCAAATTTTTTACATTTTTTACCGTGAACTCAAGACACTTGAGTGTATACGACGTTTGCACTAGAGGCAATCATCGAGCTGAAAAGCAGTATACATAGCAACCGTCATTGTCAAAATCAACAACAGGAGTCCAATTATCTGTTCCATTCTGCTTTAACAGAATCGATCTTTCACATATCGATATTCTGCGGGAAAGTCGTTCAAGAAAAAGGTGCCACTGCCTCGAGTGTGGATTCTTTACTGCAACTGCACCATCTGCAAGCCATCAGCGAATATCGGTGCCGTAAACTGTAAACGAAGGACTCTTCTGTGTCTGCACAGTGTCACGGTTTCCCATAGCTCTGCCATCCTCGTTTCAGCTGGTCCTCGAGATGTTGACGTTGCGAGAGAAAGTTCTCTTTTGTCTCATTTCCCGTCGTTTCTTGTACTTTGCATCGCGAGAAATCGTGGCCAGTCAGGAAACAGTTAAAAGATCCCAATGCTTGCATGTTGTTGCAATTGAAATGCACAATGCACATTCGGAAAACGCATATGAAAAATTAAAGCTGAATTATTTTCTACGTGTCGCGATTGTTAAGGGTGGAAATCGATTTCAATTTATTTCCTGCTTCTCACGATCGATTCAGGCAATTTTTATTTTACTATTTTTACTATTTTCTTTTTTAAATTATTCTTCCTGTGCTAGGTTCAATGTTTATTTTAATTTAGTATCCATACTAAATGTTAAATAAAATAAAATTCCGAGCAAGTATCAAAGAATGATATTACTTGTGCGCACCCCTTATAGTAATAGGGTAAATCTACAAAATCTGGTGAAAGATCACTTAACGAAACAGTGTCTATGGGAACATAAACATTGACTTTGCCTTCTATGAAAGAACCCCAGTCACTTTATCGACTGTGTTGATCGTAAACAAATTTCTGAAGCGGACGATAAATAAATATCTGTGGAACGTGAAGTGAGAACAAGAATTTCCTGTTGAAATGCGGTATCAAGAGTTTAGAGCGGCCGATAAACATCCTCGATGGCTCTATACCCAAGTTTATAAAACCGTTCCGTGTCAATCGTCGACTCAAACGCGATAATACTCGGTTCTCTTATGAAAATACTATAACAAAATTTAGGCAGTCACATAGAGTCACACAGACTAATACATACCACCGTCGTTCTAATACGCATTTTTTCCCGTAACATTCGAATTATTTAAACGAGAATTATAAAAACTGGAAATATTTTCTTCGAAGTATTACATCGGACAACAAACATAAAAATCAACATCCGGGTACACATCCGAAGATTTTAATTAAAAATTTAGCGTACTCTTGCTGTATTAAGTAGCTGATTGAGCGTCGATTTAACGACGTACAAATAAAAACTGCGCAAAACGATTATGAAACACGCGATTAAAGATTGTTCAATGGCCGAGGAAAACGCGTCACGCGATTATTCGATGCCATAACCGATGAAATAGCCGAGTAACATTCCTATACTGGTGACATGACACCACCAATGAGAAAAGTATTCTTTGATTTGCAGAAGGTGGCTAATTTCAAGCATTTAGTGAGCAATCCATTGATTAATACAAACTTTCTTCTGGTACATAATGGCCGAACCATTATACCCTGAAAGGTATTAGTTTCTCGGCAGTTATTTCTTTCACAAAACGCGTACACTTTCCTTTAGAACTTTTTCCCCCTATCCACCTTCATATCTTCCGTGTCCATTATTATCTTGCGACACGTTTTACATTCACTTTGCGAACAAATGTATACGTAACACTAAATTTCCTATATAATCTCTAACACTTTCTATAATGCTTGTAAGAAATGAATATTCTCATATTAAATATCCTTCATGTTCTTCATGGAGCCTGAACTTGAATAAATATTTAGATACAGAATTTCAGAGTCATTATATAAAGCAGATAATTTATTCTCAATTACAACAACAAGTACTTACCACGTTTTACTAGAACAGTAAAAACAAGTTTCACATGTTCATGTATTAAACAACCGCATTACATAATAGTGGACTCTAGTTAGCGGCAGAACCGATCGGAAAAACGATTGAAAACAATAGCGACGACATAATTAACAAAATGAATTATTTAGAGCTATGGAATGCGATTGTATCAGCTTCAATCAGACAATTTGTCGTAATGAAAATTTGCGATATCCATCAAGATGGTTTTTATTCATCTTTCCGGCGAGACGTTCCGAGCTACATCCGCCCACGTGTCAGCTTCGCACGTGTGTACACAGTACAGCGTCACGTGTAGCCGCGGCGATGATCATGATGATACCGGCGACCTCGGTGTCGTGCAATCTTGCAAAGAAACTTAGTCACGAATTGTAACTTTACGTGACTATTCGTCCTGATAAATGTGCATACTTTATCATTACGTAAGCGTGACTCATTCTGAGCGTTGGCGATCTATCTCAATTTGCCGTGCCTCACCTGGACACGATGATTACGCTTCATAGAGGCGGTGCACACAGACCCGGCGAGATTATCATTCCTACGAACCGAAGTAGTTCATCTGATAATTGCGCTGCATAATTGATTTTCACTATCCGACGGACCATCGGGCATGCGATACTTATGTATTGCACTTTCGACCTGTCTTGCACCGATTCACTGTGGACTACCCTACGGGCTAGCTGGGAAAAATTATTTTTTCACGATTTAATTGTTACAGCACAAGTCAGCTCTGTGTATCACAGTTTATAATCTCACTAAAGACAATAATAAGTAGACTGCGGATTTTATGCATGCATGACCAAAATGTGTAGTTGCAATTTAAGACAGTGAGCAAATTAAAAAAATTTAAGAACATCAATGTATTAGTTGCAGCTTATGACCGTTATTAAAGAATAAAAGAAATTACATATTATGTACTTGGCCCTTGTTTGTTGCAGTCGATGTAAACAATTTTTATTTTGCATAAAGTTCCGCAGTCTAGTAATAACTGTGTGTTTTCTGAAACATTAATTCCAACCTGATTTGTAACATTTTTCAAGCCCAGATATTGCGATTAAACGAAAGTAAAAAGTCTTCCTAAATTCTTCTTAATTATTGAAACATGTTGTTACAACGTTTCACTAAAATGAACACATTGAAACCTGCGGTCAGTACTCGTTTATTAAACATTCGACTAAATTATCCAATGATTTTCTCAATTACTCAAACATGAATGAATAGACTGAAACCTGCATTGGGTACATTTCTGAAGCATTTGAGAAGCATTTACATTTTAATAGAACGAGATTTCCTTTAATGAATTGGCATGGATGCAGTCGGGTATTTCGATCAATTAGCGATATTGTATGAATTTATCAACTTCGTTGCTTTATCGCTTATTGCGTTCTTGGAATTCGTTTCGTTAGAGAGAAGTGTTGTAGGAGACACTATCCGCGTGAACGCTTCTACCAATTATAAGCATGCAGAAAGATATGTAGGTATATGCGAAGTAGGTTGTGTGTGTATGGCCATCGGGATTGGTGAAAGATGAGGCATCGGGGTATCTGATAACATAAACATTGATAAGAGCTCCTGTACCGAGAAATTGATTAACGCTTCGAATCCCTCGTACTGATTTCGAACGAAGCCTGAAATATGAAACGGCTGGGGTTGATAGTGCATTGTGTTGAATTCGTGTCGGGCCGTTCACACAATCGCCAAACTTCAATTCTAAAGACCACAGAAAAAATGATTTTCATTGGAAAGCTCCATGATGATCGATGGTGTTGTTAAATCATTCCAAGAAGATTAACAGGTATTCAAACTATAATATTCAATTATCATATAAGCGAGTAAATGAAATCTTAAAGTGTTTTTTTGTCCCACTTTTTCGAAGAATCGACCACTGTGTGAGTCGCGTCGTTCGATGAACTCATCATGGCGAAAGGAGACCGAAGATCATAACAAATCTTATCAGATTTCGCATCGTCACATTTCTTCCGAATTCGCATCGCCATCGTGAAATGTCGTATCGACGTGTGTGTGTGTATCCTTCCATTTTCATCGTTCGACCGATTTTATCGTACACTTATGTTCGGACTACATATACAAACCTACCGGCTGTATTGGACGCATAAGAGAAGCAGGCAATAAGACGAAATATAAAGAAAGAACGACTCCGGTAACGGAAACCTCTGATACGATTCCGTGAACTCAGAAACCTGGTCAGAGTTACAGACCACCCAAAATTGTTTCAAGTTGGCGGTCGTAAACCGCGGAGAATAAAATGTCCGCTGAAATTTATAACGTGGACTGAAATCCGGAATCCCGAAATAAAAGGAAACCTGACTGACGAGACATGTGCTTGACAATCGATGTCAAAAGATGTCTTTGCAATACACTATTTTATAAAATATTCTTTTCTCAAACCAAATTGTTTCAGTCATGAAAATTGTTTTCATGAACCTTCTTTTAGCAAACATATTTATTCATATGTGAATGATAAATAATATTTTACTTTGTCAGCATCACAGATCCTCCATCTTCTATGTTTATAACGATTCAACGTTCAGAAACAGAAAAGCACGTCGAAATACAGAAAAACCGGGTTTGAAACGACGACAGGAAGATCGGACTTTCATCAGCCGAACTGAAACATCCAGAGGGAGTCAATTTTACTTGGAAACACAAATTCAGGAATTTCCCACCTGACGACCCCAGTGAGAATCTCACGTTACATAGAGGATCGTGTGCACCCCCTACCCTAACTTTTCGACCACTGTCCACGGTGTATCGCGACAGAGCGCTATCACGAGGGATGAGTCCGAGACGAGCTTTGTAGCAATGATACCGTTGTGTCACTCCGTAATCGAAACCCTCAACCGTGATGTTGGCCAGGGGTCTGTTCCAATGACAAGAGACAGGTATCATTTGCAACGCTGCTCCTATGCGATGCAGTGAAAAGTATGGAATTCGCCACTGACCGAAACCGTCTCGTTGCTTTTAGCATGCTCACCATCAAAGTGCGACCGAAAGTACTGTTCCTTTAAAGTACTGTTCCGTATCCTATCCGTGTCAAATTTAGTAGTAACAATTTCCAGATACACCCTTTCATATTCTATAAACTGTCATTCTTTATTCTTTCTTTTATTTTTACATCACGCTACTTCGTAAAAAGAAAAATGTATGTATCCAAATTTCTAGCCATTTTTTAACGCTAAACCTACCGAACACTAAAAGCGATTAAAATGTTCTACCTTACAAAAATGACAAGGCTCTATTTATTTAGATTTTATGCAATTTTTGATTACAATATGTGCTTGGATAAAGAAGTTTAACGAATCAATTTCCATGTAAACAACTTCATAATTTCAATAATTCTAAGATGAAAAATATAAAACCGGTCATTTGACCGGCAGTGGTAGGTTTAGTGTCAAATATACTCGAAGAAATAAATTTGTTGAAGAATTCGTTGTATTCGATGTTCTACCAGCGAAGGGTTGAGAGTCAACGGATGAGGGTTGAACTTGTCAATTTGTCAAATTGATTTCGCCGTTCATAGACTCGCGACTCGGAACGATCCGCGGACAGGGTGCGATAGCAGTTCTAACGGAAGTCTTTTTGGCGGGAGCATAACTTGCAAGACGATCCCCAATGCTTCGCTGTTCGTTTCAATAAAAACGGTGTAACCGAAACCCTTCGCGGCAGCCCGTAAAAATAGTGAACGCGAAATCACAATAAGTTTTCAGGCGCAAAGAACCGAACGATGGGTACGGCCGTGAACAGCGCGACAGGTTTTACGAGACACGACATTTCAGAAGCAGTAAAACTTTAGTCTGTCAAGCGTTCGCGTCAAATCCTCTCTCTTTCTTCGAGTGCTGCGCCAGCCACGTACACACGAACCCCCCTCGCGCGTTTCTTATTCGCGCGAAAAATTTGCACGTGAAGATATTGACATGTAATAACACACACGCGCGCGCGTTAAGGTCCGTGTATGTAACAGGATTCCCGACGGCCGGAGACGTTCTTTCATTAGCTGGACACGTTACATTCACCGTTCAATATAATTAGATGATCGACTAAGCAAACGCTGAAGATATTTGACATCCGTCGAGAAATCCTCTGGATCTCGCATATCTACGCACATTCATTTTTCAACTGCTGCTTGCGGTGACCGACCGACTTGTTGGGATCGTGGAAAAATATTATTTATTAACTGTGTAGGTAGATTTTCATGTATAGCGGTTCGAATAATTGAATAGAAGATCCTGAGAATCTCTGATCTTCGTAAATGTTTGCCGACTATTCAATAATCGAAGAAGTGAATTTTTAATGAATCTATATACTTGCGCCGGATGGTATTCATTTATATGCTAGTTTCGTAATAACATTCTATCCATAGGCAACACGGAGTCATTAAAACGCTATAGCAGCAAGGCAGAAAGGCGTGAGCAACGTATCGAGAGCATAAGCAGGCATCGATCGGTTTCCATCAAATAATTCACGCGCGATAGAATGCTTAACAATGAGTAACCATACACCTGCGCGACCGGATTAACGGTCTCTTGAAACGAAAACGATGACGTCACGCGATGCGACGTGGCCTGACGTGACGCGACGAGTTGCGTCGCGACGCAATTCGCGCCAACGCGCCCGCAATCGCGAAAGAGAATACGCTCGCGCACCTATAGGGTGGCTGGAAAGTGATGGCTGTCCTAGCGGTGTTCTCTTGCAACACATTTGAACGACATTTGCAAAAATCACCTATGATGAATTGATACTATCTCTCCTTTCGTGTCGACGTTCTCAAGTCGCGGAAAGGGTAGCAAGCTCTGAAAAACATTATTCTTTCGTTTAATGATGTCGAGGACGTCTTCAATTGTTTTCTGCGAGAAAACTTTTAGCCCATGTTTTTCCAGAACATTTTAGCTTGACAAAAATGAAGTAACAGAATTTCTGACAGAAAATACCCCTAGCTCTAAGGATATTACTTTCTTGTCACCTTGTACGTATACCAGGCGCACAATGCAATCCTACCCAGAGCCCATAAACACCCTCGGTGAGGAGACTGCTCGAGATACCGTGAAGATCGTTGCCCTCCCTGCACACAGTAGAAGTAGAAGGCCGTAAAGATTTTAGGACTCTTTGGACATGCGATGCTGGGACCTGGTAGGGCAACGATTCGCTTCACAGGAATGAAAATGAAGCGGCCTGGCTTGACCGCGTACGCCGCGGTTTTCCGTGCAATCACTTCCGCCTGATATAAGTGTCGACCGTGCCTATAACGCCGCGAAATAGTGCTTGTCACAGCGTGATTATGCCAGCTCGTAGATACCAATAGAGTAGCGCCGCGAACCGCCATTATTCGAAAGCTAGACAAAGCCAATGGTTTCTTCCGGACCCGATCGGAAGAACCTTTTCATGGAAACTATCCTTCCTAGCGAAACGGAAGGGGTTGATGCTGTAATCATTGCAGAAACAAGTAAATTGCCAGACTTTGGATGCCTTAAAGAGATTTCAAAGAGGAATATACTGGGTGTCTCATTTAAATTTTCCACCCCTAATAGAAAATGTTGTAGTATTTATTTATCGATTCACTATACAAAAGATAGGTCATTTAATCATTTAAAAAAAACACATTGAGATGACCTTCACCTGCACAGACTCATGTCCTCCTCCAAATACGATACTCTCGAACCCTTTTTGTATTATTTTAAATATGCAACTGGTCACTGATCTCTCGGTTTTATAATCACAATAATTGTCCGTCCATTTGATAGCTCATACGTTACAAATTCAGAGTGATTGGAGTACGGTGGACAGTTACTGTGACCACACACATCAGTGTATCTCGAGTGTCTCCTTCCGAGAAACGGACTACATACATATAATAAACTCTCGCAAGAAGGTATGTACATCGGTCGTTAGGGATTTCTCTGTAGCACAATTCGTTTCAGTATTTATTTAACACGCAGATCTGTTTGCTTTATTCTCCTTATCGGTCTAGATACTCTGGATCCCGAGAATGGATTGTTGACCGTACGACTAGCTAATACGAGAAGCGCTGCCTCGTTTTTATGGGATGTTGAGTGTTCCTGGACGAGAATATGCGGCCATTTAACACTAGATTTTATGCGTGCATCACGTCCAGCGGACCATGATGCTGCTGCTATCTTCCGTAGAACCTCTTTGACTGAATAACATCGGTGTTGATTTTCGTGTACTAACATAATGGCGGGTTTATAGTGAACCGAGTTCAACGTTCAGTGATTAACAGAAATAGATTAGGAAAGGAGGCCATACTTAAACAAAACAACTGACATAATAATACGAAGCTGGTCAGTAAACAAGCACGCGCAATTGATATTATTTTTCTGGAAAATGATGGAAAATGAAGTTCAAGAAGTCCGTCTACAGCATCTACAAGAATACCTTTTTTCAATAATCGAAATTTTCAAATCAGTACTAGATAAATATTTATCGCTTAGGTTTTAATGTCGATCTGCAAATGCATACGTTATAGCAACATTACTGTGCCTAACAAGACAGCTCGCTTGTTAAATCGCGAGGAAGTCTTTAATCGGGAAATGTTCGAACGATTTCGCGCGTCAAAGAAGCGACAATGGGCAAAGAAATCATGGATCAAAGAAGGTGAACGTCCGAGAGAAGAGAAAAATGAAAAAGTATAGAGGTTTATGAATGATGTGTAAGCGCGAAACTGGCGTCAGCTTGGGGTATTATATTTTATGGCATTCTCGCGCTGGTAGTAGGCTGGTCCACGCAGAGAAGATACCGTGAGGGTGAAAGTGACAGGTCATTTAACCCCGTTGCCTCGTAAAAGAGACCCGGTTTGAGTCACTAGACTGTGACCAACTTTACTATCCACCCTCGCTTGAGACAGGGTGACCAAACCCCTTGCTCTCTACCCCCATACTCACCTCAAGACCGATTCCACATGGTGGCGAACAGTCGAAAATCTCCTTGAAACTCGAGAACCTTGAATGACAGAAACCCGTCTGAATCGTGGACTAACGATAAACAGCGGTTCATTGAAATATCACCTACAAAATTATTGATTTAATATTCTCGTTCACCGACACAGCTCTTTCGAACTCGAGCGGTGCAGCCTAAAAAATTTATAGGCGTTCGCTAAATATTCATTAGACAGCAGACAATAGTATGTGGGCATATTAGACCGCATTGAGTATTATACACCAAGCAGAATCGCGTTCCGTACGTGTCGCTTCCTACTGATGACTCGCGGAACAATATGGTCATAAACTCTGAGGACACGAGGCATGGTCAAGTTAAATATAAATCGCATTTGCTAATTAATTTTCATGGTCCTCCTAGGCGAGAGAGAGAGAGAGAGAGAGAGAGAGAGAATCAGACACACTACAAAATTGAAATAACCACAAAATGAAATACTATTAGAAAATCAACCATCAGTAGACGCCCACTTCCAAGCATGCGCCTCCAATGTAGCAAACTTTTTTTATAAACCCGTTCTTACATAAACTACTTCATTCAGTCAACTGCATACACAAGATATAAATATGCATCATGCTGTAGATTCGACGAGAAAAGAATCGAAGGTAGCAACCTCCCGAGGAAGCCCATCGTTAAAAACAAATGTTCACGTCGTTCGCTGATCAACAGCCACTTTTCAGTCGTTTATAATTCAATTACAGTCTTACTCGCAAACCGGCGTAAAACAGTTGTCCGTAAACTCCAGCGGATAATCGAGATCGATACAGACCGCGATTTACAAAATCGTTCGGCAAGATAGATCGTGAAGCAAACGTATAATCAGCCGATGAACTTCCATCAGCGCAAAGAGGAATCGATTGAACGTTCGACTGAAACGGTATCTCATCGAGAAACGAGAATCGAGAGGAAGGACTTCTCGACTACCGCGAAATCCGACTACATGTAGTTTCAAAGTCTCGCTCGCGAAGAGCCAGTATGCTCCGCGAGCGTGTTCTCGCTGGCATGATTATGGCTCCCCTCGTATTCAATTCGTAATCACAGATTGGGAGTCATCAGACAAGGTTTTATTACATTTCATGTACGTAAAATGTAATAAAATCTTGAATTTGAAAAAAAAGGGGAAAGAACTTATTTGCACAGTTAATACCTACATTATTCGCGGATACCCTCAATGGTCAATCATATGATGCAACAGACAGAGAATTTAGGAGCACGACCCTCTTCATTCAGACACGTGTCTTCCTGCGCATGCATGACGTTATGATCGTAATCTGGGTTAGCAAATCATATTTTAAAGCGCTGTCCTCCGGTATGTTTAAAGTCTACGCGAAAACGATACATCGATGAGTTCAGCTTGAGAATCACCAAAATTAGCAGTAGACTTTACGTCACGAGATGTACACTTACGATCAAAATTTATTTTGAATAACAGTTGAAAAAGTCTAAAATGTCGAAACAGTTCTTTAAGTCTAAAATCTAATTTTATTTTTTTATTGGCTTTTCTAAATTATGAAATCGAAACAACCGATAAACAACGAAGGGCCAATTAAACGCGAAACAAGCCCCCATATTTTTCCTGATAAATGGAGAAGGTAGTATTGCTGAGGAAATAGAAGGGGTTGCTATCTGTTTACATTGTGCTCGTCTATGTTTAATGAGAGTGTATAGCACACTGCATCGGGCTTCCACATGCATGCGGATCTTGAGAACAGTTAAGGTTTGATGATTTCCGAGTACGTTCCGGTAAATCGATCGATTCTGCTGGCCAAGCACGCAACTTCGCGAACGTCTGTACGCTGTGACGGGAAACACAGTGGGCACCTTGAATTGCACGAGGTGCTCTTATAACATGCTTCTGCGCTCAACGTGGTTTTCTCTCTTCGGTTGATAATAGATTGTTCGATGTTAGAACATCAGATTCATGATTCGCTAATCGCGACATTTCTCTAATGAGTTGTTAATCACATCTACAAGTTGTGTCGATTTGTGTGTCTCTTTGTGTACGTGTTCACTTTTTTCTTCGAAGAAATGTTTACATAACGCAGCGCGTGGGAAACCTAAGACCCATTTTACCTAGAAAATGTTATAAATTGAAACCTCTGTGAAAACGTTAAAAAATTGTTTCCATGTACGAATCTTCCACAGGTTTGAAGATCGAAGTCTCCTCCTTACAACGAGTCCTAAAAATTAAAGTACGATTTTTTTTCACTGTTTAGAAGTTTAGATGATGATTGAACTTCTAGTAAAACGAGAATGTACATATAACGGAAAGGGGATACGTTGCCGCATCTCACGAAATTTTAAACAGGTGTCTAGAGACATTGTCTCAACCTGCTTTCATCTCCAGTTCGTCTATGCTAAATTCAGGGGAAGCTTATTATGCGTGAGAGGCTAAACGACAGCACTAAAACACACACTTGAACTGGCATATGTACCTATAAAGCGACCGTGCTTTCCTCCCGACATCAAACATATATTTGGAAAATCTTGAATACTCCATAAAAATGAACTAATGAAGTCCCATCTTCATAATGACAATTAGATCTCCAGAAATTGCGCGCTGAGGCACGCGTGGGATAATCATGGACAGCATGAAATTTAATTGACCATTCGATTGTCATTTCGACGATAATTAAACGCGTTATACTCCTACATAAATTTTTCTTTGTATTTTAGAGACAAAGAGAATGTAACAATTAGTGTGTAGAAGAAAAAATTGTTTGTGTACTTCGTCATGTATGTTAAGTACATAATACGATATGCATAATATATGTATATTCACAAACTTAGTTACGAAAGTTAAACGAAAAAATATAAATAACTTCACATTTAATTTACATGGTTTCTTAATTGATTTTTCGATGAAGTAAATTGGATCCACTTCGATTCATTCGAGAATCGCAATTAAATAAAGCGTGCTGTCAATCAACATCTAGACCCCATAAATCCATCAACTATCGAGATCTTGAAATCTCCAACGATAAGTGCATTTGCATTCGACAAATAATATTGCACTTACACGTCAACGCTCGGTGCGTGTGCTTTCAGACCTCCTTTTACATTATAATGTAAATGTCCGTGCTTCAACTTACGAAACTCGTGCAATCAATACCTACTGGAAAGTGTTTGGATAATTACAGTCACGACACGTGTTACATACCTATAAGCGAGCAACACGGTTCAAACGCTGTCGTGGTTAACACTGTTCTAGTTTAAATTCTTGTTTACATTTCAAAGCGTTTATGTATCGCACAGCTACCACTGATTACATACATATATGTACCTGCCGATCACCACCTCGGAATTAATTTTTCCTCTCGGCGAAACTTTTGCTGTGCACACGATAAGGTTCTCGCGTCCTGATAAGCGTGGTTGTTCCACGTCAGGTCGATCAATTCCTACCTCAGTATTATATCAAGCAGCTGATAAGATCGAAAGGTTCAGAAGTTATCCCTGTTCGACCGTCAATTTTTCATTTCACACACACACATGTTTCATTGAACCTTTTATCGAATTTCCTAACAACGAAAATTTCAGGTTTCATAATTTCACGTGGCAGTAAAGAAAATTTCAGAATGTCAGTGCATTTACGAGGCTGACCTGGAAAAAATGGTATGCGCGCATGCGTTAAATCCTGAGTACTCGAATCCCCTTCGATCATTGTACCGGGTCACCGTTAGCAGAGGGAGAGATCGTAACTTTCGCGTCGGTGACACACCGACGTCGCCGTCGTCTCAGGGAATATCACGATGATCGCTGTATCATAAAGAATGGCTCCGAGTACGAAGAAAGATTAGAGGAAGAAAGGCGTCCGGTACACTAACACACAGAAAATACGTCTAACAAATATGCAAATCGGGTCATAAAGTCGGGCCAAGAAGAGACGCAGAAAGGGGCCTGCGATCGTAATCCATCCGATTGCATCGGGTAAAGCTTCGTATTTTACGCGACCCTTTGGAACCTTTTACTGAACGCGTGTTGGTAATGGTCGCTCTCAAACCGTACCACACTCCAATCTTCACAATCGCATACGCTTTATTTACAGTGAAAAGTATGAAACACATCCGAGATACCTGCCACTAAAGTTTAATCCTCCATCGCTTTTCGAACTTAATTTGTATTTGTCTCTGACTCCGCCGAGTGAGCACAATGGTGGTAAATCAATATCGCGGAAAGATTGAAATAAAATTGATTGCATCGGTTGTAAAAATTGACACATTATATGCAGAGATTCACCTATTTGGTGAAACTGTGAACTTTCCCCACAGTGTCCCATAAAAAATAATACGTACATACTACCATAAAAGCGTTTCTCGATTAAAAATCGATACATCCTAAATGGAGTGTCTACGATCAAAGGATAAACGAACTGTTTTAACTAGAGAGAGAGAGGGATATTAATAAAGAACCAATGGTTTACTTCACATAGAAAATAATTCGCATTCATCAACGCTTTAAATGTCCTCATTGATGAATATTTATGCCGGCGGACAATTCAGCTTCTTCATAAACAATACACCCCTATATTTGAAGAAACCGCGATCGTAAAGTGCCGAAGTAGCCTTTGCGCAATTAACATTGCGGTGGAGAAGCAACGAATTTATTGAAATTCGCTTGAGCGATGCATATACATATGTATGTACATGGACGAGGGCCCCGACCGCCGGTTAAGTGTTAAACGTTGCCGACGATTAGAATAAAATAAGGCGAATCGAATAGTTAGCCCGTTATAGCGGCAGCTATAAGGGGGTGTCGGGGGGCGGCCAAGGGGTGAAGGAAAAAGAGGGGAGGAGGTCGTATAAACAGGACGCAGGAGGATAATGCGAAGCGGCGGCCAGAGAAAAGGAGAAGAAAGATGTAATAAAACTCAGTGGAGTCAGCGGTTATAAACTGAATTCTTAGGATAGCTTAGGCCAGAAGTTCGAGTTATAGTTCCCCTATAAGAGGAGGGGGCAGATCGAAATTCGTCTAGGTTTAGAAGGTAGAAAAGAGGCGGCACTCTGAAACGAAGTCATAGCACTAAACTCGCCCAGAGAGCTCCGACCACAATTACGAAAAAATCTTTCGAACATATTTCTCAGTAAACAGCCTTCGTGATTCTGAATCATCTGGGCTCACTTATGGGAACTGGGATCATTTTCCACGGTTCGTCGTTTGGACCACCTTCGAAAGGAGCAATTAATCTAATGTTATGAAACTCCCAATCAATATCACGTTGGTGAAAGTCCCATAGAAAAATAAAGAAGTTTTGTAATTGGATTAGTAGTGGTTCACACCGACAACATAGCCGAGCCCGTATCGAAATACGCGCATGTTTACTCTGCAGTGGAGGGAATATCAGTTTTTCATAGATCAAGGCTTTACTGTAGTGCTGTAGTGGGTCGGAGACTGAAGACATTTTCATTCTCGAAAAACATAACGCATTGAAACGTCCTCAAAACCAAAAATAAATGAAGAAGTTGCCTTTATTTCAGTCGTGTATACAGCATCCCTATAAAATCGATTTAACATCTTCCAATTAGTGCAGTTGTAAAATATGTATGGACAGAATTGAACAGGGTTAACGATCGAAGTTGAAATCTTCGTTATTCGTACGGTGCATAAGAACGCGAAACGAGCGATTGGAATCTTTCGGGGAAACGAACGAACTACGGTTCTCGTGTGGCATAAAAGAGCCTGAGAAAGAGTTTCGGAAAAGTTCGTTTCGGAAGGGGACGCTCGGTCCGAAGCATATAAATTAATTTGTCCGACAAGTAACACGAGAAAAACAAAGTTCTACAGATCGATTTTTAGGGGGGAGAGGGATGATCTACCCTTAGACTGGCGTTTTAATATTTCTTTGTGACGACTGTGCGCGCAATACTGAAACGGTAACTCAAGAGAGTCGTAAATGCCAGGCGACCAAGACCACGCGATCCCTGAAAACGCAGTGCACCGGCCTTCAGGCCCTCTGTCATTCGACCAGGAAGGTAGTGCACGCCGTTTAGTCCGAGGCGCGAAAGGTCCATAAAAGGGCAACTGATGAGATTTTGTGAGTGGAAAACCTATCAACGTGAACGCCCGTCCATTGCGGTAGTCGGAGAAGAAAGGAAAGCCGACTAGGTTCCACGGGAAGATTTACGAGTCAGAGTTTTAGGAAGGTCGGTGCTAGATAAGTCATCCGAGCTCGTAAAAATTTTCGAGTGTCCCGTGGCAAAGGACACAACCTCTTTCGGCCTAAACCGCAACAACGATCTCTCTCGATTATCGTTCCCGGAACGATCATCGCCTCGATGTAAACACTCGTAATCGGCCGCTACCGGTCCCATTGTGCTTCGGAAAAAATCTAAAACCTTGGACGAGAATTGTTTGAGCAATACACACAGATGCAAAAAGTGTTTTCCATTATACATTACACGTTGAGTGTACCTTGAAATTTTCCAGTAAGAACAAACTGTGATATTTGATTTAGCAATTGCTACACTTAAGGCTAACTGAAATTTATGCCTTCGTTGTTGACTAATTAGCACGCTTGCGAAGACAACATTGCCGAATAATGAATCTAAACTGCAATGGCCACGCTATATCAATTTACAGTAATAATTAATGCACCATGGCTCTAATCTTTTGATATAGGCAATAGAATTAAAAGAAGTGAATACGGTCAATTTATCAAAATCATGGAAGAGACACACGAATTTTATTTTCGTATCAGTACATACTTTGCAATAGATGCTGGACGTTTTTGTTTTCCATAAAGATTCGCTACAAGGAATTCAGTTTGAGTATTTTTTTCGATAATTGTATAATCCGTTCTCCAGTTCGAAAAAATTTATGATTTAGATAACCCTGTGTGTAACGTTATTAAAGTGTACGAGAAAATATTTGCTGCGACAGCATAAAAATCCGCAGTCCAGTCGTGCATGAGTTGCTTATTTGGTAAGGTTTTGTGTGTACAAAGGTTTGTACAGCTAAAAACAATTAGGAGATATGTAACGATCTGCATACCAGACTTTTTTTTACAGTAAGATGTTACGTTTCGATGCTCGAGGACTTCACAATTGCCCATTACGCGACGATGCTATTAATTCACCCTTGCCGATCGGTTAGAAATAAAGAAGTCTGATGTAATTTCAGATAACGCGACGTTAACTCGAAAGTTATTTCTTCGCTGCAAACGCGGGTATGTACATACGTACATACAGCCATATTAAAAAGATTAGTCCGCGCCGCGCCGTGTCGCAGGGTAAGCGACGCGCGTCTTTTTCCCCCTTGTTCCAAAAATCTACAAACGGTTTTTCGGTTAATTACAGACCGTCGTCGATTTTGCAATTCATATTCCGGGCCGCGTCGGGCTTCCGCAAATTTACGATCGGTAGGTAGCGTGGATGTAAAGGATCGATTATACGTTTCCCCCGGCACGGCGCGACGCGTGATGCAGTTAAAATTATATTTCGTTTCTTGACGCGGCACCGACCGAAGTCAGACACCGTAACTTCCTTAGGGATTAACGAGTGCACATACAAACACCAACTAATTGTGGCAATCTACCGGTGCACGATCGACAGAATTGTGTAACCCTTAGTACCGTACAACGAAGAAAACCCGCGCTCCGCCCCGAAGGGAGCATTAAAATGAAAAGGGAAAAAGCCGAAGCGAAGAATGAGAGGAAAAAAGAAACAGCACTAAATCCATCGCAGTTATCGCGCATTGTTATCTGCAGCAAGTCGTGCATGTTATTTGGGGAATTAATATTTCTTGGCAGGCTACCGGGGAGATCCGCGCGCGATCAAAATTAATCTTTACAACCAATCAAACGCCTGCCGCTCGCTAAAAAGCATGCTCCGGCTTTATTATAAGATTTAAATCGGCTTGAACTACCCGTCGAGGCAGCGATCCTCTCCCTTCTCCATCCCCTTACAAATTCCCGCGGAGTTCACACCGAATGTCTTTGCATGTATGCACAACGCTAATTGCCTGCCGAAAAAATTATCTGCGTCATAAAACACTACTTAGAACAAACGTAAATTGAGCCTTCACGACTCCCTTGGAAATGTTTACGGTACACGTACACCGACCGCCTCGATGCAGTTCCAGCCGAAGGAAACACGAAATCACATGCGAGTAGAAAACGAACAGGCTTTTTTCACAACGTTGCGACACTCGATTCCGCAATATCAATACTAAATATTCATCCGTAAGCTAAATATTCACCCTGGCGCGGCCGTCACAATCAGAAAATGCGTTTTCTCAAAACTTTGTACTCGGACGCTTGTAAACATTACCGGAATATTCATCGACGCTGAAATAGACAGCCAGTGGAAAAACTGAAACATCTTACGAGCTTCCGTAACGTCGCGCGGGGAAGAACCTTGGGAGCGGTGGAGCGTGTTGGCTGGAGACATGTTAAGTGCTTCATGTAATATTTAAGCGAAATAGAAAACGGTATACAGTGTTCGAGGAATTTAAAGATACTGTTGCATTATTATCAGCATCAATCTTTTTCGTCACAAATTCTTGAACTTGCATTTTTGAGAACATTGATTTCCTTAAACAATTTAATGATTTCGGCGCCACAGGTTCGATCAAATGTTATTCACTAAGCAATTTTGCAATTTAAATTGTTCACGACGTTTCGATCGAAATGTGGACCATTTTCAAGAGAAATTTTGCGTCTGTAAAATACTGTAAGCTATAGATATTGTTCAACAAAATGTACCAATAAAACTTCGACATACTTGCTAAGTGTAAACGAATTACATATATAAATTGTGTGATGGAACTTTTGAGAAAACTAATTAACACCATGCCGGTAGACGTTAAACCGAAACCATGTGGCATTGATTTCTTTGTTCGGCCTAACTACGAAGAGCTTAAAATTTAAATTGACTACAGACTGGAGAAATTTTCATGAACATACAAAAGCAGTTTCGTGTGTCACACAATGTAAAATGCTCTTTAAATGTTCTTTATCAGCTCGGTAAGAAGGAAGTTCGATAGCGCAGGACGAGTCAATCCGAAGAAAACCATCCATCGTGAAAACCGGTCGATTCGACACGGCTTCTTCTGGTCCCTTCGAGTAATGTCCGTTCGGTTTTACGTCGAAACGTCATTTGGCATACAAATAAGCCGGCGATTATTCAAAGCCGAGCCTGGTGGAATAGAAATTGTAGCTGTGGGTAAGAAGTTTTGCGATCTCGCGACGATACTTGTAATTTTTATCGAAAATTCCATCGTAAGGACCAGTTATTTAAGAAACCTCAATACCTAGTTTTCGTCTCCGTTTTCGTCCGATTTGGCCGATGTTCGACGCATCTGTCTCTTTTTTCAAGCGTGCGAGAAAGAGACAACGTCGGACGTCGGCCGAAACGGGTCCACTGTGCGTGTACCCTTAGATTACACATATTAGACACGGTCGGCTGCAATAGCTCGAGACACTCGACGGGACGCGACGGTCCCAGAATGATTGGGGTGTCATCGGACACCACTTCGAGACCTCCTCGTGAACGAACCCATTGACAGAGGGCGATCTTATACAAGCAAATATTTTAGTTTCTCTAGTAGATTCTGCTCGAAGTCTTTCGTCACGAGTCTGACCCAATGTTATAGTACGAAGAATGAACTTTCCCCGGCCTACCCCACCTTTTAAAACTTCAGAATGAAATGGTAAGACAAAGGGTGACCGGAATGCAAGGTGGCGCGGGTGGCACGCGCGTCGGCTTTTAAAATTCTCTTAGCTGGCGCCGCGATGCGCCCGGTTTTCGAGGACGGAGCCGACCAGTGTTACGTTTTTCGTTTGACTGTGTTCCTCATCGGTCCAACAACGAGCGACGCGTTATTAAAAGCCTCCACTCAATGCCTCGAAATGTAAGCTCGTAAAGGCGAACTTTACAACCCTATATACCCGCCATAATCACCCCTGCGTTCACCGAGCGATTCCCTATGCCCCGTGTACTTCCGTCTGGGATTCTCCGCGGTATCGCCGACCACGCCACTTTTCCATTACGAACGATGATACGGAGATGCCCTCTCTCTTTCTGTCCGTCGTGTTAAGTTCATCGTCGCGGATCCGTGGAAATGCGACGGCTGTAAATCAATTAAAGAGTTTATGGCTTTTTGCGCGAAAGGCTATCGTAAACCTCGGATCAGCTGTGTAGTGTGTCCCCCATCAAAGGACCACGGAAGAAACGACAGAAGCCTCGAGGAATTATGTTATTACCAATTATTAGATGAGTCGGAATCGTCGTTGAATATTTTATTAGTGTAATTCCCATGGGCTTTAGCGGGCCACCGCGCTGTCCGCCTACCGTGAAAATGCCGCTACGTCCGTCGCAATTAGCAAGTTAACAACCGATGAAACGGTATTCTTTTCCATTTATGAACCCGATCGTGTTCGCCACTAATTGTTCACAATGTACCAGCCCCGCGCCGACCGCATCACTGATTTATATTTCAACCCTCCGTATGCTATGCCGGAGTCATTCGTGACTCCTCATCCGAAATATCGGAATAAAACTGTATTAGTGAATTATCGGTATCAGTCAGAAATGACTCTGCCAGAGGCCTCGAACTCGCAGGAGTCCGAGGATTAATGAAAGGCGAAATCAGATGATCCTCTTTGCAAAGCATTAAATTGTGTTCGATAAATGAGACCGGCAGACTATAATAAATTATTTTAACGCTCAGGCATCGAAAATCGACAATAATTTGTTTCAGCAGGGAATACACGGCTCACGAGGAAAGAGAGAAATCTGTCGTCGGTCCCTTTCGAATTTGTGGATGAACGAGTAACAATGAAAACACAACAATGAAAGGAGACAATTCAGTCGGACGGTCGTAAAAAATTTTAGCATCGTTCGTGCGACACCCCGGTGAGAGATCCTCTGGGAACTCGGCCAAATGAGGCCGGGGACAGAGGCCTGTGCGCGTCAATTCAACTTGGAGTGAGCGCAGAACTTCAGCCTCCATCGAACAGTTTACGTCCGTGAACAAACTATTTCATCCGAAAGCGAGCAAAATAACGATAACTTTTAAAAACGAGCCAGGTCATAAAAGCAAGAGACCGAGCTCCTAGGTTTCGACTTTGGTTATAAGTTCGTATTATATTAGCCGGGTTCGAATGACGCGCCGGCCAATGGGGACGCTCGTAAAACCAGGGTTAACATTCGGTCGGGTTGTCAAGTGAAAGAGTGGCTTGAATTTCGTTAGGATCACTGTGAACGACGTTATAAGTACATTCGCTTGGTTATACCGGGCGTTCCGAGGCTTTCGCTCAAATTAGAGCCACCGAACTAAACCGAATCTGCGAATGTCCCCAATCTCCCCCGAGTAGTCCGAAACTTTCGAAACTTATCACGGTATCGTGTTTACCTTCTTATGGGACCTGTCCGGGGACGACTGTTAACGGGCTTTTTCTGGCTTGATTACCAAGAAAAAGAACACTCGCTTCTTTCTGCTTCGTTTTTATCCGCGCGATCTTTCAAATGTGCCGTAACCAGTTTTCGCAGGTTAACCCGAGATTAGTTGCGTATTAATTATTTTTATGAACCGCACAAGGACCTGCCGACAAGATTTATGCTCGAGTGATGCTCGACAATGTTCAACGCACACCTACTCTTCGTAGAAATCACTTAATTTTTTTAATTTACTTGTACTTTACTGAAATATTTTAACAAAATGAATATTGAAATAAATGAACTGATTCGTTCATTATAGTGCGATTTAAATGATTATTTTGTATATGAGTAATCATATAAATATGATTTGAAAATTTAGAATCATAAACAGACATTACATAAAGATCCTCCGGTTCGTTACCGACACGTATATTAAAAATTGTGAAATCTTACACGGTTCGCACCTATTATTTCTCGGCAAAGGATCTGCGAGTGATCTTAATTGGCAACAGCATTGAAATTATCAATAAGATATATAACCCCGCTAAATTCGTAATCTTAAATCTCGAGTAATTATATGCAACGAATAGCAAACGTGGGATTCAAGAAGCTATCGGACAGTGGTTCGATTGTCTCCTTGAGAGAATGATGATCTTTCATTAACCGGGCTTCGTCAAATAAGATTTCGTATGGTAATTGCAAACGATACGACGGTTTGCAGAAGCATGCATGCATAAATGATAATCTTCTGATTAAAACTAGTGAATGCTGGCTTTTGTCACAGTTTCCACAACAAGGGAGGTCTAGCTATCTGGCAATTATAATTTCGTTTATAATGATGTCACTTAAAACTACTGTTTCAAAACCATACAGCTAAACATATTCAAACATCAAGAGCTTCAAGGATGCTACACACGAAACAAATGCAAATGACTTAATTAAAAAAATAAAAGCTGGCTACCTGCATTCATGCTTTTGATAAATGAAGAGGAAAACGAATGGTCTCATAAAAAAGTCTAGAAATATTATATTAAGAATAGCTTTACTCTCGTACGTTCTGGTTGGAAGTTAGTGTTAATGAGCAAAATCGTAAATATGAATTAAAGGAGACGAATAAATAAACGTAAGAAACAAAGACTGGTAGCCAAACATGAACAAAAATACCCCGGTATATTTAAATGGTGATTCCCGGATTCTGTACAATTAAGACATGTTAAACCACTGCGGAAAAACTAACGAGCGCAAAAATATAATTAGCAGAAACATAATGAATCCATCCGGTGCATTTCGGAAGGCGCGGCCAAGTCGAACGCATCAACTACTGGCTTAGACTAACGCGGGATTAATATTGAATCGAATTAAGTTAAAATTTGAATAAAATAGTGTTCTCATTTAGCTGAGGGGAAATCGACTACCAACCCTCGAATGAAGAATAATTTCACAAACACGTAATTATGAAAATTTTGCCTATAAGTCAATTGTTCAATGCATCAATTCATAAATGCAAATACCTGCAGAATTCTTATGCAGTGGTCGAAATTCCTATAAAGTCATCTTCTTTTTCATAGATATTTTAAAAATATCACCATTTTTGTTGATTTATCGTATCTGGTCTTGTGCCTTGTAGACACTCGGATAGAGGGACTGCGTACTCTATAGACCGCTATGTTTACTATTTACGTTTTTTTAAATTTTTTTCTGTGTGGTGCAGAACACAAGTGCGAAGTTTCTATAAAGTCACTTAGTGTTTCTCTGTATTCTGAGCAGAGAACTACGGAAAACTGCGAATACACTAAAAGTATTAGTTTTAGAACTCGCAGAAATCCCCTGTTTGTTATAATTTGATTCACGTGTATGAGAATGCCGAGAGGAAAAGTACTAACAAGTGAAGAAAAAGCATCAATCGATGCTTATAAAGATATGGGCTGCTCTAATCGCGCAATTGCTAAGAAAACTAATCGGTCATATACTGTGATTAATAATTATGTCAATTTACGTGAAAATTACGGAAAAAATCATCTTAAAGGTAGTAATAAAAAATAGTCAAAGAGACAACATTCAATATTAATGAGGTCTGCAGCTAAGGAAAGGAAAAATGCAGCACAATTTCGAGCTGAATTGGAGCTCCCAGTAACAACAAGACGTATGCAACAACTTTTAAATTCTTCTAGACAAAAATACAACGTAAACCAGGCCTTAAAGAAGTACATAAACCGGCTCGTATTGATTTCGCACGGGCACAAAACACAGTGACTTTATAGAAATTTCGGCCACTGTAGTCGAATAAAAAAACCACGAACGTTCACATTGTTAAATTTATGGTCTCTACTGTTTGTTAAAGAAGTTAATTGTATATTTCTACATTGTTCTACAGGGTTGTCGGTGTAAATAAATGTTTGATTTCGATCATAACATGTGTAAATTTGAACTGTTGATACTCTGGATAACTGTTGTATTTGGATTGTTGGGATCAGATTAGTGTTGTATAAAGCTCGAGTCTTCGAAGCTCCCAGAGCTCAGTTTTAAAGAGTTCTTCTATAGAAACTTAGTCTTTAAGACTGAGCTCTGGAGCTTCGAAGACTCGAGAGCTTTATACAACACTAGATCAGATGTATCATACCCCCACGTTGACAGAGAATGATGATGATTTTCGTATGCGGGTTGGGTTTCGTTCAAGGAAGGAGAAAACTTAGAAATCGGAGCAAGCAACAGGTAGGCAATCCTGGTTTTCACCCTGTACATACAGACACATTACATGTATATTCATCAACAAGCAGGTGCAGCCCGGGTAAACGGACGACGGGTATTATGCATATTAAACAGCCACGATTCAATGCCGCTCGCATCTCGCTAATAGGGGTCTTTAATAATTATTGGTAAGTTATATGTTATGGTCCGGGAGAACCCAATATTTATCGATGGGCACCAATCAAATCTCGAAGATGATTAAATAAATAATGGGAGGAGACACTAGCGTAACAGCACCCTACAATAACGAACGATTCTGGTCTACGTTTCGCAACCAACAAAAATCTCTCTACTCAAAATAGTGTGTGAAACATTTTCAAATTTAACCCTTTGCAGTCGGAGCTATTTTAACTGGAAAATTAAACATTTCTTACGACCTAGAATAATTCTATCGTATGTAATTGTTTTCAGTTTATGGATGGCAATACTTAAATGTGTAGTGATTGACTGGATACCAACATATTTAATAATCGAAACAATATTTTGAATAATCGTACAGCAATGCTTTTAGTACTAACAAGGGAAGGACTCCAAGTGTCCGACTTGGATTTCCATAATTTTTTGTGAGATGATGGTATATGGATCCCTAATTATGTATGCAAAATATTAGGTGTAATTACTCAATAGTTTTAAAGATATAAACAATTAAAGTTTCATACCTATGTGTCACGCAACCTGCTTACACAGCTAATGCAACTTCGAAAACTACAGCTCAAGTATGAAACTTTAATTGTTTATATTTTTAAAACCATTGTGTAACTACACCTAATATTTTGCGTACATAATTAGGAATCCATATACCATCATCTCACAAAAAATTATCAAAATCAAAGTCGGACACTTGGGTCCTTCCCTTGTAAGTGTTAGAGGAAGAGCAAAGGGAAAAATGCAATTGTCGCTTACCGAACTGGCCCTGCAGTAAATGGTTGGGTGATCCAGTGTGTGGACGCGACGATGACACTTTCCTCAAGGTTCGGATCTTGATGGCATCGCCTGAACCGGTGTGCACATTGTCGTCATTGTCGTTATTGTCGCTATTGTCCTCGAATCTTGTGGCCAGATCAGGAGCAGTATTACCATCCTCCACCAAATCCGACGCTGGATCGTCCTTCTCGGAAAAGATCAATTACGATATTATTATAATTATTTGAAATTATCGCGGCTGCGAGGCGCGCTGGAAAGAAACGCGACCCCAGCAATTTGCCCCTGCATTACATACCCGTTAACCCGGTGTTAAAAGCGCCAGGGCACAAAATAATCATAGCTCATGCGGGGTTCCTTCCAGGTGATTACGGTATCACCGATTCCGAATCAACGATTGCCCCAGCGACGACCGGGGGCCTCGATCATTCACGCGTTTCACCCCTCTTGCATCGCGCGCGCGATACATACCACGCCGCGCCGCGCCGCTCGAAAACCCCCGTTTTCATTAACACGTCCGTTATGGTTGTTTGCTCCGGTAGCCGTTCGCGTAATCACAATATTCCGAGCTATTGAGTATTAACTATTAACCGTTCGCACCCGTAGTGCCACATGCGCTTCAAGAATTCTAAAATGTACAGTTCACCCCAAAATTTTCCTGACGTTGTACAGTACATATGTATGTAGTTCGATTACTGTCGCCGCTAGATGGAAAAATTGTGTTTCCACGGTCTCGACCTTATTTTGGGTTTGAATTGTTACAACACAAGTCGCAGCTTGGTATTGCTGCTTATAATTTCACTTTAGCAAAATTGGACGGAATAAATTGTTAAGTGCATTTATGTGTGAATAATTTTGATGCGATAGTTTACTTTTAGCGAGCATGTGTTTCTTGCAATGTACGTGGCCGATTCGCACGGTTCGATTTATAGGATGCAGTTAGTCGGCGGAATATATGTAAATCCTAACGGCTTGGTCATTGTTTGTGAAGAATGACGCAAGTATTTAGATTCACGATACCTTGAACCATTATGTCCAATGCACCTTCGTGTTTCCTGCCTGTGTGTGTTTCTAGGTACGAAACTAATGTGTTAGTGCTGCAAAACAGTGATCAACACAATGAGAGTTATTATTTTGAATCAAAGAATATATTCACTGATGTCATAGAAGCACATAATGATTAACAAACAGAAACATTTAAAATCAAGCAAGTTTCACATTTATGAAAATACAATTGACTAGCTAACACTTAAGATGGTAGAAAGATTTGAAAAATTGAAGTGTTAATTAATTATTTTATCTGGTTTCTATTTCCAGCAATTAATGCAGACAATTTTTATTTTTCACAAATATCCGTAGTCAACTCATAAGACTTTATAATTATTTCTAGAAAGCATGTCGTTCCGAGATGAACGCAAGTGAAAGAGGAATCATTGTGACTCCATTTCACATCTTGATTGAAACGAAAGATAACTACAATATAGATCGGATCAATGAGAATTTGACTTCAATCGTTCGAGAGTTAACCTGCTTGGCGTGAAAGTAATTGCACGGCTGTACGTTGCGTTTGATGAGTGCCGATTCTATCTGACGTTTATCATAGTTAACGTCACTGCGCTACGAACTTAGTCGAGAACTTTAATAAATCGAGGTAAACATAAAAGACAGTCTCGTGTTTATCGTAAAAGAAAAAGCAACCGAACGAAATGTTGTAAAGGTGTCGTATAAAATAGTTTCGTCTTTTTATTATCCTTTGAAATGATTCCGAAGATTTCTAAAAATTTTTCAGTGTTTTTCTCAAATGAAAGTTTCTTATGAAATTCATTGAGCTCATTAAGTTCCCATTATGTTCATCCATATATGAGGAAATTGTATTTTTTATTATGTAATACTGTTTGCAACTTGATGCAAGGGATATTAACCTTTGACAAATTCGCTAAGCTGGCAAATAGAACGTCGGTGTTCCAAGCCACTTATCTTATCAAAGAATCATAAATCCATTGTAGGAAGTAAGCAATATGTAGCATGGGGTGTTACTTCTGCTGATTAAGGACGTAGGTATTGCGGAAATGCAAACCCTAACATGTGACTGAAACTACTACATTGTGGATTTCATGTGTTTGCAAAAAAGATACGGTATTAGCCGAAAAGAATGAAACATAAAATGTAATAAAACTTCAATTTCCCTTTTGCATCGATCCTGATCATCAAAAATAATCTGTTGCAATAAACGATAAAGTTGCATGCTCCATGTATAGTTCTAGCGAGTTCCTTCGCTGTGAATAATTTAAATTTACGCGTTGACTGTGTCCACACGAATCCTCGATTCTGTTAAATTCTCATTTTCTTCTGGGAATAGAAATAACTATAGTAGAGTTGCCTTCAAAAGAAATCAATTTCTCTGAACATGTCAGTCTATATCAAATCAAACAATTAGTTTAATGAACTGTACTAATGAAAATATAAATTTCTACGCCAGATAATCGAGTTCATATAAACAAAAATGTTTGATCTTCCGAATCAGTGTCGTCTCGCGGAAACGACGAAACATCGATACAATTACAGAAAGAGATAAAGATTGGGGACTAATGCAAGGAAAAAAGATTGTTTGCACATATAGGGCGCGCGACGATCTCGCAGCCGCGATGCGTTAACTGGGATTACGAATTACGATCAGTTTCCCAACGGAACGACAAAGGAAGGACTAACCTCACCGGCAACCTTTATCTTCTTCTTGTCTTGATCCCGAGCTCTTTTATCCTTGACCTGCTTCGCCATCACCCGTTGCCTTAACGCGACAAGATTGCACCCACGGCACGTGCAGCTCCGGTACCTGCAGTACCTCTTGTGGTCCTTCACGGGGATTTCCTTTTCGTGATATCGGCATCGCGCGCAACAAGGCGTCCGGGGTTTTTTCTCGGTTTTCGTCGAGGACGTGGATGCGTTCGTTTCCGTCCGCGTAGTAAGGACCTCGACTTTCTTTTCCATGCTGCACAGACGCTTGCTCTGCTAACCGATCTAATATCAGTCAGTTTCAGCGTATTTCTATCTTCCTTTCTCTTCTAGAAATCGTGAACGGCCCCTGACTAGGGTCCTTTCATCGTCACTGAGAACAATTCCGGGAAGATGTCCTCCGAAGGTGTCCATAGATCGTCTTTTATTCTTCCAACGTCTGCACGCGGAAGCGTAGCATGTCACGTACCTTGCTCCAACACATAGGCTAAGTCTTCAGCATCCTTCGTCCATTAAAGTCAGATTTCTATTTCTGAAACACAGTAACGTTCCTGTTAGAATAACGTTCGATCCGTTCGAGCTGGCTAAAATATTTTCTCCAAGATGACGCGACCCTAGGGCACAAATCACTTCTCGCACTCTAAATATTAGATGAACCTATAGGTATGCCGTGTCGCTTCTTATCGCGATTTATGTGTATAAACGTCTGTGCTTTGTTTAGGGACGCTTTCCTAGAAATCTCTCGCCTTTTAAGAAGTATGTAATTTGTTTAGGTTCTAAACATTGTACATACATACATACACATATGTAGAATCCCGTCAAACTGAAATGTGCATTCAAAACATTTAGAACGATACTTTCTATTCCCCAATTTCGGTACACCAAGATCCTGTCGACGAACAAGGGATAAAAACGCAAATTGATGTAGAAATCTCTTAAGTCAAACTCAAAACGTTTAATAGGTGGAAGGACAAGTGTTACTATCTTTCACTTTAAAAGTCAGCTTTAAAAGACAACACGACATGTGGGATGACATAATGCTTTTAACGCCTGCTGGATAATAATTTCATAAGTGTTCGCAATATTTCATGTAGCACAACGGCATGAAAGTGTAAAAATATTCATAAAAATCCCAATCCCATCAGAATGGGGAATCAGTATGTAGCTACAATTTGAAACGGTAGAAATATTATAATATTCAAATAGAATCGATATGTTACTTTCTATCTACTGCAATGATTAGAGTGAAAACTAAATTCCCAAGTGTCACCAGTTTTTTACGATAAATACAGAAAATTTAACATTGGAGTCTCCTGAATTATGATCAAGACATTCGATGTATGTACTTAGATACATAGATATTTTTGCAATGCGATTTTTCTTTGTCCTCGTTACAGAGCAGAAATGTGGCTAATTGTTGTTGTAAGTGAAGGGTAACCACACATTTACCCTTAAAATTAAATCGGCCAATACGCAACCGGAGCCCAACATGAAACGGAGCTTTCGTATTTAAAATATGGTACGACCTCTTAATCAATGTAATCAGGTTCAATCCACACCGCGATATCTATACGTGAAATTCATTTGTCACACTACTGGCGTAGCCGGACTGCATTATGCTTGTAGCAGAGCCATTCAATTAGTGACCTGTGGGGCCACATCCGGTTATGATCTTATCGACTGAATAGTGAAACCAGACGATAAATACCATCAACAGATATTCATGGATTGATAAAATGGATTAACCAAATGCAATTCGGGGATTATTTAAACGATTTCATCGATAACGTAGTTTACTTATTTGAAGCATCCACTTCGGTCGGAAACTTGTTGAATCGAACAAATGCACTTCGAACAGGTACTTCAGAATGATCGTTCTCGAAACCTGTATGTATTTCTGAGACGATTGCAGACATTTACGATCATATTACTTCACTAATCCATTAAAATGAAAACTGTTGAATCGTGTTTGGAGATAACTCGGAATAAACAACGCAAGTAAATCAATTCATTTAAGTGAATTTGACATGTTGGAACATAATACATATAATGTAGGAATCGAAGCGTGAACATGGTACCAAATGCATACATTGTACCAAAACGCGACAAATGCCGATCGTGACACAGGAGTAACCCGTCTCGATCGCCAGTACAACATTGTATCATAGAACAAATGCATAAAAGCACGAACGAGAAGTTAGTCTTTCGCTGACGATCGAAATTTATTTCGAGTTAAATCGCTACCTAGTCCCAACCCACAATCTTTAGGTGCTCAGAGTTACGATCCTTGCGCGGTACCATTCCCAAAAGACTGCGCGAATCCGTCGAAACTGACGACTCGATCAACCGATTCGCGTTTCCACCATCGACCCTTCCGGTCGCAGCCTTTTCATTTCGATAGAAATGAGGCGTAATGCGTTCGCCGGCATCAAAGGCGCCGCGTGATGTTTTAGCCGGCGGGAGAGACAGCGACCTTTCTCACGGTCGACCAGCATCCGCGAAGAGAATGTATCTTTTCGCTGACGACAATGTATCTCTTGTGCGATACTGTGTATTCATGAAACAAAACCCTTCCTCGTATCGTTATCTTGCGGCTCGGAGACATCATGGAGTACCATGGATTGCTGAAGAGCAACGTCATCTAATTGCACGCAAAACCGGTGAAACGCGCTCTTCTTATCGACTCCGCCTTCTCCCCTCCCCTACTCTTTTCTCCCCATACTACCGTCCCCTCACTGTTCTACCTCCTTACACCAACCTATCTTATTCTTTCTATAAAAAAACTCGGTGATACAATAATAATACGGGGGTAATTTCAGCTCGGCGTATAGCTCCTACTGTGATGAGATACTTTTGCGTAAGGCAACGTAAGACAAGATCTAAACAGGTCAAATGTTCGCAGCTGGATCGTTGTTATTTTTCTGAAAGACTTTAGGCTCATAAATTTGATAAGTACTCTGATCAATCTGAAATATGTATGAACTTTACTCTCGTGTATATTTGTAGAATGTGCCAGGCTTTTAAATAAAAGATTTCAAAAGACCAGTTTTTAAAAAAAAATCATTATGGGACTAGGGGCACTTGAGATACAAGAGAAAGGTTTTCCCATTGTCTCCATTTTCTGCCGTTTCTTACAGTTCCCTTTCTGCAATATATCAAACCGTGTCGAGCAATTTCGAGCGAAACGTGAGTCGAAGACCTTGCCGGTCAGCGATTCATCTTTTTTTTCGGCGGCGAATCTTCACCGTGAAGATCAAACTCTTTATTGGAGATCGTGTTCGCCGACAAGAAATAACGTTGCACGATCGTCGATGATCGGTTCGGCGAGTTCTCGTATTTCGACGACACAGCCGCGGTCAATCGCGGTTTTCCTTTTGTTGCACGCTTTCATCGCCGTTGAATCGGAGGTTTAGGCGACGAGAACCAACACGACCGATGCGATGGCCAACGGACGCCATGACGGTTCTTTTAGCGAGCGCACCCGATTTTTCGCGGTTTTTTTTCGATCTGCTTCTACAAATTCACCGAGCAACGTTCGGATCAATATACCTCATCGAAGTTATTTGTTAGTTCTTTGCGAATGTAATTGAAGTGAGTACGGCGTACTTGAGGGTAGTGACCATTATCAGCATACTGTAGATCTTTTTTAGTATTTGTGATAAAAATTGGGTGGTACAAATAACACAATTGACACTAAACCTACCGAGTCTTAAAAGCAACTGATACATGTTCCCTTATAAAAATGACAAGATTGATTTTATTTAAAGATATCTATACAATCATTTCTTACGAAATCATTTTTATTATTATCATAATTGTAAAATAAAATCCAAAATTCGTTTGGAGTAAAGGAATTAGCTGTAGAAGACCTAACAATTTATCGTAAATATGTATCTTGGAATATAAAGTCGAGCGGCGGTAATATGTACGTATGTATAAGGAAAAGTTGCCAATAAATATTTAAAAAAAAAACATTCGAATTGCCAAGTTTCAAATAGTTAAACTTGATCATTTCCGAGATTTCGGGTACATAATATTGAAAATTTTTCAGTCTCTGGTATTTTTGGCAAAATCCGCAATATCTCCCGTCTAAATTATACCCACTTCTGGTCGCAGCAAGCACGCCGAAAAGGAGTTGCGCGTTAGAGGATAACTATACTTATCGACGTGCCCGTTACCGATTACCGAGCACGATAAGCCACGCTTCCCCATTGGTCCCGCGATATTGCTACAATGTAAAAAGTAGTTACGACGTTGCAGAGTTAATGCGATTCATTTTCATAGCGCTCGCCGTATTCTACGATCGCGGGTAAGCAATAAAAAAAGAAACATGGCGCTATATGTAGTACGCTAGAGGTGATACCCCGCGTGACTGTAATCAGGATCGTTTTCGCGGTACAACATTCGAATGGCGGGGCGGAGACAAAGATGTCGAAACCTAATCGCGTGTGCGTGATGTGTATGAAACTGCACAAGCATTTTCTTGCGTGGACAGGCTCTGCATATTCATGTGCAATCGTAAAAAACGGTACCCGAGTAAACGCTTCTATTACAGTCACAGAACAAAATGACCAACGATGCAAATCGAACGAGCGAGATAATCGATTGTTCGTTCGAGACGTACACATTGATTATTAGAGGGTGGTTTAGTTGTAATTAGTAGACAGCGGACTTTGTGCATTTATGACAAAAAGCATTTAAAAAATGTAAAAATATAGAGACGTTATTTTCGAACAAGTAAAATTATTTACATAACAAGTAAATCTTTGTTTGGCTTCGTTTCCGCGCGAATGATGGTTAAACATTTTATTTTGCATAAGGATCCACTGTCTAGTAATGAGCCACGAGGATAACGAAGAGTCTACGAAAACCGGGAGTAAAAAGGTGCAGTTTTTACCTGGAGTACAATGTTCGTTCTTATCAGGGCCGTTGTGCTTAGCGGAGAGTTCATTCCAGCGATCAGTGAACCCACGGTGTAACCGTTAATCACAGTGTGTATCGTGCCACAATTTTCGCGTTCGGAACACACTGTACTCATTACAACACTACGTCGAAGTTTTCCATGTTCATAACAGAGAGAGAGAGAGCGAGAGATCGCGCAGTTTCTTCGTGGTATACTCGCGTTATGCGCGCGTCTTATTACCGGATGAGGCACACTGTATACATACGCGACAGGCCTCGAACCTCGTGTCTTATTTGCGCGCGAGAGCAGCAACACGCGCGCGCACAAACGATTCAACGAATTTGCATCCCCCGCTGCCCTTTTTCCTCACGTGCACACATCGCGATTAACACACTCGAAAACGTAACGGTTACTGTTCCGCCAGAGGTATCACTTAGCCGGCGTTAATTGTCCGGTGAGTTCTCCGCGTTTATCGTCAAACGCGTTTATATTTCCACGTAGTCCGAACGAGAGAGGGAGAGGTGGATAGGAGACGCACGCATGCAGTTCCCGTAGAAAAACGAGAAACCGAATGGCTTTGGTCACGGTGCAGCACCGTGGGGCTTTGGTCGCACGGCGCGCACTTTCCGCACACGCGCACTTCAATTGTCTCTTCTCCCCGTGCTCAACTGTTCGCGGCGAGTCCGCGTGTCAACCCCCTCCTGCTCTTCGATTTCCACCTCTTACACCGCGACGTCACGATGCTGCTCCTATCCATCGGAATACGTCAGCGCACGTTGAATCCACTGTTGCATCTGGTACTTCCGTCGGTTCACCCGTCGGTTTACGCTAGATCGCGCGAATTGCCGAGGAAACTCGTCGGGTGGTCTGCTCGTATTCGAGAAAGATCGTTCTCGTCCCGCGAAAAACGGAAACGTTCGACGAGATCCGCAGACAAACACTACGTTATCGTGTGCACGTATATGTACGTGAGACGAATAGTGTGCGATAGAGCTGCCAACACAGCCCCGTCGGCCTGTGTGTGGTGGAACCTTGACGGTGAAATATGGAAAAGCGCGACAACCGACTGCACGTTCGATGCGCGCTTGCATGCGGTCCGTAACTCACTAAGAGTGCTGGTAGCGTGGTAGCGGCGGCGGTGTGGTCAGATCAAGACTTGTCTCCCACTCTACCTTACTCCTTCTACAACGCCATTCCCCGGCGCACGCAGTGTCGCCAGATCAGGGGAATTCACTCGAATTCAGGGGAAAAAGTTACCCTCTCTCTGCCATTACCGGTGTAGTCACGTGACATTCTGACATATGCAGGACAGAGACAAAACGCGTCACGTGGCCGGACCGTGGAGGAATAGTGTCGTAGAAGGAGAAGGCTAGAGTGGGAAACAAATGTGGCAATTCTGGTATGCGAATCTTGAAAAGCGAGCCAAAATTCTCTCGAAACTTCGTCGAAACTTGCTGAAATTCGGGAGTTTAGGATTTCTGAAATCGCTGATTGGAATCTGACACCAATCATTCAAGATGGCGCACAGTATCACGAGTACATTTATAACTTCAAATTATAATTATATTATAATATCATTATATTATAATAGTACAAAATAACTTCTAAACTAATCCGTTTTCGACGTAAGACCCCTAATACTTTTTTTTAAAGAGAATACGAAGATGCTGCGATTGATATACATAGAAAAAAATACAGTTTCATTAAAAATTCAGGTTGCCTTAATTTTCTATTAGATAAAACGTTTCTTGATAATTTTTCCAATTGCAATTTGTTATCGCATGATTACCGACTAACTTTAGTTTGAACAATTGTTTTATCGATGTATCAGAATTGCGTAAAAAAATCATATAGCTTTTGGAAACGACGATTAAAAAATGAACACGTATTTGAACTGTTTTTAAATATATTTTATAAATCAATTATACATATATTATGTAATGTTTACGTTTGATAACTTCTGGTTTTCTGAAGGGAATGTAATAAACATTAAAAGTCATGAAGGTACTTTGTCGTACTTTATTTGAAACTCAATTCAAAGCTGATTCCTTTATTTTTATAGTTGCGCTATCCAAGAGTTACACGGTGGAGATGATCCTACGATCATTTCATTGCCCGGTGGTTTGTTTCTGCCTCTCTTCTATGACTAGCTCATAATTATCCCCCTTTTTCCACACGGGTAAGATTGAAGTGAGATCCCTCGAGTGTTGGCTTACCCCATCAAATTGTGGGCATAACAATGCGATTTTAAAGAGGCAGACATAGTGTGGTCGTAGAAGTTGTGTACTGTAATAAGAAAACAATGATCTTTGGCACATGGATTCCCTTCCTTAAAAGATTAATATTTTATCTTGTTGCAATTGAAATGTCAAAAACAGTTATAAATATTATAATTATTTAATATTATTATTTTTTATTTATAATTATTTAATATTATAATTTAAAGCAGTGGACAGGTTAAAGGATTTAAGGTTAAAAATTTAATATAAATTTTAAAAACATCATGACATCGTGACTATAATTACGTCAATATGTTAGGTTGTAACTAAAGAAATGCAGGATATAAACCTATGTTTTTAAAGTATTACAACTCACATAAAAAACAATTTTATCAAAATTGTTTTAATAAAAACAATAATATGAAAACTAATTTTGTAGAAAATATAATATTGTTTAATAATAGTAACATTAAATTATTATGAGAATTGATTTCACTATTATTGAGGAGAATAGTATTAAAATTAATTTTACAGAGAATTTAATATTATTTAAAAATATAAAGCCGTGCATTCGTTGACACTTGCTCCGCCCCATACTTCGTTTATATTCCGAGCCGCTTGATCGTCACCTCGGCCTAGTTTGAACTCGGAAAAAAATAATGCGAAAATCGCGTTTTGACATCCTGAAATATAATAAAAGCCAAATAATTTAATAAAAATTTAAATATCAAAAGCATAATTAAATAGAGCGTAAAACGAAATTTAAAATGACATAACTCATTAAATTAAGGTAAATATTTATTGGTATAAAATTGCAATTAAAACAAAGGAACAAAAATCCTGCATTTCTTTTTTTTACGCTTTTATTTTTATAGTCACTAATGTCACGATTTTATTTAAATTTATGTTATATTTTTCTATCTATTCCAACACTAATTTTATAACAGAAGAAATTATGAATTAATTGCTTAAAATTTTTGGGAAAAATATTATTAATCATTTAACTGGATTCGGTATTTTATGGAGAACCAGGAAAAAAATTATTTTCTCCTTTTTAGTGCATTTTAATATAAGCGTGGTTTTGAAAAAGATTTTTTTATATATTTTATTTTCTACTTTTATTGTCATTGGAAGCAAGTATGTATACAAAATTTCAGCGAGATTGGACTGTAGGAAGAGGTTTAAAATTCGATTATAAGATTTTACGCATACAACAACACGGCAAGTTAATATAAGCGTGGTAATAAATAGAAGCGTGGTAATAAAGAGGAGGACTGGGAAACCCTCGTCCAATACAGTTGTTACTTTCGAATGGAATATAAAAATATTTCCCCTCCTCAAAGGGTTAACAATCCCTATTTCCAAAATAATTTCAGAGAAATTTTAAAGTTGTATATTTCTAGATTGTTTCTATTCGTGCAACCCGAAAATAACATTCGTAATCACTAATTGTGAACGCACGAAATAAATTTCGCTTTGCCACGGATCGCGACACGAAATTATAAATTGCCTGCGGCCAAAGTGCGAAGACAGGCTTCGTTGGGAGGGCAGAGCAGAGTAAAAGTTCTTCGTGCTTGTAATGATGGCGCAGCGCATTCCGTGCGGCAAGAAAGCCAGGACGAGTTCAACAAAAAAAAAAAGAGTATTTTGACCGATGATTGGATGGATATTCTCGTTCAAACAGAAAAGTGTAGAGATATCGAAGAATCGCACTATCCATGTTCCATCGTCGATTTATCAGCTTAGGCCAATGGAAGGTCACAACACTCAAAGAGAACCCGAAGAATCTCACCAACAATGACAATTAGACATATTTCACGCCAGTATAAAAACTAAATACATACTACAAATAAGAGTGCTACTAACTTCCGTCTTTCTCGGGTTATTGAATTATAAAATTGTTTAAATATTTTTAACAATCTTTTTTTTTTATTGTCATCAATTTGCAATTATGCAGATGTTTTGGATATTATGTCTCATCCAGAATGTTTTGATGAGATTTTTAACTAACAGAAATATTATTCCACGATAAAATGGTTTGCCTGCACAGATGCATAGTTTGTTTAACTCCGAGGCGTGAATTATTTCTCGGAGGATCCATAATTTGTTTAAATAGTATATAATGCAGTCATTCGGTTTCGCTCCATCAGATCAAAGGTAGAGTAACTTACAACTGCAGGAATATTCCACTACAACCCTTTTATCGAAATGGTCTCTGACTATGGCAGCTATACGCAGCAAAAAATTTCACAGCACCACCGCCCACGAACGTCGGAGCTGCAGTGACTCGCATTAATATTCGAACACGTTGATGCTCGAGAGATTATTGCTGTATGTGCTTGTTTATAATACTGTTAACGATTCCATTGTTTTTTATGTTCTACTGGTACTGACGGCACTGTAAATGCTGCTTTTTTATTTAGTACTTATATATCCTGAAAAAGCAGACGTAAATACGTCGTAAATAAGAATAAATGTGAAATATGTTTGTGTGTTATTTTTGAGGTATGGGGCTATATTCTTATAAATAACAATTCAAATAAAATTATGGGGTATTTCAATGTTATTCTACACTCTTATAAACAACAATTTAAACAAAATTATGGAATGTGAGTATTTTAGTTCTATTCAAATTCATGAGCTGTATAAAGACAAGTAGAACTATATGCAAAATAAAAATATTTCAAGATGATTTTAGGAAAACAAAAGAATTAAATAAAACTGTACTCCTTCTTCCAGTAATATGAATAAATTGAAAATAATTTAGAAGTTCGCGTAACATGAATATTTCGTGAATGTTCGTACAGTCTAATATCGCTCGAACTTTGCAAATAAAAGGAAGCGCATGTAGCATTTGATCTCGGGAATCAACGTGTACGATTTACCGTGCTACCCGGCTATAAAGACGTCCGTTTGAGAGAAAGGGGTTTGAATTAGCCTCTAATACTCGGTTGGCCTAAAGAGCGCGTCAAGCGGTCAAGACATTGAGGTCTTTTCCTCGAGAACCCTGTGAAGGTTAGGATCACTCACACGGGGGACCGTGCCTTGCTTTAAACTTTAAAGTTATTCTTGGTTGAACAAGATGGAAAGAGACGGAGAGAGAGAAGGAAAGGGAGACTATGAGAAAGCCAGAAGGAACAAAAGAGAACTGAAGCGTTACAATTGCGAGACGAAGAAGGTCGGAAAAAAGAGATCGTGAGCGGAATAGAGGGAAATGAAAGAAACGCTGATTTCAAAGAGGGGGAGAGAGAAACCGTGAAGAAACGAGACAGTACAAAAACCTGGGTTCTAGTTCTATCTAGTGACAATCGCGCAAGGTGTTACGTTCCTGAAAAGAGACGTGGAACGCTGCGAATGGTAATAGCAATTAAGTTAATAAAGAAGGCCACTCAGTCTACAGGTTCTTTCGCTTAATTATCTGACTTGCACTCGCCTGCCACGTATTTCCGTAGTCCTGCAAAAACAGGCACTGTCCATCGACGCAAAACTGTATTGTGTTAGGATACATACACATGACTTTTACTTTCGTTCACAAATACTGGCATTTGAATCTTTTCAAGCTTTTAAAAATACATTCAAGTTGTTGTAGTAATAAGGCTGTATTCTTTATGGCATATATAGTCTTTATTCAAAATAAAAATCTTGTGAATTGATTGCAAGGAATAGAAATTGAATAAAAATTTATTTTGACTTTTCTTTTAATCTCTTAATCATTTTAATACGTTGATATTTGTAAATTCTTCTAATATTTCAACTGTCAAATTTTGTTATGAATGCATAATTCCTTCGTGATTGTATTCGGCAAACCAAATTGTTTTCGTTAACGTCTAGAGCCACGGTCATGGAAATAATGTTGCGCTGTTCATAGTCGCCACTCTATATTTATAGCACATTTAGGTAGTTAAAAAACTTGAACGACATTATATCGGGCATCGTAGGTTCTTAGTGTATTCGTAGAAAACTTAATTGTGAGTGGAAACTCCCCTCGGTGGACCCGAGAAATTATAAACTTCAGTTGAATCGACGGTAACGGCGTCGCAATGTATTGTATAATGTGTAATAACTTAAATACATCTGACAAAAAGTACCACAAACTAATTGCTGGCTGCGGGATCCATCCGTCGTGGAACGATTGACGTTTACGTATTGAGGCATACAATTAGAAACACGAACTGTGGTTTGCGTTTGTGTCTTGGGAATGAATGAGTGTGAAACATGCAGCGAGAAAGAAAACGGCACGAATTCGCGTGGAGAGGAAATTTCTTAAAACTACACGAACAGACCGATGCTTATTAAGACAAATGTTCGCGTGAGTTTGGAAAATTCGATTCACTCTAGTTCCACGGAAACTTCTGCGGCAGAAAATGATGCAAGAAACCCCCTTTTTTCTCTTTACTTCACAGATTGCAATTTTACGGTGAAGTCTCAAAATCCGTGTGACGTGTGACTCGCATGAGAAATGTTCCATATTCTGTTCATTGAAACTCCACACTGAGATTGAACTGTGTTAATTTCATAACAATTATTTTTTATGTTCTCAAAATACTAGACGCGAATTTTTCGGTGTAAAAATTGGTTCGTGGCTCTCACAGTTAATTATAATTTTATTCTGAAATCAAATATTTTAAACAATAAATTTTGTTAGCCACAAGTAATGAAACAGCTTTTTTATAGCGATATTGTTTGAAGATTATCGTTTTAAACCGGTCCCTTTAATTTCCAAAGAATGCTGGCCTATATATATATATTCCTTCAACAACACAATAAGAAGATATTTAACAGAAATTGATTCAAGCTAATATGTATATAAAATGAATAAAAATTTTGGGGATATAGCGTATTGCTTTCACCGGTTTCTATGTGGCCGGAGAATTTTACCGATCGTTGCTCCTTTTTCCGTACCGTAATTCCCGCTAATGGCCACGAATTCTTTTGCACACCAAATTATAGCCAGATTCGTGATTTCTATATTTAAGTCGGAGGTATCGAAACTGCGTCAAATTACTGTTGCATGTATCCAACACGAAAATCACATCTGCCCCGAGTGGGAGCAAAACGAGTGCACGACTCGGTAAGAGAGTACACGATACCCGTCCGTTCCTGCAAACCGTTCACGAAATCATTCGTGTTTTCGGTTCCGAAATTTGTCGTGTTTCTCACGTGCATACCTCGTATTATTTCAGTATTTCGCTGTTGATGAGCTTCTTTCGGCGGCGCAAACGGACAGGCAACTATCCTTGAATTTTACCCGTTCATTTAACCGCCTCGTTCGGTTCCGCGTACTCTTCCTTTTGTTTCAATGGTTTTGTACTTTTTTCCGTCATTTTCTTCGATTTGTTCATGAGCCAAGTATCGCTCATATTTTCGGTATTTCTATCTTCCCACGTTTTATCTTCGCCCCTTCCGTTATTTCCAATATTGTATCCTGGATTCGCAAGAAAAAGATTTTTCACGAACTGACTGACAAACTTACTTTTTAAGTCAGAAGTTAATCGGTAAAGAAAATTCACAAAATTCGGAGCAGTTAGTTTAAATTTTAATCACTAGAAGATTTTATGCATTTTTGAGAACTGCTGATAAAGACTCGCAATCTATTAAAAATCTACAGTTACAAATTAACTAATTACATATATATCTGTGGCCGCCTGGAAAAAACGCCGCACGTCACATTTTCAAAAAATTTCAGTTTATGCATTAATTGAGAAAATTTGCTGAATGAAAAAAAGTCATGAAAATAAATTCGGAAGGCTTAAAAACATAATGGAATTGAACCGATATCCTATGGCAAAGCATTAGTGACCAAAACTTTGAACATGCGGCGTTCTTCCTGACAACCACAAATATTTCTGAAATTCTTGTGTAAATGATTCTCAAATGATCCGTCGAATTCCAAATTAAAATTCCGAAATACCTGCCCGTGTTTGGCGGAGTCGACTGAATATCTGAGAGGATTAACGAAAATCTTCGATTTACTCGTTAGTTTATTTCACCGGGCGAGCGGATTCCCAGTATACTGCGGGATCCGCATTTTAACACTTTGCATTTAACGTACGTTCTATCACGACCGATCGGAACCTTTAATTATATCGAACGAAAATCGTTTAACAAAAGGGCCATTACATGTATCTTCGTTGCGATTCCTTTGGCCGTTACATGTTTCTTTCATCTCCTGGCAGTCGCTTCCCCTTTCTCCACTTTCGTATTTTCTTTACCACAAACGACTGGCACGCAATACCTCAGGTGTACATGCATTGCATTGTGCCGTGAGTATATGCATGGTATTTGTGTTAAGCACGCGTGCGCGTGCATGTGCATGCACGGGACCTCGAAGACGAGTTTCGGAAGTATCATATCTTCAATCGGCTCCACCCCTCCTCTCCTCTCGCACTCCCCCTCCCCCCTCACAACCCATCTTATGCACTCGTCCCTCCACCTCCTCCTCTCCCTCTTGTAGTTATTCCTTTTATGCTTTGTTGGATTGTGTGCAATTTGTACCTGCATGTCTCGAGACCGTACAGATTCTTTCGATTAAACCAAAGCGTTTGGAATCGGGTTCTTTTCTCTTTCGACCGGCGTGCTTCGTGCACCGTCTATATTCCGATAAGAGTCTAACGGCTTCGACGATCTGTAATATTCAATGAACCGAGTGAACAAAATACTTGACCCCAGATAAACCAAAGGAGGAACCTTGCGGAGCCTCCGGTCGCAAAATATTGGAAATATATTCGTCAGATTGGTCAACTCCGTAAAACGAAAAGCAAAGGAAAATGATCGCGGATTTTTATATGGATAGATTATTATATAAAAATCAGAGAAAGATTTCTTTCAATGGTTAATAGATCCTTGTGGTTCAAATGAAATAAAAACTTGAATACATACCTTGGCGAATGTACATGTTTCCTTATGTTTTACACAGTTGTGTGCATTCTGGTTGCTTGTAAATAATTGCATCACTTGCGATCACTGCATATCATTAATTGACACACGAGGAGATAGTATGAAATGAAGAAACTGTTTTTGTTACAGTTAATATACGATGTCTTAATATTTTGAGAACCGTGTCGAGACCAGATTAAAAAACATCGAGAGAGTGAAAAAGGAAAGCCAGACGGTTGAAGGTGATCAGCTAGCATAATTCGTTATTGCTTGACCCACTCGTTCCCTTATACTTACATTCTGTAGTCACGCTATGATAGCAGCTAATTATATGTATCTACTAATTACATTAACTAACCGAAACTGTAGGATCGCTTGTTACACTGTAAATAGCCTGAGAAGGGAAACAAGAAGAAGGTAGGAAATGTGTACCACTCATAATGTTCACACGATTAACTCGTTTGCCATGTTAGAGATGTTGAGTAAAGTCATCAAGCACCTACAAGAGAGCCAGTCTTGTCTCGAGTGGGAGAAGACCCCTCTCTCATGATAGTCACTCGAAGCGGAACGATTTATTTGCGCTCGATGAATGAATGCAACACGGTGTCAGGTATGAAATATTTCGCTGCCGACACTGTTGCACTTCTCCAAGAACGTATTCCACTGCCGTTGCGTTTTATCTGCACGAACACGTCCCGCGGAAGAATACGATCCACCCTGAAGAGACAGTGGCTCGTGTGGGCAGCGCTCATTTTCACTGTAATTTATACAAATTGGGGTCGAAGTCCTGTACGTCACCGCTGATTTGTCGCACGGAACTTAAGAAATTGCGTATCCATACTCCCTCTGACTGTACCAGACGCATCCTGAATGAAACAGCACTCAAGCAATCGCTGCTCTGCATCGGAATCATTGCTGATTCAGGGAATAGGTGGGAATACTAAACAGCTGAAAATTATAGGAGCATGCTCGACAACGCTTGAAAAGCTATTTCTAGTCTCATATTATTTATTTCAGTCTGTCATGTTAAAAAACAATTCTTCTACTTCCGTAGTGTGACATAGTATTGGGTTTGAATGAATTTTAGATTGGCGTACATATTTATTTGTTTCAGATTTGTATTTTATATTCCAGACTATACAGCATCAGAGTGTCCGTTTGTTACATTATTTTCGTCTATCTTATTTTTGAAATAATCTGAATTATATGAAACAGGATTTTTATATTACGTGTAACAATATTCGAGACGCTACCAAAGCGTATTGCATGTTTATGCAACGTTGATACAAAATCAGTACAATGAAGTGTTCTCTCCTATCTTGTATTTCAAGGTAAGGTGGAGTGGGGTAAGTGCGCCCCCCCCCTAGTTTTTGCAAAGTTGGACTTTAAACTGATGTATTTTCAGTCTGGTATGTAAAAACTTAACGCTCTTGGTATCAAACTCTTGCCACAGTTATCACTGTTGAATTAGTATTATGTAGGATTCTAATTTTGCTTGAAAATTATCATTTTGATAGGATATTGTACAAAGTGTCAACTACTACGCACTTGTCCCGAAAATGTGGCAAGAGCATCTCCGAGAGTTAAAAATGCTTTTAAACCTTGTTTCAAGTGCTACGGGGCAAGAAAAGAATGATTAACAAGCTTGCTATACAATGCTTCTTATCGCATTAAATTATATTGTTTAGTTTTATAGTCATCCATTTTTAAACAAACATGTACTTCTATGCTGAAATATGAAAGGGGATACAGTGATATTAAAACAAAGTTTAAAAATGCTTTAGCCATAAGGTTTCGATAATTAGGCAACAATTTTAAATTTTAATTACTCGTTTTTCCATACATTCTAATCCGCGTACGAGCTAACCTTATTCGGTCAACGTGTTCGATCACCGTGTGGACAGACATTAGATTTCCTTAGCTAACCGAGGCACACGGAATTCTACAAACGCAGCAATAAATCGTCGAGCGACTTCTACGAAACTGGTTTTTAACACGGCCGACACGCATTAATGATTAGCACTGATCAATCTATTTGTAGGATTCGCTGGTATAAATTAGAAAATAGCGGACCGGCACGGAAATGGACGAGGGATGTAAAACGAAATAAAGCGGTTCGTCGAGTACTAACAACAAAATTTTATGATAAAACTTGGTTTACTGCCCGCTTACGGTTTACGTTGTTCATCCAAATCTCGAAGAGAGGGACTCGTCGCAAAAAGTTACGACTTCGACCGAGTAGTAAGTACAGTTCACCGACGGCGGCGATGCTATTGAAGTTTTACCATTGTTACATAAAAATTCTTTTCATGCGCTCGGAATGCATAAAGCCGAACCATTGTCTAACAAACTAAATAATGTATTCAGTCTCATGCTCACGGTCGTAAACAGCGTTTGTTTAAAAAGCTAAAACATGCACGATCATTTTCCTTCGAACGATCATCTCGACAGAAGATCTTAAGGTATTCCGGTGTAGGCAACTATTAAAAGCTCGCGTTGTTTACGAATAAATTATCGCCGGTACTCTGTCGATATGGTGTCTAATTTCCGACGCCACTATGTCACCAGTCGAGTTTATATAGTGTCCGAAGTTCGCTCTGAGAACAACTTGCAGCTGGCAAGTGGAGTTGGCACGAATTCGCTTGGTTTTTACACTTAATTGTATCAATTATATCATTTATATCTTTGTATTATTTTGGCACCAGTTGTCGCGGTCGTATTTATAAAGGGAGAACGAAAAACGGTATTGCGCGACTATACTGTCTTAACTATTTGCATCCGATCTTCTTGGCGTCAACTTTTCGCATGCCCGTTCTACTGCGCAAAATTACGCTTCGCCGAATCTATACTTGTTATTCGAACTGTTCTACCGTGTATCGTATTTATGCTAATTTTACTGCAGTAAATTACGCGAGCGTTCGGAACTACTGAATACTCGTTCAACAATTCTTCGAGAATACAATGAATTTTCAAAATATCACAATTTATAAAATCGCACGAAGTTGTTAACCCTCAGCACTCCAAATTGCTGTACATACTATTATTCAGAATATTGTTTACATTATTAAATAAGTTGCTATCCAATCAATTACTAAACACTTACAGTAGGTGTACAAAGTATCCGATCACTTTTTAGAATGGAATTCTAATTAGATAAATATAGAATGGAATTACTCTAGGTCGGAAGAAATGTTTAATTTTCGAATTAAAATAGTTCCAAGTGCAAAGGATTAATCAACTAAATGATTAACGAGATTGTTAACGAGATCGTTCCACAATTCGCGACCACAGTTCTGGCTTCCTCGGCCTCCGGTGTCTTACTTTGTATTCAACAAGATATCAACAGACAGCACTTATGCGGGAGCCTAATATAACTCTCGACCGCCATTAGCTTTTCGTCGTTTTCTTTTGGGCGCATCGCTTGCACACATTCTTCGCGATTCAAATCGCCGCCAAATATAAACATACGCGAATCCGCGAGCCCGATCCTTTCCTATCTCACAACTTCCGGGAAAATTGAGAGAGAGAGAAATCCTTAGGAGGATTGCCGTCGCGTGGGAGTCGGCTGAGAATAGATCGGTTTGCATAATCGAATCGTCGAATCGCTCGAATACCAACGAACACCGGGATCACCGATTCGAACCAGCCACCGCACCGCTTCGCTACAAAGTAATCTTCGGCGTTGCGATTGTATTCGACTGGCTGCTATCGTTTCCCGTGCTCGCTGGCAGCGTTTTGCCAAGGACTGTACCGTGCAGAAATAGCGGGTCCCCCGATCGGATCGTATTTGATTTCGTTGTTCCGTGGCGTATACACACGTGCGTGCGGAACTGCAACGTATGTATATCCAGACACCATTACATAGTATAGCAAACACGATCCTAGCGGGTTTGCCGCGTAAAATACACATTCGAATAGCCCGCCTTTGACTATCCGCGGATTGGCGCGGACTTGCAGTTTATATTAGGAGGTTGCATTAATTTGCCCGGCTGGGAATAGATGGCTCAGAGCTTTCCTTCGATCCATGCCTTACCCGTTATTGCAGCCTCAAGCTTATCAATTGTTTCTGGACGACTAGATACTATTGTATGAGGTATTATATCAATTTCATATCCATAAAAGGAAAAAAATCATATAGAATGGAATTATTCTAGGTCGGAAGAAATGTTTAATTTTCAAGTTAAAATAGTTCCGACTGCAACGGGTTAATTTATGAACGACGCAGAATAAGGAAAAATTAAGTGTTCTATTTTTTTTATATGTTCGGCATTGGGGAAACTCGCCTTGTTACGAAGAAAACAGATTGTTCAAAGTCACAAAACAACTCAAATCAACGCACAAATCACGTCGGCTGGCACTCAAATATTTCGTACGATCGTCTAGCGATATAAATTACTCAACCGGTGAACTGATTCCGCCGGTTATTTCCACGGAATGTCTGTTCTGCGTTATTTGTGCGTTGTACTTTTTGAAGTTTATCGCAACATATTGAACTATCCATATTATAGTACCGAATAATTTACAGAATTTACGAGTACGCGAGTGTTTATGGTGAATAAAATTTCGCTTAATCAGGTGCAAACTACACCGGGCTACATGGATGAAATAAATAATTAATTCGCGATGACGCGACGCTAGCCGCACGCTTGCTTTTTTCTTTACCGTGTACATAAGGTGTTCTACTTTCTAAAAATAATTACCTAACGTTTTATGAGTGGCTTAGTAATAAGAAGTAAGTGTCCAGTAAGCTATTTTTACTTCAGTTCGGTGAATATGGTTAGGCTTCCGTCGTGCGTATGTATAAACACCGACTCCTTCGAAAAACGAATGCCTGGAACTGGATGCTACCTTTTTGTTTATAACGCTGTTTTAAACGTACCTAAATTCTAATTAATAGAATGTACGCGTCTGTTGTCGAGCTGTGCGTCAAACATAGTCATCCGTCTCGCACGTAACTCCTACAAAATTAAACTTATTCGCATAGTATATTATTGCAGTATGATCGATACTCGAAGCATTCGACGAACGCGAGTGACGTCACATTACGTCTATGTCCGAACGATTAAAAATAACAATGTGTGCGTAACTAATATCGTGTCGCATATAGACTTCGATGTATCGAATTGAAGAAATGTTTTTCGCCTTATCGCTGCAAATTCTAATTTATTCCGTCGTCGAGGTATCCGCAATATTAATCCCACCGATAAAACGATCTTTTTTCCGCAAAAATTGTATAAATATGAGTTCGACGATATGGTGTACGCTTTCTATCCGGGCGAGTCCAGATCCCTGATAAATGCTATGATTACAGACACTTCTGCAAGCGTGATAATCGACATTCGCTAGTTGCAAGTCCGGCGACGATACCGTTTCTTTTATTTTGCAACAAAGTAATATGTGTGACGTGGATATCGTCTGACGACGACACGGTTTACTATAAACTACAAACGCTTTACATAATGGTTTCGTTAAACGATATTGGCAGTGGATTTCAGGAACGTAAACGCGAACTTCTCTTATCGAAAACCTGCCGGAACGATAATGATAATCGCTATCTATCATGATAATACCAGTGCTTGCAGATAGGTTACCGGTTACATCCTTCGCGATGAGTGCTTCCAACAATTTATAGACTCTTCACCTTGTAGGAAGAGTTGGTTATACACGGGACCGGTATTTAAAGTTTTCATTATCTTGAGGGTAGGTTGCTTTCGTTTTTAAACCAAATCGAAATCGCTGTGTAGAGAATCCCTTTTTCACTAATTGTTTCTCGAAAACATTTCAATAAATATTCGAAAGAGTAGGTAGGTAATTATTTACGTTTTATTGCATCTGCAAATTTCGGAAAAGCAAGAGATCGTACACATCAATAAAAATAAGTAACATTTTTATTTCACTTTGGCCACAAAGAATTTTTAGCGAGGTAAACTCTTTTCAAGAAATAATCATTGAAATTGAGCATTTGCAGAAAACTCCGCAGTCTGCCATTACGTTAATTAGCGAGAACACTACGGGCACTATGAAATCGGATATTTCCTATGCAGAAAACTTATAAATATCACACGTTGCCACAGTGTGCGATAAATATGGCTCACTTACGAGCCACGCGACACGGAAACCGTTGACTCACATTCGCGTAAGCTCCGTCCGTTTCCGGTAAATGTAGCACGACTCGAAGGAACGCGATCTCGGACTTGTTGTTAGCTCGGCACCTGTACCTCCGAGGACTCTTCTCCGCGAACCATTTAATTCGTTTTGCGAGGAGCCGACTTCTGCTCGTCAGGCGGTTTCGATGACCCTAGAGATTCGCCGATCCACGTGCGGTGGGAATAATCACGGCCCGTCGACTCACTCTCGTACGAAAGGAAAAAAAAGACAAATTTTACGAGCCTGTAGGCTTGGCCAGTCATGCGCCGCGCTTCGCCGTAGGAAACGGACTTTGCGTTAAGTGTTTCTTTTTACGCTCCGCCATTAAATTTTGGCTTAAACAGTGGCGTGCAAAGTAATCCTAAAAATCTTTCAGAAAATCGACAGAATTTATTTAATGAGACCAAAACTGTAAAGACAAAACTTATCATACTCCTTCAACCCTTTCTGCTCCTAAAAATTACATCATTAAATATGTTGGTATCTAATCAATGCTACATATTTAAGTATTGTATGAGGTATTACATCAATTTCATACCCATAAAATGAAAAAAATCATATGTACAATGTAATTATTCTAGGTCGGAAGAGATGTTTAATGTTTAAGTTAAAATAGCTCCGATTGCAAAGGGTTAACTTCTGCGGTGGACAGGTCACCCTATCCTGAATTAGCTTGTTCCGTGTCTGGCAAAAGTATGTGATCACAGGGTCGAAGCTCATAGCGTCCTGGCGTTGCTAAACTGTTCCTATCGTTCTTTATTCGTGTCAGTTTGTATCGTTCAGGATGATCCCTGCGGAAGTGGTTCACGCCGACCACGTATTAGAATGGTGGGCGCACACGCACGTGTATGTGCTTTGGACTCCCTTGCAAAGCGCAACGGCGGCATTCACGCCACGATTTCGCGATTATGCGCGTGTAAATACTAACATGCATGCAACATCGTAAATTGCTTCGTGCCCTGGAACAAAATACCGTACTGCGGTTTATGCGTTCATGTCGCTCTTACATCGAGGTTTTTGCCGGTGCTGCCACCGTCTTCGGTTACAAATTCTGTGCTCCGGCATTCCGCTCCTCTTCACTGTCTCTTCTCTAAGGGGACATTCTTTTTTCTCTGTCTTGCTGTTCACACATGATCTGCTTACCTGTCACGAATAGTTCAAATTCGCCTGAAAACGGAACAAGCTGAGTTTAGTCCATTTCATTCGTAAAAGACCACCCATGAGGAGGTATTCAACAAGTTTAGTCCTGGGGAGTATGTGCTACAAAAGGAATATTAAATATTAGGACAGATAAATCCTCGATAATTTTTATAATTACAAATTGTATCGGCAAGGAAGGGAAGCATAAAGAATTCCGGATGGTTCTCACGAAACCCCGAACATCTTCCACCACCCGAGGTCAAGGACACAACCTGAAACACTCGGAAAGATGACAACCTTAATCTCAAAGCTCCGGCTATCGAATTGTCTCCGCATCTCCACAACGATCCGTGACTACATCGACCATTGGTAAGGTATCGCGGCCGGTAAATAAAGAACGTAAAATGAGGAAGCATCGTAAAACGAAGGTATCGAGCGTAACGTTGAATAATCGTTGTACGTCGCGGAGAATAGGCTCAGCAATTTCTCCGATTTCACGTGTACCGATAGCGAGAGAGAGGCGAAGAGGTGGCCCGCGAAACCAGAGATTTTTATCTGGCTGATTTCGAAGGGCTTCGTCCGAACTGTCCGGTTCCCGGAGTGAGTGAGCAACGGCATTGCTGCAAGACAACTTGTCAGCCGCGGCGCAGGGATTTTAATAAGGCGAAAAAGGGGTTTAGGGGAAGAAAGAGGTGGACTCGGCCGCGTACGTACTCGGTCATGCAAAGGAAAAAATAAAGAAGAAGAATATAAAGAGAGAGAGAGAGAGAGAGTGTGAGAGAAAAGACAGAGACAGGTAGACGCAGGGAGAGCACTTGCCGGCGAACGAAGCCGGCCGCACGAGAAACACGAGAAAAAGGAGCAATAAGTCCCTTAGTGTTTGAAGGTTGCCTTTAGCAGATCGCTGTCTTGTATATGTTGTAAATGGTAATCGTTGCCATTCGATGTATCAAACCCGGGGCCGTTTTACTCGTGGTAGAAGCTTGAGGAGAGTGGGCATCGGCGCGCCGCGGCGCGGCGTGGCGACTTTAGCGTTGGTTACGCCAATGCGTGTGCTGCCGATGCTCGGACAGCCGCTGCGTGTTTCTTCGTTGCTCTGCCCCTTCTGCCATGGGTTTCTCTAGCTGTTTTAAGCTCGGTTCATACCGTCCACGTTGCGAACGCCACTTAAACAGGTCGCCATGGCGAATGAAGCCCTCGAAGGTGCATTCCGCTCGCCGGAAACCATCGATCGACAAGGCCCACGGGAACTGGCAAACGAGCCGCGCCGATCCCAAGACCTGTCGGCCACCGTTCACCTGGTGTGAAACGAGCCTAATTCGCCCGCCTGCCGTCACATCGAGTGCTTCCACATCGTATGTCTCCTCGCCGACAAAGTAGCAATGTTGCAGTCGGTCTTCTTCCACGCCATTCATCTTCCTTGGAGCTAAACTCTCCATTCAAAATTACAGTTAGACGAAGATATCGGCCAGCGGCGTAGCCACCGATGTACATTGCCGACCGTGGAGAATCGACACGTGTTCCTGCCCCGTTCTTTTTTCTGTCGGCCTCAAGCCAGAGCCCGTCATGATCGATATCGTTTCCCGATCAATTCATTTCCTAGTCAAGCGTCTTCTTCCCCGACCAATAAGTAAGACGTTGTCTTCTGATTCTGCTTCTTCTTTCTGAAAAATAGTAATGAACGGTCATCTTTTTCGCTTGTATATACAATTCGGATTTTATTTACTTTAATTCGTGTCGTTAAAATGTAATTCTGTAATTGTCCGTCTGCTTTCGTGCATCGTGCTTGTATTAGCTAATGAAACTTTAAATTACAAATGTATTTACTTGCGTGACTTGTCTTACAAATTGTACATAATTTACAATATCTTAATGATTCAGAGCAATTTTTGTGTATTATCTCCGACTACTGTATAGCGATAACAATAATGCAATAGCATTTGTAAAATTGCATTCGTTTCAATGTCTTCAACTTTTAAAGAATTTTCTTTACAGTATCTATATTTATATACAGTGGGTAACTAAAGTATTCGAATGCCCTTTAAAACCGAATAACTTTTTTATAATTGTACCAAACGACCTGATTTTTTATAATCAATTAGAAGCATTAGTTTATGAAATGATATGCAAAAAAGATAATCCAAAAAATTATAATTTACGAAGTTACATGCAAAAATAAGAAAGGCATTTTTTAAACTTTTTTATTAGGAGTCTTAAAGAAAATTTAAAATATATGTTTTGTAGATCTATGTTAGTTATACACATGCTGAAAATTTTATCAAAATCGATTAACATACACACGAGCTACAAGCGATTAAAAATGGTGAAAATCGCAGTTTTACACGACTTTTGATCAGTTTCTGCTTAAAATCCACGAGATCGTACATCTTTCGATGCGTGTCGTTTTTTCCTGCGCAATTGATTTAGATTAAATTTTCAGCATATGTATAACTAACACAGATCTACAAAACATATATTTTAAATTTTCGGGCATTAACGGCCCTACTTAATAAAAAAGTTTAAAAAATGCCTTTTTTATTTTTGCATGTAACCTTGTAAATTATAATTTTTTGGAAAATCTTTTTTGCATATCATTTCATAAACCAATGCTTTTAATTGATTATAAAAAATCAGGTCGTGTGGTACAATCATAAGAAAGTTATTTTGTTTTAAAGGGCGTTCGAATATTTTCGTTACCCAATGTATTTATAATTGGATTTTTAAAACTGTTACGAGACTGTATACCTTAACGTAACGAAATTTATAAAAATTTATTTCTTAGCATCTTGCAATTGTTAATCGTTTATTCCGCGAATTATAAACATCAATTATTATAAGATAAGGCTGAACAGCTTGTAATAATACTATATATTTTTCATGTTCCCAGGTAATTATTTCTTTTTTAACGGAATCACCTCAGTATCCCCTGGAAATGTATTTTTATCTGTATGTCAGATACTGAGTGACTCGTGCAGTAATTATCTCGAGATGCAGGCGTAAATCAATTAGTATTTCTCCAGTAATAACAGGTTTTTGCAAACTCCCTCTTTCATATTACGCCCTCAATAAGAATTAGAATTTTCTTATACCTCCATCCCTGACAGACGAGAAGAATATTCCTCTTAAATCAAAAATATTTTCTGTTTACGAAGCTAATAGTTAAGTGTATGGAATTACTTTATTTTCGACCAGTGTGAACTTGAAAACAGGTTTGATACTCAAAAAGATTTCTTCTTCAAAATTTCATTATAAACCAACAGGATCATAGGATAGAAAGCAAAAGAATATTTTGAGCACTTGAATTTACTTGCACAAATATTATTAGATATAGTAGAAGACAGTAAATTTTTCTCATTCTAAAATATGAATAGCGACGCACAAATATTTCCACAAGGTCGCGTGCATTAACGCGAAATAGTTATTTAAGCATCCGATCCATAAGTGACCAATTTTCCACCTCTCACGAACGGAATTTGATCAATATTTTAATCTTCTTTATGGTGGTGTACCATCTTCCTGCAGCGCAACTTAAGGTTCCAAGCGAGTTCGACTGCAAAGTCCATGCTATATGCATAATTAGTGCCGAATTATTTCGAATTTTCTCTTGACACGAGAATCACGCTAAATTAAGATTAAAAGAACTTAATCGTGTATTAAGGTGCATAAATTATCTATTTTATACATCATTGATATCAATTAGGACAAGGAGGGCCGAGCTTATTTGGAATTCTTGATGAAGTCGTTTCTGTTTTTGAAATTATCACGGAACGTATTGTACGTAATGAAACACGTATTAACACATACTCCAAAATTTATGAAAAACGGTTTTGCTAAATGAAATACAGTAGTACATGGTACAACAAAATTCTAGTTATAGTATCATTTAAAAATGTGAAATTTATACATATGTATTATATAATTTCAAAAGTGTTTAAATACTAATGAAAGATTGGAGATACAATATTTGAAGTTTTAACAAATGATAATCGTTTAAAAGTATGTAATAGGACCTTAAATGTTCTAAAGCGTATGTTCAATATTTTAAGGTTCGTGGAAGGACTTTCTAAATATTGGAGCAGAATCAGTTTGCTTTCGACGCACACTATGTATTGCAGGTTGCAAGAAATCGCAGTTAAAGTATCATTCGACGCACACGTGTCGTTGCAGAATTTCCATAATAATCAGCTAGAGACGTCCGAGTATGTCAATCAATGATATGGCGCATCAGAGCGTGTAATATTAATGGACAGCGCATTAGATATTTGCTGTTGAGTAATGCATTGTATTAACAGTTTCATTAATTATTGATACAAAAAAACCGCGCCGGTTTACTATGCAACGCGATTATTTCACTATATTAATCATCCTGTGGTGTATAAATTAAAATGTTGTGCCCGTCGAAGAGGAAATTTTTGATGCCGAGGAACACACGAGGAGGAGGCTTGGCAGCAGCGGCAGCGACCGTAAGATAAAGTTGTAAACGGTACAGCGCGTTTCATGCCGAGAAAATAGAACGTTATGCAATTACTCCTGTATAATTCGTACTTTGTTTCCAGTGATCCAAGCAGTAAATCGCAAGCTCAGTCCTCCGAGACATTCTTCGGGCGCGTTGCATGCCGATCTTGAAACCGCAGTTTCTTACGTGCCACTTCGTCTTCGTAAAACCACGAAATGCTCGGGCATTACGCTCGATGCAATATCCACTGCATCGAGCTGGCTTCAAACGGTCCTTTGTAACGTGTCGTCGAAATATTCCTCGCTAAATCACGGACGGAATTCTCAAAAACTATCGGGAACAATTAATATTAAATGCATCACTCGCGTTTACAAATGATTTGCTTGAGTTTTTGCACGATAAAAAATGTTATGAGTAGCGCAACTGCTGGAAAATACTAAAATATAATCACAACCGTCAGTGCACTATTTTCCTTCGTTTTAATCGGTCCTCAAAATCAATTAGTAAGTTACTTTCAAGTCCAAATCTCCACCGAATAGAAGATTCAACAATTATTTATAAGTAAATAAATAAATGTTTTATTTTCATAAGCGATACTTATGACTTATGACATATTTATGTGAGCTTGTCAAATGCTTCCTGAATTTTAGCGAACATTTTCCCCATTCAATTTCTGTCAGTGCTTAATCGGTATGTTCTCTTAGGTTCCCTTTCATCTGTCTTGCAAAGAGGTGAATTTATGAGTGGCGTGCCCTTGAACCAGTCGCAAGTTAACTCAGTCAATTACGATTGCAGTTGATGCACCAGCGAGGTAGATAGAACCAGTGTAATTCGCGGGGCGTTTCTATGCTTGCATAGTGCATACTATCACGATGCAGGGCACCGCAATCTAACACAATCAGCGGCAGAAAATTGATCTTTTAAGGCCGACTGTACACACAACATTGTAACCACAATTTGCCCTTTTATCTTGGCTGCGATCAGTTAACCAGGATTATGCACCGGTTTCCCCCTTTCTGGTTCCACCGCAGGATAATCTTCGGTCGATCGAGCCGCAGAATGGCTCGGGAGCAACGTTACCGGCGTTATTGTCGAAAAAATCATTATTGGCTTGCTTCTCTTATGCGTGTATTTCATACTCGCAAGTATTTTGTTTGTTTCGTCGTTTTTTCACGACTTCCATTCTATCTCGGTCATCCCCACCAACCGTCCCCCTACCCACTCTTCCCGTGCACAATAATCTAGGGGATTTTTGTTTCATAACACGATTGTGGCAAAAGCTTTTTACCTTGATAAACCTGTTCCATACGCCGGCCCCCGACGCGTTTTTCGTTTTTCCGAGTGCTACAACACGGCTCTTCTCCTTTTTCCCGGCATGTTATATGTAGTTCGTTTCGAAAGCTTTCGTCCCTGCTACTGGGAGGTCATCCGACGACAACGTGAAATACGGTATCCGAACTGGTTAAAACACCTGTACGGTCGATTAGAAGAATTTTCATTTAGCCAAAGATTAGATAAAATTTCATAAAACAAAAACTGACAAGTTAACGATTCTGATATTAATGACTAGACTGCGGAACTGTATGCAAAATTAAAAGTGTTTGCATCAACTCCAAATAATCAAAGCCAAGTAAGAATTTCTTTCATTCTTTAATAATCTTCATAAGCTGGAACTAATACATTGATGTTCTTAAGCAATCGGTAAATTGGTTTTTCAAAAAGTTTGAGATCGTATAAAATTCTGCAGTATAGTGGCGACTGTGATTTATTTTTAAATGTGAGGTTGGCAGAAAGAAGTGCATAACAGTTAAGAAGAAAAAGTACGAGGCTCAATGTTCTTTATAACTGCGCGAACCTTGGTTCCGACATCGAGCAATTATGTAGAGGTATGTCAGATTTCATTGTCTGTCGATTTGCTCCAATTACGTGGACGCCAGCGTGGGGAGTAGTGATGATGACTGGCAAGGTTCGAGCGTGAACAATATGTGGTAATAGTTTTCAGTCAAAAAATTTGACAAAATCGTTTAGTCACTATTAAGCAATTCTAAATTAATTTTTAACATGGATAATACATCACAGCAGTGAGAATTGTGTTACCAATCTATCCTCTAAGAAGTTTGCAATTATAACAGCAGAACTGCTTGTAACCTTTGTCGGCTTATTGCTAACGACTGAATCACGGTTGTACTTTCGTCATTCTTACAAACTAGCGTTAACAGCTATTATTATATCCTCCACTTTAAATAAAGGAATTTTTCGAATATTCGTGGCATGCAGGTTCGCACACATTCACCAACCTAATAATTAACTGTTTTTTAATACTGTACAAACTATTAGGGTAATTACCCCAACATCTTGTCGTTGAACCGGTTTGCACACTTACAAGGGAACCTGTCGAGGTGTCACATTTACATTTTAAATGGAAATGGAGAAAAATTCGTTTTATTAAGCACTATAATTGTGCTCGTGCAAAAATGTTTATCGTGCCTCTACAAATTTGCAGAGTGTTATCAGAACTGGATTTAGTGGAAAAATGTTGGATGGAGAAATCTAAGTTTGTAAATTGAACTGTTCACTATTAAACGTTTTAATCCACTATACATATAGGTACGGTTGTTAATAACATCGGCAGCACATCCTTCCGAAGTTCTCTTCAACAGAACTATTAGGTTGTTGCATATGAAATGTCCGATTTTAGAATGTGACTCTTACAAATCATTTCAATCAAGAAATGCTGTTACAGTCTATAGGTTTATTATATGAATAGACAGCGGATTTTATGCATTTATGACAAAAATGAGTAGGCGTCATTTAAAACAGTGAAAACATTAGAAGAATTTAATAATACTGTTATATTATCTTGAATCTGTCAAACATATCAAGAAAGAAGATAAATTTCTATTTTACTCCAGATTGTTGCAATTCAGCTAAAAACTTTTTATTTTGCATAAAGATCTGCTCTCTAGAAACTTTGTGGTACAAAGCTAATCCTTAATATTCTATGTTCAATTTTAATTAGATGTATAATTTTACTTTTGAATAAAGTTCAACGTAAACCAATCTTGTCGTGTATTCCTTCTATATGTCTGGAAAAATAACTTTTATATGATTTTTGGTAAAAATGTGTGGTGATTAATTAACTTACTAATCGTCGATGATAAAAAAGTACTACAAAATCAATAAATGACCATAATATCTTATTTTTACCGTAATACAATCATGAAACTTGAAATTTATAGATAGAATACATTGGGTACAAAATTGCGTTTGTTTAATGTCATTGCTAAAAATCGGACATTTTATATGCAACAATCTAATACTTTAAGAGATTTATTAGTTGTATAAGTTTGTACATTTTTCTGCGAAGAAGCCTAGGGAAGAATGCTGCACAGTGTGCAAGTGGTTCCAACGTCTCTCGTGAAAAGTTCGTTCGTTCGGATACTTCTCGCTCGATGAAAATTCGAATTGTTGCGCATTGACCTAATGGCAATCAGCGTTTACGTATCATGTTCGCATAAATACATGCGGTTACATATGATGTATGCGGAGCGCAAGAGGTCAGCCACACCGCAGGTTATTTTCAGCCCTCGCGCGGACCGTTCAGCCCTCTCATGGTCGCAAGTGACTTCTTACTGACACGCGTGTCTTCTCTGACACGTTTATGCCTCGTATGCGTACGTGCCACGCTGGAAATGTTTGACCAGCCTCATGGCGGAATATAAGCAAACGCGAATAGAGCGATGCACCGTTTACGCGGCCAATCTACGACTACCCGTCCATGCAATATGCATGCATGCCGTGCACAACATGTATCCGAGGAACAACAGGCTGTCGGCCACGACGCTTTCGAATCATTTTCTATTGCGTTTACAAGCGTCCAGAGACAAATGTTACGCTTCTCTCCCGAATGCCGTTACACCCTACCAGACGTGGCCGATCACTTCCTATTCGCATGGAAAACGGTTATTGTCCGGATAACAGATATTGGAGATCAACCGGGATCTCCACGAATAAATTGCTAATGCTTGCCTCGATACTTATCTTTATGTGTGTGTGTGGATGCAAGCCTCCTTTCTGCCACTGTAGTTTCAACTATTTGTAAAGATCGCAGCCAATTTGTAAATACTAGTACACTGTGAATATTTATGCAAAATAAAAGTATTTTGCATTGATCGTGAGAAGCAGGAATAACACAAAAATTGATTTCATCCCTTAAAAGCAACATAGTTATTAGTGACCACTTTATGCAAAATGAAATAAAACTTTCTCGAATTAAACTGAAGTATCACCAGCGAATCTTCGTTTAAATGCATCCGGAAGCAACCGTGGAACGCTTAATGTGCCGCAACGTCGCGTCGCCCTCAAACACGGTCAGAGGAATTCCAGACGACGCTCATTTTATCCTGACTGACAATGAGCTCTGTGAATACATTTGTGAAGCAAGTTATTCAATCGATTAGGGATTCTTTCGAATTTCGAATGTGATTTAGCTGTCCAAGTCGCAAATATTTCACTCTAAGGCTAGATCGATTTTCATAACCGTAAACGCCCTTACAGACTGCGGTAGTTTTCATGGCAGGCGTTACGATGGACGTTATTTTTGACGGACGTTGGTTGGCGACTACAGTTACAGGCGTGTTGGTTTTATCGGCCGTAACTGAGGAACGTTCCTCGCATCAATAAACGATGAGCATAGGTGCTATCCGCGAACATGATGAATGATACGGAAATCCCGATTTTCGTTCACGCTTCACTGAGAGCGCAAAACGAGAGAATACATATTGAGTGCAGTCTGCGGCGCGGCGGGTTCGACATTGCTGCCGAGACTTCAACTTTGAAATGATTCGGGATTTAATTACCACAGTTATAAAATTATTACGATTTAAATATAATGGCAGGGTTCTTTTCCATTGCATGATTACAATTACATACAAAATTTTTAAAAATTCGAAAGGTTAAAATACCTTCCGGAGCCACAGTGTAGATAAAGTGTTACTACTAAAAGTATAAGTATGTGAACAAGGCTAACGCAAAATTGTGTCCGATCGTAGCCGTTTAAAGAAAGGTTTAAAAATGGCCACAGTAATACTGCTGGAGCTTTTTCGATCGGCGGGTAATGAGGGCAGGGGAAAGTTGCGCGGTAAGGAAGTAAAAATGGCACGACATGGCGGGGTGGAGGGAATGGGGAAACAAAGAAAAAGGTACGAAAATTTTAGCACAGGAAAGACATGCCAGCTCGAGACATATAAAAGCGTTGCATCGTCTCAGCTACGGTATATTTCTGCGCTATATAAGCAATACAATCTTTAGTTTATGCTTGGGACGCCGCAGTTAAACGTTGCGAAGACTTTTATAGGTCTATACGCGAATTCCCATACTTATGCCGATTACGACGCCCGGTGTGTTTCTACTTAAACCGAGGGCTGGGCGTGTGTGCGCACACGGTTTCGTCTACAGTCTACGTATTGCCCGTTTCTTGTTTCTCACCAATGGGAAAGACATTTGTACTCCACGCCACGAGATAGATGGCTCTAGCTGCCGGATAACGAAGTGTTAACCCTTAACCGGTAGTGTGTATTTTACGGGATGATTAAAAGCTCGCGGCTTCCAGTCGTTATCTCGAGAAAGGACATTCTGACGTCTGGCAATCATAATATCGCACCTTTGATTAATCACGCTCGAAGAACGCTACCGAGAAAATCGAAATGCACATGCATCAGCATACCGGTGCCTACGAAATTCTAAACTGACAATAGCGAAAGTTACCAATATACCAGTCAAGGGCTAAAATGGCTGTGTACGCGCATCTTCTGTGGCAGAAAGTGCATAGCTTTTTAAACAATTTTTTGTAAGTTCCCCGTTCATTTTCTGCCATGTTAGATATTATACATAGCTAAACATTGTCATCTACACAGGAGTTGAGTTTGCACAGTTCTCAATTTATTCTCTATTACAAAAAATGTGGAAACTTAAAATTACAAATATACAAAAGATTCAATTGTTTTACCGATCTCCCTGCCAGACATTTTGAAAACCGTCACACCGACACATTCCACTACCAAAGCCTAAAAAAATTGCTCCCGGTATGGACCTAACAATTTGCTGTCCACCAGTATAAATAATGCTGGCGTTACCATACATCGTGTCAATTGAAATTATTCAGGCTACCGAGGAAGGATATATGTGTGTTACAGCTGTGTCCACAGTGTCTTTGAACGTGTGATACTCCATTAAGGGATCCGGCTGCTTTCCGTCATTAAATCGAATACAAATTAAATGCAAATGTCGATACTTGTAAGGTAGCATAATAAAGCTCCTGCTGGTGTGTCACTTGGACTGCGTGAACCGTCAAATTTCACATAACACGACAACAACGACAAGCGAAAGTCGTGTGCGGTGAAATATCTTCCACCTGACAGCTACAATTTGGAGACACATGCCGCGAACGGGTTAAGACCGGGGAATGTGACAGTTTCTTTACAGTTGATTGCTAAAAATACGTTCACCATGACGAACACCACCACCGTCATCCATTATTGCTTTATCAACTGCACTGAACGCTATCGCTTCAATCAGACAGCGTTTCCTACATACTTCTGGGTCCAATTTCAAATTTATTGAAATTCTTTTCTTTGTTCAAAAATATCCTTTTAGACCCGTGAAGAATTGAAAAAAATTAAGAATATTGATGCATTATCATCAATTTATTAAAAAAATTAAAGAGAGAGAGAGAGACTAGAGACACAATCGATATATTGGGTTGGCAAATAAGTTTTTTTTCGGTTTTTGTGATTTATTCCACTCTAAAAAACCGAACGAACTTTTTTGCCAACCCAATAGATAAATTTTATTTTACATACAGATCCGCAAATTCTCGGACCGATTCGAACGACACGCAATTTGCAAGAAGTGCAAAACCAATTTTCGCCATTCGATCGGCTGGGAATTCTTTTCCGCGATTAATGAGGCACCGGATTATCGGTTATTGTTCTTGCGAATTGCAGTAATTCAATAACAATTACTTAAACGTCGATTTCTCGTTGCCGAGGAAAAAGCGGCGGCCGCGGTCGAAATTGGGCCTATATCCGGCGCGTGGTTTTTCCGTACACAATGTTTCTTACTTTCACATTTTGTCCAGGCCAAAATAAGGCCCGGGCTTGATTGGTGTCGGTGTCCACAGGCGGCTCTCGTCAATTTCTTTTTCGGTGCCGGCCGCATGTTCAGCTGGACGCTCGTAAAAACCGGCAGGCACTATCTAGCATCATCGGTGGGCTCGCCCCCACCCTAGGCTTGCAACGGCAATTAATTAAATACCAAATTCTGTGCCATCGGGGTAACACAGAAAGAATTCCGAAGCGTGTTGCGCGAGTGTGCCCGTGCCATGCGCGTCAACGATCTCCCTATGTGGCGCGGTGTGTGTTTCTTTTGTGAAGCACAAGGGACGTGCAAAAACGTGCATATCTTTTCAGCTTGAGAAACGACAGAACGGAGAAAGCCGCAATACGACGTTCCCGATGCACCCGAGTCAATTAACCGGGTCCCGATATGTGCATGAACTTCATTATTGTATCCCCTCGCGCAGATGTTCTTGTTACAGGAAACTATTTCATCGTTGCTCTTTCTTGCTCCCGTTTAATATTAATAATAATGATAATAATAATATTTCAATTTATATTACGTTAGTTATCATATCACAACCAGTCTATGCATCACGCTGCCACTTATAGCGCGTCACCGCGCCGAACAACGACTGATTTTCTCTGTATGATGTTGTACTTGATATAACCCGATGACTCCGCGGTTTTACGTGTCACCGGTAACTCGTGAAAACGAGGATCTTACGATTGCAGGGAGAAAACGCCGGGACATGCATCAAACAGTTTCATTCTTACGCTACAAGACGCTTGAACGTAAAATATGATTGATTGCTGTGTCATTTTTCCTCCCTGTTTCCATGGTAGATGTAATTTATGAGCCATGTTATTATAGCGTTTTAACCATTATTACGCGGACACTTAGAGTGCAAATTCACTTAACGGTGTTAATTAATCATTGTGATAATTGATCGATACTTTATTTCGCCTCGGCAGCCATAATTATTCAAAAAGAGAGGACAGGTTAAATCCATAAAGAAATCCATTATGGCTGCGCCTTTGAGTTAATCAACTTTCAGCGACGATAGTATATCTTGTAATATATTCTTTTAACATTAACTACACATTGCAACATTCAGCCAAGGGCACTGTAACTTCGCTTGATTTCTCTCCACTTTTTAAATTTATGTTGCAAAAATAGTTGGATGCACTTCTATTATTTAATACCAGCTGTCGCGTACACATTACTGCATTAGGGTACAACTATTCTTTTATTTTTGAGCAAACGGCTGAAATGTTTTAGTGTTAACATGAAGAGACGTTATTAATTGCTTTCTATAGGAGCAAGGATACTCGGTGGAGCGGATGTATCACATTATTTTCGAATTTTATGGCTCCTCCTTCGTTTAAACTCGCACGTAATCATGATGGATCGAAAAAAAGAGGCCCAAAATGACGAAATTGCGGCATTTACGTACAACCAAACAATTAGGTACACATTCGTTCGCCTTCGTCGATTTTTTCCGCGTATGAAATTATCCCCCGTTTCCCGGTAAGTATAGCCAGGAAATTTAAGTCACGTTGAGAACTCATTTAGCTACCAAGCTATTGATCGTCATTATGCATATAAAGAGTGCACTGTCCTTCCGCGCCCACCAATTCAGTTAACTTAAAGTACGCGGAATGCATTCGCTACAATTTTTACTTCAGTGTTGTTCCAGATTCGGTGTAATCGATGATCACGGCTGCCATAAATTTCTTGTAAGTAGACGCTTGTCGATAGAAAGGAAAAAAAACACATACGTAAACGGTTTAAATTATTCGTTCGTGTTACCTATTGTTAGCGCCTCGATGTTATAGTTACAATCTAGGTGTAACGCGGTCAGCGGCGATGGTCAATATTGTTGCCGGGAACAAAACAGCAGTCTCACCACGGGATACGGGAGAAGTCTAATCCAAAATTTACTTATCATCCTCGCAAATTGCTCCATAAAATAATTAATTCACTTAAACCTGTTTAATGGGCCTCCGATCACACCGGGCAACAGAGCATGTCTTGCCGTAAGTGGTGAACCACTTAATGCTTTGGCTGCGAGTAGCATTTCTCCATTTCTTCTTCAACAATCCAATAAGAAAAAATAAATTCATGTGCACGGTGGTCGGAGTCCTTTCCCTATTTAAACTTGCAAAATTGAAACTTGAAACTGCTAGCACTAGACAATTTTGTGAATTTACGGCGTACGAAATCAGATCCGAGTAAAATATCATTTTATACACAATATAGTTCTTTTTTGTAATTTCTTGTTATGTCATTTTCTTCATTTATTTTCACCGTCAACAAATACAGTGGCCCACAAAAGTATTCGTACGCCCTTTAAAACAGAATAACTTTTTTATAATTGTACCAAACGACCTGATTTTTTATAATCAATTAGAAGCATTGGTTTACCAAATGACGTTAAAAAGAATTGTCCAGAGATTATAATTTACAAGGTTACATGCAAAAATAAAAAAAGGCATTTTTTAAAACTTTTTTATTTGGGCCCTTAATGAAAATTTAAAATATATGTTTTGTAGATCTATGTTAGTTATACACATACTGAAAATTTCATCGAAATCGGTTGACGCAGGAAAAAACGAGACGCATCGAAATATGTACGATTCTGTGGATTTTAAGCAGAAACTGATCAAAAGTCGTGAAGAACTACGATTTTCAGTACAAATAATTTTGTTCCTATCTTTACAAGAAGCGCTCGCTAACAGTATCCACCACTTCATGAAGCCATTCTGCTTCAAAAAATGACTTGGTGAAGTCCAGAAGCGGGGAAGCTTGGCAAAAATCATAATCGCGAAGATGATATCTGTTTATTTCGCCGAGAGAATGGCGAATTTGCATAAACGTTCGGACATGATGTTTATCTTGGTGGACCAGGCTGATCATAAGTCGCAGGTCAGCTGTGCTCCTGGTCCCGTGTAATAGTGCTCGCAGATCAAAAAATTGCATAGTAACTAAATGCGTGCGTAGTAGTAACCAAAGAGCTCTCGATGGGCGTGAATGGTTTAATTCGGCCCGGAGGCGGTCAGAATGCCGCGCCGGCTACCTGTCTGGAAACTATCACGCCATGGTGTTGGTAAAATTTTACAAGAAACAGGGCTCGTTCACCTCGATAGGGTGGATAAATGTCGCGAGAGTATCCTTTAGGGGTCGTTAAAGCGGCGACTTAAATAACGCGCACCTTGGAAACAGAGAGCCCAGCCTGATCGACTGCAGGCAGCTCCGGCGACTACAGTTTCTCCAAGTTATCGGTTTCTAACAGAAATTATCCGAAATTACTGGATTTAGGCAACTGGTGGAAATAGCTATCGATACACACCGACTTCCCCAACGAAACTGCCGATTATGCTTAATAATGAACAACTATTTGCCAAAACAATGTATTCCCCGCCAATAGAAAGTTATTTATACAATGTCCGATGTTTCAACCTTTTTTATGATTGGAAAAATGTACAGGGAAAATATATCAAGAGAGCAAACCTAATGATAGGCAAAATATGTTATCAAAGTAATTTGTTTTCAAGGTCATCGCAATTTTTTTAAATGGGACTATATTTTTGTCATCGTGATGTAATGGTTAAGGTTAATGTGAATCTAATCATCTTAAATCGTTTTACAAATGCTAATTGTTGGTTTCGACATCTGTTTAACACAAAGCCAGCCTGTCAGTCTCCTATTTAAATTGTTCAGCAAAAAACCGAACGTATTTTTACCACGCTCCATGTAACCTTTGGATCAAATTAACATTGGATTTAATGGCATGAAACTGTTGATCGCTGAACAAACATTACTTATACGACGTTGATCCACAAAACTTTTTTTCCGACGTGCTATGCAATACTGTGTAATATAAGGTTGTAAACTAAGTCCGTGCCTTTACGACTGTAATTTATCGATTCTACGTTCGCTAACTGTTCACGGGCAAATAACAATCCTGGATAAGTGTGAAAGGATAGTTGATACCGATGGAAATTATATAATTCAGTGGAATAATGTCTTGGACAAGATTTCGTAACAGTAACTGTGGTCTACAATCTAATATTTCAACAACCACTCGATTGCATAAAATTCATTAATTTCTGTGTTGCCTGTGTGTTTCATTTTCGTTAATACGAATAATAAGAATAATATACTACGGATTTTTATGCATTCATGAAGAAATTGAAAAATCTATGAATATTTTTATGTTCTTTTCAGTGTAAAAGAACTATTAGGAGATGAAATGAATTTGTATGTGACTCCTGGTTCCCACAATCGATACAGAACACCTTCATTTTTCATAAAGGTATCTCGGTGTGATAATGAATAATAACGACTGAATATTTGTTTGGATAAGCTCTTCGAAATCGTTTCCGGCTTGTTTTACTATTGCAATTATTAACCTCTATTCCTCGATGAAAATACCACATCGGAGTTGCGAGACAGACACGAACGATTTCGATTTATATTCTTGCGGATTACCATTCGTTTTCCCCTTCTGTTACCCCCTCCTGTTGAATCAGGTTGTCCGCTACTGTGGAGATACACGAAGGCGAGTCCTGGATACGACATCCTGGCATCACGGAGAGTCGAATATGGAAATGTATACTTCTTGCCTCGGATCTGGTATTTTCTAAATTGTTAGTTCCATAGTTATCTGCGCGTGACTGAATTATTATACGGTCAGCTGGGCAAAGGTAGGCCTGGTTAATACCATGCGATTCCCTCTCCGCTACTACTATATAAATTTCCATCGCGTGCTGTTGCCCAGCGACACTGCATGCCACACGCTCGCAAATTACCGAATTATCGAGCCAATTAACGGAATACCCCGGCGTAGTAACGGCCCCGCCATCGTCTTTGGAGGTCGAGGCCCCGGCGTTATTAGACGAGTCTTCATCTTCGTTGATTCATAAATTTTAATGCAACTTGCGGTTATGGTATGCACACGCACACATGCTCCCGTTTTCATCTGAGAATAGCATTTTAATTTATGGAATGACGATACGCGCCAGGGATCTTACAGCGTGTTTCGTTCCTTCCCTGGCGATAGACGAACGCTACATTGACGGGGACTCCTCTGACCACGGCCAATTATCTTTTATCTGGGACAGTCGGAATTGCCAACCCTCTCGCGAAACTCATTCTGCACCAGGTTCGCAGAAACACCGTCTTTAATCATGATTTAACCCTAACACTAAAAATTGCTGTACCATTATTCACAATATTATTAACATTATTAAATATATTGGTATCTAACCAATTACTAAACATTTAAGTATTGTACGAGGTTTTATATCAATTTCATATCCATAAAATCGAAAAACATCATATACATACAATTGAATTATTCTAGGTCGGAAGAAATGTCTAATTTTCGAGTTAAAATAGCTCCGACTACAAAGGGTTAACACTGGAATTACCGCACTCTTGTCTAATGTTCTCAGAACCTTTTCGATTTGTAGCATTTTCGAAAACAACAATGTAAGAGAAGAAATTCATGGAGTCTCTGAGTATTATGCTCTATGTAATACTTTCACTATTTTTAATTAATTTATTTCTATATAATTTGCAAGACTTCACATATGTGTGACTGTGTTAATGAACGTGTTAACCCTTCGCTGCATAGTGTATCGCATCTGATACAGTTAACAAATCTACATAGTAAACTACACTAGTACATAGTAGTACATAGTAAACTAAGAATGTGTTTTCTTACTATTCTACACAAATTATCTCATTTTATAAAATGTTGTTTTAATTTTTTAAAATATTTTTCTCTTAAATAAAACACAAGAACTGACCTTCTTTCAATTTTTTCATCCCAATTAAAAAAATCATGCAGTGAAGGGTTAATGAGCAGAATTTCTGCCTGACACATTATGTAGCGTCTATGCTGCCGATGATTACAGTGGAAGAAGTCGATTTTGTTGAAGTTGATCATTTGGATTCCCAAATTAATGCTAGATCTAAAACGTCCGTTATCGGGGGATTAAGTGAACGCTGGTTAGGCCAATAGCTAGCAGTTTGATACTAAAGCCGTTCTCGGTTGCGGCCCCTTTAACCGTTTCACACTCGCACCACTCGGTATTACTAATAAAATGACTGCGATAGAAGCAAAAGCTAGACAAGTGAGATTCCCCTCTTTCAATAATTTAAGCCTGACTTGTAAGTAGTGTATCGACCTCTTCACTCTTGCACCTGACTTCTCCCCTGAGGGAGCGAGACTTATGAGTAGGTTTTATGAGTTCGTAACAAAAATGAAAACGTGAAATATAAAACAGGAAAAGCATTGCAAGAATCTAAGCATACTGTAACATTCGCCTCGACTTTCTCCAGAGTTTATAAAAGAAGAAATTCCTCTTCAATAATAATTGGGTTCCAATTAATTATCATTGTTATTGATGTTATTGATGAAGTTTCTCATATTTATAACGAAGGTTACGCGTCAGCAAAAAATGAAACTTTTATAATTGTCTTATCTTTAGAAAACTATGTCCAACGTAAAATCCCACATGCGATCTTTCATGACGAAAATGGGAGCAGAGGCGATGTAGATTCGTGTGATTTTGAGTCATGCAGTCTAATGAGCTTAATGCATTCGTAAGTATGCAATTTAAATTGCATTGCCCGTGTTGAGCATGCCAACTAACTTTTCCATCTCATTATTAATTAAAATGTTCAAAATCATCTCGTGTGCAAATACGTTTTAGTAGCACGTGAAATTGTTCCGTTCATTTTTACAAGGTCAGCTATGAATTTAAAGAAATATGAAACTAAACGTGTACAGGAAAACATTCTTCGTTTGGTCATGACCACGTTGCTGCACATTAAATGTTCTAAAACAAAAAACAGTTTTGAACATTGTATTGATTCTGTAAACATAGACAATCATAATGAATTTTGTCTATGTAAGAAGTTAAACAGTATAAATATTTCGTACTACGCGTTTCCGCGGTCACTGTACTCACAAAAATGACCCTATTGTTAGATCTCACAGTCTGACACGCCATGGAAGGCCATGGGGATCAAAATAACTCGAGAAATCACGACCTGAGGAATCATCCTTTCAGGGCGATTTCCGAATTTCTAGAGACTGAACAGATAATGGCAATACCTGTACCTGAACGATGAAAACATTGTACGCAACTTTTCACTTAGAAAATTAAATAAAATAAACTGCATTACTCCAACATTTGAAGTCCAATAACTTAATTAAAACATGAATATTACATCTTGAGCTTGAAAGAGCAGAGATCACAATGAAACGGCTAGCGATCAAGGTTTTCAGGCTCTATGTAATCCATCTGCACTCTTTTGCTGACACTCCGAGACTATCCACCTAACTGAGCGTTGTAACGCCAGAATGAATGCGCCCTTTCGCTCAAAACGTTTATTATTATTCTATTAATTACTATTTAAAAATTAGGGAATAAAATAACTAAGCTTGACTGCGCCACTCGTGAAAGGACATGTTGCAAACAGCTAGAAATAATAAATTTATTAATTGTTAATAGTTGCAGCGATAGTTAGCAATCGAAATCAGTCAAGTGTGAAATCATCGCTCGACCTTCAAGCGCAGCGCTGGTTGGTTACGCTTCGTTGCGCACTTGAGACTGAAGAGCTCTCTGCAAGAGTTAGTCAGGTTGGAGACTTGGACAAGAGTGGACGGGATTCAGAGCTAAGTGGTCCACCTTGGGGTACCTATGATACGTTGCGGTACCTTGGGCCAACTACCTTGAGCTACCATTAGCTACCTTCAGCTATCTTGGGCTTTTGGGTACCTTCAGCTTAGGGTAGAGCAAGGATAACGTGACCACTATTTTTTCCTCAAAACGGGACATCTACTAATTTTTAGGTAATACATAGTATGTGTATTCAAGAAAACGCATATTATTAATGAAAAAACAGGAATGAATACGTGAAAATAAATAATTTAGGAAGTCTTATATTTTCCTGAAAAACTTTGCTTCAGTGTACACTCACAACCGAGGAGCGAGCGAACTAGCAGGCTTCTGGCCGACTTACAATGTGTAAGTCCTTTTTTGAGATTGTTACCGTGGGTTGCTTTCTTTCTAAAAACGGGTCATTTCGGCGTCCTGAAGCTTTGCTAGGGGACAACGGGACGGTCCCGTTCAAAACGGGACGTATTGAAAACTATCCTGGCTAGCTTGAGCTAGAGTTCCTATTTTTGATCAGCTATTATACAGGGTGTGGCCGGACGAGTGGTACAACCGAGCAGGGGGTGATAGTACATGTAAAAATAAGTCGAATAAAAGGAATAACATTTTTTCGTTTGACGTTTCGTTTTCGAGAAAATCGAGTTTAAAGTTCCACCAGGTTCGCGTGCTTTAGTATATGCACAAAGTAGAATTGGTTGATCATGGTCAGACCATACGTGTATTCGCTGCATTTTCAAACTCGATTTTCTCGAAAACGAAGCGTCAAACAAAAAAATGTTATGTATTCCTTTATTTCGACTTATTTTTACATGTACCCCCTGCTCGGTTGTACCATCCGTCCGGCCACACCCTATATAGCAGGTTACATACCCGGTAACTGATTTAATGCACTCCAATCTTTGATTTCTTTAAAATTGGTTTATTTCATATTCTTCATATTGAATTATATTGCTCTGATTTATCGATCGGGATTTATAGACTTGTCGACATGATTCCGTCACACTCCTTAAACCTAAGTGTTCTTATTATAAAGCGCCATCCTCCACCTTCAATTTGCGCCCTCAAAAGTTAAAAAATTCCGACAAGAATATTAAAATGAATATATTTACCTAATATCTACCTTATCAACAGGGTAACATGTTTCGACTAGTTGCCACCAGAAGAGTACTTGGCGCACGTGAACGAACGCACAATTGTGTGCAATTGTGTGTGTATTGACACGCTTGTAAAATACCGCGTATTTAACAGTACTTAGTTTATTTACGCCTTACATAAATGTAAAATCAAATTGTACACTGTATTCTGTTATTAACCAAAATGTTAATTAGAGTTAAGGCAAACACAGTAAGATTATACTGACGACTATGTGCACAATAAAATCTCAGGACTTAAACCATTTGTTTTTAAATTGGACTTGTCGATTACAAATCATTTAGTGTTCCCAAAAATAGTTAGTTTCTAATATACTATTGGTAAGTAAATCTTTACGATTTCAAGCTAAATTATTTGCATGCTAATAAAGTGAACAGTAAACATAACCTATATTTTTCATGCTTTCTTCATCTGTCTCATCTTTCTGATTTGTATGTTGTAGATCCTGTCCGACTATGAATCCTGATATTGAACGAAAGGTCTTGCTGTATGAGACGATTATTAATGATGTATTAAAAGATGATCTTGCTTCATTAGAGAAAAAGCTTGAGACTAAAAATGCTGAGATTGTCGAATACCATCAGCTGAAGTCCGTTATTACTACCCTTCAAAATAACGAATTTGACAAAAGTGGTTTCAAGACCCAAGTAGACATTGGACAGAATTTTCTTATCGAAGCACATGTCCCTGAAGCTTCCACGATCATTTTGGAGATTGGTTTAGGACACTACTTGGAATTAACTTTAGACAGTGCCTTAGTAGTTACCAATGCACGAATCAAAATGCTGGAAGATCAAATCGCACAGTACCGCAAACAGATAGCAAAGATATCTGCTCACATAAAGTTACTGCTTCTCATTCTGGGAAAAATACAGGGCATCAAAGAATAATTCTAATATTGTTATATATGTAAAATACACTTGTAAAATACCTGACTACTTTGCTATATAAATATTATAATAGAGTTTCTACTTGACTTTCTATTTTTACTTGAACTTTAAAACATGTAGTACACAGGGGATTTGAAAAATCGCTGTAGAATTAGAAAGGAGGCGATCCATTGCACGAAGGAAAATAAAAAAATCTGTTGTGTAGGGCTTCATTTTCAAATATTACATCAAGTATGAATCATGAGTTATGCATGTGTAACACTTGGCTAGCAGCTCATGGCTTACCTTATCTATTTACGCGGACACCAGCGTGCACAGACAAATGTTCAAATTTAAAAAAAATGGAGTCAGAAGCGTTGTTTAAAGTTTCCTTCCCGCCAAGAATCGCCTCGACCTTTCGAAACGGAGCACGCATTTTTACAAATTGCAAATTTCATTACAGTGTGCAATTCTGTAATTTTAGTACATAGTTTTGCACCAGAAGAGCTTGTACATATTGTCAGCTAATAATTAGACTGCAGATTGTATGCATATTACAAATAGGAATTTCTATTTGGCTTCTGTTTGCATTTCACGAAGAACATTTTGATTTTGCATAAAAATCCGCAGTCTGTTAATAAACACCGACTTTTCGAAGACTCTGCTTTCCTTTGTTTTCACCAATGACCACCGCTTCGCGTAATCTCGTTACGTGCCCTAACTGAATGCGAGCTGTACAATGTGCCCCACTAATTTCCTAGTCCGAACGTAACGCTTTTGTTTCCTCGTTAAGCGTAATTGTAGGAATTTGCGAGGACCTTGTACTCTGCTTATATACGATAGAGATCAACCGCTAGGGGACCAGTACGCTCTTTTGTTCTTTCGCGGTTCCCTCGGCGTTTTTTCACATTTTCGCGAAGTGACCATCCCGAAATGTCGGATTGGCGCAGCACACCATGCGTGGAAAAGCACAAAGAGTTCCTCGAAAAACTTTCCACGGTCTTAATCGATTGCGCGTTCGAAAGCGTGTCCCGTAAAAATCCTGTATCGAGATGGCGAGAACCGGCTCACCTGCGGGACATTGTAAAGTTTGATGTGAAAGACGAGCCACGCAGCCAAGATAATCTTTTGGAGATCGCTTACAAAGTCTTCAAGTACAGCATCCAAACCGGTCACCCTTACTTCATGAATCAATTGTTCTCCGGGTGAGATCACGCTCGAAATGCAATTATTCAAAATAAAGATTTACCCTGAGGAATATTCTTCACTTTTCACCTTCGATGCTTCAAATTCCACGATCAGAAGTGCAAACATTCATTGTAATAATGGTTTTTATGAATTTTCATTTCCATCACATGCTGCTTGCTGTGATTACCAAAAATAAAGATTCACTCTAGAAGATATTCTGTATTTCTCGATGCTTGAAAGTCACAGTAACAAATGTAAGAATTCACTCTGATAATACTTACTTTTTATGAATTTTCTTTTTACTAACTGCTTGTGTCCTTTTACGCTTTTTGAATGGTTCACCACGATTTTTAATGATCATCAATGCATTCGGATTATTGTATTATGTTTTGAACGCAACTTTAATTTTTTTGCGATTTGTTAGTATAATTTTGAGTTTTTAAAAGTTATTCTATGACAGTATTTTTCAACATCTTCCTGGCCGACGTCTGCGTGTCATTACTTTAGATTCATGACTACAGTTTTTACTTCAAGATTTTTAGAAAAAAATTAGACGAAATCTCAATTTATCGATTTGTAAATTTGATTTTTTCATTTTTAATCATGTAATCGTTAGCTATTTTTAAAAACATTCAATGCTTTTCAGTTCTTTCATGCAACTATTTATATAATATTTCACTACCCAAGTAGCCACGTACGTCCCTAAAACGTACGGTTCACGTCCTACGTCCATTCTGCGTACGTTTTAGGGACGTACGTGGCTACTTGGGTAATAAATGATTTTGTAAGCATTTTACAATTCATGACTCCTGAATGTTGTATAACATAAGGAATTAATATTGATGGCACATACATGCATGTATGTATTATTATTCTTCTTGATAATTTCGATCTGAAAGATATTTGAGTCAGATCTGAATTTAGTTTGTATATTTGAAGATGAATATTTCAAAAGTGAGAACTTGTGGTAAAACTTATTTTGGCACCAGAAAATATTCTGGTATAAATATTCAAGCATATCATCCTTTGTATGAAGTGATTATTAAATGTGAAAATTAAATTTCTCTCATAAATTTAATTTAATTTGTTCATGTTCTTATTTAAACTGTACTTTTTGTAATATTTTTTCAAAAATTTTTAAATTATTCTCGCATGTATCATTATACGAACAATTTTATTTAATGCAGATTGGATCCCTATGGTTTAGCCGGACAATGGCTCACCGACGTATTAAACTCTTCCGTGTACACTTACGAGGTGGCACCGGTCTTAACATTAATGGAGAAGACTGTAATTACGAAATTGTTGAGCATGTTTTACAAGGAAGAAAATGGTATTACTCTCGGGGACGGTCTATTCAGCCCAGGAGGTTCTTTCGCTAATGGAATGGCCATTAATTTGGCTCGATTTTGGTTCAGGAAAACGATACAAAGTGTAAGTAATTTTTATAAACAGTTTTTTCAGGAGCTCATTAAATAAAGAGACAAGGAAACTACATATTTTTGAATCATTGAAAAATCAATACAACGTTTCACAAAATTTGTGCACTGTACGATATCCATTATATGTATTATTGTTATTATTATTAATACATTATAATATATTTATATGCCAGAATATACGCATATCATCTTCGAATTTGGTGCTATTTACATCCGAAGACGCTCATTACTCGGTCTCAAAATGGGCAAACGTATGCGATGTGGAGGTGATTCTTATAAAAACTGACAATCTGGGTAGAATGGACATCAGTGATTTGAGATCTAAGATAATCGAGGAGCAAGGGACAGGAAATTATCCCTTTTTGGTATCTGCAACCGCAGGTGAGTTCAAGAACGCTATAAAATGATCGCGCGCGGGAAAAATTAAAAAAGTAGAGTGTGAAAAAATAATTTTTACTTCCAGGAACAACGGTCTTAGGTGCATTCGATCCATTAATCGAAATTGCGGATATTTGCCAGGAATTTAACATGTGGATGCACGTAGATGCAGCCTGGGGAGGTGGCCTGATATTCAGCAAAAAACACAGTGTCCTTCTGCGAGGAATAGACAGAGCTGACTCCATTCTGTACAATCCACACAAATTACTGGCTGTTCCTCAGCAATGTTCTCTGTTTCTGACCAAGCATCCAAATATTTTAAAAGATGCACACTCCAAGCAGGCTCCTTACCTTTTTCAAAAAGACAAATTTTATCCCACAGATTTAGATGTTGGGGACAAGTACTTGCAGTGCGGACGCAGACCAGATGTGTTGAAATTCTGGTTCATGTGGCAGGCTAAGGTAATTCAGTTTATCAATGATATATTTAATTGAACTATGCTTTTGCTTGGAAAGAATTTCTTGGCTTGCTTACAGCAGAAAATATTTTCCATGCAAGAAGGCCCCTTCCTTACGCATCGTCTGCACAATGTGCTCAGAACACAAGATAAGACTTACTCGCATGGCATAAAGGTTCTTCTGTCCCCCTTATTAATCTCTAAGTGTCAACCACTTATGCAAATTTCTAGAAAACTAGCCTTGGTAGCACTTTTTTCCCCTGATCTTCCTTTAATTGTCCACCTTGTACTTTGAGGCTTAAGCTGCAACTGCGGTGCATTCCGTACAAGTTAAGGGTCTGCATGCCATATTTCAAGTGTTTGCCAATATACTTATGAATACATTATCTTCCCCTGGTATGACTGAAGAATGTTCATACTCTACATATTCAGTGGATTTTCAAGATCATAAAAGAAGCTTCTAAAATCCTTAAAGGGGTTTGCCGATGGCTCTGCTTTTAGACTTGGAACGTTCACAGTGCCTAGTCAGTCAAATATCTTCATGTAAAATAATTCTGAGCACAGTTTAGTTTCAAGTGATGTGTTTCAAGTAGTGTTCTATATTGTTTGCATGAAGGAAATGTTCATAAGAGCACCAATCTTGCACATGTCAAAGTACACAATTAGTCCTTGTAGGTAATTCTTTATTATAAGCATGTTAAAACAGCTAAATGATAAACTAAAAAAAATATGATTATTCTAAAGTATAATATAAATTAACAATGTAATAAAAAATGAAGTGATTTTTCCAAAATATATGTCTATTTTAATGATATATTTATCATTCAGCAATATGCAGGTTACCATCAAAACTGACACAAATTATAATGTATTTAATTATGATTAGTTTGATAAAAATACCAAGTATGTTATAAGAATGATTGTCAATAGAGAAAATTATATTGTTTCACAAACTTGGGTAATATTTTGTTTTATTATTTCTGTAAAGAGATACAGCACTCTTTCACTCAGTTATGATGTCATTAAGATATAATTTAAATATTATGTTTAATTTAATTGACTTAAAAAGCTTCTGTTAATTTTCTATATATTAGCAATGATATTCGTACTGTGTACACTAATATATTATTATACAATTATTTATTACGTTCTCATAGAGCACTTTCATTTTATGGTCTCAGTAAGCTACAGTCAGATGTTTTACTTATTTTTATCATAAGGAGGGATATTTGAATTACGATGTCTATTATACGACTTTAACACAATATTTCCATGCAGAAACAGCTTTCTAAAATATTTTCTCTTTTTTTTAGATTATTGCATGTTAGTTAAGAGTTATTATCATTATAATTTTGTTTTAGGGTTCCTCAGGTTTCGAAAAGCATGTTGACCATTTGATGACACTCTCAGCTCTTTTTAAAGAAGAAGTAGAAACAAGGGAAGCCTTTGAATTAGTAACAGATTCGTGTTTTATAAACGTTTGCTTTTGGTTCATACCGCCATCTTTGAGAAATCAGCATTCATTGTACAATTATAAGGAAAGAATAAACAAAGTAAGTACAATAACGTTTATAAAAGGCTATTAGAAGCAAGACGAATATTTTTTAAGTTAGATAACGGCCTCACTTTTTGCAATATAGTGACTGAGACGTAACGCTAAAGATTTATATGAAGAATATTTAAGTTGCATGTTAATTCTTTCTACTTAATATTTAAAGAAGTATTTACTATCAACTATGAAATCAAATTTAATTAGCGTTTGTAAACTATACCCAAGTAGCCACGTGTAGCCACGTACGTCCCTAAAAGGTACGCAAAATGGACGTAGGACGTTTGGACGTGAACTGGACCTGAAACGTACGTTTTAGGGACGTACGTGGCTACTTGGGTACATTCAATTAAGTTTGATATATTTTCTATATGCGTTTATAATAATATACAGGGTGTGGCCGGACGGGCGGTACAACCGAGCGGGGCGTGATACTACATGTAAAAATAAGTCGAAAAAAGGAATTTTTTCGTTTGACGCTTCGTTTTCTAGAAAATCGAGTTTAAAGTACCGCCAGGTTCGCGTGCTTTTTAGTATATGCACAAAGTAGAATTGGTTGATCATGGTCAGACGCGTCAGACGAGAGTGTATTTGTTGCATTTTCAAACTCGATTTTCTCGAAAACGAAGCGTCATACAAAAAAATGTTATTCCTTTTTTTCGACTTATTTTTACATGTAGTGAGTGTCACCCCCTGCTCGGTTGTACCACTCCTCCGGCCACACCCTGTATATCCAACGCTAATAAATGATTTGCAAACCAAAGATCATGCAATGCCTTCAATAGGTCACTTTTCTCTGTAGATTTCAAAGAATTGTCTTTGTAAATAAGTTCATTTTATCCTAAAATTAATAAAAAAAAAAAAAAGGAAAAGACGTTCATATGTAGTTAATTGATTAAAGAATAAATATTTTTATGTTTCTTTTCATAAGTTATAAAGCTGTTATTTTGACAGTAAATATGGTAGAAACCAGCATTAACGTCTGCAGATAATAATCTAGTATCGTCTTTGGGTAACTCATAATAATCGATAAATGATATCTATATTTTACCAGCAGGCGGTATACGAAATAGTGTGCATGATAAATTAATTTGTATTTGATAAATCCAGAGAGATTGTGAGAATGCTCACGCCCGGGGTCATTTCTGCCATGACTTTTGTCAGTACAGACAGGCAGACCATAACCAGGTTTAGCACGTAACAGAACTTTTAACATGCTAAATATGAGTATAGGTTTTGTTCCATGCTAAATCTGGGTAAGCTCCGTCTCTGTGTGTACTGACAGAAGTGGTGGCAGAAAAGACTTCGGGTGTGAGCACTCTTATATCTTCACTGATAAACCTAATATATCGAGTTTGAATAACTAATAAGCCTCGGTTATTAAGAAGCTAGGTCCTCAAATTATTATTTTTAATTAGGTTGCACCGACTTTAAAGGAGAAGATGATCAAAAGAGGCAGCTTAATGATTAACTACCAACCGCTTCATGAGAAGCCAAACTTCTTTCGATTTGTAATTCAAAATTCGGGAGTGGACGTACAGGATATTCATTATGTCTTTGACGAGTTAGAAAATCTTGGAGAAAACATGTGATTTATGCTTGCATATGCATCTCAATGTAAGAAAATTACTCAATAATTAATTTCCAAAAAATATATGGAAAGTTTTATTCTTTTGTTGAAATTGCGGTTCCGTTTATCTTCGCCATTTTTCTCGTATCAATGAACGATACAAACAATATTCATACTAATGAATGGCAAACGTATTAAGATCCAAAAGATGAATTTCGTCTAATGAAGTTTTACGTTTAACGCTAATAGTGGTTTTAATCAATTCTTAGCGAAAGAAATAACGAATTCTAGCCACGAAAATCAATTCCTCTGGGTTAACTAGGCGAAACCTAGCAGGCAGTTGATCTGATTAGGTGGGGAACCGGCACTAAATTTCTGATGCCAAGGTATCTACGAAGTCAATTCGTGACTACGTTCGTCGCAGAGCCCGCGGCGTCGCGACGTACCCGACGACTAATCCTGGTACAAGTGACAGCATATAGAGAAGCCCTATGTATATCTATAGAACTGCGTTCGTCCTATGTAGAACATAATGATTTGCAACCGTCACTGTTATCCCGATCTATCGCGAAAGTGAGCACCTCCATCTTATTTTTAAATAAATCGCCCTGAGACATAAATTCAATCCTGATCCACTGTGCGATCACGTTGTGGTCTACGTGTTGCTTTCGACACTAATTAATTTTCCGAAAAGTAAATGCAACTTATATGTAGATTTTTCGATTTTTAGACTTTCGTATGTACACTTTAGGATTTTTATGTAGAATAAAAATGGCCCGTATTATTTGCCAGAAACTACATAGGCATTTTGAAATTTCTTGAATATTTTCACTATTGTGCATTTGATCACATCATTTATATCAGAAATGCATAAAATTTGCAGTCTAACTATTATTATTATGGAATAGCTCTCTACATATTTTATATTTTTGAAAATACTTTGTTTATATATTGGAAGCAGGGGGTTGAAATAGAATTATAATTTCATACCTTTATTTTTAATTGTCAGTTGTAGTGTTTTATTTTCATGCATTTAGGGGATTATTAGAGGAAATGAGATTACTTCGACACGTTCAGCGACTTTGTATCACTTGCTACATTCTTGCGGCTTTTCACAACTTTATTGGTCAATCGAAATGTTTTCCGTACTGAATTACAATAGCCCTTATTGTTTAATCAAGCTTTGTTTATCGATGAATTTAGTATGTATATTATAAGCGTAATAAAGTTAATTGAAAAGGAAAATATTAAAAGATCGTAAATGAGCTGCGCTTTTATTTGAAATAGGTCTATCGTACTTTCAACAATAGTTTTACTGACCTGTATTGCGAATGAGCTATCTCTGATGCGTATGAGGGCCGCAATAGTGATCTTACGCACTAATAAAGCATTCGTAGGATCTACAGTGCAAAAACATTCAGAAATGATCATCTACACATACATTATTGCTTATTCTAAAAAATAAGTTAATCAAGTCAATTAAGTCTTTAATGTTCTACATTCATTGAAGAATCAAATTCTTCATTTAATCATTTCTTTTATTTGTTATGACCGTGTATGCACATTATATTATTATCGTTACGTACGCGTAAGACAATTTTACTTAACTAAACAAGAATAAAAATTAGAAGATATACAAATGTATTAAATAATATATTTTATTGCACTGAATATTATAAAATGGTGCAACAAAATACGCAGCATCGATGTCACCCGAAAAATTTCGTTTACACGCACGCTTCACTGTACAAGTAAACGCAAACACTGTGCATATGTATACGCAGTTCAATGCATCAATGCATAATCATAGAAAATTAAATGGTTCGATAACTTCATTAACACGTTAATGCCCTGTCATAAAGTGCCATGGATTTTAGTTTAAAAGGTGTTTTTATCATTCGAATTTGCATTTTTGTTACCAGTCGGGCCGTGTTAATGGAACAGTGAATATTTAATTGCCGATATCACCAAATCCGACGAACAATTCGGAACATGCGAACGTATATTTAATTATAAAAACACAGCCGACGATTATCACGAGACCATGTTTTACAATGACCTATAAACTGCAGACACAAATGATTCTGCATTAACATAACAGGGTCACAAGTCTGCTTTTGCCACTGGTAATACTATCATGTAAACCCTTTATTTCCGAACTAATAGAAAATAGCATAATCAAATTATTTGTATGTATCATCCGTGAGATGTGAAAACACCTGTAAAATTATACACACCTTTTCAGCTAATTTAAAATATCGTGCTTGTTCTCATGTTTTCTTTTAAAAAGTGGAGATATCCGCAAAATTCATGTTAACACAATAATGAACATAATAAGAGGTTACAATTGTATTCTCAATATTATCCCTATTATTTTTACCAAACTTGCATACACGTTATTTAAATATTTTTTATTGTATTGTCATGTTTTGAAAATTGAGCCATTTATAAAATTAACTGTTATTTTATACATTGTTTCTCGTGACACGCCTCTGAAATATTTTTCACTGCATCGTCACGTTTCGCAAAGTCATATATGAAATTAGCTTAAGGCCTAGGAAAAGGTACGGATCAATAAATTTGTGAAATTTTGTTCGAAGCAGTTTTCGTGCACGCCGATTACGATCAGTCGCATTGTGTGATAAATATGCAAATATTTTTTGCTGTACAGGTCTTGAACATGTTTTCTTTATCGTATTAAGATGGGGTGTGCGAGAAACCCTTTACAGGGAACTATGCTTGTGTGCTACGTTCCTGTCCCCGAGTCACTGCTAGGGGTGCTTGCCCTGCAGATGAACTTAGACAGTGGGTTGCTACCGTGAAAGACGGTGTTAACGTCGATAGCTACCATTCGTTCCGTTCAGTAACCCGAATGTCAGTCGATATCTGTAAATTCGATGGCCAGGATGAGCAAGGTCTTCCAATTCACGTGCCTCAGGTATGTCTTTTTTCTTCTGATTTGTTTGACCGTTCCCAGGATACTTTGGCTTTCAGGTGAGTAGATAGTATTTCAAAAATAATCCTCAAACCTGCATTCGTTCGCACAACTTCGAATTTTTCACTTTTTCCTGCTTTAACATTCGCACGCCATTCTAGAACGAAACATTTCGAATTCAGAGTTTTCACAGTACTACACGGACTATCTAAACAATTCCGAATATTTTATTATCGGTACCATTCACTGGCGTTATCTACTGCCGCATACCTATCGATATAAATATAATTTTAATAGAAAGCGATGAATATATTACAACAAATCGATCGTTTCTACTGCAATGGGGATAAAAGTTGTATTCCGTGGTAAGAATATCGATCGAAGGCTTGTATACTACTGTTTAGGAGCGCTTTAATCCTTTGTCGGTTGAACAGTTAATTTCGATAGGAAATACGATGTTTTTGGTAACTCTACGTTCCTCGTTCATCGAGTTATTAGTGTTAGATTTTTCTGTTTCATTTTCATACGAACAATTGATCGATATTCCGAATGTTGGTAAGGCGTCAATGTTAGTCTTACGTCGTCTTTCAAGCAATCTAGCAAATTATTAAGTTGAACACTGATGTTCGGAGAAAGCTCGGAAACAAACTTCGATTCTGTGAAACTTTGGAGTAAAATGAAACGATGGATATTAAGGATTGTGGAAACATCCTGCGAAAAATCTGTTTGTTCCTCCGGTCGACTGAAGTGGGTTCTTCAAAGTTCATAGTTTGACTTGCGTCTCAACAATTATTATAACATCTCGGAATTCGTTCGACTTCATATTGAGAATAATATATTTTAATTCTTTTTATTGTCTGATAATATTGAAAAATAGTTCAATATCAAACTCATGTTCTACGTCTTAACGTAATCAACGAAGCCTTTTCGAAAAATATTTTGCACACATTCAGAAAAATTTTGTTCTCATATTTTTGTGAGTTGCTTCACTCCTAGACAACTTCAGTTTTTGAAAATGCTTTTTTATTGTCTTTGAGATGTTAAGTGTGTTAATAATCGACACTGATAGTGTGTAGTGTTTAATGCACTCCAAATATTTTCTATACGTTCATATAAATGTTATTCACATGGTGTGATTGAAATAATTCAGTGGATAATTTCTCTGCTATGTCAAGAACGTTGGACTCTTGGAAACGTATCGATACGTTATGGAGGATGCGGCAGGTAATTTACCTTAATATTAATTACATTATTTATTATATTTGTTCTTTCTGGCTAATCTTGATTTTTAATGTGCCAAAATTTTAATTTGCTTATCATTCAATTTTTGGTACATGCAATCTTTAACATTGTTTAAAAATAACAACTGATGAACACCTGGTTTTTCACAAATATAAAGTTAATCCAAATTTACAAATGTGAAAGAATTTTCTGTAGGTGTAATGAATTCTTTCATAAACTAATAATTATAAATTAATAGATGTCTTTTTCTTGCCTTTTTCCAACGAACTGATGTTGCAATAAATTGAATTTTTTGGTTCTGGTGTATTTTCTAAATTTTTTCGTAAATAGACGTGTGATTAGTCTAGAGAAGGCAACAATTATTTCAATAAAACGTTTTATTTGTCTTTCTCTGATTTCTTTTCTAGATCCTCGGGTAGCGGACTGGTTCTTAATGGGTAGCCCAGTTCCATTGTTAGGAATTATATCCCTTTACCTCGCGTTTGTTCTTCGTCTCGGTCCACTTTATATGAAGAACCGAAAGCCGTTCAACTTGAATAAGCTCATGATATTTTATAACATTTTTATGGCGACCGCAAGCGCTGCTGTATTCTATGGGGTAAGAATGGGAAGAACTTCCTGTCAATTCAATTATTAAAAACAGCAGTTCAGACCACTGTGCTTTCTCGAGAAATCTACGGAATAAAAATTCATTAATTAAGCAAAAACATTTCGATGCTGTCTAAAATGTGAAGAAAAAATTCATTTTCATCGTAGTTCGGCAACGCGTTTGTTAATAATATTTTATATTCTGCTGTTCCTTGATTATTGTTGATTGTTTTCTACTACAAAATGACTCCTATTACAAATAATTCTGTGCAAAAAGAATGAATATATTAAAATCCATTAAACGAATTAAATTTATGGAGAAATCCACGAGACTAGCATAAATGTGAGATACCGAGGAAATGGCGATTAATGAAGGGCCATTGAATAATATCGATTTGTTCGGAAATAAAATGTGTAAAAACATTTGATTCTCCGATTTCGCTCGATGTTTACATGAAAGGTTAATGAATTTTTTCGATTCATCCGTGGATTGTATTTTTGCGAAAAAATTTTCAACATTGACGAAATACGTTTTGCGTTAAAAGTGATTTCGATTCTGTGACAAAATAACGTGGTGCAACGATCGTTATTACGTTTTTTTTTATCGTTTATCCTACTAAACCATTGAAAATATTATTTTCAGCTTCTCACGTCTGGCTTCACTACAAAATTTTCTTTAGGATGCGAAATCCATGTTGTTTCGCACGATCCTGAGTCTTATCGTGTAAGTAGTTTCACCATCGACAAACAAGTATATAATTTACGTTATGAGAATCGCATAAATAAGATACTTATCGTTTCTACTAGATGGCACGATGGATATGGAGGCTTTTAATATTGAAGCTGTTCGAGCTGGGCGACACAATTATCTTTATTCTCAGAAAGAAGTTCAATCAAGCGACCTTTCTTCACGTTTATCATCACACTTCCACCGTTCTTCTCTCCTGGATAACGTGCAAATTCGTGCCAGGTATATCTGCGTACCATTCATCAATTCGAGTTCGTTGATTACTTTTATTTTTCGATTTCAAATTGGTATCACTCTTGACATCCACTTTAAAAAGGATTATTTGATCGACGCATTCCAAGTTCAATGGTTAAAAAAGTAAATCAATGGAACCTGTCAATAATCGTGAATAATATATTTGTTATCTGAGACTTTAATTAACATTACATTTAGCGATCACTGAAAATTGTTTGTATTAATTGCGAGAAACTTGAGTTTCATAGAGAAATGTGCTTTTTTTCCTATTAATTTTAGTAAAATTTTAAGAACAGATAAATGACAGCCTTTAACATCTGTAAATTCTTTAAATGTTTTTATTTTCCTGTATTTGACCCACTCGTTTTTATTATAACATTGTATGTCGCTTAATAAATTTGACAGTAAGATTGAATTTATTTAAATTTTGCACGAGGTGCTATCATTAGTAGATTATTTCCAAGCTATTCAAATAATTAAGAGAAAAAATCAAATTTTATGGAACTACCTTTTCTAGTAATTGATACAGACAATTGGTATTTTGCTTATTGAGCCACGGTTTATTAGTGTGTTATGATTTGACTGCGGATCTTTATGCATTTATGGCTTCTAAAAAATTCCAAAAATGGTGAAATATAAAATTTGATAGAATTTAGCACAATTTTTATTTTTTTTGAGAAAAATGCAAATGCTACTACCATTGGAAATAAGATTGTATTTTATTCCATTTTCTCTTAAAAGTCGTCCACAAAAATTGAAAATTGCATAAACGTTCGCAGTCTACGCAGTCTTAACATAATTTTTCCTGATCATCGAATTCTCACAATTCCCTTCGATCGTGGTGTTACACTTGTGTTGCAGGCGGCATGTGGACGTTCCCGATTATGCCGAACTGCATAGTGCACGTGATTATGTACACGTACTATCTCCTTGCCGGCTTGGGCCCGGAGATGCAAAAGAGGATCGCGCCTTGGAAACAATACATTACAGGATTACAAATGGTACGTTTCCATTTTGTATCTGACTTGACTATCTGCCGCGGTACCGGGCGGTGCATCGCTCGGTGCATCGCCCGGAATGCATACATATATTGTCGTGTGCCGTTCGTTGCGCTGACTGAATTGCCGTGCTGGGAGCGTTATTCGCTCATTTCACCGTGCACAAGCCCCCGGTATATCGCGTAATCGTAAAATTACATTCCGTCGCCGTGGTCGAATTTTTTCCCCAAAAGCGGAATTGTTATTGACATTTCGACCTGGGAAACACGGTTAAAGGAAATTAATCTCGACCAATAACGTATCACGATGGGAAACAACAGGGTTGCGAATGACTTTCCACTGAAACGAAGTTTCGGCGGCGTTCTGGTGCCGAATTATATGTTACTTTTTCACAACGATTTTTGTTACGATTATCGATAGCTGCTCGGGGAACCTATACTTTTAGGTGGGGCTGTATTTTGTCAAATTTTTTCATTGTTCTTTTACTGAGCGATTAAATGACACACTTTCATGTCATAGATATTTTTCTGTAATTGTTGGACACTGGAAAAAATTATTCGGTAAAACAAATCGATCATATTTTCATTTGCGATAAAGATTGTAAGACAGTACTGTTTTCCATATTTAATATAGGCCCAAATAGTTCAACAATCACATTCACGATTTCGATCGAATATTTTCTGCCAGGGGTAATATTCTGGTCCCGTCTGTTTTTCACGTTGTTTGTATAGACTTCTATGTTCAAAAATGTATGACTTAATTTTTTCGAAAAATATATCGATCCGAACAAGAGACAAATATTCAATAAGTTCCACACAGCCGATGGTTATAGCTGCAATTAAATTGTTCTTTATGTTTCTATTGGCTTACAAAGAGTTGTAGATGGAACGCGTGTAGAGTCGTAAAATATAAATGTCAGAAGGGACGCAAAAATAATATTTTATTTTCGAGAGACATCGAAACAACGAGAATAAATCAGATTTTCAAAACAACCCTTCCGCTTCGGATCGAAACTACTATTTCACATTGCTCGTCATAATTTGGCCAATGAATCATCTAATGCTTTTAAAATTGTGTATCGAAAATGTTCAGAATGGAACTAACATATAAATCAGAGTATTTTACATTATTCTTATAGAGTATGTAACACTTTTAATACAGAAATTATATTTGTGTAAATTCATAATATTTTATTTTATCTGACTGAAACTTTTCATCCTCTTTTTATTACAATTCTTTCAGTATTCGTACATCTTTTAAAAATTAATAACTTTTTTATAATTGCACCAAACGACTTGATTTTTTATAATCAATTAGAAGCATTGGTTTACGAAATGATATGCAAATAAGATTTTCCAAAAATCATAATTTACATTGTTACATGCAAAAATAACAAAGGCATTTTTCAAAACTGTTTTATTTGGGCCCTTAATGAAAATTTAAAATATATTTTGTAGCTATCTATTAGCGCGTATTTTCTGCGTTTTCAAACTCGATTTTCTCAAGAACGAAGCTTCGGATGAAAAAATTGTATTGTACAATTTTTTCTTATTTGTAATGTAAAATCACCTCCTGCCCTGTACAGTGTGTATAAAAAGTAATGGTCATCCGTTTTAGGGGTGAATGGCCATTACTTTTTATACACACTGTACAAAAATAAATATTAACAACAGGTAAAAACCGACCTCACATCACAATTTAGATTATAAATTGGACAAACTATGCAACGGGACTAAAAATTCTTTGTTCAAACAATTTCCTTTTATCGCCTGTACCCATAATAAAAAATTCGTAATTAAAAATTCTCTTAGTTTGTATTACCACAGTATTTATATTTGTGTAAACATTAATACATAGAATCCGCAGTCCACTGATAAGAAAGACAAAACCGGATCATGCGATAATGTTCAGTGACATCCACAAATTGGACAGACGAGACAAAAATGGTCACTCGAGGGAAACAAGTGGAAACGAGAGCAACATTGTCCACAGGACGACAGGCTTATTAAGTTCTCCTCGTTGCATGCGAGAGTGACACTTCACTGTGTCGCGGTCCTCTTCCGGTCGTCCCACTTTGTACGGTGTAAACGCTTTGCTAGAAATTAAACGTCCTCGTAACCCGATAAATCGTTCCGTCGATATCTCGTCAGGAATAAAAGTTCTCGGCCGACGGATTATTTAATTAAAAACCGTTGTCGTTCGTCCGGATCTGTTCCCCGCACCGCTCTTCCGCGCTCTGGCATTTCATCACGCTGTTATTCCTCCGAGGACTCGATGCCAAAATCGAATCGGGGACTACACGTATAATTTTCCGTCCGGGCACTTACGAGCTCTTCAAACCTTCGTCAAAACCCGGTTATCGAGTCAGGAGAGACGATTCGCGAATATGACCTAATATTCGCATTCCAGGGCAAGTGCTCGCACTCGTCTCGCGCTCGCGTCTCTCTCGGCAACATATTGCGTCTTTTGTACAGTGATTCGATAACCAAACATTCAACCGTGCCCCGTATTACGAGCTGTTTTGCTTTGTTGGGTATACACATCCGCGATGAAACGTGAAGAAAATTGAAAAAACAATTTTTAGTAACTTTGCGTAGGTGTACTGTTTTCTTAGGGTATGATGATAGGAAGTTCTTCATTTACTCAAGGTTTGTCCAATTTAGTGGGAATTGTTTTTCAAGACTACTCTAATCATTTTCAATTCATTAATATTTATCAAGAAAAGAAACAAATGTTGTCCCTGGTCCTTTTAATGAATGCAAACAATTTTTAATTTGCATGAAAATATTTGTTTTCACACTGAAAAGTAAATGGAAAGACATTTTAGATGTCTGAATTTTACTGTGATATCAAAATTTTCTTATTATGTGTAAACTATATCGTCTCCACACTAAAAAGAAAAACGGGAAGATGTTTTAGCAAATCCAGTATATAATGTACATATAATGATTATTTATATGTTATAAAATATATAATATACACCTAGAATATATACATATAAGGACAATGCTTGTTGCATTGTCGAAGGGGGGTAAAATTGTGATTGATAAGGGGATGGTAGACAAAACAAAACTCAAAGACTATTCGATGTCAAAACGATCTTTAACAGTCGCAGCTCGGTGAACCGCAAGCCTCGGATATTTGTTGAAATTCCAGCTGGTTGAAACACGAGCAATACAACATTTATTGAAAATGTATCCTTTTGTGGTTGCAGATCCAATTCGTTATCATGATAGGCCACACATGTCAAACTTTGTTCCCTTCTTGCGAGCCAAATCGAAAACCAGTGGCGTACATCTACATGTCTCAAATTCTCACCATGTTCTACATGTTCTGCGACTATTATAAAAAATCGTATCTCAGAAAAAAGACGGAGTAACTGATTCAGCGATCGGTGAGTTCCGCCAGGTAAGTTTTTATATTAAACACTAATAAATTTCTTCTTTTTTCTATAGCGAATTGTTTATTTCTAACGAAATTGAGTTGGGATCCAAAATTTCAACTTAAATGTAATGCACTGATCAAACAACTTTTTTGCAGGAAAATTTCTAGTAAAATCGAGAAACATTTTTCAGTGCACTGCAGGTTATTTACAATCCGTACGCAGACGTGTATCCACTATGTATTTGTGTAAGATTTTATTCGCTCGTTTCGATCAAAATAAAACGGAACCGACTGAAATATCGTTCCATCGAGTTAAGTAAATTTATTTGACGGAAAAATAATGTCGTTCAGTATCGGTAAACCGATTATAATTATAGGGGAATAATGGTATTGTTTTCTTCAACGTTTTATAATTATGACGTACAATATAATTTGGATATTTTAGGATTAATACTTTCTAGATCCACTGTAGTTAACCCTAGAACGATACCCTAGAAAAATTCTTTCTTCATTGTTCTTTGAACAACCTGACGGTACTATGCAATTTATATTTAACATGTTGCCTGTCGCGTGAATTTGTGATTCACACAAGTCTTGCCTGTTTTATAGTATTGTAGTATTATAGTATAACAACGAGCAAGTGTCAGATTAACAGAATTCAAGAACATCAATGCATCTGTCACAGCTTATTATTGTAAAATTGCTAAATGAAAAAGAACTTTCTGTTTGGCTACTGTTCGTTCTAATCGATCCAAACCATTTTTATTTTGTATAAAGATCCGCAGTCTAATAATTATTATTACTTACTTGATAATGAAGTTTGCACTGTACACTATAATTTAGTTAATTTTAAAATTAATATGAAACCAACCGGTAACTGGCGTAGCAGTGAACCTGTTAAAGGAAAACAACAAAAAATCCATAAGTTGTTCCAACAGTCTGATATTTATTTTCACTTCTGCATTCGAAATGAAAATTCTGCGGAGTCGCTGGCAACCGCGGAGCATCGTTCCAGGGTTAAATTCCAGCGCGATTAACACTGCGAACTCCCGCGATGATTAATTTTATTGAAATAAGCACCTTTTGTCGGCAGGTCATTTCGGTAAGAATAGCGACGGTCCGCACAAAGGCCGTAAAAAATCGTAGATTCCAGCTTTTGTCGCCATCTCTTCATTAGCTCTTCCGCCCTCGAAAGCCAGCACGCGTGTTCGCATAGCGATAATTCTGTGGAGAGAAGAGAGAGAGAGAGAGAGAGAGAGAGAGAAGGAGAAATGAAAAAATAAAAAGAAAGGAATGCTGAATGGAACGATCGTGTGTATGCGAGCAGGTACGCGTCTTCCGATGCATCGTGCGTGGATGAAATGCACTTATACATAGAACGACGTCTACCGAGGAAACCATTCCACGATACGAGGATAAAATTTGTGTTTTCAAGTCAGCTTACGTTTTGTTCGCGGGGAATGCTTTTAGCCGAATACATACTCACCTGTTTTTTTTCATCTTCTTCGTTTTCCACCTTTCTTTTTCCCGGCGTCCCCCACGTCCCGTGGATCGAAGCGCATCACATTTTGTTTCGGGTGTAATATCGACAACAAGGTGTGGGGCGATGCGAGACCTGCCACGACCCGGATTTTCCGAAAATCCAACAGATTCCCTTCCGATTCTCACGCCACGGATTTTCATTTTAGCACTGTGCATCTGGGAGTCGACTTCTTTTTACGTGCGTCCGCAAGAAGCCAAAGGCTCTCGAAAATGCGTATCTCACATTGAAATGGTTAAATTAATTAAAAACATTCGAGAGATTTTGACGGGAATTTGGCCGTTCGTCTCGCCGGGGATCGAAAGACGCAATTATTGTTCACATGTTTCATTTAACGCTTTGAGTGCTACGTGTTTCTGTAAAATTGTTTATCACAAAAGTGCACGTAGGAATGTCTTCAGACGTGTTTTCCTGAAACAGATATTTTAGAATGATTTAGAATTTATTAAAGAATGTCCCCTAAGAGAAACACAACTTCTGAACTGTGAATTATAATTTTATTAAAACATCGGTTTAACTGTAACAATTATTTAATATTGTTATTGTATTGTCATGTATATTTATGGTATTTTTAATTTCGAAATACAAATTAGACATTTTTTTATCTGTTCTCATTGAAATTTATAATGGTGACGTTTTATAAACAAATTTTACGATTCATATTCGATCCCTGGTTGTCGTCAATTGAGAATTTTGTGTACTAATGATGTTTTTGTTTTTTAGAAAATTATTTATTCGAGTGAGTCATGGATAACTTTTAAAGCAATTGAGAAATGGAATCATTTTTACAAATAACAAAAATAAATTAAATAAATGGATCGAATGGAAAATGAATTATTTCGATATGAGAAAATTAAATATCATAATAGACAGGATAATATCTTTGATAGGAGAAAATTAAAAACGAATGAGAGTTATTTGTGACTAACTTCGACACTTAAATAAACTATTTAAGGAGGAAGTGTGTCTGGTGAATGTTTTTTAAAGAACAATTATGCTACGTCTAGTTTCGCATTTTATTAGGTTCAAGCTGTGTTTGTACATTTTTATATAAATAACTGTCACGATTCGTTTTTTGTAAATCTTTGGTTAAATCGTAGTTTACTAAATCGCATTTTCAGCATTACATAAAAGAATATTGCAATAGGCATATATCAACTATGTTATTAATGTCAATAAATATTTAAAAATGGTTAGCTGAAATGATATAAAATATATAATGTGCAGTACATGAAATATGTAGTTTTGTAATTAATTCAAAAATTGTGTGGAAATATTAATTTCTCGAACTAGAGCGTAATGATTAACGCTGTACGAAGGGGACCCACCTTCGTGTGAAAAGAGCAGCACTACTATAAAAGACCTTATATTCAGCAACCTATCATTAGATATTAAATTTTACGAGCTTACAGGCAAGAACATATCATTGTCTTGTCGCGTGAGTATAAATAAACTCATTAAAGCTTGAAAATTGTAAAATCATTTGTGGGGAACTGTCACGTCACGTGTTCTCAAACATTAACGCTAATCAAGTTATCAATTTTTTAATTCTTGGTGTGTAAGAAAAATTGAAATTGTTGAATGAAATTTTGTTATACCAGTTTTTACTTTTTGAAAATTGTTATTGTTTCATCATTGGGAAATTTATTTATTGTATATTATTACGAATGTTTATGCAACGTGGCAGTAATCCCACTTTATTATAGTATTACAGTAGGTAAAGTGTGCGTGTAGTAGAAGCGAAGCTTTCTAAGGTTAATCAATAAGATTTATTTAGACCAATTTATTCGTCACAAATATTTTATACATGTACTAGACTTACAAACCGAATGTTTGTAATAAATATTATTGAATTATGCTTTGAATTTATTGTTGCATACAAAATCACCTTCTAACTATTCATTCTTGATTTCCCCATACCATAATCAAGCGATTTTAATAATTTATCAATCGATACTCGCATTTAATTCACAAAATTCTTGTTACAATAGCAGTTTCTGTTTTACATGGTTAAATATTTAATTTACCACGAAAGATACACACTCTCTCTAATTACTTTCGGTAAAAAATTCTTTTAGCCAAGAATACAGTGTGAATTATTCTCAAAAGTATAATAAATTAAATTTTACCAGAACATTAATATTAACACGTCCCATCACACTCGCAAAATAATGATTTACTAGCTTATCAAAATTAAGCAGTTCAATTATTTTTATCAAGTTTCTTACTTTTTGCTGCAACAATTACAGTACCGGAGGAATATTCCTCGAATAATCAAGAAGATGGGGTAGAAGATGGTCGAGCAGTAACACCGTTTTCGGAAAAAAGGAAGGGCGGGGGATTCAATTAAAAAATTCAATTAAAAAAATTCTGGTTCTTTAATGAAGGTTTATTTTGCCGGGGCACCGAAAATTCTCACACTCGGTGGTTGCGTGGCAGCCTATCCCAAAAGCCGAGCAGAGAAAGTCATGGTGGAGCAGAGGGTCACGGCTCGGACGAAATTACAGGATAAATAAACCTGACGTTAATAAAGTCTTATCGGCATGCAACCATGCGTGTCTACTTTAAGCCACGGACGCACTAATCCCCTATGCTAATTTCGGTCGGCCAGGAAAACGACGGCTCTAATACCACCCTTTCGGACACGCGTACCAAAGAGTGTGGGGCGCAACCACTATGTGGAAGATCGCCATTTTGTGCATGGCTGCCTGCGAAAACGGATATGCATTCAAATTTCGCCAAAACTGGAATCTTTGAGATGACGTTCGTAATTACTTGAACGATTTCAAACGCCAGGATGTTTTCCCTGGAAAAATATCACTATGTCAACATTTTTCTTTTCATTTTTTATGACGTACGTGCAATAGCACCACTAATTATTCGGGATCATTTTAAATGAAGCACGATCTTTCGTTTGGAAAATTAATGGCTTTTGGTCGAGGAACTTTTTAATCGTTCTGAAATCATGTATTCAATGAGACCCTTTTTTTACAATAAAGGAGAAATGTTTAAATAGGAAGTATCTTTCCCATTAAAAAATAATACCATTCCCGTTAAGGAATATTTTATTCCGTTTGAAAACATAACTTCTGGAAAATAAACTACAAACAGTACAATTGTAGTTGTAAATAAGATATACTCGTTTAAAAAGGAAGTCCATTAATTTCACCAAAAAAAATTCAGAAAGATCATGTTTCTCCAGCAAGTAGACATTTTTAAGTTAATTATATTTGCAACATTAAATGTGCGCAAATGTGGTTGCTGGAGATATTTAGCCGGATAAAAATGATGCGAATTTCCGTATCGCAGTGTCGTGTCAAAGACGGAAACCTGGACGTTTACATTCGTCGTTCGGCCTGTTCAAGCAGGCTTCTTTGTGCGGTATAAAATAGGGGCTGGGAGCGGAGGAGAACGGCAACTATTCTCTTAAAAAATTTGCGACATTGGTTGGGGGCTGGAAAACAGTCTCGGGCACGGGCGACGGAGCCATAATGGACACCAGCGAAAAATTCAAATTTTCGACCAATAAGAAACGGGCACTGTTTCCAAGGTGCACAGCGCAATTCCACCGTTCCCCGGGTTCGCTGCGGCAGAATTTATATTCTTGCGAAATATGTCGCGGTTTACGAGGGCGAGCTTCACAAACTCGGGCTCTTTTGAATTTTTAAATTTGGAACGCAAGCCTTGGTATTCCCCGTTCTTTCCGCGCTTTACGTTCAATAGGGCATCCTTTTGATTATTGTGATTCCGAAATACTATGGCGGCGCGAGCCCGTCGACGTACGACCCTAGGTCGACAACAACTCGAGCCACCGACCCTATGATGGTTTTTTCCCGAGCGAGAGAACACGTTAACAATCAAGAGATTCTCGTTGCGTGAAAATGAGAAAGTCCATTGGTGTTGCTCGTGTTTATTTCCGTGGAAAACGAGGACCGAGCGAATTTCTGTCGTCATTCGAGCACAGCGAAACTGGCGTTTCCGAGTGGACAGAAAAAAGAAACAAAATGGAGGGAGCAGGCTCGCCATTATCGGCCAAAATATTTTTGCGGAACGTTGTCGAAGAGTAGAGCAGTTCGTCAAAGATTATGGACTTTGGAAACTTCGTAGTTTAGAATTTCTTAGAAGAAATCGTTCCAAAAAAAGTTATTAGTTTTTAAAGGGTGTCCACTTTAGATACAGGCTTAAAAATCACGAAAATATTCTTAATATTATAAAAATCCTCGGTCTCAAGAGTTAAAGAAGACGTGTACAGATTTAGTTGTTTGCCTTTTGATAATATAAATGTGGATTAAGACAGACGTTGAAAAACGCGACATTTCTGAAGAGTATTACTATTTTCTTCGAAATTCAATGATTCCAACTTAAATTTAATTTCTAATATAAAATGTTTAACTTCCAAGTCTAAACGTTCAATCGAATCTGCTTTTATGTGATAAAAAATGGTTAATAGGAAGGCAGATGGAACCGGAAATTATTAGATTGGAGAAAGTACGGTGATCAGAATAAAATTGGAGCTGTTGTTGTGTATCAGAGGGTTATTTCTCTGATGTTCCTTTCCCGAGAATTCGCAAATCGCGAAGCCTGCAATACGACAAGAGCCTCACTGCGCTGAATACGAGCAAACCGCACGAAGTTTAAAAAATGAATTCGCCGTGCTGAAGCGAAGCTGAAGCGGGAGCACGGTCATACATTTAGCAGGGAAAGATCCGCCTTCCTCCTTTTTCTTTCACAGTCGTGAGTATTGCATGCAGCAACGGAAGGCGCATACATTATTACTCACCTTGGAGTAGTGTACCATTTGCAAGCCTTTAAACATTATTAATTCCGGCAAATGTTAATCGGTTGTTGAACTTTGATGCGTTCGAATTTTCAAACACAACACTCTATGCAGTTGGCGAAGGATACAAGCACGCATTTGATGCCATGGTATCGGAATAAAGGTTAGAAAAATCGTTTAATTTTTTAATTAAAAGTTAGACGTTTTACCTCTTACCTGATTGAAATCATTAAAATAATTGGGAATGGTGTAGGTTGTTTTAACGATTTAAGATAATATCAGCTCTTTGAGAGGGTACTATAATTCAGGAAAACAAAAGTAGTTACTATTACCTAGTGGTACCCATTTTTATGGTTCCTTGTCATTAGTGCAACTAATTTATACAATTTATAATATTACCTAATTTTTTAATCATTACATATCTGATAAAACGGTGGACATATAAATACGTAAATAATTCCAGCCAGAACGTATTAATTTAATATTTAAAAATTGTTATACTAATTGGTATGGTTGTGCTATAAATTGATAGAAAGGGAAGTAACATCTTTTATGTATACACTCCTATAGGACTTCAAAGTCGATCCCTTCCCTGTAGCTATTTAGTCCTTTGGTTCTATAGACACTGTCCATAATCGATCATCGAACATTCATGTCTAAGACAGGGTCTTGCAGGTCACCTTACTGATGAGTCCATTAGCAGGTTCAGGTCGAAACACTCCTCTCCTCTTTCACCACCTTTATACTCGGTTTATTCTTGCCCCAGCAGAAATTAAAAATGAAGAAAGTTCGATCTTGTTACATGATATAACCTACATTGATGTCTACCTAGCGTGACGTGGACTTCTTTTAGGAACGGGAAAATCAATAAAATGCAGCGACACTTCATCTTCCTGGGAAACCAAATATATGTATGTACTTCCTCAAATATACTACCTACCTAATTTTCTAAATAGTGTTTTGTTCGAAAACTTGGACAGCCTGGTATCAACTATTTGTTATTTTTATATGCGATAGACATGATTTATATTCTTTCATATAGTCAATGGGGCAGTACTTGTTTGTATCGTAGTTACTGATTCTAGGCACGAATTTGTGTACGAACGCGATCGCCAGAGAATAATTAAAACGGCCAATCCTGGTAAAACTGGACAATCTTCGTACAATGTAAGAGCAATATAGAGGACCGCCATATTTATGATTGGTATAAAATATAGGCAGCGTCGCGACGCGGTTTGAATAGGAAGCGTGCTTGGTGATAGCACGCTGGAATTTAATAACCACCGAGCACGGACTTGAACCCGTTTAGAATTTAATACTAATTTAAAAGAGATTAGTTCCGTATCCGGCACTAGACAAGGATCACTACCCTTTCAGCCAGCCCCTTCGTCCAGGAGCGAATTTCAGGGGCAGTAACCGGGCACAGAAGCCGTGTTCCCATGGGGGAAGCGGCTTACTTAATTGAGCTTAATTTAAATTTAATTTAATTTCCCCTCCACCCTCCGTTGCTGGGCTGTACTCGTGCCAACACGCGTGTCTTTTCTCAACTTCGGAATCTTTCGAATAAACGTTGATACTGCGAAACACAAACCTCTCTAGTTACGGCAGTTAACGTCACAATTTATTGAGCCAATCCTCTTGCAAAATATGTACACGTTCCTCATCGGATCTGGATCACTTGAATGGCTAAAATGATTTTTACTTTACTTTTTTTTAAATGGGAAAACCTATACTTTAATTTCCGTAATGGAAAAGTACTAAATATTCTTCTGTTTATTTTGTGTTCATTTTTAGCGTTTTATTTAGTGCTTTGCTTATCCTTTGTTTCCGTTTTTCCAGATTTTCATGCACGATTTTACAATAACTTTTTTCCGGGTGCCATCCTCGCTACTTCCGACACACTTTCATGTTCAAGAAGGGAATAAGAAAATGATTCCCAACATACTTGTTTCTGTCTTCTCAACATCATTGCAAGTATGCAGTTCAAAGGGATTTTCTAAATATAAAACAAGATCGAATTAAATAAAAAATAGGAACGTAGTAAAATAAAGACTGCTTTTTCTCAGGTTACAATAAAAGTTGGAATTGAACCGGCGGCAGCGAGTTCAGAAAAGATCGGTCGATTACACCGTTGGCCGGCCCCGACTATGAAAAATAATACCGTCGCCGCGGATCGATGTAGAAAAATTGTTTCCTGAAAACCGTTTCCCGCCATAAACCCGTATGATACTTTACTCTGCTGTTCGCGGTTTTATATTTCAGCGGGCAAAGTTTGAAGCGCGCCTAACATCGGATGATTTACTCCGGATGTAAATCATTCGTAGCTGGTTCCCGAAGGTGGCGGGTCGAAGTCTACCTGGCCTCGGTGAATTTCGAGAAACGATTTCGCTCGAAACGCTCTCGAGCCTGCTGGATATCGAGAAGCCCTTTTTCCTCTCTTTTCTTACCCGGCTCTCTTTCTTCTTCGAGGAATTCATCTCGTGAAAAAGTTTCGGGGAGTGTGCGCCCTCCCTCCCTCTCACGGTTGTTTTTCCTTCTCGCGCACGCGTTGCTCATAATGTGATTGGCCCAGTGGAAGAGAAAGAAAACCATCATGGGAAAGAGGGGAACAAGAACCCATAGGGAGGGGAAACCGATTCGAACGAAAACTTTGAATATTTACAGCTAGGGCGCGATCCGGCGTGCTCGAGGGCACCCTTTAAAATTTATTAGCGAATATCGATGAAATTCCATCGCGCCATACGATTTAAAGGAGAAAAGGCCAGTCGACGATAGAAAAATCTCAGGAAGCCCGGGACTGAGATAGGCCGTGCTCCTGCAAGTTCATTGTAGCTTCCTGGTCCAGCGGTTCGATACGAATTATGGTCCTTTTGCTAATTAAGAGGGTACCTTGACTATCAGAAATCTGCTATTTTTCCGGAATTTTTTTCAGCATAATTAATAAGTGGAAAATTCCGGAGTTTTACAGTGATGTGAAAATAATTCTTAACTTCACACTCCATTTTTCCAGAACAAAATTTTATACAGTGATGGAGTTATTCGCTGTTTTTAATAGCAGTTTGAATTGTAGAATCATCTTGAATCATTTATACAAAGAATACAGGAGGAATGATTGCCTTTTAAGAAAAGGCTGGAATAAAATGATTTTAGTATTGAATAGTACGATAAAATGGTTTTAACTATTCCGTGTGTGTCATGTGTACGGGAGTTCGATTTTGATCTCTAGAATATTTTAACCGTCCGGTAAAAAGTAATCGAAAGTTTTCATCTCTCTCGGACGATTTTCCTAATTTTATGTCTGATCCATCTTCATTGAAGCGACATCGGACATATTCTTCGGCAGAGTAGAAAGCTATTCGTTTTTCCAAGGTACCGGTAACAATATTACCTTATCAAAGTTTATCCAAAGCTCCAGTCAAGCCCGAAACTTTGAACTGGAAAAGGGAAGACCCTAACGAAGTCGCTCGTCCACTTCTTGCAGATTGAACTTTCTCGTCGTACTTTACTGATGAATATTCAGGGGTCTATGTGTAAAAGTCGAGGAGAAAAAATTCAAGGAAGTTTTTCTAACCGAGTGATGTTTTATTCCGCCGCGTATTAAAAGGAAAATGCACCTGTTTTAAAACCGTCCCCTGAAGGAAGTCCAGTCACTTGCATACCGTACACAAAAACCTATTTCATCCTTGCGGTCCACAGATTTACCGCTGTGGACAAATTCTACTCAATTTAAAGAGAAGTGACAAACGAATCATCCCATTTTCTTTGAGAAACAAAATTGTTCTAAAATGTTTTCATCCTTCAGAAACTTTTAAATGTAAAGAATTTTATACAATCTTATACAATGATTCAGGAAAGAAACAAATGTCTATGCAGCTCCCGTGTCTTGTAGTTAGCACAGAGAATTTTTATTTTGTATCAAAATCCACAATCTACTGATAATAGACAAAGTATTTGGTTTATTAACGATGTATGAAGAATAACATAAAGCTATCTAGCCTCCCGTAAAATGTTGTATTTTACTGGTAATTTGAGATTTTACGACTCGTAGAAATACCCTCGGTCTAACGATGAGATATTTGTTAACGGCTTTAGCGGCGATCGCTGCGAAAAAAACGAAGTAACAAAGTTTATCGGATTCGGTGTATCTCTCGTACACTTTTTAACAACGGGGAATCTAACGAACTGTGCCGGGGCAGGGTAAAACGAAGAGTGAAACGGCGCCGGACACCATTACCCTCCCCTAACGCAACGCTCCTCGGACGGAAACGGCAGAGAAGAGAGAAACGGGCGGAAATGAAGAAAGTACGACGACTAATCAAGCGGTCTCGCGATTCCTTCTGCAGTTGCTCGAGTTATAGCGTAACAAATCGCCATTTCGATAAATGGATTACGAGCGGCTACGTGCATCGAACCGGGATTAACGGGTTACTCTACCGTGACAGGTATCTTTTTAGGCTTTTTAGGCTTTTTAGGCAAATTTATTATAAAATTCCTGTATTAGCATCAGCCCCTCCTTACCTGTCCTCGAAGGGTGATCGCAAATTTTTGAAAAGTAATATTACTGGATACTTTCAAATTTACTTCTGCAGTGATGAATGGACTGAAAAATTTGCTAGTTAGTAGCGGATTTTTATGAAAAATAAAAATTTTCTGCATGAATTTCAAGATACAGGATCCAGATATCTCTTTTTTCAATAACTAATTGGAAATGAAATAATCGGTATTTTTCACAATTTTTTTAGTATTTACTACTTATTGGAACATACGCAGAACGTTTTTCTAGAATATTGTGATAATACTTTCAGAAGATTGCATATTCGAAAATCGACTTTTGCAAGTGCACTATAATGTACTTAATTCAGTCACGGCGAAGAAAGAAATGAGACGATATCGGTGAGAAAGAAGAAGACAATGCAAGGGCGCGGGGGTGGTTACAGGGCTGGTGCAAGGGCAGAGTAACAGGAAAGCTTTACCTTATCCGTGGCGTTCCTCGTTGTTTGGAATGGGCAGCCGGGCGGCTCGAAATGGGAAAGGGGGTGGAAGGAAGTGTCGTTGATGGGGTAGCTAATGAGGGAAAGCGAGGATAATGTCGTTATAATAAGTAGCTGTGGTGGAGAAGGTAAGGTAGTGTTTTATAGCGCGAATGGTCTGCGCTCCTAAGGACTCTAAATGTCCTTGCAGACGTTAAGTGACTCGGAGTGGAAGCCAGATAGCGCTTTATTGCTATCAGCCAACCCGTTCCACGGGGCTACATCGTTCTCCTTTGCCTCCGGTAGACCGCAACTACTTATTTTGTCGACGCACATGCCGGCAGCTTCGTTACCACCAACTTCCTTTGCCAATTTTATCTGGGTCGTGGACAATTCGAGTTGTTGTTCGTTAACGCGAACAAAGCCCCACAATGAACTATGTAATTTCACAAAAAATGCGCTCTTCTACGTTTTGTTTAAATAGCCAGAAATATTATATAGACAAAAATATTAGACTTGGTAATTACCACGCTTATATTAGTTTGCCGAGTTGTCGTTGTTGTTGTATGCGTCAAATCTTGTAATCGAATTTTAAACCACTTCCCGATGAGCTAGAGACTTGAAACTTTAAACATTGCTCAGAACTGGATGACAGTGCAATATTAAAAAACAAATTTAAAAAAAAGCTGTGCGTCTAGGAGAAAAAATAATTTTTATATTAACCGTCACACCTCGCAGCGCGACGCTCAGTAGTACGTCATCGCGTTCAGCGATCCCCACACCGCGTGCCAGCGCTCCCTACTCCACTACGTCTTCCCACTCCGACTCATACCACCTCCACTGGCCCACTTCGCACCGAAGGAGCTCAGTGTGGTTGTTGTGTTCCGTTCATTCAGTTCCATTTCGGACAATTTCGGACTCCATCAAGAGACGTCGTCCCTCGTAGTCATTCCCTCATTGTTGCGTTCATATCTTGCGTTCCATTTAAAAAAGACTAAAAAGTAGAAAATAAAAAAATATACAAAAAAACTTTTTAAAAACCACGCTTATATTAAAATGCATTAAAGAGGAGAAAATACATTAGTCACTATAAATAAAAGCGTGGAGCGCCCACAAAGATTACGTCAATATAATTTAGCGTTCCACGCTTTTATTTATAGTGACTAATGTCTAAAAAAATTATTTTCTCCTTTTTAGTGCATTTTAATATAAGCCTGGTTTTTAAAAAGTTTTATATATATATATTTTTTTTATAAAAGAATTTGAATAATATATGAGAATGTTAGATTCAGCTGTAGATAGAAATATTAGATAATTAGACAATTATTTTCTTACCATTTTCTTTACTAGCAACGATACCAACACGTTTCACGTAAATAATGAAAACAAACAACATTTGAAACCACTCATTGTTTTCCGTCGCTAGAATAAATATTTGGAACTAATTGCACTGCGGCGAGCGGAACAAAAAGTGTCACCGACGACGCAATTTCCCCAAATGAGAATTTTCGGTTCAGAATTAAAGGAACGTCATAATAGTTTTACAATTTGTTATTCAAACGACACGGTTCGTTTAATATAAGCGGATAATAATACCGGCAATGAGCGGCGCGCGAAAGAATGGCTTGGAGTCGCTGGCAACGGAAATTCTTCAGATGAATATGCATGCCTCGTGTATGCGTGACTATGAAAACATTGTTGAAAATGGGTCCTCTCGTTGCATTCTAACCCGATGATTTGTTTCTGCGTTTTACGATGAAAAATTTCCGAAGGGTGTAACCTTCCCCGTAAATTATCGCGAAGGAAAAAAAATTGGTTGGGGGAGCTTTTGTGCTGTGACAGATTTTGTTTTTCGGTTTCAAAAAAAAAGTTTTACGGTGCCCGGGTCTGTGTAGATTTCCTCGAATACGTCGCTATGCGTTAACGTGAAAATCAATATGACTGTTTATTCTACTGTGTATACGGGAATACGTGTCTGACTTACGTCGGGTTATTCTCCTGCGCTCTGACGTTTGCTCTGACGAGAAGGAAACGAGCTGTCATTTGTCGGCGCAGTTGAATGTGGTTTAAGATATTTAAACAACCGATTGATAATAACGTTATAATTAAGAGACACCAAGAAATCTTTTTCGAATATTTAAAACTTAGCTGCAACAAACAAATCTTCTCTCGTTGCCCGATTGGGTCACAGATGTTTCCGCAAACTTCTACTCGTGTGTCCGAAGACTATAGTCAGTTTGACCATTAGCCACAAAGGAATGCACATGGGAAATTGACTGAGTGAGTCTATTTCCTGTTGAACGGTGCGCGCGGTGTGCACCCTGCAGGTACAATACGCGGAACGTTAGTCCCTTTTGAAAGGGGTGAGAGGTCCGATGAAGGTGGTGCATTACCGTCAAATACGTCAGCCGTTTGTTTGGTCGGTAATCTTCCGGAAGGATTCCCCATACTCCGTGAAATGTGCAATCAGAAAATGCACCGACCGTCGGAAACGATCGTGAATCCACATGTGCCGGGAAGAATCGTTTCCACGACCGTGAGAAAGTAACTTCTCCCGTCACCCGGCGGAAGAAAAATCGCGGACCACTGTCCGATTGAGAGACCCGTACGTTTTAGAATTTGGTTTCATCGATCTTCCCCTCTGATCCACATTTTCATTAGTAATACGCCATCTACGGTCGTTGAACCCGCGATCGTAGACTTCCGACGCTGTAGCTGCTTTTATAGATCATTTTTTTTTTAAAAGAAATCGTCCGAATCTGTAGTAAAACCCACCAGAAGCCTGTTCATTGCTTTTGGACAATTATGCTGCACCAAAAGGAAGCTTCGAAAAATCTTCCTTTACATTATAATACCAAACTAAATTATTAGATGGCGATACTGCTTCTAGAAAAAAAATAGTTACAGGTAGAACAATGTACTTACTTTTAAAAATATGATACTCTTGTGACTTGATAGACTTTTGATTCACAATTGAAATTACTATCGAAGCATCCATTAGAAAGTCTCTAGTGCAGTTAACCTCGTGTTAAAGGTTAGAAATACTTCTATGATGATTTGCAATTTTTGACAGATTGAAGATCAATCGAGGTGAATTTACAGGCGCACGATCCGCGGAGGGTCGACAAATTTGACGAGGCTGGAAACCGTTCTTTGTCAATTTCAGGTGGCCCTGCGAGACAGAGGCACGAGCGTCGAGGGGTTAAAATTTGAGGCGAGTTAAAATCGATGCGGAGCGTACATCGGATTGTAAACCGGTGTACCTTTTTGCCCGACAAAGCTAAACTAATCCTGCGGTTCGTTTAAATGTGGCTCCAACATTCACAGCGGTCATAGCGGTAACGAGAAGTAGGGGGGAGGTAGAGGCTGCTGTTGGCAACGCAGAGAGAAGGGGGAGAGGGCAGGGTTTGGAGAGGCAGCAAAACGAGATGGAGCTATCCCCATAAATATTAATTGAGTCTCCATCGCCGTCGTCGTACGGGGGTGCAGAATTTCCAACGACTGGTCGTTCGGTAGAAAACGAAAATCCGCAGGCCGCAGAACCATAAATTCTCAAGTTTCTGCGGCTGTCTCCGGCAACCCAGGGAATGACGAAGAGGATGGGCGGCCTCCCTCTACCTTTCCGCCCCTTCGCTTCAGTTACTCTGCCTCGTCGCACCTTCCTTCCGTTTTCTATTATGTTACGTACGTGCGGCATGCTGAATCGTCCGAGGTGGACTGCTTCGCAACCGCAAGGACCCTGTCATTCCTCTTAGTTCGCTACTAGTTTAAAACGAGTACGACGCTGGTGCCCTCTCGATTCACCGGTACCCTTTACCGTCTGCTACACAATTCCTACGTCACGTCCGGGGAGCAATATACAACGCATACAACGCGTTCTGGAAGTACAGCAGTGTCGCGATATAAGCGACGACTCCGGGTCTGAAGCTTCATACGGTGTACAGGGCGTATAAAAAATAAGTGTCGTGACCATCATAGCGGGATTCTACATTTATGGGTCAGTGAGGATTTATAAAAGATTTGTGCTGCAGTGACCTTGACGTAGATTTTCAAGGTCACTGTCTGCGTAAATAGAATCACAGGGCAAGATCAGACACACCCAGGCCTATAATGATCATATTAACAAAAATTAAAGTTATTGAGGTGAAAACTTCTTTAGGCGCACCGAGTACATAATTGCTAGATAGTGAATGAGTCTGATCCGTCACGCTTCGAGGTGAAACGCTTTGCAGGTAGACTCGAGCCAGAGCTGGTCAAAAATTTAATCAACGATTGACAACTAAATTTTTACTTCAATCGTTAATTGCGGTTAAAGATTAAATACTTATTAATCGTTAAAAAATTGCGGTTAAAGATTAAATACTTATTAATCGTTCAAATTGCGGTTAAAGATTAAATACTTATTAATCGTTAATTGCGGCTAAAGATTAAATACTTATTAATCGTTAATTGCGGTTAAAGATTAAATACTTATTAGTCGTTAATTGTGATTAACGATTATTAATCGTCAATCGGATAATTGATTAATGATTAACTGCTGAAATTTCGAAATGAAATACGGAATCAAAACTGTATGAATACTGAAAAAAATGTAAACTGAATTTAGGTGTATTGTCATCTGGACTATACATATACATATAATACAAACCCTGTTCACGTGCTTTTATGTTTTTTTTCGATGATTTCTTTTTTTAATAGTACACATTAATCAATCAAGCATGATAAAAATTTTAATCAATTAATGCCCAACTCTGACTCGAGGGAGCCGAGTTTAGCTGAACGAGCGAGAAACGGACAGGTGTGCAATCACCATAGTTTATTTTTAATCGCGGATGGAATTATCAAGTATTAAAAAATTAAGAATCAAAATCGTCCACGCGTCAGAGACTACTGCCAATTTGTTAGGCAACGAATTACTAGCCGTATATTTCGAGATTTGCGATGCTGAGAAAACATTCTGTTTGTAACGGATATTTATGTTCGGCAACCTGAATTGTGGCTGTAACTTAATCAGTCCCGCGTTCCGCATTCCGTTTCGGTAATCTTTAATGTCGACCGCGAGGGTTGGTGCGCTATTCTGCTTATGTCGCCGTGTCCAGAGCGAACTGTCCAATAACGGGCACCACATCTAATTACCGATTCCCGTGGAACTGTATCACGGGGGGGAAATTCGGGGCGCGAGCAGCCGGTCCCGGATAAATATTCGGAATAGTTTCAAGGGCCGCCGACCGAACAGGAAAATATCATTCCCGCGAACTTTTTGATGAATAAGGAATTAAAACTTTAACGAATCCTTGAAACGAATTTCTGATTCCAGCACGGTGCAACTCGCGTAATAAGGTTTCCACCCTTTTCTTTTCCGGGAGCGCAAACGAGCAGGAGGCCGCTGAATTTAAATAATTTAATACGTCCCTGACGAACTTTTAATTCGTTTCGCTTGATTATTCTCACGTTTTTCTTTGCAGTTGCGAAATTACGACCCGCTTTAAATATCCTTCTGGGAAGCGTTATTCAACCACGGGAATAAAACCAACTTCCGGTTACCGTTTCCTGTCGTGTCGTCGCTCTGCAACGACGCGACCGTGTTTCTTTTACAATTTCCCCCCCGTAATCCCTTCGGAAATGCATTTGGGACGAACTTTAAGGTTTTCTCCCCGGCATCCGGTGTGTTCCCAGTTCCCTCCTTTTTTTCTCTCGTTCTCTCCGCTCCCCACTCTCTCTCTCTCTCTATCCCTTTTCATATTTATTAAACCGTGCAGTTAGTGTTCCGTAATTCTAGCAGGAATTGCGTCGCGCGGCCGCTGCGAAATTGAGAATAAAACTACGGATAGAGGGCGGCAGATCCGCGAAAGACCCCTTTTTTCCGGGGGATGCGGTCAATGCAGGTTGCAGAGAACCGGGTCCAGTTATAAACTTCTGTGAGAACGGGAACGAAAATTCCCCGGGCGGAAATAAAAGTAAATTAAAGCGCACGTGGCCGGTTGTTTAAAATGTAACAGCCAATTACTGGCCCCCCATCGTTGCGCCACATTCGTCGATCGCGTCAACGATCAAAGTTCCTACACGATTCTACGCTGATTCCTCGTCAGGTTATACTGCGTGATACTTCACGCCTGTTGCTCGCCGATCCTTTATGAATCTCCGCAGAAAATGGTTTTACATGCGCCCATTCTCCTCCCACTGTCCCAGTCCATTCTTAACGAAAACTATCTCTTTTTCTTAACCCTTTGCAGTCGAAGCTGCTCTAACTTTAAAATTAAACATTTCTTCCGACCTAGAATAATTTAATTTTGTATGATTTTTTTCATTTTATGGATATGAAACTGATATAATATCTCATACAATACATACATCATATTTAATAATGTAAACAATATTGTTTATCGTACTCGACTGCTAAGGAAGGACACCGTAAAATGGCACCTTTTTAAAATTATCTCACGCGTAGAATAAGTGCAATATAATTTTGCAAATATGAAAGAACGTATAAAGTAGTTGCCTCGCGAAAGAAACATGGGAAGAATATTTTTCCTGAAACGCGGAGCTTAATTATCTTAAGTGCATAAATTGCTGTGTGCAAATCTTTGAGTCTCTTTTTTGGATAGATACGGAAAGTAAATACGTTCTTTACGATGACTGTATTCTTTAACAAGTTACGAATAAATATTCCAGGCTTGCAAAAAGGGATTGTAAAAAGATTCGGATTTAGGAATTATATTCACGATTTTTACATCCGTTTTAACTCCGTGCTCTTGATGTAATCGCCTTAAGAATGAAATATGAAAGTACAATTTTATTTTAACGTTAAGTAAGTCAAATGTATTACGCTTTTTCTCTTCCCGTGTAATTCTCTAGATCCGATTTCTGAAAAAGTTTCATATCTTCCTCCGTGCTCATTGTTCCCGGCTCTTCGAGTTACATCGGCTCGAAGAAATAATAGTTGTAGAAATATTTTTCGACAGCACGGAAACATTTCGCAGCATAATTAAGGCCCTTGGAGGCTCGAACATTTTTAAGATAATACATTGTCAAATTGATTGATATCAATTTTATAGTTTCACTATTATCAGTCAATCTTTTAGTATATACAGTCAATATAAACCAAACTAGGTTTACGGCATCAATAAATAAATAATTAATTAGTTTTGTCAAAGACAAAGTGCCTCGTCTATGTAAAAGTATACTTTTATATAAAAGTAAACAGGATACTTTTGCAATTACCTCTAGTAATTACGTTCAGTAATTACACTTTATAATCAAACTTCGTATATTGTCTAGATTCTCTTTAATCCTGGCGTGACAAAGAACAAATTTCCGTTGAACGAATAAGCGAGCACAACGTTGCTCGATAACACAGGTTTTTACAATTCGCAGTATTTATCTACTTCAGAGAACGCAGGTGATGCAACATTGTGTTTGGCTGTCGACTCGATCATCCCCGGACGCGCAACGTTAAATCTGTGTTATCGGCAAGAAAGCCTCTCGTTCGCTCCCTTTCAGATTTTTCTATTTCCCTTTTCTTTCGCCCTTTATTTTTCGTTCGAGTCCCGCCGCGCCGTCACTATCCTCCTGTAAGAGGATCATTCTCGCGTAGTTTTTATCTTCCATTCCGTTTCTGTCCCTTACGCTCCTTTTAAACCAGCCAATTCGCCTCTCGAACGAGAAACTGGTCTGGGGACGAAATGCAGGAAGAGCGTGGAATTATCCGCTTTCTAGCGGATAGCCAGTTATCCAGGGTACGATTACGCTCGAGTTATGTCCGGATGTCCTGCCGACGTTGAGCTCGGCCGGCTATCGTCTCTTTTTGCTGGTCGCGAGTGAGGAAATTGTTTCGCTCACGGGTATTCCTAAGTACATCCAAGGACAGACGATAATCCAAAATTCTATTTTTTGCCGTTCCTCCCTTGATCGTTTCGTTCTCGCCTTGGATTATATCCGGCCGAAGAAGATACGATGCTTTAGCCCGCCTTCGTTCCCGGCGCGCTAATATTTTCCAAATTAAAAAAGCTCCGCACGAAATACACGGATTTTAGCTTAAAAAATGTAAGCGAAAATGTGACTGTAATTTTAGATAATTCACAGCTGTAATGCCTCTTATCACATTCATTTTTTAAAAAATGATAGAAATGTATAAATACTTACTTCAAATACCAAGAAATATGTGTGCAAAATCCCAAAGAAAAAATTTCAACGGAACAATAAGAGTGCCAACTTCCTTAAAATAGTTATAGTTTTGAAAAACTTCGTCCGCGAGGAGGTCAATTCTTCAGAGGCAGTGTTTGTTCCGAAAATGAATTATCCAGGGTTTCTGGAGCAAAGCCTGACCGCTTCGAAAGCTGTGTGCTCTGCGGATTGTCGATCGATTGATACCTGGAAACGGGGGCATTTAAAATTCGAGGTTCGCGTGGCCGATGCACCCTGCATGAGATTTTCCGCGTGCAGTTATATGATATCGTCTTAATTTTATTCTGGGGAGGAGCGCAGAGCTTACGTAACCGGGCACCTCCGTTTACTTTTAACACACCGGAGGACCAGTTGCAGCATCGTTATCGGTCTTTTTCCGTTCTTTTTAGCTTATCGTCTTCCACCGACGCGCACTGCGAAGATACTCGAGAGGATGAATGTTCGAGTCGATGGCTCTCGATGTTGAAGTGGATGAAGGCCTGCGGTACATAAGTCTGGCCCATTAATCAGTTCGCAAACGGCATTTCGCAAGCTCCCCGGGCTTGGGATTCGAACTAACGGTATCGGTTAGTCTACCCTTTTTACAATTTATGGGGGCCTGACGTAGGTTGATCTTCTTACGATACGATAGCGTGTCCCCGGAATGTTGTAATTTTTCTACCGGCTCATCGTTATCGATATTCAACAAATATCTCGCCGGCCTTCTCTCCTTGTCCATTCGTCCTCCGTTATCCTTTCGTTTGTCGGTACATTGAACGGTTTGCGGGGACCACATATAAATTCGTGGATGCTCGCTTGGACACTGTGAATTACGGTCTTTGCCAATTCTTGCAAAGTCGTTTCCAGTGCTCTAGAAATCATTTACATTCATTCTCCCTTAATGTTGCAAAGAAAAGTGTGAAATAAAAAAATTTTATAAAAAAAAATTAAACCGACTTCGAAAAAACGCACTAAAAAGTATGACATAATTTCCATTTAATTGATGTGAATACGCACGAACTTAAATACGATACAATCTTTTCGGAGGCGGCGCAAAGTTGAAAATTTTCTAAATGACAGATGTTGCTGATTGTGATTTTATTGGAATATGGCGGAGTTGGAAATCAGTAGGTGTGGGAAGAGAAGATACATTAATATGTGAAAGCATGTAGAAGAATTTAAGGATTTTCGTAATTTCCAGTGTGGAAAATTTTCAATTTTGCGCCGCCACCAAAAAGATTGTATTGTATTTAAGTTCGTGTGTATTATGGATGGTTTAATTTTATTTATCATATATAATTTTTTTATTTCACACTTTTCTTTGCAACATTGAAGGAGAATGAATACGAAGTCGGTTAAAAATACAACTAAGTTCCGACATTTAATTTTGAAGGAAGTAGCCGAATAATTTATTTTACTATAAATTAAGTCCTTTTTTAAATATTAGATCCATTCTACAATATTCTATATTACTATTTATAAAAGCTCTTTAAATTTATCATGAATAAAAATCGTCGAAGACAGCGTTCAGATATAAGTAACTAAATAAAGATCATAGTTGTTGCCCCTTGGTAGTGTTGCCAAATGAGGGGAGGGAGCACGAATTGAGGTGATGAAGTTACCCTCTCTCTGCCAGTACCGGACACATGCACGACAGAGACGAAACGCGTCACGTGACGAGGGGAAGGTAGAGTGGGGCTTCTTGGTCCATTGTCTATACATCAGACAATCTCCTGTCCAAATCCTAGATTCTGAAGTACCACCTATCGCGTTTCACACACGGTGCTCCCAGACTTTTAGAACAGTACTCGTATTTCTAGCGGACGCAATTGTCGGCGGTTCTACTCATCTAGCGAGTACGAGTCGGCAATTTGTTAGTCTCCGCGCACTGTTATTCCCCTACTGCACTCACTCAACGATGTCGAGTCTCTTTTTCCGTAGAGAACCAGCCAGGGTTTGGCTTTGGAGCCGGTTTAGGGTACGGCACGTGGTTCTTTCATCGGGCTCACCCGAGAATTTGAGCGCGGGCCAATAACCCCGGTGGATCTCCGGGTATTATACGAAGAAGGAACTATTTATTAGGCGCATGGAGTCCAGGGGGGAGAAGACATTCTCCGCCTAATCCGCGAGGCAACACGGCGAGGAGAGCCGGACAAGTTGCCATTGTTCCAGAAGCTCGGGAACTCCGCGGCCCCGCGTGGATCCTCCCTTCTGTTTCGAGACATCCACCTTCCATCCCGCTCTCCCAACTAGATTTACCTAGGTCATTGTGCCGCGTTTTCCGAGTGACAGTACCAATATACCAGGATATAGGGCCGACGAGGCCATTGCAATCCGCCTCGACACGACCGTTACAAACAGGACCAAAGACCACGACCGCGCGGTGCGGCGGCCTGTTCTCGTTTCGAGGCCAGTGCTGAATAATGTCCTCTTCGTTGCCTAATGACGCTCCTAATCTTTGCATTGTCTTCCCGGCTACACGGTATTCTTCGAGTAAACCTCCCGAAATGCCGCGCTATTCATCTTGCCGACCGGCTGACGTATGATACCTGGATACAACGTTTGCGATGTTAAGTGGCGGAATTGCCATTCCAGGGACCCGTCAATATCGCGGAACGGCGGACGAGGTAAGCATGTGTACAATGGAATTTTCCTAGCAAGCTGCTTACGCTCGTTCGAGGATGTTACCGTCGTTGGAGCCCTTGATTTTCGCGGTGGAACCGCGCTGATCGGAGTCGAGGAAGAATACGGTGTTCCTGAATGGTGGAACTCGCTTCGAAAATGGCAGTGCTGAGAGCAGGATAGTTTTGAATTATTATGCTGAGCAGATCTGAAATAATTTGATCACAATGTACGAGAGACTGTTGTTACATGGCTGTTACACTCTGTTGATCTAAATTCAATAAAGTACTTGAAAATGGTCACCGATTTGGCACAATGGTGGAACCACCCCATAACTATGTTGTGAATTATTAAGCTAAGCAATTCTGAAATTATATAATCGACCAGAATGCACTGTCGAGAGATTTACAACAGAGCAAATATTTGTTGTAACATAAGCTATCGCGTTCTGTTGATTCAAACTCCATGGAGAACCTAATCTCATGAGTACCAAAATGGTCACCGATTTGGCACAATGGTGGAACCACCCCATAACAATGTTGTGAATTATTAAGTTAAGCAATTCTGATATTATTCGATCAGAATGTCGAGAGAATTTGCAACAGAGCAAATATTTGTTGTAACACAGCTACCGCGTTCTGTCGATCCAAACTCCATGGAGAAAATAATCTCATGGGTACCAAAATGGTCACCGTACTATATTGTAAAATAGCCACTGTAGGATTATAAAGTATAGGAGTTGAAATGATTCTATCAGAATGCATAATATAGATTGTGAAATAAATAATGAGTGATAAAGGCGTTACAATCGATCAACAAAGTTGTTGGCCCTGAAATCTTGTATTTTCCACGCTGGTTTCGTGCACGTGATCAAGGCGGCGGAGACGGGCTGCGTAGACACCGTTTAAACACGCTGTGAAACGTTTATTAACGTCAACAAAACTTTGCTTGTTCGATTCGTTAATGTTAAGAGCGCGAGTAAGTGCGTCGTCGGCAGAGCCCTCGTTTACTTAACGTTTCTCATTAGCCTATTAGGAAACTTCGGCTGCTCATTACTCGAACGTCGAGACATTCGGGAGTTGCGTCAAGTCTGTGTACTTTGCTTTGTGCGGCCGATAAAAAGAGTCCTGTTTCCGATTAATTCGTTGACACTTCCCGGCTTTTATTGCACAGTTTATATTTTAATATAGTCTAGACGATCTGTGAAAAAACTGCCATCAACGCGACGTAATCTGTCTCTTATATCAGTTCAACAAATTTTTATGTTCGATTTTATACATTCGATATTCTCAAGATAAAACACTGATAGGAAAGTTGAGAAATTTATAAAATATACACTTAATAGAAGACATCATTTTTATGCTATTATCGAATTTGTAAGATGTGTTTCCGTATATAAATTTATTATAATAATTTAAATGTGCATTGCTTTCTAACAATAGCAAGATTAATTATTTTCTATATTCTAAATTCTACAATTCTAAATGAAAAAATTCAGAACAATTGGGCTTGTTCAGTAGTTTTGCGTTAATACGTGTTTGTACCATATAAAAATTGCTAGCAGGAGATAAAGCTGTTCTGTCAAAAGAGGATGAATTAGAAATGAAAGTGGATGATTTTTGTGCTCCAGATTGCAGACTTATTTCAGTCGGAAGAAGAAGATAGGAAGAAAGACATTAGGAGGAAAATGTTGGGTAAATTTTTCAATTAAGGAAGGCACGCATCCAGGACGTATTATGGTGGATATAATTAAACGAGGGCAGGTCGTATTCGTTTGAACGAAATGATCGATAGCCTCCTGTATTTGAAGAACGTTTCGCACTCGAGGATACCAATTAAGTGTATTTTTATCGGACAGAGCCACACCCACATGTCCAGCGAGATATATCATCTTTTTGGTAGTGCCTCATAACACGAAGTTCCGAGATCGAGCGACGATTTATGCCAGTTGGCTCGCGATGGAATCAATTCGTACGTTGTTTCTCTGCTCCTTCGGGGATTCAACCATAGAGCCGTCGCTATTGGACTGTGCAGTTTAATTTCATTTTCTGTGATAGCGTTAGTTTCGACGCACGTCGAATTAAGAGACAGAATTGTATGAAATGCAAAGTCAAAAATTAGATTAATATATCAAAACTCTTTGAATTGTTAAACAAAATTAAATAACATGAATTTGCTGCAAGCTGCGATGAAATCATAACTTAATTATTCCTATTACAGTTTTTGTGCATTATCTCACAAGTTTATTAAATGTACTATTCAAATTATTAAAGCAGCTAAGCGACATTAAAATTGGAGCAATTGAATTTAACTGTGAAAAGAGCATTTATTAAAAATTCGTAATTAAATTTGTCATTATGAAACATGAAAGGTGAAAGTGAATGTCTTTTCAACACAAATTACTGGAAAAGGTTTTAAACGTGAACATGTAGAATAGAGGGAAGAATATTTGTGTAGTTTGTAGCAGGAGGAATTCAATTGTGAAGCCAACTGCTAGGAGATATCCGAGGCCCAACTCGGATCATATCAATTTACAATAATTGTAGAAGCACTTAGGCCTCGAACGCTTAAGAGCTATGAAATTGGCAGCTAGTAGATACTCTACAGTCCGTTTAGAAGCAATCGGTTTGAATCAGATTGTGCTAACTAGTTTTGGAAGCAATCAGGCTTCTATTAATCGGTACAGTGGGTTAGACTACAAGGAGCACTCGGGTTTCAAGAAATGCAGTGACTAACCAAGCTCGGTTACATAGTTGAAATACTTTCGCCGCTGTCATCGCCTGCTTGCCATACACAGGCAACCGCGTTTGTTGAAATAAATGGATTATACTGCTGAGCAAACCTCGATGGCGCATATTTGCACAACAGAAAGGTATAAAACGATTTTCTTCCCTTGCAAACAAATGGTTTTCTCCAAACGTTTACATGATCATCCAATTCTTTCTCCTTGTAAATACAAGAGTCAGAATCATTTCAATGAAAGTGTCTCGAACAGATTTTTTATTCTAATACATTTATATGAAGATTTAATCATACAGGAATTATATTTTATACGTGGACGTTATAATGAAATACAATATTCGATGTTATATCAAGAGCTACATTTCATTAAATCTGTCTTCGTTAATGCATATTTATTCAACAGAACACAGTTAATGAACCGTAAATGTCGTTACTGTCTTAATATAATTCTCTTTACGTTGGACATGTATTAACAATAAAAGCCTGTGTTAATTAAAGCTTTTCCGCAAATGTCGTATTTGCCACACATCTCTCATGTTTCGTTGATTACCAGTTTTGTTTTTGTAAAATGTTTAATATTTCGTACTATACCTAAGGAATTAAGAAAAACCACTCATAACTTCGTGTATAGTGGAAAAACCAACGAAACTAAAAAACAATTAATGGTACGAGTCCGAACTTGTTATTTTACATGAAAATGTTCGAATAAATGTGGACTTTCCGGGGTACGATTTTTCCACGAAACGACTGGCTGCGGGCGATAGAAAAATTTCAGAGGACAGTTCGATGAGAGCATAAATAAGCACTCGATGGTTAATTGGTGGACATGCGGCGACTACGTTGTCGATTATCGAGCGATTTGATGAAGAGCGTATGGTCGACGCAGCCGTTCGCGTCGAGCGGACGAAACGTAGAGGGTTGCCTCGCCATTTTGAGTCTGTCTAGATGCATGCATTTCAGATTATGCACTCGATTCCAGTGGCGGCAGTGATCGTTTGGTCAGAGGTGCTTCCGTGACTTGTCACCGACTGTGAACGAAGATATTTCTCGTTCGACAATGACGGATAGGCGTGAGCACCGCTGAAGTAATCTAGACTCTATTGCCACTATCAGATCCACCGATCAGGGCTACTTGCTTCTCTTTGAACCAACCGGGTCAACCGGCTGCAGTGTCAACATACCGGAAATGCTCCTATAACGGTCCCCCTTCATGAGCCACAGACTCTTCTTAGCCTCGTCCTCTTGCAATCTTTCTCCCTGGCCTGTCATCGCAACCGGGCCTGTGTCCTATGCACATTTTTTTTAATGGATCACGCAGTCGCATCACGCCCACGCATTCTTAACTAGTCTGCCTAGATCGCTGCAGAAACATTTTTACTTTACAGACAGTGGCGAAACGAAACTTACAACGTCTTGAAGAGCTTCGTTGTAGTGTTCCTGATTCCTCAACATTTTTCATTTCTCGAGCAATGAGAAATAAGACTATATTTCTCGGGAATTCTCTACAATTTTTAATAAAATAAAAAAATATTGGGAAACGTATGATATTTGGAATATCGTTGATAATATTTATCGAAAGCGCAAAAAACATTAACTTAATGTTTATTCCTGTCCAATATGTACATTAGGGCGGATCTAAGCTATACTTGGAGAAAATTTTTTATCGAGATACAATGCACGCAACTATCCAGTATTGTTCCTTTAGGTGAGAAAAAATTTGTGCAAAGTTTGAGATCGTTCGAGTAAAAGGATGACGTGGCGCACTTAAATTGAAAATTTTGAAAATTGTGAAATTCACCTTGACTATGGAGCAGGGCCCATGGCACATCGTTGGATTTGTCTTTTTTTCTGAATAGGAATATAGAATAATTATATGACCTCCTTTACTCTGACATTCTTTCGTATAATCACAAGTAACAGAGATATTTAAATGCCTACATTAAAATGTAGCATATTTTGACTGATGGTAGGACTTACGTATTTGTTCATTTCCGAAAATATGTTATAAAATAAATGAGATTCATAAGAATTTTCCTAGATTTAAATTTCTCGAGAAATACTGTAATTTCTCGAGAAATGAGAAATAACCAATTATAAAATTTCTCGAGAAATTCTCGAAGGAACACTACTTCGTTGTAAACAATTTCAAAGTATTATGCAATTTTATATTTGAATAAAACCGCACGACCGAAGTGAAAACTACTATGGCAATTGCACACCTGTCTGTTTTTCGGCTTGCCCGAGTTTACCCGAGTAGCGTTTCACCTCGGAGCGTGACGGATCAGACTCATTCATTGCACAGAAATTGTGTACCCGGTGCGTCTAAAGTAGTTTCCACTTTAAAAATTCACGTTTTGGCTAGTCTTAAAATTTGAGTAGAATTCTATTTGTCGTCAGACTCAAGGGGCAGAAAGGCACGATTTGTTTCGCTTAATTGAATTTTTTCGAAGAGTGGCCATGGTGCCTTGTTAAATGAAAACGTCTTACTTGTAGACCGAGCTGCGCGGGAATGGAAAAATTCACGACACACGAGATTAATGTCCGCGTGGAAGAGAAAAGAAAGAGAGGAAAGGCACGCTTGCACCCCGATGCGGGGTGTTTTATCAAGTTGCACACTTCTGAACAAAGGATGAGCAACCGGAGAACTTGCGACGCCTGGGAGCCCGACCGATTCGTTTCGAAGTTCCCTCGGCTATCTTGCCTTTTAGTCTCGAGAGACGAGTGATTTGACTCTCCTTGAAAGTAAATTTCTCAACAACTGGCAGAAAGGGAGCTTAAAAGACCACTATGATCCCTATTTGCGTTGTGCTGCCGTGGGAGACTGTCGCGAATGCTGGAGTGCTGCCTGTTAGGAGAATCTGTAGATTATATTATTAATAGGCAGCTGATCTTCATGCAAAATAAAAATTTTCTATCTGAATTGCAACACACGGAAATGCAATATAATTTATTTTGTCTTTTAATATGTTTAACACGTTGGAAACATTATTTTTAAATTCTTCTAATGTTTTCACTGTTTTAAATTATATCTACTCATTTTTGTTATAAATGCATAAGATCTTTTATAATATTCATAAATTTCTTCACAGATATTATAGTAATAACCTGACTATCTGCAACATCTTTATTATTGATTTTAATAACCTGAACATTCTGTGACAATTTTGTTATTAATTATAATAGCCTGAACATCTACGACAACACTTGTATTATGCATGGAAAAGTAAGTTTTTTCAGAATCTTTCAACCCATTAAAAATATTCTTGAAGACGACAGTAAAAAATTCAACTCTGTGCTTTACTTGTTACAGCCAGCATCATATATGCTCTTCTTTTGCGCACGACCTCGGAACCATTAGGAGATAGACGCATCGAAATGATCAAAGATGAGCTTCGAGCAGGCTGGTATTTCTCTCATCCTTGGTCATCGGTTGTCATTCAAATATTTTCTTTGACCGCATTGCGTTACATCGCCGCGCCGCGCCGGTCTCTTTTCGCTATTTACTTGAGATTCGCAAGGACGCGGCGTCGTCCGACTGGCAGTAATTCACTTCCCGTTTTATCCGGAGCGATGCTGGCTGGTTCGTAGGATGTCCAGAGGCAGCGCTGCTGGCCTGGGGTTTCGAGTCGTGTTTGCATCCGGAGATCGCGGAGAGGAGCCGACCAGCTGGATGTTCAAGCTCGTCTGGTTATTCATAGAATGAGTAATTCCCGGGGTTGGCCCCGTGGACGATTCAACGCTGGGGACGTTTGTCCGTCATTTGGTTTGCTCCGGTGAACGGGGAGAACTCTCTGCTCACCTGCGGGGCGGATAGAAGCTTGTCGTATTTGCCATCTCTCTTTGTGACGTTTGCCCCGCTTCATTTCCCACTTTGTTGAACCACGAAGACGATGGGCAAAGTTGGGGCGGGTCTCTGGAACACTGGCCGCGCAAGGAGATCCTCTCCTCTCTCTCCCTCTCCCTCTCTCTCCCTCTCTGCTGGTACCCGGCGCAGCAAGGAGAGAGGAGACGGGGCCCTCGGTGGCGGGCTCGTTTGAAAGAAAATGAGGCTAGCATTTTAATGAGACACTTCCGGGAGTGGCTCGCGAGGGCCAGCAAATAGATTCGCTGATATCCTTCTTTTTCTGGAAAATACCCTCCAACGTTCAAATGCCCTGTTTTCATAAGCGGACACGCGAATCGTGTGAATCACTCCCGTGCTCTCGCTCTCTCTCTCTCTCGTTTTCCGTTTCTCTCCTCTCTTTGGGCTCTCGTGTCATTTCTTCCGTGGCCTTTCACTGTTTCTTAAATGCGTGCGCTCTATACGCGGACCAAACGAATGTCCGCATGCGGCCAACGTCGCGTATTCACTTCGCGTGCGCCTTCGAATGCTTCTCTTCCTCTCTTTCTCTCCGAGCTCGAGTTCTCGTTCTCGCTCTCTTTCGACACGATCATGATTAATGCGGATCCTCGGCCAACCAGCACAGAGGACGCGGAGAAATCGTGTGTATCGGTGGCTTGTCGATCTTTGATTTGAAAGCCCCGCGCGACTTGTGCGAATGCTTCTCTGCGGCTCCCCATGGTTTGCGGTGCCTTTTCGGCTCCTTGTGCCTTTGAGGCGGGCTTATTCAGTATTGGCTCGAATAAGGGTGATACAAGTAAGCTAATTCTAGTTTTTCGTTTCCGACGGCTCTGCACGAGCTGCGAGAGAAATTCGAAAGCACGCTATTTCCGAGCGAGAATTCGCTGGAGTCGTAAGCGAGAAATAGACGAAGTGCTTACCCAGAGAACGGCAGTCGCGTTAATATTGAAATTATACAGAGGTTTCAATAGATTAGGATAATCACTAGACTGCGGATTTTATGCATTTATCATACAAATGGGCAGGTCTAAATTTTGACAGTAAAAAAATTTGAAGAACTTAAATGTACTACTATATTATTTTAAACCTATTCAGAAAATTTATGTATTCAGAAAAAAATTAAATATATATTTCACCCCAGCTTGTTGCGATACAGGTAGAAAGTTTTTATTTTGCATAAAGATCGCAGTCTAGTAATTGCGAGATTGTGTTTATTCTATGAATGTAACTTATCTCATCCCAAATTATTGTAATATTTACGAATTGTTGTGTACGATATTCGCGGTTCGTGTCGGAACAGAACGGTTTAGTGGAGCAGGCAAACTGAATCGAGGGAATTCAATGGAACCGGGATCGTTAAAGAGGATTAAATCGCTTTTAGGACAAGGGAGAAGAATCTAGTCCGCAATCTCGGTAACGGTCGATGCCGCGATTTATTTGATAAATCAATGGGGTGGTTCCTAAATTATTCGTTCGCCTCGATTTAGGTAGCCGTGAAGCAATTAAGAATCATGATTAACGACTGCCCGTGCAACTCCCCGGGAAGTTTGGTCTGGCCAGCGTTCCACCCGACGTTGACGACGGTCCAAACACCTAACTGTATACCCTTGGCCCAGGAGTTGCGACTATGGGGGACGCTAAGCGAACGTCTGTCTTTTCACGACTGCGTGATAAATTCCTGCTGCCTTTTGGCCACGGTTTCTTATAATTTCCTCATTAAGAGCATTTGTTTCCGGTACCACGCTGCAAACAACATTTCAATGTTTTTTCTCAAAAACCTGTTTCAACATCCCTTCGTTGGAATGGACATTCGTGAGATTATTTTCAGCTATTTACTTTCATCATCAACTCCAGAAAGATTGAATACTTTCAGCATTCGAGATGTGTTTAAATCATTCTTCAACGATCTTCAAGTTTAATGTGGAAGACACTTTTTAAGAAATTCTCTATGCTAATTCTAGCACCCTCAGTGTTACAAATATTTTATTTAATCACTCCGGAATACTTTGAAGATATTATTTAATGTCGTTCATGTCCGCAAATCAAATAAGGAAGAAGCATGTTTAATTCAGCACAGATATTTCTTAAGAGATGTATCGTCTTAAAAAGTAAATGGTTATGTAGTCGGATTAATTGCTCAGTCTAATGGTTTTTCAAAGTTAGGGAATATGTTCACCCGCCTACAACGTGCACACGTCACGAGCATTGACCATTGAATCATACTCTTTTGTACTGCAACGCTTTTGTTGGAAATAATGTTAAAAGTACTATTTCATTTGTAGAAGCGTAATGAGTGGCCACGAGGTGATTACATTTCATTACCGTTTGAAACTTGCTTTTCTGTGGCCGTAGTAGAAAGTTTTCTTAATGTCAACACAGGTTTTCAGGAGCAACGTATTGTTCAACGTTGCTTTTCCAAATTTTTATTGACTGTGCCAGTGCACATGTAAAATCCTGCCTCCGAGACCTTTAACCATTTGATTAAAAGTTTCTTCCATCGCTGTTTCTATTATTTTTTGGAGTTTAGTCATTAACATCGAGTGTACGTAACAAATGGAACCAAGTTCCTCGAATTTAATATCAGTTCATTTTCCGAAGACCAGGCTTCCTAACATGCCGACAATGTTCGTAGCAGATTTCGTTCATCGCCGCATTAAATTAATTTCACGCCTACTAATTACATCAGGATGCAGTTCCAAGTTGGTTAGCCGGTACAAAGGCATTGTTATCTCATTAAGACAAATTGCTAACCGTGCGAAATTATATCGTCAACGGTCAGGATCATTAATAACATCTCGAGTGCAATTAGCCCGGCCGAGGTGTCTCCGCGATTGTTTTAATAGTCTCTAATTATTTGGGGATACCTGTTATGAAGTTGCCAAACCGCTGGGCAACGTCCGAAACGTCGACGTGGACAAAGAGCATCGCGCAAACTGAAAATTGATTTAGTTTCGAATCTCCTGGTCTGGAAAGTGGCTGTCCAACCTAATCATGACGTCCCTCGTATAATGGAGGAAGATTTACTACCGATTTGTTGCTGAGCTAACGAAACGTCCCACTTTCTCTTGCCAAAAGGAAACGTGCTACAAGAATTCCTACTTTGAAAGAGATTGAAAATGTTTTTCTCGGGTTCGTCTTAAAATTAATATCGTCCAGAAAATTTATATAAATAATAAATAAAAATTTGTTTCACAATATGTTTTGGAGAAATATGCCACTGTATCTCTAAAAGTCTACAGAGTCGCCTTATAAAAAGGATAAAAAATTGCTGAATTGGAAAATTTGCTTTTTTCCGAAACTGAGTAACAAAGAAAACCAGTTTATATAATACATTTTTGTCGAGTACAATAATTGACAAGGTTCGCCAAGGTAAGGTTAAAATTTGATAGACTGCCTCGTTAGGTTTCGCTATTGCGGGATTGTAGCAACACTAATTCAAGCTGTCCGAAGTAAACACGCTCGAAGTTAAAGCCGTCCGCAAATACGTCTTTCAGGGAATATTTCTTTTCTTATCAGATGTTAGAACTGTCTTTACATGGCGTACTGGCTGCGGTTCTATCTCGAATCATAATTCCCAGTCCCAGATGGGGTTGAAAGAGTGTCCCTTTACAGATGGAATAAAGATGGGAAGCCATTCGACAAACAGGAAACGTCTACATTTCCGAGTTTCTATGACTTCTTATCCGACCCTACTTCCGCCGGGCAAACGGTCTGATATCCCCATCTCTGTTAACAAACCATTAAAGTTGTACCGCGGTTTGCTCTTGCTCATTAAGTAAACCTTCTACACCCTTTCCTAATCTTCCCTGCTTTCTGCTGCTTCAGACGTTGATGTCGACAACGATTGCCTCGGTCTCTGTGGAACGCTATTTTTCAATCAGAACGAAACCACCAGAAACGAAAAAAATGTTTTTACATTCCCTCGCGCCTTGTGAGTAATGAATTTTTAACCCTCGAGAGATTTTTATTGAACACTTCTGTTCAGCTTTGAATTATTATGTAACATTTATTGCTACGACTGTTTGAAGATAAGTTTTTTGTATATAAATGTTCTGAAGGTGAAAACAGGTTACACGGTGCTTTATATTTAATATTACATGTGACTCCAATTTTACAATCAATATCGCGACGTCAAGCAAAAATATGTTTTGACCCTTTAGTTTGTTCATACTATTGACATTCAGTTGTTTGCTATGACATAACTGCTGATTGATATCAACGTTGTTTGAACAGCTGAGGTGATAAACGGTACAAAAAGGAGCTAGCTACTTATTGATCTGGGTGAGCGCAAGTAATGTTGACCATGTTTCAATCAAAGTCAAACGTGTATGCTAATTCAAAGAAGAAGACAAATCATCGATGACAGTAGAGAAGTGTCCGACTTATTTATCTTGATTCAACTTCGCAGTAAATATTATTTTATTTCATTGAAAGAACAACTGTGCTTTTTCTGTTGGCAAACAGCATATTGTTAAAAAGAGTTCGTCATTTCTTCATAAACTGCACATTTTTCACTGAACGATCACCAAATTCATATTAAAAAAAGCTATGAGTGAATTCGTACACCTAATACCAGTAGTCTTCCACCAGATCACGCCATAAACACATTGAAACAAAGTGCGAGGGAACAATGGTCGTCAGATAGAGTGAATAAGACAAAAGAGCCGCAGGAAAATTTTCAATGGAACCGGTAAGGGCGGCCTTTTTGGTTCGCCGCTCCGGAATTCAATAAGCTGCTTATTCCAGCACGTAATGCGGTAAGCCACGCGGAAAGGTTTACGGTGCCTGCTAGTTTCGGTGCCCGTAGTGCCTTAAAAGTAATGTAGGATATAGGGAATGGTCCTCCAGCAGGCAGCGCCACCCTTTTACGATGCACCCTGTACCAGTTGATAATATCTGGTAAGCCATTACTTCCGTTTTCCGGGCGAACCTTGTAGCTTATCTTAAACCGGGGAAGGCAGGACCAGGAACCATACTGAAGATTTAAAGTAAACTGTACCCTAGCTGTGAGCCACCACGCCTAACCTCCGCCACTTTTTCACTCATGGTTTCGCTCTTAACATCATCCCTCTCTCGTTTCCTTCGCCTATTACACTTGCCGGCTTCCGTCAATTAAATCAATCGTCAAACATTCACAAAACTGTTCGCTGTACTGTTACACATACTGTGATGGAAGTAGATTTTATCGTACATGAATACTTAGAGGACATATGAAGGTCATTTCTATATTTTCCTTTTAAATTAAATCATACATTTTTTCTACAAAAATTATTAAATGATTTACGAATAAATCCGCAAATTCGCGAAGTGTTTTAAATTAAATTCTCGAAATGTTCTTAGAATCTAGTGACGTGGATGAACGGAATGATTAATTCAATATTTTTAGTATATCCTTCCTAGGCCAGGAGCGGTTGGTTTTGGGTGCATGCAAGTGGAATACGTAACTCGAAACGTTTCGCTTTGTTAATGCAAATACGAGGACCTTAAATGGGAAAAGTATGCACACTTATTCCGCGCATTTTCAAATGCACGGGACTACGTATACCATAAGGAGACCATTCGGAACCTCATTTTCCCAGTACCATTGTCCTTAGTCTCCATCCGCTCTCTTTATTTTCTACTTTGGCGAAATCACGTACGCTAGCCGCACGCTTTTTCTTTTCCACTCTTTCTCTCTTCCTCTCTCTGTCTCTCTCGGCTTTTACGAGACGTTTGTGTATTGTACAGTCGGCAGTGTACCGAGAATATGTTGGCCTCTGCGTCATCCAGTCGATAATCCGCAGGAAGATGAGACTCCTTTCAGATGTAATTGAAAACGACGGGAAGCCGACTCTGCGAATCTCATTTTTATCGGAACGCAATTATCGCTTGCACTCCCCCTCAATAATACGCTCCAACAGATATATGATTAACACGCTGACAATTATTACAAAATATGTAGCCCCCAATTTTTAAGAGCATTTGCACTCTGATTGAAACATTCGACTTTGACCTTTTATATTTTAAATTACATTTTTCGACGCTGCTTTGATCGAATGTTCCAACTTTGAGCTGCATTTTTGAATGATTTTGTGTTTTGTGCATGCTTTCGATAATAATTTTTAATGATTTGAATGCGGGTGTCTTATATTTTGAATCGTTATTTTTAATAACAGCTGATTTTCTTAACGATGCTTGTATTGCAAATAATTTCTATTGTATTTTTCTTTCATTTATCTAATTTGTGAACTTGACATAAAAATGAAACAATGAAAATATCTCCGGGTGGTACACCGAAGGTTACAAATCTTTAATTTTCAACATTCTGGCATTTTCTGGGGTCGCCAGTTGAAACTTGAAGTAGAACGTAATTATGAAATGAGGGTCGTGCGTGGTCGGTTCTTTTGTCAGCACGTTCATCGGTTTTGCGTCGCGTCGATTCGCCATAAACCGTTTGGCCGCGTCAGTAGAGCAATTTTGTGCTCGCCGTCTACAACGTAATCCGACGCTTAATACGCGCATTGCCAAACTAAGTGGTTGGCGTGTAGTTCACGCAATTTACCGTCGCTCCGCGGAGAAGAAAGGCAAGGGTGACGGAGGTAAAGGGTTGAATCTAAACTGCCGAGAATTTGTATGGCCTCGCGTGCACTTCTATCCGTGTGCATATACATTCACTGACTTTGTACCCGACCTGAGAAAGTGCCTGCATCCGTACTAAACAGCACCAACAGCATGCACTGCTGCTGGAATAGTTTAGTTATGCAAATAGTAAACTTCGGGCCGGGCTGCAAGAAGAGGCTGGTTGTTTCCTTCGCCCCCTAAGGCTGCCCGCTCACACCCCTTGAAATCCGTCCCCTTATATTCAGACCCCCAACCCCCTAAAACACACCCCCGTTGGTCCCGAGCGTCAACGGGTTCCTTTTGAACGGAGTTTCGGAAGTGAAACACATTCATGACAGATATTAATTGCGGTTACCGGTTAATGACGAAACTCGTGGCCGCCGATTCAACGACAAAGGGACACGCTCAAGTACTAAGCGGCCCCCGGACCGCCGAGAATTTGCAGACTTTCAAAGACTTTCATATTCACCGGACGCGACCCACTATACGCTCGGCACGTTCAACCCTTTTGTGATTAGCGCAGGCGCCATCCTCGAGGACTCGAACTACGGACGGCATACCTGATCGCACACCTTTTCAAACCCATTCGATACACCACCGCTCATTGTTTACAACAATGACATGTGGTCCCAGGCAGAGTTGGGCAAAAATTTAATCAATGATTGACGACTAAATTTCTACGTCAATCGTTAATCGCAATTAACAATTAATCTCCTAGTTTAGTCGTTAATTGCGGTTAACGATTAAATTTCTACAGTAGTCGTTAATTGCGATTAACGACTATTAATCGTCAATCGGATAATTGATTAATGATTAACTGTTGAAATTTCGTAATGAAATACGGAATCAAAACTGTATGAATACTGAAACAAATGTAAACTGAATTTAAGTGCATTGTCATTTTGTCTATGTGTATATAGTACAAACTCTGTTTACGTGCTTTTATGTTTTCTTTCGACGATTTCTTTTTTAATCAACGGTTGACGATTAACTTCATCAATCGATTGAATCAATCGTCGATTTTTCGATGATTTCTTTTTTTAATCGTACACATCAATCAGTCAATTATGATTAAAATTTTAATCGATTAATGCCCAAGTCTGATCCCAGGCTATTTAACTTTGAACATTTACTATTTCATTTGCTGAGTTGTCAGGTAAACATGTCCGCGTTCGATGAGCTTTTAACACTAAACCTATCGTGCCTTAAAAGTAACTGATTGATGTTCTCCCATAAAACTGACAAGATTGATTTTATTTAGACTTTGTGGGGCTCCTATTGCTCTACTGAAGATATCTATACAATCATTTTTATTATTTCAATAATTGTAAAATAAAAGATCTGGAACCGGTAAATTTGTCTGTTGGTGGTAGATTTAGTGTTAATTAGAAACTGGGTTCGTTATTAATCAGAGAAGTGATCGTCTTTTATAAAGAGGGCCACACGTGGCTTTATATTCTAATACCTCGGACGGCGGAGAATAAAGTTTTTCATTTTTCGTTTCCGAGTAAATCAAGTTTGAGGATGGAAAACGAAAGACAAGCATTCATCTCAACCTCGGCCTGTTTCGTTCGCGGGCAGAGACCTAACGTTATCTCAAAATTCCTGGTTCGAGCAGTTCTCCGCCCCATTGTCAGCGGAGATAATTGAGTTCTCAAAAGAAATATCAGCGATCCGTCTTGCGCACGCGATGGTCGGAAATTTTTCCGGGAAAGGCCATTGATGCATCGCGTTTAATTGAGCATTGCGTATTTGCCCGTTTGCCCAACACAATCGAGGTCACTGAAAGGAGTAGCTGGGAGCATTCGTTATCTCCTCTTTCACCGTTTCCCGTTCATTCGACGTATACTCGCTAAAATTACAAGAAGTCTGTGTTGGAAACGGGGGCTGCAAGAGCGAGAGAGAGAGAGAGAGAAAGAGAGAGTCGACGCCAGGCCCTCGGCGTCGTTAGATTCGCGGCCCAATATCCGACATTGTCTTCGGAGCTTTCGCCGAGGACGTCGAATGCCTTGAAAGGTAACCGTTCGAGAGCCTCTTATAATGAACCCCGCCGCCCGAAACAAAAGCTTGTTGCCTCCTCCTCGTCATCTTCCGACGCTGCGAGCGGTTCCCAGCGTCTGCGAAAACGCGGCCAATGAAACCGTTTAGCTGCACAGGTTCCGCGAGGAACTTTCGCGAATTTACTCCGATGCGCTCGATCGCACCCGGGTTCCATATACACGTCATTTTTATTCAAGATTAAAAGTAAAATTGTCTGTACCATTTACAGGAGTAATTTTATTTGCACGTCGAATCACCGTTCAGCTGCTTATACCATGAATTTGGAAACACCCGGTATATAAGGCGGCAGGTTTTGATAGTCAGGTGTGTCGTTAATCGCACATCAAGATTGCATGCAATAGAACACGAACGTTCGTGTTGAAATGACGGCCGTTCCTTATGCGAGTTTGATTGCTACATTAAGGAACAATTTCGCTTCCTCCGGGTACGCGACACGAGATCACTTTCTTCTGCGAAACACCACAGACTGTTCTGCTATTCACAAATTTCAGTTACGACACAAGTGATTTCCAACACCTTATTATGTGCTTTTAGAAAAATCTTCAGACCTAAATTTAAAGACAATATTTTAAATGTTTTTGTACGATGATAAAATATCAATACAGTAAAGTCTTGATGACCCAATCCAGACGGAGCTGTACGATTTTAGTAAGTTCGCTCACCCCCTCCACCAGGGGCAACCCGAACATTTGTCCGGGGCGCCATTTTGGCTGTAAGTGTGTGAGAAATATCGATTTGTTAAATACCCAATTAATAGAAAATTTGCTTTTATTAAAATTTAAATAAAATGATTTGATTTTTATTGAAAATAGAAAATATGTACCTTTATTTAAAAAATATACAGGGTGTCCCAAAATTCGTGAAAATCCCGAAAGGGGGTGATTCCTGAGACCATTCTAAGAGACATTTTCCTTTGCACCAATGTCAACTGCGGCTTTGTTTAGGAGTTATTAACGAAAAACACGGACCAATCAGAGCGCGTCCTGGTCCGGCGCGCCAAGCCGCGCCGGCAAGCGAGTGTCGCGGTACGCCGTGACATCGCATCGTGACCGCGCTGCGGCCCAGGGCGCGCTCTGATTGGTCCGTGTTTTTCGTTAATAACTCCTAAACAAAGCCGCAGTTGACTTTGGTGCAAAGGAAAATGTCTCTTAGAATGGTCTCAGGAACCACCCTCTTTCGGGATTTTCACGAATTTTGGGACACCCTGTATACATGGTGTACCCGTTAAGTTATGTCACCATTTTATAGGCATTTCCGGTAGTGCAATTAAAAAATGTTTTAGACAAAAGTTTGTCAGTACTTGGTGAGCTACATGTTCGCGTATTCTTAAATCTGAAAAAATTCTTTTTACGTAAAAAAGTAAAGGTCACCTTGACTTTTTTAAATGGCACCATGTTTTGGACGTCATAAGATTATTGCTGGTGTCGAGACGAATTCAACAGTGCATTACACTGTGACTATTACACTATAAAAAGTCAAGGTAACCTTTACCTTTTTATGTAGAAAGCATTTTTTCAGATTTAAGAATATTCGAACAAGTAGCTCAACAAGTACTGACAAACTTTTGTCTAAGACATTTTTTAATTGCACTACCGGAAATGCCTATAAAATGGTGACATAACTTAACGGGTACTGCCTCCACTGGGGGCATACTCATATCGTGCGAACATGCCGTGTCATCCGATACGGTGTCGGCTGTATCGGTGTGAACCACTACTGATCCAATCACAAAGCTTCTTTATTTTTCATTATTTTTTTATGGGATTTTCAGAAACTTGTTTGTGGCATAGCTGCCCTTTCACAATTTCGACAAGTTTCTAAATGACGCTGGTGGCGATCGTGTTAATTTCATTTGACGATAACCCGAGCTACGGGAGTCTGGATTACGTTTCTTTGTTCAATGGGATTCCAGCGTGCGCAATGGGCGCGTTATTTGATGATTAGTGAAATGTAATGAAGCGCAAGGGAAGACGTATCGCTCGTTCTTGCAAAGCGGAAACCGCGTGTATCGGAAAGGAGGGTGCGGCGGAATGAATGGTAATTGTAGCGTTTTAAAACTCATCACCATCATTCTCTGCAATTCATACGTTGCGGCCACAGCTTGTTCGTTTTATCCGAGCCATTCGTACTAATGAACGACTCCGGTCTACGATTAAATTTGTTTTAAATGTCCGATAGCTGTGGATTTTCACACGGAGTATGATCAAAACAACATTTACACGGCCGGCGCAGGACAACCGACGACGTGAGAACCTCAACGGCCTCCTGAATAATCGCGCACTTGACTTTCATTCATGTGTTTATTTTAAATGCTAACGCAACACCGCCGAGTTCACGCGATTTCGATGGGCCGATCCGTGTTCTGGTAAACATCGTTTTTCATCGGCGAACGGGAAGATACAATCGATCGTTGATAATACAAACTTTTTTTTCGGCATGCCGCTGAATAAATAATTAAAACCCCGCGTAAACCGACGTGCGTGAGTATAATTTCTAGTGAATTTCAGAAGTTAATTTCAGGAAAATCTAGGTCAACCATCATTGCGATAAAATAATAAATAATTACTTGCCGTTTCGCGTTGGCGTGTTAGCGTTCAGCACAAAAATGGACCATGTTCTCTGAGAAAAGATACTGTGACCCGTAATAACTGGAAGTAACCATGAATTACAGCTTTCAACTTAGAGAGTAGGTTAATCCGCTTACAGTGAGTTACAAGCGATACAATTCATAAGTTTAGTCGGATGATGCTCATTATAACTCGAAACGATATCCGGATCCGATATGAGAATATACGGATATCCGAATATCCGAAATGATATCCATATCCGGTATAAGGATGTCCGGATATCAGCCAGATTTCGAGTTATAATGAATAATCCAGATACCCGGATATTCGGATAGTAAGAGCCCTATAGTTGAAATACCTTAGACGGAAATTTTAATGAAAATTTTGTCGAAAAGAAGATCCTTCAAAGAATAATCACGATCCATGTTGGCTATTTAGAAAACGTGAATTTCTTTTTTATTTAAGCTCTTCAGACCCTTAATTGGGTTCATTGTCACGTAAATCGTTTGTGCTTGTGAAAGTATGTACGATTCGATTAGAAAAGCTTGAAATTACATGTTTACCCTTAAATCTCGTTCTTCCGACCACAGTGGTGGACTCTCGAGACAGGCTATCAAATTCCGCGCGTAGCTAGAATTTTAATTTCCAAAACAACTTTTCAACGGCAACTTCCCCACCGCAGAGCTTCGGATACCATTGCCAGTTAGCTAGCCCCGCGTTATCACTTGTCACCGCCGCTGGAACCCCTCTTCTCCGTCAGTTCGAAACTTCCACCCCCGTGTCCACCATGCCTGCACACAAACGATCGGTCCGCCCCCGCACCTACACACCCCGTCCCGTCAGCCGTCCCCGTGCTTTCGTTTATGTTTATGCTTTATGGAAGTTCCGTATTAAATTTATGACGTTGCTCGTCCTGCGGAGTTTTATGATTTCGCGACTATAAACGCCCCAACAGATTTATGCTCGAAATTGGAATTAAAATCGGCGGAGCAACGCGAGCCGACATCGAAAACGCTGGACGTTTATTGCCGATGTAAACGGGCCCGGGCAGAAGGCGCGTTTCCGAGGCAACCGAAAGGAGAGCCGGGAAGAAAAAGTTAACCGTCGAATGGTACCGTGGGGTCTTTCCAGACCCGACCAAATTTTCTGTATTCGACGAAAAGTTCCTTATGATTAGACAGCGGATTTGATGCATTTATGACAAAAATGAGAAGATGTAATTTAGAACAGCAACACAGAAAACCAATAATCCAAAACATATTCTGTTTAATACCTTACACAAAAAAAAATAAAGATATTGTATTTGTATGGATCCCTTCCCATATGGGAACAGAGTTGGGCAAGAATCAACTAATATTTAAAACTGACTAATAGTCTTTTTGAATGTTAGTCATAGCAAAATAGTCATTAGACAAAACTTTTTTATTAGTTAGCGATAACTAATTAATAATATTAATGTATGTTAATCGCACGCTGGTGACTGATGACTAAAGATTGATGAATGATCATCAACTACTAATTAACTAATAAGCAATAGCTAACGATTACTTAGAGCTGTGACTATTTGCCATTTAGTTATCACTAACTAATCAAAAAATGTTGACTAATGACTATTTTGCTATGACTAACATTCAAAAAGACTATTAGTCATTTTTAAATATTAGTTGATTATTGCCCCACTCTGTATGGGAATCGCCGGCAATGAAAAGGCCGACACAGCAGCTAGAGAAGCCATAAAAATCTCATCTCAAAATTTTCCGATCTCTCCCAATGATGTAATTAGAGAGCTTAAGAATTCAAAATAGCTGGAATGAAAAATGGACTAGCTCCCCTCCTGCCAAACTATTAAAATAAGGAGGAAGATATCTATAATAATAACTCCCTTAACATTATCCACAAGAAAGTCCAAGTAATTACGACTGAGAATGGGCCACTCAAATATTACACACCTCTATAAAATCATGAAACACCATTCAACTCTCTGTCCCCCGTGTAACATACCACTGTCTATCGAACATATCCTTCTTGAGTGCCCAGCCCTTCAAGCAAAACTACAAGCCCACCATATTCCAACCAATTTGAATGAACGTCTCAACGATCAAAAGATCATTATGCTTGTCCTTGCCTTCCTTAAAAAAATAGGCCTGTATTACAAAATCTAAATATATAATTGGTATAATTGTATACCAAAAGTGGTCGCTAATGACCTCGATGTTAATGCGACCTTTATAAGTAAACAATTAAAAAAAAAACATTAGTAGAATTTTAATATACCGTTAAAAATACTAAAGATCCACTGTCTACTAATGTCGGAATTTAAGAAAAATTGAAGAATCCTGTTGAGTTGTCTAAATTATTCCACTGATTTGTAGGCAATTTTTGTGTAGCATGTAGATCCGTGGTCTAGTTATCAGTGAAGTGATCCGGACCACTGTGCGTCCCGGCGCCGTTTCAACAGTGATTTCACGCGGCTCACCGTGGTATTCCGTTCGCGCGTATGCTTGGTCCTGGTTAAAAATCGCCGGTGATAAGTCCTCGGGACGAGCGGGCCGCAATTACCAGGCATTTTTGGCCGGCGTTTAATGCGATCACGTGCCCGCGAACTTTGTATGCGGCCGAGATCGCTTAATTCGTCGCTTGTATCCGATTAATGGCCGTTTATATCTGCATACATTTCCAGATACATGCAAATCGCGTTCGACGCGAGTGACGCCATTATTTAAAGGGCTGCCGCGGAATTGTTATCGATTCGCCAGCCTAATTCACGGTTATGTGAAAATTACGAACTTTTTCCGTGCAATGGACGAGTGTGTGTACTGTTGCTTTTATTTTGCACCCCGTTCCTGCGCAGGATACCTTGAATATACATTTTTAGTGGTGACCACTTTAGATTATAGCACTGATGCGTTAATAAGTTCCTGATTGACAAAGCGGTTAATCGGTAACATTAAATTAAAAGTTACGTAATACGAAGCACTGAACAAGTGGTTCGGCAAAGTGACTCGCGAAATCGTTCCCGTGTACGCATGTCAATCCAGCAGCGGTGTACGATCTAGGTGAAACAGTTGGCTCGGTGTGCAGCAGCAGCAGCAGCAGCAGCAGCGGCGGTGGGTTTCGTGTAATCAGTTTCGGCACGGTTAAAAAAATAACAGTCACCGGATTCCTTTGAGCGCCGACCGTTGTCCGGAGACAGAGGAAAAATTTGGGGCATGGAAAGACCGGACGGTAAACGCAAACCAAATAGAGCACGGGCGACCGAACTCAATGGAAAGTGGACACTGCTATTTCCTCGGTATACTTCATTGTCTCGGTCGATAAATCTGATTATCCCTGCGCACGTTCATCGAGTCGGAATAATTCTCACGTTGGAGTAAAAAAGAGAAAAGAGAGGGAACAAATAGGAAAAAACGCTCCGACGTTCATGTGGTGGATGTGTGTGCGCGGGAAAAGAGAGAAAGGGGTAGGGCGAGGAGGGGGGGGGCGGGTTGTGGGTTGGAAGTTGGGGGTGGTCTGGTGGAAAGTAGAGGGAAGAGAGAAAATCGGGAAAAACGAGGTAAAACGACACGCGAGGGAATTAACTCGCAACGCCCGTTTTCCACGGTCGGTTTCACGTCGCATTAAGCAGACCGACATTTTAGAACACACGTAAAAGATGCACTGGTGGTACGCGTCGACGCGGACTTTCCCGTTCCTCCTTCGGAGCCCATCTTAGTCCGACCCACACACCCCTCCCCCCATTCCTATCCATTTCGTGTCAGCGCTTAGATTTTCGCCTCGTAAAAACCACCCGGGCTCTCGCGCGCGCTTTGAGGACTGTTTTTGGCGGACTTCCACCGCGCCGCGGGACGCAACGATGCTCTCGTGGAAACTGCGAGCACTTTGTAACAGGAAGTGGCTTACGTGACACAGAAATTTCGTTCAGTTTGCGCTGCTCCCGTCCCCCGTACCTCTATCCGTCCCGTCCTGTCCCGTTCTGTTGTGCTGTGTTGGTTGCTAGTTTTTTCTTTGCGCCCCGCGGACCGTGCATTGTAAATGGCCCGTCGCAACTTCCGAGTAAATTAAAAGTTTCCGCGTTCGAACCGCGCCGCTTCAATTGACCGATGAAATACAGTTGCCGAAAGCCCGTACACACGCCGCGCGCCGCTTTCCGAATCATTCGAACAAAGAAACGTACGTTCTCTGCGCTTCGGGGATTCCGTTAAAATTAGACGGCTCGACGACAAACGTTTTCGGATCCATCCGCGGGGAAATGGTCGATAATGTCTGCGCACATGATTACTAACCCTTTGCTGTATTATTTTCTTCATAGCTGCAGTTAGGCAAAAAAACAGACCAATACTGTGCGCATAAGACCGCACGACCGAAGTGAACACTTCTACGGCGATTGCATACCAGTCTGTTTCTCGCTCGCTTGGGTAAACTCCGGAGAGTCGAATAGCGTTTCACCTCGGACCTGACGAACCAAACTCATTCACTGCCCAGCAATTGTGTACGCGGCGTGCCTAAAGAAGTCGTCACTTCAGAAAGTCTTCGTGCACCATATAACCCTCGTACACTCCTCAGTACTGAGAAATACACTCAGTAAAATAAGTCTCCGCGTACACCCTTTAAAACAGAATAACTTTTTTATGATTGTACCAAACGATCTGATTATTTGTAACTAGAAGCATTGGTTTACTAGCTGATGTGCAAACAACACGCATCGAAAGATGCACGATTCTGTGGATTTTAAGCAGAAACTGATCGAAAGTCGTATTTTCACAATTTTTAACCGCTGTAGCTCGTGTGTATGTCAATCGAGTTCGATGAAATTTTCAGCAGGTGTGTAAATATTGGGTTGGCAAATAAGTTCGTTCGGTTTTTGTGATTTATTCCAATGTAAAAAACCGAACGAACTTATTTGCCCCCCAACCCAATACTATAGATCTACAAAACACATATTTTAAATTTTTATTAAGGGCCCAAATATACAAAAGTTTTGAAAAGTGCTTTTTTTATTTTTGCATGCAACCTTGTAGATTGTAATTTTTAGAAAATATTTTTTGCATATCATTCAGTAAACCAATGCTTCTAATTGCTTACAAAACATTATTCTGTTTTATAATCCTATATACTATCTATGTTATAAAAAAGTTATTCTGTTTTAAAGGTTGTACGGGGACTTATTGTACTGACAATGAGTGTAGTTGAATGTTAAACAGTAAATGCAAGGGAGAATTTACAAATATTGTTTCATTATTATCAACCTATCCAATGTCCTGTTTCGTACACAATCGGTGTAAACAATTTTCATTTCGCATGGGGATTCGCAGTCTAATTATTATGGTAAATATTACAGTGAACACAGTGCCGTTATTCCTGCAAGGGAACGAAAACGAGTCACTTTCGAGCGTTCCGCGAGCTCAGTGTTCGCCACGAGCCCGAAGAAAAACGGTGCACGGTAAAAATGTTCGCGCGCGCGTTGGAAACTCCGCCGAAATGACGTTGCACAACCGTTCCGCGTTGTGAACTCGCCAGCGACTAGCTGCATCGCTGCATGTGAACCTCCTGCCCCGCGTTGCATAACGTGTCATTTATATTTTCCGTCTCGTGGATGCCGTAACAGGTTCAAGGGCCGATGTGAACGGCGCGACTGAAACGATTTCCTTCGGAATCACTGCGCCCGCTGTAAGGCTCCGGTCTTCGCGTCAACGAATCCCATTAATTAAGGCCGACAGGCGTCAATTAATTACCTCCGTCGCGGCGCGGAGCTTTCCGTCCGTCCCCTAAACGCTTTCGTCCCCGAATAAATTTCCGTGCGGACGTATTATACTATCCCACTCTCTCCTTCTCTTGCTCACTCACTCTCTTTCTCTCTCTCAATTTCTCTCTTGTGGCCGTGCAATTTTTTTTGCGCCTTCGCTCGCGCACGACAAAAAAGTCGTTTATATCGTTTTTTTTTCCCTCGGTTCACCGTTCCGTTTTTCCTTTTCCCCGTAGCCGAAGTCTTTGTTTCGCGCGAAACTCCGGCGAGAGTCTATGTTATTCCCTTTCCATTTGCCTTTTGTACCGTGTTCCCGATATTCCGTGTAATATTCCGGGGCCCCGGATATTTACTAGTGCTCCGCCACTCCGGTCGGCATTATTTTTCATTGTACCTTTCGATGCGAATAATCTCTGTCGGATTTGACTTTATTTATCGCGAATAAAATGAAGCATAATCCGCGGACGTGCACGGACCGAGCTACCGGAGGAAGGCGCCACGTTTTATCGTACGGGGTTCCGATGGAACTAGCGAAAAAACGTCAGCGATCGAAAGTGTCGTGGTGGGGGTGTGAAAGAGAGAGAGAGGAGGTTAGCAAAAATGAGAAAAAAGAAATTGTTCAGAGAGGGACAACTGTGATTATCGATCCCCCGCAAACAGAAAGATCTCGATGGTCCATTTGAGTTCGTGATCGTTATGCGGATGCCAGGGATAACGCGTTTGCAAACAGCGCCGGACACGGTGTACCTATTCGAATAAACTGCTTCGCGTCCTAGATAATTTGTCACTGCGAAATCCGCGGGGATTATTTGTCGAGCTAATAATGTGGGTCCACTGTCCCTGCTCGCCGTGCAAACAATAAAATCGGCGAAAATGCGCCTACGACGAGTAATTGCACGCGCTAGTATCCGTACTCGCATCTGCCCCTATAATTATCAATGAAAATGAGGGAAATTATATCGACGCGATGTCCGTACGCAAATATCTCTATAACTTTGACAGACCATCAATATGTGATATTAAATAAAGGGCGGAACTGCGGCCGCGTATTTTGCTCACCGCGAGGGAGACCGAGACGAAACTTTTGCGCGATGCTCTGTCACCTGTGTAAGAAATATCAAAGGTAATATGAAGCTGATGAAACAGACCGAAGTAAATGATGGTCTCATGTTTCCGAAAAATATTGTGTTCGAATTTTGTGCTTCTTTTACATATCTGTTCTTCAAAGTTTCTGTTGAAAATCGCGCTGGAATTACCAGGAAAATAACGAACACCCTCAATATTGGAGTTAGAATGCTTCACAACATATTTCCAACGGAACTTTTGAACAGAAAGAGACGGAATTAATTGAAAATAAAATTCGTATACCGTGACGTAAAAAATCCGTAAAAACCGTTTAGTCTATCTTGAAAGTGTCACGCATGGAATGCTGGTCGAGTGTCTGATTGAAGTTGAATTTAATTCCCAACTGCCGAATGATATACCTTCGGTTGAGCTGGTGTTTACCTCTTGTCGGGTACGTTAAATTTGTAATCGGGAATTTTACGTTACTGCCGTCCGATAATGTCGATCCGTTCTGTTGACTGGATCGGATTATTTTAATACGTTATTCATGTTTTCGCGCCGCAACAATTGCAGCGGCCGATCTGAACATTCATAATAGATACGTGCAACACTATTGTGTAATTCATGCTAATTCGAGATTACGCCGTTATACGCGTTCCGCCCTTCATACAGAGATACACGGTCGCATAAACTTCCGCATTAAATGACGCAATTAACCGAGACTAAACACGGTATTCAATATGTGCGTCGCCTCGCGGCGGATCACTGTTTAAAAAACGATTAGGCGAAACATTCGATTTCATGAAGTTTCTTTGTGAATTGAAATTTTTCACATTCTTGAAAAAATTCTATTCTATTAAAAAGTAATAAGTAGACTGCGGATTTTATGCATTTATGGTAAAAATGGGTAAGCCCAATTTAAAGCAGAGGACATATTAAAACGATTTAAGGACATCAGCGTATTGGTTCCAGCTTAATAAGATAATTCAAAGAAGAAAGAAATTTCTATTTCGCTCCTGTATCTTGCAATTAATCTAGACATTTTTTATTTTGCATAAAGATCCGCAGTCTAGTAATAAGTATAGTGATTTTGTTCATTAACATTAGTGTAATAAGCTTCTGGAGGTATTGGGTTTTTAAATCAGCAATAAATGTGCTTGTCTCTCGATTAATAAAATTGATATTTAAAATGTAGTCCACCTCTAACGTTTGAATGACTCATACGCAGCTAATACTAATAATAATAATAGCTTACCCATGTATCTGACCGGGCCGAATTCGCATGGCAGTTAATAAATCGACAACCGCATATATTTTTTCCTCGATGAGCCATCAATATCTACTTTCCAAACGGGTGTTTAAATATTTCACATTCAGCCGACGTAAGTAATTCACAGTGATTTGCGGCGATTTCTATTGTAATTCCCACGCACCTCCATTGTCGATGATTCTTTTTTCGGTTATTTGATTTGTCGTTCATTTTCGATATTGAAATGAATTTTCTGAAAAGGGATTTTAAATTCCGCCGTCAGCCGCGTTCGATGACGGCGTGTTAACGATTTATATTCATTATAATGGAGTATAATGTGTTGTACGATGGAAAGGAACGTAGAGAAACGGAATTTTTGAAATTTCTAGTTCAACATTTCATTCTGCGCAACGAAATGTCGATTGGAATTCATTCGTTCGTTCGAACACAGTTCCTAGGAGTAACATTTCTTCTCATAAACCAGGTGTGTCATTTCGAACAGAATTTAAAAATACTAAAAGGTATCGTGTATTTCGTTCTTAATAGAAGTGTTTAATTTCCATTAGAGTGGTCACACATATTCCCCGAATCGACTGAATTAGCCCGATTAAGTCTGCCAATTATTTCGGATAATCAACGTTCCGCGAGTTTGTAAAATGAACATTTATTCATCTGGAAGTTTGACGATTTTCCGAGCACGCGACGAGTCAGACTCGAGTGGCCAATACCTGGTTCCAGTGCTTTCGAACCTTCTGCTAAGTTGCCCTTCTCCCGTTCGTTGTCTTGCACTCAACCTGCTTTCGACCTCGCCACTCGGCCAAGCTTCTTTCTTCCACCGATTAAGATTACCCACGTAAACATACTCGAAAGAGGGATAGCTTGTGTATGTAGTGAAGTATTAACTGCATCCACTTGACCTTTTCCTCGAGTGTCGATCAAACCGGTATACCGCGCCCTCCACTTTGTTCACCGATCAATTGTCTTTTCGACGCTGACAGGGAAGACGCGTAAACTGCTCAAGGGATGAACAAGAAATCGATGCTGCTGCTAAGGGAGCGAGGCGCTGCCCTAATTTCTCGCTCGCTGCTCGTTCCATACCGGAGAAAAAGAGTGAGGAGCATGAGGGACAGAGAGAGAGAGCGAGAGATAGATAGATAGATAGATAGATAGAGAGAGAGAGAGAAAGGAAAAAAGAACGGGATTAAATTCTTGTCAACTATTGTTACCAGAAATTCTCTCTTGCCGAGCTACTCTCCGGCGTTTTCAGCGCAAAGCGTTGGTAATGTGTTAATTTCATTCTGTGTTTTCGTTGGCTGTTTTGCTCTCGTCCGACGGTGATTCGTTTAAATTCTAATCAAGGAGATTGCAGATATGGGTCGCGTGTTCCTAAATTATTGCCGGAATTTTGCAACCGGCTACGCTAATCGCGTTAACGGAGCTATTTAATGCGAAGAATTATGTCACTTCACGGACCACCGTCTTCTCGGAACAGTTCTCATTCGTATTGCCATCTAACTGCGGGATCCTTCTGCAAAGTAAGCATTGTCTAAATCAATTGCAAGAAGTAGAAATTTCAAGAAAATGAATTTTTTCCTTCAATAATTCCAATCAGTAGAAAATTGTGTAACGATATCCTTAAGGATCGGTTTAAACCCGAGAAAGTTAACGGTAGTCCCCACTGCTTCTTGTTGTTAGAATCACCGTAATTAATTTTCATACGAACTGTCTACAGGCTTTCCGTTAATAAATAATTCTTAATAGCGTTTACAGCAACAGCTACTCTGTTCGTCGCTCTCTATATCAATAATTTCGAAGCGTAGGAATTAATTTATTGGTTGATTCAGTGTCTAATGGACTTGATTGAAATTTTAACATGCTCTCAGCATTGTGGCTGAATTATTTCATCATATACTCCATGAAAAAAACAACGTTTCCCAATATCTATAACCTGACAAAAATTTTCGGCTCTGCTTCAATTTTCGTTGATTTCACTCGAACAGCCACAATCCTAAATACACACAAGGCATGTACACTCCGGGACGAAAAGATAGCACACTTTGAAATTAATGTAATTTCTGTTTATTAAACATTATAAATTCAAGTTTTTTTATACACATATTTTCAGTGTGTCTTTCTTAACATACATATATGGATGAAATGAAACGGAGCTTCATTAATTTATCTATTTTTATTGAATGAAGTAGAATTATTAACGAAATATAAGGGTACAAAATGATAGCACACTTAACGAAAAACTTGAAATATAACAGAATTAATCGATAATCAATACTTAAAAAATATCCAAGTTGTGCATTTCATATTCGAATCGAAAAATGTTTCATAGAAAATGAAGAAAATAAGTAATCCAGATCCAGGAAAGATCATTTTCTATGATGTAGAAAGCGGTCTCGATTTAACATTGCTTAACGTTGCGGGCCGCTCGGAATGTTTAGTTTGTGACAAATGACGCGTTGCACGATGTTCGAGACAGTCATTAAAAGCAACGAATTGGAAGCATCGTATCGAGCCGGTGTATATAGCTGTTTCTACGTGAAACGAACCCGCAACGTGATCGTGAACGAAATGAAGCCGGAATTCGGGAAACGGCGAGGATACCGGAACAGGAAAGGGCCCTGAAGAAAAGGATCTTCGGTTCGATGCGCTGCTACGACAGCATCCCGATCTCACGAAACTGTCCCGAGGGACAGGTAAACACGGACTCCTGGTTCCTGTAAAGCTATACCGTCAGCTAAGATCTTGCTGAAGATTCAGAGCTGGTTTAATGGTACGTTCACTCGTGTAATTCGGAATTAAAAAAGACACACAATTAATCCACATGTTTCATCATTCCTGACGTTCTTACGACCACAGTGTCGCATTATGTGCGCACATATTAATTGACTGTGGGTATTTATGTTATCATAAATAAAAATTTTCTAATTCGATTGTCAAGAACAGACATTAAGTACGAATCTAGATTCTCTTCGAATATTATTAATAATATTTCACTTTTACTCTTTTATGGTGAGTGCATAGAACCCGCAGTGCAAGTGTTAACATTTATTTCTATGTGAAATAAAAATTTGCTAAATCGATTGTAGAAAATTTACATAAAAATGTATTCCTTTAAAAATTATATTAGTAAGCAGAATACACAGTGTAATGGTATGCTTAAATTCTTCTATCTTCAGAGAGATTAAGATTTTTTAACATTTATTTCCACGTAAAATAAAAATTTGCTGAATCGATTGTAGAAAATTTACATAAAAATGTATTTTTTTCAAAATTATTTTAATAAGCAGAATACACAGTTTAATGATATGTTGAGATTCTTCTAATATCTTCACAGATTCATATTTTGTCACTTTTGCCGTAAGTATATGTATAAAATCCGCAGACTTGAATTAGGGGTAGAAGCAGCAGTCGTGTACGACCTCTACCGTGGGTTACAGTTTTCTCGTCGGTAAATATGATTTCTACATCGTATACAAAGCTTCAGAGGACCTTTCTTTCTTATTTGGATAATTGGCAGATAATATCAGGATTACTTCACTCGAATGTTTAATTTAAACACTTATAAAAATTAAACCTCTATTTCAATTTTCATCATCCCCTCATAAATTCATTCCGTATGTCGTAAAATTTGTCTTGGATATGGAAAATATGTGCATCATTGTTGTCAATGAAACAGAAAACTGTTATAACAAAAATGTACTACATTTACTACACAATGGAATTACAAAATGGCTCGCATCAAGTTCCATTGAGGAAGCAAATCACAGTAGATGAACGCGACCGATGATCCGCCAAATAATCGTCCGTATAATAGCAATAAATACTCAATGAATTGAATGTTACTAGCCCCGCAACTAATAAATGTGTAATATTACTTTATCGGCACTTCGAATTCCCTCCTCCATCACTTCGGGAACCACCATCCTTATCTCCGGGCCAACGGAAACGGTTACGACTTCCCGAACAAAGAGCATGATTATATAATACGACGGCGGGGAACTCCTGACAAATCTTGGAATCGAATGGCTGCTTTACAGTTATAACCACAAATAGAATTGATTCACCGTGATTTCAGTGGAACACGTTCCCAGGAACCGATGGAGAATTCTACTCCTTCTATAGAAGTTCACGGCCCTAACTACGGGAACGTGATGTATTATTCGCGAGGAGTTTATGCGCGCAGCACCGGTTAGTCGGCGGTTGCTGGTCCGGCTTTCTCATCGTCCGGCTTTTTGCCACGTACCGGTTGTTTGTTCTTTGTATTCCAAACTTTGCCGACTTTCGTAATTAACTACGATTTCCGGACCCATAAC